>NC_090929.1:1108292128-1109542128 GCF_040938575.1 Ambystoma mexicanum | reverse complement strand
CTGATTGGGGGTGTATACTGAACATAGTGCGATTGTGTGCAATCTTATTTTCCCTTTTAGGGCCAGAAACCTTCCCTCTTCTTCCCGGTGTATTTGCTCCACTTGGGTGGCCAGTGACTTTCTATATATGATCCCAACCCCCCATTTCTTGCAACTTCTAGAGGCCCATAGCGTGCCTTCTATGTCCCTGCCGAAGATCTTGAACTCTTTTCCTTGGGCATATTTGGTTTCTTGTACAAATAACGCATCCAGTTTCGAAAGCTTGAATTCCCTGGCTAACACAGAGCGCTTTTGTGGGGAGTGGAGACCTTTGACGTTGAGAGACCCAAACTTTATCCTGTCTGACAATGCCATGTTAGAGTGGTAGGTATCGTGTAGTGGCTTTGCAAGGCTGGACCGGCTCTAGATGAATGGTTAACTCTTGCATGGTATATTGTGTTCTGAGGTGCATGTTAGGTGATGTACACAAGATCATGCCGGTCCGATAGCACAGCGAGTAGAGCGCTCGCTTTGACATCTGTGCAGAGCCTGCTGACGCAGGGTCGAATCCCGACAGGGCCAAACTCAGCCTTTCATCCTTCCAAGGTCTATTAATGAGCACCACACACCGTGGGTAATAATAAGCAGCGCTCAGATACCTGAGGGTTCGTAGAGCTATATAAATGCTAAATTATTATTATTATTTATATTATTATCATGGTGATGCGTATAAGCCTTCCCCCTTTCCCGAGATGTGTGTTGCCCCCCTTCCCCTGAAAAATGCCCCAAAAGGCGCATTTCTCGTGATTTGAGACGCCCTTAAGGAAAAAGGGCCACACTATAGGGACCCCTCTCCAGGCTAATATCTATAACATGATCTTTACTGACAATAGAGTGGCAGAACCAAACCGTAACATAACTGAGTCTTGGTAACATCCAAACTGTTATAACCAATTGTAGAAAGCAATTTCCTTTCTCAATGCTGTCCCCGTGTGGGCCGTGCCCTGCCCACTGAAGAGGCACATATAGCCCCTTCGATTGGGGGACGTGCCAACGTTCAGAAGGTGGCCATCCCTAAGTAAAGGAGAACTGTAGGGAAACAGACATTCAAGGTGTATTGTAGCATTTGTATTTTCTCGTCCCGGGAGCTCTGCCTCTTCTTGACGAAGATGGTGAGGCCTTATGGAGTGGTCCGACAGGCTTGCGTGTCTTGTCTCCACTGATTCCCGATGTTTCCGCTTGAAGGCTCTCCAGCGCTCTTTTTGCTTCTTCCTCTCATGTGGTGCGATAGTCTTCGCCATTATACTCAAAGCTTAGCAAAAACGGGTGTACCCAGCGGTAACGGATCTCGAGTTCCTGTAGCCACGTGGTTAGTTGGCGGCAGCCTCCTCATCTATTCAACCTAGCGGCAGAGAGATCCTGGAAGAACTTTACACTCGAACCCTCAAACTCTATCAGCTCCTTTTCTCATGCTTTTTGCAGTATGTATTGCCGTTGCCGATGGTAGTGATATTTAATCAGGACCGATCTTCTGCCGGACAGGGGGCCTCAGGCTCTGTGAACTCTGTCGAATTCCAGGACGGGGCCTGTTGATGGATCAAAAAAAGAGGCCACCAGAGTTTTTTCTCTATTCTCCAGGCTAGTGGTAGGTTCCCCTTGTTTTTCGCAGAGGCCGATGATACGTGTGTTGGTCCTCCATTTCCGATTTTCTAGGTCATCGAGCTTCAGCTGTATAGCTCTTTCTTTTTTTTCCAGATCTTGGAACCTGGCTTCACAGTTCATCACTGCCAGGTCCCCCGTCATATGGTTATTTTCAACTGCTTCAATCCTGTCTTCCACTTTGACCATCCTTTGCTGCAGGTCTGAGACTGTTTCTGTGAGGCTGGTCCTAATTGAGCGAATTTCCCCAAGGAGGAGGCAGATGTCCGCTTTGGTGGCGCTGTCACAGTAATTTCCGGGGATTTCTGTGGAGCTCTGAACCTCGTCTTGCTCCATAGTCCTCGGACTACAGCTGTATGACCTCAACTTTTAAAGCATGCATGGGTCTAGTGCTCAGCTGGTGTGAGGATTGGCAATTGACGCTGCTGGCAGGTCTTTGTGAGAGGTTTCTGTTTACGGAGCTCGGTTTGAGATATCTTGCTTGTTGTAGGTTTGAGATATCTTGCTTGTTGTAAGTGATGTGGTTATTTTCATAGGCCGGTTTCCCGTGCGTGCATGCCTCTTTCACCCTCTTACTTGTTGTCTCTACCCTTTTGGGGTTACTTTATTTAGTGCCTATTATGTTTCCTCACTCTTGACGTGTGCTCTTGTGTTGTCCTTAGCGTTGTTTTTTGTGTGGGAAGATGTAGGTGTCTCTTTGACGCTATGTCAGTACCGGACTGCACGTGGTTGAGGAAATTATCCTGCAGCTGTCTCCAGCATTTGTAGTTCACTTGCGTGCACCGTGAGATTTAATAGCGTGCCCTGCCCCCTAAAGGAGGGTTCATTGAATGAAGCAGTTGTATCTTGCTATTGGGGAAGTCTGTCCGGTTGAGGCAGCACCATGGCTTGCGGTCTTCCCTTGCTCAGTGGGGCACCTGGTCTGCTGTAGTGGTCTCGTTTCTGCACCGGCTCCCCTGCCGCAAACTTCCTATGAGCCATACAGTCAGTGCTGGTCATTGGGCCGGCTCTCGGCGGATCCGAGATCCGGCACCAGATGTGTAGCCGGATCTCGGGATCCGGCCAGAGTCAGCCACCCAAGCCCATCAACCACGCTGGAAAAAAGAAAAAAAAAGTGTCCGCGACGGCAGCATTGCCGTTTACCGCGGCTTTGGCACTGATGTGTAATTCACAATGCTCACTACATGGAAAGGAGTCAGTTGTACATGTAGCGAGCATTGTGCTTTACACACCAGTGCCAGAGCAGCATAAAAGGCAAGGCTGCCCTCGCGGGCGTTTTTTTTTCGTTTTCTTTTTTTGGCACAACAAAATGAGCCAGGGCTCATCAAGGGGGCCTGGCCTAACTGCAGGGGTCCTGCTGGCCCGTTAGGCCACGCTCCCCCGAGCAGCCCCGGCTCAATGGGCCACTGGCACCCCTGCCAGGCAGCCTTTTGTAGTGATCAACACCCTCTCCCCCTTGGGAGAGGGTGTTGATCACTACAAAATCAACACCCTCTCCACCACATTTTTTCCATTTCCACCACTGCGTACAGTCGCTCGGTATTGTCAAAGGGGGGAGAGTAGCGCAGGTACTTTAGCTTTGCTGCTGTGCAGGCAGATTGCTGGCTCCGTGTGGGTCCCCTCGCAGAGTACACTATGAAACAGCTCTAGTACGTGGCGCGTACCCTGCCGGAGAGCGTGGGAGGGCCAAAGTAGAGCTGTTATGCGGTAGGGTGAGTGCCACGCTTAGGAGTGCGCACTGAAGGCTTACCTGCGCGGCGTATGGTGGCTGTGTCCATTACGGTCCGCTCCTCCTCCCAAAGCAGTTCCGGACCCGTGTTTGCTCTCTCTTTGCAGTGGTATGGAGGTATTCAAGTGTTCCCTGGCTTCGTTTGCTGCGGCAGCGAGAACTGCAGTCTCTCTAAGCTGCTCCGGACTGCCTCATGATCGGCGCCATCTTGGTCACTCCGTGCCGCTGTAATACGCCAAACCTTTTTCATTGCATTTGTTCAAGGTTGTGGCACGGTTCTGCTGCCAACTTCACTACTTTGTGCCCGAATCTCTTAGCTTTCAAAAGGTGCTTTCATGGTAGTTTGTTCTTTCGTTTATGCACAGTGGAACTCCACATTCATATGCCTGGAGAGGGAGACGACGGCTCAGGCAGCCATGGCGTCTGCGCCCCCTGGTGGTCTCCCCCCACAGGGATTGTTTTGGTTGAAGTTATATGTTTAAGTTTTTGCACATTGTTTTAAATTACAATTTGAAACATTTCCCTTGCACCTTTTTTATTGTGTATGTTGGTGTGAGGGTCATATTTAGTTTGGACACAAGGGGCATCATCATAGCCTTGCTAGTATACCGTAGGTAATTGCGCCTGGATACTGGCCAACGTTATTAGCGTTAATGCAGTCATTCCCCATTTTCTTCAGAGTCCATAGGACTCATGGGGATTTTTCGGCGCTATTACCGCTGGCTGTAATAGCGCCGTTGGTAATCACCCTGAAAATGGGTAGAAAGCTGGAGATTTACTCCCCAGCTCAGAGCTGGAGGTAAATCTCCAGCTTTCCACCCAAACTCGGGATTGGGCAGAGCGGTAATGCAGCAGTAATAGAGTTACTGCCACATTTTTCCACTCTGCCCAACCCCTGATGAGGCTAAAGGTCAGCCAGTTTTAGTTCCATAGGAAGGGACATTTCTTTTAGGATAAGGAAAATTAGGCATTTATCCAAACCCCTTTCTGTTAATAAAATGACCAATGTTGAGAAAATTACCACTTTGTGTCCGCCTCTCCTTTCTGATCCCTCACAGTGCTCAGCTTCAGATTTGGCAAACACTAGAATGTCATCACTAATATTGATAGTGCCACTGATGCCAACTAAGGCTAACCCTCCGAAGTTCAAACGTTTATAACTATACAAGCCTCGGTGGGTGGTAAAGGTGGTTATACATGGGATGCTGAGTCTAGCATTAGCTGGTGACAAGCTTAAAAAAGTAGACCACACCTTGCAAGTCTGCCACACTGTCATCTTTTTTCCGGGTGATTCATATCTCCCTTTGATGGCCCGATTCGAGAGGCGCATGTCCACGCAGATGCAAGTCTGGTTGTTTAGGTTTTCTTGCAATTACAATGGGGGAAACCCACAGAGTGTACCCTTCAACTTCCTCAATGAAGTACATTTTACCAGGTTGTCCAATTTCTGTTCCACTGTCTCTCTCAGGTGGAACAGGACGCACCTGTGCTTTAGTGCTATTGGCTGCACAGTATCAACAATGTGAAGGCGGATGGGGTCCCCCTTCAACTTGCTGATGCCTGCAAATACCCCTTGAAAGCCTTCCAGTAAAGACTGTATGCCCTCCATGTATATCCTGAAACGGAGCATATGAGGAGCACTTCAGCCGCTGCACAGCCCAGCAAGGTCCCATCGCTTATTTTGATGACGAAAAATTGGGTCTTCAACCATCACTCCTTTGTGCTCGGCCAGGGCTACGAGCACACCTTCCAGGGGTAAGGGAGACTTTCCTCCAAAAGTGAATATCCAGACATGAGTGTCTCTCAGATTTGGTGCACCTTGTAGTTGACGGTAATGGTTATCTGCCATGACACTCACGGGTGCACCTGTATAAATGAGCGCTAATATATCTGTACTATAGGTCTATACCATGCATTTGAGTTGTCATTTTCTTTTCTTCCCCAGCTCTAGCTCACTGGATATGAAGAAGACATCTTCTTCCTCCTCCTATCCCGTGGGGTGCTCCTCATCATTACCAGGTTGTTCAATTTGTGCCGCTTTCTCTGGTGATTTTTCGAAACTCTTGCTTTGGTGTGGCTTATTCTCAGGAGTGGGTCACTGGCGTTGGGGTTCGGCAGAATCTTGTGAAGGGGTTCACTATATCACACCTGCCACAGATATGACCTTTTGCGAGGCAATCTCTTGAGTGGGGAAGGTCATAGCCGCACTAGGTGCAAATAGTTGCATTATTTCCATAGTTTTCTATCCTAGTCCACACTGGTTCTTGTATGATTTATGGGGCTGTTGTTTGCTAACAGCACATGCTTCTTCCAGCATGACTGATTTTAAGGCTGTGTCCATCTTGGCTTCCTTGACGTCAGCTAATTCATGTGATCATCCTAACTCCATGATCCGGGCTAGAACTATTCTTGGCTCTCGAATGATCTGCTGTGTCATTTTTGTAGAGAAGCAGCCTTGGATTAGCTGCTGACATAATTCTTCAATAGGCCATGCGCATGTGAAGGCTAAATGGTGCAGCCTGTCAGGGAATGCATATAGTGGCTTCCCTTCAATTTGAATGGCCAACCTCATTGTTAAAACAGTTTTTCTAAAGTCCAACTAAGGGTTTTATAAAACCATACATCTAAGGCAGTACATAAATCAAATTCAGTATAAGGCTGTACCACCTGAGAACATTTGGTAGCGTAGACAGAGCAGCCAGGCTTATTTTAGGAGGAAGAGAGGGCTGTAGCTTGGTACAAAGAAATTGCAGCATTCATATGGTCCAAAGAACCACTGAAACACTATGGGCCTCATTACGACTGTGCCGGTCCAGTAAAAAGTTGCTAACGGTGTAGCACAGTACGACTCTGCGGGCGGGTGCTGTCCCGCCTGCCAAGGTTAGAACTGGCGGGTGGAACGGCACCCGTCCGCAGAGTTTTACAGAAGCACCAGCACCGTTATTAACAGTGCCAGTGCTTCCGTGGTCCCCATTCCCATTGAGTCCTACTGTACTCTATGGGAATGGGGACAAACAGAATTACCTGTTCCTGACTTCCCAGCCACTGGGATTGTAATACCCCGGTGTTACCGGGAAGTCAGGCGCCAGTAATTTCTGTTGGGTCTGGCGGCACTCCGCCAGTTTTACCGGCAGGGTTACCACCAGACCCGTAATGAGGCCCTATCTATTGTAAAAATAAAGGGTTTATTTAAATACAGGTAGCCCAAGCTAAATCTAGGGGAAGGTAAGTACTATAACATCATATAAACATAATCATAAAATAACAACTCAATACATATGGTCTGCAAACCAAGGTATAACCTTATTTAGAGGAGCAAGAAGCAAGTCAAGGTGAGTCAAACCTAAGGTTATCCATTCAGGATAGTAATATACTATTCTTGGGGAATAAGACCAGGTTAGATATTCATTTAGAATACTATCAGTATCTCAAGAATAGTTGAACCTGTCAATCTCGTCTGCTTGACCCGAAGAAGTATTCTCCTGAAAGTGGAGAAAGGGAATTAGCCACCCGTGGATTTGAGTGATAACCCCCCCCACTGTTCTCCCCTCTAATCACCTCCGATGTCTCTTTTTGTATCCTCACCTTAGGTTTTTAAAGGATGAGCTCTCCATCCTGCGTAGAGTTCCAGACAATATTGACTCTGAGGTTCCTGGCGAGGTGCCGTAAGTATATAGTTCGTAAGAGTTCAAAATGTCTGACTTTCACTCTTGTCCGATTCCTTGCAGCTTGACCCTAGAGAAGATTGCCTCGTGCGGCTGGTGAAGTTCAGGTAAGAGTCTGTAGTATCCAACACTGTCCGGTAAATGACACCTGTATGTAATCTGTTGCTTTCTCCCTTATTACAGGTGCTGAGTGAGAATGAAGGTGTTTTGAGGAATAATACCTCCGGCGGTAAAATCAGGTAAGTCTATTATGGTGAAGGAGATTCCCTTGGTTTGTTCTTTCGGCTCACCTGGCTGTCCTTTTGTTCCCCTTGGATGCCGGAGTTCGGCGAAGATGAAAGGAGGCTGCACCGGCCCGTGGAGATGAAGAATGCCTCCGGCGGTAAAATCAGGTAAGTGTATTGTGGTGACTAATATTGCCTTATTATTCCCTCGGCTCACCTTGCTGTTCTTTATTCCTCTTAGGTGCCAGAGTTTGGCGAAGAAATGATGAAGACAGAGGTGGATCGTGGAGATGCTGGGAAGGCTGGTGAGTATAGCGAGGCGCTGCAGCAGGCGATGCGACGCGCATCAAATAATGTCTTTCTTCCTATTCGAAGGCGCGATGGATCCAGAATAAGGTGAGGAAGTAAGTATTGTTCTTGTTCTAACCTTTTTCCTTCTTTCTCCCTTTTCTCTAGGAGCTCCAGACTCGAGGCGGGCGTGGCAGAAGACTGGATGCTGGCTTGTAGGCACGGTGAGCGTTACACTGCAGGATGCAGAATAACGCGTATGTGTGAGCTGCTCGTCGGGCGTGGTTTAAATAGCCTTCAAAGTAGTCCCAGGTAAGAAGTTCCCAAGACCACACCCGAGTAAGAAAATAGTCCCTGAAATAAAGTAGTCCCCCTTCAGACTTCACATAGGCTTGAATGCTGAGCAGCATGGTCTGCATGAGGTAAGTGAAAGCAAATGAGCCTGGCGCCTATGGCGCCAGGACTGACCCCTTCTATGAGCCTGGCGCCTATGGCGCCAGGACTGTACCCAGATAGCCCCTAGCCGGGGCTGCTGGGTTTTCCCCAAGTATCTGGATGCCTGCTCCCGGGACAGATGGACCTGGTCCGGATACCCGGGGATAGGAATCATGACACTCAGGTCGATTGGAAGGAAAGGTTGGATCAGGCTCTGGTTACACAGTAGGCTCTCTGGTTGCTGGAAATCGCTACAGATGTCTTTTCTTCAACTTCCTCTTCAGATTCAGCACCAGTGGTCGACTTGTCAGCAGCTTTCAGGTTCACAGTATTTATCAGAAACTACAGCACAACTTCTGCAATCTCGCCCTGCAGTTTACAGAAAGAGGCGGTCTGACTTTCCAATCAAGAGAGCCAGCCCCCATTGAGACTTGGTTCTTTTCAGGCAAGGTGGAAGACAAAGGGCTGCAGGGTTTTGTACTCCTCCCTCGCTTCCTGCCTTCTCAGACACTCTGGAGCCTGGGCGTGGAATAAAAAGGATTCCTGACAAAGACAAAACTTCCGACTAGGTTGTTCCCACCTGGAATAGTAGGGGAAGACCTCAGAAACAACAAGCAAATGCAAAATGGGGATAAAAGAGGGAGCCCACCATTCTAGCAGAATGGTGGCCCCTCTCTGCATTACTGAGGCTGATTTAACAGCCTGCAAGTCATAAGACTAAAAGGTTACTAATGTAAAACCACAGCCACCAGCCATTCAAGTAATCTTGCAATTGTAACAAAAATTTTACCAGGTAAGTAAGAAAGGGGATACATTGTATCCCCCAGCACTCAACATATGGTTGGGTCTGCTGGCTCACTTAAATCAATGTAAAGGGGATGTGAATTCCACTTTACTTCTTATGAACAGTAGTTTGTTTATTTATTAGTTATTTATAATGCGCCTATACACAAGTGTTTCTAGGAGCAACAAGGCTAGAGGGTCGGGGAACGGGGAATACAAAAGGTACCATCTTAGTAGGCCTTGTAAAATTCAGATTGTGCAAGTGCAGTAACGAGAAGTGCAGGGAGAGGGGAGTGGGGGGAAGTGCCAGAACAGGTCAGAAGGGCCTGTGAGGAGAGTGCCAGGGGAGGCCAGGTGGACAGCACCAGGGGAAGCAGAGAAAGCAGGCGGAGCGGGAACCACAAGATAAGTGTGAGGTAGATGACTGGAATGGCTCCAAGGCCAGCCAGTCAAGTGAAGACAGGGGGGGGCCATAAGGGCAAGTGCAAGATGAGGAGGCGGGTGGGGTAGGTCAGAGGAGACCAAGTGCAGTGGTAGACTGGACAAGGGAGGGGGGCTGGCGTCCTGTATGATTCTGAATGAGGGAGAGGGAAGGAAGAAGAGAAAAGGAAGGTTTTGTGGAGCTTCTGGAACTTAATAAGATCCGGCTCAAGTCTGAGAGGGCCTGGGAGGCCATTCCAGAGTGAGGCACCTACGGAGGAGAGCGATCTACCCCCAATCTCTGCTTGTGGGATAGCTCAGCCAAGAAATAATAAGATAATTAAAAGGAAGCCACTGCATTTAAAATGCTTTGTGCTGCCATAGTACATTACAGTCAGTCCAAAGTTATAGGAAATTATAACTCCAATTATACACTATGAAAAGACGTAAAATGGTCACCCATAAAAAAGAGTAAAAGACTTGGGGGCGTGGCCTGGAGCTGCTTCGATTGGCATGCTTGCCTAAGAGCTCCTGCCTGGCCCAATACGCCATTCACTATAAATGCCGCTTCCAGAGCCCGTCGGGGTCCGGAATTGAAGCTTCGAATAAGGGAATCCCTTCTGCAGCTGCCACTCGAGTGGGTCCCAACTCTGACGCAAGTCCGACCAAATGCGGTCCCTCAAGAGTTCCGGGACCCACTCGGCGGTAAAATGGCACACACATCTCCATGGCCCGGAGGCCTTCCATGTGGGGTAGAGGCTGGCATAACATTGATGCCGAAAAGCCGCTGAGTCTGATGAGGCAACTCCAGCTGGTTCGCTGCTCTCCATGTGATTTAAACTGCTGCTAATCCATAGAAAGCACTACCAACCATAACTACGGAGCTCCTGCCCCGGCACCCTCCGAAGCAGAGCACCGCTGCAGCCACACCCGGCCAGCTCTGAGTTCTTCTGCTCAGCTGAAAAACCACACCGCCAAAATCAGTCGGTGCCGCAGGGAAGGCTCAACCCGCCCAGTGCCCCTGCGTCGGGTGTCGGGTGCACCCGCCGAGGGCTCCACCATCCGGTCCGCCTTCCGAAGGGGCCCCAGGACCATAACCCCCCTCTGCCGACAGTGCCCCGATCACTGGCAACTGCAGGACCCCCGCTTGAAAGCTCTGACTCCTTTTCTGCAAGGATCGGCCTGCTCGGGGTTGGCCTCAGTGCTCTCCTGCCCGGATTACCACGGTCGCAGCTTCGCCCAGCCACCTCCTGTGGCGGGCTCCAGAGACTCTAGCCCCACAGGCCCGTGGACGCCGTTGACCCATCCACCCGCCCAGGCTGCTCTGAGCATGCAGGATCCCGCTCCCTGATCCTCCTTACCTGTCCACCCCCACGCTCTCGCAGTGGGGACCCTAAAAACAACCCGCAGCATCCGGAAAGAGGAATCCATTCTTCGAGGCAACCTCCTGGAGGAACGGGAACACCCTGGAGCTGAAGACTCGCACTGCACCTGCCATTGTCGCCCGCCAGCAACAACAACGCTCCAGCACCCGAGATATGAGGTGAGGAGTCGGGGGGAGGAGGCAACCGGGTCTGAGCCAGGTGGGGCTCCGGATTGGGCACCCACAAGAACATTGACCCCAGTACAAAGAAAGACTATCAGCAGTACCCGCCGGCCCTGAACCCCAAACCAACACATCCTCCCCAAGACCCAAACTCACCACCACCGCCCAAATATCCCCAAGAAGTATACCAAAACTCGCTTCAGTCGGCAGCAGCCACAGCAGGGGTCGGAGGTCCAACGCTAGGCCCACAATTCGACACACGAAGGAGTAGCAGAAACTCCCATACAGAAGCTAAACCACACCGATTCACTACCCACAAAATGTCTAAAAGTGGGAAGGTAACCAAACAAACTGATATTGCCACCCTCATGGCCACCTCAACCACTGAAAGGGCTAGAAAGATGGATCCGCCAGAGGGCTCCAGCAAGAATAATACCCCCACACCAGCTGTACCTGAGCCTAACCCACAACAAGTAGCAACTAAAGCCGATCTTCAAGAACTATTAGCAGCCCTGACCAGGGAAATCCAAAAAAACGCTGAAGAAGTCACTAAGAAAATCAAATCCTTGGATAAAAGGATGGGGGAAGTAGAACACTGAACCACTGAAATAGAATCGGAGGTCTGTGATCAAAGATTCGAGATTGAACATGATAAGGACAGAATAGCCACCCTCGAGACGAGGTGCAACACCCTGGAAGCAAAGCAGGAGGACTTAGAAAACCGATCACGAAGGAACAACATCAGGGTTCGAGGAATCCCACCCTCCATTCCAGAGGCAGACCTAAAATCCTATATATCGGAACTCTTTAGATTCATAATCACCCTACCGCACAACTCTCCCCTGGAGTTAGACAGGGTACACAGAACAATCTCGAGGAAAACATCTACATTCCCCCAAGATGTGCTGGCGAGGGTTCACTTTTTCCAAATAAAAGAGGACATAATGCGGGAAGCAAGGCAGATGCGACAGATCACCTTCAAGGGATCTACAATCTCACTGTACCAAGACCTGGCTAACTCAACACTACAAAAACGGAAGACTATGCGGCCATTGACAGTTTGGCTGCCCGAAAAGAACATCCAATACCACTGGGGGTTCCCTACTTCAGTAAAATTTATATGGGAGGGATCATAGAGACAAATACAATCAATGAAAGAAGCGGAGAAGCTTATGGGCCAGACGAGAACGGAGGGGGAGTCTGAATCCAAAGAAGCAATCTGTCCTTGCTGGGACAATTCTCCGGGAGGAGTATGGTCAAAAACCAGCAGACGGAGCAGACTCCGGTGGTTCCCCTAAGAAAGACAGTGACATGGGCTGAGCACCCTGCAATGGCCACAAGGGTCTCTGGACCTCACTTCTCAAACAATAATCATTGAAAACCAACGACGAAACAACCTGTGAGAAGAAAAGTCACGTTCCAATACTCGAACAAGTGCGCGAGCAGTGATAGAGCTTTGCCAAAGTTCATCTCGGCGGCCCAGTTGGCCAACACCAAGCATATTGGTGCCACCAGTTACCCAGTGGCAGTAGGATGACATTCCTCCTACCAGTTCAAAGTTGGGAGGGGGACGGAGGAAGAGACCAAAAAGGACGAATCCTAAGCCGGGGACTTTAATCATCTCCAGTTATGTCCTTTCGTACAGCACCACAACATGCAATAACAACAACAAGAAAAATACCACCTCAATACAACCGCTGAATCTGCTGCTAGCCTTACAGAACCGATTAGGGGGAACGAAAGATGAGGCACACTCAACACAAAAGAGCAAGACATGGCTGACACAAACGAAATAAGAATCCTATCCTGGAACATCCAGGGGATGAACTCACCAAGAAAACACAGATCAGTGGAACATCGACTGAGTCAACTATCCGGAGACATTGTACTACTTCAAGAAACTCACCTATTACAAGAAGACGAACACCGTATAAGATTCAAGAGATTTAAAAAAGCTTATTTCGCCACATCAGGGGAGAAGAAAAGGGGAGTAGTGATGTTACTTAGCGACAAGATCGCGCTGTCTAAGACCACAATAAGGAGAGATCCATGGGGCCGCTATCTCCTACTCAAAGGCTTCTTCGAAGAGCTTCCCATCACAATCGTCACAATCTACGGTCCCAACACATCCCAGGGCAGCTTTATCTCGGCCCTTCTCCCAACCATCTTAGCCTTCCACGAAGGCCACCTAATCATCGGCGGGGATTTTAATTCCATGCCAAACCCGCATCTGGACAAAACGCTCCCCCCCACAAACGCAGACTTCACACAGGCCCTATCCCTAGCTAAACTGTTCAGGGAAACAGAGACAGTAGATGTCTGTAGACTATTCAACGACAATTCACGAGATTATACGCACTACTCCAATGTCCATAAGGGCTATTCAAGAATAGACTTTATTGTAATCTCCGGTCCGATGTTCCCTTGCGTGAACAATGCCGAAATCCATACCGGCATGATCTCCGATCACGCTCCAGTCTGTGTGAACCGAGCCATATCAGGCCAAAGAAGCCCTATCCAGAGATATTGGAAAATAAACGACTCCCTACTGCTATACGTAAGCATCAGAGCAGAAGTGGAGGACACAATAATCAACTACTTCAAAGAGAACACCACGGAGTCCTCGCCCATCAACATCATCTGGGTCGCAATGAAGGTGGTAGTAAGAGGCTCGCTAATCGGCGCAGGAGCGGAACAGAGAAGGATATCAAACATCGCAACAACTAAGCTAGAAAAAGAGGTGTTCCAATTAGAAACCCAGCTAAAAGCATGCTACTCCAGAAAAAACAGAAAGAGCCCTGAGGAAAGCGAAAATAGCTCTAGAAATGCACTGCGCCGACTGAACGGCCAAATCACTAGCATATACAAAACAGTTCTATTACAACAAAGGGAACAAAGCAAATAAAATACTAGTGCAGAAGCTAAGAAGAGTCCACGGCTGAAACAACATCCTTAAGATACGAGGGGAAGATGGAAAGCTGCTCTACTCCGAGAAGGATAAAATCAATGAACTGATGAAGCATCATAAGTCAATAATGTCCGGAGATCCCACGGTTCTAGACAAGCTACCTGAATGCCATGCCCCCCCAAAATTCAACCCAACTTGAATTCCTGGAAGCCCCCATCAATGCTGAAGAAATCATCAAATCCATCAAGACCCTCAAATCCACTGCTCCAGGCCCAGATGGCCTATCCTCAAATCTTTACAAAATATTTGCCAGAATGCTAGCTCCGCAGTTGGCCACCCTATTTAACTCCTTCCTATCTGCAAAATCAGTCACGAAATAAATGGCCGAATCGATCACAGTCCTGCTACATAAACCCGGGAAGGATCCCGAATTACCTGACTCTTACCGCCCGATATCACTCCTGAACAATGACGGCAAGATCTTCGCCAAAGTACTAGCCAGAAGACTGTGGCCGGTCCTCCCGTTCCTAATTAACCAATATCAAACAGGATTTATTCTGGGAAGAGGGACGCATGATAACATCAGACGAACAATAAATCTAATCGAAAGTGCCCACAAAATGAAGTTAGGGATGGCCGTAATCTCAATAGACGCCCACAAAGCCTTCGACCGGGTGGACTGGGGCTACATCCAAGCGGTTCTCGAACACTTCACCATTTGGGTCATGGCCAATTACCAAGTCCCCACGACGCAACTGCGAATCAATGGCACCAGGTCAGGACACATACACATATCTAGGGACACCAGACAGGGCTGTCCACTATCACCCTTAGTCTTCACCCTGTCCATGGAACCTTTTGCACCAGAATTAGACAAAATGGGAGCATAAAGGGGATAACGGTGGGAGACCAAGAATACAAAATCGCACTATACGCAGACGATGTATTAATCACCGCCTCAAGCCTAGCAACATCCCTGGGTGCGTGTTACGAAGTTCGTTGGTCGTGTAGAGTATGAACAACCCCTCTGTCCCCAAGAAACACCCTGACCGATTTGGTTATATGGTCAGTGTGAATATTAAGGCCACAGGTGGAAGTCCGGAAAGCCAGGACGCGGGAACAGCCGGAAGAACCCCTTGAGCGCTGCAAAGCAAGATACAGAGGTTAAGCAATGAAACAGGGCCCGAATACCTTCATGTACATAAACCCCAAAGCTACCAGAATACCTGTGAGTACTTGGGTCAAGGCGTGGGTCTCCTAGCTTAGGCTGGAAACGTGCTGTAGGGTAGAACAGGCAACCACCTATTTGCAGGACCGAGGTCCTAGCCAAATGAAGATCTTAAGCAAGAGGAGTCTGTGGAGCAGGCGTGAGTCGGTAACAGGCAAATCCAAAAGTACTTGAAGGGTCAAGCAAGAGGAGTCCGTGAAGCAGGCATGAGTCGGTAACAGGCAAATCCAAAAGTACTTGAAGGGTTAAGCAAGAGGAGTCCGTGGAGCAGGCGTGAGTCGGTAACAGGCAAATCCAAAAGTCCTTGAAGGGTTAAGCAAGAGGAGTCCGTGGAGCAGGCGTGAGTCGGTAACAGGCAAATCCAAAAGTAGTTGAAGGGTTAAGCAAGAGGAGTCCGTGGAGCAAGCCGAGGTCAGAATCAGAGCTGGTCTTTGAACGAAGAGAGAAGTCACGTGATCCGAAACTAAACAGCTGTGAAGCAACACCTTCGGTTCACCGACTCCTTTTATCCTCGGAAGGGACGCACGTATAGTCACGTGTGACGTGACCTGAAAGCGTTGCAATGCTGCTAGGCAACCGAAGTCACGTGATCCGTGAAGCGCCGGGAAGCGCCGGTCTCCGCAAAGGACGTAAGTTCCTGAAGTGACGGAGCTTCCAGTTGATCTGCCACCGCCGTGAGGGGCGATAAACACCCGCTCCCCCATATATGCCATGCCGTGCCCTGATGTGTGCGACGTGAGTGGGGGGCACGGTGCACGAGTGTTGGGGAGTGCGGGAATGGGTAGGCAAGGAGGGGCGAGTGGGGAGGTGTGTCCGTGGTCTAGGAAGCGGCGTGACAGAATCCCCCCTCAAAGGCCCACGACCCCGTGGGCTAGCAGGACTGTCCCTGTGAAAGCGGGAAACCAAAAGCGGGGCATGGACATCCCGGGCGGGAACCCAAGAGCGATCTTCGGGACCATAGCCCAGCCAATCCACCAGGTATTGAAGCCGACCCCGATGGAAACGGGACCCAAGGATGGCACTGACCTCATAAACATCCTGTGAATCCACCGAAACAGGAGCGGGCGGGACCAGGACACGGGTAGGAGCCAGGTAAGGTTTCAAGAGAGAAGTATGGAAGACAGGGTGAATCCTCCAAGAAAGGGGAACCGAAAGCTTGAGGGCCACAGGATTCAAAACCCTGGAGATCCTATAAGGGCCCACAAAACGAGGCAACAACTTGCGACAGCCAGGGATCCGCAAATGCCTGGTCGAAAGCCACACCCTATCGCCCACCCGATACTCCGGGGCTGCGGCCCGTTTGCGGTCCGCTTTAGTCTTCATAACTGTCTGGGCCTCATGGAGATGGACCAAGGTCTGGGCATGGACACCGGCCAGATCCCGAACACAGGCATTAGCAGCGGGAGTAGTGGAGGGGAAATCAGGAAGTGGGAGGGCACGTGGGTGCTGCCCGTATAAAGCATAAAAGGGGGAAAAACCTGTGGTCGAATGACGGGAGTTATTATACGCAAATTCAGCAATATACAGCAGTTTGGCCCATGAGTCCTGATACTGGAGGGACAAACACCGCAAGTACTGCTCCAAAGCCTGGTTAACCCGCTCGGTCTGCCCGTCACTCTCGGGGTGATAAGCTGAAGAAAAGCGAGCATCGATCCCCAGGAGTCTGGTGAGCGCGCGCCAGAAACAGGACGTGAATTGAGAACCACGGTCTGATATGATGACCTGTGGTAAACCAAAGAGGCAGAAGACAGATCTGAAGAATAAGCGAGCCAGAGTTGGAGCAGAGGGTATACCAGTACAGGGGATAAAGCGGGCCATTTTGGTGTATGAATCGACAATAACCCATATGGTGTCGTAGCCCTGTTTGCGGGGTAGGTCAGTGATGAGATCCATCGAGACGGTGTGCCAAGGTCTGGGAGGTACGGGAAGAGGTAAGAGCAGCCCTAAAGGCCGTCCTTTGCGTGTTTTGCATTGGGCACAGATGGAACAAGTGTTAACATAATGTTCGACATCTTTTCTCATGGAAGGCCACCAGCACCAGCGTTGCAACAGGTCCAGGGTACGCTGTTGCCCGGGATGGCCGTTTACAGCAGCATCGTGTGACCATGCTAACGCCTGGTTGCGGACGTCACACGTGGGAAGGAACAGTTTGTCGTGGATGAAAGGCAACCCCTCGTGAAGATCAATGTCCCATTCGTTGAGAGCCTGAGGATTCTGGGAAACCCAACGCCGGATGTCGATAAGCATGGTGGGGGATGGGGTACAAGTACAGATGACATGGCCCTTTCCTAGCAGTGTGTCGGGGTACACGGACAAGGACTCCCCTCCGGGAGAACGGGACAAGGCATCAGCTTTGCCATGACTGCGACCTGGTCTGTGTTTGACCACAAAATCAAACGCGGCAAAAAATAAATGCCAACGCACCTGTCTGCTGTTAGCACATTTTAACGAGGCCAGGTCCTGTAGGTTTTTGTGGTCTGTATACACCACTGTTTGATGTTTCGCACCCATGAGGTGATGACGCCACGTTTGTAAAGCATCCTTGATGGCCAACAATTCTTTTTCGGTTACTGTATAGTGCGCTTCAGCCACCGAAAACTTTCGTGAGTGAAAGGCCACTGGATGTAGACAACCCGTGGTTGGGCAAGGTTGAGACAATACTGCGCCTAGAGCAAACGAGGAGGCATCAGCCTCCAGAACGTAGGGGAGTTCTGGATCAGGATGCTGTAAAACAGGGGCGGACACAAACCTGGCCTTGAGTTCCTCAAAAGCCTTCTGATGGACGGAGGTCCAAGTGAACGGGACAAGGGGGCTGGTCAGGGCGGTCAGTGGAGCAACAATAGAAGAGAAGCCGGCGATGAATCGCCGATAGAAATTTGCGAAGCCGAGAAAAGATTGGAGTTGTTTCAGAGTAACAGGAGTCGGCCATTCGGTGACAGCATGGACCTTAGATAGATTCATGGACAGGCCCCCAGGGGATATGCGAAAACCCAGAAACTCCACTTCCTTGGAATGAAACAGACATTTTTCAGGCTTGGCAAACAAGGCATTGGTCTTCAGGCGAGAGAGCACCTCCCTAACATGCCCGACGTGTTCCTCCAGGGAGGATGAATAGATCAGAATATCGTCCAGATATACCATCACGAATGTGTCCAGGATGTCTGAGAACACTTCGTTGACAAAACGTTGGAACGTGGCAGGGGCATTACAAAGCCCGAAGGGCATCACCGTGTATTCATATAACCCCTGTCGGGAGCAAAACGCCGTCTTCCACTCATCCCCAAGCCGCATACGAATCAGATTGTACGCCCCCCTCAGGTCCAGCTTGGTAAAAACAGATGCTTTAGTCAACCTGTCTAGTAGCGTGGATATGAGCGGAAGAGGGTACCTGTTCTTAATGGTAATGGCATTTAACCGTCTGTAGTCCACACATGGACGGAGATCGCCCTCCTTTTTCGGCACAAAGAAAATCGGACTAGCAGCTGGAGAACAAGAAGGACGTATATGACCCAACTCCAGAGCTTTTTGTATGTAATCTTTAAGGGCTTGTTCCTCTGACCGTGACAATGAATAAACCCTACCCTTGGGTACAGGAGCGTCTGGGACCAGGTCAATCGGACAATCGTACGGTCTATGAGGGGGGAGACCCTCAGCAGTGGCCTTATCGAACACTGTGTGGAAATCGTGATAGGCCGCAGGGATGTTGGCTGTGACAGCCCCCACAGTGTGTGAAGGCACCGGGTCTGAAGCACTATCGTTGACATGGGTGGCAGCCATGGCACCAAGAATCATGGCAGGAGTGGACAAGGAATCAGTGTCGAGGAGACAGAAATGTTGACATACCTCCGACTCAAACGTGACCTGTCCATTGCCCCAGTTGATCAATGGGTTATGTTGTCGTAACCATGGTATTCCCAGTATTATGCCGAACAGTGGTGTATTGATCAAATCAAATGCCAGGGTTTCTCTATGGATGTTTTGGATCACCACTTCCATAGGAGCGGTTTGGAACTTAATCGGACCGGAGGATAACGAAGTACCGTCAACAGCATGTACTGGTTCCGGATGTTCTTTCCTAACCAAGGGCAGATTGAGGCGACGGGCCAGGGAAATATCGATGAAACAACCAGTGGCCCCGGAATCAATCACAATATGGACTGTGTGTTTGATCTCTCCAGCGGGTTTTAACAGAGCCTGGACCTCTATCGGTCTAATAGGGCCAAAGGCAGGTTCGGAGGGGGTCGAAGACAGGCTCGCCGGTGCCCCCTGTATCATGGGCGAGCCTTCGGAAAACCCGGTGTTTTGTTCTTGGGACGTCGGGGGCATTCCCTTACAAAGTGTCCGTTTAACCCACAATAGAAACAGGCATTGTCGTTTCTCCGGCGTTCTCGTTCTAATGGGGTTATCGGGCTACGGATACCTCCTATTTGCATGGGTTCAACAGGGGTGGTGGATACGGAAGGTCCGGAGTGTATAGAGAAGGATGTTTCGGCCCTTCTCTCGGATCTCCTTGCGTCTATTTGTAAAGCAAGATCCACCAAATCCGAGAACCCTGAAGGAAGAGCAGGAACTACTGAGAGGGTATCTTTCATGGAGTTGCATAGACCACGATAGAACACGATTGCCTTTTTCTCCTCAGGCCAGGAGGTCTCAGCAGCGAGTTGGTTGTACTTGGTGATATATTCTATCAGTGTCTGTTTGCCTTGTGTTAGATCCAAGAGTTCGAGATCTCTAGAATGGGCTTTATGTCGTGTATCAAAGACTTTGGCCATTTCTGATACAAGAAGGTCGAAGTCATAGAGAGCAGGATGGTCATTCTCTAACATCGGGTTGGCCCAAGTGGCCGCTACCCCGGACAAATGGGATAGAAGAAACGCAGCCTTAGTACAAGAGTCGGGGAACGCTAGGGGTCTGCACAAATAATGTAATCTACATTGATTAATGAAAGTGCGATACTTCCGGGGATCCCCTTGATAACGTTCGGGGGCAGCAAGGGGAACAGGCGTAGGTAACAGTATAGGAGTGGGTGCAGGGGCCATGGCTGGGGCTGGCTGGTCTGAGGGGACTGTGTCACCGAATTCTGCATCCGTGGGTAACGGAAAACGTGTGCTTTGTAGGGCATCCAGACGGTGGTGTATTGCTGTCATGTCAGCCCTAAGAGCCGCTACTGCTTGTAACAAGGCGGTCACTGGATCCCCGGCGGAGGGATTCATACTCTGGACGACCAAAAATAGGCTTCACAGTCTGTTACGAAGTTCGTTGGTCGTGTAGAGTATGAACAACCCCTCTGTCCCCAAGAAACACCCTGACCGATTTGGTTATATGGTCAGTGTGAATATTAAGGCCACAGGTGGAAGTCCGGAAAGCCAGGACGCGGGAACAGCCGGAAGAACCCCTTGAGCGCTGCAAAGCAAGATACAGAGGTTAAGCAATGAAACAGGGCCCGAATACCTTCATGTACATAAACCCCAAAGCTACCAGAATACCTGTGAGTACTTGGGTCAAGGCGTGGGTCTCCTAGCTTAGGCTGGAAACGTGCTGTAGGGTAGAACAGGCAACCACCTATTTGCAGGACCGAGGTCCTAGCCAAATGAAGATCTTAAGCAAGAGGAGTCCGTGGAGCAGGCGTGAGTCGGTAACAGGCAAATCCAAAAGTACTTGAAGGGTCAAGCAAGAGGAGTCCGTGAAGCAGGCGTGAGTCGGTAACAGGCAAATCCAAAAGTACTTGAAGGGTTAAGCAAGAGGAGTCCGTGGAGCAGGCGTGAGTCGGTAACAGGCAAATCCAAAAGTACTTGAAGGGTTAAGCAAGAGGAGTCCGTGGAGCAGGCGTGAGTCGGTAACAGGCAAATCCAAAAGTAGTTGAAGGGTTAAGCAAGAGGAGTCCGTGGAGCAAGCCGAGGTCAGAATCAGAGCTGGTCTTTGATCGAAGAGAGAAGTCACGTGATCCGAAACTAAACAGCTGTGAAGCAACACCTTCGGTTCACCGACTCCTTTTATCCTCGGAAGGGACGCACGTATAGTCACGTGTGACGTGACCTGAAAGCGTTGCAATGCTGCTAGGCAACCGAAGTCACGTGATCCGTGAAGCGCCGGGAAGCGCCGGTCTCCGCAAAGGACGTAAGTTCCTGAAGTGACGGAGCTTCCAGTTGATCTGCCACCGCCGTGAGGGGCGATAAACACCCGCTCCCCCATATATGCCATGCCGTGCCCTGATGTGTGCGACGTGAGTGGGGGGCACGGTGCACGAGTGTTGGGGAGTGCGGGAATGGGTAGGCAAGGAGGGGCGAGTGGGGAGGTGTGTCCGTGGTCTAGGAAGCGGCGTGACAGTGCGCTATAGGAGGAAATCATGGAGTTTGGGGCCCTATCGGGATTCAAGGTGAACCTGTCCAAATCCTCAGCACTAGCCATCAACCTCTCCACGCAAGAAAGAGATTCCCTAGCCCCACTGTCACCAATCCCATGGGCCAAGGGTGCAATCGAATATCTTGGGGTCCAAATCACCAAGGACCCAACACGGCTGTACTCACACAACATCCCGCAACTAATCCGCAACCTGCAGACTGACCTTAGAAGGTGGACGCAGCAGGAAATCTCATGGTTCGGGCGAATTACCGCCGTCAAAATGAACCCGATTCCCAGATGGCTATACCACTGCGCAGCACTACCAATACAGATCCCGTGCCCAGCCATAAAAGCTCTACAAAAGAAAATACTAGAATTTGTGTGGGGGGGGAACCTCGAATTAACAAATGAATTAAACTAAGGGGGAACCACAAGGGGGGCTGGGAGTACCTGATATGGCCAGATACACCCTAGCCGCTCAACTATCACACGCATACTCCTGGGTGCAAGAAACAGACCCCCCGGAATGGAGGCAAATCGAAGAGTCTTGGTGTCCGGTCCCACTACATGATCTCACACACCTACCAAACATAAAGCCACAGGCAATTAGCGGTCCCCTATCAGCCACGACTGCAACGGTCCATTGCTGGAAAGCTGCAGCTCGGAAATGGGGCATACGGAGCGCCTTGGAACCCCTGACCCCCATCTGGAATAACCCTGAATTCTCACCAGGAAACCCCCTGCTGGATTTCCAAGCCTGGGCGAAAGGGGGACTGGGTAAAACTAGTGACTTTATAGAAGAGGACTCACCTATCACGTTCGAAAGATGCAAAATAACATTTGGAGTGGGAGAGCGGGAAAGATTCAGCTATACCCAAATAAGGCACTGGATGTCCCACAGGATAACCCGAGTAAGATGCTCAAGAGAACTAACACTGCTGGAGCTCTCGCTAACAACACCAACCAGCAGGGGCGGGACCTCGATTATCTATACAGATCAGACCCCGCGAGAAAAGAAAGATATATGCTAGAATGGGAAAAGGACCTAGGGCGAGAAATAGCGGGTGCAGAATGAGGAAAAATATGTGACAGATTGCACAAAAGCTCACAATGCATCACAAACAGGGAAGGGGGTTATAAACTTTGCTATAGATACTATATCATCCCAACTCAAATTCATAAGGCCAACCCGGATATCCCGATACCTGCTGGCGCGGTTGCCCAGTCCCCGGATCACTATTCCACTTGCTGTGGGCCTGTCCAAAGGCAGAGTCATACTGGAAGGAAATCTTAAAACATATCAAAGACAGGGGGCGTGGCTTGGAGCTGCCGCGATTGGCATGACTCCGTGAAGCACCTGGCTGACCCGATGCGCTTATCATAAATATTGCTGCCCCCAGGCCCTGTTTCTCCCCCAAAACGGACCGTAACATGGAAGAAGCTCTCTGGCTGCAGCACAAAAGGTGGCGATCGGAACGGAGCCCGGCTTTTGACAAACGGAGGTATTTTGTGCCCGGGGTCCCCACGGCGGCAAGATGGCAGCCGCTCCACTGAGCTGTAAGAACTGGAGGAATGGGGGAGGGGGCAGCCGCACATGAACACTGAGCGCCACCGAGGAACTGCTATCCCATGCGGCATAGGGGTGCCGCGACAGTGCCGTGTGCTGCCAATCATCCGCACAATCACGGACGGCTGTGAGCCTTTGGCGCCTCGCTCACGGAAGGAGACAGAAGGCTCCGGGAGACGCTTGCAGACAGAGCGCTGAGGAGCACCGGCGAGCGGGGTTGCGAACTGGGGGTGGAGACTCAGATCCCTTGGTTCGCCCCCCTCACTTAGCGAGTCCCCGATTGAACATCAAACCACATCCGTGGGTACTGGCAGGAGCGCGAATCCATGGCATTGCATATCGACACGAGCAAGGGAATCAGGTCCGCCGGGGCTCCACCGCGCCTTGAATATAGGAGGATCAAGCGTCCACAAGGCGGCTCGTTGGAGGAGGGGTGTGGAGTGGGGCTCTGTATACAACAGACCCCCCCCTCCGCTTGCAGAACTGATCAAATCTAGAGCTGGGAATCGGAGTCCATCACATTACCCGAAGGGCCAACACTGAAGCCCCATCATGCAGTGAGCTCTGGCCAAAAAACCACCAAAGAATCTGCTAGCACCAACACTCATTGGGCTCGCGATCCCCTCTCGCCCAACAACAGAGTAAACACAAGTGGAAAACACCAAAGGGGTGAGTCGGAATCCCATCAGGATGTCGAGAAGTGCGAAGACGTCAAAGCAGACAGATATTGCAAGGTTGATGGCTAATACCCCAACTGAACGCTCCAAAAAAGGCGATGCATCTGAGACTCTCCCCGATGAAAAGAATCCCACCAAAGAGGCATCAGCGTCCAAATCAACTCAAATGGTAACTAAGAATGATCTGCAGGAACTTCTGGAGGCCCTGACGAAGGAAATTCACAAAAGCACAGAAGTGACCCAAAAAATAATCACCCTGGACAAGAGAGTAATCGATGGGGAGAGAAGGACGGCAGAGCTCGAGTCGGAAGTCTGTGACCAGCGGTTTGAAGGTGAGACCGACAGGGATAAAATCAGAGCACTGGAGGAAAGATGCAAACTCCTTGAAGTGAAGCAAGAAGATGCCGAAAATCGATCACGAAGAAACAACATACTCATCAGGGGGATTCCAACTTCCATTCCGGACACAGAGCTAAGAAGCTACGTCTCCCAACTGCTTAGCTTCATCATAACCCTACCAGATGAATCATCCCTGGAGTTGGACAGGGTGCACAGGACGTCACCGAGACCGGCCTCCAACTTCCCACCGGATGTCTTGGCAAGGGTCCATTTTTACCAAATCAAAACGCAGAGCCATGAGAAACTTCAAGGAATGGCTGAGGGGAAAAAAGGTTGCCTACCACTGGGGATTCCCGACGTAGGTCAAGTTTGCTTGGGAGGGGACTCAGAGACAAATCCGCTCACAAAAGGAAGCCGACAAATTCATGGGTGTTGGTGGAACAGAAGCAGGATTGGACTCGGAGGAACCATCCCAGTATCAATACAAGAAACCGTCTGAGGGAGAGTGGTTGAAACCTGTAAGGTGACATAGACCTCGAGGGCCGCCCAAGAAAAACTCTAATCCGAGCTGATGCTTAAAGGCACACATCCATCATATTACTGGAGGAGGGAATTGTTAGGACGGAGGGTGCAAATTGAAAAGTGGCGGAATGGGCGGACTCGGGGGTCCAAATGAAGATGAAAATCTCAAACTCGAGCATTTGCTTAAGAGGGCACCGAAAGCACCGCACCAAGCAGGGGGGGCACATGTCCTTCTTTTCTAAAGTTCACAGTTCTCTCGGCGGCCCAGTTGGCCAAGTTGGGCGCATCGGCGCCACCAGTTCCCGACGGCAGTAGGATATTTCCTATTCTACCGGTTTGTTCTAGGAGGGTGGGGGGGGGAGGGTCTTTTGAAAGTTAAATGGACAGTCTGGGTATGTGTCATGATGCCTACCTCCAAGGAGCCAGGTCCGACCCAGCAACCCCAGAGGCAGGCATCATTCCCCCCAGGGAAGTGCCAGCGGGCCCAAGCTGGGGCCCTTTGGACACAGTCCTGGCGCCTTAGGCGCCAGGCTCATGTTGGACCCCTGTCCTGGCGCCTTAGGCGCCAGGCTCATAAAGCTAGAGATGTGTTCAAGTGTTTTAATGTGCACTTACCTGATGCAGACCATGCTGCTACATCCAGGCCCTCTTGAAGCCTGAATGGAACTACTTTACCTGTGGGTCTACTTTCCACCTGGGTGTGGTCGGGGAAGGATACATACCTGATCGGTGGAAGGATACATGCCTGGAACTTCTTCCAAAGCTATTTAAACCACGCCCGATCAGCAACTCACGCTTTGCGTTGTTCTGCTCCTCGCAGCTGGACGCTCACCGTGTCAGCTCCTGCATCTGGACTTCAGCCACGCCTGTCAGCATCCTGGGTCGCCTGCAAAGGGAGATAAGAGAGAATTGGGGAGAAAGAAGACCTTACCTGCTAAAGCTGCATCACGGAGACATCACACCGACGATCCTGAAAGGGAAGACATCATTTTAAAAGCATTTCGCTTCGATCGCTGCAGCGCTGCATTTCACTCACCTTTCCTGGGTGCCTCCATCTTCAGCAGCGATCATCCGGATCCGCACCCACTTCCCAGAGCCTAGAGAGAAAAGACAAGAAAACAAGGTGAGAGAAGGAAGGGAAATAGGAAAAGCTCAGTTTCCTTCTAAGACTTACCTGTTGGGTCATTCCCATTTCATTTCGGGTCCTGCCGCTTCCTGGCATTCCGGACCCCGGCCCCAATGGGGAAAAAAGACAAAGACATTAAATGAGCGAATGCAAAGACATTACCTGAACGCTCATCCGGAACTTACACTTCGGGTCGGCGCCATATCTCCGGCATTCCGAACCCCGGCCCCTAAGGGGAAAAAGACATAAGCATTAGCGCTTGCTGCAATAAGACAATGAACATTATTATTAAGCTTGAACTTTTGAACTTGCAACAGAACTCTTACAGCGCCTCACCTGAATAGTCAAGCTTATTTTGAACTCCCATCAAACCTCAATCCAGTGAAGTAACTGGGTTTCAACGCGCCCCTGCATCAGAAGCAGGATGGAGAACTCATCCTTCCAGACCCTAAGGTGAGACTTCACGGGGAATCGTGGAAGGGTATCGAGGAGGGTTGGAAGGGAGTGGGAGGCTTGAGCATTATTCCGTCAGTAGGTAATACTCCCTTTTCACGCACAGGGGAATATTCCTGCGAGCCAGAAAAGCCAGAGTAGAGGGGCCCTTCCTGTCCATCAACAGAGTCCTGCACTTCACCATTGAAGAAGCATCAGCACTCAAAGCCAGACCTGTGCCTCCATGCGAATCAGGTGAGCGTGACAGTATGTTGGCTCCGGCCACTCAGACCAGAACTTGTGATCACATCACAACTATTCAACAACAGCAACAAGGAACAACCATCAAAACACTGCAACCGATTCAGATATGGAGGATCGCTCCCAGCAGACGGACATGAGCTTGCGCAAAGAAGAGAAAGGAACAAGAAAATATGGTTGATGCGAGTACAATAACTATTCTCTCTTGGAATGTGGAAGGGCTCAACTCTCTGAGGAAGCGGAAATCCGTAGAACACAGGCTGGGTCAATTAACAGGAGATGTTGTGTTGCTTCAAGAAACGCATTTACTGCAGGAGGACAAACACAGAGTAAGATATAACAGTTACCGAAAGTCATTTGCCTCCTCGGGCCAAAAGAAAAGGGGAGTGGCAATACTCTTAAGCGATAGGTCTTAAGCTCCCAATTACAATAGCGTCTATCTATGTCTATCTATGGCCCCAATTCGGCTCAGGCTGCCTTTATCGAAAATTTGATTCCTACTATTCTAGCTTTCCAAGAAGGGCATCTGATTATGGGAGAGGATTTTAACTCAATGCCGAATCCCCAGATGGATAAGACTCTTCCGCCCACCAAATCTGATTATACTCAAGCACTCTCGATATCCAAGCTACTAAGGGAAACAGAAACAGTAGACGCATGGAGGCTCTTTGATGGATCCTCAAGAGACTACTCTCATTACTCTCAGGTGCACAAAGGCTACTCGA
Source organism: Ambystoma mexicanum (assembly GCF_040938575.1). Lineage (NCBI taxonomy): Eukaryota > Metazoa > Chordata > Amphibia > Caudata > Ambystomatidae > Ambystoma > Ambystoma mexicanum. Next base: position 1,109,515,273 of record NC_090929.1, on the reverse strand, counting down.
GAATCGACCTTATTCTGATCTCGGGGGTCATTCATCCATGTCTGGAAGCGTCGACAATACACACTTGTATGGTCTCGGATCACGCCCCAGTGTCAGCGAAACTAGCCATATCGGGACAAAAGCTCCCGGCACAAAGATTCTGGAAACTGAACGACACTTTGCTTCTGGACGAATGCATCAGGATGGAAGTAGAAAATACGATAACCAACTACTTTAAAGAAAACACCACAGTATCGTCTCCCATTAACATCATCTGGGATGCGATGAAGGCAGTTGTCAGAGGTTCTCTAATCAGTGCGGGTGTGGAACACCGAAGGGTCTCAAACATAGCGGCTGCCAAGCTGGAGGAAAGGGTGCATTTCCTGGAGCCGATCCTGAAAGGTCGATACACCCGGAAGGCCGAAAGAGAGCTCAGAAAGGCCAAGACAGCCTTAGAAATGCACTGCGCTGATCGCACCGCTAAAGCTTTAGCCTTCACAAAACAATTTTATTATATGAAGGGGAACAAAGCGAACAGAGTATTAGTGAATAAACTGAAAAAGACCCGAACCAGAAAAACATACTCACGATAATTGGATCGAATGGCAAGGCTATCTACACCGACGCAGAGAAAATGTCGGAATTATTGAGGTACCACTCAGAAGTCATGAAAGGGCCATCGACGAAGATAGCGAACTTACCAGAGTACCTACGGTCCATACCCAAGCAGAATATGAATCAATTGGAGGACCTCGAAAGGCCTATATCGGAGGAAGAAATAATCGACGCCATTAAAACATTGAAACCAACGTCTCCCGGACCCGATGGCCTAACCGCATCCTTCTACAAGAAATATTCTAGGCTCCTGGTTCTTCAGCTGGCAGAATTATTTAACTCTTTCCTGACATCCGGCACCGTCTCCAGATCAATGGCGGAATCATTGACGGTCCTGTTACACAAACCCAGGAAGGCTCCTGAGCTAGCTGCCTATTACCGCCCGATCACGCTTATGAACAATGACGGTAAGATTTTTGCTAAAGTTCTAGCGAGCAGGTTGGGCATGGCCCTGCCGGCTCTAATTGACAGCTATCAGACTGGATTCATCCCTGGAAGAGGGGCAAATGACAATATCCGTAGAACAATAGACATTGTTGAACATGCCCACAGGTCTGGGGTCGGAACGGCAGTGATCTCCTTAGATGCTCATAAAGCATTCAATATGATAGATTGGGGGTACATGCGGGCGACCCTGGAACATTTCGGATTCAGCCCAAACTTCACCAAATGGGTCATGGCTAACTATCAAATCACCTCGACACAATTAAGGGTTAATGGCAGGAGATCCGAGGCAATACAGATATCAAGGGGAACCAGACAGGGGTGCCCGCTGTCCCCATTAATTTTTACCCTGCCTATGGAGCCTTTTGCAGCTAAAATCAGGCAGAATACCAGGATTAAGGGGGTCCAAATTGGGGGCATGGAATATAAAATTGCGTTATACGCAGATGATGTCTTGCTAACAATATCGAATCTGGCAGCATCTCTTGACTCCCTATGGAAAGAAATTGATGACTTTGGAATACTATCAGGAATTAAAATTAATCTAGATAAATCGTCAGCCTTAGCGATTAATGTCACTAAACGGGAAAGATAAGCTCTCCGCCCACTAATGCCTATTCCATGGGTAAAAGAGGCGATAGACTACCTGGGAGTTAGAATTCCTAAGGACCCGGCCCAACTATACGCAGCAAATTTTCCACACCTAATTACAAATCTTAAGAACGACTTGAAGTCATGACCCTCTAAAGAGATCTCCTGGTTCGGCCGGATTTCAGCCATAAAAATGAACACTATCCCCAGGTGGTTATACACATGTGCCGCAGGTCCGACCCGTATTCCGGGCCCGGTGCTGGTGGACATGCAAAAGAAACTACAGGGATTTGTCTAGGGGGTGGGGGGAAAGGCACGCATCAGAAAGCGAATAATGTTGCGGGACAGGAATCAGAGGGGGCTGGGGGTCCCAGACATAGAAAGATACACTCTAGCAGCACAACTGTCACATGCTTTCACGTGGGTGCAAGAGAATGACCGTCCAAAATGGACGCAGATAGAGGAGATTTGGTGCATGGGCAACCCGGCGGACCTTCCACATCTGCCAGAGAGAAAAGTACAAGCTAATATGGGCCCCCTATCTGCCACAATCACAACAGCCCGATGCTGGAAAGCAGCGGCTCGAAAGTGGGGCGGCAGGGGTACGCTAGGCCCTCTATCACCAAGCTGGAATAATCCAGAGTTTTCACCAGGCTGTAGCCCCAATGATTTCCAAGCTTGGAGGGAGGGTGGATTACTTAAAGTGAGCGATTTCCTAGAGGAGGGCATGCCCATTCTATTCGAAAGATGCAAAGAGAAGTTTGGAGTGGGGGAAAAGGAAAGATTTCACTATACTCAAATAAGACACTGGTTATCTAACAGGACGGTTCGCGGGAAGTGCTCGAGAGAACTCACGGCCTTGGAGAGCACTCTTACCACCACTACGAAAAACAGTAGAATCTCCATATTGTACCGTCTCCTGGACAGGGTGGACCCCACAAAAAAAGAAAGGTACATGACCGAATGGGAGAGGGATCTGGGAAGGGAAATAGAAGTGCAGGAATGGGCAAAAATATGGGCCAGGCTGCACAAAAGCTCACAATGCATTACAAATAGGGAGGGGGGCTATAAGTTTTGCTATAGATATTATGTGACCCCGGTCCAAATCAACAGAGCCAATCCACATCTCTCGGACAAATGCTGGCGGGGGTGTACCACCCCCGGATCGTTGTTTCACCTTACATGGGTATGCCCAAAAGCGGAGGCATACTGGAGGGAGGTGCTGAAACACATTAAGGATATCTCAGGACTCACCATTCCTTGGGACCCGGGGATTGTTCTCCTAGGGGAAACAGGGGGAGGGGCATTCCCGATTTCAGGCCCCATACCTCGACTGTGTACGCACTTACTCCTTGCAGCGAAAATTGCCATGGCACGCCTATGGAAACATAAAGACGGGCCCTCTATAGCATTATGCTGGTCCAAATGCTGGGGCATCGCAGTAGCAGAAAGGGTAACCGCGATCCGGAACAATTCGCTGACCAGACACAGGAATATCTGGGACCCTTTCAAGGACTATGCAACAAGATTCCCGGCCCTGTCTAGAAGGCCACCACTCACCAGGTGGCTACAAAGCAGCCCCCTCTACTGACTAATCTACAAGTTACATTATGCCCACCACTCCCAGAACGTTTGCTTACCTCATCAAGCCCTGCCCGAATAAAATATTGGACATAGGCGCAGTCCCACAACAAAGTATATCTCCGGTCCTACATATGTTTTGATCTAATATGTCTGAATAATGTGATTAATGATCAAATGCTGTTGTTGATGTATTGATGAATCTGTATAATTTAATAAAATGTTGTTATGGAAAAAAAAAACATATCAAAGACATCAACGGTCTCTCCATACCCTGGGATCCGGGAATCGTCCTCGGCGAAACAGGTGATAGAGCATTCCCGATCTCAGGACAAATACCACGTCTATGCAATCACCTAATACTAGCCGCAAAAATCGCAATGGCCCGACGATGGAGGGATGAAAATGGCCCAACAATAGCATTATGGTGGGCCAAATGTTGGGACATAGCAGTAGCGGAGAAAATCACGGCAATACGATCAGGTTCCCTGAACAGAACACTGAACATCTGGGACCCATTTATGGACTATGCGGCCAAATAACCAGCAGTCACAAAGAGACCCCCACTCACCAGATAGCTCCAATGTAGCCCACTTTACTGACCGCCGAATCTCATTCAACGCATGCCAAAGACAAGATCGACACCCGCATGCGATCTGGATGGACCATCGTCAATGGCTAGAAGGCCAGCAACAATCCCCCCCCCCAACCCATAAACATTCTGAGAGACATCCCGCTGTGAATTAACTTACAATTATTGCATTGTTGTAATGGATATATTGCTTTGAAAAAAAACAATAAAATGTTGTTATGAAAAAAAAAGAGTAAAAGACTAGGGGAGAGGGGAAAAAGATTCCCACTCGCCTAAGCCAAAGGTTCTGGGGTTGACACATAATTACCCTAAAAAAACACATATTCAGAAATAAGGAGTCCCAAAAGATTGAGTTTTTTTGGTCAAATTTCACCGGGATTTGTGTACCCTATTTAAAATAAATAGATGGGGGGTCGGGTAAGGGTGTAAATAAAGGTAGGGGGGAGTGGGGTTTGGGGAGCTGCTGGGGTGCTCCCCTGCAATATTTCTTTTAAAATCCAAAAGACATTTTCAGGATTCGACCCAAAAAAACTCAGACTTTTGAGACTCGTAATTTTTTAAAAAATGTTCACGTACATCCAGTTGACACAGGTCAGGAAGATTCATCATAAAGATGAAAGTCTTACCTAATACTCATCACAAACCTTTCATAGTCGAGATTGACCATAGGTGTAAAATATTCGTGTAGCACAGCTGTGGCTGCAGAATATGTGTTATCGACGGTTGACAGGGTTTTGAAGACCTTGTGCATGGCAGGGCCGACCGAGTAGAGTAGAATTGACCTTTTTGCATGGTCATCAGTTTCCTCTGTGGCATCAAGGAACATCTCCAAACGCTCAATCCAGATAGACCATTGCGGGCCTAGATTCGACAGGGCCCTGGTCACATCAAACTTTTGCAATGGGGCCAGGGATCTCTGATGCAGGGATCCCTGGTGGGGTGAAACTCTGCCAACAGCTGGTGCACCCACCACTGAATCTGCCATGGTCCGATAAAGGAAAGAGCTGTGCAATCACCTTCTTGATGATTTTTTGCATGCTCCCCTCGCCAATCACCGCAACACCTGTGTAATTGTGCTTCCTTCCTGGCTTTTTCCTTTTTTCTCCCTCTTCTTTTGCTTCTTCTTTTCCTCAATGTGTATGTGTGTGTGTAGTTGATTTCATTAATTCTTCAGTTTCTGTAATTGTGTTTGCACATATTGAGTTGTTGATATTAAATATTTGTACACCCTGATATTTAATTCTATGACAAGACTGGAGGCGAGCATTATGCATTATGCTTCAACTTCTTTATTTACTACCATTCAGCAGTTTCAACAAAACTATTTCAAACCAAACCAAGAATGTTCATATGTCCATATAACTTTCGTTTTCCTGAAACTACAAATCCCAAAGTCTCTGTAGTCCATCCTTCCAGCTCAGATATGACCACATCCTGTCCCTGAGCTCCTCCTCTTCTTTTACTGCTCTTCACGCAGATAAGTCACGTTCTCTCTACTTTCCAGTTAACGTGTATATGCATTGCAATAACTGATGTCTAGATACTATTATTTGACTTTAAGTAGCATAACGACTGTAATATGCCATAGTTCAGTGAGTTTTATGAGGAAGCGCGAGCGTAGGCTCTACTAGCGCATAGCGATATTCGGACGGCGTCGGTTCGAGTTTCTCGAAGTACGGCGTACCACTCCGAGGACGCAATAGGAGCTCCGGCAGCCGCCTTGGCCCCGTGCCGTATTCCCAGCACTTCAGGGGGCGCCGGCGAGCCGCGGAGCTCTCGGAACCCGCGCTGGCTCTCCCCGGGAGGTAGCGCAGTTTTCGGGAAAAAAAGGCAGCCGTCAGAGCGGCGGATAAGGAGCGCAGAGACGGGGCCAAGCGCTGAGCGCAGACAGCCGCAAAGACTGATACGAAGCGCAGCCCCCCCCCCTCCCTCCTTCGCGTGGGCGGAGCGTGCCGAGTACCGAGCCGCGTCGCATTTAGACTGCGACACGGACCGAGACACCGGCTCCACTGTGTAAGCGCGCAGAAGAGAGCTGAATCCCAGCCGAGCGTCGAAGCGTTTGACTTCATTTGCGGGAGCAGCTCCCGGAGAGAGCTGAAGGAGGAAGCAGGCTGCTTCAGCTCCCGTGTGGATTGAGCTGGCTAACAGCACACGCACACGAGGCAGAAGCCTCATAAAGACGGTCAGTGTACCCAAGCCACCTCAGGCATAAGATATATCTCATCACGAGGCAGAAACCTCATAAAGACTGTCAGTGAACCAAAGCCACCTCAGGCATAAGAACTATCTCAGTAGTCCGGTGCAGCCACGAAAAGAAAAATAAAAAAAAAACAAAAAAAACAAATTTAAAGAAAGGGAATTTGGAACCCTGATAAGCAGCTACTAGGAAGTGGACAGCGAAGACACCTTCTCACAGGTACCAAGGCACAGAGCACCCCTTGTCATGTCCGAATTCGAGTGGAGCGAGGAAGAGCAGCCGCTAGACCTGGCTGCCAGTTTCAAGGAGGTGCTGGGGAGTTCCCTAGTAGATGCAGTGGCGCAAGGGGTAAGACCCTTACAGGAAAGGCTGGAGACCCTGGAAGCAATGCTTCATCAGCCTAAATAAAGCACCATAAGGACTCGCAGCTGGTCCACCGAACCCTCAGCAACAGGGTATACGGGGAGTATCCAGGCCCGCAAGAGGAAAGCCTCTGCAGACCCCCAGGGCCCTTCAGATGGGGCAAATGATAAGGCCCTGGAGGTCGCCAACGCCTTCGCGAAGCTTAAGAAAGCATATTTGCAGCATCAGGCCGTGCCGGACCTCGCGACCCCCTCTCCTGGGGAAGAAAAAGAAGGAGATGATGACCTAGGCTCGGAAGAAGAGTCAGAGGAGGGAGTACTGCCTCCTCAAGAGCCGGAGGACCCAGTCGAGGAAGATTGGGCTAAGCCCAGCGGGGGGAAGAAGACCCGCAAAGAAAAGCACCTCGAGGAGGAGCAAGACGATATGTTCGATCCGGATGCCATTAGAAATCCGAGATCATCCGACTGGCAGCCTTCTCCGAGAGTGGCTCAATATATGACGGCGAGGCTGAGGAAGGCCTTAGGTAAGGAAGTGAGACAGCGTCTACGAGCAGAATGCCCTCGACCTGATCTACCAGGGAAGGTGGCGGAAGCTCCCGAATTGGACCCTAAGATGCTCACCTTTGTCTCAAAGACCAATAAAGATCCCCGTAAAGGGATAGACAGATCCTGGAAGAGCTGCCAGGAGAAAGTCCTGGACTTAGCCGGTCCCCTCGCCAAGATCATGGACCTAGCGGAGAGGGCAAGGGACACGGGCGAAGAGGTGGACCCAGAAGCCCTAGCAGGTTGGGCGCAGAGAGCGGTTTGCCTATTAGGTAACGCGAACTGTGCCATAGCCTCCGAGAGAAGAAGAGGACTGCTTCTAAAGATAGACTCGAAGCTTAGTGACCTGGCATCCTACGAGGCTGGAGAGGCCGCCCAAGGTTTCTTGTTTGGGGAGACATTTGGAAAGGAAATGGGCCGCTTTGTAGGCACTTACGCCTCACTGGAGAAAGCGCAAGCATCCATACGAAAAATCTTCCCACAGAGAGTTTTTGCCGGGACCGGTCGACACAGGGGTCGCTCGACCGGTCGCCAACAAGGAGGTAGAAGACCCTCGAATTACAGAGCACAGTATTGGGAAAACAGGCAGCAAGACACGTTCTTCCCAGCCAGAAGTCACAACCCCAGAGGGCGACGAGGAAGAAGTTCCGGACGAGGCCAAGGGTTTACACCAGGTGAGAGCGAGAACCTATCCTCCGGTGGGAGGGAGGACATGTATGTTCTGGGGAAACTGGCGCGCGCTTTCCAGCGATGCCTGGATTTTGCAAACCGTCAGAGGTCTGCAGCTAGAGTTTATTCACGATCCAGTACAGACCACTATCCCCCAGCGCCCGCACTTAGCGAAAGCAGAGCAGGAGGCTCTCAATGCAGAACTAGTGCAGTTAGAGAAGAAAAGGGCCATAGAAAGGTGTCCCGGGGCCCCGAGCTTTATCAGCAATATGTTTCTCGTTCACAGGAAAGAGAAAGTACGCCCAGTGATCAATTTGAAAGAATTGAATGGATGGATAGTCTACCATCATTTCAAGATGGAAGGGATCCATCAGCTCAGAGACTCCCTGAGAGAGGGGGACTGGCTGACCAGGCTAGACCTGAAGGACGCATACATTACAATCCCAGTACAGGAGCAGTTCAGGGGATTCCTAGCTTTTCGCTGGAAGAAGCAGTTTTGGCAATTCAGGACGATGCCATTCGGGCTGTCGTCGGCGCCTTGGGCGTTCACGAAGCTGATGAAACCAGTCGCCGCAGCCATTCGAGAGAAAGGCATTCGGCTGATTATATACCTGGACGACCTGTTGCTTCTTGCAGAGGATCGTCAGGCGCTGGAATACCAGACGAAGTGGGTACTAGACCTGCTGCAGTCCCTAGGGTTCCTAGTGAACACGGAGAAGTCAGATACAAAGCCGGCGCAGAGGTTAGATTTCCTCGGCTTCATCCTGGATACAAGGAAAGCCACCCTGGAGCTACCGGCGAGGAAAATACGAGACATCAAGAGAGAGATCAGAGCATGTCTAGCGAAGAAAGTGATTTCTCTAAGAATCCTGGCGAGAGTAGTGGGCCTCCTAGCAGCCTCTATCCAAGCCATTTTTCCGGGTCCCTTACACTACAGAGCATTACAGAGGTTAAAGATAAGACACCTGCAGCAAGGGTTGAGGTATCACCAATCGATACCACTAGATCAGGAATCTATAACAGAACTGGAATGGTGGTTGCAGAATATGGACGCCTGGAATGGGCGTGCCATATTCGGAGACAGGCCGGACCTCGTGATAGAATCGGACGCCAGTCGTCTAGGATGGGGTGCCCGGTGCGGAGAGTTGCAGACTGGAGGCAAATGGAGTGTAGAGGAGCTCAGCCTCCACATAAATTGCCTAGAGCTCCTAGCGGGCTCTTTCGCGATAAAGACGTTCACAAGAGACAAAGTGAAGTCTTGCGTCCTGCTGAAGATGGACAACATTTCAGCAGTTCACTACATAAACCACTTAGGAGGGACAAAGTCCAGGATGCTAGCCGAGCTAGCAAAGGGCTTCTGGCATTATTGCCTAAGGACAGGGACATCAGTGACGGCAGAGTATCTGCCCGGAGAGCTGAATGTAGTAGCAGATTGGAACTCGCGATACCTCACGGACTCCAGCGATTGGAGGTTGGATCCAGAGGTGTTTCAGAGGTTGGTCCAGAGATGGGGGCCTTTGCAGACAGACTTGTTTGCGTCGCGCCTGAATGCACAGATACCCAGTTATTTCAGCTGGAGATTGGATCCAGACGCCAAGGGTACGGACGCGTTCCTACAGGAATGGGCAGGCGGCACGCATTACGCATTCCCTCCATTCATGATGCTGAACAGAGTGCTGGCGAAGTGTCGGAGGGACAGAGCGGAGCTAGTACTGGTAGCACCGTTGTGGAAAGTGCAGGTGTGGTTCCCGACGCTGATAGAACATCTGATAGATCTGCCGAGGGTCCTTCCGGAAGGAGAGCGATTGCTCACGGACCCAGCTGGGCAGTGTCATCCTCTGAGAGTGAGGGGGACACTCCCGCTCATCGCGTGCAGGATATCCGGAGACGATGGGAACTGCCGGGCATTTCGATGCAAGCGGCGGAACTTATTGCCGAATCCTGGGCTCCATCGACTAGGAGGAGCTACGACGCGGCTTGGGCCAGGTGGACGGATTGGTGCAGAAGGAGAGGTTTTCATCCCGTTTCGGCACCTGTAGTAGCCATTATAAATTTCCTAGCACACCTGTTGCATAATGGGAAAGCTTTCCGTACTATCGGAGTATACAGATCAGCGATCTCAGCAGGTCACAGTCCGATCGAAGGGGTGCCAGCAGGCGAACACCCAGCGGTATGCAGGCTTATTAGAGGAGCTAAGTTCAGAGCGCCACCCGCTCCCAAATATACAGTTTTATGGGATGTGGCGAGAGTATTGAAATTATTGGAAAGCTGGCCGAGAGATAGATACTTGTCTCTCAAGCAGTTATCAGGTAAACTGGCGATGCTGTTGTGTCTCATATCCTGTAAGAGGGTATCGGATGTTAGGGCATTAGAGATTAATAGAAGGACATTTGGACCAGAAGGGGTGACCTTTATAGTAGTACAAAGGACTAAGTCGAACACAACCTCAGTGCACTATCCCTATTTTCCAAATAATAACAAGTGGTGTGTAGCTAGTTGCATAAAAGAATACGAAGCCAGGACGGCAGAAGTGAGAGCGACAAACGCGAATCAGTTGCTAATAGCGCGCAGGAGGCCTTTTCAGGCGGTAAAGACAGCTACCATTGCGAGATGGGTTAAAGAGGTGATGCTAGCAGCAGGTATTGATTTGAAGCTGTATGGGGCGCATTCAGTGAGAGGGGCCATGGCTTCTAAAGCATACAGGACGGGAGTTCCATTGCAGGATATTATGGCAGCTGCTGACTGGGCGAATGATCGAACTTTCAGAGTATTTTATCTTAAACCATCTGAGAGTTTAGCGAGCACAGTGTTGGGACAGCTTTGAACAAGCATAATGCTCGCCTCCAGTCTTGTCATAGAATAAAGATTACCCCTGCTAACTGCGCAGGGAGTATTAATTCTATTAAAGACTAGGAGGCGAGCATTAGTTCCCACCCTCACAAGTTTGATAATCATATTGTATAGTGATAAGGTGTGGATATGATGACAAACTAGCTGCCACCCTGATGTTATGTTTATGTTCTCTCTAGGGGAAGAGCAGAAGAATAATTGATGGATGAACTAGAAGGTTTAAGCCGTGGTGAAGTTAATTGTTGGAGTTCGTGAAGTCCTTGCTCGGTTGGCGGGACGAGAAAGTTTGGTGACAAGCCATTCAGAGCACGTAAAAGAGAGGAGGAGCTCAGGGACAGGATGTGGTCATAGCTGAGCTGGAAGGATGGACTACAGAGACTCTGGGATTTGTAGTTTCAGGAAAACGAAAGTTATATGGACATATGAACATTCTTGGTTTGGTTTGAAATAGTTTTGTTGAAACTGCTGAAGGGTAGTAAATAAAGAAGTTGAAGCATAATGCATAATGCTCGCCTCCTAGTCTTTAATAGAATTAATACTCCCTGCGCAGTTAGCAGGGGTAATCTTTATTGTTTTACTAAATACATACACTATTTGGAATCTTTGGCTCACTGGTTTTTTTTTTCTGCCAAATGTATTAATAAATTATGCAACGCCTCCGGCGTAATCGGAGGGTTGGCCTAAAGAGTTTTGCAAATGATTTAAACCCAGCTGTACCCGCTTGGGCAGCAAACCACGTGTGCATCGGATCACGCTGCTATAGAGTTCGAGCAGCACGCAGGGCTCGGTCCGCAGGTGAATACAATCACTGCCCAGACGACCGCTTCATCGCCATTGTTGTGGGGCATGACATCCATGCGTAGACCCTCTACACAAAGAACAACGCAGACACTGTGCTTGCGGTCCAGGCTCGCCTGCTGTACTGACTGCGAGTGGCATGGGCTACCCATTTATTTTCCTTATGCCATTGTTGGGGAGAATTCTCAGAAATGTGCTAATTCCTCTGTACCTTAGAGACCCCCAGCTCTTTTGCTGGGCTTTCGGCCTTTAATTTCTAACTTGGAGAGAGTGAGACCTTTTTCCCACTCTCTCATGTATTTTTTCTGTGATTTATACTCTGTTTTTCTTTTTACTTAGGAGACTGACAAACTCCATAGGCATCATCTTTACAGTGTGACACACATCACCTTCAGTGCAGTGGCATAGGGAAGTCTCTTAGATTTCTCAAAGGTTTAAATACCTTCTCTTGGTGAAACTACTGTTTCCAAGAGCAGTGAAGTGAAATTACATTTTATAATTTCCTAGACCCAGCACACAGTATCTTACCATACGGTGCTGCAGGGGTTACTTAGCATCCCCTTTGTCTAGTTTCTCATGTAACATTTTGACGTTACCCATTCTACAGCTAATGGCTGGTGGCAGTGGTTTACTTTTTACTACCATTGTGTGTTTTTACACCGGACTGCGTTTGCAGCTGTAGTAAGGCACCCATGGGTGCCCATTTTGTCAAAGTGGCCCCGGTCTTTGTTTTTCGCCATTTCTTGCTGGAAAGGTCCTTCTTGGGATTTACTCTGCGCGCCAAACCAGGTTTGGTCCCTTTGTTCATTTTGTCTTTGGAGGTATTCACGAGTAAAGCCTGTCTCTGGCTCCAGTATGTCTGACAGGGGAAGGAAGTGAGGGAGGTGCCCAAAACTCCCTGTGCTTAAACCCCTTGGTTACAGGAATGCACCCAAAGGTCAGCCACCCTGCTGTGTGATTGACAGCTAGGCTGGAATTAATGGGAGAAAACTGCATAAAAGGCGAGGCTTTTTGGCTTGGAAGGCAGAGTCGACCACTGGACTAAGGAATCCGAAGAATAACTTGGAAGAGACGCCTGCCACAACTCCTGGACCGTTGGTTTGCCTGGTGAAGCCCTGCTGCTCTGCGGAAGCCCCGAATTTGTTTTGACTAGAGAAGCCCTGCAAGGCCGACTTCTCCCCTTGGGTTGGTGGGACCAATCAACCCCAAAGTGAACTTGTTTGAACATCCTCTCAGAGCTGGCTGTACTTCCAGTGCTGCTGCTGCTGGAACCGAAGTGCCAGGGTGAGGAACACCAAACCGAGTGGATCGCTTTTAAATCAGACCCAAGCGCCAGGAAGATCCTCCGGACTTCCCTGAAGCAGGACTGACCAAGCCTGAGCCACCTCAACAGAGTGCTGGACCCCAGATGCAAGGAAAGTCTCAAGTGGTATCCGAGAACCATGGTGTTGCTATTTGCTGTAGGCGCAAGGAGCTGAAACCTCAAAGTGCTGCTGAATTGAAGTTTGCCCACTGCTGCCACTGACCTTCCCATTGCAGTGCAGGAGTCCCCAGACGCCCTCCCTCTTGTCCCCACGACTGAGGCTCAGGAACAACAGGATCTGCAGAGCTGTACAGGAACGGAAGCCAGCTTGAACCATTTCTTCTAACCAAAGGTACTGTAAACCTAAGAGGACTTCCTCTTGTTGTGTAGCCTTACTTGCTCTCAGTTGAGACTTGTCTTGGTTGCCATTGTAGAGTTGCTTGCAGCTTTTCCCCTCACAAGCCTCCCAGTTTGTTGCCCTTCAAGTGAATCTTATTTCTACAAACTTTTCTAAAAACATTGTTCAAGAATTTTGCTTACCTGCAAAGAAGATCTTCAGCTTCCCTAGACTTTGCTCAACTAACATGGGCTGTCCTGGCTCCCCGAGAGACTCTTCTTACCTCTGACTCTGTGCCTTTACCTTTCCCCCAGGAAAGGATTACATTAACTTGACATTGGTAGGTCTAAAAAGTACTTACCTGTTTAGGAATTATTTGTTAACCTTTGTTTTATTCCACAATCTAACCTTTGCACCAAACTCAGTATTGCTCTACAGGTACCAGTGATAAATCAATGTCCACAGTGTCCTAGCTATAAGTCACCTGATGGTGTAGGAAGTGTCTGTGTGCCATCCCCAGTGGGTGTCATCTGATTTAGAGCAACAGAGTGTGTTTTGAAATATATTATGATTGGTTACATGTTTTGCTCCCTTCTGAGGAAGGCTTATATAACTGACTGTTAAATAACTTAATAATTGTTAAATCAAGAAACCTTGAGTGTAAGTGTTTATTTGAATAACTGTCACTGTGAAACTCTGTATTACAACTCTACTACTCACATTGACCCCTCTTGAGATAAGCCTGGTTGGTCAGCCACAATACCAACCTGTGTAGTACAGACCTATACCAAAGGTTGGGTACCTATTGCCAGGAGGTCAAGTTTGCTGTAGTCTTCCAAAGGATACTGCACACAATCTTACCTAACAATGGTGGCAGGCGGTGAGGATCTGTTGTAGAGTTGTTATATTGAGTGTTTTCTTTACTTTTGTTCAACTAAAAACCTTCACAAGGCTAAGCTCCACTAGAATATCAATTGTAACATACATGCCAAGTACGGATAACTTCGAACAGGAAGCCCTGGTCATTTTAACAGTAGAACAACTGAAAGAAATTAACACAATCAGGAGTTTCTCTGTTAAAGGAAAGAACAATGAATTGATTACAAGGTTGCTAGATCACCAAAGGTTGGTAGTAGGCCTCTAACTCCTACAAATCCAGAAAATGTGGACACGGATAATGAGGATGATAATTCAGAGTCTAATTCTAATATCTTATAAAAGTTAGCGGAGAGAGAGAAGTCCTAGTAAGGGAGCCCCGCTTTGCCTCAGCAAGCCCTTTTGCCTCAACCTATATCCACTGGGACCCCACAAGATCCATCACTGAGTCCAGAATATGTGTCTCTTGAGAAAATGAGACTTGAATTGGAATTTAAAAGGTTGCAAGCTCAAGCTGAAGCCAAACATCAGTACATCAAACTCAGGGAATTGGAAATGCAACATGCTCTTGAAATGAAAAGATTGTCTCTTGGAAATGTTTCCCTCCCAGAGTCCTCTAGGTCTTCCAGTCCCAAGAGGCCTCGCCTGCCCAAAGAAGCAGTCAGTATGTATGATGTAAAACTTGATATTTTAGATTGGTTGGGTGCTTTAGAATACAATCATGGGATTCAGGATCTCACAGGGAATCATTTGATTCCTCGGCTTTTGTCTAGGCTCCCCCAGGTTGCAAATGATGCTGTAATGGAGGTGGGGGAACTTGAAAGATTGTAGTATGAGAATTGGAAGCTGGCTTTGATAGCCAGATTTGGGGAAACTCCTTCCCAGTACCCTAAGAGGTTTAGGACCCTCAAAAAGACTGATGGTACCGCTTGGGCTAACTGGTTCTGTGAATGTTTGAAAAACTTAGATGGATGAGTTAAGGGTTACAGAGTAACTACCTTTGAAGGAATGAGAAATCTGTTTTTGTTGGAATCTATTTTTGATGCATGCTCTCCTGAGCTGAGACAGCACTTGGCTGACTCAAGAGAGATTGATCCCAAGAAGCTTGCAAAGGCTGCTGACTTGTGGGTTGCCAACAGGGCCACTCACAATGATTCTGGGGTCACTCACAAAAAGGATGAGGGGAAGCAGCACAAGAAAGGTGGCAAATAGAATTCTAAATCCAACCACCCAAAAGAGGGCCACAAACATAAGAAGGGGAAGCCATTTGGGAAACCAGGTCAGTCTAGTAAACCCTGTGGTGGTAAACCAGAGGGAGGTCAGCAGAAGCCCCCATTCCAGAAAATATTTGGTAAATGTTATGCTTGTGGGTCAACTGACCATGTGAAAGGGGATCCCAGATGTAAGGGTAAACCTGCAAGGGTCCACACTGCCTCCTTAACCTTCATCCCTGAGGGAGAAGTTCATATGGCAAGTGGAAACTTTCATCTATTGGCTGAAGACCCCATTGGAGTCTGAGCCAGTGTTTCTTTAGTGTCCCTGGGTCTGTGGGAACAGCAGAATGTAGATGTGTATAACTATATTCCAGATAACACACAAGAATATTACAAGGACAGTGTACTTGTGACTGATCAGGAAACCCCTGCCATTAGAGACACTGGGGCCAGCATTACGGTGGTGGATGAAACCATTTTCAAACCTGAGGATTTTGCTAAAGCCCCCAAAGGCCCCACTAAGCTTGCTGGAGGCCCTGTCCAGATGGTTCCAATACTACCAGATCTCACCCAGTCCAACAATATGACTGTAAGAATGCCTGTCAGTGTACAGAATGAGGTGCCTGGGAGAGTCCTGTTGGGGAATGATTTTAAAGCTCTTTGATTTGTATCAAGCACCCCCAGGCCTCCCAGCAAAAGGAAGCAGGAGCAGACTAGACTGGCCAGAGAGGCAACTTTGGATGACTCTTAGTGGGTAGTTGCAGACATACCTATAACTCCCAGTCCACGGGAAGGACACTCTTCTAATTCCAGGACAAGGAAAGAAACAAAGGGGAACCCCCAGGACTCAGGAAGAAAGAAAGAAAGGTATCACCCCTGTGCACAAAACAAGGACACCCCCGAGAGGACAGTCCAAGGTCACACCTGTGACCCCTCCACCAGCTGAGGCTGAGTGGGAGGAACAACCAGAGGATGGTGAACCAGCTACTGGTGTACCAGAGCTGGAAGAAGCCCTTCCCCCTGTTGGATATCTGGTTCCTAAAGACCACCCTGAGCTGCAGACTTTGCTTGCAGAAGGTGGCCCCTGTAGGGAAGACTTCAGCAGAGGTGAAAGAGAGTGTCCTACTCTTGAAGGACTTTGCCAACAGGCAGCTTGCCAGCTGGAGGGGCAAGAGCGAGCCAGGGAAGCACGGCTGTACTGGGAGGATGACCTCCTTTACAGTGAGCCAATACAGTCTACCCCAGGGGACTACAGAAGACTTGTAGTGCCACGGAGGTGAGACCCCAGTTTCCACAGTTAGCCCATGAGATTCCTTTAGCTGGTCACCGAAGCTTTAAGAAGACCAAGGAAAGGATTTCTCTATATTTCTACTGGCCTAAAATGGGGTCTGATGTAGATAAATTCTGTAGAAGCTGTCACACCTGTCAGACTTCTGGCAAGAGTGGAGCCAAGAATGTGGCACCCTTGGTGTCTCTCCCAGGGGTAGGAGTTCCTTTTGAGAGGGTAGGGATTGACATTGTTGGTCCCCTAGACCCTCCCATTATCTCAGAAAGGGGGTCCAATTTTATGCCCACTACATGCAGACCATGTGGAAAAACTGTGGCGTGACCTACACATTCTCAACAGCCCACCATCCTCAAACCAATGGGTTGGTGGAGAGGTTTAATAGAACTATGAAGAGCATGACAGGTGCTTTAGAAGAACTCCTTAGAAGAAAGTGGGACCTTCTACTGCCATGTTTTCTCTTTGCTTATAGAGAAGACCCTCAGGAAGGGGTTGGCTTCAGCCCCTCTGAGCTCCTCTATGGTCATCCAGTTCGAGGTCCATTGCCCTGAACCGGGACAGCTGACTCATCCCTTTAAGGCGAGGTAGCAATACTTTGAGATGAATGGGGATGCAGAAGATACTCAAACATCAATAATCAAAACGACTCAGGAAGTTGGCAAAGTTGACTGTTTTAATATCAATTATCTAAAACAGGGAGTACAACGGACATCAACAGATGTCTCATAGCATGGTCTCTAAATGCATTTTATAAAAAAACCCATCATATTTATAGTAGAAATCTGTCTTAGATGACTTCAACCTACGTATTTGCAAACGTCATCCTACGTGGCAAACTACAAAAACTTAGTGGCAAATGTGCTAAGCTTAAGGGGAACATCTAAGTATACATTCCATACTAATCTAGAAAGTGATAGGTTCTTCAACATCAGGTGGGACTACTAAGCCCATCCTTCAAACAAGTCACTAGGAACGTCACTAAATACACAACGTCCCATTGGTTATACAAATTATAGGGCCCTTAATTATGCAGCCCCCTACAATTGGTTGGCACTCTTTCATCAGTCAGTACTTTTCCACCCACGTTAGCAGCACGCATGCGGGACTTCCAGGTGCTGGTGAGCCGGTCATAACCATAGCTTCCCATCAATTAGCATATCATCTATCATCACCTCAGTGGTCTGTACGTCAATTAAACCTTTGAACTTGGCCTTGCAAATGTTCTTTGCTCTGGGGAATACAGGGGAGTAGAAGCACGCTCTGCCTTTTTGCGTAGGTGTGGTTCGTCATGTTTGTCCAACTTCATCCCGCCACGTGACTGAAGACCACAAATTTGAGCTTTGGTGCATTTAAAATACTACTATTTAATGAAACTCTGACATCTTCCTTGTTTTCGTCCATGCCTTCTGAACAGGAGTTTCATTCTTTCACACGATTATAACTAATGTCTGCTCATCCCAGTCCGATAAGACCTTGGCTTCTTGGGGATGATCCAGCCTCGCCTTTCTTATTCACTTCTTTAATTCAATTGTTTTTTCAACTGCGACACACTGGAAAAGGCTTTCCTTCTCTGGTCCAGCTCTGCTATGACACGTAGTGGAAACATCCATACTTTACTTACTCCTATATATGTATACGTTGGTGCTTGCCGGAATCTATACACTACATAGCTAGCGTCAAGAATGCTTCATCTGCTTGCATTTCTTTGCATCTGTACACGTGTAAAATAACTTGAAATCTTCATTTCTGTAGCATAGGTTTCTTCATCTTGAGCATGAGATGTCTTTGTCTTTGATACTTTCCTGATGCCTTAAGAATATCTTCATTCTCTTTTCCCTGCATCTCCTCCATGTACATCAGTCTGTCTTTGTGTGATGTCACCAATCTGCTCTTTCATATTGCTTTTTATGGGATTTCATTCAAATGGCCATCCTACTGTCTTGTATGCAAGTATGGCTTTCTCAGTGGGAATCTTGCCTCCAGGATTCTTCTTACTATCTGTATTTTCACTAGTACTGCACGTGTCTCACACTCTGGGTCTCAACATATAGCTAATATGAGCGAGATGCTTGAGGTGGGGGTACTTGGCGCCTTCTCTACACTCCCCCCTCTGGGCGATTCATTGACCACTCTCCCATCATCCTTCACATCTAGACATCCTTGTCTGAAGAAATGTTTCTTTGGGACCCAGAACTTGATTACTCCTTTCAGGCATCCAGCTGATTTCACATGCTCATCCTTGTTCCACGTCATGAGCATGCACTGGCCACTTGGACTGCAATAGATCCATTTCCCCACATACTTCTTATGGTTCTTTGGATACAGGTATTTCGTTCCCTCGGGTGCA
Organism: Ambystoma mexicanum; assembly: GCF_040938575.1. NCBI lineage: Eukaryota > Metazoa > Chordata > Amphibia > Caudata > Ambystomatidae > Ambystoma > Ambystoma mexicanum. The sequence goes on along the minus strand of NC_090929.1, from coordinate 1,109,496,690 downwards.
TGGAGTTCTTCATCTGTTAGCTTTTTGGTCTTCCATCCTGATTCAACATCAATGATGATCTTCATCCCTATGGCTTTCTTTGCAGTGTTCTTGCATTGTGAGATTATTATCCTAACCACACAGAATCCAAGCAATACCATCACTATCAGGGCTCCAAAAAACTTGAACATATTTGCCATCCATTGTGGAACCCAAGAAAAGAGCAATCCAAACCAGCTATCATCAGCAATGTCTTCCACTTCGTCCACCATTTGGACGGGCAGCTTTGTCAGCATCTCTATGGCCTCTGTCAAGGTGCCATTCTTGTCATCATGAGAAGGTATAAATGTTACATCAGAGGGCAAGTTAACACGGATGGCTTCATTCGAAATATTGCGGACCGCTGCTAGCGACCATAACATCCTGAAAGTCAGCTGGCCGTCGGAGCATAGCACAAGAGTATTCCTGTCTGAAGCCCCGGAACCTACAGCTCAAGGAAACCGACTCAGACTTACGAGGGAAAGGATCAGAGAACTGACGAGAAACTACGAAAGGCAACAGTACAGAGAATCTGGGCCTTTAAATTATTTAGCAGACTACCAACCTCTGTTAATTCCATACTACTCAAATACACACAAAAAAGCAGGGTTTTCAGCCAACCCGCTGCACAAGTACAACTTAGAGCTAGTACTCAAAAGGCGAGAACTCCGGAAATTGAAGAGACAAGCGGCAAATTTAAAAACAAGTGACGCAGTGAAAACCTACTTGCTAGAGCAAAAAAGCTACAAATCCTGGCTAGGATTCCACCGATCAGCCTTATACCAACAAGACGCCGAAGAAATGCTAAAGAAATTGGCAGATAAAAATTCAGGAGCCTTTTGGCAATTGATAAAAAAAGAACGACAACCACATGCCCTCTTCAACATCAAACTGTGTCGCAGAGGTTGCCTGGACAACTCATTTCTCCTCTATTTTCAAACCCCCCGAGGCGAATGCTCTCAATACAGTCCCGCCATTGGATTATACTGTTTGGGAGGACTTCTCCGACATTGAAGACATCATGTCAGCTATAAAAGGCTAAAATCATCAAGAGCTCCGGGACCCGACGGAATTACCAACATCGACTTGAAAAACCACCCGCCAGACTGGGCCTCCTTCATTAGTCAAGTCTTTAAGAACTGTACCCTGTCCAGATCAATTCCAGCCTCTTGGTCCACCTCAGTTGTCGCCCCCATATACAAGAAAGGAGACAGGTCGGCTCCTGTAAATTACCGCCAGATTGCTTTGCTGGACACCATCGGAAAGATCTATGGCTCGTTTCTACAAAGGAGCTTCCAAACTTGGGCTAAATCGGCTGAATGCAATGACCCTTTCCAAGCGGGCTTCATGAAAGACTGTGGAACTCAAGTCAACATTCTGATCCTCAGCATTTTGAAGAGCAAACTCATGGAAGGTTCTGGGAAGGTCTTCTTAGCCTTCATAGATTTTACCCAGGCTTTCGACCAAGTCGACAGAGAGATGCTATGGTCCAAATTGTCCGCCTGGAATTGCCCGACATCACTACTGGAACCCATCAAAGCTCTTCACACAGAAACCTCCATGAGAGTTAAACTGAACCACCAAGGCTTACTCTCTGAAGTTATACCAACATTCCGAGCGGTCAAGCAGGGATGCCCCCTAGCCCCGGCCCTGTTCATCTCTTTTCTGGGGGACTACAAAGAAAGTGCAAACCGAATAAGATCTTTCCCACCAAAAATCGGCCAAACACCATTAGCTCGACTTCTTTACGCCGATGACATTATCCTCCTTGACCAGACAGAAATAGGTCTCCAAAGACAACTAGATAATCTGGCCTCCTATATATCTGCACATAATCTGGAGATTAACAAGGAAAAGACGAAAATCTTGATAATGGAAAAACTGCCTGGGAAGAAGTAAAAAAAAAATCGAGTTGGCATATCGAAAAAGCAGCCTTGGAGGTCATCAAAAACTTCAAATACCTCGGTGTGATGATTGATAGCTCCAAATCAGAAGTCGCAATGCAGAAACACCTGTGGGAAAAAACACGAAAGTTAACTACACAGGCGCGGATCATCGACAGGAAGTACGGGCGGTTTTCTCTGTTACCAGTCCTGAAATTCTACAAAGGAAAGGTGGTCCCCTGCCTGGTCTACGGAGGTGAAGCCCTGCCCACTCTTCCAACGGCGATATGGGGAAAATTGGAGGGTTACTTCTGGCGGAGGGTCCTCCAACTTCCGAACTCGACATCGATCGCAGGCATCAGACGAGAACTAGGCCTCCGATCCCTGAAAGCAGCTAAAGAGGCTGGAGAAATGTCACTCTTCAGGAAAATACTTATTTTTATTTTTTTATTTTTTATTGGCAGAAATGCCTTTAAAAAAGAAGAACAGATATTACACTACAATTTATTCTCTCTTCTCTCCTTAAATGTCTGGGTAACTCTCATCTGTTAAAACCTTAACTTCATAAGATCACAGGCCGCATTCGAGCCTTCGCCAGCTGGGAGCCTCTTTGAGGCATTCTCACAGTTTTTCCCTTGTTTTAGGTATTATGTCAGTAGTTTTTAGGCTCAGGAAGCGAATTAACGCGTAGTTCAGTTGTTTCTCCCGGCTGTCGAACAGGGCTTGCCACCAGCCGTCCGCACTTGGCGTTTGAAATTGCGTTAGATGAGGCCCTAATGTCAGTGTTCTCTCCCGATGTAGTCTCTTGCAATGGAGTGTCAGATGTTTTAAAGTTTCTTCCTTCTGATTGCAAAATCTACAGGCTGCATTAAGTTCTTCTGTTTTGCGTAGCTCTCTAGACCACTCTCTTGTTTTAAATGCGTTTAGTCTGAAATGTAGAAACAGGGCTCTACTGCCATTATCTGGGAACAATTCGATATAAGACTGTTGAGTGTTTAGATTTCTAGCTTCACACGGGACATCCTTCATTAAATTATTAGCTGATCTTAAGTTCCCAGTCACGATCCAGTCCATTCGCCAGACCTTAGTTTTTGCGGCATCCGGGTTGTCGTGTAGGATTCTTAGGTCGATGTCGTAGAAAGCCAATATTTCCTCGCACCGTTTATACCACAACGACAGCAGACAGTTGGGAATTCCTTTGCTAGGATTTTGTAGTATTTCAAATTGCAAGGCCACTTTCTTCATGGTCACCTTTCTGAAGAGGCTCAACAGGTTCCAGCTAACTCGTGCGTTGATTGATATTAAGTTTAGCTTGTATCTGATACATGCAGTTAATGTACCCTTTGGTAGGTGCAAAACTCTTACCCAGAAGATGTTTTCTAGGGTGGACCAGACATCCGCAGAGCATCCAAGAGCGTTTTCTGTGCCAAAGATCAGGGCCGGCACTACCTTTTGTCAGTAGAAGTTCCTTACCGGTTTTATTGAGAATTTTCCGTATTTCTTGTGTAATACGCTAGCTTGGCGTGCAAATTGCCGGCATTTGGTTTTCACTACCTGTTCCCATTGACTGTCGTTCAGGCTTGAATTGATTTGCATGCCTAAGTATCTTGTGCTTGTTGTGTTACTTAGCCACTCTTTTCCCAAGTGCCATTTAGGTTTTTTGTGCTTTGATGTTTTCAAATTTTGCAGCGTTAGCACCTCACACTTCTTTTTGTTGATTTGTAAGCCGTTAGCTCTCACATATAGTTCCACTGCATCGATCTTTCGCTGTAGGCCTATAGGTGTTACATCTGACAATATTAGGTCATCGGCATATAGCATCCAACTTAGTGGGGCTCCGTGTATTTTTGGAGAAAAGGAACGTACCCTGTCAATTGCTCCTCCAATGTCCGATAAAAATAAGTTGAATATTATAGCAGCCAGTGGGCAACCCTGTTTAACCCCGCAGAAGGTGTTTATCGCTTTGGACAGGGTGCCTTTTTGATTCAGGCGAATTTTAATGCTTGTACCAGTGTGGAGCTCTTTGATGGCCGCTATCAGATCTTCCGGACATTCCCACGTCTTCATTTTCTCCCATAGTAGCTCTCTATCTATGCTGTCGAAGGCATGTGAGAAGTCTATCAGTGCTAGGTACACCTTGGTTCTTGTTCTTATGGCTTCCATTTTGAGGAGATTGATTAAGAGGAGATTCAAGGCGCAGCCTACACCCTTGACAAAACCAGTCTGTCGTGGGTCCAGATGTTTTGAGTCAGCTGCCCATTTCACAAGTTGTTGTTGTAGTAGAGTCGCATACACTTTGCCTAGCAGATCTAGCAGCGCGATAGGTCGGAAGTTTGTCGGGTCAGATCGATTCCCTTTCTTGAAAATTGGAATGATTATTGCGCATTTCCATGAATCCGGGCTTTTACAGTTGGCTACTATTCTTTTGAACATCGTGTGGCATAGCTCCGCCCACAGCTCCGGATTTTCTTTGAATGTGTGGTTTGTTAGACCATCCGGGCCTGGTGCTCTGGAGGAGCTAGCTCTTTTTATTATCTCCTCAATGTCATTTTTATCAAAATCTATCTTCCATTTTTCTAGGTTAGATGATGGAGTCTCTACTGCGGTTGTTCTTTTACTGTACAGCTTCGAGAAGTGTTGTATCCACTCAGCTTCAGTAATTACATCTGTCAGTAATGCCATTTGCGGGGCTCCTTCGTTGTTGATTATCTTCCAAAAATCCGAGGAATTTTTGTTTTGCAATATTTCCATTATTAGTTCTGAATCGTTCTGCATCATATCCGCTTTGTGTGTTCGTAACCAGTTTTTGTACTGTTGTTTGCAATTTCTTTTTACAGTTAGATAACTATTGGAGTCAGTTTTCGGTAGATGTCTTATTTGCGCTCTTGATTCTCTCTTTCTTTTTCTCACCTCTAAGTCAAATTTATGTTTTGCAACAAAGCCACAAGCTTTGGATCCTTGATGTTTTTCTTTGAAATCGTCTAAGAGATGGATATATTCAGTCTCCTTTTGCTCACCACATATGTGGTTAGTATGTTTTTAACCTTCATGTTGAGGTTTTAGCTCCATAAGCTGTGATACATGACAGAATGACTAAGTCATGATCACTATTGGTCATAGGGTGCACCACGAGTGATATCGAGTGTTGATGTATTTTCTCACTGACATAAAAGTAGTCAAGCGTCGATCGTTGGGTGCCTCTAGACCAAGTTGGTTTAGCTGTAATATCACCTGCTAAGTTTCCGTTCATCAGCATGAGGTTTCTTAGCTCCATCTCTGTCGCCCATTGACTGGCGAGTTGTGTTTTGTTAGAGTTATTTGGATTTGATTCGATTTTTGATGTTAGACAGTTTATATTCAAGTCTCCACAGATCACAGTATTAGCGCCAATGTCTGCTTCGAACCAATCATCTATGACAGTTGTAACATGGTCTATATATCCACTGCCGCTTATTATCTTGTGGTTCCAGTATAGATTCAGGATGTGGATTCTCTTGTTTCCTACGTTACTTTGTGCGATTGTCATTGCCTGAATGTAGGGAGTCACGTTTTCGGTATTGAGGATTGGGTATCCGGAGCTTTTTTTGACCAGGGTAATAAGGCCTGCTATGGGCCTACCCATCAGTTGTTTGATAGCTGGAATGAATGCGATCTCATATTCTCCAGAGATGGGACAGTTGTCCAGCAACGTCTCTTGAAGGCCGCGACATCCAACCCTGGAAAGCAGCTCTCTTGGTATAAATGCACAAATCCTCTGGTGTTCCAGGAGCCAAACTTGACTGTCGGGGGTGAGTTCTCTAGTTGGCATTAGCTTTGAGTTGTTTTATTCAGGGCTTTTGCAAGCCACCCCCAGTTGTCCGATGATTTGTTTTCGTTATTTTCCAGTTCCACTGTGCAGTTTTTCTTGTTGATGGCTTGAGTGCCAACGACTGTGATTTGGATTTGTTCCACCAAGTCGTTTTGAGCGTATTCCACTTTTTTTAGGCCTCAATCGCTGTCGATGTTCTGGTTTCTATCATGTCGGCCAACCTCTCGCGTTTTCTCAGAGCTCTTCACTTCATTACTTTTCTTCCAAAAGGGTGATACTAACTGTGGTTCTGTAATTTTATTAGAGTGGTTTTTATAATTATCTTCATTGGTTGATTCCAGAATGTCGAATCTAAGCGACATCAGCTCAGGCGTTGCATCTAAGATACTGTTAGTTATCATTTTTGATTTCAGATGTAGTAATACGAGATCATTTTGGCCTTCCTGTGGAAATTCCACTGTTTGGATGTCATACAATCGTATCTTTCTCAGACGCGGGACGCAGTGGAGTAATCGTAGAACATTATTGCAGTTCATGATCACGTCATCTTGACTTTCTAATCTTTCAATCTTTATTTTATAGATGGATATGGAAGTTTTGTTGCCTGACTGCTCATTTTGGTGAGGGGCACTTCCTTTATGTTCGCAAGGCGCTTGTTTTATAGCAGGAGCTTTGATCGCCGAAAGTCCTTTCCCATAGCACTTGTTTGGTACAAATTTTCGAACATCAGCATAAAACTCTCGATTTTCGTTCCTGCGTTCTGGCTGGGGAAGGCTTTTGGGTACTTTTGTCTTTTGACACTCTCTAACCTCGTTTTTCTTGAGCATCATTTCCCGTCTTTCTGTCAGAGTGAGGAAGATAGAACTAGCCTCCACAGGTAGGGCTTTTTCGGTGTTTGCGATCTTGGGGATCATTGTACAAATTCTTTGTGGCGTTGTAACATGTGAAGACAACAATGTAGATGTTGGTTTTAGTTCTGTACTCATTTTTTCTGTCTCTTGTGAAGGCTCATTCTGACTTGAAGGTGACCCAATTGAAATCTTAGGTTCCGTTGGCTCCAATTCGTCAGTGTCCTCATAGGTTGACATATTCATCAGCTCGTTCATTTGTTCGGCTTCCTTGTCAGATTCCTCACTTTTTTGATCTGAGAGCTCACCTGTCACCTCCTTTTCTAAGCTCTTTTTATTCAGGATTGGATCCACAGGTTTTATGTTCTGGTTTACGGTTACATTTACTGTTTTTATGTTAAGTAAGAACTTTCTGGAGTTGTTGCCACGTCGAGCGTTCTTAGTGCATTGATTTTTGTTTTTTTTAGTTTGAGGTTGCTTACTAGTTTGATTTAAGTGTGTCCCAGTAATCTGATTAGTGTTTCCCTTGAAGATCGCAAAGATGCCATTGATCCGTTCAGTCTCAGTGTCAAGATGCCCAGAGGCACAATCTTGCAGTCTGCCACATTTCTCGATGTCAGTTGAGGTAGTTGGTGTTTGTGGATCGAGGGAGGCTGGATTCAGTGTCGATCTCGTTTTATCTAAGATTGTTTGAAAACAAGGCTTGTTAAATTGTTCCTGTAAGTGCATACTAGGTGGAATAACTTTTGTCGCGTTATCAAGTACTTCAGGATTCCTTATCTCCTCCGATCTTATGTCTTCGTGTAAACTTTTCTGCTGTGTGACATCATCTTTGGTTAGATCTATAGGTGGTGGCAGAGGGCTAGTCACCTCTTGGCTTCCGATTGTGATGCTCTCAGGTTGTTGCAATGGAAAATCGCGTTTATTCAGATTGGGCTCCAGGTTGGTGCTCGCCTGAGGACATGTTTTGTTATTCATGCAGGTCAGCTCTTGGGAATCCGGACGGATACTAATGCATTCATCATTGGCAAACTCCGTTGGGGTTTTCCTTGTTTTTAAAAGGTTGAGTGCTTCTTTAGCGATTTCTGCCAGTAACTTTTTTTCCGATCCGTTAGTTTTCCTTTGATCCAGAAGAGTATTCAGGTAAGCCTCAATTCTTTTGTTGGAGTCTCGTTGCACTTGGTTCGTTAATGTGATTTCCATGTCCAGACCTACCAGTTTTGAGTTGATCATTGCAACTAGTGTGGACAGATCTCTGAGGTTCCCATCTACTTGCTCGTATAGTTTTCGAAACGGAGCTATAGATATTGCAAGAGAAGACATCACAAGCGGTTGAATCTCTTTCATTATACATCCGACTAGTTCAGAAGAAAACTCCTCATGCTTATTTTGTGGGGATTGGTGCGTTCGGGGTTTGGGGCACCTTGGTTTGTTGTACTGTGGCTCTGAGTAAGAAGAGTCTGACGATGATGACGAAGGGAGGGGTGATTGTCTCGTCTCAAGGGCACCTCTGTGCCTGGATGGGGGTGTTGTTGGTCTCATTAAAGTCTGTAGAGGGATTTTTGTGCCTTTTCTCTGTGAACACGGTAGGGTAGGAGATATGCCTATGTTTCCCATAGGCGTTTTTCCATTGCGATAGAGGCGGAGCTCCCAAGGTCTCCTTCATTACATCTACAATATCTTCAATGGCCTCGGTGACACTGGGCTTGTGGATCGGAGTGTCCGGTCTGTCTTTTACTGTTGTGCCTCGTACTTTATTTATTAGTGAGATGTCATTTAGTATCTTGTTAACGACCTCCAGTGAATTTCTCCTGTTGGATCCTATAGCAGTAGACTCATTGATGCGAAGGGTCTCGATTGTGTCGTGACGTGCTTGATGGAAAACTTCATCGTCATTAGGAGAGCCGACCCATTCGTCCCTAAATCCCATTTTTTGCTTTAGATGCAGATGCACTTCTCCGTTTACCGGTAAGCTCTTTGAGGAGATTGAGGAGGAGTCAGATCTATTTGTGGTTGGGCTTTCCTTCGTCGCTTCCATCTCGATGACCTGTTGTAAGATGCCACTTTCATCGTGGATCAAGGCCTGGCCCATGTCGGCTTCTAGAAGTAGTTTGCGAGGAGAACCATTAGTGCCTGACTCGGCGTCGCAGGTATCATTACTTAGGAGCACGCTTGAAGGATCACTTTCTGGGGCTCCTTCTGTGTTAAGGGGAGAGAGACATAAAGCCGCTGGGCAGCTCGCTATCCGGTTTTCCCCCGCGTTCTGCGGACTTATAGTGCGCAGCTGATTATTGGTCATATCATCAGGAGTTTTCAATTGTCCTTCTCTTATTTGCATCTGGTCTAGATCTTGTCTGTTTTCAGGATCAGATGCTGATGATGAACAGTTTATCTCCCCCGTGCAGTCACCGTCACAGTCTGACTTGCATTCGGGTTTGCAATCGGGCTTGCTCGACTGCCGCCGTGTGGGTTTGCGTGAGGTAGCCAGCGAGTTCCATCTTCGCAACTGTAATCTTGTTTGTGGGTGTAGCAAAGTTTCCGCGTGTAGGCGGCCAGCAGACGGCATTTTAGTCTGTACTAATAGGTCTGCGTTAAGTTTTCCAATAGGGCCTTGTGTTTCGGTCATTCTCTTTTTGGTGTGAGTGCTCGAGTCTCTACAGGTGTGTGTTCAACTCAGCTCAATTTTAGAATGATCTCCGTACTTTGGGGGATTAGGGATCAAAGGGGTCAGGCCCCCCGCGCACTCCCGAAAACACCCCACCCAAATGATAGACTATTTGAATCTGGCGTTATGCGCTTTTTGCTCGGCCTTCAGAAATAGATAGTATCAGATATTTACTTAGAGTGTGGGGATAGCTCACCTTGTTTATCCGAAGCAGTGAGTTCAACCAGACTCCAGTCTCAGCTCTGGGTAAGAACACTCAGATGTTGTTTATCCGTCAGTCTGTTACCTTTATATTGCGCTCCTCCAGCGCCAAACAGCCGCACAGCAGCCAGCGCCCTTTACCCCGTCGGGCTTATCGCCGCAAGGGTGGATTGGGCTGTGCTTTGTGGCGAGGAAAGGTCACGTGACTGTTCACGTGACAGCCACGGTGCTCTGCCTCCTCCTGGAAGCAAGCGTGTGTCTTAGCGCGAGCTCTTGGAAACTCCCAGCGCAAGACAGCCGGGAACAGTAGCAGACAGCAGCAGGCAAGAAAAGCGTTTGTTTTTTTCAAAATTGCAAAACACGCGCCGCTCGCCTGGATTGGGCTGTGCTTCGTGGCGAGGAAAGGTCACGTGAGTGTTCACGTGACAGCCACGGTGCTCCGCCTCCTCCTGGAAGCAAGCGTGTGTCTTAGCGCGAGTTCTTGGAAACTCCCAGCGCAAGACAGCCGGGAACAGTAGCAGGCAGCAGCAGGCAAGAAAAGCGTACGTTTTTTTCAAAATTGCAAAATTGGAAAATACTTATGCCTGAATTGCCCCAGCTTTACAACCTGATAAATACAGAAATGCACAACGACACCTGCAAGATGCTGACCACATGGGCATCCAAACAAAGAACTACCCTAGATAACATCGCATGCCAGAAGAGAAACTGATCGGTAATCCAACCAAAGTAAAAAAGAAAATGGACCAGGAAGACTGGATTGAAACCCAAACAACTGCGGAAAAAAACAAGCTTCTAAAACACCTGTCCTCTCAACCAAAAAAATTGGATGCTACGCCCGAAATAATCAAAAGATTTCCGGATAGAGCTCTACGTTCAACCCTCCTCAGGGCTAGGCTGAACTTACTGCCAACCAACGAAGTCCGGGCCATAAGGGGCCTTTCTGCCACAAACCATTGTCGTCTGTGCAAAATTCAATCTGAAGAGGAGTCAGTGAAACATCTCCTCTTGAACTGCCCAATGACCATCAAATGGAGAAGAGCTTTTCTCGGCCCTCTACTGGAACCTTTCCCTCAGTATGACGAAGAAGTGTGGTGGTCCCGCTTAATGAGTGGGTCAAGGACTTCGTGGTCCATAGCCACAGCAAAAATACTAAAAGCCGCCCTGGATGAATGCGCAAAAAAGGAGACAGAACTCCTAACAGCAAACTCGACCGCCTAAAGGTATGATGGCGAAATGTTGAACTGAAACTAAAAGAACACAGAATTGAAGAAGAATGAAATGAAGTAGACCACTTTGCAAAATCCTAAAATTGATAAAAGCAAATAAATAAATAAATAAATAAATAAATAAATAAATAAATGTGCAAAATGATTCTCCAGTTTTTGCACAAACACCTCCATCCATAACTGTGATCATGTATAGGACGTATCTATTTTGAAGAGTCCAACCTGCATACTTGCCATAAAGATTAACGTGAATATCGATGAAGTCTGGCTGAACAGTCTGTGTTCATATGGAACAGAATCAAAGGCTTCTATTGACTTGGCTGAGAAATAGTTCTCTCTTCATTCTACTTATCAGTTCCACACATCTGTTCTTCCTCAGATGAGCATCTGCTTTAGGAAAGCTGTCAATGTTTAAGTCACTCTTAGGAATGACCAACGCTGCAACATGGACGTTTACTATAGAACATTGTCCTCCCCAGTCCTTGGGCAGCTCCATGTAAGTTCTAGATCCGCACGGCCAGTAGTGATCCTTGATCACTGATGTTCCAATGTTCATCACTTGTGCCTCAAAGATTCGATCACAGTTCTGGTTTTCTACACATTTTCTTGTGCCATTGTTTCTGAAGCACAACTTGGCACTTTCTAAAGGAACTATCTGCAAAGGTCCTCCTTTAGCTTCGACCCATGTCAGTAGCTTAGCAAGTTTCGACCATAAAGGTTTATACAGCATTTCCGCATTTTCAGTAGTCGGCTGGTAGTAACCATTATTATCCGATCTCTGCAGATCACCACACCTTCTTCCCAACTGTCTGGTGAAAGCACTGATCCCCAGATCTGCATTTGGTCTGTGTTTTTCCATTTACGAATGTCATATGCAGATTTCCCTGGACTCTCCAGTCGTCTGTTTACTTCCCATCTGATTCAGCTCCTTTTACTCCAGGTGTTTCATACCTAATCACATGATTCCTGGTATGAGCTCTTAGTCTCGTCTTTGTGTCTTGGACATAATCATCTTCCTCTGAATCTGTCCATTCAGTTGCCCATTTGAGATAGGCTATTCGGCCCATGAACTGACCTCTTGTACAGCAGAATGCAATGTGTGATAGACAATGTGGTGTCAGGACGTCTATTTCAATAGCTATGAAGATCTTGGAGTTTCCCATACTATAAGGCAGGAGTGCAGATACAAAGCATTCCTCATTCAAGGGTCTCCTTCCCACTTCTTTCATGTGTTGATACCATATGTTATTCCCCAAGTGTGCTGTATTATCCAGGTATTCATTCAACGCATGATCACCCTCTCTAGCACTTTTCTTACGTCTCATTCTTTTCTTGTGAGCTTCTATAATCATCTCATGAAGTATGTCAGCATAGTTCCTTCTTACTGGACCAATCATAGGAACATTTGTCAGTAAACTCAGTGCTTTTACATGTGCTACTTGTGTAGGTTTGCTCCTAGAGGATCTTTTCCTTTGCCTTTCCTTACAAGCCTGTTCTGGCGCTCAAGGACAATCTCTATAACACCTTTTTCTAAGGAAAGATGTCTAGTGACATGTGGCATAGACCCAAGAACCTTTACACAGTCTACTGGAGTGGGGACAATCACATAAGGTCTCGGCTGCCTTGTAGTTTCCACATCTGTACCCTCTTTCTGCATAGGAAGATACACAGGCATCCTTGCCTTATTTGGATCTAAATAGTAAGCAGTACGTACTGTAAGCGAAATAAGGATCACAATAAACAAGATGTATGTATAAATTACATATAGTTAGGCCCACTTCATGCAGCAGTAGCTTCTTGCACATCGTGGAAGTCTCTCGTGGTTGACCATGTCATTATTACTGTTAATGCTGCCCATTCTTAATCTTTTTTAAGGAAAGAAAAATCAACTTTTATTCGGGCAACATCATGCAATACTCTGGCAATATCTTAATCTTCTCAACAAGCTCTTCAAGCATCTGGCTGATTGCAGGACGATTAACAGGGTTCCTGATATACAAAAAAGAGTTGTCCTTTCGCCAAACAAAATGTGGATGCTTCTCCAGCAAGAAGTAGAAGTCTACAGATAGTAGGCTCTGGATCTCTTCCTTCAAAAGTCTCATTCAGGGCGTTCTTAATGTTCACTCAGAATATAGATTAACTTGCTCAATTATGTCATGTAGCAATTCGTTAAGTGCCACGGTATTCCTCGGATCTCTGAAGAAGGTGCGAACATCAGTTTGTCTTCCAACAAGATGTGGGCATTCGTCAATCAGGTCGTGAAAAACCAACCCTACTAGTCTATTAGCATTTTCATCAGATAGGGGCATTTGTGTTTTCTCCAATGTACTCAGGAAGCTGGTGTTACGCTCACCTGATATCCCCGGGGCGTCTGGAAGGCTCTGAGATCTGGAACCCTGGATGAGCAGTTGCCCTGTGCTGAATAATGAATCTGCAATTACAGAAGGGAGGATTTGTGATAACTGTCTCTAACGGGTGAATCTCCCACCTCCCTCTGACCGATCTCCTTCCCTCTGAGTCTTTCTCACCTTAATTACTTGTAGGGTGAGCTATCTGTCCTGCGTTTCTTGTGCAGGGGAGCTTAACGTTTATTGGTGGTCTGCCCGAGCTGCTTCACTGGTGCAGTGTGCCGTCTTTGTGTCCAGGCCTGCTGTGGCCCCGAATCTGCTTGTAGGCTGGTAGGTTTGTTTAATGTAAGTCTTTCTTCTGTTTATGGTGGAATTTCGTTAATGTCTTTATCTCCTTCTTTTCAGGGGTGAAGATCTTGCTGCCGACGTGCCGGATGGAGAGGCATGTGTTTGAGGTAAGTGAAAGTGCAAAGCGTGGCACATTTACTGTCTTTTTTTTCCACAATAATATTTTATTGGGTTTTATAATTCAGTACAACAAATGCAGCAACATATCAAGTTATTCATTACAATTTCGACAAGGGTCCGCTACGCTATCGCAGTCTTTGATGGACAGATGATTAAATGTCTACTTGCAACCATGCCTATAGTCTGAACTTTAAGGTAGTAGAGGCAGGATCTAGTCCTGAAAGGCTTTGTCAGGGGTTGAGTGCCTAATAAAGTGGGGAACATTGAAGCCATCTGGTGAGTGGAGGCCTCATGGTGAGAGCTCAAAATTTAGCTGCGTAGTCCATGAAAGGGTCCCATGTGTTTATGGTTCCGCGCAAGGAGCCCAATCTTATTGCAGTAATATTTTCGGCAACTGCTATGTCCCAACATTTAGACCACCATAGAGCTGTGGAGGGGCCACTTACGTGTTTCCATAGTCGGGCCATCGTGATTTTTGCTGCAAGGAGAAGATGCGTGCACAGGCGGGGGATTTGGCCGGAGAGTGGAAATGCGCCGTTTCCTGTTTTGCCCAGCAGAATGATTCCTGGGTCCCAAGGTATTGCGAGACCGGTGATTTCTTTAATGTGTTTTAATATTTCTCTCCAGTATATCTCCGCTTTAGGACATTCCCAGACCATATGGAGCAGTGTGCCAGGGGCTGGGCACCCTCGCCAACAGGTTCCGGGGATCTTAGGGTTGGCTCTGTGGATTTGAGCTGTGGTGATATAGTACCCATAACAAAGTTTATATCCCCCTTCCCTATTTGCAATGCACTGGGAGCTTTTGTGCAACCTTGCCCATATTTTCCCCCACTCTTCAACTTCAATCTCTCGACCCAGGTCCTTTTCCCATTCTAGCATGTATCTTTCTTTTTTCCCCGGGTCCGCCCTATCCAGTAGACGGTAAAGGGATACAATCCTGCCTCTATTAGTTGGAGACTTTAAGGAACGCTCCAATGCTGTCAGCTCTCTGGAGCATTTTTCTCGAATACCCCTATGGGACATCCAATGTCTAATTTGAGTATATCAAAATGTTTCACGTTCCCTCACCCCGAATTTTGTTTTGCATCTCTCAAACAAGATGGGGGCCCCCTCTTCTAAGAATTCACTAGTTGTGCTTAGGCCTGAAAACCTGACGGGATTCCCTGGCGAGAAGTCGGGATTGTTCCAAATTGGAGTCAGGGGGCCAAGTGACCCACGAGTGCCCCATTTACGGGCTGCCATCTTCCAGCATTGAAATGTTGTTAATGTGGACAGAAGGGGACCATTGTGCATATGCGGCTTTATGTTTGGTAAGTGTGGTAAGCTAGGGGGTGCAGTGAGGACCAGGCTTCTTCGATTAGTGTCCAATTCGGGGGGTCTGTCTCTTGCACCCAGGAGAATGCATGTGACAATTGGGCGGCTAACGTGTATCTGGCCAGATCGGGTACTCCCAGCCCTCCCTGTGCTTTCCCCCTCAGCATAATACGTTTGGCGATTCAAGGCTTCCCCCCCCCAGACAAATTCTTGTATTTTCTTCTGAAGGGCTTTTAGAGCAGGGCCCAGGATCTGAATTGGTAAAGCTGTACAATGGTATAGCCACCTGGGGATTAGGTTCATTTTAATGGCCGATATTCTCCCAAACCATGAGATTTCATGCTGCTTCCACCTTTTAAGATCGTTTTGGAGGTCAGTGATTAGTCGAGGGATGTTACTTGAGTACAGGCGTAGTGGGTCTTTTGTGATGTGTACCCCGACGTATTCGATTGAACCTGATGCCCATGGGATTAGTGTTAGAGGGGCCAAAGAATCTATTTCTTGTGGAGAGATATTAATGGTGAGGGCAGCGGATTTGGCTAGATTTACTTTGAACCCTGATAGGGTGCCGAAAGCTTTAATTTCTGCCCATAGTGCTTCTAGTGACATTGCTAGGTTTGATGCTGTAATTAGAACATCATCTGCATACAATGCGATTTTGTATTCTTGACCGCCCACCATTAGCCCAGTTATGCTATTGTTTTGCCTAATTTTAGCCGCAAAGGGTTCCATAGACAGGGCGAAAATGAGAGGTGAGAGTGGGCAACCTTGTCTGGTGCCCCTGGATATGCGTATCCTTTCTGACCTAGTGCCGTTGACCCGTAATTGTGTTTTGGGAGCCTGGTAGTTGGCCATTACCCATGTGATAAAATTAGGACCAAATCCAGAGTGCTCGAGAACTGCTCGGATGTATCCCCAGTCCACGCGATCAAAGGCTTTATGGGCATCCAGCGAGATAACAGCCATTCAAATCTTCAGTTTGTGGGCACTTTCAATTAAGTTTATTGTCCTCCTGATATTGTCATGTGTGCCTCTTCCCGGGATAAATCCCGTTTGATTATGGATGGGAGAATCGGGCCTAGTCTCCTGGATAGTACTTTGGAGAAGATTTTGCTGTCATTGTTCATAAGCAAAATCGGGCGGTAAGAGTCAGGTGATTCGGGATCCTTACCCGGCCTGTGAAGTAGGATTGTAAGTGACTCAGCCATGGATTCTGTGACTGATTTTGCAGCTAAGAAGGAGTTAAACAAGGCTGCCATTTGGGGTGCTAAGATTCTGGAATATTTTTTGTAGAAGTTTGCAGAGAAGCCATCCGGCCCAGGCGCAGTTGATTTGAGAGATTTGATAGCTTCGCTGACTTCTTCGGCTTCATTGGGGTCTTCTAAGGCTTCTAGCTGTGTTGAGTTTTAGGGAGTTAAATCCTTCAAGTATTCAGGCAAGGTGTCTAGCACTGTGGGGTCACCGGACATTACTGATTTATGGTGCTTAACCAATAACTTAATTTTCTCTGCATCAGCTTGAGAATGTTGTTTCGACTGTGAATCTTTTTTAGTTTCTGTGCTAAGACTCTATTCGCTTTGTTTCATTTACTGTAGTAGAATTGTCTGGTAAATGCTAGGGATTTGGCAGTTCGGTCGGCGCAGTGCATTTCTAAAGCTATTTTAGCTTTCCTCAGGGATCTTTCCGTCTTTCTGGAGTATCGCGCCTTTAGTTCATTTTCTAGCCGGTTTACTTCCAATTCCAATTTGGTTGTTGCAATGGTTGATACTCTCTTCTGTTCCGCCCCTGCGCTTATCAGGGAGCCTCTTACTACCATTTTCATTGCGTCCCAAAAGATGCTGATAGGGGAGTTTTCCGTGGTATTTTCTTTGAAGTAGTTGGATATTGTAGTTTCCACTTTGGATCTAATACTTTCATCTAGAAGTAGGGAGTCATTCAGCTTCCAATACCTCTGTGTTGGGGTTTTTTGGCCCGATATGGCTAGATTAATTGACACTGGGGCGTGGTCCGAAATCATGCAGGTATGGATATTGGCAGTGTTTAAGCATGGGTACAGTATTCCGGAAATAAGGACCAAGTCTATTCGTGAGTATCCTTTATGCACATTGGAGTAATGGGTGTAATCTCTCGAAGTGCCATTGAATATTCTCCATGCGTCGACCGTCTCAGTTTGTCTGAGCAGTTTGGCTAAGGATAGGGCTTGTGTGTAGTCTGCGTTCGTGGGGGGAAGAGTTTTGTCCAATTGTGGGTTTGGCATGGAGTTAAAGTCGCCGCCGATGATGAGGTGCCCCTCTTGAAAAGCTAAGATTGTCGGGATTAAGTTTGCGATGTAGCTGGCTTGGGATGTGTTAGGCCGGTAGACCGTAACTATTGTGATAGGGAGTTCTTCGAACAGGCCTTTGAATTGAAGAAAGTGACCCTCTGGATCTCTTTTTATTGTAATTTTTGACAAAGGGACTCTGTCGTTTAGTAATATTGCAACTCCTCTTTTCTTCTTCCCTGCTGTAGCGAAAAAGGCTTGTTTGTATTTGTTGAACCTTATTTGACGTTCATCTTCTTGCAACAGATGAGTCTCTTGGAGTAATACAATATCCCCCGATAGTTGCCCCAGTATGAGTTCCACGGATCTACGCTTTCTAGGTGAGTTGATACCTTAGACATTCCACGAGAGGATGCAAATCTCACTTGTGTCAGGCACATTTGATCCGTTGGAATTTGATGTGTGTTGCTTTTTGATCCGTAGCTGAGGTTGTGAGATGGTTAGACGTGTAGCGTAGCAGTGTCGGTGCTGAGCTCGTCTTGTTGTAGCTGTTGCTTGCTGCAGAACTTTTAGAACCCGAACCCCCCCCCCACCCATCCCTAACACCATAACTAGCTGGTCGGAGAAACAACATCCTACTGCCACTGGGAGAACTGGTGGCACCAATGCACTTGATGATGGCCAACTGGGCCGCCGAAGAGAAGTAGAATACTGCATTAAGCAGCGCACTTGCTTTTTGGTAGAGTGTATGAAAGTAATTTGGCCTGAAGATTTGCCCCAATGTACTTCCGAGGGAGCAGTTGCCTGTGGTTTGAGAAACTATAGTTACTTGCGGTGTCGAGACCCACTCATCCCGTGCCGGCGTCTTTTTTAGGTGGACCTCGAAGTCTACATCTGTTGAAGGGTTGTGACCATTCACCACCCTGAGGATTGTTTGATTGTTTGAATGGGGGTGGGCCGGATCTTCGGGGTCGGAGACCTCTTCTGTGCTCCTATGTCCCATGAACTTGTTCGCCTCTTTCATTGAGTGAATTTGTTTTTGGGACCCCTCCCATGTGAATCTTACTGATGTTGGGAATCCCCAGTGGTATGAGGTCTTCCTTTCGCGTAGCCATTCTGTTAATGGGCGCAAAATCTTTCGTTTTTGCAGTATTGCATTTGCCAGGTCCTGGTAATATTGCTGTTCCTTGGAAGGTGATTTGGCGCATTTGCCTTGCTTCGCGCATAATCTCCTCCTTTATTTGGAAAAAGTGCACCCTCGCTAGGACGTCAGGGGGTAACTTGGATGTCTTCCTTGGGATTGTTCTATGCACCCGGTCCAGTTCAAGGGGTGCATTGTCTGGGAGTGTGATGATAAATCGGAGGAGGTCCAAGACATAGGCTTTCAGCTCCGCATCTGTGATAGAGGTTGGGATGCCACGTATGCGGATGTTGTTCCTTCGTGAGCGGTTTTCAGCCTCTTCTTGCTTTGCTTCGAGGATGGAGCATCTCTCCTCCAGAGCTAATATTCTATCCCTGTCATGTTCCGACTCAAACCTTTGATCGCAGACCTCCGATTCCAGTTCGGAGGTTTGCCGCTCCGCTTCCCCTACTCTTTTGTCCAGCGAGTTGATTTTTTTGGTCACTTCCTCCGTGCTTTTTTGAATTTCTCTGGTCAATGCCGATAGAAGATCCTGCAGGTCTGCTTTTGTGGCAACCTGTGGTAGATTCTGGTCAAGCACACCTGAGGAGGGCATATTGGGTTTAGCGGGTTCCTCTGGTGGGTCCAACTTTCTGGGTTTATCAGTGGAGGAACTAGCCATGAGAGTGGCAATTTCTGTTTGCTTGGGTGTTTTTCCGCTTCTAGACATTGCGCCTTCCGGGTGCCCGAGCTAGCGCGGTATTTGTACGGTGGGACTGCTCCTCCACAAGCACCAGAGTCCCGCACCCACCTCCGGGGCCAGCGGACCCGACCAGGGTGATACCGGGGAGGGTCAGTGAAGTGGGGGGGGGCCGTCTCTGGAGTTTCGTTGTAGCTAGGAGATCTGAAGTGTAGGTTGCTGCTGGTCCGGTATAGTCAGTTCCTAGAAGGGTTCAGTGGGAGAAGGCGCCGCAGGTGAGGATCCAAGCCAGGCGAGCGCAAGAGTTTCTCTGTGCGGGGGAGCGGAGGGCGGGGGGGACGCTTGTGGATGGTGCTGCTATGGCCCCCTAGTGGGAAAAGCGAAACCCCCCTATTCCCCCAACTCCTCACCTCACACCTCGGAGTCAGGAGCGGACCCCAGCGGGATCCGGGACTTCTCACAGATCCAAAGGGCCCTCGATCAAGCGGACCAGCTGTGTTGGGATGGGGCCCGTCTGCGTCCGCCCCCGCAAGCAGACAGCCGTGAGAGAGGTTATGTCTTCTGGCAAGCCGCGCGCCACGCGGAGGGTCTCTCTGGGCTTGGTGGGCACGGGGGTGCAGATCGCCCGCCAAACCCGCTGATGGAGTCCAGCAGGATGGGCTGGACCAGGGCGCGGGGCCACCGTCAGGTGCGGGAGGTAAGGCGCCACGCGGGCCACTCGTGATTAGCTCCTGGGGTAAGTGGCTCACCAGGCACATTGCAGAGCACTGGGAAGCAGCAGCAGAGGTAAGGAGTTCAGGGACGTCGGGCCGGCAAGACTCCGCGGCCCATAGCGGTTGGTTTGAACCCGACTGCCCTTCAGGCGGGGGAAACTCCGATCCGCTGGTGACGGCAGGAGTTGCGCTGAATATATTGCTGGGCGCGGATTCACTTATGTATGCCTTCTTTTCTCTGGGAAATGCTGCTGGGTAGGGAAGTATGCTGAAATTCTTCGGCGGCCATAGATGTGCTTAGATCATTCGCCCCTCACCCCAGGAGTGAATGCTTCACGGTGTGGCGGCCATTTTCCATCGATCTGGTCCTGGTCCGAGAGAGAGGACGAAACCATGCTAAATCCGGCACGGCTGATGTCGTCCTTCAAGTGATATCCTCAGGAAGGCTTCCGACGTGATCTGTGCAGTTTGTGAATGAAATTGGGATCTTGGGGCGAAGATATTCAGTGCGGCGCATTGGGCCAGGCAGGAGCTCTTAGGAAGCCATGCTGTCCGCGGTGGCTCCAAGCCATGCCCTCGCATTTACTGGCCCTCATTACGACCCTGGCGGAATCCGAAAAACGATGGCGGAAATGCAATACCGCCATCGAATACCGCTCGGTGCGACTATGACCCGTCACCGCAAAGTACGAAGCCATTAGCGACACCGTAGTGAACGCCAACGCTAACTGCACCAAGTACGCGCGCGCGCGCCATGCCAAACCGTAAATACCACCATGGCGCAAGGGTACGCGAATTCCGACCCTAGCGGACATGTACCTAACGCCATCAAGCATGGCGGAAAGCACCAATCCGCCATGGTGAGAAGTACGGCATCGCGAATCAACCGTAAACGGCCCCACTGAGTGCCTGTACACCGCTCCCTGCCCACAAAGTACAACTCCCCGTAGGTGCAATGAAGTCACAATGCAACCAGTGAAATGTACAAGTCACCCATGCATGCCAACGAACAAAAGAAACACAAGAGGGGCCAATGGGAGCTGCAGGGCACAGATGGCACGAATACAGAAGCCATTCCAATGGACATGACCACAGTCCCCCCCCCCGAAACGCACGCAAACACAGGCACCTGTGACCAGCAATATTCCGAAAATCACAACATGCCACCAGTCCACCTGGCTGACCGGCATCTGTTACACAAAACCCATTCCCCCGCCCCTGAGCATGACAACATGCAAACAGTCACATTGGCAGCCCCCATCCCTGACCTCACTGGGCTCCGTAGGCAAACGCGCCCAGCACAGTACCACGCGACTAAACTCCGAAGCTGGAACCCAATGCAGATCTCCTCACAATACATCGCTCCCCAAATAGGAATATGCCACATCACTCGCAAAGAAGAACGCTACACGGCCCATATCAGAATAGAAATTTAATGCACAACTAAATCACCAAGCCCATACAGCCATTAGTCCATGAACTCCAAAACACATATCACCATTGTGGGCTGCATCCGCAAGGAATGACCAGCTACTACTTGTGTGACGCCCTGTTCCATCATGGTACACAGAGCCACATTCACGTACGAAAAGGCAACATGGAAGCGCACAGACCCGCAGGGCCGTCCCAATGGGGAGGCACTAGTCCAGCTGAAAGGCCGAAATGTTGCTCCGAGCCACTAGTACTGCGTAAGGGCATGTGGCCCATTGGCGATCGTCCCATAAGATCGTAATGCTGCTCCACTGATTAACACGAAGCAGCAGGTGTCGGGAGTAAACGCCATCTGCAGGAGTGGCATACAGATGGCAGTGGCAAAAGGGGAGGAGATACCTGTCAACCAAAAGAAAAGAAAAAGAACAGAATGGCCATCAGAACTACATTCGAACAACTCACTTCAATGATCACACTAAATCCACAGTCATATGCATGCTAGCCCACTCCAAAGGATCATCACCACCCCGAAACCACTAGCGACTCATAACTATCTATATCGAGGTGTAAACACCATCACAAAGGAGTGTACCTGTGCATGCGTCTGTCAGAACAGATTCCATCAGATGGGAATGTTAACGTGCATGGACACAAGTGTCTGAAGGCGCGTCGAGACAGGGAGGGCTCAACAAGGCCAGATAGACGATGGTCCCACTATGGCAGCCCTGCATCACATAGCGCAGGGGAGGCGGATAGATTCCAAGAAGCCCTGTACATGGCAAACCCTGTATCAAATCACCTGCCCATGCATCCATTCATCATTCCCTCATCCTGTTATAAAAACGCCTGAATATTTACTCACAAAACATTCGAACTTTCCATTGAGTCTGTGCGTTATGCAGCCTGCAAAATCCACAGTGCCCCAGCCCGTAATTCCAGTGTTGTGAAGTTACATGTATTTGGGAACGTCCGGCCTCATCGCCCACGTCACTATTGCGCATCCAAAACTATTCATATCAATCATTGCTTCCTCGCCATGGCCCCTGTCTCAAGGACATCGAACAAAAGAACGTTATATTTGCAGTCAGACCTGTGGGCATCTCCCCGGCGCTAGCTGAAAACCGAAAGCGCCGGCCTTCGAATTCCTCATTTGCAACATCACGTCGAAGAGGCATCTGTGGCCGTTTGAAATCACTAATTAATCCATCGAGTGCGGCTGTGTGTGAAAATGGCAACTGCCTTCACCCACGAATGGGACGCCCCGCCCGTCGTTGCAACTCGGTACAGTGATGCATGAGGGCCCACCGTTACTCGAGTACTACGTCCCACTGACCCATCACAAGTCTGTTCGCGACTGCAAAGATTGTATGTGAAACAATGGGACCATAGCCGAATGTACATATCAACAAATGTTACACGGCCATCGGGTACAAATACATGAATGCAAGAGCAAGATGCCATGCGTCACATTGCAGCGTTGTGTGCGGGACGTGCTCGGCCAAAGGGGAGAGCAGCTTGCACAGGTGGAATGAATCACCACAGGTGGAGGCCATACAGCCTGAAAACACATAAATTGCACACCCAGTCTCCTCCCACAACCACACCCACTCCGAAATGCTACCGGCAGGACTCGCGATGTTGGCCCTGGGGGACCTGATAGCACTGCAAGTGCTCCAACTCCAAGAAGAAGACGAACACCAACTACAACCGGCCGCACGGAGGAGACGCAGGAGGAGGAGGAGGGCAAGGCAGGGCCAGCAAGGGCCGCCAGCACAGCCACTACCACCACGCAGGCAGCCCGCAATCCCACGCCTCCGAGCACATCCTTTCAACCTCACTGATGAGCAGATCCACACCCTCTACCGTTTGGACCGGGACACCATAGCCGCCATCGTGGACATGACACAGGCTGACCTTGTCAGCATGATAGATAGCCCAACCGCCATCCCACCCCTACTGAAGGTGGTGTCTGTACTACACTTCCTGGCCACAGGCACCTACCAGCACACAGTCGGACAGTTGCATGGCATTTCACAGCCACTGTTCTCACGGACACTATTGCAAGTGCTCGATGCCCTCCTGCAGCACGCAGACGACTACATCTCTCTACCACGCTCGGAGCAGAAATTACCAACACAAAAGTGGGATTCCATGCACTTGCCGGCATACCGGGTTGCATTGGTGCCATCGACTGCACCCATGTGGAATTGGTCGTTCCACATGCCATGGAGGCCCAGTACCGCAACCGAAAACAATTTCATTCCCTGAATGTACAAATGGTGTGTGACTCCAACAGGATCATTACACATTGTTGTGCCAGATTCCCTGGATCAACCCATGATTCTATGGTCTTGAGGAACTCTACTATACCACGCTACATGGAGCGACACGCAGGGAACAGATCCTGGCTACTCGGTGAGTCTCATTTCATGCATGATGATGTGGGGTATGTGATGCGGCAATGAACTGCCAGGAGGGGGGGGGGTGCGTACGTAGCAATGGCATTCCACATCATACGTTTCTCGTCCACATACAGGTGATGCTGGGTATCCACTGAAGAGATGGCTCCTCACACCAGTCCGGAACCCACGGGACCAGCATGAGGAGGACTACAACCATGCCCACTCACGTACCCGTGTAGTCATTGAACAGGCATTCGGCCTACTGAAGACTCGTTTCCGCTGCCTCAGCAGGTCTGGCGGGGCACTCCTGTACCGCCATGAGAAGGTTGCAAAGATGGTCATGGCATGTGTCATGCTCCACAACATGTGCGTACGTAGAAATGTGCCCATGCCCCCTGACGCTGAACTGCAAGCACCTGATGATGGTCATGATGAGGGTGGGGATGTGGCAGCACCTCAAGGAGTCTGCGAGGCACCGGAGGGCCGTGACATTCGTCAGCATCTCATTGATGCATGCTTCTAGCACTCACGCCTGGTGGCTGATACATGGACACGGGACTCGTGGCACTGTGTGTGTCTGGTACATGCACAATATGGACTGTACGCCTATGATGGCCTAGTACACAAAGATCATTGTCCACACATCTCATTGGTTGATCGTGCACTGTTTATGGCATATGTGATATCATGTAGAACACCCTATCGACCCGCCACCCAAGTGAGCCCAACACACCCCCTCCACCCTCCTACCTCTCCCCCGAACACCAGTGTCCAAAGAAGCTCATTGTCAGTGGGCTGTCGCTATTGCAAGCCCCCTCTGCGGGTATCAGGGGCACCCCTGCCTGTGGAGCGCAGGTTCCTCCCAGATCTACGTTGGGGGCTGCCCTGGACGGAACTTGCAACGGATGATGTCTCTGCCTGCTCACGTCCATGCATGTCCCTAAGGGTTTGTGAGAGCTCAGTGAGCACACGGCGCACTGCGGCAAGTTCGGCACATACGTCTTTGGACGTCGCATGCAGTTCCCCCCTCAGGCTCTCGGTGCTTCTCTCCATTTGGACTCTCAGGCTCTCGGTGCTACTCTCCATTTGGACTCTCAGGCTCTCGGTGCTACTCTCCATTTGTGCCCTGAGTGTCTCAGTTGATGTTTCTATGTCTGCCTTAGTCCCCCCACATTCATCGGCATGGTCCTTGAGGAGCGTGGCCAGTTGCTGCTGTTGCACGATTAACTGGTCGAGGGACTGTTGCCTCTGCTGGGCCATGGCCATTTGCGGGGGTGTCACAGAGGGGCTGTTGACCTCATGTTGCCTTGCCACAGGGCTTGGGGGGGATGGCCAGTCGTCGTCTTGTGGGTGCCCCTGCGTGGTATCCTCATGTTGTACGGGATGGGACAGACAGGGGGAATGGGACAGGTCATGGATGGATCTGACTTCGACATCCCCGTCTTCTGTGTCGGAGCATGCTGCCATCAATGGGGTGTCACCTATGGTGCTGCTGGCACCAGAGGCAGTGCCTTCTGTGGCATCCGTTGGGGGGACCTGTGGTGGTGGTGTTGTGGGCATGCTGGCTGCTGGGGTGCCTGTTGATGTTCCCCCCTCTGTGCTGCCACCTGATTTGTGCTGCTGCCGTGTCTTGATGCGTGCAGCTGAGGTGGAGGGTCTTTGGCCGTTGGTCTTGGCCCTCTTTGCAGGTGTGCTGGTAGGGGTGTCCTGATGCTCGTCGTTTGGATCGGAGCCTGTGGTGGAGTAAAGGAGGGCGAGGGTTATTAATGGGTCTGTGGGTATTGGAATGGCATTGTATCACATGCATTGGGGTGGTACATGAGGGTGATTTGGGTCGGTGCCTTGGAGGTGCTTTTATTTGTGTGTGGGGTGAGGGTGCAGTTGTTTGGCAGCCTGCAGTTAGGGTGTGCCTGCTGGACGTGTGGTGGGTGTTTTAGGGGTTTTTAATTATTTATGTATTTATTGTGGTTTTAAGGTGCACTATCAGGGCGATGTGTGTGGACGTTCTCCTGGACATGTGTTTCTGTTGCACTATGTGGACACATGGTACTTCACATGATTGGACATTGTGGATTTAGCATTGTTTTATCTGGCCCACCTACCTGATTCTTCTGATGTCTGCACTCCTTTCTCCATCCCTCCGACTCCCTCTATGCTCTCCATTCCGATGGTGGAGGCACAGATTTCTTCCCAGGGGGTCAACTTGATGGGTGATTCAGGACCTCGCCCGGTGGCTGTGGCAATGTTGCGGTTGGCAGAGAGTATGCTGCGGACGCGTATCCGCAGGTCGTCCCACCGCTTTCTGCATTGCGTGGAGAAGACGGCGGCGGCATTCTCCTGGAGGGTCTCTGTTAGCACGGTGAGTTCCTCACGGGAGAAGTGGACCTGCCGCTTGCGGTCGCACGCTTTCTTCGCTACTTTTCCCATTTTTCTTGGTTTCGCTAGGGTGGATGACGGGTTGGGGTGTGTCTCAGGGTAGTGATTTTAGTGGTTGTGTGGTTTTAGTGGTTTTATGGGTGCACGGCGGGATGTTTCCCGTTCCGGGCCCATGTTTTAACTTCCGTTTCCGTATATTTCCGGTCACCGTACTTTCCGGTAGGCGCACTCTGCGGTGCCCGCTGTGATGGGTGGCGGTATTGCACCTACGGCGCCGTACGGCGGCGGCGGTGTGGGCCGTTTTGGGGTCATTTCCGCCATCGCGGACTTTGCACTTCCACCATGCCGTGGTGCTCGTGCCCGATGGGTCGGAATGGGCCGCAATTTGCTCCTTCGTGCAATGGCGGAAACGCTATTTACGCTGTGGCGGTCCGGTCAGTCACTTTCCGCCAGGGTCGTAATGAGGGCCACTGTCTTTTAAAGTTAAACTGTGTTCCCTTCTTCTTTCCTCCCACAGCCCGCTTTGGAGCTGCGAGTGGATGAGAGCGCGATGAAAAAACTGGCACCAGGAATCCGGTAAGGTAAGTTAAGCTCTGTGCGGTTGGTAATATTGAAAGCGAGCATGTCTCCTTTTCCTTTACAGGAGGTTGCTGTGATGTTCCGGATGGAAGCACGGCTTGGCGCGGTGGAATTCAGGTAAGACTGAAGGAATTCGATGTTTTGGGAACACGCGCATTCTAATATTGTTTTCCTTTTCTCGTTATTGCAGGTCGCGATGTTCGAGCAGCAGCTGTGGTAGTGGATCGCCAGAATTCCCCAAGCTAGTACTCACAGGTGCGTGATGTTTCTTCTTCTCTTGGTCTTCACAGATTGCAGCCCAGTTGAGATGCTGAATGCTGGATGGTGTATTCTCTGCTAGTTGCAGAATAACGCAAAGCGTGTTCTGCAGTCAGGTTTATATAGCCCAGGTAAAGTAGTACCAGGGAAAGTAGTTCCAGGCCTGCCACACCCAAAACACTAGACGGCATGGCTTGGTTCTTAAGAACTAGGCTGTGTGGTCACTTCCATGTTGGATTTAAAGGCCCATGTACTCAATTGAAAGTAATGTTAAGTATCTCCTTACAGTATATGAGCCTGGTGCCAGGTGCGCCAGGACTGGCTCCAGGAGTCTTTTTTCAGAAGTCTGGAGCCCTCAGAGTAACTGTGGGAGCTTGCTTGTAGCACAGCTTGTGGCCCCTGACAGTGGACATGACAGCACTCCCTACCAAGGCCCCTCTCATGGTATTCTTCCTGTCCAGTCCTGGTTTGGTGGGATTATTCCGGTGAAATCTCTTAATCAGACGTGGTGCATGGAAATGTTCACTTGTTCCCAAGTTCTGTCTTGAGGCCCGTACCCTTTCCAATCCACTAAATAGTATAATTTAGATCTGGTACGTTTTGAATCCAGGATGTCCTTAACTTCGAATTCAGGCTCTCCATCAACTAGCACAGGCTTGGGTGGTGTTATGACTCAGGTCCCGGGTTGGACAGGTTTTATAAGTGATACATGGAATACCAGATGAATGTGCATGCTTGGTGGCAAGGCCAATTTGGCGGCTAATGGATTTATCACAGATTTTGATGGTATAGGGTCCTAGATATCTTGGACGAAAGGTCTGGGTTCCTTTAATGGGCACATGTTTTGATGCTAGCCAGACCTTGTCCCCAATCTGGCAATCGGGAGCCTTCCTCCGGTCTTGGTCCAAAAAATATCTATGTCTGTCTTTGGCTTGCTGTAATTGTTCAGTTGCCTTTTTGAAGGCTTGGGTTATACTAGTGTGTAGCGTCTTTACCGCTGGCATTTCCAAGGTCGTGGGGTAGTCTAGTTCAGAGGTATGTGGATGTCTTCCGTATATTGTATAGAACGGGCTTTGTCCTGTTCTGGTGTGTATGGAGTTGTTGTACGCGTATTCAGCTATCCATAATACGTCTTTCCAGCTTTCTTCAACCTGATGCAGCATGCAACGTAGATATTGTTCTAATGTCTGGTTTGTTCTTTCTGTTTGTCCATCCATTTGAGGGAGATGCCTAGTGGATAATCGAACATCGATTTGTGCCATTGTATAGCATTTCCTCCAGAAATTGGATACAAATTGGCTTCCCCGATCTGAGATTAGGACTGAGGGGAAACCATGAAGTTTTACGATTGATGTGTGAAATACCTTTGCCAGACCAGTAGCGTTTGGAAGACCTTTGAACAGAATTAAATGTGACATTTTTGACAACAGATCTACAACCACCAAGATGGTATTAAATCCTTGACAGGGTGGTAAGTCCGTAATAAAATCAAGAGCAAGAGTATGCCATGGTGCCGGTGGGATATCCAGTGGGTGTAGAAGGCCTGCTGATTTCTGCTTTTGTGATTTATTCTGTGCACAAACCCCACAGGATAGAACGAATTGAGCAATGTCCTTACGCCAGGTTGGCCACCAATAATTCCGCTTAACCTTGGCTTGAGTCTTAGCAATTCCAGGATGGCCTTTGATCAGGGAATCGTGATAACCAGACATGGCCAATTTTTGCAGATCTTTATTTGGTAGATATAGTCGTTCCCTGAAGTAGGGTAATCCGTCCAGAACCGTGTGATGTTCATTTTGGGAATTCCATTTTTGCAAGATCTCGGGGTTCATTAAGGTTCGAATCTTATCTTGAAGTTCACTTGTCAATGTGGTGGTAAGTCCCAGTAATTTATCACTTGGGATGATGGCAACAGGATCCAGAGTACTGTTTGTTTTTTCTTCAACACCCATATGAGACAAGGCATCAGCCTTCCCATTCCGAACTCCTTGTCGGTATGTTATTACGTAATCGTATTCTGCGAAGAATAAAGCCCACTGCAATTGTCGTGATGATTGAGCTTTTGCTGTCTTTAGGTATTGAAGGTTTCGGTGATCTGTGATTACTGTGATGGTATGTCTGGCACCTAATAGATACTGCGGCCAGGCTTTGAAGGCTGATTTTATTGCCAACAGTTCTTTGTCTGTAATTGCATAGTTAAGCTCTGGTGTTGAATTGGCCTGTTTCTGGATCTCTTTGAGACAGAACTGCTCCCATAGCTACGTTGGAAGCATCAGTTTCCACTACATAGGGGAGGTCTCTGCGAGGATGTCGTAGGATTGGGGCTGAGGTGAATCTTTTCTTGAGTTCTTGAAAGGCATGTTCCACTTCTTCAGGCCATTGGAATTTTTTGTTGTTTTTTCTCAGTAACAATGTGATTGGGTGAACTATCTGTGAGAAATCTGGAATAAATCAGTGATAAAAATGTGCAAAGCCGAGCATGCTTTGGGTTCCTTTAAGTGAAGAAGGTGACAGCCAATTAAGGATGGCATCAACTTTGTGTAAACCCATCTTGACTCCCTTTGGTGAGAGAACAAAACCGAGGAACTCAACTTCGGTGACATGGAAGGAGCATATCTCGAGTTTAGCGTATAGTTTGTGCTGGCGAGGTTTTGCAAGAACTGAGCGAACATGTTCCACATGATCTCTTTCAGAGGGGGAATACACCAGGATGTCATCAATATAGACCAGGGCACAGACATCAATTAATTCCCGTAATACATAATTAATGAAATATTGGAATGCTGCGGGAGCGTTGCACAGCCGCAAGGCATTACCTGATATTCGTACAGGCCATACTTGGTGCGAAATGCGGGTTTCCATTCATCCCCTTGCTTTACAGGTACAAGGTGGTATGCTCCTCTGAGGTCTAGTTTGGTGTAGATTTGGGAATCCTTGACTCGGTCCAACAGTTCCGGGATAAGGGGCAAAGGGTAGCAGTTTTTTACTTTGATTTGATTAAGTGCGTGCTAATCTCAAATCTCCTTCCTTCTTGGGTACGAAGAATAAGGGGAGACTGCCAGTGACTTTGACGGGCGGATAAACCCGTTAGCTAGGTATTGATCCAGATAGGACTTCAAGTGGAGATTTTCGGCTTCCGTAAGTGCATAAATTCGACCACAAGGAACCTGTGCGCCAGGTCGATCTGACAGTCATGGGATCTATGTGGCGGTAATGTGTTAGCCTGTTCTTTCTGAAAAACATCCTGATAATCTTGATATTCTCTTGGTAAAGTGTCCATTGGTTGCACAATAGCCAATGCTATTCCTTGAACAGATTTCAGGTGTGGCTGTGGTATAGATTTCGGGTAGCAAGTGTGAGCCCATTTGTCAGAAAAGGCCAGTCGCTTTGTACGCCAGTTTATGTGGGGATTGTGAGTTACTAACCATGGCATCCCTAAGATCAACCGGAACTGAGGAGCTTTGATGAGGTCAATCGTGATTGCTTCTTGATGTCCATCCTGACACAGGAGGGTTAGTTCTGTTGTGCATTGGGTTACTGGACCCAAAGCAATCTCTGTACTGTCAACAGAAGTTACCTTATCAGTCGTTGGTTTTGTGCATGAGGGAAGTCCCATTTCTGCCCCCAGATCTCGATCTATGTAATTTCCAACCGCTCCGCTGTCTATATACGCCTCTATAGCATGCATCCGCGGTGGTCGTTGATGGTTGATCAAGATTACTGGTAGGGCGACATGTGAGGTCTGTGACTCATCCTTCTTGCTCGACAAGCGGACCTCTACACTTGCTGCACCTGGTAGATTTCCGATTCCTTTCCATCATCTTCTTTCTCCGTAGCAACTACTACCTTCCTTGGAGGTTTCACTGGGGAGTCTTTGAGGAACTGACCTGATTTACCGCAATATAGGCATAACTGTAGCTGTCTCCTCTTGTCTCTTTCAATCTTGGTTAAAGGGGGTCGTGCTCCTCCAATCTGCATGGGTTCTATAGTATTTTCTTATGGACGTTGAACATTGTCTTTTGAACGTACATACATGGCATGGTTTTTGATTCTACCTCGATCTGTTCTTCAATCCTGTAGTCTGTGGTCCAACTGCACTACAAGATTAATAAACTCTACACAGTCTTTAGGTGGGTCTACCACTTAAGCAAGAACATCCTTCAGGTCTCCTCGTAGACCCCGATGAAACAACGTGGTTCTTTTATTATCAGGCCACCCCGCTTCCATGCGCAGTCTATTAAAGGCAGCAATATATGTTAACAAATCTTGATTTCCTTGGTGGAGAGACAAGAGTTCGTTATCAAGAGATTGGCCATGCAAGTGTCGAGCAAATCGTTTTTCCATCTCCTGCTGAAAACCCCTTAAATCCTGCAGTAACGGGTCATCCAGGCTCACTAAAGGTACCGACCAGTCTGCAGCACTTCCACTGAAATATGATAAAATGAAGGCCACCCTCACCTGGTCATTTGGGACAGCCCCAGGTCTACAAAGAAAATGGAGACAGCCCTGGTTCATGAATGTTGCGTACCTTTTGGGGTCTCCACTAAATCGTTCTGGTGGTGCCAGGGGTACTGCTCCCGGCAACGTTATCTGTATTGGGTTGACTGATGAAGGTGTAGCAATGGGTGGGGCAAATCCAGGCAATGGAGCTTGCGCCGCTTGTGTTTGTAGTAGCTGTTTGCTTAGTTCATCAGTACGGTCTTTCGTGACTACTAATTCTCGTCTTAAGGCATTGATTTCTTGCCGGGCTGCATGTACCTCGGCGCGTAATTGTCCCAAAAGCTGGGCTAACTGGTCAGTTTCAGATTTCTCCAAGGCGCCACGGGGATAAGGGTTAAAGTCTTTGCGTTCTGTTATGCTCACCTGATATCCCCGGGGGCGTCTGCAAGGCTCTGAGATCTGGAACCCTGGATTCGCAGTTGCCCAGTGCTGAATAATGAATCTGCAATTACAGAAGGGAGGATCTGTGAAAACTGTCTCTAATGGGTGAATCTCCCACCTCCCTCTGACCGATCTCCTTCCCTCTGAGTCTTTCTCACCTTAATTATTTGTAGGGTGAGCTATCCGTCCTGCGTTTCTTGTGCAGGGGCGCTTGACATTCATTGGTGGTCTGCCCGAGTTGCTTCACTGGTGCAGTGAACCGTCTTTGGGTCCAGGCCTGCTTTGACCCCTAATCTGCTGGTAGGCAGGTAGGTTTGTTTAATGTAAGTCTTTGTTCTGTTTATGGTGGAATTTCATTAATGTCTTTATCTCCTTCTTTTCAGGCATGAAGATCTTGCTGCCGATGTGCCGGATGGAGAGGCACGTGTTTGAGGTAAGTGAAAGAGCGAAGCACAGCACCTTTACCGCCTTTTAAAGTTAACCTGTGTTCCCTTCTTCTTTCCCCCCACAGACCACTGTGGTGCTGCGACTGGATGAGAGCACGATGAAAAAACTGGCCCCAGGAATCCGTTAAGGTAAGGTAAGCGCTGTGCGGTTGGTAATATTGAAAGCAAGCCTGAGCCTATCTCCTTTTCCTTTACAGGAGGTTGCTGTGATGCTCCGGATGGAAGTGCGGCTTGGCGCGGTGGAATTCAGGTCAGACTGAAGGAATTCGATGTTTTGGGAGCATGCACATTCTAATATTGTTTTTCCTTTTCTCTTTATTGCAGGTTGCGATGTTTGAGCAGCAGCTGTAGTAGGGGATCACCGGAATGCCACAAGCTAGTACTCACAGGTGCGTGATGTTTCTTCTTCTCTCGGTCTCATCAGATTGCAGCCCGGTTAAGATGCTGAATGCTGGATGATGTATTCTCATGTAAGACAGAATAATCTTGTTCTTGCAGGAATACAGGAAGATGGTGAAGGCCAGGAGCTGGACACGATGAGCGTCATGCTGCTAGTTGCAGAATCACGCGAAGCGTGTTCTACAGTCAGGGTGTGGTTTATATAGCCCAGGTAAAGTAGTACCAGGAAAGTAGTTCCAGGCCTGCCGGACCCAAAACACTAGACGGCATGGCTTGTTTCTTAAGAACTAGGCTGTGTGGTTGCTTCCATGTTGGATTTAAAGGCCCATGTACTTAATTGAAAGTAATGGTAAGTATCTCATTACAGTATATGGGCCTGGTGCCAGGTGCGCCAGAACTGGCTCGAGGAGTCTTTTTGCAGAAGTCTGGAGGCCCTTAGAGTAACTGTGGGAGCTTGCTTGTGGCACAGCTTGTGGCCCCTGACAGTGGTCATGACAGCTGGAGAACTTGCTCTATTATGGCTGCGTACAATCTCCTCACGATTGGACCCTTCTTTGGATCTTGCAGGAAATTACGAACATCGAAAGTTGCCCCCACCAATGAAGGGCATGAATGAAGAATGTAGAGAAAAATAGCAAGGATGATCCGATGAACGTTGTCATTGGGCACCACTGTGGGCACCTCCAAAGAGAAACTCAGTGAGAAAGGAATCAAGGAACTGTTCCCTCTTTCAGTCGTCAAAAAGGAAATCCAGATCTGGCATTCTTTCCTTCCCGATCAAGACTTAAACATGTCTCAGTCCGATGGCTAGCAAGCTCCTGTAGCTCAAGAACAAATAGCTTTCTACCACTCCTTTTTTTAGTAGCTTAAAAGAGTGTCCCAAAACAAGCCACATTCCAAAGTATTCTTTACCTGTTTATTTGACAGTCTCTGCGTCCTTTTTACA
Organism: Ambystoma mexicanum; assembly: GCF_040938575.1. Lineage (NCBI taxonomy): Eukaryota > Metazoa > Chordata > Amphibia > Caudata > Ambystomatidae > Ambystoma > Ambystoma mexicanum. The sequence goes on along the minus strand of NC_090929.1, from coordinate 1,109,463,395 downwards.
CGTAATGGATCTCATCTGCATTTGCTGAGGTTCTTCCCTGATGCTTGCTTCCCGATTGGGGTGGAGGTGATGGGGGTTCTCCAGCATAGATCTTTACGTCTCCAAGAAATATCCAGGCTCGTCTTCCTAGCACTTTCACTGCTGACGGCGTTACATCCTCCTCGACAAATGGGACGTTAAAGCTTGGCTCGTGCCATTTACGTGTAAAGTTCCTGATTAGGATCTGATCACTGGGGAAAAGTTTGGGAAGGCGTAATTTTTCAAATCCGTTTGTTGCATGGTCTCCATCCGTGTTCTAAGCCCACACCCCTTCCGTTTGAGCTGATCTGATATGACAGAGATACTTGTAGTCATACATGTTAAGTAATCACGTAACTCCTTTCCTAAAAATTCTGCTCTCGTCTGGGCATCACTTCTAGTTCTAAACAGAGGTGTGAGGGGTGTCCTCATCCGCCTCCCTGTCACTATTTCATGGGGCGTAAGATGGTGGTTGGAACCTGGTTGATTTCTCGACGCATACAATGCCAGTGGTAGGCAATGCAACCATCCTTTCTTCAGGGTAAGCTTCAATTTGGCTATCCTTTCTTTATGCAGGCCGTTGAGTCTCTCACAGAGCCCGTTCACTTGCAGGTGATAAGATGATGAAAACGTGTGCTTTATACCGAGCAACAAGCTTATCTATTCAAAGACTTCATTAACAAAATGAGGGCCATTATCTGATCTTAATACTTCACATATTCCCCATCTAGGAAACACTTCTCGTACTAAGATTTTTGCTGCACAGATGGAATCTGAATGTGTACATGGACCAGCTTCAATCTTGAAAAGGGACATACTACCGCTATCATACATCTGTATCCATTAAAGAGCTGCAGCATATCGACATAGTCGAAATGTAAATGCTGGAAATGACTATTAGGTCTCAGGATAACTCCTCTAACTGTACGCAGTGTGTGCCCAGCAGTAAACTTTTGACATACGATGCAGTTTACTACATAAGATACAACGTGTTCTACCAAATTCGGAACAAACCATTCCTCTGCAATGGTCGATGCAAGACTTTCTCTAGTGGCATGCGCAGGGTAGTGCAACTGTTCCAACACCACCCTTAATAAGGCTACAGGCATCACCGGTTTACCAGTGCTTTCCTGTGACCACAATGATTTGGAAGGAGTTAATGAACACCCCTTCTGCATCCACAGGTCTTTCTCGTCCTGCGCGCTCTACCTTGAATTTCCATTAACTGAGTTTTCGACAAATTGTTATAACAATCAGAAACACTCATCATCACCACCATACTTTCATTCACATAAGGGGTATCAAACTTCATAATATTTTCTGAACATGTAACACGTTTCGCTTCCTCATCTGCAGCTTGATTTCCATGTGAGATCAAATCTGCTCCATTAGTGTGAGCTGCAAATTTAACGCCTGGGATAGATACTGGGAGCTGTAGTGCTCTCATATGTCTGTCCAATAAGGTGGCATGTTGCACTGGAGTGCAGTCCGCTCGGATGTAGCTCCTCCTTTTCCAACGTGCTAGCCCTGCGTGTATCATCAACGTCATGTAGGCGTAGTCACTGTACACAGTTACTTCCTGGTCTGTGGTGTTCTCGAGCGCGACAATCAGCACCACCAATTCTGCAGCCTGTGCTGAAAAGGGAGACGGTAGTCGTGCACTTATCAATACTTCAAATTCTCCATTGGCCCTGTGCTTTACGACAGCGGCACCTGTATATCTCTGTCCATCATTCTGATCGATTCTAGAAGAACCGTCAATAAAAATAATCTCCCCAGCTGCCAAAGCATTTTCCTTTACCCTCGGGATCTCATCATAGAATTCTTCATAATTCGAGCAATCATGTGCATGCTCGTCTTCTGTCAGTGGTTCTGCTATAAATATGGCAGGGTTCACTATTCTACATCTGACGATTTTAATCGCTGAATTCGATGTGACTACCGCGTAGGCAGAAGCCCTTCGAGAAGTCAAAGTACCCTTAGGTTTCTCCAAAATGGCAAACAAAGCATGTTTAACAAATAACGTCATGGAACATCCCATTACTATGCTAGCACCCTTCTCAATGGTGAACAGGGCATCTGCCAAAGATTGTTCACAGGGAATGTGACCCCTCATTACTGGGTCCAGAATCCCATTATAATATGCTAGAGGCTTGTACCCCAACGTGGTTCTCTGTGTGAGTACTGCCGTCATGACTGTGCCATTTGTATGTGAAAATAAAAAGAATTCCTCAGCATAATCGGGAATCCCTAAAACTGGAGCTGTGCAAATTGCCATTTTGAACTCATCAAACCCTTTTTCCATGTCCTCAGTCCAGACAATGTTTCCCTGAGTTGCCTCTGCTTTTTTCAGAGCCTGCAACAAGGGCCTTATATATGAACTGTAATCAAAGACCCATGCTCTCACATAATTGCATCATCCCAGAAATCTTTGCAAATGCTTTAACATGTGTGGCTTTGATGTTTTCAGAATAGCCTCAGCTCTCTCAGGAGTGACTTTCTTTCCTTCATGCAAAATTAACTGACCTATATACAAAACTTCCTCTTGGCAATACTGCAATTTCTCCTTGTCTACTTTATATCTTTTTTCTGCAAGAATAATCATTAGCTGAACTGAGTCCTGTCTGCACTCTTCCTCTGAGGTGCTACAAATTAAGATGTCATCTACATATTGCAACACAACACTTTCTAAATCAATAATGCTTAGGTCCATCTCTAAGACTCTATTAAAAATGGATGGAGACTCACAGTATCCCTGAGGTAATCTTGTGCTTTTTAACTTAGTCTGACGAAACGTAAATGATGTCAGATCTTGAGAATTCTTATGCAATGGGATTTTTCAAGTCAATCATCGTGAAATATCGTGCCTCAACAGGGATACTACATAAGATTGTCGCACGATTAGGAACTAGAGGGAACTCGGCCTCTACAATATGGTTAATCGGGTGTAAATCCTGAATTAAACACCACAACCCCCCCTTAGATTTTTTGATAGGGTACACTGACATATTACATGGTGACTCTGATGTCACTAAAATACCTTGTTCCATCATGTGGGATATCGGGGGTCATTCTGACCCTGGCGGTTAGGGGTTAACGGCACTGGTAAGGATGCGGGTGCCGTTAACCCCCTACCGCCGCATTCGAAGATCCCTTAGCAGGTCCCACCAGGGCCGGCTGGTTTTACCAGCCGCCCTTAGCGGGACCCGTTAAGGGACAGGGAGCTAATCACAGGCCCGCAATTTGCGGGCCTGTGATTAGCTCCTTCCCCATTCCCATTGAGCCTTCTGGGGGCTCGAATGGGAATGGGGAATCGTTTTCAGAATGGGGACTTTGCGGGTCCTCCAAGTTTGGAATGACCCGATAAGTCCCCATTCTGACTACCCGGACTCGAACCCGAGTTTGGAGGCAGCCATGGCGCTAATTGCACCATGGCTCCCTCCAAACTCGGAATGACCCCCATCGTCTTGAAAATACCTTTGTCTGCCTCTCGAGACATGGGATACTGTCGTACTTGAGGTAAAATTGCTCCTGGTTTCAATGTAATCTTAACTTCTCCAGCCCCTTTCAATAGGCCGACGTCATAGGGGCCAGTTGTTCATAATGAAGCTGGCACCTTAGCCATATCTTCATCGAAAAACTTGTGACGTTTCAATGCTAGCATCATCTTTTGAGGAACCTCATGTTTATTTTCTCTCAGCCAATAAGTAACACTCATTTGAAATACTACTTCGCCATCTGACTGATGGTCTCTAAACATATCCTCGTCAGTAACGTCAGCCAATCTATAACCTTCCCCAATGGCAATCACTGTGCACCATCATCTTCCTTCATAATCAGTTCTATCAAGCAAAGCCATTTCTTCCTGCACTATGGCTGCTTGTAATTCTAAGGGACAAATGCATCCTCCCTCTTCATCCGTAGGTATCCTTGGTCTAAATAAAAACTCATCAGGTATCCTCACCGTTTTACCCACTAAACCTTGTGGCCATGTTAACAAAATGCATACCCCATAGTGAAAAACCTCTGGTTCCAGCGGTATTCCTTGTATGGCCATTTGTCTTGTGAATGCCATAATAAATTCACTCACGCTTAAATAATGCATTCCTGGCGTTGAACATACTATGCCTTCAACAGTAAATGAAATCGCCATGTTCAATTTTGTCATAAAATCTCGACCTAATATATTGACAGGTATCTGTCTCGAATATAATAATGGTACAGACATGTCGCATTCTGCTAAAAAAGACTGGCAATTTCTCAGTAAAAGGAACTCTACTTGTAGCTGCTGTGAAACCTTGAGCATTCATGGCATTCCCAGATAATGTAAATTTCCCCTCTCTTATACATGAGTGTGTTGCCCCCGTGTCTACTAAAAAAAAGGATTTGCCCCCTACAGTGATGTCAACCCTCGGTTCCTCTTGAGGATTGGGAGTCACTGATAGAATTGAACACATCACGTCTCCCAGTGAGCTGTCTTGTTGTGGGTATATGCCTATTTCCATACCTGTGGAAGGATTTCCTCCTTGGACAGTGAAACCCCCTATCCTAGGAGTCATTAACTGTACTGTGCTTGTGTCCTGCTGTATCTGCGTGGGTGAATGCTGTGACTGCCCTTGCAGTGGATTCATTATTGTCTGCTGTGTTTGCAAACCTGGTTGCATTCTCAGTGCTTGTGTTTGCTGCACTGTCTGATTTTGGGCAAACCCCTGTCCACTTTGTTGAGTGTATGCAGGCGGGTACGTGGTTCCCCCTCTTGAGAATTGCCAGTTTTGCATGATCCCTTGACTTTCACACATGTGAGCAATGTGCCCTGTCATTCCACATGTCCAACATACAGGAGGTCTCCTAATTTGCCCTCCCTGCATTGTAAGTGATTTCAATCCAGCACTCCAACTAAGTCAATGCCTAGTATGGGATGCCCAATGGAAACCCTTATTTATATATTTTTATGTCAAAAGTTTGTTTAATTCTGGATGATGTACCCTTATATAACGCCCCTCTCTTTGAATTCCCCCGGTCTCACTGAACCAAGAAATAGGTTTGTTTTGCAAATGAAAAGATTTATTTGAAGAATTGAACAATATATAGATTACACTTTTATGAATATGAATAATATCTGAATATCACACTTATGAATATGAACAATGATCAGCAATGGGTAATATTACAATATCAACAATCTCTTTAATCAATTAGGAGTAGGAATAGGAGGATTAATGTAGCACAGAATACTTTGTGTGGGTTCAAGGAAATGCAATGATAGGAAGGAATGCAACACAGAAATAAAACTTGATATGACTTCAATCAAAGACAATGTGATCACTCTTTCCCTTGTGACTACTCACTCCCCCACTATGCAATATGAAGAGATGGAATGAAGAGATGGAATCAACAATGCAGTTCAATCCCAATTCCCCCAGCAAGCTTAGAGCGAACAGGTATGAGTTTAAACAGGTCAATTGCTTTTAAATGTGGTTTGAATTGAATGGGAAAAATGCTGAAAATTATTTTAATTCGCTAACTGAGATTCAGAACTAGTGAGAGAGTGGCTTTGGATTGGTTCAGGTCAACACTAGCAATGATTATAGAATGATTAGCAGATGGAAAACGAAATTCAGAAGTTGAAAGCAAGAAATGGCTGTTTTATATAGAGTGAAATTGAGCCAAATTGCAAATCGCAGCAATTTTTCCGCGCGTGGGAAACGAGATTACGGAAAAACTGTAAGGATTTGTTTGAAAGCCGAGGATGTTAGCTTCAAAATGACATTTAAATTTAATTTCTGGGATGTACGGTTCAAAAGTTACAGAGGTTTTTGTGAAGGTAGATTTTTCAGAGTCAAGATTTCAAAATGAAAGATGCGCTTTGAAAATTAGGAACCAAGATGGACTTATACTAAGGAGCTATGAAAGGACAAGATACCCAACGGGACAACCACAGAACAGGGCGCCTTCCGCTCTGATTGCTGTGCGCCAGGACACTGGACTTTCTTCAGAAAATATCAGCGCACAGATGATTATTGCTACAATTATCACAGACTACATAATGAGAAGAATTCAGGATGGACACAAGATTCTATAATGCAGTTCTGGATAGGTTGAAATGGATTGAATAGTATTACTTTGCACTAAGAGATGAGTATGGACAGTTCTATACTAAATACTCACTCCTATGGCTTTGGAATGGAATGGGCCCGTCAAAGATCTGGTCAAGGGTTTGGACTTCACTCGCCACTGGACAGGATTCAGGGCACCTGGACTCTGCTCTCAGCAAGGCACTCTGGTCTGCGCTGCCTCTTGGACTGGACCTGATGGTTTGGTTCTGGGTACAGCTCTGCTCTATGGGTCTGGATCTTGGTTCTAGCACAAGGTTCTTAGCTAGAACAGCAAAACAGCTCAGCCAGGCTGTTGGATTTTGTGGTGCCCCTTGGAATCTTAGGGGTTAAAATCAGGTTTGCAAGGTTTTATAAAGGCCTGCTGAAAAAGGTTCAGCTTTTTGGATTAGGCCTCTGCTTCAGAGTTCTAGAGTCTGGATTCTGAGTCTGGATCTGGAGTCTGGTTCTGGAGTCTGAATCTTCCTGCAGGGTGCTTCGCCAGTGGAACAGTTGATGAGTGAGAAAGTGTCTGTGTGGGTCCTCAACAGTCCCTATTTATCAATTTTCCAAAGTGGGTGGGGAGGCTGATTGTCTATGCCCAAACCTCTAAGGATCTGATAGGTCAGAGAATTCCCTGTCCCCTGATTTGAGAAAGGAACAGTGTGAATAGTGTGTCATCATGTGTCAGAGTGATGCAGCCATTTACAATCTAGGGAAGAACCTCCCCTTTGCTTTTACTTAGAAAATCTATCCCAAAAAAACATATTTCTCATATGCACAACTTGTTAATATTACATATACACATCACAGATTCATTCAGGCACGTCTCTGTTCAAGTCCCACATTCCTACGAGTTTCGGTTCACAAATGACAGTTTTGTCGTGCTTTTGGTTGGTTACACATTTTCGGATCTGTACAATTTTTTACATATACATGCACATACCATCTGGTCATACTTCTGTAATTTTTCATGTTCCTAGCACACCCACAATAGCTACAATATTAAAAACGTTTGTGGTTCAATCTCAGAACATCGCACAGATTCCAGATTAGTTTTAAACTGTGAGCAAATTTTTCATTTTGGTAATCTCTACGTTTCATATTTTTGTCAGTTCGGTACAATATTTTAGAAGTATTTTCCTTAAACATATATTTAATCTATTTTCAAATCCACATTTTCAGTCTGGCCCTCCTCCAAGCTGAGTCAGAGAGTGCCATCCGCCGCGTCGGATGGGGCTTACTTCTGCATTGGCGTCTGCGCCATGGTAGGATGCGGCTTTAGCTCCGCTTACAGGTCTAGTTGTTGCTTCCAACGGCTACCCGGAAGTATATATGCCGTGTACTTCCGGCGAGCCGTTGCGTTGCAACCCCCTTAGATTGCCTTGCTTTCCTTTGGGTAAAACGCTACGTTTTTTTCCTCTTTGGCCTTTTTTCTGTGCCGCTCTCTGCCTCTACTCTTTTCTCGCCCTGCTGGGTTGGCTCCCTCGCTCTTTCTCTCGTACTTTTTCCTTCGCTGCCTACCGTTTCCTAGTAGTCTCTTCTCTCTCTCTCTCTCTGGCCGGGATCCTGCTCCAGCATATTCCTACCCTTCCTCGCCCCTTTCTCTTTGTGGAATCTCCTGCATTGACTTCTATCATCCTCCCTCTCGGAATCTCCGCCCGCCTGCTGTCGGAAGTTTTCTTCTCCGGACCACACCTGCCCTCGGAACCTCTACAACATCCTCTACGAGGCTTCGATCCAGACGAAGGGTTTTTTACGCCTTCCGGCTTTTTCCCTTTCTTAACCGCCTGTCTGCGGAAGCGGGGTCCCAGGACTGCTATGTACATCTAGCAGTCACTGTGGCTTCCCTTCGCGGCAGGTCTTTACCGCTAAAGAAGGAGAGAGATTACCGCACCCGGAGGAACTTTGTCCCGGAGGACCTAGAGATCATCTCGTCAGGTGAGGAGAGCGGGGAGGAAAGGGGGCGAGAACGCCCCAATCGGGACAGAGAGTCACATGGCCTTCTTCCTAACAGGGCAGTTTCTATTGACGCCCCAAATTAGCATTTCCATTCAGCTCCAGGGAGCCCTTTGTCTGCACTCAGAGCAACAGGCCAGGGTGCCCCTCCCAGTTCCTTTTCACACCAGCCTGCCAGTTTCTTAGCAGAGCACAGGAGAACAGATTCCTTTGTTTAGGGAGGAGGTGTGGAATGTGTTTGAAGCCCAGTGTGGGAAACTTTAACTTTTAAACACAATGTCTGAAATTGTCTTGTCTTAAAATATAAATGACATTTTTAACAAATACATCAACCAATTTCTTACTTCAAGCCTTTTTAGAATATCGTTTTGAATTGTATCCACCTCTTAGGCTTCTGATAGCAAGTCTTTCTTTGGCATAGTTTGAGTTCAATGTACAACTTTACACATGACAGGTTTTAAATCGCCAGCTTCTGACAGAGGTGAGTAACGGTACTACACCCATTTTTGACAGATTTCTTCCAGCAACCATCTTCAAAAGGGGACTTTGTTCAGATAACATATACTTCTGCTGACATTATATTTATGTGGATTCTTGAAGTAGAATGATGTTCACCACCCAACAAGGAGGTTGCAAATTTGACAGCCAGGGAAAACAGATTTTTTTAAAAACTCTGTTGTGTTTCTTTTGCAATGATTTTGCTCTGTGGGCAGCGAAATGATGGGTTTTGGCAGTGGTCTCCTGTGTTATCACTGACATAGGCAAAAGTGGATGGTGGCCTATTTTTCTGATTTTGACTGCGCACTTTCTGGTGATTTTTAGCGAGCAGCATGCTTTCCGGCGGCCATTCTGATGTTTCTGCTGCAAGCAATGCACAGTAATGTTGCAGGGCCTGGACTAGTGGGTTGAAACATCCCACAAGCCCCCCCTCTTGCAATTGGGGTTGACCGACCATTAATGGAATTCGCAAGACTGGGATGTCAGTTTCATCTCTTCTGATTCCACAAATGGCAAAGTTCATCATCTTTTCCCCCGTCAGGGGTGGATCGATCAGTTCTCCTCGCCAGTCCTGATGGGAGTATTGAGCGATACTCTGGGACCCTCAGATCTTTGCTCCCGGTCCCTGGGTCGTCCACCCTGGTTAGTCTCCATGGTTTCCAATGAACTATAGGTTATCTCCTAGGATGACAAAGCAAAAACATATTTGTAGACATTTCCCCTCCCCTATTAATGTAGTGGGGTGGACACATACATTCTGATAATCAGGACACATTTTTATTATTATATTTTATAGACTATATATGGAGTATTTTATAGTTGTAATTTTATGGAGCTGGAGTGGCCCCCTCTGGGGTTCCAGAAGACACCTCCAGTTGCTGCAGCGTGTGCCTAGGATGGCAACACTTTAGCTGATTAATATGGATCCACTTATCTTCCCCCTCTGCCAAACTGCCTTTGGGGATGCAGATCTTGTAGGCGACTGGTGATATTTTGTCTACAATTTCCAAAGGACCCCTCCAGGTAGGCAGAAATTTTCGCTGTTTGGCCTGGTTCCTTTGGAAATTGTATAAGTAGACCCGGTCTCCTACATTGTATTCCTTTCTGGTATTCTTAAAGTCATAGTGGGTCTTTATGCTGTCTGCAGATCTCTCTAGATTTCGCTCGGAATAGGCAAAAGCATGTTGAAGGTGTTTTCTTAGATTTTCAACATACTAATGAGTTGTGGAGGCATTGATCAATGTCTGCTCTTGGGTCCTGTAGAGCAGATGCCGGGGAAGCACCATCCTGAATCCAGTCATCACCTCAAACGGTGACATTTTAGTTGCAGATGAAGGGGTAGATCTGATGGCCATTAGGACAAGAGGTAATCGAATATCCCAACTTGGCCCAGAATCTGCCACAAACTTTTTTAATATGCTCACAATTGTTCTATTATATCTCTCTACTGCACCACTAGAGGCTGGCGGGTAAGCAATATGTAGCTTCCTTTTAACCCCAAGTATCTCCCACATCTTTGTCATTACTTCGCTGGTGAAATGGCTACCTCTGTCTGACTCAATCCTTTGGGGTAGTCCAAAACGCGAAAAGATGTGGTTGATCATCAGGGCAGCTGCTGTTTCTGCCTTACTCCATTGTGCAGTTGAGAGACCTAGTGATAGCAGTGATCTGAATTTCCCCCAACAGGGACTTGATCTCAATTAGATCCCCTTGGATGGCCCCGGTTTTGGCCAGCTGATCAGCTAAGTCATTTCCAGTTTTGTCTGGTCCCTCTACTTTGGAATGACCCTTGATCTTTTTCTAGTAGATGGTCATCCCATTCAAGATGACCAGATCATCAATATTTTGAATTAATTTCCCATGTTTCAAGGGTTTGTTATTAGCACATAACATGCCTCTGGTTTTCCAGTTGAGCAGGTGCTCCACGAACCCGTTCCGTACATAATCGAAATCTGTGATTATGACCAGTTTGTGGAGTTGATGTTGGGCAGCAGTGAGGATGGCTTGATGCACAGCCATCAACTCTGCCACTTGACTACTTCGGGGACCAATCTTGTACCCAGCGGAGGGTTCTGGGATCTCATTCACCCATGCATTCCATACGCCAGCCACAAGTTCTTTTTCCCTGTTGTTGTCAACATGGTAAGAGCATCCATCCACATAGACAGTGGGCATTCCCTCAGACTTGTCTTCTTCAAAGACTTTTTGCGGGGAATTAAGGTATGCCTCCATGTTGTCCTTGATTTTTAGACTTTCGTCCTCGAGACAGTTTTCTCTGGCACAATCATGCAAGTCAGCCAGACCTTGCGCGAGGGGACTCTTCTTGTTTTGGCCATTATCTGACCTCCACAGCAAAGCCTTGCATTGACAGAATCCAGGAAGTAATTCGGGAATTACTCACATTTCCGGCCCAGATTCTGTCACTTTGGAGATATTGTAGAGGCTGGTGTGGAGTCTCCACTATGATGTGTTCCCCCTGGATAAATGGGCGGTAATTCTTCAATGCCCACACCGTTGCCAGGAGTGCCTTCTCACAATCATTGAATTTTTCCTCCACAGAGGATGAAGTTTTACTCGCATAGGAGATTACTTTATTGACCTTGTCATGCTTTTGGTATAATACTGCAGTCAAGAATGTATTTGAGAACCCTGTCTCCAAGAAGAACTCCTTGTTTCTGACAGGGTAAACTAGGCAAGGCGCTTGTGAGAGGCTTCTTTTGAGTTGTCTTAATGCCTCGGCTTGTTCTGGACCCCATTCACACTTGACCCCACCCTTCAAAAGATGAATCAGGGGTCTTGTGATCTCTGCGTAGCACTCAATGAACTTACTACTGTAATTAGTCAGTCCAAGGAGGCTCCTTAGTTCCTGCAGAGTTGTGGGGTCTTTCAATTTCTGGAGTGCTTCCACTTTCTTTTCCTGGGGACAGAGACCTGAGGAGTAATCTCATGCCCCAAGAAATGTACACATGTTCTACACCAATGTGCCTTTTGAAAGGAAAGTTTTGCTCCGGCGGCCCTCAACTGTGTCAGAACATAACGGATCTCTGCTATGTGTTCCTCCACAGTTCAGCTTTTGATGAGGGCATCATCTACATAAGCCAGGTTACCCCTTTCACCCAGGTCGGGCATGGCCTTATGTAGAAAAATGTTGAATTCATTGCCGGAGTTGATGTATCCGAAGGGAGTCCGGGTCCATGTGTACTGCTGCCCCCAAAGTTAAAGGCCAGCCTGTATTGGTCCTCCCTACTGACAGGTATAGTCCAGTATCCATTGGTCAGGTTTATTGCAGTGAATACCTGTGACCCCTGGATCTGGGCCAGCCCTTGGCCAATGTAGGGAAGAGGCCATCGGGAAGTATGGACACGTTTGTTCAGCTCCCTAAGGTCGGCGCAGAGTCTCCACTGGCCATTTGGCTTCAATATCCCCAGCACCGGATTATTGAAGGTGCTGTGGACTGGACGGATTATCCCACGGGACTCAAGGTTCTTAATTAGTTCAGTAAGGGACTCCATTGATGAGAGAGGCAAGCGATATTACCTCACAAACACTGGAGTCATGCCAGGGTCCGAGGGAATTGTTGTTGTGTGGATGTTGGTGCGACCACAGTCATATGAGTCCACTGCAAAGAGATCCTGAAAATTCAAGAAAACTTGTTTCAACTTTTGCTTCTGCTCCAGAGTCTCACAGGCATCAGCTAGGTTGACTGTCTCTTCAACCATCTGGCTGAAGCCTAGAAAGACTTCTGTTTTCGCTATCTCAGCGGCCTCCTCCAGCTGGGTGGAGAAGTCCCTGGTCAGAGCTCTGATTTGGACTGGTGGCTTCAGGTGGGAAAGGCAGCCCTCATGGACCTGGAAAATCACCTCATCCCTCCTGAAGTCACAAGCCACATCTTCCTTACCATAAGGGCAGGAAGTGTACACCAGGAAGTTCCCCCCATGCCGGTTAAATATCCTGTCTGGTGTTGTGTTGTTATCACTGTCACTATCAAAACTGTTCTTGGGGATTGGTCCTAACAGTTCATTTCCTAAATCAATGGAAAATTGTCGGTCATCAACCGCCATTCCAATAATGGTGCCTGCGGCTAGAGTGATACTCTTTAAGTCGCTGTTATCCACCTCTATTGGAATGGTGTCATGTTCCATGTTGACTAATGGTGTTGGGTTTACCCCCAACCCTTGCTGTTGGAGAGAAGCATTTAGATGAATATATGCATCAGGGTTTTTCAATTTCTGTCCTCTTTTAACTTTCACTTCCAGGGAGAATTGTTGGGTCCTTTCTAGGATGGTGACTTCCTCTACAATCTGAATTTCAACTGCATGAGGCAGCAGTTGAGCTGACCTAAATGCTTTCTCTGGGTCATCAAAGCCCATGGGATCATCCACTAATCGGGACCAAGCTTTGAAGTTTATTAGGTCCAAACTAATGGCAAAGCGATTAAGAATGTCACTGCCTAAGTAAAAGGCGGCAGTGACGCCTCGCATGACCCAACAATTATGGACTATGCTCTTGTTGCCTATGGAGATTTTGAGCATACACCTGCTTGGCAGGAGATGTTTGGAATTGGGTGCTTTCAGATCCATTTCCCATTTGTCTATCAATTTGAATGTGGGAATGGCTGGATCTTTTGGGAGTTGGCAGAACATGGCTTCGCTGATGAAGCTCTTACCGTTGTTCACACACACTCGGGCGAGAACAGAGTCCTTCCCTTACTTTAACTGAACAGGGATGAACAACTGCTCTCCAATTTGCTGAATATCAGCCAGGGTACCCATCAAATCCTGGGAGCAAGGAGGAATCAGAAGACTCCTCTGAGCGCCCCAGGACAAGGGAGACCAGGTCCCCACATTCTGCCAGCCATTCCCAGGCTCGCAGAATCCGGGAGAATCTAGAAGATCAGACGGGCACCTCTGGGAGCAGTGCCTCTGAGTCAGAGGATGAATGGACCAGGGTTACCCGAACTAAGAAGGCCAATAAGGCAAAAAGGGCCTTGCTTAAGGACCCCTTAAAACAAATCAAGGCAATAAGGAGCGTCATCACGCCTTATCATAAGAACGCTAAGTATTCTGTTTGGGAGCACTTAGAGCTCTTTGAGCAGATGATGGAAACTTTCCATTTGAAAGACAGTAGTAGCTGCATCCAGTATGTGAAATGGATATTCTCACCAGAATGCTCCAGTTTCTTTGCGGGGTTGGAGGACCAAAATCATTCTAGATGGTCCACCTATAGGGCGCCCATCTTGAAGCATTTTTCTGTACACAGAAATCCCCAAGAGGCTCGCAGGGTAGCCTACAACTTGCAATCTGGGGAGGATCAGGCCCCACAAGAATTTGTGCAGGAACTAAAGCGTGCCTTTGCGTAGACTACCAGAAGGGTGCGCACGGACAGCAGAGAATTTGTTAATACTTTTTTCCGCGCTCTACCAAAGTACATCATGACCCAGCTAGTGAGAGATTTTCAGGAGAAAAGATCACTAGACTGGGTCATTGAAAGGCCACCCGGATCTATGAGGTGCAAAAGCCCATATAAAACAAGAATACTCAAAAAAGCCCCAAAACAACCAACCCCCTTGCTGCTGCTAAGGTGGCAGAGGTAAAGGTTGCCCACATGTTAGATTTGGAGATGGGGGGGGGGCTAAAAACCTGCCTGCACAACAGAATAATCCCAAGCCCAGAAGGCCCTCGGGCAAGTCACAGACAGGGAGCCAAGGAGGTAGTCCCACCAATGGGATCCCTCACTCCCCTGACTATATAAGTCCCCGCTACAAGGAGAACAGACCCATCCTGGGTTATGTGTGGACTCCTCCAGCCCAAGGGAGGGGATCCAACCAGGCACCTAACCCAGGGAACATCCCTCCTAACTTCCCCCAGTAGGGCAGAAGCTCCCCATTTCCTGGACAGAACTTCTTTCCTAGGTATCCACAAAACCTTCAATCCCAAAGTCTTCCATTTTCTCAATTTCCTGAGCCCAGACAACCTAATCTGGGAGCGGGGAGGCCAAGGGTGGAGGGGTACCCAAATCTTCCCAACCCGGGGTATTACCAGAGAAGGGATAGCTACCCTTCCCGGGATCAGCCCAGGGGAGAAAACAGAACCCCATATCAGCCTGAGCGGGTTTCACAGCTAGAGCGCCAGTTCCAAAATATGGCACAGGATCTGGGTCGCATGCTGAGGGCTCAGCAGAACCCTCAGATGGGCAGGCCGGTACAGAATGCCTCCAACTCTGGACCTGGTGCTCCAGAACAATGACGGGGGCAGCACCCTGACAACCCACCGGATGTCAGGGTGCTGCTTCTAAGTCACAGACTGCTTCCAGTGAAATGACGAGCATGTGACTCGGGGAACCAGCCTCCTGGCCTAAGGTGTCCCTTTCCTGAGCAAGAGCCTGAATCTGTGCCGCTGTCACGCCACTTTTGGGGAGACCGGGGTCCGTTGCACCCGCTCCCTCTCCCACCTCCTGGCGGATCTACCCACGCTTTCACGCTTGGGCGTTCGCCGGGGGGAGAGGTGCTGGGGCCGGTGCTAGAGGGCTGCGGCGCATGCGCGGGAAACCACTGTCTCGGTTTCCGCGCATGCGCCGTAGATTGGGCCTCCGCGCTGGGAAGGGCTTGCCTTCCAAGCCTCATTCTGGGTCCGCCGGCGCTCGGAGACGAAACGGCTTGCGTTTCAGGCCTCTCGAGTGCCAGCGGCCCATAAGAGGAACCGCGAGCAGTAGCAATTTGCGTCTCAACGCGGTTGCTACGGTCGTGTTGCTCGCTCCTGCTTCTTGTGGTTCCTGTTCCCTGTGCCTGGTCTTGCTTCAGCTCCAGCCTTCTCTTTGGTTCCCCTGCCTTGCTGGTCCCCAGCCTGCCTGGTTCCCAGTCTCCTGTTACCTGCTTGGGTTCTCCTTGGCCCCTGTCTGCTCTATGAGCCTCCCTAGGGGTCAGTTCCCTGTCCCCTACTTTTCCCTGGGGATCCCTGCTCCTTGTCCTGGGTTCTCCCTGGGTCTTTCTGGGCTTAGCCTCTCCTTCAGCTTTCCTGGGGCCCTCGTTCACTGTCCTTGGATTTACCTTAGGGATCCCAACTCTTGGTGGACTCCCCTCCCAATCTGGTTTCCTCTTCCTGTCTGGACCTGCCTGGTGCCTCATCCTTTGGACCTACTGTACCTCGAGCAGATCAGTCATCCCAGACCAGTTACGTGAAGCTGCTTGAACTTGTCTCCCTGTGGACTGGTGGCCTTACCTGGTATTCATCTGAGAGGTTCCTGGACTATCTTGCTTCATCACCGGATCACGTACCTTTGGAATAGTCTCTTTTGGACTTCACCCGTATCCAGTAACTTTCCATCAGACTGTGGCCTCTCCTGCCTGTGCTTGCACAGTCCCTTCGTCACGTTAATCAGGAGAGTGCCTTCCGTGACGCTGGGAGTTGGTCCATTCACCACCCTGTGTCATTAGGGTATTGGAGAGGCTGGTTCCCCAAGTCACATGCTCGTCATTTCACTGGAAGCAGCCTGGCAGTCCCAACTAGATCCACTGTCAAGAAAACAGGTACACAGTTCTCACGCACTTCTCTGCTTGACAGCCGCCAGGTCGTCCTCTGTATTTGAAGGGCACCAGCTTTCTGGCGCTCTTCATCAAACTCTGCCTGGGTGTCCAGGTCTTTCAGAATTCATTTTTTGCTCTCTGCCTTCTCTCTATCTAGGTGGCTTTGCAGGGTGACTACCTGCTCTGCGCATACCCTGTTGAAGTCCAGTTTTTGCTTTTTCTGGCTCTGCAGTAGAGACTCCAAACCTTCTTGGTACTCCTTCTGCAAGGCCAGAATTCTGGTATCCTGTTCTGCCTTTTCCTGTTGCAGGATACCCATATCCTCTTTAATTTTAACTATATACTGCCTGCTTTCATTTTCTGACTCCTGGCTCCTCTGCAGCCTCTGCTCAGAAGAGTTCAGATCAGATTGGGCCTTTTCTAATGCCATCAGTTGCCTACTTGCCAGATCTTGGCCTTCCGCATATTTATCCTGTATGGCTTATTTTGCTCATCCTTGGCTTTACGGGCCATATATAGTTCACTCAGGGCCACATGTAAGGGACCCTGATCCCTCCAGGTACCTATCCCTGTTGCAGTGATCTGTAGTGTGATTGCCTGCAACCACACATTCTGGTCCTGCTCAGTTCACTCACCTCTCACAAATAACTTATGTAAAAGGTGTGCTCTAGTTATCTTGATGTCTACCAATGTCGCCATTTTGGAAAAATTAATTTCCTTCCTGACTTACAGAAGTTTTTTATTTTATGTTTGCAAAACAGACCGTTTGCTTAGAGTGTTCCCTTTTGAGGGGTGCTTTTACAGTGTAATAAAGCGGGTTAGGCCAACAGGATTTATGTATCCTATTAGTTAGCACACTGTATTAAGATGCACAAGTGGTAGATCTAATCCATAAATCCCGGCCACGAGCCCCCAATCTGTAAGTGATTTCAATCCAGCACTCCAACTAAGTCAATGCCTAGTATGGGATGCCCAATGGAAAAACTTATTTATATATTTTTATGTCAAAAGTTTGTTTAATTCTGGATGATGTACCCTTATATAACGCCCCTCTCTTTGAATTCCCACGGTCTACTGAACCAAGAAATAGGTTTGTTTTGAAAATTAAAAGATTTATTTGAAGAATTGAACAATATATAGATTACACTTTATGAATATGAATAATATCTGAATATCACACTTATGAATATGAACAATGATCGGCAATGGGTAATAGTACAATATCAACAATCTCTTTAATCAATTAGGAGTAGGAATAGGAGGATTAATGTAGCAGAGAATACTTTGTGTGGGTTCAAGGAAATGCAATGATAGGAAGGAATGCAACACAGAAATAAAACTTGATATGACTTCAATCAAAGACAATGTGATCACTCTTTCCCCTGTGACTACTCATTCCCCCTACTATGCAATATGAAGAGATGAAATGAGGGCACACAGGTATCAGGAATAACAATCAACAATGCAGTTCAATCCCAATTCCCCCAGCAAGCTTAGAGAGAACAGGTATGAGTTTAAACAGGTCAATTGCTTTTAAATGTGGTTTGAATTGAATGGGAAACATGCTAAAAATGATTTCAATTCGCTAACTGAGATTCAGAACTAGTGAGAGAGTGGCTTTGGATTGGTTCAGGTCAACACTAGCAATGATTATAGAATGATTAGCAGATGGAAAACGAAATTCAGAAGTTGAAAGCAAGAAATAGCTGTTTTATATAGAGTGAAATTGAGCCAAATTGCAAATCGCAGCAATTTTCCGAGTGCGGGAAACGCGATTACGGAAAAACTATAAGGTTGTTTTGGGTTCGTTTGAAAGCTGAGGATGTTAGCTTCAAAATGATATTTAATTTTTTTTTTCTTTTCTAGGACGTACGGTTAAAAAGTTAGAGGTTTTTGTGAAGGTAGATTTTTTAAGAAACAGAGTCAAGATTTCAAAATGAAAGATGCGCTTTAAAGATTAGGAACAAAGATGGACTTATACTAAGGAGCTATGAAAGGACAAGATACCCAATGGGACAACCACCAGAACAGGGCGCCTTCCGTTCTGATTGCTGTGCGCCAGGACACTGGACTTTCTTCAGAAAATATCAGCGCACAGATGATTATCGCTACAATTATCACAGACTATATAATGAGAAGAATTCAGGATGGACACAAGATTCTATAATGCAGTTCTGGATAGGTTGAAATGGATTGAATAGTATTACTTTACACTAAGAGATGACTATGGACAGTTCTATACTAAATACTCAATCCTACGGCTTTGGAATGGAATGGGCCCGTCAAAAATCTGGTCAAGGGTTTGGACTTCACTCGCCACCGGACAGGATTCAGGGCACCTGGACTCTGCTCTCAGCAAGGCACTCTGGTCTGCGCGGCCTCCTGGACTGGACCTGACGGGTTGGTTCTGGGTACAGCTCTGCTCTATCGGTCTGGATCTTGGTTCTAGCACGAGGTTCTTAGCTAGAACAGCAAAACAGCTCAGCCAGGCTGTTGGATTTTGTGGTGCCCCTTGGAAATTTAGGGGTTAAAATCAGGTTTGCAAGGTTTTTTTAAAGACCTGCTGAAAAGGGTTCAGCTTTTTGGATTAGGCCTCTGCTTCAGAGTTCTAGAGTCTGGATTCTGGGTCTGGATCTGGAGTCTGGTTCTGGAGTCTAGATCTTCCTGCAGGGTGCTTCGCCAGTGGATCAGTTGATGAGTGAGAAAGTGTCTGTGTGGGTCCTCAACAGTCCCTATTTATCCATTTTCCAAAGTGGGTGGGGAGGCTGATTGTCTATGCCCAACCCTCTAAGGATCTGATAGGTCAGAGAATTCCCTGTCCCCTGATTTGAGAAAGGAACAGTGTGTCATCATGTGTCAGAGTGATGCTGCCATTTACAATCTAGGGAAGAACCTAGCCTTTGCTTTTTGTATTTTTCCCCAAAAAACATATTTCCCATATGTACAACTTGTTAATATTATATATACACATCACAGATTAATTCAGGCACGTCTCTGTTCAAGTTCCATGTTCCTACGAGTTTCGGTTCACAAATTACAGTTTTTCTGTGCTTTTGGTTGGTAAACACATTTTCAGATCTGTACAATTTTTTACATATACATGCACATACCATCTGGTCATACTTCTGTAATTTTTCATGTTCTTAGCACAACCTGTCACGACCCTCGCCCAAAACCCCCTCTGGCAAACCCATTGGCCAGGTGGAGTTGGGACTCGGGCCTCTAGAGCCTGGCATCCTCTTCAAAAGCCCTCATGGGGCCAGTCCTGGTGCCTATGGTGCCAGGCTCATACACCATGAAAAACAATGTGCTTGGGAACTACTTTATTGTATTGTCAGCCAACATGGAGGCATCCACATAGCTTGGTTTCTAAGAACCAAGCCATGCGGTCTAGTGTTTTGGGTGTGGTAGCCTAGGAACTACTTTACCTGGACTATTTTGTTGGGGCTATTTAAACCACACCCGAGCAAGACAACACGCTTCGCTTTACTTTGCTGCTTGAAACGTGACGGTCACCGTGTCCAGCTATTCCCTCGAACCTCGGAGAAGCAGAACCTGCAAGGAGACAAAAGGAACATCATTAGCAGCAGCATCTTACCTGCAGTCTTCATCTTTAAACACTCGCAGCTACTGAGAACAGCTTCCTCGAATCTGCACGTCTCCCGGACACAACGACCTGAAAGAGGAAGATAGAGGCAACATTAAAGAAAGCAGTAGAGACATTTACAAATTACGAACTGCTCAAAAGGCTTACCTGGCTGGTCGCCTCTCGGCTGGCACCACTCTGGACACTCCACTCGCGCTGAAGAACACCGCGACCTACAAGGAAGGAAAACACAGGTTAGCAAAGGCAAGAATTTGCAGTGCTGCGCATAGCGCTTACTTACCGCATCATAGCGCTCTTAATGTGCCATCATTTACCAACCAAGCCAGTTCGCCACGCTGGAGATCTGCATACCTAAGGGAGAAAAAAGAGACATTTTAAACAAAGAAAGGCATGCAGGATAGCAACAAAACTAAAGAACAGCAATAAGACCTACCTGAACAATATCAAACGAGCCGGCATCAGTGAAGTAACTGGACCCCACTCGACCATGAAAGACAACGCACCCCTGCAAAGAAGGCAGGATAGAGAGCATGACTAATTCTACCACAAGGTGAGGAGAGGGCGCCAGAGGGACTGAAATCATATGGGGGTGGAGGGAGGATACTTAACCCAGTTGGTCAGTCTTGAACACAGTCCTCCTGTATTTTCAGGCAGAACCTTCCCCGCAGACTACATCAGGGCAAAGCTGAGAAGCATACCAGCGAGTAACCCGGCTGGGTGGCGTCCCTGTGGATACCAGGTGAGCGTAACAGAACGCAAAGCCTACCATAACAAATCCACCTGGGCGCCATGGGGACATCAGAAATGGACCAATTGGCCCAATTGCTAGGAGAGCTTCGTGCTGAGGTTCATTCTGCCCGACAAGAGACTAATGCCCTCCGGAGAGACCTAATGGTGACCAAAGAACGCACTGAAGAGATTAGCAGGCAATACTTGCAATCACAGGCAGGACAGACGCCTCCACCTGGAAGCAATCCAACGATGCAAAACACTGCCATACCACCCACTCTGGTACAGATCACGTTACCTGGAACAGTGCCCCTGGCACCACCAGAAAGGTTCTCAGGCGACCCACGGAAGTATGCGGCATTCATCAATCAGTGCCGCCTTCATTTTCTTTGTAGGCCTGGAGCATTTCCAAACGACCAAGCTCGGGTAGCTTTTGTCTTATCATACCTGAGTGGTAGTGCAGCAGATTGGTCGGTGCCGTTGGTAACCCATGACGATCCTCTATTACATGACTTTGGGGGGTTCCAGAGAGAAATGGAAAAACGTTTTGCTCGCCATACCCAGGAACAAGCAGTAGACAATGAACTCTTGTCCCTCCGACAAGACTTGTTAACGTACATTGCTACCTTCAACAGACTGGTTGCCGAAGCTAGGTGGCCAGAAAACAAAAGAACCACGTTATTCCATTGAGGCTTACGAGGCGAATTAAAGGACGTCTTAGCCTAGGTGGTTGATCCACCCAGAGACTGTGCAGAATTCATACATTTGGTCGTGCAGCTAGACCACCAGTTGCAGGACCAAAAGGCAGACCGGTCTAAGATGGACCCTCGGACCGTGTATGTTCGATCCAAGGGAAAACACACCCTGTGTACCTGAAAATGCTGTAGAACCCATGCAGATTGGAGGGATACGCCCTCCATTAACAAAACAAGAGCGGGACAAAAGAAGACAACAACAGCTTTGTTTGTATTGTGGGAAACCAGGACATTTCCTGAAGGACTGTCCAGTAAAACCCCCACGAAGAACAGTCAGGGCCACAGAGAAGGATGAAGCTAAGGAATCGGAAAACTACCAAGCTCAACAAACGTAAAGGTCAGTTTGTCGAGTGAGAAGAAAGAGTTGCTGACCTCGCACTTTGCAATACCAGTGATCTTAACCACCAACAGTCGTCAAGAATGCATGCCGTTGGGGGGGCGTGGCCAGCGGGCAACCGATGGAGACGTGATTCCGCGTCGCTCCTAGGCCGCCAGCCTAATCCTGAATCCATCCTGCTTTGCTAACCTCTCTGGAGACATTTGAAAATGCCTCAGCGAAGCACCATAAACCGCTGCAGTGAGCCGCACTGCGACGGTCCAGATTCAGTGTGTTTCCACAAAGTTATGGAGACTGTAAGCTGGAGACGAGAAGCCGCGAAATATATTTCCAAGATGGCCACCGAACACACTGAATGAGCAGCGAAGCGCAGTACCTAACGGCGGAGTCCAGCCTACACAGAGAGGAGACTACCTTCGGGGAAGTGGGGTTTGCACGGGCCCCCGCCTGGCAGCGACGAGAAGTGAGTGTGATCAGGAGGAGCGACACAAGGCGGCGAAGAACGCTCCTAGCGCATCGCACTGGGTGGGGAAGCGTGCCGATTCACCAACAGCAACCGATAGCAGAGGCTGACCGCGACCCGTGGCGCCTGCTACAGCCCAGAGACTTGCTGTGTGAAGTGTGTTCTGCTCCAGGTGGACGGTGTGCGCACCTTCCCGTGCACGAGAAGAAGAAACGTCCCGCAGACGGTCGGCAAGACCCGTGGTACGGGTGCGGGCGCTCCGCTCTGCGTAGAGTGCCTGCCTATTCCCCCGCATGCCAGGTGCTGGAGAGGTGGATCGATGCCGTCGTTACCAACGGTAAGCGGGGAGAGAGGAGGGAGGCACGAGGCAGCGGCCCGCCAACGAATCCACGTGGTTCAGCCACCCCTGCCTTAATATAAACAGAACTGTGCCGATTCAACCCTGGTACTAACGCTCCACAACGGCAGGGACACATAGACTCTCCGCCTATCCCTATCTGCATAAAGCGTGTAAAGAGACACCTGCGCTAACAAGATCAAACGGAAACGAACCCTGTGAGCGCAGTACCAGGCCTCCAGAGGAGAGGGGAATTGCCCACAACATCTCCCAATGCCTACTGTAAGAGACGCAATTGGTGACGCATCCCAGTGCACACTAGGGAACAGCAGATACGATCCATAAGGCACCGTATAAACCACATGAATACGGAGCGGTCCTCCAGGACTCTTGATCAGGGCGGCAATACACACGGCAGCCGATTGCACCTCAAATTGTGAAAACAGTCACATGCACTGCCTCACGAATAACCGATGCCCCCACGGAGGGAAACAATACTGATGTAAGATCCCACTCCGGGAGCCGCACAGCTTTACCCTGCCTTGAACGCCGCGATTCAGAAACCCCTCGAAACTCCCGATCCTCAAATTCCACAAACCCTCCCTTGGAGCATAGGACCCCCTAGCTCCATCACAAAACTGGTCCAGTATGGGAAAGGATAAACCAAGGAAGACATCCACACAGAGCAGGATAGAACAATATGCAACGACATCCATGCCCCACTTGCCGGAACCTCCGGCATCAATGGAAGCTGGCAATATGGAGGACGACATCTCTCTCAGGGATGTGATGTGTGCCATCGCCAGTTCCAGAACATCAATGGAGAAGAAGATGGACAGTATTGGGGCTGATGTGTCACTGCTGAGGCATGACTTGCAAAAATTGACCTCGCGCACTGGAGAGGCCGAGGCCCGCATCTCGAAAACAGAGGACAGTCTTCGAGGGGTCAACAGATGCATGTCCGGAATGTTAGACCGGATAAAAACCCTTGAAGCAAGAATCGATGACAATGAAGGGAGATCCAGGCACAACAATGTTCGCATACTGGGCCTCCCAGAAAAGGCCGAAGGGGGAAGCATGGAGCTGTTCCTCGAGGAATGGCTCACAGATATATACGACGCAAAATCCTTCTCCAGATTCTTTTCCATCGAACGCACACATCGTATCTTAACTGGAAGAATTGTACCAGTGGCGCCACCACGTGCTGTCATCGCAAGGTTCCTGAACTATAGAGACAGGGATGCTGTACTGCAGATGGCGAGATCGAAGGGAGCCGTCACCTACAATGGATCGAAAATCGCTTTCATCCCGGACTTCACCAGGGAAATGCAAAAAGCGTGCCAATCATTTGAACCACTCAGAAAACGGCTCCAGGCTCTAGGGACAAAATATGGTTTAATATTTCCCGCCCAACTTAAAATATTCCACAATGGAACCACAGTACATTTCACAGACCCGAAAGAAGCGTGGAACTGGGCAGAGAGACACATAGCGGGCGACTGGAGCTTTAAGAAGAAAACAGGAGGCGAAGGGAATGGACCACATCCTGAGAGACTACCAGAGAACAGACCCCAACAACAGCATGAAGAAATACCGCCATAATGAAACCAGAGCCGACACAGCCTCCACACACTGTAAAGAAAAGAGGCTCATGCTCCAAACAGTAAATAAGAGGCGATAAGTATGCAACGGCTGGCGGCCACACCGAAGTGACCCCCCCCGATAAAGTAGAAACCACAGGATATTTAATCAGTTTAGTTTGGATTAATATATTAAGTTATGAAAGGGCGACAGATACTTCAGTTGGGGATGAAGTGTAGGGAGGGGGGAGTTGGATGTAAACTTAGAAGATGGGAAAGCTCAACAAAATACCAAAGCATACAGACACTAGAAAACAATCATATACTGGTTGACGTTTCTCCGCCACGAGATGAATATAGGCAACATCACTATCTCAGGAAGACTCGATGTCACCCAGGTTCACGAGCACTGAAGTACCGTCGCAAGTCGACAAAACCCAGACCTTGAAGCTCCTTACCTGGAATGTGAACGGTTTGGGCAACAGCCTGAAGAGGCGACTGGTGCGACAACTGCTGAACAGACACGGCCCAGACATAGTCTTCCTAACGGAAACCCACTTGGCAGGTATATCCAATGCATTGTTCAATCGCTCAAACTATCGCACAGCAGCGCAGGCAGGTTTCACGATGGGAGCCAGAGGAGTACTGATACTTGTGCATAAAAGACTGCCACTCACTCTCACAAAATTAACGCAAGATACTGGGGGCAGATTTGCATATGCCACAGGCACACTCTGGGATAAATCACTATCCCTGCTAGCGATCTACGCCCCGCCTGCACGGCAGCCAACTCTACTTGAGGACATAACACCTCTGATGTCTGATGATGCCTCTGATAACCTGATTCTTGGGGGCGACTTCAAGGACGTCATAAGCAACATAGAGGATCGCACACATCTACGCAGCAGAGACCCCACCCGCCAGACCAATCTAGCCTCATTTGTGGAGGCACTTGGCTTCAAGGATGTGTGGCGGGACCTGCACCCCGGGGAACGACAATACTCCTATCATTCAGGGATGCATGCATCGCTATCACGCTTAGACTACTTCTTTATACCCACAGCAATGATACATACAGCAACGCAAGCAGAATACCTCCCAAGAGGCATCTCGGATCACTCCCCTCTACTTACATCAATAAAGACATGTAAACCGAAGCCTCCACCCGCATGGAGATTGAACAGTTATCACTTAGGCTCTCCTGAATTGGTAGAACGCCTACAAGAGGCTAGCTCGACATACTTTGAGTTGAACAAGGGATCGGTAGACTGTCCTATCACACTGTGGGAAGCCTATAAACCAGTGCTACGAGGAGAAATTATCTCCTGGACTGCTGCACAAAGGAAAAAGCATTTAGAATCGATAAAGGAGGCGGAAGCAAATGTGAAGCAAGCTGGGACAGCGCATCTAAGCCAAGATAGCGCTGACACGAACAGAGCACTAATCCTGGCACAAAAAAAACTTCAAAACAATGCACTGGACTAGGAAAACAAGCACATAATGCCATGAAAGCTAGAATCTACGAAACGGGCGACAAAGCAGGGAAGATGCTTGCTTGGCTCGAACGAAGGGACGAGGGACACAGCCATGTGAGAATGATCACATCCCAGCAAGCGGATCCATGCCTGACAGATGCGGAGATAGCTGAAGAGTTTGCAGGGTACTATAAGGAATTATATAGAGCACCGACATCTGCCCCTGAAACTTCTATGTTGGAACAGATCTCTCTCACCTCCCTAAATGACGAACAAATCGCGTCCCTAGAAAAAAAATCACTAAATCATATCTGCCATGATGCAACTCCAATCCGGGAAAACACCTGGGCCGAATGGCTTTCCCATTGAGGCATGGAAGAAGATAGGAGGTAACGAACTGGCGCCCCATCTACTCAAATCGTACCAGCAAGCCTGAACCACAGACAGCCTACCGGCGGACCTCAGGAAGGCCACAATAATTGTAATACCCAAAGCAAATAAGCCCCCACATGCGTGCAGCTCATATAGACCAATCTCCCTTATTAACACCGAGGCGAAGATATTGGCCAAACTACTAGCCACACGCCTGCAACGGGTCATAGCATCTCTGATTCACCCAGACCAGTGTGGCTTTATGCCCAGCAGGTCTACGAGAATGAATATATGAAGAATACATTTAGCCATCGAACGTGGCCAGACCCTGAGCATTCCCCTAGGAGTTCTTGCAATTGACTTTGACAAAGCATTTGACTCTATCCGCTGGGAGGCACTCTGGGAGATCATGCGCAAGATGGGGTTCCAGGAGCAGTTCTTATCCTGGGTCCAGCTACTATACAACGCACCGATGGCTGAGGTCAGAGTGAACGGTTGGCATCAAGATCACAAGAAACCTTAAGGACTACACGTCCAATAACTTACAGCCCATTACAGACCAAATTGGGGGAGATGTGCAACATTGGAAAGCTCTACCACTGACTCTGTTAGGTCGCGCAACACTGTTCAAAATTCTAACACTCCCCCGATACCTATACATACTCCAAAACGCCCCACTCCACATACCGGTGAAATCGTTCCATAAAATAGATGGTATACTCAGAACACTCCTATGGGGTGGAGGACGACCGAGGATAGCCCTCCGGGTACTGCAGAGATCGATATGGGAAGGAGGCATTGGCCTACCAAGGCTACAATCCAACTACTGGGCTGGCCAAATGTCGATGATAAACGACGCACTACACGCAGAACCCACGCTGCCACACATGAGAGCATCACCCCCCCTAAGGTTATATGCTGCGATACCTAGAAGAGGCCCCGACGACATGGCTACTCAAACACCTCACGTCTGGAAGGAAGCACACGCTTTTATGGGGTGGGACGACAAGATTACACCACTACAACCTCTATGGAACAACAGGAACCTCCCTGAGATATCCAAACTGCCAGAATGGCCCATATGGGCGAGGTGTGATATAGGAAAAGTGGGAGACATCGTAGAGGATGACAACATTAAACCCTAAGAGGATCTGGCTTTGTCCTTTAACCTCCCAGAGTCGGAACATTACCACTACACGCAGCTACGACACGCTCTACAACAACACCTCCCTGCCCTCTCCAACATGCCGGACAGTACCCCACTGGAACGGAACATAATTGAGGATCACATCCAGGCGAAGGTCACCACAGTGATGTACAATGTTATAACCTCCTTTGCCACACCAGAACTAACACGGCTGAAAACAAAGTGGGAAGAGGACGTGGGGGAAATTATGCCAGAAGACTGGGTCCAAATCCTCATGTACCCCCGTGAAACTGCTATGTCGTCTAGGTTAAGACTAGTACAGCTCAAAATACTCCACAGGATCTATTACCCGAGCGTAGGCCTGTACAGCTGGGGTACAAGAACGGAGCCTAAGTGTTTACGCTGCCATGAAGAAGAAGGATCTTTCTTTCACATACTGTGGGAATGCCCACACATCAGTCTCTACCGGCAACAGTGCTGCGATGTCCTTACGAGGGTCCTGCGACAAACAATCCCCAGAGACCCAAAACTGATGCTGTTAGGAGCGGACAGTGAAATAGACCTGCCCAGGTATATAAAACTATGACCACGACTGTGATAATCAAGAGAAATATAGCCCAGCTCTGGGGTGCAGCACAACCGCCACAGGTAAACCAGTGGATCACAGACGTTCAAATTTGCATTGCCATTGAAAGAAGAGTCTATAGAGCCAGGGGATGTCCTGAAAAATCAGACAAGATTTGGCAACGCTGGGAAGACAGTGTATGAACCCTCGAACTATGCAGCCTAGCTACCAGGAGATACGAGATAAGGACAATATAGCGGAGATCTCACCATGTGAAATGTTATGCTATGTATGCAATCTATGTGAGCATGTTTACCATCAAACGTTAATGTCGTTGTGATGTTATGTTCTGGCCCGCTTCGGACCAGTGGTTTTGTGTTGTAAAAACCAATCAAATATGTTATAAAAAAAAGAATGCATGCCGTTGAAGCATACATCGATAGCGGAGCAGTTGGAAATTATATTGATCAAGAACTGGCAGCAGAGATGGGGCTTCCTTTGTGTTCTAAGCCAACTATGGACAAGGTAAACCACCTTGGATGGGACAGAAATTGCTTCCGGACCAGTAACCCAGTGCACAGCCAGGGTAACCTTGCTGTGCCAGGACGGACATCGGGAGTCTATTTCATTTGATCTCATCAAGGCACCTCCGTTCAGGCTAATACTAAGGATGTCATGGTTGGTTGCTCACAACCCTTTGATAGACTGACGGGCATGAAAATTAACCTTCCCCGGTGACTGCTCCCCTGCCTGCTATTACCAAGAGGCGAAACCCGACGTCTGTATCCCCATGACTCCCGGAGCAACAGTATCAACCCTGGGAGCAACTAATACCTTGCCAAGTGAATACCATGATTTCCAGGATGTTTTCCGAAAGGACCAAGCCAATAAATTGCCGCCGCACAGGCCCTATGACTGTCAGATCGACCTTGTTCCTGGTGCACAAATCCCTTGCAGCAGGATCTATGCTCTCACAGAACCAGAAAACCTTCATTTGAAATCCTATTTAGACCAGTCCCTTGCAAACAGATTTATCCGTCCTTCGAAGTCCCCCGCAGCCAGTCCTTTGTTCTTCGTACCGAAAAAGGAAGGAGATTTGAGAACCTGTATTGACTACCGCGCATTGAACCAGATCACTGTGAAGAACCGCTACCCCTTGCCACTTATCCCTGAGATGCTAGACCAAGTTAAAGATGCCCAGATTTATACCAAATTGGACCTTCGAGGAGCGTACCACCTGGTCCGAGTCAGAAAAGGATTTGAATGGAAAACCGCCTTCCGTACTAAGTACGGCTGGTTTGAATATCAAGTCATGCCCTTCGGATTATGCAATGCTCCTGCGGCATTCCAGTATTTCATGAATGACGTTTTAAGGGAGTTAATTGATGTGTGCGCCATAGTGTACATAGACGACATCTTAGTATACTCAGCCTCGGAACAAGATCATGTCAGGCACGTTCGTTCAGTCCTCACCAAGCTCCGTCAACATCACTTGTTTGCAAAGCTTGAAAAATGCTTTTTTCACTTCACCAAATAGAATTACTTGGTTTTAGCCTTACTCCAGGAGGCATCAGAATGGACGTGCACAAGGCAGATGCCATTCTGAAATGGCCTTCACCAACGTCTCTGAAAAGGGTACAAAGTATGCTGGGCTTTGCGAACATCTACCGCCGGTTCATCCCAGACTTCTCTCAAGTTGTGCACCCAATCACAGTAGTATTACGAAAAAACAATAAAAAGTTTGCTTGGACCGAAGAAGCAGAAGAAGCCTTTCAGGAACTTAAACGCAGGTTTACCTCCGCTCCAATCCTGCAACATCCTCGTCCAGACCTCCCTTATGTCATTGAAACTGATGTGTCCAGTCTCTCAATGGGGGCTGTTCTTTCACAGAGAGACCCGGAAACTGGCCAGCTACATCCGGTGGCCTTCTGGTCGAAAAAGTTCTCACCTCCAGAGATTAATTATGCCATCACGGACAAGGAACTCCTGGCTATCAAATCCGCCTTTAAAGCCTGGAGGCACTACCTTCTGGGGGCCAGACAAACCATTACAGTCATTACAGACCACCGAAACCTGCAATATCTCAAAACAGCCAAGGCCCATTCCTCGCGCCAATTACGGTGGGCCCTTTTCTTCGCCGAATATGATTATGTAATCACATTTCGACCAGGAGTCAGAAACGGAAAGGCGGATGCTTTATCTCGCATGGGCATAGATGAAAAAGTATATAAAACTCCAGACCCAGTACCTATTATACCTGAAGACAAACTCTTGGGTATCACGACAGCCTTAACACAAGCAGAACTACGAAAAGAAATCCAACGGACAATGAATCCTGATGCCTACCTCACATGGCAAACTCATGGAGAACAATATACCATCAAGGACCATCTACCCTTTTTTAGGGATCGCCTATATGTACCCAAGAAGGAATTACAACAGCATATTATTTCAAACTATCATGATTCACTGATCAAAGGGCATCCTGGGATCGCCAAAACCCTAGCTAAGGTGAAAGAGAACTTTTGGTGGCCTAACTGGCGTAAGGACATCATTCAGTATATTCAGTCCTGTGGTGTCTGCGCACAAAATAAATCACAGAAACAAAAACCATCTGGTCTCCTACAACCATTGGACATTCCTCCGGTTCCATGGCACACTCTTTCCCTTGACGTCATCACTGATCTACCTCCAAGCCAAGGGTTCAACACCATCCTTGTAGTTGTGGACTTATTCTCGAAGATTGCGCATTTTATTCCTCTCAAAGGCCTCTCAGACGCAGCCACTTTAGCAAAAGTGTTCCTGGAGGGCGTGGTTAAGCTACATGGCTTCCCTTCAGTTCTGGTCTCTGATGGAGGCAGCCAGTTTGTTTCAAACTTCTGGAAAAAATGTTGTGCAATGGCGCATATCGACATTCGACTATCTGCCAGTCACCATCCCCAAACGGACGGCCAAACCGAGAGAACCAATCAGACACTCGAGCAATATTTACGGTGCATGCTGCACCACGAACAAAGGAATTGGAAAGACCTACTATGGATAGCCGAATATGCATATAACAATTCTTTGCATTCAAGCACAGGACAAATGCCCTTCTATAACCTTTATGGCAGACATCCACGTACCTCTGAACTAGACCTTCCAGCCAGCTTGGAAATGCCAGCAGTAAAGACTCTACACATCCACCCGGTATTCCATGTGTCCATCCTGAAACCAATGCAACCCGGCACACGGATTGCATTGAACCAGAATTCGAAGTCAAAGATATCTTGGACTCTAAATACTCTAGGACCAAGCTATATTATCTCGTCAATTGGAAAGGATTTGGACCACAAGATAGATCCTGGGAGCCCAGTGAGAATATCCACGCACCACGTCTAATTAGAAAATTCCATCAGAACTTCCCAACCAAACCTGGGCCAGACAGAAGGAACACCATGGGAGGGGCCTTAGGGGGGAGTGCTGTCACGACCCTCGTCCAAAACCCCCTCTTGCAAACCCATTGGCCAGGTGGAGTCAGGACTCGGGCCTCTAGAGCCTGGCATCCTCTTCAAAAGCCCTCATGGGGCCAGTCCTGGTGCCTATGGCGCCAGGCTCATACACCATGAAAAACAATGTGCTTGGGAACTACTTTATTGTATTGTCAGCCAGCATGGAGGCATCCACATAGCTTGGTTCTTAAGAACCAAGCTATGCGGTCTTGTGTTTTTGGTGTGGTAGCCTAGGGACTACTTTACCTGGACTATTTTGTTGGGGCTATTTAAACCACACCCGAGCAAGACAACACGCTTCGCATTACTTTGCTGCTTGCAACGTGACGCTCACCGTGTCCAGCTATTTCCTCGAACCTCGGAGAAGCAGAACCTGCAAGGAGACAAAAGGAACATCATTAGCAGCAGCATCTTACCTGCAGTCTTCATCTTTAAACAATCGCAGTTACTGAGAACAGCTTCCTCGAATCTGCACGCCTCCCAGGCACAACGACCTGAAAGAGCGAGATAGAGGCAACATTAAAGAAAGCAGTAGAGACATTTACAAATTACGAACTGCTCAAAAGGCTTACCTGGCTGGTCGCCTCTCGGCTGGCAACACTCCGGACATTCCACTCGTGCTGAAGAACACCACGACCTACAAGGAAGGAAAACACAGGTTAGCAAAGGCAAGACTTTGCAGCGCTGCGCATAGCGCTTACTTACCGCATCATAGCACTCTTAATGCGCCATCATTTACCAGCAGGGCTCAACCAAGCTAGTTTGCCGCGCTGAAGCTCTGCATACCTAAGGGAGAAAAAATAGACATTTTAAACAAAGAAAGGCATGCAGGATAGGAACAAAACTAAAGAACAGCAATAAGACCTACCTGAACAATATCAAACGGGCCGGCGTCAGTGAAGTAACTGGACTGCACTCGCCCAGGAAAGACAACGCATCCCTGCAAAGAAGGCAGGACAGAGAGCACGCCTAATTCTACCACAAGGTGAGGAGAGGGCCCTAGAGGGACTGAAATCATACGAGGGTGGAAGGAGGATACTTACCCCAGTCGGTCAGTCTTGAACACAGTCCTCCAGGATTTTCAGGCAGAACCTTCCCCGCAGATCACATCAGTGCAAAGCTGAGAAGCATACCAGCGAGTAACCCGGCTGGGTGGCATCCCTGTGGATACCAGGTGAGCGTAACACAACCACAATAGCTACAATATTAAAAACTTTTGTGGTTCAGTCTCAGAACATTGCACAGATTCCAGATTAGTTTTAAACTGTGAGCGTACAATATTTTAGAAGTATTTTCCCTAAACATATATTTAATCCAATTTCAAATCCACATGTTCAGTCTGGCCTGCCTCCAAGGTCTTGGCTGAGTCAGAGAGTAACATGGCCTTCTTCCTGATATGGCAGTTTCTATTGATGCCCCAAATTCAGAGCACAGGAGAACAGATTTGTTTGTTTAAAGATGAGGTGTGGAATGTGTTTGAAGCCCAGTGTGGGAAACTTTAACTTTTAAACACAATGTCTGAAATTGTCTTGTCTTAAAATATAACTGACATTTTTAACAAATACATCAACCAATTTCTTACTTCAAGCCTTTTTAGAATATAGTTTTGAATTGTATCCACCTCTTAGGTTACTGATAGCAAGTCTTTCTTTGGCATAGTTTGAGTTCAATGTACAACTTTACACATGACAGGTTTTAAATGGCCAGCTTCTGACAGAGGTGAGTAATGGTATTACACCCATTTTTGACAGATTTCTTCCAGCAATCATCTTCAAAAGTGGACTTTGTTCAGATAACATATACTTCTGCTGACATTATATTTATGTGGATTCTTGAAGTAGAATGATGTTCACCACCCAACAAGGAGTTTGGATCTTTTTGGGTGGTTTGCGAGCCATGATTTTTGCAAATTTGACAGCCAGGGAAAACAAAATTTTAAAACAGCTCTGTGTTTCTTTTGCAATGATTTTGCTCTGTTGGCAGCCAAATAATGGGTTTCGGCAGTGGTCTCCTTTGTTACCACTGACATAGGCAAAAGTGGATGGCGGCCTATTTTTCAGATTTTTACTGCACACTTTCTGGTGATTTTTAGCGAGCAGCATGCTTTCCGGCGGCCATTCTGATGTTTCTGCTGCAAGCAATGCACAGTAATGTTGCAGGGCCTGGACTAGTGGGTTGAAACATCCCACAGCATGCCTTGATTATCGTTTTGTATGTTTTGAAACCCACCCTGGTTATTCTGGAAATTTCCCTAATTAAGCCTCTGCCTCGGAAGCCTCCCCTACCTCGCAGTATATATCCATTATTACCTTGATCGAACTGCCTTCGGTTATTCACCTATGGCATGCCTGCTGTTTGCTGTGAACTTGACCCTTCACCACTAGTCAACATAGCCCGTTCCATGGTATATTTGACAATTTGTTCTGCACTGGATTCGCTTCCTCTCCTTTCCTAGCATCATCTTTCTTTTGATTCTTCGTCTGTAATAATCTGTAATAATACGTGATGGTCAGCTGTATTTCTGACCAGGGCTTTTCTTCCATGCCCACCAATTTTTTGAGCTGCTTCTGTACTGGCGGCTCTGGCAACCCTTGGCATAGTATATGATAAAATACAGGTATAGAGTTCCCCCAAGGCTTGTGAGTATCCAAGCTCCATTCCTCCTGAAAATTCTGAATGTAAACAAGAGCATCATCCCCTTCCTGCATCTTTTTCGTCATTATAGCTCCCATATCTGAAGTGTCCGGATAGAGCACTCTGATCGCTTTCCAGACTGGCACCCTACAGTTATTAAATGGTGCTCCATTGTGAGCCGTGTTCTGCATAGTGTCACTCGAGTATCCTGCTCTCGACCAAACATCGTCTGCTCTCTCCCCAAGGATAGCAGCTAGAAGACCTTTAATTTCTCATATAGCTAATGTGTTTCCTCCTGTCATTTTTTCAAACTCATGTATCCATTTCCAAGCGCCAGAGGTTAAACTCAGACGTTTGCACCTTAAATTTGTCATGGCCACTGGTAATTGGCCAGTTACTTCACATCCTGCATGGTCCCAATGGACCCGGTCTTGGCACCGTTGGCACCAACCTCATTATAAAGTGTGCTTTGCACACAGACTGTTGAAGGCACGTGCATCTGGACAGGGCGGGGCCCTAGCAATGCGTGGAAGGCACGTGCAGAAGGCAGGAGGAGTGGCAAGGTGGGGCCTCAGGACGGGGCCTAAAGGGAGTGGCTTGGGCCAGGCTACGCGTGCTTCTTACCTGCATCAGCCGCACCATCGCTGTAAGCACTGCCATTGCTTCCCTTCTGCAGCTACGCGCATATCTTATCTGGATCTGCAGCCCCTCACGGGTGCTGCCCGGCATCCTTACCAGTCCCAAACTTCCATCAACACAGGATCTTCTTCCGACGTACCATCCTCGAGGATCCTCATTTACCGGCTGCCTGTCGGAGTTCAGAAACCACCCATCAAGCACCGATCAGCTGCACCTGCAAAGGGAAAGTAAACACAAGGTTAGTACTTGCATAGACTTTCAGACTATAAGCAGCGAGCTTCAGGTAGAGGCCACTTACCTCTGGTAGCTCCTCCGGAGTAGACTTGGTCATCACACGTTCCTGGGACATCTTCATACCTAAAAGAGAGAGTAAGGCCAATATAGAGTAGCGGACAATAATCATGGAAGAAGATTAACACAAGCAATACAAACAATAATCATAGTTACAAAACTTACCTTCAAGACGGAATGGTCACAGCCGGTCTGGACCTTCACGCCAAGGTACATTGACGCAACTAGGTCCATCTACAGCGCCCCTGCTGGAAGAAAGCAGGACGGAGAGCTCATCTTTCAATCAAAATAGGTGAGCCTGCATGGGCAAACTCTTGCTCACAACCTTCTGGCACAAAAGGGTTGAGGGTAATCCTGACGTCACCATGCCATTTTCACCGTCTCTCATCCTCTCTCAGGAGCAGAACCAGTATCCTGGGTCCTCGATAACGCAGTTGCTGGGGGAGGGAGCTGATCCACGGGAGCCAGGTCCAGGGAGGGCTCCAACCGCGCCCCAACGCCCCCGCGGAGACCAGGTGAGCGTAACAGAACGCGAAGCCTCTCTGAATCTCTGCCTGGGCGTTATGTAAGCTTCAGAGACTGGCCAGTTGGCCCAATTGTTGGGGGAACTACGAGACGAAGTACATGCCTCGAGACAAGAGACTAATTCTGTCATGATCACGGGTGAGATGCTTAATTCTAGTTTCCAAAAGAAAACATCTTCCAAGAGGTGGTCTGTAGCCTGGCACTCTTGGGTTACTACCTTAGTTGTCAGTTGTCTTATTAAGCCATCTCGAAAATCCCTATGTGGGGTCAGCCAGGATAAGAAGGAACAGATTCCGGTAAACTTCAGCGCCGGACAAGTTTAGAGGTCAGCTTGTCGAGCATGGAAAAGGTTTCAGTGACCTCATTAGTCAAGGGCAACCCACTCAAATGCATGCCTTACAAGCTTACATAGATAGTGGCGCAATTGGCAATTACATGTATTTTAATCTTGCTAGTAGGATAGGGTGTTCCTTAGTGGATAAGTTAGAGGCCGAGAATGTGTCAGCGGTGGGTCGTACTCCATTAGTGTCTGGGCCTGTCATACATCACACTGACGATCTTACCATACTTTGCCATTAAGGACACAGGGAGAGGATTACCTTTGACCTTATCAGTGCACCCGAGTTTCAGATTATTTTAGGAATGCCTTGGCTGGAGAAGCATAATCCCATAATTGACTGGCGATCCAGAACTCTGACCTTTGCCCAAGAATTTAAAGACTCATGCTGTTTATTTATAGATCTTGAGAAGTCTGAATCTATGTTAGGATTAATTGGCATTTTACCTCCTGAATATAAGGAATTCCAGGATGTTTCTGAGGAACAACTAGCGGAGCTGTTACCCCCCATCGGCCATACGATTGTCAAATTGATCTTCTTCCTGGGGCCCAAATTCCTTGCAGCCAGATATATACTTTAACGGAGAAGGAAAACACATACCTGAAGACATACCTAGATCAATACTTAGCCAATGGATTTATCAGACCTTCCAAATCTCCCGCTGCTTCCCCTCTTTTTTTGTACCAAAGAAAGAAGGAGATCTAAGAACTTGCATAGACTATAGTGCACTAAATCACATTACAGTAAAGAATCGATACCCAATTCCTCTTATCTCAAATTTGTTGGCCCAAGTAAGGGAGCAAAAATCTTCACCAAACTCGATCTCAGAGGAGCTTATCATCTAATTCGTATCAAGGAAGACGATGAATGGAAGACAGCCTTTCCTACAAGATATGGCCTTTTCAAGTATGAAATAAATGCCCTTTGGATTGTGCAGTGCCCCAGCTGCCTTTCAATGTTTTATGAATGATATTTTGAGAGAACTCTTGGATCTTTGTGCTGTAGTATACATTGACGACATTTTAATTTTCTCTGCCAACCCTCAGGAACATGTGAAGCATGTTAAGGCTTTTCTTAGGAAACTTTGAGAAAACTCTCTCTGTGTAAAATTGGAAAAATGCTCTTTTCATGTCTCTGAAGTTGAATTTTTGGGATTCATGCTAGCCTCTCTAGGTGTTAAAATAGACATTCGAAAAGTGGAGGCAATACTCATTTGGCCGGCCTCTACATCGGTGAAAGGAGTCCAAAGTTTTTTGGGATTCGCAAATTTCAATCGGCGTTTGTGTCTGATTTTTCTCCGTTAGTGCATCCCATCACATCTCTGCTCCGGAAGAGCAAGAAATTCGAGTGGACCAAAGAGGCTGATGAGGCCTTTCAGAGTTTAAAGGCAAAGTTTACTGTGGCTCCAGTTTTACAGCATCCCCGACCTGATCTACCCTTCATTGTGGAAATAGATGCCTCTAACGTGGCAATGTGTGCAGTCTTATCTCAACGCAATCCAGACACTCATGTACTACACCCGGTGGCATTCTGGTCAAAACAATTCTCTGCAGCAGAGCTCAATTACACGATCACCGACAAGGAGCTATTAACAATCAAGTGTGCTATAAAAAAATGGAGACACTACTTATTAGGTGCTCAACACACTGTTACAATTCTTACTGACCATCGAAATCTACAGTATCTACGTTCAGTTAAGGCGCAATCTTCAAGGCAACTACGATGAGCTCTCTTTTTTGCTGAGTATGATTTCATCATCACATTTCGGCCAGGAGTACAAAATGGCAAGGCCGATTGCCTTATCTCGCATTGGAAAAGGCGAAGAAGCCTATGTCGCCCCAGTCCCAGTTGACATCATTGCAGGGGAAAAGGTTCTGGGTGTAATTAACACCCTGGATTCATGTTTCGAAGATCTGAGAGAAGAAGTTAAGAGGAGATGATCTACAGGATTGGGCAAATAAAGGGACTCAATATTGTGTTCGGGATGACTTGCCTTATTTTCAAGGACGCCTATATTTGCCTACTAAGGAACTACAGACTCAGGTTATTGCAAACTACCATGGCTCCTTGATTGAAGGCCACCCAGGGGTGACCAAGACCTTGGAAAAGATCAGGAGATTTTATTGGTGGCCAACATGGCGCAAGGATGTGGTTCACTTTATTCAAACCTGTGGTAATTGTGCGCAAAACAAGACTCTAAAGGAGAAACCTGCTGGCCTCCTTCAACCCTTGGCGGTGCCACCCAATCCTTGGCATACCCTGTCTATGGATTTCATCACCGATCTACCCCCTTGCGGAGGCGTTAATACCATTTTGGTAGTGGTAGATCTATTTTCTAAAATGGCTCCATTTATGGCCCTAAAAGGTCTACCCACAGCATCCGTGTTAGCAGAGACCTTTCTGGAAAACATTGTTAAACTACATGGATTTCCTTCACTTGTGATATCAGATAAGGGTAGTCAATTTATCTCGAGATTCTGGAGAAAGTGTTGTGAATTGGGCAACATCGATGCGCGATTGTCCACCAGCCACCACCCACAGACAGATGGGCAGACTGAGCGCACAAATGAGACGTTGGTGCAGTATTTAAGATGTATGCTTCACCAGAGAGACAACTCAAGGTCGGGCATATTGTGGGTGGCAGAATATGCTTACAACAACTCGGTGCATTCATCCACTGCTATCACTCCTTTCTACACCTTGCATGGTCGACATCCTAGAAGCTCTGCTTATGATCCTCCAGAACCTCTGGAGATGCCGGCAGTCAAGACTCTGCACAACAATATTTCTACAGCTATCTTAAAGGCTCAAGCTAGCTTGTCTGCTTGTCTGCAGCAAAGGACTCTCAAAAGAAGTTTGCTGATCGTCATCGTAGTGACACTCCAGAGTTTCAAGTGGGAGATTCAGTATGGTTAGCCTCACAAAATCTTGCTCTGAAAGGGTCTAAGAAATGTCTTCCCAGGTTTTTGAGTCCTTTCATCATTGAAGCTGTTATCAACCCAGTGGCTATGAGATTGACCCTTCCAAAAAAGATGAGAATACATCCTGTTTTCCATATTTCATTGTTAAAACCATTAAGTCCTAATACTCGAGTTCAACAAACCCCAGAACCAATAGAACTGGAAGATGATCAACCTGAGTTCGAAGTTAAGGCAATTCTGGATTATAAAATGGTGCGACGCAAAATATTCTATTTGGTTGACTGGAAGGGTTTTGGACCGCAAGACAGAATATGGGAACCCGTAGAAAACATTAATGCCCCTAGGTTAATGAGGTCCTAAGACTCCATGCATTGTGTTTAGAGAGAAAGACAGTAAGAGTTAAGATAATAAGCCCTTATTCAATTTTTACAGAATTCTCCTCACTTGCTCATCCAAGAAAATACAGAAAATAACCAGAGCCAATCCTGGGTGTCCCTGCAGAGTCCAGGTAAGCGTTACAGATTTGTTAAGAAGGGATCTTATTGTTGCACGAGAAAAAAACAATGAACTGCCAAAGCAGGAACTTCAAACACATGCAGGGCAAGTCCCGTTACCTGGAATCCCCCCAACCCCTTTGCCACCATCACCACCAGTG
The DNA here is from genome assembly GCF_040938575.1 of Ambystoma mexicanum. Lineage (NCBI taxonomy): Eukaryota > Metazoa > Chordata > Amphibia > Caudata > Ambystomatidae > Ambystoma > Ambystoma mexicanum. Next base: position 1,109,424,445 of record NC_090929.1, on the reverse strand, counting down.
CAGGTGGTGCTCCCAAGGGCTGTAGCGTTGGCTCCACCCGAATGGTTTACCTGCGACCCCAACAAATATGCGATATTTATGAATCAGTGTCGCCTGCACTTTATGTGTCATCCCGGGGCTTTGCCGAACTACAGTTCCAGAGTGGCCTTCGTACTTTCGTATTTAGGAGGCAGTGCTGCAGATTGGTCAATACCATTGGTCGATCAGGATGACCCAGTACTCCATAACTTTGGGGGGTTCCAACAGGAAATGGAAAAGTTGTTTGCGAGACACTCCCAAGGACAAGCTCTGGATAACGAACTATTGTCTTTAAAACAGGGAAATCAGGAATTATTGACATATACAGCCACCTTTAATCGCCTCATTGCACAAACCAACTGGCCCGAAGAAAAAAGAACCACATTATTCTATTGAGGACTGCGTGGGGAATTAAAGGATGTGTTAGCCCAATCCTCCTGAAGGTTGTACAGAGTACATCAACCTGACTTTGCAACTGGATCGTAGATTATAAGTCCGGAAATTGGATCAAACGAAAGCTGAAGGGAGAACAGTCTACATGTGAACCAGGGATAACCCCGTCAAGACCCATGAAGCGGCTGAACCCATGCATATAAGGGGGTTACGGACACCCATATCTAAGGCAGAGAGGGAAAAAAAGAGGCAACAACAGCTTTGTTTATATTGTAGCAAGGCTGGATACTTTCTGCGAGATTGCCCAATGAAACCCCTGAGGAAAACTGTAGATGCAACAGACAATAACGAGCAAGACCAGGCTTCGGTTCTGGAAAACTCCAGCTCCCGACATAAGCGAGCGAAATAAAGAAAGCAGTTCAGACCTCACACCTAGTCATTCCGGTACTTATAGTCCACCCTCGGCAACCATCAAGGGTACACGCCGTGGAGGCATATATCGACAGTGGAGCAGTTGGTAACTATATCGATCAGGATCTAGCCCTACGATTAGGCCTTCCTCTTCAGCATAAATCGCAGGCGGAAAACGTAATTGCAGTGGATGGCTTTCAACTATCCTCTGGACCAGTAAAGCAACACACAACAAAAGTTATGCTGATATGTCAGGACGGTCATCGAGAAGACATCTCTTTTGATCTTATTGGAGCACCACAGTTCCAGATGATCCTAGGAATGCCGTGGCTTGAGACCCATAACTCCAGAATAAACTGGAAAACACGAGTGCGGACCTTTTCACAAGAATGCGCCAAAACCTGTTATCCTAAGAACTTGCAGAAACCCAAAGCAAAGGCACTTCTGGCTCTTGCGAGCACCTGAGCCCTGAAATATCTGGACTATCAGGACGTATTCCAAAAGGAACAAGCAAATATGTTGCCCCTGCATAGACCCTATGACTGCCAGATCGACCCGATACCCGGGCATAAATTCTGTGCAGTCGAATATATGCCCTGACAGAGCAGGAAAATCAACACCTGCGAACCTACCTAGATCAGTACCTGGCAAACAAATGTATTCGTCCATCTAAGTCCCCTATCCTCAGCGCTCTTCTTCGTATCCAAGAAGGAATGAGACCTCAGAACGTGCATCGATTACAGGGCTGTGAACCAAATTACAGTTAAATATAGGTATCATCTACCACTCATCCCAGAACTACTCGACCAGGTAAAGAGCGCTCGGATCTACACGAAGCTAGACTTCCGGGGGGCTTATCACCTCGTACGAGTTAAAAGTGCTGACGAGTGGAAAACAGCATTTCAGACCAAATACAGACTTTTTGAGTATCAGGTGATGCCCTTTGGGTTATGCAATACACCAGCGGCATTTCAGTTCTTTATGAACGATGTACTCCACAAAATATTGGATGTCTGTGTTCTGGTTTACATCGACGATATTCTCATCTACTCGCAGTCCAAGGAAGGTCATGTGGGCCATGTAAGAGCTGTGCTGTAAAAGCTCTGTCAGCACCGATTGTTCTCCAAACTGGAAAATGCTCCTTCCCTGTCACGGAGGTCAAATTTTTGGGATTTATGTTTACTCCACAGGGTGTTCGAATGGACACAGGCAAGGTTGAGGCTATCCTCAAGTGCCCTTCCCCGAACTCTACCAAAGGGATACAAAGCGTGTTGGGATTTGCTAATTTTTACAGACGGTTTATACCACAATTCTGTCAGATAGTCCATCCAATCATATCCCTTCTAAAGAAGAAAAAGAAATTCTTATGGTCCGCCGAGGCAGAGAGCGCTTTTCAGGAATTGAAACAAGCCTTCACCTCGGAGCCTGTACTTCGACATCCTCAACCGGATCTACCCTATGTGGTTGAAACGGACGCCTCCAGTATTGCCATGGGAGCCGTGCTATCGCAAAAGGACCCTGAGACGGGGCAACGCCATCCCATAGCATTTTGGTCTCACAAATTTTCAGCACCCGAAAAAAACTATGCAATTACCGACAAGGAACTCTTGGCAATCAAAGGAGCCTTCAAGACCTGGAGACACTACCTGTTAGGGGCCAAACACACAGTTACTGTTATTATGGATCACCGTAATCTACAATATTTAAAAACAGCTAACGCTCAGTCCTCACATCAACTCCGCTGGGCTCTATTCTTTGCTGAGTACGATTTTATAATAACCTATCGGCCAGGATTGCGTAACGGAAAAGCAGACGCCCTATCGAGAATGACAGAGGACCAAGATGCCTTCAATCCAGCCGACCCCATTGCCATTATTCTCGAAGAACGGATTCAACACCAGATCGCCGTAACTACCTGCTGGGTAGACTTAAAGATTGATCCCCAAAGTCAGATGGACCAGACTGTCCAAAAGGAATGGTTGAGTAAGGGGGATCAATATTCCATCAAAAATAATCTGCCATACTTCCAGGGAAGACTATGGGCCTCATTACACGGATGGCGGTAGGGATTTACCGGTACCGGTAAAATACCGGTACCGGTAAATCCCTACCGCCTTACTACGAGGTCCCTTTGCGGGTTGGGGGATTTAACGCCTGCTTTTTGCAGGCGTTAAAATCCAACCCGCTAAGGGACCTCGGAGCTAATTACGGCACCGCAAAATTGCGGTGCCGTGATTAGCGCCTTCCCCATTCCCATAGAGCCCTATGGGGCAGAAATGGGAATGGGGAAGGGCAATGGCGGAAGGGGGATTTACCGCCCCTCCAACCTTGGAATGGGGCGGTAAATCCCCTTTCCGCCAAGGCGGTGCCGGTATTTTACCGGCATGAGCCATGGCGCTAATAGCGCCATGGCTCACCGCCTACCGGGTAATGAGGCCCTATATGTTCAAGACAAGGAAACACGCACCAAAATAATAGCGAACTATCACAAGTCATTGGTGTAAGGACACCCTGGAATTGCCAAGACTAGAGCCAAAATCCATGCCAATTATTGGTGGCCCTCTTGGGGGAAGGATGCAACCCAGTTTGTTACCACTTGCGGTGTCTGCGCACAAAACAAAGCCCAAAAACTAAACCCTGCAGGGCTATTAAGACTATTAGGAGTACCAGCGACACCATGGCATACTTTTTCACTGGACTTCATTACCGACCTGACACCCTATGATGGGTTCAATACGATATCGGTAGTGGTAGACCTATTCTCCAAGATGGCGTATTTTATCCCACTGAAAGGACTTCCCACCTCTGCTACTCTGGCCACAGTATTTCTGGAACAAATCGTTTGACTACATGGTTTCCCATCTGTACTGGTTTCTGTCCAGGGCACTCAATATGTTTCAGCCTTTTGGAAAAGATGTTGTAAGATAGCCCAAATTGACCTCTGTCTTTCCACGAGTCATCACCCCCAAACTGATGGCCAAATGGAAAGGACGAACCAGACGCTGGAACAATACCTGAGATGTACGTTACAACAAACAGGAGAGTCCTGGAAAAACATTGTTTGGTTAAGCGAATTCGCATACAACAACTCTATTCACACCAGGACCGGGCAGACCCCATTTTACACAATGAATGGTCGACACCCAAGAACATCCTCTTTTGATCCCCTTGACGAGTTGGAGATGCCGGCTGTTACATCATTGCATAGGATAATCACTCAATCCCTTAAAGAAGCCACCGAAAACTTTAACCGTGCTAAGGAGCAACAAAAGACATAGGAGAGAGGCTCCACAATATAACGTTGGGGATAAAGTGTGGTTGGCATCCAAACACATTCCATTAAAAAGGACCCCGTGCCTTTTGGCCACGATACCTGGGACCATACCGGATTAAGGCCATCATAAACCCTGCGGCCATGAAATTGGATTTACCAGCCAACATGCAAATCCACCCAGTTTTTCATGTCTCTCTTCTAAAGCCAGTGAAACCAGACACACAAATTTCAACACCACCTGAACTGGAGGTTATCGCAAGGGAACTTGAGTATGAGGTAAAAAACATCCTGGACTCCAAGAAAGTAAGCTCAAAACTTTATTATCTCATTGATTGGGAGGGCTTCGGGCCCCAGGAATGTACTTGGGAACCAGCTGAATTTGTCCATGCTCCACGACTCATCAAACAATTTCACCGGAACAACCCCACCAAACCGGGACCAGAGGGAAGGACAATCCTGAGAGGGGCCTTGAGGGGGAGTGCTGACATGGCCACTGGTCATTGGCCAGTTACTTCACATCCTGCAGGGTCCCAATGGACCCAGTCTTGGCACCTTTGGCACCAAGCTCATTATAAAGTGTGCTTTGCACACAGACAGTTGAAGACACGTGCATCTGGAGAGGGCAGGGCCCTAGCAATGCATGGAAAGCACGTGCAGAAGGCAGGAGGAGTGGCAAGGTGGGGCCTCAGGGCGGGGCCTAAAGGGAGTGGCTGGGGCCAGGCTATATAAACCGGCCCCACCCGCATGCTGGCGCTTCGCGTTAGTCTGCTAGAGCAGTGTAACGCTTACCACCATACAGAAGACCTTTCCTGTGTCAACACATGTATCCTCAGACTCCGGAACCCTCCAGCATCTTACCTTGAGTCAGTCACACCATCGCTTCACTTCGGCAGCTACGTGTGCATCTTACCCGAGTCAGCCACACCATCGCTTCGCTTCTGCTGCTATGCGCGCATCATACCCGAGTCAGCCACGTCGTTGTTGGAAGCACTGTCACCGCTTCTCTTCTGCAGCTACACGCGCTTCTTACATGAGTCAGCCGCACCATCACTGGAAGCACTGCTATCGCTTCCCTTTTGCAGCCACGCGCATATTTTACCTGGATCTGGAGCCCCTTGCGGGTGCCGCCCGGCATCCTTACCAGTCCCGAACTTCCATCAACACAGAATCTTCTTCCGGCGTACCATCCTCGAGGATCTTCATCTCCGGCCGCCTGTAGGAGTTCGGAAACCGCCCATCAAGCACCGATCAGCTGCACCTGCAAAGGGAAAGTAAACACAAGGTTAGCACTTGCATAGACTTCCATACTATAAGCAGCGAGCTTCAGGTAGAGGCCACTTATCTCTGGTAGCTCCTCCGGAGTAGACTTGGTCATCACACGTTCCTGGGACATCTTCATACCTAAGGAAGAGAGAAAGGACAATAGGATAACGACAATAATCATGGAAGATTAACACAAGCAATACGAACAATAATCATAGTTACAAAACTTACCTTCAAGACGGAATGGTCACAGCCGGTCTGGACCTTCACGCCAAGGGCCAGTGACGCAACTAGGTCCATATACTACGCCCCTGTTGGAAAAAAGCAGGACAGATACCTCATCTTTCAATCAAAAGAGGTGAGCCTGCATAGGCAAACTCTTGTTCACAACCTTCTGGCACTAAAGGGTTGAGGGGAATCCCGATGTCACCATGCCATTTTCACCGTCTATCCTCCTCTCTCAGGAGCAGAACCAGTATCCTGGGTCCTCGATAACGCAGTGGCTGGGGGAGAGAGCTGATCCACAGGAGCCAGGTCCAGAGAGGGCTCCAACCGTGCCCCAACGCCCCCACGGAGACCAAGTGAGCGTAACAAAATTGGTGGCCATGGTATATATTGTGGTCTGGCTCCTCCATTTTCTAACAAAGGAAACTGCGATATCCCAAACTCACATTCATCCCCCATCGTCTGTCTGTCCATAGAAGGGACAATGGTTCCACACTGCTTTCTTTCTGGCAGCGATCTTAACCTGCTCACATAATGTGGCGAGTCCCCGCTCTCACTATGGGACTGCCCTCTAGGTCGATCTAGTCGCACCAGAGACTCTGACGCCCTCGATTTGGGTAGATCTAGATCTGACCATCTCACTTCTTTGTCCATCAGAGAACATCCTTCAGGACCACATGCGTCACCTCCCTCCTCCCCACGGAAGGTTTCTCTGTCTTTGTCCGACATTTCCTGTCCCCAACTTGTATGGCTTCCCTCCTCTTCATCTCTAGTCAGAGTCAATCTGTCTAAAGAAAACTCTTTAAGCTCAAAACTACACAAGCCTTCCTCTCTGTCTTATAACTGTGTACTCTCGAGTCGATCATTTTTCCCCTTCCTTTTCAGTTCTCATTTCATCTTTCTTTGGCTGCGGCCTCCCTCTGGAACAGCCTCCCACCCTCTCTGAAAATTGAGGCGAACCATCTCTGGTTCCGGAAGCACCTCAAGACCTTTGTCTTTGCTTCTGCTTTCTCTCCTCCTCTCCCCTGCTGAACTCCTGGCTGAAACTGGTTACCTGGCTACCCTCTGCTCTCGGGCACAGGTCCCCTCCCCACCAGTTGCACGCCTGCACTGCCCCCCTGGCAAGCCTTGCACTCCAAGACTGTTTCTGTATCCCTACAGCCCCCTACCTGCACTCGACACCTGATGTCTGCACTTACATTTGCACCTGCCACCAGCTGGCCGCACTTCTTAGTTATTGTTCTCATTTATTGTTGTATTTATTTACTGTCTATCCCATGTACTGCACTTCCCCTTCACTTTCCCCCTCACACTTTTACCCTCCCCCCACCCCTGCACTTGCGCAATCTCAATGTCACCTGTCTCCGTCTTCCCTCTGTTTCTCTCCCTTGCCTCGTCGCGCCTTGAAACACTTGTGTATAGGCGCGTTATAAATTCCATATCATAATATCATGTAACATTTTTATGTTACCCTTTCTACAACAAATTTCTGGTGGCAGTGGTTTACTTTTTACTACCATTGTGTGTTTTTACTGCGGGCTGCGTTCGCAGCTGCAGTAAGGCACTCATGGGTGCCCATTTTGTCACAATGTCCCCGGGCTTTGTTTTTTCTCCATTTCTTGTTGGAAAGGTCCTTCTTGAATTTACTCTGCACGCCAAACCAGGTTTGGTCCCTTTGGTCTTTGGTGGGATTCACAAGTGAAGCCCGCCTCTGGCTCCAGTGTGTCTGGCAAGGGCAGGAAGTGAGAGAGGTGCCTGCAACTCCCTGTGCTTAATCCCCTTGGTTACAGGAATGCAACCAAAGGTGATTGGCCAGCTCGGAGGACAGCCACCATGCTGTGTGATTGACAGCTAGGCTGGAATGAAAGGGAGAAACCTGCATAAAAGGCAAGGCTTTTTGGCTTGGAATGCAGAGTCGATCACTGGACAAAGAAATGGGAAGAAGAATTTGGAAGAAGACGCCTGCTGCAACTCTTGGACCGTTGGTTTGTCCCGTGAAGCCTTGCTGCTGTGCAGAAGCTCCAAATTCATTTTGACTAGAGAAGCCCTGCAAGGACGACTTCTCCCCTTGGTTTAGTGGGACCAATGAACCACAAAGTTGACTTGTTTGGACATCCTCTCAGAGCTGGCTGTACTTCCACTGCTGCTGCTACTGGAACCGAAGTGCCAGGGAGAGGAGCACCAAACCCAGTGGATCGCTTTTAAGTCAGACACGAGCATAAGGAAGATCCTCCGGACTTCCCTGAAGCAGGACTGACCAAGCCTGAGCCACCTCAACAGAGTGCTGTACCCCCCCCCCCAGATGCAAGGAAAGTCTGAAATGGTATCCGAGAACCGCAGTGGTGCTATTTGCTGTAGACGCGAGGAGCTGAAACCGCTAAGTGCTGCTGAATTGAACTTTGCCCATGTTAGGCAAGATTGTATGCAGTACCCTTTGGGTGCACTACAAGAACCCTGACCTCCTGGCAATAGGAACCCAACCTTTGGTATAGGTCTGTACTACACAGGTTGGTAGCGTGTTGAGCAGCCAGGCTTATCCCAAGAGGGGTCAATGTGAGCTGCAGGGGAGTTACACAGAGATTCACAGTGACAAGTATTCAAATAAATTATTACACACAAGGTTTCTTGATTAAATAATTATTAATGTATTTAACAGTCAGTTACAGTAAGCCTTCTTCAGAAGGGGGCAATATTATAGTAACACACAAATACTCTCCAAAATACACACTCTTAATATTTCTATATCAGTAAGTACCCTTTTGAGATGGCCCACAGACACTCCCTACACCCTCAGGTAACTTTAGTAACTAGGACACTGTCATGATCTCTGCTTCCAAAAGGTCAGGGTTTTCCCAACTCCCTTGGAAGCAGATCCATAACCCAGGTTCCGAGGGCCAACCAGTCCCAATTGGGACCTTTTGGACCCAGTCCTGGCGCCTGTGGCACCAGGCTCATAAATGTGCCCAGTCCCAGCGCTGGAAGCGCCGGGCTCATGATGCTTGGGTGGACTTACCTGCAGCAGACCATGCTGCTTACTTGCCTGCCAGCTGAGCCTCTGATCCTCTTCTGTTTGGAACTACTTTTCCTGTTGGGTGGGGCAGGAGCCACTCCCTAGATTCAGAACACTGGAACTCTTCTGGAAAGCAGGAACTCTTTTCTTACCTAGGCGTGGCTGTGGAAGGAGACACCTAAGCACTACAGGAGGCTATTTAAACCACACCCGGTGGATGAATCTTGCTTTGCGTTATTCTGCATCCTCTGCAGCAGAACGCTCATCGTGTCTTCTGCATCGGATCCTGGGCCTAAGGAAAAAGGCTTACCATCCTGAATCCAGTCTTCAGCAACACCTATAAAGACAAGAAAGAACAGGTTAGCATTCCGGCATCTGAAAGACAAAGGCTTACCTACTCTTCGTGCGCTCCGGAGGTCTTCACACTGCATTCCGGCATCTGAAAGACAAAAGCTTACCGACTCTTTGCACGCTCCGGAGGCCTTCGGCGCTGCATCCTGCATCTGAAAGACAAAACAAGGTGCGTTTAAAGACATTGGGGAACTTGGATACTCACGTGCCATTACTCCTTTCCACATCAACCCCAGTGGGTATTCCGGCACCCTGCAGCCGCTCCGAACTCGTACCTGCAAAATAAAAGACAGTTAGAGCGCATCGTGAAGCAGGCAACAAGCGCTTACTTACGTGCTTCCAAGCGCTTCTATTCATCATACGGACTCCATCTTCAACTCACTTCAGCCCGTCATCCGCCATCGCCGGAACCTGCAAAACAAGAGACATCATTGCTAAAGACTTTAAAGACAATAGAATTACTCGAAACTTACCGTTCGTGCAGTAAACGAAGGACAGCAGTCCTCTGAAGTCAAGAGGCCTGCGCTACCGATCCAGTGAAGAAACTGGTTACAGCACCCTGCCCCGAGGCAGATGGAGAGCTCGGCATTCACTTACCTAAGGTGAGAGCGTTAACCTTTGGGGGTCTACAGGAGAGCAAAAAGGGAAGAGATAGGGACACCCCAATAACCCCAGTTCATTAATCCCATATTTTCTGTCTGCAGACATCTTACTCTTGAAGTCAGGCATTGTCAGAGATCTGAGCCTAAACAGGGTGAAGCGCCTGGTGATCGAAGAGAAGCTGTTGAACCCGTAGTGCAGTGGTATATTCTTCCCACCAATGTAACACTCAGTTGTATATAAAAACAGTCTGAGCGGTCAATTGGTTGAAAGATGTTTGAAGAATGAACAGGACCCTCTGGAACTCCTGATGACTGCAAGTTTCTTCCCGATGACTGGGAATTCCACAAGATAGACTGAACACTCAGTGATTGTCAGTAGGGTGAGGTACTGTACTTAATAGAGAAAGGAACTATATAAGACAAGGAAAGGCAAAGAACCAAATAACGGAAAATGAGCAGGAAATAAGGACTCTTACTTGTATATCCGTGAGACGGGAAGCAACGATGAAGGTAGGATGATAACGATCTCCCAGGATCCAAGAAGAGTGAGCCCAGTCTCACGGAGTGGAAGGAATCCTCAGTCCGGTGCAAGACCTATTCCCGCCGGCACGCGTACGCCTAGAGTGAATAATCCCAGAAGTGCTACAGGCAGTCTCTAGTCCAGCACTCGTCTCCTATTCCCGCCGGCACGCGTACGCCTAGAGTGAATAGTCCCAGACGTGCTACAGGCAGTCTCTAGTCCAGCACGCGTAACCTATTCCCGCCGGCACGCGTACGCCTAGGATGAAGGATCCAAAAGTTCCGGGTCAGAATCAGGTAATCAGACAAAACAAAGCATGAGACAAGAATCGAAGCCAAAAGGAAATCCGGGTCGTAGCAGGGGTTCGTAGCTAAAGTTCGAAGCAGAAGTACCGAGGGCAAGACAAGAGCAAAATCCAAAAGACAGGCCAGAGGTCGAGAAGAGACAAGATCAAAATAGCAAGCGCCACTGTAGTATTCCAAAGAAAACAATCAGAAGCACCGAAACAGCGGACTGGCCGGACTTAAGATTGCGTGACCACAACGCGGGAGTCACGTGACCGGGAAACCGGAGCAACACGTGACTGCAGACGTAGTAGTGGCCATCGTCGCCATGGCAACCCCCAATGCCTTCGAAACAAGCCTTTAGAGGAATAGAAGCGCTTATTGCTGTCCCTAGCTATATTGACTACCGTAAGCCTGTCAGGTAAGCGGGAACATGTAGTAGGAATCGGTGTTCTGACAGGCATACAGTGCACAGAGGTCCAGCCCAAAGAGCCAACCGGGTGCTACACATCACCTTTGAAGATACGGTAGTCGCCCAGTCAAGACCGGCGCCTCTGCGAGAATCAGGTGAGCGTTACAGAACGCAAAGCCTACCGCAAAACTCTCGCCCAGGCGCTATGGAAACCTCGGATACTGACCATCTAGCCCGGTTACTTGGGGAACTAAGGGCAGAAGTGCATGCAGCTCGTCAGGAAACGAATGCTCTAAGAAGGGAACTAATTATTTCCAAGGAGAGAACAGACGGTCTTGCTAGACAATTGCTACAGTCACAAGCCGGACAAACCCCGTTACCCGCATCAGGGGCAAATCTTCCTTCAACATCCTCTATGAATCCAGTGCAGATCAACCTACCTGGGAATGTACCTCTGGCTCCGCCCGAACGATTTTCTGGTGACCCAAAGAGGTTTGCAGTATTTATCAATCAGTGCCGGTTGCACTTCTTATGCCGGCCAGCAGCCTTTCCAACTGATCAAGCTAAAGTAGCTTTTGTACTTTCGTACCTTAGTGGCAATGCGGCAGACTGGTCGATCCCTCTAGTTAATCAAGATGATCCGGTTCTCCATGATTTTCAAGCCTTTCAGCTTAGTATGGAAAAACTGTTCGCAAGACATTCACAGGGGCAGGCCTTGGACAATGAGCTTCTTTCGTTGCAACAGGGTAATCAAGACCTTTTGGCTTATATTGCATCTTTCAATAGACTAATAGTGGAAACTCAATGGCCTGAGGACAAAAGGATTACGCTGTTTTACAGAGGTCTACGTGGAGAGCTCAAAGACGTTTTAGCCCAAGTAGTGAATCCCCCACAAGACTGTTCGGATTATATAGACTTGGTCGTTCAAATAGATCATAGACTGCAGAACAGGAAGGCCGACCGTTCCAAGTTTGATGCTCGAGTATTTTCCAAACCGCCAACTCCTTCCAAAGGAGTAGACTCCGGGGAACCCATGCAAATCGGGTGTCTGAAAGGTCCTCTAACACAAAAGGAGCGGGAAAGGAGAAAACAGTTGCAATTATGCCTATATTGCGGAAACTCAGGGCACTTTCTTCGAGACTGTCCGGTGAAACCTGCCAAGAAGGCAGTAGGAGCTGCAGTTACCAAAGTTACAAACTCTGAGCAGGGAAACGACCTCGCCCGTCAAGAATAGAGGTCCTCTTGCCGAGCGTGAAAACCAGTTCCGTGACCTCGCATTTCGTGATAACTATGGTCCTCATTAGCCCTGATAATCCGGATCGATTACATGCAATTGAAGCTTACGTCGACAGCGGTGCCATCGGCAATTATGTGGATCATGAAATGGTTTTGAGGATGAATCTAACTCTTTGTCCCAAGGCTGTAAAGGACGTCATTACTACAGTGGATGGTACGGAGATAGCCTCCGGGCCAGTAACGCATACCACTCAAGAGGTGACGCTAGTAAGTCAAGATGGACACCATGAGAAGATCGTGTTCGATGTGATCAAGGCCCCTCAGTTTCAGATTATTCTAGGAATACCTTGGTTAGAGAAACACAATCCTCTGATCGATTGGCGAGCAAGAACGGTCCAGTTTCCAGAATGTGTCTCTACTTGTCACCCTCCACCTGGTGTTGCACTGGCAGCAATTTCTTCAGAGACTCTCCAGTTACCTCCCGAATACCTTGAATACCAAGATGTTTTCCGGAAGGATCAGGCTAACACTCTACCTCCTCATAGGTCTTATGACTGCCAGATAGACCTGATACCTGGATCTACTCCTCCTTGTAGTAGAATTTATGCCCTCACCGAGCCTGAGAACCTTCACCTTCGACAATACCTGGATCAATACCTGGCGAATGGGTTTATTCGTCCTTCCAAGTCCCCTGCTTCTTCAGCTTTGTTCTTCGTTCCAAAAAAGGAAGGAGACCTTAGAACTTGTATCGATTATCGCTCCCTGAACCAGATCACCGTTAAGAATAGATATCCGTTACCTTTGATCCCTGAACTCCTGGACCAAGTCAGAAAAGCATGCATATATACAAAGCTGGATCTTAGAGGAGCTTACCACTTGGTACGAGTAAAAGAGGGCGATGAATGGAAGACTGCCTTCCGCACCAAGTATGGGCTATTTGAATATCAGGTCATGCCCTTCGGACTTTGCAATGCCCCGGCCGCCTTTCAATATTTTATGAACGATGTCCTCAGAGAGCTCATAGATGTGTGTGTTGTTGTTTACATTGACGACATCCTCGTTTATTCTTCATCGGAATCTGAACATCGGAAACACGTGAAAATGGTCCTCGAAAGATTGCGTCAACAAAAACTTTTCGCTAAATTGGAAAAATGTGTTTTCAACGTGACTGAAGTTGAATTCTTGGGATTCATATTATCACCTGGCGGAGTACGTATGGATTCAAAGAAGGTCGATGCAGTTCTCAAATGGCCATCACCATCCTCCGTAAAAGGTGTGCAAAGCATGTTAGGCTTCGCTAACTTTTACCGCAGGTTTATCCCCGAATTCTCTCGAATAGTCCAACCCATCACTGCCTTGTTAAAGAAAAACAAACGTTTTGAATGGTCTACCGAGGCGGAACAAGCTTTCCAGGATTTGAAGACTAAATTTATCTCTGCACCAATCTTAAAACACCCTCGCCCCGAACTCCCCTACATCGTGGAAACTGATGCTTCAAGCCTTGCCATGGGGGCAGTTCTATCACAAAAGGACCCGGTAACCAATCAGTTGCATCCCGTGGCATTTTGGTCCCGCAAATTCGCGCCTCCTGAAATCAATTACACGATTACTGACAAGGAACTTCTGGCTATCAAGTCTGCCTTTAAGGCTTGGCGGCATTATCTGCTGGGGGCCCGACACACCGTTACTGTGATTACGGATCACCGAAACCTGCAATATTTGAAAACCGCAAAAGCCCAATCCTCTAGACAACTCCGTTGGGCATTATTCTTTGCCGAGTTTGACTTCATAATTACCTATCGACCTGGTACAAAGAACGGTAAAGCTGATGCCCTTTCTCGGATGGGAGTGGAAGAACACTTGATCAACCCTAAACCTGTACCAATCATTCCCGAACAAAGAATTCTGGGTGTTATCGCCACAGAATCCATAGAGGAAGTTAAGGATAAAGCCAGGCAACTTGTAACTCCAGCAGACATACAAAATTGGCATCTGCAGGGAAAGGAATTTGCAGTAAAGGACAACTTATTGTATTTCCAAGAACGATTATACCTACCCAGCACAGATTTACAGAAAAAAGTAATCTCCTGTTATCACGATTCTTTAATGGAAGGTCATCCCGGTATGGCCAAGACCTCAGAAAAGATCAAGCGCTACTTCTGGTGGCCGTCTTGGAAAAAAGATATTAGAGACTTTATAATGTCTTGTGGAGTATGCACCCAAAACAAGAGTCAAAAGGAAAGACCAGCAGGCCTCTTACGCCCTATTGACATCCCACCTCGCCCTTGGCATACGCTTTCTATGGACTTCATCACCGATCTACCTCCATGCTCCGGATACAATACGATTCTAGTAATCGTGGACTTATTCTCCAAGATGGCGCATTTCATTCCGCTCAAAGGCTTGCCAACAGCAGCAACTCTGGCCCGAGAATTTCTCGAAAACATCGTCCGACTACACGGTTTTCCTTCGGTTCTAATTTCGGATCGAGGTAGTCAATTTATTTCTCATTTTTGGCGAAGTTGCTGTCGGTCGGCTCAAATTGATGTGAGACTATCGACCAGTCACCACCCTCAGACCGACGGACAAACCGAGAGGACCAATCAAACTCTGGAACAGTATTTACGCTGCATGCTGCAACAAACTGAAAAAACTTGGAAAGACATCCTTTGGATAGCCGAATATGCCTACAATAACTCTGTCCATTCGGGAACTGGGAAAACACCATTTTTTCTTTTGTACGGCAGTCACCCTCGAACCTCGGAGTTGGATCCCCTCCAAGATCTTGAAACACCAGCAGTAGACTACCTGCATTCTACAATCACCCAAGCCTTTAAGGAAGCTGTTTCTCACCTTCAAAGGGCTAAAGAACAATACAAGAAAGGAGCAGATCAACATCGGAAGGAAGCCCCTCAATATCAAGTAGGGGACCAAGTCTGGTTATCCACCAAATATCTACCTCTAAAAGGGCCACGCACATTCAACCCAAGATACCTTGGTCCCTATTCCATCACTACCATAATAAACCCAGTAGCGGTCAAGTTGGACTTGCCCCCTCACATGAAGATACATCCGGTCTTCCACGTCTCTCTATTAAAACCCGTGCAACCTCAAACCCGACTAACTAAATCTCCAAAACCCATCCTAGTTGATGGAGAACTCGAGTTTGAAGTCAAAAGCATTCTGGACTCCAAGATCTCCAAATCTAAACTATTTTACCTAATTGACTGGAAAGGCTACGGCCCCCAAGAGAGATCCTGGGAACCTGCTGAATATGTCCACGCTCCTCGCCTAATCAAAAGATTTCACCGAACATTTCCTGACAAGCCAAAACCCCCGGAGAAGCCCGGTTTGGGAGGGGCCTTGGGGGGAGGTACTGTCATGATCTCTGCTTCCAAAAGGTCAGGGTTTTCCCAACTCCCTTGGAAGCAGATCCATAACCCAGGTTCCGAGGGCCAACCAGTCCCAATTGGGACCTTTTGGACCCAGTCCTGGCGCCTGTGGCACCAGGCTCATAAATGTGCCCAGTCCCAGCGCTGGAAGCGCCGGGCTCATGATGCTTGGGTGGACTTACCTGCAGCAGACCATGCTGCTTACTTGCCTGCCAGCTGAGCCTCTGATCCTCTTCTGTTTGGAACTACTTTTCCTGTTGGGTGGGGCAGGAGCCACTCCCTAGATTCAGAACACTGGAACTCTTCTGGAAAGCAGGAACTCTTTTCTTACCTAGGCGTGGCTGTGGAAGGAGACACCTAAGCACTACAGGAGGCTATTTAAACCACACCCGGTGGATGAATCTTGCTTTGCGTTATTCTGCATCCTCTGCAGCAGAACGCTCATCGTGTCTTCTGCATCGGATCCTGGGCCTAAGGAAAAAGGCTTACCATCCTGAATCCAGTCTTCAGCAACACCTATAAAGACAAGAAAGAACAGGTTAGCATTCCGGCATCTGAAAGACAAAGGCTTACCTACTCTTCGTGCGCTCCGGAGGTCTTCACACTGCATTCCGGCATCTGAAAGACAAAAGCTTACCGACTCTTCGCACGCTCCGGAGGCCTTCGGCGCTGCCTCCTGCATCTGAAAGACAAAACAAGGTGCGTTTAAAGACATTGGGGAACTTGGATACTCACGTGCCATTACTCCTTTCCACATCAACCCCAGTGGGTATTCCGGCACCCTGCAGCCGCTCCGAACTCGTACCTGCAAAATAAAAGACAGTTAGAGCGCATCGTGAAGCAGGCAACAAGCGCTTACTTACGTGCTTCCAAGCGCTTCTATTCATCATACGGACTCCATCTTCAACTCACTTCAGCCCGTCATCCGCCATCGCCGGAACCTGCAAAACAAGAGACATCATTGCTAAAGACTTTAAAGACAATAGAATTACTCGAAACTTACCGTTCGTGCAGTAAACGACGGACAGCAGTCCTCTGAAGTCAAGAGGCCTGCGCTACCGATCCAGTGAAGAAACTGGTTACAGCACCCTGCCCCGAGGCAGATGGAGAGCTCGGCATTCACTTACCTAAGGTGAGAGCGTTAACTTTTGGGGGTCTACAGGAGAGCAAAAAGGGAAGAGATAGGGACACCCCAATAACCCCAGTTCATTAATCCCATATTTTCTGTCTGCAGACATCTTACTCTTGAAGTCAGGAATACAGTGCACAGAGGTCCAGCCCAAAGAGCCAACCGGGTGCTACACATCACCTTTGAAGATACGCTAGTCGCCCAGTCAAGACCGGCGCCTCTGCGAGAATCAGGTGAGCGTTACAGACACTGTGGACATTAATATACCACTGTTTGCATTTAGAATCTGGCTTAAGAGTTTGTGAAAGAAAAGGATTATTAGAACAGGACAAGAGATCACACAATTATTCTTAAGCAGGTAAGTATTTTTGGTAACCCCCCCAATGCAAAGTTAGTTAACCCCTTCCTGAAAGGAAGACACAACACAATGTCAGAGGGAATAAGAGTCATTCAGGGAGCAGGTTAACCCAAAGTCAATTGGGCAAAAGTCTAGGTGAGCTGAAGCCCTTCTTGCAGGTAAGTCAAAGTCTTGCACAATGTTTTAGAAGTTTTTGTAGAAAAGAAGAAATCAAAGCAAGGGCTACAAGCTGTTTAGGCTTGTGAAGTAAAGAAGCTGTCAGCAACTCTACAGAGGAACCACAACAAGTCTCACCAACAGAGAACAAGTGCTCTGTTCCTGTGCAGCTCTGCAGATCCTGGTGTTCCTGTGCCTCAGTCGTGGGGAAAAGAGGGAGGAAATCTGGCGACTCCTGCGCTGCAATGGGACGGTCACCAACCGCAACCGGCAATCTTCAAGCAAGTGGCACTTCGATGTTTCAGCTCCTCGCGTCTACCGCAAATAGCAACACCGCAGTTCCCGGCTGTCGGGATGGGCTTTCCTTGCATCTGGGTCCAGCACTCTGTTGAGGTGGCTCAGGTTCTGTCAGTACTGCTTCCTGGTAGTCCAGAGGATCTTCCGGGAGCTCTTGGTGCGCTTAAAAGGAACGCACACGATCTGGTGTTCCTGGCTATTCGGTTTCAGCAGCAACTGCAGTGGAATTTCCACCAGCTGCCAGAGGATTTCCAGGTGGCTTACTTTGGAGTTGATTGGTCCCACCAACTCAAGGGGAGAGGTCGTCCATGCAGGGCTTCTCTATTTGAAACAAAATTGGAGTTTCAGCAAAGCAGCAGGGCTTCACCGGGCAAACCAACGGTCCAGGAGTTGCAGCAGGCGTCCTGTTCAAGTTCTTCTTCAGATTCCTTTGTCCAGTGGTCGACTCTGCCTTCCAAGCCAAAACGGCTTGCCTTTTATGCAGGTTTCTCTCATTCATTCCAGCCCAGCTGTCAGTCACCCAGCAGGTTGGCAGTCCTTGCCGGACAGCCAGCCAGCCAATCACCTAAGAGTGCATTCCTGTGTCCTAGGAGACGAAGCACAGGGAGTTTTGGGCACCTCCCTCGCTTCCTGCCCCCGCCAGACGCCCTGGAGCCAGAGGTGGGCTTCACTTGTGAATCCCGCTAAGGACAAAATGAACAAAGGGACCAAACCTGGTTTGGCGCACAGAGTAAATCTCAAGAAGGGCCGTTCCACAAAGAAATGGTGAAAAAAGAAGACTGGGTCATTTTGACAAAAATGGCACCCTTGGGTGCTTTACTGCATCTGCGAACACAGCCCGTGGTAAATGCACACCCCTGTAGTTAAAAGTAAACCACTGCCACCAGCCATTCATCGAGGAAAGGGTAACATGAAAATGTTACATGAGAAGCTAGACAAAGGGGATACTAAGTAACCCCTCCATCACCCTATTGTAAGATAGTGTGTGCTGGGTCTGGAAAGTTTCCAATGTAAGTAAAGTCAATTTCACTTCACTGCTCTTGGAAACAGTAGTTTATCCAAGAGAAGGTATTTAAACTGTGGGAAATCTGAAAAAGACTTCCCTGTGTCACTGCACTGAAGGTGCTGTTTGACAATGTAAACGATGATGCCTATGGAGTTTGTCAGACTCCACAACCAAAAGAAACACAAGAGTTCAAATCACATAAGAAATACATGAGAGAGTGGGAAAAAGGGGTCTCACTCTCTCCAGGTAAAACATCCTAGAGTCCAGAAAAGAGCTGGGGGTCTCTAAAAAAGAGAGGAATTAGCACATTTCTGAGAATTCTCCTTAACATTCGTACCCCCCAGACTGAGGGACAGGAGGATTGAATCCACTCCTGGATGAATCTCCTTACTCCGGACGGTCATACTTTCTGGAGAGACCATCAGCATTTTGGTAATTACACTCTGACCAAAATCAAAACCCTGCAGGCTGATTGACCATCTTAACAATTTAGGATTTTTCCCCTTCATCTGCATTTACCATCTCAAGGGTTGGTGGTCTGTTTGAATCACAAAAGTAGATCCATACAAGTATGGTCTAAACTTCTTCAAAGACCACACAATGGCAAAACATTCACATTCTGTGGTTGCCAACCTTGTTTCAGGGTTCTTCAGTTTTCTACTAATGATGCAGATTGGGTGCTCCCTGCCTTTCTCATCCAGCTGACTCACAACTGCACCTATACGTGTATTGGAAGCATCCGTTTGTACAATAAAGGATTGGTTGTAGTCAGGAGCTCTTAAGACTGGAGCTTGACAAAGGGCTTTCTTAAGTCCTTCAAATGCCTTAGTGCACTCCTCATTCCACCTGCCCTTCTTGGGGAATTTGGGTAAGGAGATCACATTTAAGGGAGAAGCTATGGCCCCATAGTTCTCAATGAAGCTCCTATAGTATCCTGTGAGACTTAGAAAGGCTCCCACTTGGATTTGAGTAGTAGGGGTGGCCCAGTCTTGTACAGCGTGTACTTTGCTAGGAAAAGGCCTTATTTCACCTCCTCCTACCTCATATCCAAGGTAGACCACTTTACTCAGACCAATTTGACATTTACTTGCCTTTATGGTCAGATTGTGGTGAATATGCTTGTTCCAAGTAGGGCTGAACATTGCAATGTCATCCAAGCATGCCATGCAGAAGTCCTCCATCCCATTCAGAATATGATTGACCATCCTTTGGAATGTAGCAGGTGCATTCTTTAGTCCAAAAGGCATAACCATAAACTGGTAGAGGCCTCCTGGGGTTGAAAATACAGTTTTCTCCTTGGCATGGTCTGTCAGAGCTATTTGCCAATAACCTGATGTTAGGTCAAATGTACTGAGGAACTTGGCTGAAACAAGGTTGTCCACCAGCTCATCTGTCCTAGGTAAAGGATGGGCATCAGTCGTGTTGACTGCATTAAGAGTTCTATAGTCCACACAGAATCTCAACTCTTTGGATCTTGCCTTTGTTACTAGCACAACTGGACTAGACCATGGACTGGTAGAGGGCTCTATTACCCCAAGATCAAGCATCTTGTTCACCTCTTCTTTTATGTGGGTTCTTACATGGTCTTGTCACACTTTAACACAACTTGAAAAAGGATACAGACTTATAAAGGATACAGAATCAGCATCCACCTTGGGAGCCCCTTTGCTCTGGGATATCTTGAACGCGATGTTAACAAGACTTTCCCCCCAAGACCGCAGCCTGTAGAAATAAACTATAACTAACAGGCCAGGGGCTTGAGTGAAAAGGCAGGAGCAGCGACAACAGAGCTAAGGGAACAAAGCAAAACGATGGTTCAAGAGAGCAGCCAGAATTACCAAAGTGCAGAAATCACCCACCCGCAATTACCCTCTCTTACCTGCTTAGTCAAAAAGAAGTCCCGTACACCTATGTGAGTTCACCAAAGTGGTGACAATGTGAAGAAGGAAGAAAGTCTCAGTTGAAGGAAATCTGTGCAATAATCCACCTAACCCGAACGGCACGAGGGCGCAACTAGATAGTCCAAATATAATCCCCAAGGAATTCAGCAAAGCGTCCCCAAAGTGAAAATAGCCAATCCAAGTTGTGACCACCAAATCAGGAGAGCGTCCAATCGGTTACTTCGATGTGTAGAGCAATGTTTCTTGTGATGAGAGCAGCGTTGTTGATAGATCCAGAAAAGGAGTGTTTTTGTGGGCTTGTGAAATACGTGAGGGTGAAGGGTTCAGAAAGCCAGTGGAGTTAGCAGCCAGTAGAGAGAAAAGAAACTTGAATAGAAGTCCAGTTCAGATTTTCCTAATGTTCTGAATTGCGTTGAACTTGAGATTAGCAAATTCCAAGGCATCACAACAAACAAGGGCAAGAGGGAAACAGTCCCTTTGGAAAAGCCATGAGTTTGTTTACCAAGGGAAAACAGCCGAGGGAAATGGCGCCAGGAGTCGTAGGGGAAAAACGTTCAAGAGTAATCCTTAAAGCATGAGCCGGGTCCAGGAAACACAGGAATCAGGATATCAATAAACCGGGCACTCGAACTAATTACTTAGTTTAGGAGCACCTGTTGCAGGGATAGGCCGTACTAAATACTGGTATCATTTCCAGGATGCAAGACACATTGCGTGCGCTTCATGTGACCGCGGGAAGAAGGAATGCTGGATAATGTAGTACGGCGTATCCCACAAACTGAAAGCAGTTGCCAGGGCAGCTTCCACATGGAAATAGACGCCCCCGGACTTCTGTAAGCAGGAATGCGGGGCATGACAGTACCCCCCCGCAAAGGGCGACCACCCCTGCGGGCACGCAATCTTTCCAACCAAAAGGCGCGCAGGAGTCGGGGTGCATGCAAATTGGAGGCCGGTTCCCAGGTCCTATCCTCGGGACCATAACCTTTCCAATCAATCAGGTAGGAACGCACTCCGTGACGTAGACGGGTGTCTAGTATAGCATGCACTTCATATTCATCTTCTCCCTGTACAGTGATTGGAGCAGGAGCAACAGAAAGCCGGGTGCCAGGTACAAAAGGACGGAGCAAGGAAACGTGAAAAACAGGGTGAATCCGCCAATGGGACGGGATGTCCAAACGGACAGCAACAGGATTGAGACAATGAAGTACCTTGTAGGGGCCTACATAGCGAGGCAACAGCTTCCGCTTACCCCGAATAGTGAGGTGCTTGGTCGCAAGCCAGGCACGATCACCCGGTGCATAGGAGGGGGCCGGTGAACGATGTTTATCTGCTTGCGTCTTTGCCCGGGACTGTGCTGCCTGTAGATGAGAAACGACTGAATCGCGTATAGCAACCAGAGTGTCCCTCGTGGTTTTCGCAGCAGGAATTTGGTCCAATGAAGGTAGGACGGGTGGAAGGATTCTTGGGTGTAACCCATACCAGGCGTAAAACGGGGAACAACCTATTGAAGTGTGTCGGGAGTTATTATATGCAAACTCTGCGGTTCCCAAAACGGATAACCAGTTGGTTTGATGTTGCAAGCACAGGCAACGAAGGTACTGTTCCATGGTGCCATTGGAACGTTCGGTTGGTCCGTCCGTTTGGGGGTGGTAGGACGACGAAAGTCGTGCGTCTATGCCAAAGGAATGGGTAAGGGCTCTCCAAAACCATGAGGTAAATTGGGTGCCCCGATCGGAAATCATGATTGTAGGTAGACCGAAGAAACGCACCACATGATCAAAGAACAAACTGGCCAATAATGGAGCAGTAGGTATACCCGAACATGGTATGAATCGTGCCATTTTTGTGAAAACGTCCACCACCACGAGCACAGTTGACATGCCCCTTACCAAGGGGAGTTCTACCACAAAATCGAGAGTAACTGTATGCCACGGATGTGGTGGCAGGGCCATGTTCATCAAAAGACCGAAGGGTTTCCCCGGTTGTCTCTTACATTGTATACATACCGCACACTTAGATACGTATGATTCGGTATCCTTCTTCATACCAGGCTACCAGCACCATCGATGTAGCAGGTCATAGGTTTTAAGTTGACCTGGGTGGGCAGCTAACGGGGTATCATGTGCCCATTCCAAGGCCTTCCGTCTGGTTTGGTTATCAGGTAAGTACAAAAGTCCATGAACATAAGGAAGACCTGTAACAATCTGGGCACCCAATGTGTCGAGAAAAGAGACATGGTCTTTGGCCCACTGCCGCACTCGGTCAAGGAGTGAGGTGGAAACCGAACATACACAAACAACAGAACCCGAGGGCAGTATAGGTGATACCGATTTTTGGCTGTCAAAATCGGCACCAACACGGGACAAGGGGTCCGCTTACCCATGTAGAGGGCCAGGGCGGTATGTGACTGTGAAGTCAAATAGTGTGAAGAATAAATGCCAACGTATTTGTCGAGCATTGGTACATTTTGCATGTGAGAGAGCCTGGAGGTTCCGGTGGTCGGTGTACACTGTTACTGGATGTCGAGCACCCAGAAGATGGTGTCTCCACTCCTTAAAAGCCGCTTGAATTGCTAAGAGTTCCCTCTCCATGATGGTGTAATTGCATTCAGCCGAGGACAGTTTTTGGGAGAAATAAGCCACCGGATGTAACTGCTGTGTAGCGGGGCAGATCTGTGACAGGATGGCCCCCACCGCTATAGCGGAGGCATCTGCTCCCACTATAAAAGGGAGAGAAAGGTTTGGGTGTTGCAGAATGGGAGCAGAAGTAAAGGCCTCTTTTAATGCCTCAAAGGCCGACTGGGCTTTGTAGTCCCACAGGAATGGGACCCTGGGACTGATGAGATGGGTAAGGGGTGCCACTATTTCATAAAATGAGGCAATAAAGCGCCTATAGAAATTCGAAAAACCCAGAAAAGATTGAAGCGCCTTTACAGAGTCCGGAACCGGCCAGTCCATTAATGCTTTAACCTTAGAAGTGCACATGAGCACCCCTTTTGTGGATATCTGAAACCCCAAGAACTCAACTGAGGATGTGTGGAACACACATTTTTCTAACTTAGCATAGAGAGAGTGTTCACGCAAACGCTGCAGTACGGAGTGAACATGTTGGATGTGTTGAATGAGTGAATCCGAGAATATCAGAATATCATCTAGGTAGATCACTACATAACAGTCCAGCATGTCTCCAAAGATGTCATTAACGAAGTGCTGAAATGTGGCTGGAGAGTTACAGAGCCCAAAGGGCATAACACAGTATTCGTAAAGCCCAAACTTCGTTTTGAAAGCGGTTTTCCATTCGTCCCCGCTTCGCATCCTCACCAAATTGTATGCCCCTCTGAGATCTAATTTAGTGAAAATGGTAGAGGATGTCATTTTATCGAGTAGTTCTGTTATGAGGGGCAACGGGTATTGGTTCTTAACCGTTATTTTGTTCAAGGCTCTATAATCTACACAAGGACGTAGATCCCCTCCTTTTTTGGTACGAAAAATATGGGAGAGGCTGCAGGGGACCGGGAAGGTCGAATGTGTCCCAAACGCAATGCCTTATCCACATACTCTTTTAGATGTTTCTCTTCATTAATGGTCAGGGAGTAAACACGACCATGAGGTATCACTGCCCCAGGCACCAAATCAATGGGGCAGTCATAGCAACGATGGGGAGGGAGTTTTTCTGATAGCCCTTTGTCGAATACGTCATAGAAGTCCTTGTATACTGCTGGTAGTTCGGATGTTGGATTACTCAGCGTGGCATTAATAGAGGAGACATTAGCCACCAAGGCCAAACAAGGAGACAAAGACGTCACATCCGGGTTTTGAAAACAATGTTGGGTACAAAACACAGAAGAAAAATGTACTGTTTGTTTGATCCAGTCAATTACAGGGTTATGAGTCCGGAGCCAGGATAGACCAAGAATGATCCCAAACTGGGGAGCCGAAATAAGGTCGAACACTATTTGTTCAGTGTGACCTTCTGTGGTAGACATGCAAAGCGGGACCGTCTGTTTTGTTACCCATCCGGATACCAGACAAGAACCATCTACCTCCTCAGGTCTAACCTTAGGAACTACCATTAAACCATGGCGTTTAGCCAATTGTATATCCATATAATTTCCGCTAGCCCCTGAATCAATCATAACTGGATTGGTGAAGGGCTCAACAACAGGGATCGCAAAATACATTGCAAGGTAGATGTGTGAGAAGGGAGGACATTGGTCCGAGCCGTCCATTTGATGACTCATCCTTAGGGCTCGGCTTAAGGACGAGTCTTGGCGTTTCCCGCTGTCTTAACAGGTCTCCTAGGGCATACACGAATGTAATGGCCAGACTGGCCACAATAGAAGCATAGGTTGTTAACCATATGCCATTCTCGTTCGGCTTTGGTTAGTGGACCTCTGATTGCCCCTATTTGCATTGGTTCGGCTTCTCCTGCAAGGGCAGGAGAGGCCGTTACTGACTTGGCTGAGAAGCGAAGGTCAGGGATACGCCGTTCGCCACGTCTTTGCCGCAGCCGAGCGTCAACCTGCAGGACCAAGTCCAACAGTTCCGGAAAGCCGGACGGTAGAGCAGGCACCACTGACAGAGCGTCCTTTAGCTCATCTGAAAGTCCCTTATAGAAGACGGCTGCCTTCTTCGGTTCGGGCCAGGTGGTTTCCGCTGCTAACTGATTAAACCGGGCAAGATAGGACAGAAGGTCTGTTTTGCCCTGGCTGATAGCAAGGAATTCAAGATCTGAAGTTTGCGCCTTGTAACGCATGTCAAACACGCTATTCATAGACTGAATAAGGGCATCAAAGTCATACAGGGCTGGGTCGTTGGCTTCGAGTAATGGGTTAGCCCAAGCCGCTGCTGTTCCTCCCAAATGGGAAAGAAGAAACGCTGCTTTAGTAGTAGTGTCCGGAAATGCCAATGGTCGACAAAGGAAATGCAGACGGCATTGATTTACGAAGGTCCGATAGGTTTTCGGATCTCCAAAAAAGCGTTCCGGAGGGGCCAGTGGAAAGGGTCCAGGAAGCACAATGGGTGCCGAAGCAGGTGGTTGCGCCTGGGGTACAGGAGGGGCTGCTGCAGCAGCAACATCGCCAAACTCCTCATCGGGAGGTAACGGCTGCACAAAACTCTGTAGCACATCCATGCATTGATGGAGAGTCGCATGTGCGGATGCCATGTCGGTGCGCAAGGCCGTAAAGGCTTGCATCAAGGCAGCCATTGGATCAGCTCCGGTTTCCATGACCGACAGGCAAAAATAGGCTCCTAAATCTGTCACACTTTAACACAACTTGAAAAAGGATACAGACTTATAAAGGATACAGAATCAGCATCCACCTTAGGAGCCCCTTTGCTCTGGGATATCTTGAACGCAATGTTAACAAGACTTTCCCCCCAAGAGCGCAGCCTGTAGAAATAAACTATAACTAACAGGCCAGGGACTTGAGTGAAAAGGCAGGAGCAGCGACAACAGAGCTAAGGGAACAAAGCAAAACGATGGTTCAAGAGAGCAGCCAGAATTACCAAAGTGCAGCAATCACCCACCCGCAATTACCCTCTCTTACCTGCTTAGTCAAAAAGAAGTCCCGTAAACCTATGTGAGTTGAGCAAAGTGGTGACAAGGTGAAGAAGGAAGAAAGTCTCAGTTGAAGGAAATCTGTGCAATAATCCACCTAACCCGAACGGCACGAGGGCGCAACTAGATAGTCCAAATATAATCCCCAAGGAATTCAGCAAAGTGTCCCCAAAGTGAAAATAGCCAATCCAGGTAGTGACCACCAAATCAGGAGAGCGTCCAATCAGTCACTTCGATGTGTAGAGCAATGTTTCTTGTGATGAGAGCAGCGTTGTTGATAGATCCAGAAAAGGAGTGTTTTTGTGGGCTTGTGAAATACGTGAGGGTGAAGGGTTCAGAAAGCCAGTGGAGTTAGCAGCCAGTAGAGAGAAAAGAAACTTGAATAGAAGTCCAGTTCAGATTTTCCTAATGTTCTGAATTGCGTTGAACTTGAGGTTAGCAAATTCCAAGGCGTCACAACAAACAAGGGCAAGAGGGAAACAGTCCGTTTGGAAAAGCCATGAGTTTGTTTACCAAGGGAAAACAGCCGAGGGAAATGGCGCCAGGAGTCGTAGGGGAAAAACGTTCAAGAGTAATCCCTAAAGCATGAGCCGGGTCCAGGAAACACAGGAATCAGGATATCAATAAATCGGGCACTCGAACTTATTACTTAGTTTAGGAGCACCCGCTGCAGGGATACGCAGTACTAAATACTGGTATCATCTCCAGGGTGCAAGACACGTTGCGTGCGCTTCACGTGACCGTGGGAAGAAGGAATGCTGGATAATGTAGTGCGCGTATCCCACGAACTGAAAGCAGTCGCCAGGGCAGCTTCCACATGGAAATAGACGCCCCCGGACGTCTGTAAGCAGGAATGCGGGGCATGACAGGTCTGACATTCTGTAACCCCTGCTTTTGACAGGTAGACAGTCACCAGTAAGAATCTCATGCTGGCCCCAAGGGGTCAAACCTGGTGATAGTGAAAACAGAGGGGTAAACTGATTTAACAGAACTTAGCACTCCTCCTGTTGTTCCAGTGTCTGATCAGAAGAGAAATTAACTCTCTTCTTCCTCCTCGAGCTCTTTGCTCATCCGCCGCCAACTCCCTCAGGGTCAGTCGCTTTTCCAAGCAACGAGTGGGTAGTAGATCTCTCTCTTCGGCTGGGGCCTCCTTCTGGAACAGCCTCCCTGTCTCCCTGAAACTTGAGGAGAACCACCTTCAGTTCGGGAAGCACCTCATTACCCTCCTCTCTGCTTTCTCTCCCCTCTCCCCTGCTGAATACCTGGCTTATAGTGAGACTGCACTGGTCACCTGGCCACCCTTCTGATATCAGGCACAAGCCCTGCCAGTTGCCCGCCTGCATTGCCTCCCTGGCAACCCCTGCACCTGGGGACTGTTGTCTGTGTCCCTACAGACCCCTCACCCGAACTTTGTCTGCACTCACCCTGCACTTGCCACCTGCTGGCCATTCTTTTATTTGTCTTGCTTATTTATTATCCCATGCACCACACTTTCCTTTCTTTTATTTATCTTGTTTATTATCCCATGTACTGCACTTTCCCCTCTCCTCCCCCCTGCACTT
This sequence comes from Ambystoma mexicanum, assembly GCF_040938575.1. Lineage (NCBI taxonomy): Eukaryota > Metazoa > Chordata > Amphibia > Caudata > Ambystomatidae > Ambystoma > Ambystoma mexicanum. The sequence goes on along the minus strand of NC_090929.1, from coordinate 1,109,397,083 downwards.
CTCCTTTTTCCCTCTTCCCTTGCACTTGCACGATCTGAATGACACCTGGCCTAGTAAGATAGTTGTCTGTCTTCCCTCTGTTCCCCTTCCCTTGCCTCGTCGTGCCTTGAAACACTTGTGTATAAGCGCGTTATAAATGCCATATCATATCAAAGGTTGTCCCCTGAGGAGGTCGGGTAGAGGCTCACTCTCCTCCTCCTCCTCCTCCTCCAGAGCAGAGGCTACAAGCAAAGCTCCCAGTTCTGGTGTAGAGACATGGGTCTTTAGGCGGTTGGTGTGAAAGACCCTGGGGGCCTCCTTAGGATTGACCCAGTCCATTTTATAATTGACCTCTCCAAGTTTTCCCACAACCTTGAAGGGTCCAATTAATTTGTCCTGTAAGGCCCTCTGCCTTGTAGGTACCATAGCTAGAACTAACTGGTCTTGAGTAAACTCAACTATGTTGGCCTTTTGGTCATCAAACAGAAAAACAGATTGACTATCCCTCTCTATATGGTCCCTTCTGCACAACAGGTTAACTGATCTGGGTCTACTTTGTCATTAAGTAGATAAACCTCCTAGATCAATTTAAGCATTTCCATGCATCACACAACTTTGATTACAAAAACATTTGCTTTATTTATTCATCATAAAACCATTCTAAAAAAACATGTAAACCATGAATCAATAAACATCATTCACCACTTACATACAACATTGATTTTACAATAATGGGGTAATTGAATTTGTTTGTCCTCAAACATAACCTTTGGTGAGTTATGTATAAGAGATAGGGAAAGACATATTTGATTCCCTTTTACAGTCGACATATGTTTCGGCCCTTACAACATGTATTAAACCCTCTCTTTGGTTGCCACTTCAACTTAGTTATTGGGCCATCTTCAGGACACACATAATTTATTCAAGAAGGCGAATTTCATTCCCCAATGGTGGAATCAGAGATCTAAAAAAATTACATAAGACGTATTTTTTAAAAGGAAATGCCAAGCTGAATAGCTAGATTTGAAGGTGATGACTCATAATATTTTAGAATCAACCACATCACTAACCTGCTGTCCATATAATGTGACTTGGGACTTTTGAGCATCTATACTGGCAGATTAGATTTGTGGCGTCCAGCATCTTTTTCCTAAAAAATAAAGGAGGGGGAGTTTTTTAATTGTCCCTTATAACTAATGGTTAATGATCTTATTTCTTAGTTACAGAGAGCTACTTTGTGCAATTTACGTGTTGGTTTGTTCTTTGACTGCTCACATATCATTTGATCTCCTAATGCACCAGGCGGTGTCATCAGACTTGGATGGAGCGTCACCCGTGAGTGCTCTGGTTTTCAATGATCAGAGTCTGGTAAAGAAAGAGATAAGTGGTTCAAAAAAAGGCCATGTTAAAACGTTTGCCTTTTCTTTTTCAGTATTGCTTTTCAAAATTTTACACACAAGGCTGTGAACAGTCTAAAGTTGTCTAACAGCCACTCCTGGTTGCGGGCTGGCAGCGTTATGTAATCTGTCATGGTTGCACCCTAGAGGTGATCTGTGCCTGAAAGATCGTGCGAGTCACACCGCGTCATTAGAATCATAGTACAGTTCTCCAAAAGTGAGCGTCAGGCTAAAGTGTTTTAGCACTTACTTGTTAATTCTCTTGCCGTGGCTTCTCTCGACAGCAGTTCCCTGATGTGTGATGAGTTTGTGTGCCTGGCTCAAACTATTTAACTCTCTTCCGGTCACGTAACATGAGGAAACAGAGACTTGTGACATACTACGTGCTGTTGTTTGTTTTTTCAAAAAAGCACGAAAACATTTATTTTCCTTATATGTATGTATCAATATAATCATTCGATCTGCTTAGAGGCAGTTCATTGTCAATACTGCACTCGAGCAAGAACCTGCACTGAAAGCGTATTTCAGAACGAGCGTTGTCTCATGAGTTCTTTTATTGTTTATTTTTTCAAAAAAACACAAAAACATTTTTTTTCCTTCTATGTATGTATCAATATAATCATTCGATCTGCTTGGAGGCAGTTCATTGTCAATACTGCATTCGAGCACGATCCTGCTCTGGAAGTGTATTTCCAGACGAGCGTTGTCTCGAGGATTCTTAACGTATATTTGATTGTATGGGGTAAATCGAAGGGAATACGATAAATGTCCTAGTATAAGCGCCAGCTTTTTGGAAGACATTTTTGCTGTCAGTTACAATTTGAGTTGCTATCAAAAGCCAGATATTTTACTTTCAGAAAGTAAATTTCATGTGTTATAGAAGATAATCTATATCATTGGCGACATTGTATATCACAGTATATTATAGGCAGTATGTGTGGTGCCAAGATTGCCTGAGGCATCAACTCGTGTTGTTGGGTGGTCCTGAAAAACCTGGAGCTGTCATCGTGGACTCCAGACACAGGTGGTATGGTATGCAGTTGTAGATGTTGTAACTTCTGTTGTTAGTGACTGTCAATGACAGAAGGGACCGTATAGAGAGGGGTAGTCAATCTGTTTTTCTGTTCGCTGACTATAATTTCTCCCCAATATACAGATTTGACACCCTGCTAACAAAAATAGGGGAGCACCCAATTCTATATCTCGGCCTTCTGGTCATGCCAATGCATCACCAGAGCCTAACCTGCTTTCAAGTTATCAGAAGCTTCTGTCATCATGTATGTCATTCTCCTTCAGAGACCTAACATATAGTCAGTGACTCTTACTGGCTTGTGGGGAAGGGCACTCGCCAACCCCTCCTTGATTAGGGCCAATGGACCTCAAACCGGATGACCATAGAGAAGCTGAAAGGGGCTGTAGCCAACCCCTTCTTGAGGGACTTCTCTATAAGTAACGAGAAGGCATGGCAGTAGAAGGTCCCACTTTCTTCTAATGGGTTCTTCTAAGGCACCTATCATGCTCTTCAATATTCTATTAAACCTCTCTATCAATCTACTGGTTTGGGGATGGTAGGCTGTTGAGAACGTGTAGGTCACTCCACGGTTTTTTCCACATGGCTTGCATGTAGTGCAGTGGCGGCTGGTGAGTTTGAAAGATGGTGGGGCGTTCATTTCCCCGGGGGAATTTTTGAGCGAGTGTGCGCAGCGCGCGAGCCTACACCCCCCAAGGGGGAGCGTTCTCCCACCCGTGAAATCTTTTGAAAAATGGCCTCCAAAATTTGCAATTTTAACACTACCTCAGGTCAAGTGATCTAGCATTGCCCGCCCCCCAGGCACAACTTCATTATAGTTACTCACACTTACTAGTCTATATGTGGATCTCTGGGCAAACAGGGCTTTAGACCCTGTGAAATGTTGTGTTGAGATGACCTGGCTCAGGTACAGGGCCATTGGCAGGCAGGACAGGACGCAGGGGATAAGCGGTACTTGGGTCTGCTGTGCACTGTTAACAAAGGCCCGACAATTACAAATGTAAAGCATTTCATTGTTTGCAACTGTGTTCATATGCACACATTTTTAGACAACTAAAATGGTGATGGGATGTTAGAACTTGCATGTCAGGGGAGTGATTGAAAGAAAAGAAGGGGACAGTAGACAGCTCATTCTTACAGCAGTACTTAAGTGTGTGATTCCAGACAGTATAGCGAGGTAACTGCTTTTCATATTGAAGCTTTATCAGCTTTTATTACCTTTTTGCACACGGGAACAACGTGTTTTCAGTCTTTGGCTTTTGTGTCCTAGGCTGCATATTGCTTTCTGGGAGTTGTAGTCCTGGTTCCCGTTAAGTGAATGAAACAAATGAAAAAAGCCTGGAGCTCATCAGTGTGCCTTGGTGTAAGGGGCCAGATAGCAGACCTACTCTGGGGTGCTGGCAGGGCTGGGGATTACAGCACCTGCAATGTATCCCCCCGTTGGAGGCCCGTGTGTTAATCCAGTCAGGGTAGAAACCTGCTGGCCCTGGGACTAGTGAAAGGAAGGTGGGCTGTGTTGTTTGTTTGAACAAAACGTGTCGGGCCTGTCAGGGGACATTTGGTGCAGAATTCCGTCCAATTATGTTTTCGTGGGCAAGCACACTGGCTTCTGCAGCTCGGTCCACTCAACTAGAACACTACGAGCAGGGCAATAATGGATTGTCAAGCAACAATTGAAAGTTGCCATGGCCAGGCCCAGTAGTACTGGGCCAGGACAGGCAGCATTAATGATATGATAGGTTATTTATAACGCACTTTATACCCAGAGGTTTCTTAGCAGGGACCTGGGGATCGAACCTGTGTTGCTCTGTGTCGTCCTGTTTCCAAGGCAAGCACGTTGTCCCTGAACTATCTGCCAGCAGGAGGATGCGAGATGGAGGGAACGAACAGTCTATGGATTGAAACAATACATTCCTCAAAATCCAGCCGTTGCAGCAGAATATTTATGACGAAAACCAAAGCGAAAATAAATCATGATTTAAAATAACAACAAACATTTAAATAAAGAAAGAATGCCCCCTCAAAAAGTCAATCTATTCCATATAAGAACACTAATGATGAGAATGCACATTGCAGATAGGCTATGCGCATGTAACATACCGCACTTTGATTTGCAGTGAGTGCGTGGAAACACGTATACAGTGTGTAAACGAGAGTGTTTGCTATTTGACCCACACATGTACAGATAGAGGTACGCTTCATATTACGCATGATGACAATAAGCAATGTATAGAATTCCTGACGCAATAACTAGTTATATGCCAGAAGAAGCTACATACTGCCGTCTATCCCACGTCTGCCTGCGCAGGTTCTATAATAATCGTTTTGAGCCACGTACTGTACTTAGTGTCACTAAATACAGTACGTGGCTCAAAACGATTATTATAGAACCTGCGCAGGCAGTGTTTGCATTCATGGTCATTACAGCCGCCGAGGACCCGGATTATACGTGTGTTTGAAATAGCTTTACCTCCTCCCGCCGGGTAAACAGAACTTTCTTTTAGATCCCGCAACTATCTTTAGAGCAAATAAAAACGTGCCACTTTTAATAAGAAGTGGTCGTCACCCTTCCTTAAGTACACAGGGCCGGGCTGAAGAAGTTACTTACTGCGAGTCGGAGGGAAAACTTGGGCTGCGCTGCCTTTCTCTCAGGTTGAGCGTGGGCAGGGCAGCACAGCATAAACACACCAAGACGTAATCACGAGGATGAAAGAATGGGGGGAGAAGCGTGCCACCAAGAGTCATCATCGGCCCACCCCCACACTCAAGTGATTGGCTGCCTCCATAGATACAGTAATGTCATTGGCTGTTTGCCAGCCATTGGCAAATAGCCAATGACATTACTGTATCTATGGAAGGGAGGGAGGGAGACTAGATAGATCTTTGGGGCGCTGTTTGCGCAAATAGTGATGCTGGCGGGGCCACCCCTGAAGCGCCCCGCCAGCCTCCTACTTAAAAAGGTTACGTAAAGTGCGTGGAGCTACGAGCTCCACGCACTTTACTATGGGCAAGAACAATGTAAAATGGGACGCGCCCCGCTGTTGCAGCCGGCCCATGAATAGGAAACCTATTCATGGGCCGGCTGCAACAATAAGAAGGTAATGGTTCCCACAGCGCCCCCGCGCTGCTACAGATTCAGAAGAACTTAATCTAATCTTCTGAATCTGTTTAACACTCACACCTGGTGGGGGGTCCTAGGTGGGGGGGCGGCGCCTTCCGCCCTATAATAGCAGCCGCCACTGATGTAGTGGGACATACAATTGGATCCCCTGTCTGAGATAACCTCCTTAGGAAAACCAACCCTGGTAAAAATACCAAGGAGGGCCTTAGCCACTGCCTGAGCAGTAACAGTCCTCATAGGTATGGCTTCAGGATACCTGGTAGCATGGTCTACCACAACCAATATAAATTGCTTCCCTGAAGATGTGGGAGAGTTTAAGGGACCAACAATGTCGATTCCTACCCTTTCAAAAGGGACTCCCGCCACTGGGAGAGGCACCAAAGGTGCCACGTTCTTGGCTACACTCTTGCCAGAAGTCTGACAAGTGTGACAACTTCTATAGGACTTATCTACATCAGACCGCATCTTGGGCCAGAAGACATGAAGAGAATTCCTATCCTTGCTATTCTTAAAGCTTAAGTGACCAGCCAAAGGAATCTCATGGGCTAACTGTAGAAACTGAGGTCTCACCCCCTGAGGCACTACAAGTCTTCTGTAGTACACTGGGGGTAGACTCAATAGGCTCATTGTAAAGGGGGCCATCCTCCCATTACAGCCCGTGCTTCCTTGGCTCTTCCCCTTCCAGCTGGAAAGCTTCCTGTTGGCAAAGTCACTCGAGAGTAGGACACTCTCTTTGACCTCTGCTGAAGTCTGCCCTACAGGGGCCACCTTCTGCAAGCAAAGTCTGCAGCTCAGGGTGGTCTTTAGGATCCAGATCCCCAACAGGGGGAAGGTCTTCTTCCAGATCTATGTCATCAGTAGCTGATTCACCATCCTCTGGTTGAACCTAACACTCAGCCTCGGCTGGTGGAGGAGTCCCTGGTGTGATTGTGGACTGTCCTCTCAAAGATGTCCTGGTTTTGTGCACAGGAGTGCTACTTTTCTTGTTTCCTGAGACCTTGGGTTTCCCCTTTGTCTCTGTCTTCCTGTAAATAGAGGTTTGCTCTTCTTGTGGACTGGGTGTTATAGGTTCCTCTGTAACAACCCACTGAGAGTCATCTAAGGTGAGCTCTCTGGCCTTCCTATTCTGCTTCTGCTTCCTTTTCCTGGGAGGTCTGGGGGTGCTTGATACAACTCCAAGAATTTTTAAGTCTTTCTCCAACAGAGCTCTCCCAGACACCTCACTTTGTACACTGACAGGTATCCTTACTGTCATATTGTTACACTGGATAAGGGCTGGTAGTATTGGAACCATCTGGATATGGCCTCCAGCAAGCTTAGTGGGGCCTTTGGGTGCCTTAGCAACATCCTGAGGTTTGAATAAGGTTTCATCCACCACCGTAATGTGGCCCCAGTATCTTTAATGGCAGGGGTCTCCTGACCATTCACTAGTTCACTGTCCTTGAAATATTCTTTTGTGTTATCTGGTATAGAATTATACACATCTAAATTCTGCTGTTCCCACAGACCCAGGGACCCTAAAGAAACACTGGCTGAGACGCCAATGAGGTCTTCAGTCAATAGACAAAAGTTTACACTTGTCATATGAACTTCTCCCTCAGGGATGAAGGCTAAGGAGGCAGCATGGACCCCTGAAGGTTTATCCTTACATCTGGGATCCCCTTTCACAGGGTCTGTTGACCCACAAGCATAACATTTACCAAATGTTTTGACAAATGGGGGCTTCTGCTGTCCTCCCTCTGTTTTGGCATCAGTGGTTTCACTAGAATGACTCGTTTCCCAAATGACTTATCCTTCTTATGTCTGTGGCCCTCTTTTGGATGGTAGGATTTAGAATTCTCTTTGTCATCTTTCTTGTGCTGCTTCCCCTCGTCCTTGTTATGAGTGGCCCCAGAATCCTTGTGAGTAGCCCTGTTGGCAACCCACAAGTCAGCAGCTTTTGCTAGCTTCTTGTGATCAATCTCTTTTGAGTCAGCTAAGTGCTGTCTCAGCACAGGAGAGCAGGCATCAAAAATAGACTCTAACAAAAATAGATTTCTCATTCTTACAGAGGAGTTCACTCTGTAACCCTTAACCCAACCATCTAGTTTTTTCAAACATTCACACAGCCAGGTAGCCCAAGGGGTACCATCAGTCTTTTTGCGGGTCCTAAACTTCATAAGGTACTGGGAAGGTGTTTTCTCAAATTTAGCTATCAAGACTAGCTTCCCTTTTTCATACTCCAATTTTTCAAGATCCCCCACCTCAATTTCAGCATCAGTTGCAATCTGGGGGAGCCTAGACAAAAGCCAAGGATCTGATTCCATGTGAAACCCTGAATCCCATAGTTATATTCAAAAACACCCAACCAATCCAAAATATCAAGTTTCACATCATACATACTCACTGCTTCTTTAGGCATGCAAGGTCTCTTTGGACTGGAAGACCTAGAGCACTCTGTGATAGAAACATTTTCAAGAGACAATTTCTTCATTTCAAGAGCATGTTGCTTTTCTAGTTCCCTGAGTTTGATGTCCTGATGTTTGGTGTCAGCTTGGATTTGTAATCTTTTGAATTCTAACTCAAGACTAATTTTCTCAAGAGACACAAATTCTGCACTCAGTGATGGACCGTGTGGGGCCCCAGGGGCTAAAGGTTGGCGCAAAACGGCCTGTTGGGGCAAAGAGGGGTTCCCTTCCTGAGACTCCTCTCCCTCTTCTGACTCCTCTAAGACATCATTGTTAGACTCTGCATTATTATCCCCAATATCATTTTCCACATTTCCTGGGTTAGTAGGTGTGACAGGCCTACTACCCAGACTTTGATGATTCAACAATCTTACAATTAGTTCATTTTTCTTTCCTTTGACAGGGAGATTCCTGGCTTTACACATTTCTTTCAGTTGCTCTACTGTTAAAATGATCAGGGTTTCCGGACTGAAGTTATCCATATTTGATATGTTACAATTGCTTTTCTGGTGGAGCTTAGCCTTGTGAAGTTTTTAAGTTGAACAACAGCAAAGCAGATTCTTAGTGTAACAACTCTACAATATATCCTCACTGCCTGCCCCCAGTATTAGGCAGGATTGTATGCAGTACCCTTTGGGTGCACTACAACAACCCTTCCTCCTGACCTCCTGGCAATAGGAACCCAACCTTTGGGATATGTCTATACTACACAGGTTGGTAGCATGTTGAGCAGCCAGGCTTATCTCAAGAGGTGTCAATGTGAGCTGCAGGGGAGTTACACAGAGATTCACAGTGACAAGTATTCAAATAAACTCTTACACACAAGGTTTCTTGATTAAACCATTATTAATTTATCTAACAGTCAGTCAGAGTAAGCCTTCTTCAGAAGGAGGCAATATTATAGTACCACACAAATACACTCCAAAATACACACTCTTAATATTTCTAAATCAGTAAGTACCCTTTTGGGATGGAACACCTAAACCCTCAGGTGACTTTAGTAACTAGGACACTGTGGACATTAATATACCACTGTTTGCATTTAAAAAACTGGTTTAGGAGTTTTTCAAAGAAAAAGATTATTAGAACAGAACAAGAGATCACACAATGATTCTCAAGCAGGTAAGTACTTTTGGTAACCCCCCAATGCAAAGTTAGTTAACCCTTTCCTGGAAGGAAGACACAACACAATGTCAGAGGGAAGAAGGGGGGTTAAACTTACTGCCTGCTTGAACATGGAGGAGCAGGTGGCGGCAGTCTGTAAGACTGGCCATTTTAAACTCCGGGTCTTGCGGAAGGTTCTTCCTTTTATCCCCACAGCTTGCCAAGCCCCGGTGGTGGCCACCTTAGTATTAAGCAGTTTAGATTACTGTAATTCGCTCTACTTGGGGCAGCCTGTTTACTTAATTAAGCGGTTACAACTTCTCCAAAATGCAGCGGCGAGAGCCATCCTCTGCCCCCCTTCTGTTACTCACGTGACCCCTTTATTGAGGCAATTGCATTGGCTCTCCGTTGAGGCTCGCATTATATTTAAGTCTATGTGCATGGTTAATTGGGCCTTTTACGGTATCGGAGCAGAGTATCTGCAAGCCAAATTTGTTCACTACTCTCCTACCCGGTCTCTACGTGTCAAATGGTCTCTCCTCACCCTCTAAGTCTACTTCTATCCCCTCCCCCTCACCTGAGCCTTGGGGTGTTTCTTGATTCTTCTTTCCCTTCTTCCTTTGGATGGATCCTTTTTTTTTGTAGAGATAGGGCCTGCTCCAAGAAGTAGCCACCGTGGTAGCTGATATTTCTACAGCAAACCATTGGCTGCTCTCTCGGGACCTGCCCGCAAAAGGGGAAAAAAGCCGAAGGCTAAAAAAAAACCCTAGTGATCCTAGATGGGTAAGGATCCTGTTCAATGGTGGATAGCTGGAGACCAAAGATAGTGCTATTAACTGCTCCGGTGATGGACTCCAGAGCACTTCAGATGGCCGTATTGAAAATGGCAGCAAGGCTCGACAGATAAGTAATGGGCAGAAACTGAAGGAAGGAAGGAAGGATGGATGAGGAAACTAGGAGGGATCCTAGCAGGGGAATAAGGCAGTATTTATAAGTACGGGTAGGAATGGGAAAAGGGGGGGAAGGGAGGGAAGTACGGCACAGGAAGGGGACGAGGGAGAAACAAGAAAGAACAGAAGTGGCACAGAGGTTCCGGGCACGGAGAGACCAGGACGAGCCCAAAAAGCCGGGAGGAACAGCAGCATGACACCAGGAGGTGTAGAATCTGCGGTTGCAACACGACGGCCGCCGGCAAAAACAGGAAGTTATATCTCCCCGCGGCCGTGCGTAGCAACCGCTAGACTGCAGACGAGCGCTGGGCCCCCGAACGTTGCGGAACGCTCAATGGCTTCCCAGCCGCCAGCTATTCCACAAACGTCGGGGAGATCAGCCCACCTTATAGCTGTCCTGCGGTTTAGGCTGGCATGTTCAGGGGGTTGTGCCTTCTCCATTGTGGCCGCTAATGCCTCAAACAAACTTCCACTTGCTCTGCGGAGTACCGCTGATCATTTGGGTTTTCGGCAGAAATTGAAAACTCTATTATTCTAATTGTGTACTCAGATTAATACCACTCTCATGCCACCAGTGCCATGATGCCGTTGGCGTACGTGCACTTTAACATAACATAACATAACATAACATAACATAACATAATAAGAAGAGTCATTCAGGGAGCCAGGTTAGGCCAAAGTCAATTGGGCAAAAGTCTAGGTGAGCTGAAGCACTTCTTGCAGGTAAGTAAAAGTCTTGCACAATGTTTTAGAAGTTTTCGTAGAAAAGAAGAAATCAAAGCAGGGCCACAAGCTGTTTAGGCTTGTGAAGTAAAGAAGCTGTCAGCAACTCTACAGAGCAACCACACGTCTCACCAACAGAGAACAAGTGCAGTTACACAACAAGAGGTAAGTTCTCTTAGACTGTACAGTACATTTAGGTTGAAGAAAAGTGCAGCAGATGACTTCAGTTCTTGTGCAGCTCTGCAGATCCCAGTGTTCCTGTGCCTCAGTCGTGGAGACAAGAGGGAGGGCGTCTGGGGACTCCTGCACTGCAATGGGAAGGTCAGCGGCAGCAATGGGCTGTTAGGGAGAATTCTCAGAAATGTGCTAAATCCTCCATACCTTACAGACCCCAGCTCTTTTGCTGGACTCTAGGACTTTGATTTTTTAACTGGATAGAGTGAGACCCTTTTTTCCCACTCTCGCATGTATTTTCAATGTGATTTGAACTCTTTGTTTCTTTTGGTTGTGGAGTCTGACAAACTCAATAGGCATCATCTTTTACATTGTCACACAGCGCCTTCATTGCAGTGACACAGGGAAGTCTTTTTTTGATTTCCCAAGGTTTAAATACCTTCTCTTTGATAAGCTACTTTTTCCAAGAGCAGTGAAGTGAAATTGACTTTACTTACATTGTAAACTTTCTAGACCCAGCACACACTATCTTACAATAGGGTGCTGCAGATTGCACTACCGGCATGAATCAAGGCGGCAATAGCGGTCACGGCTATTAATGGTGACCGTTATGAGCGGTCACCGCTAATAACGGTCACCGTAAATAAGCGGAACCGGAAGTAGCGTCATCGCACAGGAATGGGAAAGAGCACGGCGGCCATCTTTAAAAATACAATCCATTTCCATCCTCAGCAGCCAGGACCTGTAGGATATTTCTGTGTGCCAAATCCAATCCACAACAACACTACAATGCCCAAGGCTGTGAAAAAGGGTGCCTCCCGCCAGCGCAAGGAGCGCTTTAATGAAGACGAGTTACCCATGCTTGCGGAGACCCTGGCAGAGAATGCAGATGTCGTGTTTGCCCTGAGCCTCAAGAGGGAGGCTGTAATCAGAAAGAAGGAGATCTGGGCACTAGTGGCGCAAAAAGTAAGCACGGTTGGCAACACTCCCCGCACAATCAAGGACTGCAGGAAGAGGTGGGATGACTTGCGCCTGCGAGACCGCAACATACTCTCGGCAAACAGGAGCCAGGCCATGGCAACTGGCGGAGGAGCAAGCTCTCCCATAAAGCTATCCCGGTGGGAGAACATATGTGCAACCCTGATCGGCATGGAGTCCATTAAGGGCGTGGGAGACATGGAGTGTGGCATGTATTTCAACAAAAGGAAGGAATATACAACAAACTATATCAAACAATGAACATATCCCCTCAAAAAGCAATTTTAAATAACAGCTGCTAAACCAATATAGGCTGCATTATGTGTTCTCAATGGACATCAAACAGTATTGTCAAAAAATATCATTTTTAATATATTAATCTCTAATCCAGCACAAGTAATACAAAAATTGTTTAAAAAACATATACACATAACATAGTCATATACATGTTAAAAACATTCCACCTCACAGTATCGAAACATTTATGCCGACAATTAGATCAGCATAACACAACAATGGCAACTTAATTGATCTCATTTCCCATTGTGTGTACCAGCCCTATGGCGAGTGTGGCGCCACCTCATCGGCGGAAGGAGGTGAGTGTCCTAAGAAAACACTGTAATGCAGAGTCTGATGATAGTCCACCAATATGTCTGTCTAAAGAGGCAAGCCATGGCCCAATACACACACATTCCCAGCATAGTTGTCGTACGCAGCACAGACAAATGCAGATGCCTGCAGCAAGGCAATGTCATACCTTACACAAACCACACTAAGATGTTAATGGCATAAGTCACACTGCATGCAGGCCACAAAAAATATGCATGTCACATAGCATACGTCTGCCCTAACATGAGTGACCCCGACATATGCCTGCATTACCCACCCATATAGCAAGCAACGTGATCATCCAAACTCAACTGCCTATTACCCTCTATTGTGTAGATGAGCAATGATACAAATGTATGCATGATGCTTCTCAAACCATCACTCATGCCGTCCCTCTCTTCGACCCCCACAGGCTCAGACTATGACAGCGAGGCCCGGGACTCACCCACACAGCCAACCACACCCCCGAAGAGGGCCCGGGATGAGGGCAACAGGCCTTCGACCTCAAAAGCCCAACACAAGCCTTGCCATGCAACACAGAGGAAACCACCTCCGGATGCCACGGCATTGGTGCTGCCAAGGGCCGTCGACACAGAACCCGCAACTCCAGTCACACTTGCACAGGACACAGCTGAAGCTGCACGCTCAGCAGAGTTCAGTTCAGTCGGGGAGGCAGCAGCTATAGCACCCCTGGCTCAGGAGGAGGCACAGGGAGAGGTGTGGGTGCCTGTGGAGGACGACTCCTCCGAAATGCCTCGCACACCAAGTCCGGCACCATCCCCCCATCTCACATCGGTAGACTCTGCTCACGCCACCACCCAGGAGCAGTCTGGGGGGTGGGGGAGTACAACCAAGAAGGCATGAGTCCCATAGGGGAGCCAATAGATATTGTGCATGACACCCAAGCAACCTCCACCTCCACAGGTGTACCGGCGGGGGGGGCAGCGGCAGGAGGAGCTAACTGCCCTGGTGCGACAATTCGTATCTGACAATGCCAAAGCAAGGCATGAGTGGCATGTAAACAATGCCTCTCTGGGCAAGATCATTGCCGATAACACCGCCTCTCTGGGCAAGATCATTGCCAATAACACAAGTAGACTGTGTGAGGAGGTATCAGCCCTGCGGCAGGTCCTCGGCCGCATTGCTGATGCAATGGAGGCTGAGCGTCCGGCCCCTCAAATGGAGCAGGCGGCCACCCCATCGTCCTCGAGCTCCACACAGACTAGCCCACTACGCAGGTCGTCGCGCACCCTGCGCCGCCCGGACATACTGCCACCAGGTGCAGGGGAAGGCAGGAAGTAGACTGGCCCGCCTGATGAAGGCAATATACACTTGTTGGGACATGTGTGGGGGAGTTATGGGGGGAGGGGGAGGGGAGTGAGGGTGTGTGGGTGGAGGGGGGTGAGGGTGTGTGGGGGAGTTGTGGGGAAGGTGGGAGGGATGTGAGGGTGGTGGAGGGTTAGTGCTCTTTCATTTTCATTGGACATTTCAATACACCAATAACTTGAGTGGACATTCATCATTGCGCATGTGTCATTTATTCATATACAGTGCATAGTGTACATGTACCCCCACACCCTGTGCCCTCTGTCCAACCATCATGTCACCCTCTGCAGCCATGTGTGTCAGAAATATTGTGCAATCACTGACTGACGCACAGAATGTCCCTCCTGTGCATCAGCACCGCGATGATGTGCAGCCACATCTTCTTCATCCCCTTCATCATCACCAGGTGGTAGCAGTTCAATGTCAGGGGGCAGGGGCATGTTCCGTCGGATACACATGTTGTGCAGCATGACACGTGCCATGATGATCTTGGCCACCTTCTCATGCATGTGGAGGAGTGCCCCACCCGACCGTCTTTGGCAGCGAAACCGTGCCTTCAACAGGCCAAAGGTCTGCTCAATGACCACACAGGTACGGGTGTGGGATCGATTGTAGTCCTCCTCGTGCCTGTTCTGTGGGTTTCGGACAGGGGTGAGGAGCCACAGCTTCAAGGGATAGCCACTGTCACATGCATGGGAGGCAAAAAAAGGTATATGTCAGTTGATTCATGATGGACAGCTGTACTACTCACACATGCCTGCAGATTATCGTTGGTCACATGCACATGTCCCTGGTTGTATGCACACCATTTTTAGGCCCTCAATGTGTCCTGTGCCATGGAATAATGGTATGGGTTGCATCTTCAAGATGATACACAGTTTGCACTACCGTCTTGTTGCTCATGCATTGTGTACGCATACAGCTGTGTTCGTGTCTAATTTGTGATGTGTTGTGTTCTGTATAATTTTCTTACTCGGAGCGTTGGCAGTAGGCTCTGCAATATTAGGCATTCAGCGCTGATTTTTCCCATGGTGACATGCAGCATTCTTATGGTTGTGGCGGTCCTGTGACAGACAGTGGATTCCCTTGGTGGTTCTGTTCAATGCACTCCCATGGATGCTTGTCCTCTGTGGTGATTTGCTGGAGACACCAACATAGTGCATATTCACTGCATGTTACTGAATACTGTTACGGAGGGTGAGGTCCGCTGATGAGTGGTGCACGTGTTGTGGTATGTGGGGTGGTTTACTCTTTGACATGGTGTGATAGGTGTCAAACTTCCTTCAATCCTATGGGATTTGGGTGTCATGTTCTGTTTGGGGCACAGTTTTTAGTGATGTGCCCATTGTGCTGTCATATCAACATTGACACCATGGTGGTGTCTGCATCTCTCCCCCCATTTCAGTGCCTGTCATGCAACTTACCAAGCAGCCAGGCACGTCCTCCAGCATGTCGCTCCATGAAGCGTGGTAGCCAGGGATCAAGTCGAGGGTACACGCGGGTGGACGGAGTCCACCCACTATTTTCAGAGGGTGGACTCAGTCTCCCCAGCTAAAATGAGAAACATTGAACATCTTCGAACTTATGAATTAAATCTGATCTTGGGGATCGAACTGCAGTTGTTGGGGTTGCAGGCTGGACACTTCACCACTGCACTATATTATCTGATGAAAAATGACAAACGGCTAAAGGTGAAATGTCCCATTTCAGTACTGCAAGCTCCAGGGAAAACCTTTGTATTGGTTTTTGGAGTGTGAAACATGCACACCTTTTAACGTTTTCAAAAACACTATTAGAAGAAAATATCCTTGCTTTGTTTTGTGTGTGTGTTGATTTTTTGAAAGGCAAATGTCATTTGTCCTGTGCAATTTGGGTGGTTATGCAAAGCCAATTTAATGAAATGCGCATATTTCACCGTGATATGCTAATTTCCTGGCGACATCACATTCCATTGCACTTGTTGAGGAGTCCCCCCACTTTAATTTTTAGGACTTGACCCCTGGTGGTAGCTTGGAGTTCCGAAGGACCATAGAGTCATGAGTTGATCCGGGATATCGGGCACAACAATGTGTGATGATCTTGCTGGCATCGCATACCATCTGCACATTGATGGAGTGGTATTGCTTGCGGTTGCGGTACACCACCTCCATGGCA
The DNA here is from genome assembly GCF_040938575.1 of Ambystoma mexicanum. Taxonomy (NCBI): domain Eukaryota; kingdom Metazoa; phylum Chordata; class Amphibia; order Caudata; family Ambystomatidae; genus Ambystoma; species Ambystoma mexicanum. Next base: position 1,109,381,091 of record NC_090929.1, on the reverse strand, counting down.
TGCGGGACCACCAACTCCACGTGGGTGCTGTCGAGGGCACCTATACAATTTGGCATGCCTGCCAGTGCATGGAAGCCAACTTTTGCATCAAAAATCTCTTGGGGAGTCCGTGGTAGGGATATGTAGTCCCCTGTGTGCTTGAGGAGGGCATCCAGCACTTGGTTCAGAATGCGAGAAAATAAGGGTTGTGATATGCCATGCCTGTACCCCACTGTGTGCTGGTAGGTGCCTGTGGCAAGGAAGTGGAGCACCAACACTACCTTCAGTAGAGGGGGGATGGCGGTGCGTATTTCAATGAGGCTGACAACGTCGTTGTGTATCATGTCCTCGATGGTGTCCCGGTCCAGACGGTACAGGGTGTGGATCTGCTCAGGAGTTAGGTTGAAAGGACTGGCTGTGATGCAAGGGATTGGGGGCAGCCTGCGTGGTACCGCTGGCTGCAGTGGTGGGGCATGCTGGGCCTGTCTCACCCTGCTTCTCCTCCTGTGCCTCCTCTGTGGTGCCTGCTGTTGCTGTTGTTGCTGGTGTGGCAATGCAAGCATGTCCCCCAGCTGCAGTATTTCTAATACTATTGGAATCATCTTGGTGTGGGAAGAGGTGTGGTGTGTCGGTGTGCTCCTTTTGTGCTGGCCCAGACTCCATTGCCTCCACCTGTGCTGATTGTGTGCACCTGTGGCAGTTGGGAACACTGCACATAGCATTTTACGGTTGGTTCACGATGCCGGTATTACCGGCATGCCGGTATCCCCTATTAACGCCTTCATGATGCCGGTATTTGCTTGTCCGCTTGACTTGTGATTTCCTCCCATTAGCGGCATGCCGGTATTCCCTGTATGATGGGCCGCATGCCCACGTCCATGCCGCTATTAGAGGCATTGTTATTAACAGTGTTTATTGAATAATTGCCACTGTGAAACTCTGAGTTACAACCCTACTGCTCACATTGACCCCTCTTGAGATAAGCCTGGCTACTCAGCCACACTATCAACCTGTGTAGTACAGACTTATACCAAAGGTTGGGTTCCTATTGCCAGGAGGTCAAGGTTGCTGTAGTCTTCCAAAGGATACTGCACACAATCTTGACTAACAGGCATGACGTGCTATGCCGCTGGCTCCTTTAAGGAACACACACCACCAGTATCCAAGGCAGATTTTGGAGCCGGGGGAGGGTAATAGGACACCCACCGGAGGCTGTGGGTACAGTGGGCATGAACTGGGCACCAGGGGTGTGCCAGGGTGCAGGGAGGGGGGGGGGGGTGAGTGCCCGAGCTGCTTTCCCCCACCATGGCTGTGCCACAGCACACCTTAGGTGAGAGTCATCCAGTACTGTTTTTGCTTTGAATTCTGGGTGTTGCCGTTTTTCTAACTTTCAAATCGGAAATGCAAAACTACAAGTCCCAGAATGCAAAGAGAAAAAAAACAGGACTGGGCAGCCTTCTCATGCATGGCCAGGGGAAGCTTGAGCACTCTGAATTAAAAAAGCAAAACCGTTTAACCCTGGTCCCGCACTAAGCCTGCTGAGTACCAGTAAAACAGAGCAAAAAACATAAGGACTTAACCCATGAGCACCAAAGAAGAGAACATGTATGTTCAGCACCGAATATTTATAGACTGTTAAAGATGTTCCGAAACAACTGGGACCAAGTTGCCCCTGAAAGTGTACTTGCCTGTTTTTGTTTATCTTTAATACAAGTGTGCTGATGCCAGTTGAGTAAAGAAGTTGACTGCAAAATCGCAGCGCACGCTTCTTGACCTAAAATTCCAATTCTGCACGCTTGTTTAAAAAAAAATGTAAATAATGGTGCATTGTGCTTGCATAGGTCATCCTCTCCTGGAGATGGTGCTGTGCGTGATGGGCAAGGCTTAGCCCCTGGTATTTTCTTTCTTGTTTCCTGGATCTCGTGTCCTTTTTTTTTCTTCCTGCTCGTACATGTGTTTGTGTTTTTGCAAGATTAACGCTTCCACCGCCGTCGTCACAGTGGCAGTGTTGCAGACCCTCTGGCAGGAGGACTGAGCTAGAACAAAAGTACTATCCCTGGAGAAGAAAGAACGTTCGCCCTGCGCTTTCCTTGTAGTATTTGTGTTTCATCCCGCTGAAGGTAATACGTGATTTAATACTCGTAATAACCGATTTGAGCCAATGTTATTTGATTGCTCGAGTTTTCCTGTCCGCGTACTTCAAAACGTGCCCATCCGAGTTCTCTTTAGCTGTTTCTACTTTGTAGTTTTCCGTGGCAAAAATGCACCTCAGGTCACATAATACCTACGCGTTGCCGTGTATGCTTGAAAGCTTCACAAATCTGGGGGCGCATAGGGGGACTGATTTTGGAAAAAGTTAAAATGTTTGGAATAAAAGTTGAGCAGTCTTTGTAGGGTTATTTCTATGTAGTTTTTAACTAACGTAACTTGATCGTACTTTTAGGGTATTATTTGTGTTTGTATTTTTCGAGGTGTATTTTTTTCTGCGAAGAAAAATGTAAGTCTTGAATCTCTGGAGGTGAACTTTGTAATATTCATTGTGCGCTTTCCCTTAAAATAATGTAATTTTTATAAGGGCTCTTTAAAGTCTACGATTCGTTTAGATTAACCATGAAACCATTAATGTTTTAAAACAACGATTATGTACACTTAAAAAAGAAATCAGTGAGGCGGACGATTGAAAGAAGACTAGCTGATGAAGTCCGCGTGGTTTTCTTGGGACAGAGATCCCATTGTTTAAAACGTGCTTTTTTTCTACAAGGGCAGACGGGGAGATCCCGGAAAAGAGGTGAAAATGGAGGCAGAGGATTAAGGGAAAGAAGAACAAAGACAAGAATACGCAAATCATTTCATTTTAAGACGTTCTCCGAGGTGTATAGTTGCTTTTTGATTGAGCAGTTGGTATTTTGTACATGTTTCAAAGCTTTAGCAAACCTCTTTTACGGCACTTAAAGGGAAACATGTTGTTGTGACAAGAATGAAACAGTTAATGCCGGTTTTGTAACCCGGTTTAGTTTTCCTTCACAAAACACGTGGAATGCATTCTAACCAGGGTATCAATGGGAAACGCTATTTTATTCCCCTATGTTTTAATAGAATTAATTTCCTTTGCAGACATGCCGCCAAAAAAGATGACCGCAACTGGCGTGAGGAACGGCGCGGCCAAGGGCGCAGGCCGGAAGAAAGCAGGGGCCTCGGGTAGGAAGCGTGCCCGGGAAACTGTTAGCAGCGACGAGGAGGACCGCGACTCTAGCCCGGGGCCGGATGGTGGTCTCTCATCTTACAACAGCAAGGGTGCAAGAAAGAGTCAGTCTTCGCTCATCGTCGTGGAGCCCGAGCACAGCAAGGAGAGAATCGTAAGTAAAGCCCGAGTCCGCGGCAGAGTGGGGGCACAGGGGTTTCCAGTCCAAAAACTCAGCCGGGGGGAGGGGGGGGGAGAGGTGGTGGTTCCGGCGGGGCGCGGGGCGCCGGGTGCCTAGGAAATGGCAGAATCCATGTGAGCTATGCCATGTCAGAACGGAGGCATAGCGTTTCTTTTTCTGCGTTTTTAATCAAGTTTTTGTGGTAGTGCCTTTGACAAAACATTGACGTTTCGATTAAATTGAGATTAATGACAGCCAGACTAAGTGGGTGTGTGTGACTGACCAATGTTAATACATGCTGCCGTTGTTCCACTTCATCATTGTATGTTGGAAACCCTTTGGTGTCCTAGATTAATGATCCCAAAATCCCACTAGTTTCTTATGAGAATCTCGTAAAGCATTTTTGTTGGAGAAATACTGTGGAAGAAATAAGGGAGCAGTCAACAGTGGGGTGATATCGCACCAGGGGAAATCCCCCATAGAGATACCGAGGACCACAATTGCAGTGGGGCACCTGGGAGAAAAAAACAAACAAACCCACTCTTGTTTCGCCAACCAAATGTGTGTCCTTTATGCAGGGTAGGCAAATATCTAATGGTTGGTCAACTCCCTGGATGGCAAGTAAATAGCGCAGATCTGTGTTTGGGGGTAGAGTTGAGAAATTATTCTTGGGATCTTGTCACCCAAAAATGTGCTCAGTAGGGAGAAATTGCATCCCATGTTACAATGATCTACTTCCCCCTGCTGGTGTGGGACTTTACAAGATTCATCTGTGTGGTATTAGTGACCCGACTTTTAACAAAGGCCTGCACATAAGCAGGTCCAATAGCGCAGCGAGTAGAGCGCTCGCTTTGACTTCTGTGCAGAGCGTGCTGACGCAGGTTTGAATCCCGGCAGGGCCAAACTCAGCCTTTCATCCTTCCGAGGTCGATAAATGAGCACCACACACCGTGGGTAATAATAAGCAGCGCTCAGATACCTGAGGGTTCGTACCGCTATATAAATGCTAAATTATTATTATTATTATTATTATTATTACACTAGTCGGTAGTGGCTGAGCAGCCAGGCTTATCTTGGAAGGGGTACTGTGAGCTGTAGAGCAGTGCAATGAAATCAATAAATAAGCTATATTAAATTATTTATATATACACAAAGCAAATGAGTCGCACTAAATATGCAGCAACCAATGGTAACATTGAATAGAATTTCAGCATCCAGTTATTCAAGCAGCAATAACGCAGGTGGATAATTTCATTTTGTACTAAAATATTTCCAGCACATAGTGACCTCAATCAAGGTCAGTAGTAGCAGCTATGGTGTCTGGTTCACCTTAAAGTAGTTTGGAGGGAAAAAGTGTTGGAGTAGAATAGAACACTGTATCAATAGTCTTTTCTCCCAGAGGGATGTAGGAAGTCTTTCCCCAGCAATAAGAGTGTAAACAAAACCTGTATAGGTAACCAGCACTGCTGAAGTCAGTGAGGTTCAGAAGGGATGCCTTTTGGGACCCAGGACAACCAAAGTCAATAGGACAGTTCTAATGTAATCTTAGAAGAAGTTAAATAGTCAGTAGTTCTTTGAAGAAAAATCCAGGAGCTCAAGAGAGCCTACTTGATCAGCACAAGCTGTTCGGCCTGCACGAGTGAATTGACATAATTCAAAAGGATAGAGAGAAGGACTTCCCAAGCTAGGGAGCACTAGATCTGACTAAAGGTGGTTAAAAGCACTAGATCTGGCTAAAGGTGGTTAAACCCAAAGCCCCTCAGTACCTGTAGACTTGAAGCAGATGTTCCAGCTAACTTCCTTCTTGATGCAGCAATGCAGACCCTTGGTTGTGGGGACTAAAGGGAGGACGTCTGGCGGGCTTCTGCAGCAGCCCTCTCGAGAAGGACTCTGCAGCAGTGGATTTCACTAGTTTAAACGGCTCTTTGTGGGTTTGGTGCCTTTATCTCAGCGCCAAAGAGAACGAATATCCCTGGTTGGAATTTCCTCTGTCCTGAACTATGGTGAGGGGACTCTGGATGAAGATTTCTTGCTTCTGTAGACTCGCAGGGATGCCTGCGAAGTTTCACCCGGATTCGTCCTTTGGAAGACGTTGCACTTGTCGATGGCCCAGGTACCCGGGGTATTGGGAAATTTCAGCCCAGGAAGGTTGCAGCGACACAGGTGTTGACCCAGAACGAAGCAGGTCTTGTGGGTGCCACCAGCCTAAGGGAGGAGGTCGTCCTTGGCTGAGCTTTCCCCGTTGATGGTAAAACGGGGTCAGTACAGCTGCAAGGCTTTACCCGTGCTTTCGCGGTCCTGGAAGGTGCTGCTGGCTTCTCTCTGAGTTTTCTTCAGATTTGATGTTCCAGTGGTCGACTATCCCTGTCGCCCCAAACCAAAACCCTTGCCTTTTTATGCAAAATCCCTTAATTCACATCACACAGGGGGGGGGGGCGTCCTCCAGGACCACCCCGCGCCCAGTTGGAACTGGTTTCAGTCAGGCATGCCTACTAACAAAGGACCGTGAAGTTTCAGGCTCTTCCTTCACTTCCTACGTTCCCAGACGCACTGGAGCCTGGGCGGACTTCAGCCCTGAAGCCCAACAAAGGCAAAACACACAATGGACTTAAACTTGATATAAACCTTGTAAAAGCCCAGAGGGAACTAACGAACAAGACATGGCGAAAAACACACCATTTTGGTGAAATGGTCACCTTTTGAGTGCTGCACTGCAGCTGAGAAATCAGCCTGCATATACCTTGCACAAAAGGTACTAAACCACTGCCACCAGCCGTTCAAGTTAGTTAGTGTAACATAGTTACATGAGTAAGTGAGATAAGGAGTTAATAGGTAACCCCACGAGCACTCCACCTGAGGTGGTGTGTGCTGGACCCACAAAGGAAAAAGGTAAGTAAGAGAAAAGTTGTCCTACTATTCTTGGGAACTGTAGTTCACACAAGAACATGTATTTTAAACATTTAGAGGAGTACAAGGGGGGACTCGGTGGGACTGCACACAGGGTGCTGTGTCACTATATAAAAAGCAGATGCCTATGGAATTTACCAGACTCCATTAAAACATAAGGTACACAAAATCTTGGTTAGAGGGAAAAGGCATGAGTCGGTGGCAAAATCGGTCACTCACTCAGGAGGTTAAAATCAAAAGGGTCTCATATTCCAGCAAAGGGTTGGGGGTCTCTAAGGTTAAAGGGAATTGGCACAGAAACTGAACATTCTCCAGAACAAAGCATGTGAATCACATTTAAGTAATAAAATGCTTGCTGCCCCTCCTGGGGGGAAGGGAGGATGTGGTCCAATACCTGAAAATATATAGTATCACCTTCCATTTTTTGACAAATGTATATTCTAAAGAATCTAGTTTAAAGGCAAAACAGCAAGTAAGATTATTGGCTACACACGTTTACCCTAAAAGTACTTCTGCAAACACCATTCGATAGGGGTGCTGGCAGCCTAGTAAAACATTCTTCTTTCTCCCCCCACCCCAAGTTTCTGCTTGGAGAAAGGGCTCACCCGCAGAGAGTTGGAGGAAGACGAGCATAGGGCTTGGGAAGGTGAGTATTTAGGAAAAGAGCGTCGCAGATAGAGCGGTCCCAGAAAGCCTTGTGGACAATCAAAGGGTCTTGCACTTAATCCTTGGAGCTAGTGAAGGGATTTCAGTACCGGAGAGATGCAGTCCCTGGGCTTGAGGCCAAGGATAAGTCTTGCGGTTCTGTCTGGATGAGTTGAAGAGGACGGAGGGTAAAAGATGGAAGGTTGAGAAAGAGACTGTTGCAGTAGTCTGGAGATGGTTAGCCTATAGGCGAGTATGTTGGCATGTTTGTGTGGTAGGTAACCATCTGGTTTCTCCATGCGGCATGTGCGAGTTGGTGGTCATTGTACTTGTCCTGAAGCGTTTCAGTAAAATAAGGGTGTGGTGAAATAAGTTGTAGGTTAAGGTGGAAGGTTTGTTGGTGGTTGGTATTGGCTTGGGGCAAGGGGAAGCCACAACGTACCCTCATCTTTCTTCTCCGTTGATGGGAGTTCTGGCGCACTGATGCTCCAGTAGCTAGATCTGGTAATGTTGCACAGTTGATATTTGTAGTTCAAAAAAGGTCAGCTGTATGGTTGATTTTACAGCCTCCTCTGTGCTTATTTTGGGTTCTTGTTTTTTGTTGTTGGTGTGTGTGGAATCTATGTTGGTGTGCTTGACCGGTAAGGGGAGGGGTGTGGTTTGAAGGGGGGGGGAGGAGGGAATTGGTTCAACCACCCGTCCCCACCATTTGTATTTTTTTGTTTATTTATTTTTTGCTTGCTGGGCTGAGTGCCTTGGTTGCCTTTCCTGAACTGTTTTTGGCTGGTTTAAAGTAGTCAGTTATTTGACCAGCCCAACAAATTCGCCTGCTGTAACGGACTAGGAGTTGCAATCTCCACATTACAGCTGCTTTCACACCAGCTCGGTTTCTTATCTCACGATGCCATGCTCTTTGATAACCATTTGATTTACAATGCAGCTTCTCTTTCCAGAGGCTGTAGTTTTTGGTCTTACATGGAACTTTTCCCGGCTTTTTTTGGAGAGGGAGAACTGGTCACCTGAACTATTAAGCCAAAACGGCAAAAAAGAATGGACACATATTGCCTTACTTCTGTTCGCCTTTACCGAGGTTCTGAGGATCCTTCACACCGGAGCACGAAAAACACTCCTCACCACACTCGGCCCACACTTCGCTCAATATACACATGAAGATACACATGAAGATGTTATTAACAAAATGATTAGACCGAGACCAAATGTAGCCCTCCTGGACCTGATCTACTCGTTAACAGGTTGGTTTTGTTCAAGACGGCAGGGAGCAGCCGGGTGGAATGGCTGTTTCTTTAAGTTGTACTGGAAGTATATAGATTTGAGCTAAACGGGAAAGCATGGGTGCATGCTTTATACTTCCGATACACAACGGTGGTCGGGGTTAATGGGGTAGCTTCCTGTAAATCTGGATTGAAGAGGGATGGCGGGTCTGCTTTCTACCCTGCTGTTTGCCTTAATCATCAAACCCTTGGCAGAAAGAAAGATGGGTAAACAAATTTGGGGATTCTTGGTTGGATAGGATGCATATAAAATTGGGCTCTTTGCTGATGACTTATTCCTTTTTATCATGAGTCCACCATTGTCTTTGAAGGGTTGTGGTGGAAAAAATAGTCTCTCTCAGGTTATAAGATTAATATGGACAAATCCTTGTTAATCTCACTGGGATAGGAGATGTAGGAAATGATGGACATATTGAAAGATTTCCACTTTGGAATTCGATAGGAAGGATTTAAATATTTGGAAGTAAAATGGGTAGGGATATAGGAAATCTTATCACCCCTATGGGAGCAACTGAAAAAGGACATTGCCCAATGCAGCACACTGCGTTTGGGTGGATGGGGATGCTGGGACTGATTTTCTATTCTCTGCCGTGGGGGGGGGACAGGTGTATAAAAGGCCAACCTTTATAGGGACAACTTGTGGGAAATATAGCCAAACCAGTTCAAGGTAGCAGTGACGAGTGGTCTAGGCTAAGTCTCAAGAGGTGGTGAGCCTGTAAAGGGTCCACAATGAGTACACACAATGGGAGTCGCAAATGACGCTAGGACAATATGTATAAAAATAGTATTTATGGCCAAACGCTATGAAAAATGACTAACGGGTAGAAATATCACACAACACTACTAGAAATACATAAATAGTCAGTAGAGTAGGGCATAATACAGATAAAACACCTGTAATGGAAAGGATAGATTAGTTTATGTACTACAGGTGCACAGAGAATTGTCCTGGGAGGATAGCTCAGCGTCAACGTGCTCGCCTTGGAAATAAGACGACACAAAACAGTACAGGTTAGATCCCCGGGTCTGCGCTTAGAAACCTCTGGGTATTAAGCACGTTATAAATACGCAACTAAGACATATTCCTGTAACAGCACCTCAATGCCCCGGGCTGTGTGAGTAAAAAAAAAAAAAAGCTAATTATCCCTAGCTTAAAAAGACCTTCCCTAAGTTGCCTGGGGCCTTGTGCCCAAAAGTTCAGGGTAAGTTCTGACACAGTTTGTAATGCTGGAAAAATGAAGGTAGGGTCTTTGGGGTCCAGTGAACGATTCCAAGAGTTGGAGGTGAAGTTATTCTAACACAAGTGTTCCCAACTCTCAGAAGGCTTGCCTGAGCAAGCAATTTCAAAACCAGAAGTGTTTGTAAAAGTTTTAGAAAAGTTAACAAAACTTTTAAAGGGAGTTTAGGGTCAGGTAAGAACCACTGTAACTCACACCCGCAGTCCGATTCTTCACAGGACTTGGCAGGTTAATGGGAAAAGGTCTGAGGTCGCTTTTCCTGCTGTCAGCCTTAGTCTATGTTTCGCAGGGTTTGCTGGTTCGAGCAGATCTCCGGTCGTTGTCTTTGGCTAGTGCAAGGACTCTCGATGGCAGAATGCGGCAAAACACGATACAGGACCCCTCTCAGGACGGTGGTCATCGCAGCACAGCGACACAAAGGGACTTTCTTGTCGCAGTTGGACTTTCCCTCCTATCTCGGGTCCCCTTGATGCTAGGACTCCGAAATGTTACTGAGGTAAGTCGTTGCTGAGCTAAGTCTTGTAGGACGTGGAACGGTGTCGGCAGCATGGTAGCCCAAACTCAGAGCTGGGCAGTCCCGGGAAACTTCTGACGGCTCTTCTTTGCAGACGTCCGGATTGGATGTTCCCGTCCACTCCACGGGTCACAGCTACCTTGCAGGACTGCTAAAGATCGACAGCTGGACCGGGCTCTTCCAGGACAGCAGCAGAAGTTGGGTCGCCAGGCCTCCTTTCCGACGGGTCTCCTGTCTCCTCACGGGTTGCACAGCTGGACAGGTTGGCTCCTTCAGATTTCTCCAGGATCTCTCCAGAGTGGGTGCAGGGGTCCTCTTCGTATCCCAAAAGCCAGGTAAGAAGAGAAACTCCAAATGGCAGAATTAGCCCCACACACCCCAGCAGTGGTACAATCAGGATGACTGGCGGGAACACTCATGCATAACACTTGGACACAATGAAACCAGTTTTCTTTATTGGGAACAGACAGTCCCAGCCCACATCCTGCCAGGAAACACACATAGCCCTTCAGTAGCCTGCCAAAAGCCTCTGCTTTCCCGGGCACTGGAAGTCCATATAAGGATTTTCCTTAAGGCTATAAGACGAGATGGCCAAAGGACAAAATCTCGTGGCATGGCCATGTTTGGTCACTAGCCACAATTATTGGGCAAAAGCAGTAAACATGGTAAGGCTGAAACGAAAGGCACCAACATTTTTTTAAAGTCACTGCTGCCACCAGCTTGTCCATTTAGCACACCTAGAGTAACCAAAAATCCTCTTGCGTTAGTCTAGGGCAAGAACAAAAGTGTACCCCTTTGTACTGCATGTAAGATTCATTGTAGAATAAGTTACCACAAGTGATAACCAGTTACTAAAAGTAGTAACTAAGTAACAAGACTAAGGGAAACAGTCTCCAGTATGGACAGCCTGAAGGACATGTCAGTTTCCCCATAACCGATGAGCAAAATAAAGAAATAAAGTGTAGTGAAGCAAGGCTTCATTGCACTGTAAAAAGTACAGGTCAGTATCAAATAACTTGCACAATTTGCTTAATGTGTATTCTTTATCCTTATACAATGCCTATATATTGTATTCCTCCTGTATATTTCGTATAACTTGTAATATTTTGTATATTCTCTCCCAATGTAATGACTGTAAATAACTCACTGTCTTGTTTCTATGCCTGTAACTAAGTGACGCGCCCGGATGCCCTGTGGTCTGGTGCGCTATATAAATAAAATAAATACTAAATACTAAAAAATAAAAGCAAAATGTTTGAGTCCATTAAAATGGAAGGAAAGCTGCAGTAAAGAGTAGTATTTCGTAACGGAGGATAAATAAAGATGGATCTTCTCCACAGGCTACTCTTACTCACTACAATGCTACCAGGAGTTCTGCTAGAACAGTTTGTAGAAGAGGTTGGAGCTGTACTTCTCAGATTTATTTCGGGAGGGTAGAGTGATGAGACACTACTCATATTTGGTCTTGCCTAAAGAGGAAGGGAGCGTTTGTTTCCCTGATTTAGCAACTTGCTATTTGGCATCCCACCTTAAGATTCTGTATTGCCACCTTAGACCAACCGAGGATAAACGGTAGGTAAAATTGAAGAACATGGTAATGCGCCCAGTGACCGTGGGTGAATGGCTATGGTGCCAAAGAAATTCTTACCAAGGAAGCTTACACAGCATTCAACATTAGGCTTATTATGGAAGATCTGGAAAAAAAGGTAATGCTGCAGTAAACCTCTTGCTGTGGCTGTCCCCACTCAGCTCGCTATGGGCTCCACCTTTTTTGGAGATTAACAAGGTCTGAAAGCACTCCTATTCTGTTTATAGGGCAGGCCTGGAGGGAAGCTTACTTCTGAATATGGGCACTCTAGAAAGGCAACTGAGCTCTTGGAAACTAATTGATAAACTCACATCATCACAAGAAAAACGGAATTTTTCAGACCTCTTACAGGATTTGAACGAGTTCAGATTTATAGCCCAGGAACAAGGGTTTGATCTCTGTAATCTTCAAATGTATAAGAAGTGCGCGTAACAAAACCACAGTAGATCTGAAGAAGAGATGGGCGAAAGATTTATTTTGGTTATCAAATGGGTTCTGATCTGTGAGCTTCTAGACCGTCTAAGGCAATGCAATTCAAGCTTGCACAGATGACAAACCGAGTAGTGAAATTATCCAAAATGTACTTGGGTTGCTCAGACTTATGTTGGAGGACATGTTGTGGTAGAGGTACTTTCTTTCATTTTTGCCGGCCTTGGAAGGTGATGGGCTGAAGTCGCTTTCTTGGATAAAAGTAGGTCAAGAGGTAATGTTTAATCCTTTGGTGGTGCTTTTGAGAGTCCACCCTAAGGATAAAAAACATATAGCTTCTCACATGATGCATAATTTGCTTTTTGCTATCGGAGCTTGTGCAGCGCAGTTCTGGAAGAGACCGATGCCCCCTAGTAAACAGAAAAGGAGCAATAAAAAAGCCAAGTAACTCTACCAAATCAATAAATAACTGAATGGCATAGTGACTCGAATGGTACTTGGAAATTGAGTGGTTTCCCTTTTGTTCCAAATATGGGACTTACATTGAAGTGGGGAGCGGGTGTCCTGGGGTTGGCGAGAAAGGTCATGAAGATTATTGAATAGTTGACTGTGCTGGACCCTTTGGAAAGTTAATTTGATAACCTGCTAGACACATTCAAGGTTGATGAGGAAGCCCTGTTTGTGTAATGTATTGGACGAGAAGGGAGGGTGGTCATGAGATTACTACTTGTAAATAAGTTGAACTACGGAAGGGAAAGGATGCAACTGGGGAGTAGGTTGACTGACTGTTGTATGTTTTGAAATATGAGCATTTATTTTTATATATAATCATTTTTGTTTGACAATATTTTGGTTGGAAAAGGCAACTTCAGAATACACTACACCTGCCTTACTCTGGCCAGTTTGAGATCCTTGCAGGTGGTGCATGATCATGTTTAACAAAAAGGCAAAAGATCAACACACAATCGGGAATAGATTTTGAATCTGCTTCCATAGTTGTTCCTTTTGACTTTGTCACACCTTTTGGGTTAAGGTCGGTTTCTGCTTCTGCAGTCAAAAGTCTGCTGAGCCACACAGTACAAGCATTATAAATGCAGAAGCAAGAACAATTGGGAGTACACAGTGCATCAAAAAGTCCAATAAGATTTAAAGAGTTGTGAAAGTTGCATCAATATTTAACTGAAAAGCAGACCAATAGATCGCTGTGCAAGGTCTGTTTGAGTGTTCAGTGTTATGATTCCAGACCTTTTGCATAAGCCTAGCTCGTAGTGTGATTGTTCATTTCACTACATCCCGGGTTGCAGAGACTAGAGGGTAGTCTGTTTAGGAGAACATCCACCCCCTATTAAGATGGACTGATTAGGAGGGTAGAAGGTGCACGGACAACGGGCTGGGACAACTGAGACGGCAGTGTCTGCTCCAGTTTCAGGAAGGCAATGATTTTGAAGGGATGGCTCAATTCGTCAGTAATGCTTTTTCCTCAGACTGAGGACTGCAGTTGGGGTTGGGGGTGGGGGAGCATGGGATGTCGCCGGCAGCACAAAGCAGTGCCAGGAGCTGCATGTTTTGTTCTGAGAACAGGCTTTTTCTTCTGCAGCAGGCTCAGGTTTTCTGTTCCGCAGCCAATCTCGGAGCTACTTAATCTCCCAGCAAGATTGTCTCCGCTGGGAGGTTCGGGGATCCTGCTACAAGGGCCAGCTCACTTTTACCACCTCATTTCTATCATCTCCCTTTTGGATTTTGCTAGGCTGACGGAGCAGGAGTGTATAGGACAGTTTTGGTGACCTTCGTGAAGTTTGGTCTATTTATTTCTCAATGTATTATATTTTAGTGTTTGTGGTGGTGTTTAAATCGTGATATGCACCCTTGGTATGTTTTTCTTAGGCCCATTACTTTTTTCCCTTTTTTGTTTACCTTTCTATAAAAAATAACGTTTTCCCTGTCCTTACTTTTTGCAGAGCTGCAAAGGTAAAATGGGTAATTGTTGTATTGCTAATCCCATATGTCTGTTTGATGTGCTAGGCCTTATGTGACGATTTCCTTTTACCTTGTCTTTTTAGCAAAAAGAAACTGCTTCTTTTGTGATGGTACTTTTTGGTGAAACATAAGATTTTACCATTTGCCTGTGAAACGGCAAATCCTTTCTTTGTTTTAGTTACCTTCATTTGAGTGTCCCAAAACCTTCAAATTGTCTGTCTGAGTCATGTAATGTAAATCCATTTGTTTGCACTAATCGGCCACGTCTTTTGGGGTAGTGATGGGGCTTTTTTAGAATGGAATTGAAATGGTGAACTGGGGGTATGGATATCCTCCCACCCCGCCCCCCCCCACATTCACAACCACCTTCAGCTTTGGGGACACCAACAATGGTGTGTCTAATTCCTTGCTGGAGGACACCACCTGTAAGTGGTTGGATCAGCCCTCAGTGCACCTGCCCTATGAGCCTGCCCAGGCCTTTCTGCGCTTGATGTATCTTGTGGCTGTTAGGAAAGATTCCTCTTTACTGCACCTTTCCTTCCATTTCTATGGACCCCCAAACTTTTTATTTTTGAATCTGACCTGTTCTTTTTACAGTGCAGTGAAGCCTTAAGCTTCACTACACTGGCTTTTGCTAATCTGTTATGGGGAAAGACATTTCGTTCAGTCTGTCAGTATTATTTTTCCCTTGGTCTTGTTACTTTGTTACTACCTTTTAGTAACTTATCACTTATGGTAACTTTATTTTTTTTTTAATCATTGTACAATGCATCTTAAAATGGGGTACACTTTTTGTTTTTCCTAGACTAAGACTTAGAGTAGAGGATTTTTGGTTACTCTAGGTGTGCTAAATGACCAGCTGGTGGCAGCTGTGACTTTTGACCAATTTATTTGGTGCTTTTCATTTAAGCCTTACTGTGTTTACTGCGTTTGGCTACTAACTGTGACTAGTGGTCAAACGCTTGTCCTTAGGCCATCTTGTCTTTTAGCTTTCTCCCTGGCTTGTGAGGCCAGGAAAATCCTTACATGGACTTCCAGTGCCCAGGAAAGCGGAGGCTTTGGCAGGCTACTGGAGAGCTATGTATGTTTGCTGCCAGGAAGTGGGCTGGGACTGTCTGGTCCCAATCCACATACTGGTTCCAGTAGGTCTGGGTGGAATGAATGAATTTTGCAGCCAGTGGTCCTGATTGGACCACCACTGGTGTGTGTGTGTGTGGCAGATCTGCCATTGACTAGTCGGGGCTGCTGCTCTTACCTGGCTTTTTGGATGAGAGGACCCCTGCACCCACTCTAGAGAGATCCTGGAAGAAACTGAAGGAGCCAGGGTTCCTGTTCAGCTACAAGACTTGCAAGGAGACCGTGGACCAGTTGAAAGAAGGCTTGGTGACCCACTTATGCTGCTATCCTGGTAGAGCCCAGTCTTATGGAAGATCCCCAGCAGTCCTGCGAAGGAGCTGCGACCCTTGGCGTGGAGGAAACATACATTCTGGACGTAGGCTCGCAGTCCTGCAAAGAAGAGCCCTTGGAAGTGCCCCGGGACCACTCTGTGACTGACCAGCTCTGAGTTGGGGCTCTCGTGCTGCTTGTGTTCCGAGTGGAGGCCTGGAACTTGTGGATCCTCTGCTTGTGCTACAAGACTTGCCTCTTTGAAATGTCGTGATCCTAGCATCAAGGGGACCTGAGATAGGAGGGAAAGTACTGCGACAAGTGAGAGCCCCCTTTTGCGTCTTCGTGCATCAGTGGTAGTCGTCCGAAATTGCTTACCTGCGTCCATTCCTGTCCAGAGGGGCCCTGCATTGGATTTTGCCGTCTTCGCCCACTGAGCGTCTGATGCACCAGGATCAGATCCCAACCGCAGAGCTGCTTAAACCTGCAACTCTTGTGGATCAAGGGATGAGGCTGACGGTGGGAAAAGCAACCTCAGACCTTCCTCGACCGACCTGCCGGGTCTCATGAAGAATCGAGAGCACAGGGGTGAGTTTTAACGATACTTGCTGCCCCCTAAACTCCCTTTTAAAATGTTGCTAACTTTTATAAAACGTTTCTAATACTTAGGCTTTGCCATAGCTTGTTCGCACAAGCAATCAAAGTTAGGAACATGTTTATTAGTTAGATCAACTTGTCCCCTGACACCTGCAACTGTTCACTGGACCCCAGAGATCCTACCTTCATTTTTTTCCAGCTTCACAAACTATGTAGAAACTTTGCTGAACCTTTGGGCACAAGGCCCCAGACAACTTTGGGTGGGACTTCTGGAGTTCGGGATGATTCTCTGTGGACTTGTTGTGCAAATAGTACCTTCTTTTCAGGGGTTTGATATGTATTGTGGCCTAATGGCAGTAGTTGTTCTATTATGTATCTAATTCTTAGTATTGTGTGATATCACCTGTTAGTAGTCATTGTTCACTGTGTGTTTTGGCCAGAACTATGTTCACTGTGTGTTTTGGTCAGAACTAAAGTATTTTTATATCTGATTCTCTGAGTGTAATCCTTGACTGCTGCACGTTGTCCCCTCATTTTGGACTCCTTACAAGCTCACCACCTCTTGGCTTAGCCTAGACCACTCGCCACTGCAACCCTGGTTTGGATACAGCTCCCAGAGTTGTCCCTGTCGCAATATAGGTTGGCCTTCTATACATCGGACGGGCCAGATTATAGAAAATTAGTTCTAACCAATTGGTGTACACCACTTGGATGACCCTCTCTACTTAACGTTTAGGTGTTTGGTGGGTGAGTATCAGTATTGGGTACCTCAGTGTTGTGCACTGGTGGAGTGTCTGGATAAATAACACACAATACAGTGTGATTTATTTTGATTGCCTTGTAGTTAACAGTCACCTACTAGATTTGATAACATGGAAACAATTACGTTCACTACTTGAGTTCTAAAGTGGATCACTTGAAAGTGTGGTGGCAGAGGCTTGACAGTCTCTGGCACTAAAGCTGAACTCATTTTTATTTTGAGAAAAGGGTGTACCTCCCCTAGCTAGTTATAGTGGAGCTGGGGCTGGACACAGCAACAGTAATAGAATTGCTGCCACTCCAGTTGCTAATGTTGAGGAGGAGGGTGAATCCTCTGAACTTTATTCTGTCACAACTTCAGATGCTGAGGCATTTTATGACTGGAAAAAGGAGAAGCTCGGGCTTAAAGAAAAGGTGCTTGAGCTTAACATGGCTAGGTTAGTCTTTGAAATAATTGAGTGGCCGAAGGACAGAAATCACCAGATGGAGCTTGCCAAGCTTCAGGCTTCACAAGTTTCCTCCAGAGGATCTGGAGATGGTTCTGAGTCCTTCGCATCCAACATTTCCCAAAAGATCTGCTCAATGCGTATGAGGAAAAGAATTCTATGCATGATTGGCGTATAACCTTTAAGTACAAGGAGTGAGTGATGCTGATGGGATAGCCTGGTTGCTCAGTAGACTGCCCCATTCCCGTTGTAGTGCCATTATGGAAATCTCAAAGGCTGAGAGACAATACTTTGTTAAACTTAACTCTCATCCTCCAGTTTGGGAAGATTCCTGCCCAGTATGTGAGTCGGTTTAGTGAGTATAAGAAAAAAGAATGTATGCCTTTATGTTACTTGTTACAGACTCTTTGAAAAACTTGTCGCTTGTTAGAGGGTTATCCGGTAACCACCTATAGGACCTGATTCTTTTGGTCCTGCTTGAGCATATTTCTGTCTCTTGTTCCTGAGAGCCTAAGCAGCATTTGGCTGACTCTTTCCTAGAGGCTAGACATTGTGTCTGACTTATGGGTCTCAGAGTATCCGATACAGACATTCCTGCTTCAGGTAAGCAAGCAGGAGGAGGGGAAAGGAGCAGAAAGACAGAGGGTAGTGGTACTGATAAAACTATGTCCAAGAAAGCCCACCAGAAGTTTAATAAGGGGAAGTCGCAAGAGTCGGGTCAGGGTACTAATCCTCCATGCAAGAGTGGTTTCTCTAAACCTCCTTATGTGTCCAGACCGAGTGGCGCAACTTGTGAAGCTAGTGACCACAAGAAGGGTGAACCCAGGTGTAAAGGTAAGTCCTTGGTGGTCCACCCTGCAAGTCTCTTCTCTCAGTATGAGGAAGAAGAGATTGCAGGGGTGTCATTCCCTTTAGATTCCTTCCCTACAGGTGAAGAGTCTGAAGGTAGACTAGATTCTTTGGAAAATGGTAATGCTGGAGATTCTGCTCCCATCCCAGACCTGCACCTTATTCGTACATGGTGTTCAAGTAGCAGGTATAAGTACCTCTACTGTTAGATACACTGGGCCCAGTCCTAATGATGTAGCTTCCTCCATGGTAAACTCACAGGTTCTTGCCAGAGATCCTGTGGGGAATACTCAGTTGACTGGTAGGCCCTCTCTCAATGTTCCAGTAGCACCTGTCATTAGAACTGTGAATAGAGACCTGGTCAGGGCACCTGTCAATGTTAGGAGAGTAGTTACTAGAGAAGTTCTGGGTGAGCTTAGCCTTCAAGACTTTGGATAGGCCTATGGAGAAGGGCCTGCTTCCAATGGGAGGACTCTCCACCATTGAGGCAAAGAATCCAACAGGAAGGTGGGTTACTGAAAAGTAAACTCTCGTAGCCCACTAGAGAAAACAGAAGCTGGAGGTTTCTCAGGTTGTGAGGCCCTGCCTCCTGCATTGGTGTGAGACATTCCCCTTGTGGTTCGTCCTTTGTCAGGATACCACCAGAGTGGTCTAACGCACATTCTTGCTGGCCCATGATTGGGGGAGGGGGGGAGTGGGGTCCCAGAGGAACTCCAATGTAGGCATCTCACTGTCACCAGGTTGACGGGTTTGAGATAGGAATTCAGTTACTCCACTCCAGAATTCACTTTTATGAGTGAACTCGGGCCTAATTTGATTAGCCCTTTGACACTGGAGACCTCGAGCAATAGGTTAAACATGGTGATTGCTGATCACAATCCGCTATTCCCTTGCACCATCCCACAGAGAATGACTGCCAAGTCAGTCATTGACACCTGACTGAGTGACAGTCCCAGGGTAGCTCCTCTGCTGTGCTCAGTAGTGGGCAGACCCAATGGAAGAAGGGTGAAGTGACAACCAAACTGTCATCCACAGGAAGATGGTCGGAGAGAGAGAGCCTTGTCAAATTTCTCCTAAGTTTGATAGGCGCCTTCAGTGAGCCCCAGAGAAGGAGGTGGGACCTTCGCCTGTCAAAACTACTTCGTGAATCCCTGAACAGATGTGAGTGGACTAGGCCTTGCCATGTTTCGCAGCTTGGCAAGATTAACTATTCAGTAGGCATTGGTGGACCTGGATAAGTTACCATAAAGTTTCCAATGCATAGCCTGGAGGATTCTATCTTGCGAGATAGCATTGGAGCCCTGCTTCTGGTTACAGAAAGGAAGCCAGAGAAATGTGTGCTTCTCCCTGCCCTGTGCCAAAGCAGCCCTTCTAACGGCTTCAGTGAGAATGACTTGGTGTCTCCTCACCTGACCCCCACACCAGCAAGATGAGCTGGAGATTTTGCTGAGGCAATCCCCCCCCCCCCTCCTGTCACTGAGACCTCTCATGAAGAATCAGAGTACAGGGGATGAGTTCTAGTTCTACTCCCTTTAAGAGTTTGCTAACTTTTACTAAACATTTCTAATACTTTGGCTTTGCCATAGCTTGTTCACACAAGCACTCCGAAAGTTGGGAACACATGTATTGGATTAACTTTTCCCCTGACACTCGGAACTGTTAACTTTATCAGAGACCCTGCCTTCATTTTTCCAGCTTCACAAACTACGTGGCAACTTTGGTGAACGTTGGGGCACAAGGCCACAGACAACGTAGGGTTGGACTTCAGAAGTTGGGGTTGATTCTCTGTGGACCTGTAGTGCAAATACTTATCAGAGCTCTATGTATTGTGCTCTACACCAGTAGTTGTATTATCTCATTCTTAGTATTGTGTGATATTACCTGTTGGTAGTCATTTTATTGTATTTAACCATAAATACATTTCTTTATACTTGATTCTCGAAGTATAATCCTTGACTGCTGCACTGTGTACTCATTGCGGACCACTTTCAAGCTCGCCATCTCTTGACTTAGCCTAGACCATTTAGACCAGAGTTGCCCCTGTCACAGTATAGGTTAGCTTTCTATACATCCGCCCACCAGGCCACAGTATAGAAAATCGGTCTAAACGGTGGCCAGTGGTGCATAGCTTGCTGAAGATTGCAGCCACGTGGGAGTGATGCTTTTTGGGAAGGCATAAAGGGCATGTGAACAATTGTGAGGAAAGTAACTGTAGGCACTATGCAGATTGAGTAAACATTAGTTCTATATCATGTCATTCTGTGCTCACAAGTATGTTTGCTCCGCAGTAAAAACACCCCTTGCTTCGCATTTACACATTTGTTCTTGTAATAAGCCATGAGTGAAAATTAACTCGGAAAGCAGCTGCACTAATAGCAGCCTGAGACCCTGACTTCATGTTTGTGTTTAGCTTGTGATTTTTACTACTTATCATGACTAAATCTAGCACCAGTGTATTTGTTCTCATCGCCTCAGAGAGATGGACTAAGCATTTGCTGTAATTTTATTCTCTGTTTAAATGGATTCTGAATGAATAAACCTTTGACTGCCAAATAACGCGGTGCCGGTATCTCATTCTCTTGGTGTGTCCATAAGCGGGCATTATGGATGGAATATTTTCCACAAAATGGCACCCCTAGATGTAGCCATGACTCGGATAGGATCCAGTTGGACAGTGTGTCATGGTAAGGGAACAAGTAGTGGACGGCGAAAGGACGTGGGGTGCACTGCAAGAGGTGGACATGGGTTTCCTGCAGCTGCGGCTTTCGCCTGCTAGCTGATTTCCTTGACACGCTGATCTTCCGTGACCAAGGGAAGCAGACTCAGACAACGAAATTGGGTCAGACCATTCTGGGTGCAGTATGTGTATTGTGATGAGCACGCTGTGATGTATTATGGATGAATCACGAAATGAGCGTGTAGTGTTGTATTTTTGTCGGAGCATTGTGTACACAAGTTGACACCATGGGTAGCTCGTGCACTAAAATTTGTGGCTTTTAATGTTGTAAGGCTCGTTCCAGTGCTCTGCAGCAGCATGTTCCGTACATTCCCTGGAATGTACGCAGGTGTGGGAATTGATGATTAAAAAGGGCTTGGGGTGGTGGTGTTCTTGCAAGAATGGCATAAATACACTGCCACCAACAAGAGTTTCCTGTTCATGGATCTTTTGACCTGGAGAAAATGGGGTACCTAAGGGAAGCATTAGCCACGGAAGGCAATAAGGAAATGAGACCCTTGCAATCGGAAACCTATAAACAATGGGAAGATTGTAAGACAAACTCTGAGCAAAGCACATAAATATAAACCGCAATCTGAAAAAGACAAAGCATGCACATATGATCATAAAGAGATGAAAAGGCATTGGGAAGAGGGAAACGGTGAAGATATGAGAATTAAGGGTGTTTGTGTTAGTCCATGCTTGCCCCGACACCTAAATTGGGAGTGAGCTTGGAGGAAGGGCTGACAAAATACGTCCAGATGCAGCCTATCACATCATGATTTATAGCCCTCCAGGCCAAAGGAGTTGAAGTTGCAGCTGTTTTGTGGCCATTTCCTCTAGAAATAAGAGACTGGACCCCTTCATTATAGTTTATTTTTATACATCTAACAGAACAAAGTATCCAAAGAGAATGAAGCAAAACATTGCAGGCACTGGTTAATTTGTGCCGTGAAAAAGCAATTGAGCCTTGAATTGTAGATGGGTGAATGGCAAATGGGTGGAAACTTGGCTTTTTTTTTCTTCTTCAGATGGTATTTTATTTTTGGTATTGTAGGTACGATGCAGAATGACACCTAGTTCACAAGTGAAACTACAAGGTCATTTTATTTTTAAAAGCCACCAAAATAAATCTGTTTGGCGAAGAGTATACCTCAAGCTTTGGCTATTTTGTCAGCATTGTTTTGTTAAGCACATGCCTTAAGTACTTTCTTCTAACAAACATTAGTTTTCATTGTGTTATGAAATATTACAGGATTTTCTTAGAAAATAAAGAAATATAACAATATAGCCAATAAGTACATTTCAGAATGTGCCTTTTCTCTCGCTTGACATTTTGACATGTTTCTGGTGCAAAAAGCCTGCAGTATCCTTTGTTTGGCCCACCACTGAAGGTTTGTAAATTACAGCTGGCCCTCCAGCAAAGCAAGTTGTGCGCCCCTGCCTTGGAGGATGAGACAGACCCATTGTTAATGGTTAAAAGGCCACCACCGTCTGGTATCTGTTGATAAGGCGCTCTCCTTGTACCCACAGGATTACAACCCATGACACGGAAACCGCGAAAAGAGTAGTGTTGGCTTGGATCAAAAACTGGGTAGAAAGAATGGAACAAGCCAAAGCATACATTCCTCCGCAATGAGATGTGTATATTCGCAATAGTGCTAGAACTAACTAGGTGAATGTGGCTACATAAAAAGGTGAATGAGGACCAAGTGTATCCCCTCCCGAGCGATTATAAGGAGTGTAAGCTTGGCTCAGAGTCCTGTCCAAAAGTTGTCTAAATTCCTATTTTGATCATAAATGCCCCAACAAAGTTCATGGTAACTCAAATGTTTCTGATGAGGGAAGTGCCTGGGTTTGATACTGATAACCCCACACACCAGGTCCACGTACCCTTGAACAGAATGGAGTTACTGTCTTTTACCAAATATTACCCACATATCGGGCAAAATCCTGAGCAGGAGGTATACCCAGATTGATCGTGTCTTGACAGTCCTTTAACGCTTTGTGATATAAATCAACTGTTCTCATGTAGACTGCCGGCAGCAATATTTATTTATTTGTATAGCGCACCGGCAGCCCAGAGGCATTGTGGCGCTTGTTACATAAAGTGTATAAACATTTTCAGTTGGCAAGGTTACATGTGACCATGAGGTCTCTTAGTTACAGGTACATAATTCAGCAGTAATGCATAAACTGAGTTTAGTCAGACATAAGAAAGCAATTGAGTGGTATTAGATGACAAGTTTTGTTTTGATTGCTTTGCGGAAGGCTTGGTGAGACTCGATCATTGTTAGGTCAGGTGGAAGGGCATTCCAATGTGTGGCGGCTATCGTGGGAAAGCTGGATCCGCCTGCACAGGCCTTTTTGGTTTTAGGAACAAGGATAAGGTTAGAGTACCCCTCTCTGAGTGGTCTTGTGGCGGTGTGTTTGACAATCCTCTGGACAAGGTATGGAGGGGCAGCATCATGGAGGCATTTGTGTGCCAGGGAGAGGGTTTTGAAAATAATTCTCTGTGACAGGGAGCCAGTGGACCTGTCTCCTGATTTCAGAGATGTGGTCTTTCCTTGAGGTCCCAATATGGCGCCAGTGCAGAATTTTAATCCTGCCATTAAGTGGGATGAGCTGACAGAGCGAAAGGGGGAAGACTGGGGAATCGCCTAAAGAAATATTAAATCTTCCAGCACTGCTGATAACGCGTATCCAGCAAGTGGTTCCCCGAAAGCAAATAAGCTGACCGCTTGCAGACGGGAAGAATTGTGGGCAATAATTTCATAATACTCACTGGTGCCCCTAACAGCAAAATGAGTACACCAGCACAGAAGATTTCAAAAGCTTCTGCTACTTTATACTTTCTTCATGACTTGAATCACTTAGGCTAATTGTGAACACCGGTTCGGATTACAGCTTTCTTCGTGCAGCGGTCGCCTGGCTTGTTCAACTCACTGGAGCCTTCTCTAAGAACAAATGTGCACGTGTAAACCACAAAACGGCTTTTTTTCTTGCAAAGCAAGCACTCCGTGTGCACAGACAAACCATCTGCTTAGAATCTATATTCATTCATTTTACAGAGTGCCTACAATTCATAATTTTTCACATTGGTCCTTTTGTACATGGTTCTGTAAGTATAATGTATATCAGTAAGTAAATCTGTTACATCTATGGCTAGCATATCTCTAATTACATTCTCTTGCATAATGAAAGCATTTTTGGTGGATACAGAAGTTGCCTGTGGTCAGACATGAAGCCATTGTCTGGCACATTTAATACAAAAACATATGAAAAGGAAAACGGCCAATTAAACAAAAATAATCATTTCCACCCAAATGTTGCCATGAAGGACCACAAAGATCCACCAATGTGTAATGTACCCACAGGGAAGTGTGCTTGGTCTGCAATACTCTGAACAAAAGTATTTTCTCTATTATCTAGATGTACTGGAGACAGGGTGGCATTTGGGGACACTGATTGCCGTTTTAAGCATGGATGGCTCTATACAATATTCCAGTGATAACCACCCACCTAACACAAACATTCAATCATATTGGCATATAGAATCCCCTTTGCATAATGCCTTTTGGTTTTCTAGCTCTGACGGGAGCATAAAGATGCATGGACCCTCTGGGGTGAAATAGCCAAACGCTCGTTGTTTGGCATAGCTTGTGTATGGAGCAAAACAAAACCGCAAAAAGCAATTCCATGAAGACCGACAATCCAAAGAGCAATTAAGCTCCATGAACCTTGACTCCCCTCCTAACGCCCCCAGCCCGCCAAGTAGTCCATTTAAAGATTGTAGTCTTGCTCTCGTGGTAGCTGTCCCTCATAGAAAGGGATTCCTCGTCAGTCAGTTTGCAGTTCAATAACTGTTAAGTCAGTTTCCTGAGTCTCAAGTTATAACATGCTCCCTCTTGTTGCTCCAGCAATGTCTTTGGGACAAATGTGTCCAAAGTCTCAGCAGAAGGGGTGCTTTCAGCATCAAGCCCAGCAGGCAGTGGTGTGGGCTAACAAAGAAGATGGTGCTCGCTTTATGTGTGACACGTAGACGCAAACCTTGCAGGCATAATATTTTGTAGCCGTTGCAGTGGTGAACAATGCCTGCACCTGCCCTTTTCACCTATGCTGCAGTCCTGATTCTCGATAAGTACCCAGTCATCTGCCTGGATGCTGTGTCCTGGCCCCTTCAATGTTGTTGGTAGACAATCGGCATCCTGTTTGCAGAGATTTAACACAGTTTTAGCTAACTCTTTACAGTAGTCGATATGGCTAAATATCTCTGCATTTGGGACACCCTATACGTTTGCTGGGGGGCCCGTGACTACTTCATAAGGAGGCAATCCTAAGTGCACTAACTCTATTGCAGTATTAACAAAATGCACATTATTGTTCCAGACAGCGTAAGGTAGTCCAAATCGGGATAAATACCCCTTTTCATGTACTTTAGCAATACTTAATGCAGTACTGTCTTTAAAGGGAATGCTTCCACCCATTTGTTAAACAAAAATACTATAACCCATTTTTACTTGACAGGGAGGCAATTTAATAACATTTTTCTATACTGCTTCAAAGGAGATTCATGTGGTCGCAAATGTCCTTTTTGGAGCTCCTTCACTCTTCCTAATGGACGCGCATACTAAACAGCTTTTACAAAAAGCAACCATGGCTGCTTTTAGCTTGGTGTTACTCCACACTGTAGTGAGCAACTTTATACCTTCCCTCTGTACCTACATGAGGTGGCCCATGAGCATAGGACAACTCTAAAGGTGTTAATTTCCATTTTCCCTCACCTTGCATTTCTAGCAAACAACCATGTACATGTTTCCCAGTCTTTCAATTCTTGAAGCTCTTGCTCAGTGAGCTTGGCCTGAAGTTTGCACTGTTTGAAGGGTATTATCAAATATGATATTCTCTGACTGCATTGTTTGTGTAACATACACAAGTGATACAGGGGAACAGGGGACTTGTCTTTGCAATTTGGTCAGTTAAAGCATTACCTTTTGCCATATCACTAATGGCCATTGTCAATTGGTATGGGTCAGTGCATACAATAATTTCAAAATCGATGTACCATGCTGTATTTTTGTCCCATGTGTCCAATCCTCTCAGCCCATAAGTGGCCAAAGTTGTGAGCTACTAAAACGCGTGTTTGCTGTCAGTAAAAATATAACTACAAGACCGGCGCTCAACTCAGCTTGGGTAAGGGCAATCATTTCAGCTGCTTGTGCTGAATGCTGAAATATCCTACAAGCCTCAACAATGGTTTTCAATGTTGTAATGGCATATGCTGTAGTGGTAGTACCATCTGATAATTTATAACACGGGCCATCTACATATAATGTACAATTAGGTTTATCAATTGGAGTATCCACCAAATCTACCCGTCCCTTTGTTTCATTATCTGTTATTTAATACACACTCTTGCATTACTTTTAATTCATCCTATTGGAGGGGTAGTAAAGTGGCAGGATTTAAAGTGTTACAACGTTGTATGGCAATGTTTGGAGACGACAACGTCGGCTCCTATCTAGTTAACCTAGCATTTGTCAGGTGCTGTGTTTTAGGTTTTTTTTCAATAAATATCGGTTGCATGTGGCACAGACAATGTAAGGTTTCTCAATATTATGGCATCGGCTCGCTTTATAGAAAATGGCTGCAGTCGCTACACCCGTCAAACAATTTGGAAGTGCTTTTGCAGCTGGGTCCAATGTAGAAGAAACATATGCACATGGTCTGTTTTTATTTCATGCACAAAAAACGTAAATGGTTTAGTATAATCTGGAGTGCCCAAAGCAGGTGAGTTACACAATGCTGATTTTAGAACATCAAAACTCTTGCTGAGCAGCAGTCCATGGCAAGGGGACTGGAGTGCTTCTAACAGTGGTTTTTCTGAAAGGGATTGTGAATCCACTGTCTGCAAAATGAAATCATCCCTATAAATCCTCCAACATCTTTCTGTGTGATAGGGACCAGTATTTTCATTATAGCCTCTAAGTGCTCAGGGTGTAATCTGTGCTCCCCTTTTGACAATAGATGTCCCAAATAGGTCTAGTTTTGCAGAACTGTAGTCTTTTTAGGGACACTTTATGTCCCAGTGGTGCTAAAAATTGTAATAACCTTAACCTGCAATCTATGCATTGCGCTTGGGTGTCTGCAGCTATCCACGTATTGGAGCATTAGGGTATTTGCAGTCGGTGCGAGCATGTCTAGCTGGGTTTTCAATGGTTGGCTGTAAATACTTTCATTGTAACCTTGTGGGGCGGGGGTCGGTAGTGCTAGGGAAGGTGTAGGACCGCCCTTTCACATTAAAGGCAGTTAGATACGGACTGTCTTCATGAATCTGAATGCTAAAGAAAGCATTTTTAAAGTCCATAACAGTGAAAATATTGTTTGTTTGTTTATTCATTTGTATTGCGCCCCAGACCCGAGGGTATGAGGGCGCATGAGCAGCAAGGTCATTCAAAGCTTGGTTACTGGTTGCTTATACAGTGCATTACATAATTGCAGTGTGACAATGAAGGACATGTGTGCAGTTTGGCAGGCAGGAAGGAGTTAATGCAGTACATATATATAGAGAATTACATATATTTTACAAATTTGCATACAGAGCATATATTTTACATATAGGCATACAGAGCGTAAAGCAACCGTGTGGTGTAAGAGGTGTTAATGGTTCGTGTTCTTTATCCAATGGAGTAGTTGCGTCTGAAAAGTGAGTAAGATTGGGGTGTTCTGAGAGATGGTGGTAGGGAGTTCCAGTGTTGAGGTGCTTTCACCTGGAAGCTGTTGCCGCCCATTTTGGTGGGTTTAAACCTGGGGACAGTGAGCAGGTTAGTCTTGGGGGTTCTGGCGGGTCTGTTGGGGATGTGTTTGCATATTCTGTCTGCCAGGTAGCGCGGGGCAGCGTTGTTCAGGCATTTGTGGGTGAGCGATGCTCCTTTAAGCAGGATTTTGTCTGTTGTGCTGAGCCAGTTATGGGATTTCCTGATGTTGGATATGTGTTCCCTCCTGGGAATGTTGAGCGCTGCCCTAAGAGCGTCGTTTTGTAGCGTCTGAATTTTGTTGGTGATTTGCTTGCTGGCTCCTATGAAGAGGGCATTGCAATAGTCAGGTTTCGATAGTACCAAGGCTCTGGCTAGTGTAATGCAACTCTGAGTGGAAAGGAAGGGTTTGGCTGCTCTTATAAGCTTACATGTGTAGGCCGTGGAGGATGCCATCGAGCTAACCTGTTTGTGGAAGGTAAGGGCGGAGTCGAGGTATATTCCTAGTGTTTTCACTTCTTTGGAAACCTTGATTAGGTTCCTGTCTATGATGAATTTGGCATAGTTGTGGTCGAGTTTGGTTAGGTTGGAGGTTGAACCTAGGATGATGAGTTCAGTTTTGTCATCATTCAGGCATAGACTGTGCGAAGCCATGCATGCCTGGATGATGAGATACACCTTGTTCACCAAGGCCAAATCCTGGTTGTAATCTCTCGTCAGCGAGATGAGGATCTGTGTATCATCAGCATAATTAGTGTAGGTGATACCCAGGCCATCTAGATCGTCAAACAGGGGCTTCGTGAACACGTTGTACAGAGTGGGGGAGACGCAAGAGCCCTGTGGGACTCCGCATGGGATGGGGATGGGGTCGGCGGCAGCAGATGAGAAGACGTGCATGGATCTGTTGTTGAGGAATGACTTAATCCAGCTGATCGCTTCTTGGGAGAAGTGGGCGGCTGAGTCTAAGTGCTTGCAGAGGATTTTATGGTCCACTAGGTCAAACGCCGCGGAGAGGTCTAGAAGGAGTAGTAATGTGGTTTTCCTGTTGTCTCCAAGGGCGTCTATTTGGGCTTTCAGATCTATCGGGGCGGTTTCAGTCCCATGTTGGGGTCTGAAGCCTGATTGTCTTATGCCTAGGAGGTGGTTTGTTTCAAGATATTTTTGGATTTGTTGGTATGCTGTCTTGTCTAGTATTTTGAGCAGGAATGGGACGGTGGTGATATTGGTGTGAAGGCAGTATCCTGGTGAACAGGGAAGCCATGTCCGGCACCACCGGATACTGTGGTTCTATAATTGTATTGCTCGGAGATCGATAATCAGTCTCCATTGTGCTGGAACAAAAGGCTTCTCATCAATTCGTTTCTGTACAGGACAATTGGGCGGTTGCAGGGACTCCCACAATTTCTTTTAGAATCCCTTTTAACTAGAAAATCCTGTATTACGGCTCAATTCCTTCTAACCCTTCAGATTTTAGTCTGAGGAATTAGCGGTAATACCACACCAGGCTTAACCCTTATTTTCACTGGATCAAATGCCATACGTCCTAAATCATTAGATTCTCATGGCCCATGTCACAGGGTCAACTCCCTTAAGTTCAAGTGGCAATACATTAGTAGCAACAAAACATTTTGCAAAGGATTCACATGTTAGGTACACTCAATCGGGTGAATAATGTATTTGCATGCAAATGTTTTAGCAAATCCATTCCCAAAAGATTTAAAGCACATTTATCAATGACGAGCTTAGCCATGCAAGATAATGGGACCTATAATAAACTGTAGAGGGGTCAGATATTGGACTTTGGACCAGATTATTAGAGAATCCCAATGAAGTGTTTACCCAGAGATGGGGAACACGGGGCACTAGTTTGTGGGAAATGTATGTATTGGACGCACCTGTGTCAAGGAGGAATGTCACCCGTTTGCCTTGCACTGCAGCTTTTACAAATGGCCCTTTGAGTCTACAGGAATACGTATGCTCACTTTTCCTTCTAGAGGGCACCCATATGCCATGTGGTTCATTGTACTGTAGTCATCCTCCTTTATAATCCCTAGCTGAAAACTACTGGCCTTGCCTAGGGTCAAAATAATAATTATTCTGTTGGTCATTCTCTTCTGATGTCCTAGTATTTGTTACTATACTGTTCCCGGCATCGGTCGTTATAAAAGTTCCTCTTGTCATTCCTCGCCCATAAGAGCGTCTGCACCATATCTGGTGGGGCACGACCACCTCTTCCTCCTCTATACATTACTCGTCTCCTTTGAATACGCACATTACCTTTGCCTCTTTCTGGAAACGTCTGTTGCATTAGTGCTCTGGTTTTTAATTCCTTCATTTTCTTTTCCTTTTCCCTTTAGCGTGGTGGTTTGCATAATACCTAGCCATGGTCTAAATCTGGGCAGCAGTTTGATTTGCCCATGTAGACTCATAGGTTTGTATATCATTCTTTAGGTGAGGCAGCAATCCCTCTACGTGTGAACAAAAGTCTTTGTGTCACTCTGGCTTTACCTCGTTCAGTGGAATGGACATGGCTAACGCTTCCTTCGTTCAAAATCTTTCAGCTGACTTCCCTTCAGCCTGCCTACAAGCAGTCCATTTATCCCAATTAATTTGCCTGCGATAAACACTTGTTGGATATGTTATCAGCAGAGCTGGAAGAGCTATTATTTCCGCTGTCAATTCCCCAGTCTTTCCCCTTTTTTTCAACTCATCCCGCTTTGACATGATCTAAACTCTTTCATTCTGCATTGGCGCCATATATCTGCTGGCACGATACATGACCCAATTTGAGCAGCCCTGTTTTAAGTACCTGGTCTGCCTGGGTGTACCACTGTTATGGCTTTTGTCTATCTGGCTAATCTTTAGTAAAGGAAGGTAACTTCATCCTATTCCAGGGGACATGGACCTGGTGTGTTTGATTATCAGTATCAAACCCAGGTACTTCTCTCATTGAGTTACCATAGACTTTGATGGGGGCATTTATGATCAAAATGTTGACACTATTGCTGGACAAAAATTTGAATCCAGCTTACACACTTGGATTGCTTGCTATGTGTCCTTTTAATCGCTGAGGGGATACACTTCGTCCTCATTCACCTTTTTATGCAACGGCCACATATGTTTGCATAGCCTTTGTACTATTGCAAATATAAGCGTATCTCGTTGCTGGGGCATGTACACTGCTTGTTTGACGACTCCTACCCCCTTTTTGATCCATGCCAACACTACCTTTTCTGCAGTTTCCGTTTCATGGGATGTAATCCTGTGGGCACGAGGTGGCGAGGAGAATGCCATATCATCAGCTACTCGATTGGGGTTGGAGAGGCCTTTTAACCATTAAACCTTCGTGCTTGTCTCATCCTCTAAGGTCCCTTGGATTCGGGTGTTGGGGCTGAGAGGGGTAAGCCTTGGCTACATACACATCCACAATTCTGATATCTTCATGGTCTCCCTCTTTCCAATCCTTTTTCATCTCTTTGTCATGCACATGACTTATCTTTTTCGGATTGTGGTTTAGGTTTTTTTAATCTGCGCTTCTCTCATAGATTTTTGTCTAGCATATTCTTCTCATTGCAGGGGGTCGAGTGGCCTTGTCCCCCTTAGCGGCAAATCTTTTTTTTCCTTGAACCCTATTTTCGTTTTCTAGGTCAAAAGACCCATGCACAGGGAATTGCGTATCGGAGTTGTTGGCAGTGTATTTGTGCCATTTGCGCAAAAACACTACCCCCAGCCTTTCTTGATTATTAACTCTCATCCTGCCGTACCTTCCAGGGGAGTAGGCGCATGCTTTTCCAATTCTGAGTCATCCATACAACATTTCAATCTACAGCACCCCTTAGTGCATGAATTTCCCATTTCTGTTCTTTTTCTTGGTATCGCAAGGTAGCATTGATAATATCCCACTTAACACAGTGCGACCATAATCGATACAAAACTACATGCTCATTTCATGCAGACCCTTGTTTCAACCCGTATGCATGAGGTGTATTTCCCTATGATTCATGATCCCATAGAAATGCTTTACATTTTCATATCGGACCGCACAACATCATTATCATTGCACTCTGTGCATGAAACACTCCCCCCATTTCTTTTTTTTTTTCTTGGTCTTCTGTGGCAGTGCTTTACCAGGGGGTCAACCATTGGTTGCAGGGATTATTCAACGGGTCGAAGAGGATGTGGCTGCAGGAAATCTCTTGTCCAAATAATGCAGTGCGCCCCACGACCTCCTCACAACATCTGCCTGCTCTCTGATCGTGGCAGCAAAGGCCAACTGGATCTTAGCAACGAGGTTACATCTGGGGTAGTCAGTTTGTGGTAAATTTCAGAATTGCCCGCCTGTGCCCATTAAATGCAAAAATTAGAACACCACACATAAGATTTCAAAGGCTTCATTGCCATGGTTTATTCATAATACACTTTAAGCGGGGCTCAGATGACCAGCATCTGCTTCGTCCGTCCCTCTTCTGAAGTTATGATGAGTACAAACTGCTTTCAAACTGACTTCATGGCAAGTCATTAAATCACTTCGCCTAATTGTGAACACAGGCCGGGTTTTCAGCTTACTTAATGCAGAAGTTGCCTGGATATTTCAACTCACTGGAGCCTCCTCCAAGAATAAACGTGTGCGTGTGCTTTTTCTTGCAAAGCAAGCGCTCTTTAAATGGCGTGCACAGACCAGCTGATTAGCGAATCTCTGTTAATTTATTTTGCAAAGTGTCTACAATTATTTCTCACAGAATATTTTGCACGAAAGGAAGAAACTTTTACCTCATTTAGTGGGATGGATATGTCTACCCCGAAGGGGCAAAATGCGTTCTGTTCCCATTTTGTTGAAGGGTTGTTACCTCACTTAAAGAAATTACCTTAAGTCATAAAGTGCTGCTCAAATATTGATCATGGCTAGGTATTATGCAAATTGCCATGCTAAAGACAAGGGTGGGGGAAAGGAAAATAAAAGACCAGGGCATTAATGCAGCAGGGTTTTTCCCAAAAGAGGTAGGGGAAACGTACGCATGCAGACAGGAAGAGGCATGTACAGAGGAAGGGTAGGAAGTGCACCACAAAGTAGTGGAATGCTAGTGGATACGGGTTGTCACTATTGTAAGGCTGAGGATCATTGGAACCCGGGAATGTCCGTTAAGGAGGAGAAGCCGTGGCCGATCATGGAAGTGGCGGCATGTCGAAGGGAGCATTTATAAAGGCTGATGGCAGCATTCAAACAAATAGTGGGGCACCTGAAGGGAATAGCAACCCGCTCAATTATTTTTACCCACAATGGGGTCGGCAGTATTCGGCTAGGGAATATTATGTGCTATACAGTGAGTGACTATGTGGAATAGGGCTGCCCAGGAGAGGGAAAGGGACGCGTTTGTATCCCTGTAGATCCAAAGGGACATTTGTTGAAATGGTGGTACACAGCAAGCAGGCTAAATTCCTGCTAGACGCTGGTGCCTCCAACACATTGATATCCCACAATAGTGTCTTCCATTCCACTCTCCCCGGGAATATGAATAGATCGGTGGGTTTCGCAAATGAACCTATTCAAAGGCCAATATTGGAACCAGTGTTGGTTCCATCTTTTTTAAGGCTTGGCTGGTGGTCACGGACAAATGTGCTTTGAGCTTGTTGGATGGATCTACTTAAGCACTTGCATGCTAACCTTTATTGCTCGCCTGATGGAGTATATTTGACGTGTTGTGCAGAGTCTTTAAGTGCTTTGTTGTTGCCACTAACTAATTACCTCGAGCATTCAAATAAATTAACCCTGTTATTTGGGCCACTGGCTCTAATGATGTAGGATGCATGGTAGTGGAGCCCATTAAAATCTGTGTAAAACCAGGGGATTTGTTACCCAGCATACCCCAATATAAGATGGCAAAGGAAGGGTTAGAATGCATCAAACCGGTAATCTAGGACCTATTGAAGGGGATTATAAATGAAATGTTGACGGTCCCTGTAACGGTCCTATTTTACCCATACATGTGTGAAGGAAAGCAAGATTCTCCTACTCTGTGGAGACTTATAGTTGATCTCTGCGCCATAACAAGATAGTAGTGCCCCAGTTCCCTGCAATTTCCCCGACATGATCTTCCTTTTTCTCCTACTCGGTGGAGACTTATAGTTGATCTCTGCGCCATAACAAGATAGTAGTGCCCCAGTTCCCTGCAATTTCCCCGACATGATCTTCCTTTTTACTATGATTCCGCTCTCGGTAGAATATTTTACTGTCATTGATTAAAAATGCGTGTTTTAGCATT
Source organism: Ambystoma mexicanum (assembly GCF_040938575.1). NCBI lineage: Eukaryota > Metazoa > Chordata > Amphibia > Caudata > Ambystomatidae > Ambystoma > Ambystoma mexicanum. Next base: position 1,109,347,392 of record NC_090929.1, on the reverse strand, counting down.
CCAATCCACAAAGGCAGTCCGTAACTACGAGCTTTTAATATTTAAGGGCGATCGTATACTTTCTCTAGAGCACCACAGGGATACACTTAAGTCTGAGTAAATATAAACACGCTTTTAAAGACATCATTGGATATGTTCACTTCAACCACTCATGTTGCTTTTTACAATATATTGACTATCTTTTGATAGCTGAACCCCAAGAGCAATGTGCAGAGTGCGGCTGTTGCAGTTCCTAGCACCCCCTTGGGCATAAAGTATCTCCCAGTAAGTTGATGTTTTGTAAGGCACAGGTAATCTACCTGGGACATCTGTTGTCAAAAGGGGAGCGTAGATTGCATCCCCAACGACTGGAAGCTATCGTGAAAATACCTGTCCCTGTGACACAGAAAAATGTAAGTGGGTTCTTGGGGATGGCATCATTTTGCAGGCAGTGGATCCCCAAACTTTCCCTTTTAGCTAAACCATTGTTGGAACAAACACTGAGCAGCACTTCAGTACCCTTGCCATGGACTGCTGCCTATTAATTCACCCGCTTTGAGCACTCCTGAATATACTAAACCATTTCCATTATGCATGAACAAAAGGTTGTGCGTAGTCCTTATTAACCCAACCACAAGGGGCTAAAAACTGGCCATGTGGATATTTTTCCTCTACTTTGGATCCAGTAGCAAAGGCATTAACAAATGGTTTGCGAGGTGTGGCTGCTGCAGCATAATCTGTGAATCAGATTCCATGATGTTGTAACACCCTGTCATTCGTTCAGTCCTGCATGCAATAGACAGATTGATGAATAAATCCAAGACCCAACATTTAACGAATGCTAGGCTAACTAGGTATGGATTGACATTATTGTAACACACATTACGATTCAGTGTTGGAATATCCTGAATCCAGCCACCCTACTACCTATCTATCTGTATTCTTGTATTGCGCCACCAACCCATAGGCCTCAGGGCGCACACAAAAAGGAGGAAAGAGACAGAAAAAACAATGTCAGACAAGGAGAACGAGGAGACATGGAGACTTGGTGAAACCTAAACCTCATAAAGACCAGCAAAATGAGGAAGAGATAGCGGAAGACTGATTTCAATACCGAGAGGGCTATGCTAAGAAGACAGAAGAGACCTATCCTTTGTCAAACAGGAAGGTCTTCAATTGCTTTTTGAAGATAGGGAGAGACTCACTATTAGAGAGGTATTTAGGGAGAGCATTCCAGAGAGCTGAGGCCCAAGAGTCAAAGCTAATACCCCCAAATCTTTTCAGGATAGATGGGGGCTAAACCAAGACGGTGTTGCTACTTGAGCGCAAGAAACGGGTGACGGGTTTCTTTTTGATCCTAGTGGCGAGATAGGATGGAGCTTGGCCATGAAGGCATTTAAACACAGTAGTTAGGCCTTTGTGGTGTAAGCGCTGTTTCACAGGGAGCCAATGAAGGCTGCGCTTGGCGTCGGAGACGTGCATGTTGCGCTTAAGGCACATTACAGTGTGTGCTGCATTGTTTTGTATAATCTGCAAGGTTTTAATGTTGGCCTGGGAGGTACCAATCATTAGACTGTTGCAATAATCAAGCTTGCAGTTTACAATGGCGGCTGCAATCACAGCAAGGTTCTCTTTAGACAGGTAAGGACAAATCTGCCATAAAAGCTGAATATAATAATGACACGAGGATTTGAGATACTTGGCCTGATGGGTGAAGGATAGCTGCGGGTCAAAGTAAACTCCCAAGGTCTTTACGGACTTAGATACGGGAATTATATGTTGGCCAATCAGAAAGTTGTCATATTTTGTGTCAAGTTTCTTCAGATTTTTCTGGGTACCTAAAATCAACAGCTCTGTTTTTGCATTGTTGAGGGCCAGTGAGTTTAATGCCATCCACTTCTGGATTTCAGTGAAGATGGAGTTGATATGCTCAACATCTTTTCGATACTCACCAGTGAGTTTAACAACAATCTGCGTGTCGTCAGCGTAATTGGCAAAGTAAATGCCTAGGGCTGACAGAAGAGCGCAGGGAAGACGAGAGTAGATGTTAAAGAGAAGAGGTGAAAGACATGAGCCCTGTGGAACACCACATAATAGTAAGGTGGCCATGGAGTGAGCATTATCCTTAGTAACTCTCATGTTCCGTGGACCCAAAAATGATTTAAACCAGGCAGAGGCTTCAGGGGAACATTTGCCGATTGTGATTAGTCTATCCGCCAGTAGTTGATGATCGACTAAATCGAACGCAGCGGATAGGTCTAATAATAGTAACAGGGCGGTATGCCCTTTGTCAACAAGGCCAGCAATGTAAGATTTTAAATCTAGCAGTGCGGTCTCAGTCCCATGATTGGGGCGAAACCCAGATTGTTGAGAGGCTAGAATATCATGTTCCTCGACAAAACTTTGGTATTGACAGTAGGCAATATTGTCTATGATTTTCAGCATAAAGGGAACATTAGTGATTGGGCGATAATTACCTGCCTCTGCAGGATCCAGATTTTCCTTCTTAAGCAGAGGAGTGACCCATGCTTCTTTTATGTTTTCGGGGACATATGATTCACTGAAGGATCTGTTAACAAAGGTAGTGACCCATGGGGCAAGGGTATGGATATGATCCTTGAATAAGGAGGCTGGAAAAACATCTCCCCTACAGGAAGTGGGTTTGAGTTTTAAGACGGTGTCGATAACTTCTGCTGTTGAAAAGGGTTTAAAGGTAAAGACATGAGAATCATTAGGAGAATCCATGTTCTCTAGAATGGATGCGGTATTAGTCAATAATTTGACCTGAGAATTAATATTGTTTTGATGAGTTAGAGTTTTATTGGTGAAGCTGTTGTGGATGTTTTGACACCAAGTTCTGTCTGCCGGGGGCAATGAAATGGTAGTACAACCTTTTAAGCTCCTGGAGAATAGCAAAAAGCTCTTTGGAGCTAGATTTGGCTTTAGAAATCCTGGAATTAAGATGCAATTCTTTCGTTGAACGAATAAGAAATTTATACTGTAGAAGAGCCTGCTTATAGGCGTTCAGACTGGACTCAGATGGTTGTTTGTGCCATTGTCGTTCCATTTGGCGTTTTTTAGAACGGGCCTCAGTAATTTCAACTGAGAATGGAGTATAGGGAGCATTTTATTTTTCCTTTTTTTTGTTGGAGGGTTCATCCATTCTGATGGTTCTGTTGAAATGCATGATTGTGTACTAACCACTGATGAACAGACTGGACGGGTGGATATGGTAGACGTCCCTGTTAAACAGCCAGACTGTACTTTGTATGTAGATGGGTCTTGTTTTAAATTACCAGATGGCACCTCTACAGCAGCAGCATATGCCATTGCAACCTTAAAAACAACAGTTGAAACTTGTAGGATTCCTCAGCATTCAGCCCAGGCAGCTATCATTATTGCCCTTAGCAGAGCATGTGAACTCAGTCCAGGACTTAAGATAACCATTTACACAGATTTGGTGTAGCACACAATTTTGGTCGCCTATGGACTGAAGGAGGGTTCCTGACTTCACATGGCACAAAAATACTTTGTGTTTTTTTTTTTTAATCTTGAAAATACTGAATGGCCTGTAATTACCAAAGCAACCGTCGATCATTCAATGCATTGCACACAAAACAATTGTAGATGATCTCGGAAAAGGCAATGCTTCTGCTGATCAGACTCCCAAAGCAACTACTCAGTCTTGTGTATTGCTTATGTATGTCTGCCACGCACAAAAAGATGACACTGTAACATTTGAGAACACTATAGAGACGGTAAAACTCATTCAGTCTGAGGTTACTGCCCAAGAAGTAGAAGAATGGAAATTGACTGGGAACTATGTAGATGGTGGTTGGCTAGACATGTAAGATGAGGGGGAAAATGGAAATTGCCAAACGTATTTACCTTTAATGTTGTTCTATGCCCATGGCCTTCTCATGTAGGTGCAGTGGAAATGCAAGTTGCACACTACAGTGTGGAGTAACACTAAGCTAAGGCCAGCCATGGTTGCTTTTTGTAAAAACTGTTCAGTATGTGTGTCCTATAACATTGGGAAGAGTGATGGAGTCCCAAAAGGACTTTTCCAACAACATGAATTTCCCTTTGAAGTATTACACATTGATTTTATTGAATTACCTCCCTGTCCATGAAAGAGGTTAGTGATAGTATGCATGTTTAGCAAATGGGTAGAAGCATTCCCTTTTAGCAAATGGGTAGAAGCATTCCCCTTAAAAGACAATACTGCATTAAGTACTGCTAAATTACTTGTAAAGGAGTATTTACCCTGATTTGGGCTGACACGCACTGTGTGGAGCGACAATGGTGTGCATTTTGTTAATGCCACAATGGAATAAGTGGTAAAGCATTAGGCATACAGCACAAATTCCATACAATGTATCCTCCCCAAGCAGCGGGAATTGGTGGAGGAAACTAACTCAACTTTCAAAAATAAGCTGTCCAATATATGTGCTAGCCGTGCCCTAAAATGGGTAGATGCACTCCCACTAGCATTATTGTCCATGAGAACTATTATGCACTCGGGTGTTGGATTGTGTCCTTACAAAGTAGTCATAGGCCGCCCATCAAATGTATGGGGCCTGCCAGATCCAAAGATATTTAACAATGTGCCACATCCACTGTTAATCGACTATTGTAAGGAGTTAACTAAAAACCTGTCCATTCTCTGCAAACAGGTTGCTGATTGTCTACCAACACTAATTAATGGAGGGGCCAGGACACTGCATCAAGGCAGGTGACAGGGTATTTACGAAGAACTTTCCGCGAACATCAGGACTGCAGCCCAGGTGAAATGGGTTACTGCCGGTATTGCTAGCCACTCACGGCTGTGAAATGTCATGGGCGCAATTATTGGGTCCACGCTTGACCTATAAAGCAAGCACCATCTTCTCTGTTGCCCGTACCATTGCCTGCCGTGTCCCTTCTGCTGAGGCATTAGACACTCGCTTTGTTGCTGCTAGCCCCAACGACATTGCCGGAACAATAGAGTGGCCAAGGTGCAATCTGCTACAAAGGAAACTGTAAGGAATCCCTTTCTGTGAAGGACAACTGCCAGGCATTCAAGATTGCCAACTTTAATGGACTGCTTGCGGGTGCAGTAGCAAAAAGACTCCAAGGAGCAATTGAGCTCTGTGAAACCTGTCTTGTTGGAATTTCATTTTGCTGTTTTTGTTCTGCTATGCCAAACCATGAGTGTATGGCTATTTCACCCCAGAGATACTCTGCTTTAGTCCGAGAAAAGAAAAAAAATGTTTTGTTCCAAGGGGTTCGTATGTGCAGCACCTTTTAGGACTGATTGTTGTCCGTTGGGTGGGGTGGTTATTACTGGAATATTATGTAGTGCCATCCTTGTTTGGTACAATGATCAACATTTCCAGTGCCATCTTGCCTCCGATCCAACAAGATCATAGAGAAAGGATTATAGCGAAGAATGCTTTTGTTTCACTGTTGCTTCAATTGATGATATCATGTGTGTTGTGCAACTGTTATATCTGTCTGTACTACCCAGCCTATGTTGGTGAAGTTCTCCTGTTGTGGCTCCGTTTACCACACTCTACCTCAGTTTATGCGCTACATATAGCTGTGGCTAGATGACCCCCTTCTTTAGCATATATGCTAAAATGGGTAACACCAAGCGCAACTCGCCAGGGATCCCGTATCAGTATCTTTCTGAAAATCTTCTAAAATAAAGGTTGTTAGGGCATCACTATGACTAATGGAACTTTTTCGCTAACTGACCTGTTCCCTAGAGAGTGGCGGGAATGGTCCTTATGAGTGTGCCATCATACAGCAGGCAAGCCTCTTAACTGCCTTCCCATCCACCAACTCTCCATGGAAGGAACAATATTGCCTTAGTTAGTGTGTGCATCTCCAGCAATGGTACAAAGGATATGGGCCTTACCTTGAACTGTAACTATATATTGCACCTACAGGCGAAGGTTTTCAAAGGCCCTCCCTATGTATGGGAATCGGTATATTTTATTTGTGCCACCAATGCATATTCTTGATTACCTTCTAACTGGGCAGAGCAGTGCCACATGTGGTTTGTGCTGCCACGGTAAAAGAGCCCCTGGTTTCCTCTCATGACAAAAGCGTCATGTAATACAGGATGATACTGGACCTCAGGTAATGGGAGATATCCATAAAGCAATCATTCCCTGGTCTGACCTTTCTGTTAACTCCAGAGATATACGCAGACTCACGACTGGTAGAAGTCACGATAAGTGATCAGACACCCTTGCTAACATCACAGTTGAGTTGTGAGTTTTGTAGCATTACAGAGTTGTACTGGCTATGATTTTGGCAGAGAAAGGTGGGGGTTGTAAAATTATCGCAACAAGATGTTGTTCATTCATACCTCACATTCAGTGTGGCATGCTATTAAAAACCTCCAAGCACATGTCCCTCCTGGTACATTGGATATAGGTGGTTCCCTGTGGTCAATGTCCACTTCTTTTGGTTGGAAGTAGCCACCCATTTTCGTGGTAGTACAATAGTATTTCTTATGTTCTTGTAACAGCCTTCCTGCAATGTGTCTGACAATAACTGTGTGCCTCAAACAGTCAGCCACATCTGTTGCAACCACAAATGCTTTCATGATGCAGGAAAATGCCATTAAGGACATTATGGCCATAGATGAAACAGACCAACCTACTTGCATTAATACTACATCCGGATAATAGAATTTATGTTCAAAGGGCCGATTGTGAATAATTGTGAACAAATGCCTCATTGAATAACTAACCTGGAGGGGTTAAGATAACTTTAGTCTATTAGGGGGCTTCAGCGCAGTGCATTTGAGTTTTAGTTTTCGTGTTTATTGGGATTTGCTAGTGAAAGCCACTTGTTTTTAGTACACATGGTACTTTTTACATTATTACATTTTTCTTTTTAAATAAAATAATTTGTGAATAAAGTAACTGTAGGCGCTCTGCAAATTGAGTGAACATTAGTTCTATAGCATATGCTTGCCTTGATTCGCACGTACATATTTTATTCTTGGAATAGGCCATGAGTGGAAATAACCCAGATAGCAGCTGCGCTAATGGTAGCCTGAGACCTTGACTCAGGGTTTGTATTTATTTGGGATTTAAGGACTTGTCGTGAAGAAATGTAGCACCAAGTGTATAAAAGTTGTTTGTGCTCATAATAACCTGCGAGGTATGGACAAAGCATTTGCTGTCGTTCTGCTCTGTTTAAACACCTTCTGAATTGATTAACCTTTGACTGCCAAATAGCGCTGTGCCTGTGTCTCATCCTCTTGGTGGGTGTCCACAAGTGGGCATTATGGATGGATTTATTTCCCACAGGCACTACCGATTCCTCATGGAGGGCACAACTGTCTAAATTGACATATAAGCATCAGTTGGGGGAAGCTGAACCTCCTGGTATTGGCGGATGCTGTTGAGTGGCACATGCTCCAGCACCACTCTAGCTCCTTGTGAGCGACAGATCGGGCGGGGAAATCACAGGTTGAGTGACTGCCATCAGATTCTCAGCCAACGGGATTTGTCCACAAACATTGCAGGAGTAGTCGTAGTAACTCCCCAATTGTCTGATCGGTTCACCCCTTTCACAGCCTGTTTTGCGGAATACCATTCAACCATGTTGTTCCACTGTCAACCTGAATAAGCTATTCCATAATCCATTTAATGGACCAAATGTTGGTCTGTGAATAGCACATAGTTGTGAGGTGGAAACTTGCAATACTGAAATCCAAGGAAGCTTATTGCGCCTGTTCTTACATGGTTGCAGTATTCATCCAACACTGTGAGCTAGGAACAGGCCCTTAACATTATTCAATGTTCTGTAATGGATTGAAGAGAAAAATGTGTATCTCATGGTGAAGGCTTAGGGAAAAAGCATCCAGGTGCCATGAAATCCAAGGTCCATGTTAACTGGACTGAAAATTGTAATCCTTTTTGAAGGCCATGTGAGGTGATGTTATGACGTTACATAGCCCCAGCTAGTATAGTGCAAGTGCTTGAATATCATTCTGACAGTTGGCCATCTTTTAATAGCCTGAGTGGGGGAGGTGCAATGGGTGGCTTTCTGAAGCAATAGTTCTATATGTACAGCACAGGAACGCGCCTGAAAATACATAATGCTAATTTCAGCAAGTTTCCATTATCTAATTTTGCCTGCAAATGATTTCATGCTTAACGAAGCTTGAAAGACCCTCCACTTCCTGTCTGTTTTGGTGCTATTCGAACTTCGTGGCATCTGAAACTCTCCTGTTTCTGGCTCACTTGCTCCAATAGCAAAGATGGAGTAGTCGCAAAAGGCAACTTTCGTCTCACAGGTGGAGAAATTAAATTGCCAAGTATGTGCCTAAACAAGCTGGTGGAAGCAATTAATTATTTTTGCATTCCTTTTTATGTGCACATTTGCGTTGTGCGTATGGCTACTGAACGTGGCTAGTGCCCTAAATACGCTGTGCCATGAGATTTGTACTTGTTCTTTGGCCATACTGTAATTTGGCCTTCTTCCTGCCCTCACAGGTTGGGGAAAGTCCTTAAGGTCATGCACTTGTGCAGGACAGATGCCTGCTTTTGCAGGCTAGTGAACCTATTTGTGTGTGGCGCAGATCTGGGCCGGGACTATCAGGTCCCAGTCCACATCACTGGTGCCAGAAAGTCTGATACTGGGGTGGATGTGAAACCACTAGTTAGAACAACTACTGGCTGTTTGAATGGTGCAGAGCCTTATCTTTGGTTGGTTTGGACTTCAAGCTCGGATTTTGGATACAAACCTCTGCAGCTATTCTTTAGATCTTCTCACCAGAACAAAGGGCCCCCAGTGACCCACACATGATACATAACCACATCTGGGGGTAAGCATATCTGGGCCTGCCCACCCCACGACCCCTCCCCGCCCCAGTAGAATAACATTGGAAACAAGTTCTGTTGATGTTTTCTCCCCTTCTCTCGCCTTTGGTCGTCAAGCCTCGGTCTGGTTTCCTGCCCCTGGGTTAGCTCTGGGTCTGGAAGAAATTAGAGCACTTAAAGATCTTTGGGGAAATTGTTGAACTTTTAATATTTAGTTTGAAGCTAATCGCAATCACATTGAATCCTTTTAAACATAACTCCTACCTGTGAGTAACCTTGTGTTGGACCCTGTGACCTTTGAGCACAAGGCCCTATTCACCTTAGGGTTTGGACCTCTAAACTTAGGATATAGTACTTGTGACTGCTTTCCATCATGTTATTGCATCTGCAGAACTTGACAGCATTCAAGTTTTATTTTATGTCTATTAAGTGAACCTAATGGTGATTGTATATATTTGTATTAAAGTATTGTGATGGTACTACATGCTATTTTCTTTTTCTGGTGTTCTAAAGTCCGAAAATAAATTGTGTGCTATTCTGTGTGGACTCTTTGAGGGCCCCTTACACAATCCTGAGACTAAGCCTTGACTGCTACGTACATTGATTGGTTTGTGGCTAAGCTCTCAGAGCTCCCTGTTCATCATAAGTAGGATTCCCTCCTACAATCTGTGCACCAGGCAGATTCTAGAAATCCATCCCAACATGAATGGTCCTGTGTCCTGCTGAAAGGTGCCTTATTCATTACTTTGCTGGTAAAATAGAAAGATCAGGACTCCAGAACAGTACTTGTATGACTGCAAAGGGAGGGGCAGAGTTCAAGTTGCAAGCTACTAGTCGGCCCTAAAGTCACTCGCCCCCTCAAATCTATACATGCACACAGTACCACATTTCTTACTCGCCAAGAGGCAAATATCACTATCCAACGGCTAGTGATGAGTGCACATTTTGAGACTTGCTGAAGGATTTTTCTCCTGTTCGTCGTTCAACACTGTAGTGAATCTACTGGAGCTCTAGCACGGCAATAAACTATTCTGTAGTGACAGTATAACCTTGAGGGATGGATATGAAGACTGCAAGGCCGTGCTAAAGATTTTCTGCACAGACCTGTGCATAGTGTACGTGCACTTCAACAATATGGCACCCAGTTAATGTAGAAGGTCCATTTTACCACATGTAGTAGCACACTGTACATTTTCCCTTTCTTGGATTGTAACTTGTTCTTGCAACCACGCTTAATCTCGGCCGTGAGTGAGTGTGTGGCTCTGTTTTTGTACTCTGCCTTAAAAGCACGGTTACCAAAAAGGCATTTTAGCCTTCCAGAAAGTACTGTCTCTGGTCATGGCACATGTGGGTAGGCTAGTGTTTGGGAGAATTTTCAGTTTGTGCTGATTCCCTTTTAATCTTTAGAGACCCTCGGTTCTTTTGTTAGAATCTGGGATCTTTTGATTTATTTTTTAATTTTTTTTTTTTTTATTAAACCTCCTGCGAGTGGGACGTTTTACTACTTTACTCATGTGTTTTTCTCTGACTTGGATTTTTAACTGTTAAATGAAGTCTGGTAAACTCCATAGGCATCTGCACAGTGACACACCACACCCTCTGTGTACTTCTCTTAATGTTTAAATACATTTTCTTGGGTGAACTACGGTTCCCAAGAATACTGAGATACCCTTTATCTTACTTACCTTTCCTTTGTGTGTCCAGTACACACCACCCTATGTGTAGTGCTGGGGGTTACATAGTACCTCCTTATCCCTCTTAACTTCTCATGTAACATTTTGTTACACTAACTAACTTGAATGGCTGGTGGCAGTGGTTAGTTTTTACTACCTTTTTTATGCAGGGTTCTAGCTACAGTACAGCACTCGTGGGTGACAATTTTTCCAAAATGGCCCCGTCTGTTAAAAAAAAAATATATATATTTTTCTTTTTCCCTGTCATTTCATGTTTGAGTTCTTTCTGGGCTTTTACTCTGTTTAGACTAAGTTTGAGTCCTTCGTGTGTTTTGCCTTTAGGCTTCAGCCCTGAAGCCCACCCAGGCTCCAGTGTGTCTGGGAAGGCAGGAAGTGAGGGAGAAGCCCGAAACATCACTGACCTTTCTTTGTAGGCATGCCTGGCCAAAGCCAGTTCCAACTAGGCGGGTGGCTGTCCTAGAAGAAGATACCCCCGCACCCATCCTCCCCAACAAGAGCTATTTTTTTCGGTGCTGAGAAAAGGTGCCAAAAGCGCAAAGAGCTGTTAAATCGTGAGTCCCTCTCCAGAGTGCTGCTATAGAAGCCCGCCAGACGTCCTCCCTTTCGCCACTATGACCAGGAACAAGGGTCGGCATCACTGCATTTGGAAGGCATCCAGCTGGAACCTCTTCTTCAATTCGAAGGTACCGTGGGGCTTGGGGTATAACTATGCAAAAAGTTGTGGGAGTCCCTCTGCCGGCACAAACGCAGCCCATTGACCTGTTCTTTGGTGGATGACCCCCGGGATGTTTTTCCAACGAACAGGTAATTTAGCCGTGTTCTTGCAGAGGGGCCCCTATGACTATTTTTTTTTTTTTGTTGTTGATTGGGGTACAACTGCTTTTTGCCATTTGTAGTGCTCCCTGGCGTTGGAAGTACTATTGTAACCCTTTTTTTAGTTGACCTCAACTTGCCTGTGCAGGCCTTCGAGCTTGTGCTCCATCAAGTGGGCTCCCCTGGAGTAGAACTCATGACTGTTTGATAACCTAAGAAAAGCTGTATCAGAACTGGAACCTTCTCATTGACTTAGGCTGTCCTGGTTTTCAAAAGGCTCCTCTTCTGAACCCTATTGGCTTTGGCAGTGCTTGTTACCTTATAGGTTTTAATTGTTGGCTCTATTATTGTTGGGATAAGACTGCCTACATCCCTCTGGGAGAAACGAACTATTGAACCAGTGGAAAGTGTGTTCTTCTTTAACTCTAACCATTTTCCTTCCTCAACCCAATTTTGTGATGGTGAACACAAGTGCTAATACTGACCTTAATTGATGTCGCTCTGTGCGCTGGAACATGTTTAGCATATAAATGAATCTCACCTGCATTATTAGTTCTTGTTTAAATTAATTCGATCTTCCATCGAATGCTACTATTAGTTTCTGCTTTTTATTTGCCTTGTTTATTTATATAAATAAATGATTTAATATAACTTTGTGTCCAAGTGTTTACTTGGTGCCTTGTCTTTACTGATTTCATTGCATTACTCTACAGCTCACATTACCCCTCCTAAAATGAGCCTGGCTGCACAGTCACTCTACCAACTTCTGTAGTGCTGGCCTATATTAAGAGTTGGGTCTGCCTAATACCAAGAGATCAGTCTTGTGAAGTCCCACACCAATTGAACTTTACAGAATCTTACTTAACATCTCAGGTTGGCTTTTTTGCCTGTATTAAGTGATTCTACTGTGTGGACTCCATTGTTTTTGAGTCTCGTTTGCCCTCCCCAAAATGGAGGTTGTAGTTTGTCTTGAGAGCCTGATGGGTCATGTGGCTGTCGCTTGTCCCTCTGTATGTGAGCAGGCTATGGACCACCCTTGGCCTCTGGGTGTATGTCCCAGGAAGTCTGCGGCCAGCCTGTAACAAGTTCTGACGGTGTATGTAGACGGTGTGCAACGACAGGGTGGATTCCTTTGTTTGTGTGTGACTTTTCCAGAATGCATGAGTGTGCTTGGAGGGGTGGTCTACTCTTAGCTGACCAGCCCCCGCTGTTTGAAATCTGCTTAGTGAGTGATGAAGGATAAAAGCAGACCCCCTTGTCCACTTGCCTTGTCTACAGCTGGATTGTCGCATCTGCACCCTGAAAGGCTTGCTGCTCGAGGCTGGAACCGAGCTCTACACCATCACCCTTTGATAGCCTGAAATATCCAACAGGGAAGCTCTTAGTCTTCAAAGAAGACCAGACCAAAACCATTGTGGCACTCCTTTTACTCTGATATGGTTGGGACTATTGAATCTCAGTGTCGGGTCTCCCTTAAGCTACTGACGGTCTACATCACAGGCCCAGAAGTGGGTGCCCAAAGACACTCCAAACCGAACCATCTCAACTCCAGGCAAGCACTATGGGTCCGTCTCCCATCACATGGAAACTCAGTGGCCACACTGTCTACTATGCTGGCACCACACAGTCTCTCCTTTCTGCTCCTGACTCCCGCCCCTGGCATGGGAATCTCAAATAATTGCTGTTCTGAGAGGCCCATCTACATTAGTGTGTCATTGCTGGAGCCTTGTGTGGTAGATGAGATTCTCTACACTCTCTGGAACTAAATTCCCGGTATCTGCAAAACGTGAGAATTGTGGGGGCATTGTGAGCAAATTTCCCAAAACGTGACTCCTCATCTGACCAAGGGCTAATCCCAATGGACGCAAAGACAGCAACTCACTGTACTGCACTACCATGTTTTAGCACACAAAATGGTGCACTTTGTTGATGAGCAGGATCTCCTTCGGTCTGCGAAGAATTCTAATATTTCCTCTGCAGAGTTTTTCACGTCACAAAAGAAGGCACATTCATATTATGAGTACCTAGTGCAATCTCTTGCTTGCTTTACCTATTGCTGGATGTTCTTGTTTTGACAAGAAATGTCACATGCGTTTTTCATGCAGTATGTTCTCATGGATCTAGTAGCTACCAGATTTGCGTTTTCTACTTCTCCCTCCACTAAAGGCCATTCCCTGAACTGCTTTAGAAACGTCCTGCCTCCGTCTAACAAGATGGATCCCAAAATCTAACCACAAATTACCTATTTATACTGCCCGAGCAACTGATCATGCTCTGGAAAGTTGTTTTATAGAAATGCTCAGTATTTGTGTGTTTTGTGTGGAATATTCTCAAATAATGTTGTGCAGGCCTTCGAGGCAGCAGCAAGGGACACAAGAAAAAGGTATCCAAGCCTAGTTGCAGGATGTAATTCAGGATCTATCTGTAAGAACATTTGGATTTTTGCTGGTTCTGGGCCACAAATAACCTGATCCGATTACAGCCCTGATGATCACAGCACACACATTCAAAAAGGACCATTTGCTGGAATAATCAGAGCAGCAACGGTAATGACCGTTTAGAGTTTTTAATCATAACACTAAGAACAAATACATATATATTTCTTTGTGATCCAATTTGTAATTTGATCCGTTGTTTAAAATGCTAGTCATTGTTTCAGAATGTCATTAGGCTGACATACTCTAAGGTCTCTCTCTATCTTCTTGGTAATGCTGCAGTTTCTCACAAAGCTGGTCCTGTCTGCTGCCTTTTTCCTTGGCACATAGTCCTTCTTGTATAAACAGGATCCTGCTAAATGCATTTGGTCTGATGTCATGGTCTCTTTATCAGTCTTTCACATGGAGAATCCTAAACTCTGTTCCTAAGGTTTTATCTGTATCTGCACAATGCTTGATTTAGTATGGTAACTTGCTGGCTCCTTCTGACATAACTCAAGGTACGCATAGTATGTTGCATTGACTTGATCTTAAGGCTTGGACTTTTTTTTTCCAACTCAGTCTCTGAGGTATGATTGGTACCAAACGAACATTCATGAGCAATAGTAAGAAGCCTTAAAACGCTCTTTTGGTACCCAGTGCAGGGCTCGTCTAGCATTAGATGTGCCTATCGCTTCAGACTGCCCACAATCCTCACCACATTATTCTGTAAAATTTGTAGCTTAGCTAGGTTGTACTGAGTACCAACCAATAAACTTCCACAGTAGTTAGATTTTCCATACGATGGCCTAGTGGACAGATGTATGGAATGCCATCCAAATTTAGTGAATGGGTCAACTTTGGTACCTGTAGCCAAACAAGTTCAAGGTAACTAGATGAGCGGTCAAGGCTAAGCCTCAAGAGGGGTGAGCCTAGTAAGGGGTCCTCCAATGAGCATACAGTAAAACAAAAAAAGGACCACACTTAGACAATCAGTTATACAAATATGTATTTATGGCCATATAACACTATGAAAAATGACCACTAGCATGTTATATTATCACACAAGACTAAATAAAAGATGCATATATACAATTACTGGAGTAGGGCAAATGCATTACAAATGCCTGGAAAGGAAGGCAGGTATTAGTATGCAGCACTACAGAGGTACAACCCTAAAGTCCAATCGGGGTCTTGTGTGTCTCACTTTTGTGAGACTGGGGGGTGGGAGGGAGGTAGTTGGTGGAGGGCTTCTGGTGTCCAAAAAGAGTTCCAAGGGGTTGTCCAATAAAGAGTTCCAAGGGGTAGATGACCAGTTGTTCTAGTGAATAAGTGTGTCACGCTTTCTGGATGCTTGCTTGAGCAAGCAATGGCAAAGCCAAACTGATTTAGGGGTTCAGGTAAGTACTTTTACAACTCGCCCCCATACTCTATTTTTCGCACTTGGCAGGTCTACAGAAGAGGGTTCAAGGTAACTTTTTCTTTTTCCGCTGTCAGCTCCAGTCCTTAATGCCCCAAGGTTGCAGGTTCGAGCACTTCTCTGGTCTGTGACGAATGCTGGTGCAAGTTCTTCAGGCTGGAGAATGCAGAAGAACTCGATGCAAGGCCCCTCTCAGCACAGGACTGGATGCAGGAAACCTGTGTTGGATGATGGGCCACCATTGCACGGCAATGCATGGGGGCACACTTGTCGCAATCGGACTTTGCCTCCTATATCGCGGGGTCACCTTGATTCTGGAACCACAAGATTTGGCAGGCAGAAGTCCAGTAGTACAAGCTGTTGATTTCCCCCAAAGTTCCCTGCCTCGACGCGGAACGGCGACATCTGCAGCACGGTAGCCCAAACTCTGAGCTGGGCAGCCAATGGGTGATCAGGGTTACTTCTGAGGGCTCTTCTTCGCAGGACTCCGAGCAGATGTCGGGAATGGATGTTCCCTGAACTCCAACCTTTTTCGACTTCATAGACGACCAGATGCGGCCTCACAGGCCTTGGTCCTTAAAGTAGTGAGAGGGGGGAGGTCTTTTCAAACCAACACCTTTTTAGAGAATGCATATTCTGACACCCCTTTTCCCTTTTCCTCGCCTAACTGCCCTTTCCATGTATAATGGACAAAACGCCTTTTTACGTTTGCCCTAGTGTGCAATTACTGTCTCCCTGGGGACCACCCCGAAAAGCTTGGCAAGGTTACAAACTTTTCTGGCCGAAAACTCTCCAAGACTGCCAGACCAAGCGCTGTGCCGTCCACGCAATGCAGGCCAAACCCTCCATCAACGTGACTGAGGATTCCAGCAAGGGCAGTATTGGTGTCCTTTGTGATGCCGAAGATGACCGGGTTTATCAGAACCCCACATGCGGGGCCCCCTACTCCACTCAGTAGGCCTGCAGCTCTGTGACGGAGACTACACCTGGCGGCCATTGGGCACACACGTCCCAACGCACATAACCCACGGCTGACATTCGACGAAATTGTCGAATGTCGGGGCCTATGCAGTGTCCCCGGAAAAAGCAGCTAAATCTTCGCTGTTCTCTGGGCCATCGCTTACGCCTTTGCCTCATGACAGGCCTCCGAAACTGGCCCCCAGTCAGTTCGGGCACACTGCACAAAAATCCCTCCTTTCGCAGGCTGAAAAGCGAGCAGCGAAAGGTTTATCGGCATCTCCTAAACATATGCTGAAAATGCAGGAACAAATTTAAAAAACACGTGCTGCAACGCTGTTGAAGATAGTCGCAGACAAAATCGAAATCCTCGACACCTTTTGTCTTCCCAAAGTTCTCAGGTTATTGGTTCCTCCTCTCCTGTAGAAAGACTCACGGGGGGGGGGAGTTGGGGGTGGTGCAGGGGCAGGGGGCTATGCATCGCAAGGATCGGGCAGCCTCCCAAGTCACTCTTAAACCTTCAGGCTTTCCACCCTCTTATGACTAAATCCCTGAACAGTTCAACAGAATTATGAAGAGGATGTCCTGCTTTGTTTACTTCATGGACATCCAGAAGAACTAACAGCCTTAAAGACGCTTCCCAGTTGGGGGCTGCAAAACATCAGCTTCCCCCCCCCCCTGCCAAAAAACCTTTCCTTGACCCACAACCAAGCACTTCGCCCTAGGTCCCCCGGCCTCCACTTAAATCAAGACCCCTCTCAGGATTTGTATGGTGTTGATCTCGGGGAGACCTATACAGTAGGGACCAATGCTACGATGATGTCATCCGATCCCCTAACCACCAAGATCAGCCGGTAGCAGATTTAACTGTAGATAATCGGCTCCAATAAAACAAACTGCTGCTAAATGCGGCACAACATTTCAGTATTGAAACAGGACTTTGTAGAGGACATTCTTGGTGACAAGAAGTCCGCCGCTCAATTTATTCCACTGTGTTAGTCTATACAGAGACATCTACAGCCTTCCTTTCATATGCCTAACCTCACAAAGGCGGTTAACACAAGAATCAAAAAATTATTTAGGTGAGCGCCGAGGCCCCTTGTATATTAGGGGTCAGCTAAAGCATGACTCGCTGGTCGTCACAACTACTAGAAAGAGGGCGGGTACTTTGGCATCAGCTGAAGCACTGCCAGACAGAGCATCTACACTCTCGGAAGGAGACTTTGCCTCCTCCGCAGCATATGAAGCTAGAATTGTGAATAATACTACACTCCTAGCTAGTTATGGCTGTTGCAAGTGGGGTGACTTGAAACAACAGGTTGAAGCGGTTCCAGAACCCCTAAAATCACAAGCACCCTCGCAAGCAGGTATCTAACTGCATCATCGCCGAGGGCACACTCATCAAATGCCACGCCTGGCTCAAAGTCTGGTTTTAAATTGGAGACTCGGGCCACATTCCTTAACATGCCGGTGGAACCGTATGTTCTTTTCGGTAAGGCTATCAAAGACTTGCTCATGACACTCCAGTCCCTCGGCCAATTAACTAACAAGCTCTACGTACAACGGGGCTCTTCAAACTCCAGAAATGTTTGGGGTCCGGGTTCACAACTCCCTTCCGGATACACTCTGGGCGGACAGTCTTCACCTTGGGGCCCATTTCAAGGACCATCTTCCTCTTCTGGTTTTCAAATAGGAAATCAAAGATCCAGAGGAAGAGGCAGAACCTCACCTGGCAGAGGCTCCATCCTTCCCAAACAATGACTCACTGCTGCAGGTACCCTCCGATGCCACCCAAGTAGGCGGTCGAATTTCACTTCACCCACGCATAGGAGGGGATAAAGTCAGACAAGTGGGTGTTGTCGCCCGTGGCAGGCAGGTATTACATCAAGCTTTTACAAAAGCCACCCAACGGCCCACCAAGACACAGATGGAGCAGTGCATACTATTAGACGTACAACATTGATGGAGAAGGACGCCATAGAGATCGTCCCAGCAAACCAGGTAAACAAGGATATTTATTCAATGTACCTCTTGTGCCAAAAAAGACTTGGCCATGCTCGCAGTGCTAGATGTGCGCCCTGCGAACAAATGTCAAGCCACAGAAGTTTTGCATGACCATGCTTCAAGAGGTAATCCCCCCCCCCTCTTAAAACAGGGGTACTACATGGTGACATTGGAATTTTAATGCTCCTTGCGCACATAAAATATCTATGATTTTAAATAAAATAGCAGCAGTACACTACCAGTTCAAGGTACTCCATTTCTGCATCGCCTCAGCGCCAAGAGTATTCACAAAGGTGCTTGCAGTATTAACAGCACACCTGTGCAGACAGTAAATCCTTGTATTGCCTTATCTGGACGACTAGCTAATCACTGGGGAATCTCCTCCAAATTTGCAGACCAAACTCACACACGATGCACATTTTCAATTTGGGTTTCTCGATCAACGAAAAGAAATCCAGTCTAGTCCCCAGCCAAATAAAACGATGTCTGGGAGCAAATCTAAAGACGTGGAGCTGGCTTTCCCGTCAAACGAGCGAGTACAAAACCTGCTGTTGCAAGTACCTCGCTACATGGGCAGTTGCCAGATAACTGTACGCAAAGCAATGCGCTTTCCTGAGATGATTGGCCTCACGCATTGACTTGGATCCACTCGCGCGCCTGTGCCCAATGCAGGAGTGTTTAGCGAAACAATGGTCTCCGGCAAGCAGTCAGTGGGACGATCCAGTGTTTGTTTTTTTTTTTTTTTGGCTAACCCTGGTACAGGCTCTTCGCTGGTGGTCCAGGGACAACCTGCTAAAAGGAAAACCCTTAAGAGTTCCACAAGCAATCCGAACTACAGACGCCTCCCTCACCGAATTGGGGGTGGAGGGGGGGCTACTTCCTCCACCACACAGCCCAGGGACAGTGGACACATGCTACAGCCCAAAGATTCAACTTCCTGGAACTAGTGGCAGTTCTCAAGTCTCCAAGCTTTTCTCCAACATCTTTCAAATCAAAAGGTGCAAGTCCTCACGGATGGCACCACTGCCATGTTCAACATAAACCAGCCGGGAGGAACACAAGTATGCCGAATCTTTCCCAGAAAATATGGAAGTGGGCACTCAAGCGGAACATGTTCCTAACCTCTCAACACGTTCCAGGGGAACTCAATGCTCTGGCAGACTCTCTAAGTAGATACCCTCTACCAGGAGAACACGAGTGGCAACTCAACAAAGATATATCGTAGATGGAGTCTTCTCTGTGGAGCGATTTTCCCCCGTTGGATTTGTTCGCCACAAGTCGCGCAATTCGCAGACTTCACGTCCAGGTTTCCCCAACCAGGGTCGAAGGGGAACACCCTATGGATGAACTGTTGAGGGAAATGTGCTTACGATTTTCCTCTAGCGCCACTCCTTAGCAGGATTGTGCACAAGATGCACCAGGAACAAGCAACTCTAATCTTGTTGCTCCTACGTGGGCGAGACATCCTTGTATTCAGCTTCTGCTCAAACTAGCGATGTGCGACCCATTGAGCTCCCGTGCCCATACAACATGCTAACGCAACACAAGGGAGCATCCCTCCACCCTCATCCTCAATCTATGAACTTGGCATCTTTGCTCCTGAAGTCATAGAATTTGGCCACTTCAATCTTCCACAAAGGTGCATGGATATCCAGGAGTTACGGAAACCCAACACCAGGCACTGCTATTTCAACAAGTGGAAGAGATTTTCGATATGGTGCAGGTCACAAACCCTAAACTCAACAATGTTCCCCAGCTAACATTCCAACAAATGTAACCAGGTGGAACCACCTGTAATGTCAGATGCTCTCAAATTGCTCAGCACATGAGCTTTTAATTCATTATCATTCTGCCTCGATCTTTCTTTTTTCTTATTTATTTCATATGGTTATTTTTCACTTATTCTGGGAACCTGTTATGTATTCCATTAATGATAGAATTCTTTGTAAAAACAATTCTAGGAAGTATTTTCTTCAAAAATTGCACAGCCAGAATTGGCTATTACTTAAAGCCGAAAAAGACTCCTTGGTCTACATATTGCAATTAGTCAATGCATTTTGGTGCTTAACACCATCTTCAGGGCTATACATGCTTAGTATTTACATTTCGTACAAAAATACATTAATAAATTCAATGTTTAGTACATACACAAAATCACAATAAGCATCCTTGTCGTTATATTCAACTATGCATGATTCATATTACTGACCATTAGTTTAAAAAAAATGGCTTTAATCATACCTTCACTAGAGTCTTTCAACTTAAATTTTACCACTTACTTCATACAATCCCCTCGTAACGGGTGTGGTCACCTGTAATGTATCTCTAATAGTACATTCAGTATTTATAATTGCGGTAGAAAACTCGTTTGGATACGCGGCTCTTGAAAGCATTTATATGTTGCTGTGGAGACCTGGACGGGCGTCTCAATTCCAGCAGCTAAGTGCTGACGTGCCCTCGCCTCGCGTCCCACCCTCCCATGGCAACAGGAGGGCGGGACTCTGTCTCCATGTTGTACACTACGTTAGCAATGTTGAGCTCGCTGTAAGCCCAATTTGAACATGCCAGTTAATATATACTGCGAAAATATTAACGCAATACTCCAATCTTTCCGCTAAATGTATGTATTCCATTCACCGTTGCTATGAGAAACCATCCAGCGCTCAGTTAAATGCCTGCCACGCCTGTTTGTTAATAGGCATCATTGCGCTATTCTGCAGCCTCTAATTCTAAAATAATCTAATTTCATGCTTGTTCAAAGACATTTATGCACTAACACCTTCTGTCTACTTGCATGTTCATCCTGAAAATCGGACCACAACAGTACTGTTACTCGTCAGACGAAATTCAACAGGTGTAATTAAACAGGTGTAATTAAACATGGATATATAAATTACATTCACTACGGATGTGTGCTTAATCATATCTACAATACGTCTCCATTCATTCTGAAGACCACCAAGTTGGCGCATCTCTACATTATTCTGCCCACATGTCTAGCAAAACGTCTCCATTCCTTCTGGAGCCCAATTTCCTTAAAATGCTCAGATTACTGACCAGTATTGTGCTAGTTTGCTGGTTTGCATAAGACACATTTTCATCTGTGCTAAAGGATTTATCTATTCACTCTGTAATATCTGTAGACGCAACTATTTATTTTACTTATTTGCATTTTTAAAGCGCACAACTGCCCTCGGGCATCCTGGCGCTTTTACAAGAAAATTTACTTGGCATGGGTGTAATAAAAGGGAGACAATGGGAACATGGTTACAGACATTGCTAAAGTTCCAAGGTTCCATGGGAACAGTGAGCATAGGTACAGTTGTGTATTACAGCCATTGTTCACATTGCAGTAGTATTTTAAGTAAGATTCACTTGAATAAGATGGTTTTCAGTGCCTTTCTGAAGGCCATGAGGGATGCTTCAGCTCTCAATTTAGGCGATGGTGAGTTCCAAGATTTTGGTGCTAGAACTTCGAAACTAGAATCGCCAGTTTTAGCTCTGTTGAAGTTGGGAACTGAGAGTGGGTTTGCATACAGATCCCTTTTGGGTCTGAGTGTCTGTACTTGTATTCGTTCAGTTAGGTAGCTGGGGGCAGATTGGGATATGCATCTGTGGGTAATAGTGAGAGTCTTGAACTGGATGTGCTCTTTGACTGGGAGCCAGGGGGCTTGTCTTGCTAGGGAGATGTGTTCCCTCCTAGGAATATTGAGGGCTACTCTCAATGCGTTGTTCTGTGTAATTTGAAGTCTAATGTTTTTGGCAGAGGTTCCTAGTAGGACATTGCAATAATCCAGTTTAGCACCTATGGTGGCCCTAGCGATGTTGAGGCAGTTTTCAGTGGATATGTGAGGCTTTACTGCATTGATTATTTTGTTTGTTAGTTTTGCTGACGAGGAGATGTAACTAGCATGTCTATCCATGGACAAGGTTGAATCTAGGTAGACTCCCAGACTTTTTACAGCAGAAGAGACTGAGATTACAGAGCTCTCAAGTTTGAAATTACGGTTTGTTTTCTAGTTTACTGAGGGATTCTTTTGGGCCCACCAGTAGGATCTCTGTCTTGTCTCCATTGAGACGGAGGCCATTGGCTGCCATCCAGGCCTGGATGATAGCATATGTGTTTTGTAGGGTTTTGAAGTCTTGCTCGTAATCACCAGATAATGGGAGAAGAATTTGTGTATCGTCGGCATAATTGGTGAATGTTATAGGGAATTCTTCTAGGCCGTTGAATAGAGGAAGTGTGAATAGGTTGTATAGTGTGGGGGAGGTGCAGGAACCTTGTGGTACTTCGCAGTTAATAGGGGAGAGAGTGGCTGATGCTTGGTCTGAGAAGACCCTCATAGCTCTGCCCTCCAGGAAGGATGAGATCCATGTTGCGGCCTCAGTAGAGCTGTGCGCCATATTGGTGCCTTTAGGATTTTATGGTCGACTAGGTCAAACGCAGCCGACGGGTCAAGGAGCAGGAGGATGGCACATTTGCCCTTACCCATATTTCTTAGGAGTTGTTTTTTTTAGGTCGAGTAGCGCCGACTCTGTGCCATGCCGCGGACGAAAACCGGACTGTCTCTTGGCTAGGATGTTGTGTAATTCTAGGTAGGCTTGTATGTGTACATAAGTAGCCTTATGCAGGATTTTCAGCAAGAATGGCACAGTTGTAATTGGCTGGTAGTTGTTAGGAGAGTCTGGGTCTAGGGTGGGCTTTTTTAGCAGTGGATGAACCCATGCTTCCTTGACAGAGGTTACTGAGCCAGTGGCAAACGATGCATTAATAAAGTTTGCAATGAACGGCGCTAGGGACTCTGTGCAGTCTATGATTATGTTTGCTGGACAGATGTCCCCTTTGCAAACTGAAGGTTTTTTGTTTCATAATGAGTAAGACCTCCGTGTTGAGTGGGGGGACTTGGGTAGATTGTCAAGATTGGCTTTGATTTTCTTTTGGAGTAGGTCTATTTTGTCCAGCATAGCCTTCTGAATGTCATTACACCATTTCTCGTCCTTGACCGTTTGATGTTTAGACGTGGGTGGTATGACTAGCTCATTGCAGATGGCAAATGGTTCTTTTGAGTGTCATTGGGCATTGTCGATTCTAGTGTTGTAGGTAGCAGCTTTGGCATTTTTGTATTGTTAAGCAATTGTTATGAATGAGTCACGCAAAGGAACAGAGGGGCAGGATTGCCATTTGTTAAGAGCGTGCCTTTTGAGTGTTTTTAGGTCGCATAGGTCTTGCTTGAACCATGAGCTATTTTTTTTTTTTTATTATTTTTTTGGTGTCTAATGGGGCAATTGTGCTGATGACCTCTTTAATAGTGGTGTTGTAAAGTTCGACTAGTTCTTTGGGGTTATTAGAGATGGGTGATGCTAATGCTGAGACTTCTAGGAGTGGGTAAATTCTCTTTTTAGTGAGTAGTTTTTTAGATCTGGCTAGGGCAGCTGGCATGGGAAGGTTTTGAGTAATTGCTGCATTCGTTGGGATGTAGAAATGGATGAGATGGTGATCGGTCCATGGTTGTGGGGTGTTTGAGCTGATATCTACCCTACAGTTGTGGCCGACTAACCAGTCTAGTATGCGGCCTTTAGTGTGAGTGGCAGAGTCAACTCTCTGGATGAATTATTAAGTCCAGTAGGGCTTTAGCAAAGGATTTGCTGTTTTTGTCTTTTGTGTTATTGAATCCGAGATTCAGGTCTCCTAGGAGTATGGCTTTAATATTTGGTTTGATGTTGTTACCTATGAGGTGTAGAATGTCGGCTTGGCAGTTCAGGAGTGGGCCTGGAGGCCGGTAGATAAGGTGCATTGTCATAGTGTCGTTGGGTGTAAAGGAGAGTTTTACTGATAGGGCATCAAAGTTCTCAGATGTGATGGATTTAATCAAAGCCTTGAGTGTTTCTTTGACTATCAGGGCCACACCTCTGCCTTTGTGTGTTGGTCTATCTTGGCGGAGGATTATGTACCCGGAGGGAAGGGTCTGGTATATGGCTGGTCCAGAAGCTTCATGAAGCCAAGTTTCTGTAATGGCTAGAGCGTCTAGCTCGAGGTCAGAGATTAAGTCCTGTATTTCTATGGCATGGGCTTGTAATGATCTAGTGTTAATGAGAGCAAGTTGGATTTGGGAGGGCTCATATATACTAGGTTTAGGTTTGGCAGTGTTGGTGTGGTGTTTGGTGGTGGGATGCTGGGGATTTGAGGTAGGAGTGATTGTAGTTGGTGGGAGGAGAGTCCGAAGCATGAGTTTGTGGGTTTTGGTGTGTGCTGTGGTTGTGCGGGCTCCTAATCTAGCGTTTCTTATTTGCACTGGTGGAGTGTGTGATGTGATTCAGGCAGTGGATTTGGCCTGGGGATAGCGTTAGTGGGTGGGGTAGCTGTGGAGTAGTGGTTATGGCGCTCCTATGTTTTTAAGGCTGGTAGGAACGGAGTAGGAGGAATGGAATCGGAACGGAAGCCTGTTGTAATGGTGGT
The DNA here is from genome assembly GCF_040938575.1 of Ambystoma mexicanum. NCBI lineage: Eukaryota > Metazoa > Chordata > Amphibia > Caudata > Ambystomatidae > Ambystoma > Ambystoma mexicanum. Next base: position 1,109,322,826 of record NC_090929.1, on the reverse strand, counting down.
TGGCCATGTTTAGTATAGTGTATGTGGCCTTGGAAGTGGGCAGGGACATAAGGCGCAGAGGTCCTAGGTGGGCTAAGTGGATGGATTACGTGCAAAGAATGTAAGTCCTGGGGGATAGTGGCAGGAGGCTGTGGTTGAATAAGAGTGATGAGAGCACGTGAGCTAGGCAGTGGGATCTTGCAGAGGGTGCCGTAAGTACATTTATTTGAGGTGCTATGGCATGTATAGGTAGGGTGGGCACTGTACAAGTCAGAGAGTGGACAAAGTGGCAGAGTGACGTTTCTAAAAACTGGGTCAGTATGTAGGCAATTATTAATACAGTTTAGTAAACTTGTAGTGAACCATTGCTAGGCATTTCATAGGTAGATGCTTAAACATTGAAGTACATAATGTATACGGTTGGTCAAGAAGGTTGTGCAGCTGGGATCATGATGCATGCCTTAAAACAACATGGAGAGTGGGTACGTGCGAGTGGCAGTAATGGGTGGTATCATGTGTGGCAGGTTAGAGAGGAGGAAGGCAAAGGACCGCAGAACACATGAACAGTAGAGCAGTAGGAGTTAGATGAACGCACACAAGGGCTGTTCAGACCAGTTTTACTACTGCAGCAAGACGTTGGAGGCAGTTATGTCTGTGATGGTGGACAGAGTATGGTGTCTGCAGGTTCAGGGGTAGTAGTGTTGCGGGGCATGCAACTCGCACAATGCATGAGGGGGCAGAAAAACCAGCAAAGATGGTGATGGGGGAACACTGCAGGCACTATGAATGGGTGGTGTGGCAGGGACACGGCTAGGTAAGGCGATGAGCGAGTCAGTTTACCCTGTGATAAATAGACTGTATCTGCAAACATCCATGTTTGAGTTGTTGTCCCATGTGTTACTCACACATGGGAGGGGATCACATTGGACAAGTGGGTACTTTACCTGGGACCTCTAAGCGTTATAATTCAAACAAAGTACAGTATCTGAGACAGAGTTTCAAAATTGCAAGCTAAGATTTATTTTGCGCATCGCATACACTTGAGCAGACTTCAGGTTCATCCACGACCAGTATTTCATGGAGAGTGGAGAAGTGAAGTGCCTGAAGAGTACACAGATTCTCCTTTTATACAAAAAATGAAGCCTGGTCATTTTGTTATTCATTTGCAAGAGAACACAAATGTTCAGACTACATACATAATAATGCCCTAATCCCCATAAGGCAGAACAAATTGCACATTCAACAAATGTTATTGTTATGCCACTTTACTTATTGCTTTAATTACAAGCTCTTTCTGCCAGTTCACGGGCGGTGACTTGTGTTTTGAGGCCTTAAATACAAAATCCACTTGCCCTCTGTTCCAACAATGGTCACCCTATTTGTACAACCATAAAAAGATACCTTTTTCTTGTAGTTGAAATTTTATTTTCAATTTTAACAATAGAAAAATACATTAAAAACATCAAGGTAATCCAATAAACTATATACAAAATTACAAATCATTTAACAAATATTCCACCCCACCCCCTAGTTCTAGAGTCCACATCTGAAAATGCACAGTTGTCAGGTTCACTATATTGAAAGAAATCTCCCCCATATCTTATTAAATAGCATAGTCTTGTCTTTTATACAAAAACTTTTCCACATCAGCCAGATTATGCATTTCATGAAACCAAACATCTTTGTGTAAGTTGGTAGCAGTTTTCCAATTCCTTAGGATGATTTTCCTTCCAATCATGGCACCTCTATATAACCATTTCTTCTGGCATTGTGTAAGATCTATCAAGTTATCGTCACAACCCAAGACCAATGTTTGAAAATCAAGCACAATCCTCATTTAAAATCTTCTTGAAAATCTCCCCTAATTCTGTCCAAAATTCTCGCACCTTCCTGCAATCCCACAACATATGTTCCAATGTACCAGTCTCATGAACACACGACCAACAGCCCTGATCATCTTTCAGACCTGTCTTCCATAACCTTTCGGGGGTCCAATAAACCCGATTTAGGATCTTAATTCGTCTCGTCCTCTCAGTAAATCCCAAGGAGCATAGTTGTAACATTTTCACACATTCTTGTCCATGATTCCACAGTAATTTCAGAACCAATTCTGCGACTCCATTCATCTCTCAATAAGTTATATTTGTTCACAATTGGCTTGTAAACACGGCTTGCCAGACCACCCTCCCCATCCTTTGGCTCTCTTGTGAGTATATTCAGATTAATTCTTGCCTTCAAATCAATCATTCCAATAGCATTTTTTAATTTCATGTACTCTCATACTCTGAAGTTTTCAATACTATATTGTTGTATTTCTCTTACATTCAACCATTTCCCTCCTTAAAGAGATCTTCAATCCAATTAACACCCTCCAAAAACCATTACGGCCAAAATAAAGTTTTGTTCTCCGATTTAATGGAAGGATTCATCCATATCGATGCACCAGGATCTTTAAATGCATTCACATTCAGTAATCTATTCAATTTTTTCCCATGAGCGTCTCAGACATAAAGTCAATGGATCTTTCACATATCTCATTCTAGATTCTGTAGTCAACATCGCCCTCTGTGTTAGAGGACGATTATAGCTTGTCTCTGCCACAACCCACTCATCGGGTGACAGTGCTAGGAATTCAACCATGAAGTCACAAATATGCAAGATGATGCGCCCTAAAGTTTGGCACCCCCATTCAACCTTTATCCAAAGGTAATTGCAATTTCCACAACTTCAATCTAGGGGGTTTCCTATCCCACAAGAAGCCTTGGATATCAGTAAAAATAATGTAAAAATATTTACTTTAAACAATTCCAAACTTAATGGGGACAATACATTAGTAGTTAATAAATAAAATCTTTAAATATGCTTATCTCTCAGAGGCTCCAGCCATTTCAAGGCCTCTTTTGGGTCCGATGTGGAACTCTCACCATCTGGAAAGGTTAAAGTCAGTAAATTGGCTCTATTAAGGAAGGCCTTTATGCCAACAAGCCTTGCCAAATCCTTGGCTTCTTTAAAGGATTTCCTAATTAGTAAGGTCTCATGGGGGTAGTCTGGATACACAAAAATTGGGCTGCCTTTGAAGTATGGGTTTCCCTTCTTTCTTGCTGCTCCCAGATTGGCTTCCTTTGTCCTAGTGTAGATCAGTGAGATCAAGATTTGTCTAGCTTTAGGACCGGGTTTTTTGCCCACTCTGTATACATTTTCAATATCACCTGGGACAATTTGGTCACATCCATAGCAATTTTTCAATATATCCAGCACTGTCCGAAGTAAGTCTTCAATGGTGTTTTCCTCAATCCCCACTAGTCTTAGGTTGTTGCTCCTACTTTTCAAGTCCAGTTGCAGGCTTTTATCTCTTCCTTTTTGAACTTCATCCCTCACAGTGTTTATATGCTCTGAAACTCCCTGTGATTTCCGAAGACCTAGAAGTTGAGCCATTTTCTAGTACAGTATTCTGTTGTCCAATTGAGAGACCTTCATGGAGGGATCCTCCATTGATGATTTTACATCTCCCACATCTTGAACCACCTTTCCCAAGTCTTGAGCCATGTTAAGAAGAAAGAGTAGATATCTTGGGTGCTAGGAACCTCTCATTTCAGATGCTGGATTAGGTTTCTTGGGTATAGGGTTCTCAGCAGTCTCCATCTTTTTTTTTTTTTTTTTTTTTTGTTTTTGTTCATAATCCAGTATTATCTATAGCAAGAGAAGGCCAGGAGCTACAGGATTATGCTGCTGCCTCAGCTGCCTGCATTCCGGAATCAAATACCTTTTGTGCGTTTAACAAAGTGGAAGGTCTTAACACTATGACTCAATGTGTAACTAACCTCTGCTTGGTGCAGTCAGCGTTTACATAGCATTTAGAGAAGAGAATAGTGCCATATTGGAACAGCCTAACCTACTTTGCAGAATAGGAGGACCTGTCTTTAAATGTTTAACCTAGGTTTATTTGTGAAGGCCGGGTGACTGATACATGCCCAATGCACGGACCCAGCCTTTTCTTGTAATGACTGACGGAGCAAGACATGAACACATTTTATTTTTGTTTCTACTCCTTGACTGATAAATGCAACCCCATTTTGTCTATTACTGAAAGACAGGATTTTGATCGCGAAAAAGGAATTAGTTTAGGGCTAAGAAAGATGCATATTATATTCGAACAAACCCTCCTTTTAGCCTAAGCAAAGTCCTTTTTGCCCAAATCGGTTAGACTTTCAATATCTATGTCCATTAAGTTCAGAATTTGCATTTCTTCCCTCAAATTCTTTTTACTACCCTAACACAAACTCTGAGATATAAAGGAACATCATTCTGGACTACACTGAAGACAACAGCAACCTAATATTAACCCAAAGACCTCTAATAATATAAACAGTAATTTCCATCCCCAATCCTTTAGCAAAGTACAAAACCTTTGGGACTAGCTGTTCTCTTGTCTCACCCCCATAATGCACTGCTTCTCCCAACACATGGTATCTATCAATCACACCAAAGATGTCTCTAGCGCTATCAGGTATGCAAGTACAGCACATAATATTGATCTATTAACTGGGACTACATAATAGGGTATCTTTACGCCATCTCCACTCAGCGGAACATGTGAACAAAGCCAACAATTTGTTCTATTAATAGCTTTTTGAACTTTATCCAAAACCTGTAGATATGAATTATTACAGTAACAGTTCCAAGGGCTGGGAGTATAGGTTAAGACATGATGGGTAATAGGGAGGTCGGTAGAAGCTTCAGTGTCATTGGGAAGCATCTTTTAAAAGATGCACAGAATGATGTTAAAGGAACCAGAAGAAGTCCTACTAAAATCGTACAAAATGTTAGTTACTATTCGATCTTCCTTTGTCCGTAGTTTTTGTGATTGAGAAGGTAAAGTCACTCCATTGTCTTTCATTCGAATTTGAGCATCGAGTGGATGCTACTCCATAATGCAGGTTTTATTCAGTCCTTAGATACCCCGTTACCTCATGGTGTGCACAGGACATGCTGATTTCGTGTAGGTGCAAAGCTGACCCAGATATCACACTTGTAGGTTTCCAGTGGGCACAGTCTGACCTCAGTGCCAGATCTGCACTTTGTAGGTTTCCAGTGGGCCCTCCTGTTCCTTCCTGGGTCTTAAATTGTATCTAGTTGCTCCCGGGATAGTATGATCTTCAAACACGATGGGTGTCTGTATTGAAGACTTTATCACAGATTTTGACAAAGTCACGGGGGTGCAAGAATCATTTATTTCAGATGAAAGGGGATGATGTTCATCGAAGGGTGAGGGCAAAGGAACCAATGCAGTTTCCCCTCTACTTGAACTGCAGTTTGGGTAGCCAGCAACACGTGTATGGTCCTAACAAACGTGGTTCCAGTGCAATGCTTCGCTGAAAGTTCTTGACCACCAGATTACCAGGCTTCACCCGATGTCCTTCTAGGAAATGTTTGGCCGGCAATCTATCCTTCAACTGCTGGTGGATACAACGCAATTGTTCAGTTCATTGTTTACAATTGAGTGGGTGCTCAATTAATCCTGCTCTTTGAGGATGGTTAGCTGTGTGAAATTTCTTTTTGATCTGCAATTCATTACACACACACACACTTCGTATCACTTCTGCAATAAAGTGGGGGCCAAATTATCCTGGGTAATGCAAACCTGGGAAAATACTCTTTCAACATAACTTTCGCAGTGGAGATGGCGGCGTTATCTTACAAGTGAAAAGCCTCTACCCATTTGCTAAAGGCACAGATTGCTACTAGCACATATTTAAAATGATTACATCTACCTTTCCATTTTGACTTTATGAAAATAGAAAGGAGGGTCAAAATTACCTGTGGAGACTATTCCCTCGAGCTACATTATGCCTCAGGCATATTACAGTTCCTAACCACATTCTCAGCTGTTGGTGTAATTTATTGATTACCCCAAACATTTTTCCAATTGTTTACAAATGACTTTAGCATGTATGTATGTGGGTGGGTCATCCGCACAACAAGGGGTACATAATAAATCCATTGTTTTTTTTAGACCCTGTGACCCAACACCCTTCTTCATCCTGCATAGCAGAGCTGTCTTACCACCCCCTGATTTCCTCTTTAGTGGCCATTGCTTGTATCTGTTTAATGCTGACAGAGGTTTCCTACATACATCCTAAATTCTGAGCCCTTCTAATATTCTCAGCATTGTACATCCCCAAGGTGCAATCTAATGCTGTTTTCTTACCTATAGAGTCAGAAAAATCAGGAACCATGCTGTATCTTTGTTCCATGTGAGGTCAAAAATCCCATTTCCGCCTATAGTTAACATTTCCTGCTACCTTGCCAATAGATTTTCCCTCCACAACTCTAACAGACCCCGCAGAACGGCTCAGACCAACTGCCACTCTATACCAGCTTCCCAGTAATGGCAGCTAAACTATGGAACACGCTCCCCAATGTGCTAAGAGCAGAGCCCTCCTTCCTCAGATTCAAACACTTGGCTAAAGTGTGGCTGTCCGCCCAAGACCCCCCTTCCACTGGCCAACCACTCTCCAGGCACGAACTACCTGCCTCACCTTTTGTATATAGGTTTGGCTATGATGTTCATTGTGTAACTGCCTTGTATATAACTAACTTAATTTGTAAATTGTAAATGCTTTGTCTGCCTTACCATATTGTAACTAAGTGATGCGCCCGGATCCCCTTGGGCCTGGTGCGCTCTATAAATAAAATAAATACAAATAGTTGTCCAAAATTATATCCTACTCCAAAGGTGTACTGACTGTCAGTAAAATCATTTGCAGAAACATTTTCAGATAATTCAAAAGCGCAAGTCAAAGCTTTGATTTCTGCTGCTTGTGCTTAATTAAAGGGTATTTGTTTTTAGTTTCTACTAGTTTTTAAAGTAGTAACTACATAGGCTGTGGTTGTAGTTCCATCAGGCATTTTAAAACCCGATCCATCACAAAATCATTCTCCTTCCACCTGCGGAAGGGGGGGTATCTCGCAAATCAATTCGGCCCTTGGTGTCTTCCTCATTTGTGAAGATACAATTATGGTCGATACCCCGATTTGGTATGGATAATAGTTCAGTGGGGTTGTGTGTTGCTGCGCTTAATTTTGATATGTGGTGCAAACAATATCGATTCATATCTGGTTAAGTCGTGCCATAGTCCTGTATTGGGTCCTAGTCCTATTTAAAAGAACATTGACCGAGGTGAGGTACCATCACGGTTAAAGAGTGACCTCAAACCATACCTTCTTATTGTGTTTCAGACAAAGCTGCAGCTGCCTGAAAACATTTAGGCAAAGCACATGCAACACAATCTAACGTGAAGGAAAACTAGCCACACTGAGTTCCTTCCATGTTCCTGTGTCAAAACAGCCAAAGCGCATCCATCAATTTCATGTACAAACAAATTTCAAAGTCCCTAAAACAGGAGCAGAACAAAGAGCTGTGGGCAACAAAACAAAGGCCTCTTGATGTTCAACAGTCCATGGCACTGGATCCTGTACATGTTTGGTTGTGAGTTGTATCAAAGGTTTGACAATAAGCGAGAAATTGGGTATCCATTGTCTACAATAGGAGGCAGCGACTATAAGCACTGTAACTTGTTTTTGAGTTTGCATTTTAGAAATCACTTGTATTCTATCGGGTGCTAGTTTCCTACCCTCCTTAGATGGGAGGTACCCAAGATAATCTACCTCCTGTCTACAATACAGAAATGTCTTCAAAGAAGCTTTATGACCATGGCACGCTAGATATAACAATATAGTTGCATGCTTAAGAGTTCCTCCGTGGTAGCTGCTATAAGCAAATCATCAATATATTGAATCAGTGTAACAGATTCAGGCAATTTCAAGGAATACAATTGTTCCTTAAGTAAACTACTGTATATGCTTGGGCTTCCTGTATAACCTTGTGGTACTGTAGCGAACGTATATTCCCCCCCCCTTCCCCAAGGGAGAAAGCAAATAAAAATCTGCTCACTGAATGTAATGTCATACTAAAAAAAAAGAAGCAATTTTTTTAGCCAATTACTGAAAAATATTCTGCAAATGTGCAAATGGCGGTATCATGGTAAGAAAGGTAGTAATGTCTGTAACTATTGTAAACGGGTACTACAGTCTTATTAATCTCTTTTAAATCAATAACTAGACCCGTGTCCCAATGGGACTATTACACACTACACGTTATTTCTTCTATGATCCCTTGTCTTACTAAGTCTGAGACGGTAGTTTCAAGGGCTGAATAACCTTCAGGGGTTACCTTGTAGTGAGGAATATGCAGATAAACTGCTCTCTGTCAAATTTGTGTGTTTACTGGGGAAATCTCCATAAAACAAACGTTATTATCAGATGCTGCTCATAGTATCGGGGATGTTATCAAACTCGGGTGGTAAAGGTTTTGCTAAAAATTGATTCATTTTCGACGGACTTACTGTAATGTGATCTCTGTCGGGTGTGCAATAAATAGTAGCACACAATTTCTTCAACAAATATAACCCCAACACACAAAGGACAGGCACTGCAGCTGTTACATTACTAACTACCGGTGTTCCTGCAAACGCTACTGAAATGTTCGTATGCCCACTCAAAGGAATATCGGGAACCTTAGCATGATATATGGAGCTCTTTTTCGCCCCTGTGTCTACTAGAAATCGATGCTTCCGTCTCCCAACTCTCATTTGAACGTAGGGTCCTGACTGATCCACAGGGATGGGTATTGGTTCCATTTTCATTTGAAGGATTTCCTATTCTGAGAATTACCAAGAGAAATCCTCAATGTTGTATTGATTCGTGACAAAAGGATTATCGAAAACATTGGGGTTAATGGGGACTGTAGTAGTTGGCACGGGGCCGATCGCCAGCCCAGGTCGTACCCATCCACCCCTACCTGTTCTCCCCGATATCCTCTTCCCCTTCTTTGATAAATTCTGCTTCCCCTATTCAACAAGGCTGGACACTACCCTCCAGAGGCCCTCCTGTCTGCAGTGTGCACATGGATCAGGCCCTGGTGGTGAAAATGTAACAAATGGACCAACACCTTCCTCTTGGGCCAATAAGTGGCCCTCCCCTTGTTCCCTGTTGTACTTGCTGTATGAACACTTCTTTTCTGCTTTCTTTCTCCACATTTACTTTATTTTCATGATATTGAGCCATATGCAAAATGTCCGAAGGGGTTTAAGTCTGCCAAGGACTTGCTGATTGCATTATAAGAATGCTAATTTCAGGTAACAATTGTCAGCCAAATGTATCTACAAATAGTTTCCCCGCCAGCATAGTCATTTCCTGTCCTGAAAAATCAATAAATACTTACTCAAACTTATTAAAATATTCAGTTACCCATTCAGTTTTATTCTGGACACATACGGCCAGCTTATCCCAATTAATCTTTTTCCCGGGGAACACCTTTTTGAGCTGTGCAACTAACATAGTGGGATGTTTAAGTACTGCCGTAGCGGTCCTTTCGCCAGCTGTCCTTTTAGCATCAAGCTGAAAAAGTGCATCCCATACCCCCCCCCCCCCCCCCCCCCCCCCCAAGTTGCAGGTTCAGTGACCTTTCTAATTGGTATCCGAATATCTGATTGCAAAATTACTGAGAACAAAGTTTCCAAATCTCTACTTGTGAAGACTGGGTTATTTAAAACGGCCTCCAATTCTTTATAAAACCCAGTGGAACTTTTCCTAATATCAGGGATTGTCTGTTTTTAATGCATTTAATTCTTGCCTGGAAAAGGGTACGTGAACAAATTGGGTATCATCATTTAGCGGGCTGCATAAATGGCTTCCCTTTATCAATGACAGGACTTCCTTGAGCATCAAGCGCAGCCTGCTGTGGTATATAAACACTCTGCACCTCTCGCATATGGAGCCGGCAAGTAGGTTGTTTTTGTAATTTGAAAGTGCCGTTAAGTGAATGAGTAGCTCAGGCATAATCCTTATGGATGCATTAGATAAGTTTCAAGTGTTGCAACTTCGCAGATTTCTCAAACTCGCCTTCCTCATTCTGTTTAATTGTGCGTAAATTTCAAGCACGTGCTTTCAGGAAGTGCTTTTGTGGATGGCGACGCTGATCCAGACATTTCTCCGTCTTGGATTGCTCTCTTGCATTGTTGACACAATGGCATGTTTTCAAGGTCTTTGACCTCTACAGAGCAATTTTTTAGCAGTGAACTGCCATACTACATCTAAATACTGCATTTTCTATCATTCTAGAAGTATTTTCTGAATTAAATCATGCTTCAAAACTTGGAGATAAGCCCTGTCACATTTTATACAAAAACAGTTGCATGCTCGTGCATTTCGAGCAAGTGCTTTCAGTAAGTGCTGTTGTGGCTGTTTGCTGCTGCCATTTTGTTTTCTTTTTTTGTTTTGTTTATCTGCTTTGTCCAATGCAGCTTTGCCTCGAGCTTGTGCTGCTTCTGCGAGTTTGGACATTTGTTTTTTCTATTCAACTCGAAATGAATAACTATTCCAACATTTCACCAACTGATCTTCTCCTGACAAAGCAACCTTCAAACAGACAATCTCCTCTGCAGTCAATGCTCGATCTCACAAGTGTCACTTCCTACCGCTTACATTAAATCCGAGCCATGACACTGTGGAAACTTTAGCTGCAAACTTAAATACCAAACTCACTACGGCTCCCTTAGAGCAATGTCGGTCGGGAGCTGCCGTGGAAATGCTCCAATGAAGCAAAGAAACGTCTGCTCTAATCCAGAGAAACAGCTGCCCCTGCAATTGTCAAAGACTTAATCATCATTGATCACTATTTGGTGGATTCTTTCAAGCTTGTAGCTGATTGTCATGATTGTTAAGGACTCAATGGATTCCCTAAACTTAATTTCTAAATCACCAATTTGTAAACCCTCATTCAATTAAAACACCTACTCGCTCAACACTTAATAAACCATGTTCAAACTTATCGCAGTCCCCCATGTTTGAACCGTCTCTTCAAAATTCTTCCTCCCTATCCTTATCCTTTGTTGGTTTGCAGGACAACTGTACAGCCAGCAGTAATCGGCAACCTGCTCAGAAATCCACGATCCATAACTCGCTGCTAGTGGTAGACCTAACTGCCATGAACCTGGCTGTTCAATCTCTACCCAGCCTCTATGCAACTATTGATTCTAAGCTTAATGCGCAATCGCTTTTGATCTAATTCCACCTTGAATTGGTCACCCAAAGAAACCACAGTATTGATTCATCAACCACTTGTATAACTCACAATAATCCCCCACAATCAACAGATTATCATCTGATCATCCACTTCCCGTGCTTACTGAATTGCATTCATCAGTTAAAGGAAACTATATAATACCCACGTCTACGAATGAATCCACTCTGCCACCGGTCCGCATTTCCCTATGTGAGCAAGTAGAAACTTATTCCAAGACTGGAGGGTTGCTCTAGAGACTTTGGCATCTTTAGTAGGCAACAGACCAAAGTCTTACTAAACAAAAATATCTTGCAACCTAAGGGCAAAGTTTTTTTTAAATCTACATCGCTAAACTCTTAACACCAACACCGATTTATTCACAACTTAACTAAAAGCCAATAATCGTTCACTAAATGCTAGCCTTGCAATCTCGAAAAAATACACTAATCTGTCTAGATCAAATGTGATGATAAAAAAATCCATACACCTGTCTACCAAGTCTGCAACTCTAGCTCGTGAACCATTAGATAGCCTATTGGATGTGATTGAAATAGAAAACTCAGTCAAAGTACACTCCAAAATGGAAACTTGGATCCCTTGATTACTAATTCAATAGCCCTTCAATTAGCAACTTCTCCCAGGAAACATTGTTCCAGACATAAGAACAAAGGAGACTTGAAATTGCATGTTGTACAACATCTACACAATTAGCAGCAGACTGAGAACTTTTGTTCACGTGTACACAATTCTGTAGCAAGAGCTCTTAATCCGAATCCAGCGTCGAGTCACGCAACATCCAAGCATCGCCTAAAATCCATCAATCGTCTCAATTGAAACAAGCAAACAAGCTACATCAAACACCACCCTTGCATTACAATTGAATTTTTCAATGTCGGTCTGACTGGTCTCGTTCATATGACCTAAATCGAACATCCATATTAAATATTTTCAACGAAATTACGAGTTTTGAGGATTTGACAACTTCCGACTTTAAATTTAGTCAAATTTCTTCATGAGCACAACCTCACAGTGGCCAGAATATGGATAAGATCTGGAGTCATTTTGAATCTAATTTGGCAAGCAAAACAACAATTACACGATCTTGGATTCAAGCTTACTTACCAACCTAACATACAAGCTCAAACACGCCTTGACATACCATTGGATCAGTCTTTGCATCCATCAGATAAACGTAGCGCTCAGATATTTCATAGGAAAGTACCAACATATGAGCGTCTTCAGATTCGATCTTCATTGAAAATGACTTCACAATTTCAAAACTGCCATCGAGTCGACCCATAGCAACAAACAAGTTCGGAAACCCGATATTTCCAACTCATTAACACTTGGGGCTTCAAACACTTAATGAATAATAACACAAATGGTTTGCAGCAATTTGATATCATAATACTCCAGGAGACATGGCTATGCCTTAATGCCAATAAGACTGAGATTCTACTCATCGGCACACCCACACCCTCCTTCCCTGCAGCTCTCTGGCCGGCCTCCTTTGGCCCTCTTCCTACTCCAACCTGCAAGGCTAAAAACCTCAGGGTCGTCTTTGACTCTGCACTCTCCTTCTCCCCGCACATCTCGGACGTCTCCAAGAAGTCACACTACCAGCTGCACCTCCTTAGAGGTATTCTTCCTTTCCTCTCCTTCCCCGAGAAGCTCACTGTCTCCAGAGCCCTGGTTCTCTCTAGGCTGGACTATTGTAACCGCCTCTATCTAAATCTGCCTGTCTCTACTCTCCGCCCTCTGCAATTTATCCAGAACAGGAATGCGAGACTTGTCCTTGGCCTCAAGCCCAGGGATCGTATCTCTCCAGGACTGAAATCGCTGCATTGGCTCCCAGTGGCTGTGAGGATTAAGTCTAAAACCCTCTGCATTGTACACAAGGCCTTCTGGGGTCTGGGGCCGCAAAACCTTCAACTCTCTTCCTAAATATCTTCCTTCTCGAGCTCTTCGCTCATCTGCCTCCAACTCCCTCAGGGTCTGTCGCTTCTCCAAGAAACGAGTTGGGGGCAGATCACTCGCTTCGGCAGGGGCCTCTCTCTGGAACAGCCTTCCCGCCTCTCTGAAACTTGAGGAGAACCATCTCCGGTTCCGGAAGCTCCTCAAAACCTTCCTCTTTGCTTCTGCTTTCTCTCCCCCTCTACCCTGCTGAATTCCTGACCGAAATTGCACTGGTTACCTGGCCACCCTTTCTGATCCCTGGCCCAGGCCCAGTTAAGTACCCGCCTGTACTGCCTACCTGGCAACCCATGCACCTGGGGACCGCTGTTCTGTATCCCTACAGTTCCCCCTGCCCGCACTTATGTCTGCACTTCCTTGCACTTGCCACTCAGCTGGCCGTCTTATTTATCTCAGTTATTCTACTTTTCCCATGTACTGCACTTTCCCCTCTCCCTTCCCCCCCGCACTTTTCACTTTTTCCTTCTTCCCCCCCTTCCAATGCACTTGCGCGATCTGAATGACACCTGGCCTAGTAGGATCGTTGTCTGTTTTCCCTTTGCCCCCCCACCCCCTTTGCCTCATCGCGCCTTGACACACTTGTGTATAGGCGCGCTATAAATGCCATATCATATCAGATCCACCTATATGGGATAACTACACGATCCAGCTTTCACCGGCCATAGTTCAATCCAAGGGCAGATCTATGGCTGGCCTGCTGATATCTTCCAAAGTCTTCGGCTGCAAACTCATGAACTGGAAGACCCCCCCCAATCATTACTTTTAACTTGTCAAAGTCACTATAGGTGCTATAGTCATAGCAATCTTAAACATCTACTAGAATCACTTAGGCATATCTTCACAGACATTGAACTATTAGATCAGATCACTCTAAATCCGACTATCACATCAATAATTGTGGCAGGCGATTTGAATCTTCATTTCCTACTTAACTCAAAACCTAAAGAGTCTGCCTTAACTTGTCTCTGGATCTCATGGCCAAAAGACAGTTAATAGATGCTGAATGGTGCCATTGAGCCAGACCTCCCACCATCCAGCACATGGAGGTGGCTCTCGCAACAAGCCACCATAGATTACATATACAAAGACTGATTATTTTGTTCCACCGTTGAAAGCTTTCAGGTCAGGCAACAGGATGTCCGTGATCACGATCAGCTGCCTTTAAAATGGCAATGGGACCTTGCGACTAACCTCGAAGATAATAAACCCAAGTACAACACAAGAATTACCGTAATGGGCGGTCGCAATCAGCTATGCTGGTCCCCCACTGACTTATCAACTCTTCACAATATTGTATCAACTTCCTCGATTCAAGTCCCGAACACGTCAATTCACACAGAAGGTTCTACATTGCTGCGTTACAACTTTTTCAAAGAAAAAAATGGAACCCTGTTCAAACACGGTTTTAAACATGTCTACGATTTGGAAATCCGCCATCAAAAAGCGATCCTGAGAAAGAACATAAGATGATCCGAAAATCTTCCCCTGCAGGAATGATTGGAAAAAAACAAACATTCAAAATCTTATTAAAGATGGCTTTTATCGAGAAAATCGTTGATTTATCAACAAGATGCCGAAGTAATGCTCCATGCTTTAGCAACAAGAGCTCCAGAGAAAATTGGCAGTTGCTTAACCAAGCGACTCATCGCTCACAAACTCTGATCCAACTAAACGCTCTGTCTGAATATAAATGGACAACTCACTTTACTCATTTTTATGCTTCAATCAAACTTCAAAACTTCGTAATTCCAGCATCAACAGTCTAATACCTCTCGATTTATATGACCTAAAGCACATCAGTACAAAATTGAGTACTTCAAGATGCCCCAGGACCAGATGGTCTGACAAATCTTACTATAAAGAACAATCTGGAACTTTGGTCAAGGATACTATATAAAATGTTTGAGGACGTATCATCATCCCAAGTTATACCACGAACCTGGCGAAAATCTATTATCCTGGTCTTTATCGTCCAATCGCGTTGTTGGACGCTCCAGGTAAACTTTATGCTCGACTTATTCTCAGAGAGCTCAATAAATGGGTGAATTGCAACAGACGCAACGTCCCCCCCTTCAAACCCGATTTGTCCCAGGCCTGGGCACTTCCCATTAATTTGACCACCATTACCACTATTTAAACACAAATGCGAACCAATAAGCAGCCAATTTACATGGCATACATCGACTTCAAAACAGCTTTTGACTCCATTTCTAGATGTAAGCTCATGACTAAACTAGTTGCAAGTGGATGCCCATGACATCTATTAAGCTTAATTCATCAGCTGCACTCGAATACATCCACCCGAGTAAGACTTACGCAGGAAGGCCACTTAACTGATTCCATCAAGACTTATAGAGGCCTCCAACATGCGTGTTGGCGTCTATAATCAACTTTTTTATAGCAGACATGGGAAGATCTCTGCATAGTGATATGTGACCCTCCGCGCTTAGGAACATCACTCATAGCCTGGCTCTTTTATGCAGACGACCTTGTCCTTCTTTCAAAGACCCCAGGAGGTCTACAAAACCTGTTAACTGCTTTAGAAGGTTATGCTAATCTGAATATCTAGCAATCAATGTACAGAAAAGTAAGATTTTACACTCCAAAGAAAAATGTCCAGCACGGCAGAGCACTCTAAAATGGTGGTTGAACGGAACAACTATTGAAATTGTTGATGAATACAAGAACTTGGGGGTGAACATTATTAATCATCTTGACCAGCCTTATCTGGACACCCTACAGTCCAAAATGACAACCGCCTCATCAGAAGCAAGAATCATCCACGCACAATATGTCAAGTTCTCTTATTCTTCACATTTTACATTCAGAAGGCTGCACCTGTCACAATGTACAGCTGGAAGGCTTGTTCCTTGCAAAGGAAACACTTGAAACGGGAGACCTCCAACTCTCTTCTTAGCTCTCTAGCAAGCTATGACTTCTTCTAACCATCGATATCCAAATGAATGGCGAAGACCAATCAATATGATCTTACTAACGGCACACATTTCAGAGTACCTATTATTGAGCAACCTGACTAGAGCAAAACAGAAATTATATCAGCATGACTGGATTTGAACTACAGAAATATACAACAAAGAAATTACATCAAGCTGAAGCCTACTTGCTAAAATACCCCAGTCCACTAGATCAGAATATTTTTCTACGTTTCTGACTTATGTAACACTAGAGAAATTCAAGCAAGATGGCGTCCATGCGAAGCTCATGTCAGATGTCGCTTTGAATGTAATTTCGCCGTAAAAGAGAATTTACAACATCTTCTGACTGAATATCGGAACAACTATTTATATCAGCTTTTCAAAGATTATAGACTACTAAATCCAGCTTCTTTGTGGCAGAAAATTTTCAACACGCAATCATCGAAGGTTCAGATTGCAGTTGCAAGCTTCATGCTGGCCCCTTAATCTTGGGAAAACTGAGTGAATGTGAGTTTATATTGCTGTATTTGGTTTTAATGAAACTGCTTAATGTAAAACTATTGAATGGTTGATGAACTCAACCACAACAATACAAAAAACATTTGTGTCCAACATTACTTTCATAGCATGCATCTCGGGGACATACTGACAAAAAGTACTGCAAATGACTGAAAGAGAGGTCAAAGTGGTGACCCATCTAAGAGAGGTATGCGTAATTGTAATTCTTCAACTGACACACAAGATTCTTTACATGCTGTGATAATTACAGGCTGTTGGATATATTCAGAAGTATTAGATTCAGTTTTAAACGCAATCGAGCTTTCTCTAGTCCTTTTTATTTCATCATCTCCCAAAGTCCTTTGATGTGCGATAAGACATCATTCTCTGTATGACGATAAGGCAGCTAAATTTAAATCTTGTAATTCCCTATTAACACTGAATTTGAATCTCATCACCCAGACATTCTAATAAAATGAGTCGCTCGAGACCTTAGGTCTCAAGAACTTCCTCAACTGCATTTATTGACTCAGTTCAGTACTAACCGAACAGCCTGCTCCCTTATTGTCCTGCGTTGGGTAGGCATTAATGCGGCTCGCGTATTCCTAATGAAAGGTTCTAATAGCCGTGCCTTTTCTTTAGTCAACAGGCCATGTATATATTTACTGTGAGGATCTAAACTGGCATCTGATACATCATCTTCTATTTCGGGGGGCAAATTTTGCATGCCAGGGAAAGTGGGAGGAAGTTGAGGGCCCGACAGCCCCAATGCTAATGGGTTCTGTGGTTGACCATACAGAGGAGGAGGCGCAGAGGGAAGGAGATGTTGGCG
Source organism: Ambystoma mexicanum (assembly GCF_040938575.1). Taxonomy (NCBI): domain Eukaryota; kingdom Metazoa; phylum Chordata; class Amphibia; order Caudata; family Ambystomatidae; genus Ambystoma; species Ambystoma mexicanum. The sequence continues at coordinate 1,109,305,482 of NC_090929.1, read as the reverse complement.
TGGGTTATTAAGGATCTGTTCTATTACGAGATCTTGGTTAGTAGTAGGTATAACTGGGTAAATTCCTGTTTTTGGTAGCTGACAATCTGTCCATCTCTCTTATTTTGCTGATTTTTTAAAAAATGTTTTTCCGTTGATCATGAACCAAAGGTTTACCAGTTTGTGACATGTCTTCGAGCACATTTCTGTTTGCGTTTGATCCTTTGCATGGCTTCTTTGCGCCAATCGTGGATAACCTAAAAGGCAGAGGATCTAGCCTTATTTTTTTAATACAGATTCTAAATGCTGATTTATGGATACATCAAAAGAGCCATTTTCTGGCCATCGTAAACTAGGTGTATCTTTAGTCTGTTTGTGCCATGAACTGTTAAATACGATCGCCCCTAACCTGTATTTGACCTGCATCTTGTTTAGTTTATTTGTTGAGCGCGCCAAGCCCAGAGGCATCTGGGCGCTATGCTTACAAGTTCCAACATATACAAAACATGGAATACAACAGTATATTGTATAGGAAATATATACATAGGAGTTGCATATATGCATCAGGCAGGAGTTTACATACATATTTACAGAGTAGGTCGTGGTTATGTGACCGAGATGAGGTCTTGCTAATGGAGCCACACTTTTACCCTTTTCCAGAATAAGAGGTAGGAAGGTTCCTCTTAGTGATAGGGGGAGGGCGTTCCATTTCTTTGCAGCGAGGACTGGGAAACTGACACCTCCAGCTCTTAGTAGCTTGTAGTGTGGGATGTTGACGCAGTGCGTCTGGGCTATTCTTGTAGGCCGTGTTGAAGTGAAGCGGGTGATGGTGTTGGATAGGTAGATGGGCGCCTGATTGGATAAAAACTTGTGCAAGGGATAGTGTTTTGAGGGCTATCCTTTGCTTAATGTTAAGCCAGTTTGAGTGTCTGGTTTCCGAGATGTGGTGTTTCTTTGAGATGTTCAGAGCTGCTCTTAATGGCATTGTTTTGCGTGACTTGCATTTTGAGGTTTTGTTGTGAAGTGCCAAGATAGAGCGCATTACAATAGTCTAGCTTGGAAAGGACCAAAGCTCTTGCTATTGTGATGCAATTAGCTGTTGTCAGGTAAGGATGGCAAGCAGTTACCAGCTTGCATGTGTAGGCAGATGAAGAGGCCATAGCATTAGTTTGTCTCGTTAAAGTTGGTGCAGAATCATTATAAACTCCTAATCTTTTCATAACCTTGGAGACTTTGATTATATTGGCGTCAATATTAAATGAGGTGACTAACACATCCAGTTTATTTAGATTGGCTGGTGAACCCAGTAGAAGCAGCTGTGTCTTATTGTCGTTATGCTTCGCCATCCAGGTTTGTATAATGAGGTTAACGTAGTTGAGAGTCCTACTGTCTACAGTGTAATCGCCAGTGATGGGGATGAGTATCTGGGTGTCATACGCATAGTTGGTGTAAGTGACACCCAGATAGTCGATCATCAAAAAGGGGCTTTGGTTAACACATTATAGAGGGTAGGAGACACAAAAGACCCCAGAGGGACGCCACAGGTAACTTGAGTGGGTGTAGCATCGGCTGAGGGCGCAAAGACCCTCATGGATCCGTTGTTGAGTAAGGACTCAATCCATTTTGAGACTTTTGAGCACTATAATTCAAAGGAGTGTATCTGAGACCGTTTCAAAATTGCAAGGTAAGATTTTTTTGCGCATATCATACACTCGATGTTGAGCAGAGCAGTGAAGTGCCTGAATAGTACACAGCTTCTCCTTTTATACAAAAAATGAAGCCTACATCAGCCTAGGTCATTTTGTTAGTCATTTGCAAGACATAACACAAATATGTTCACACTACATACATAATAATGTCCTAATCCCCAGAAGGCAGAACAAATTGCATATTCAACAAATGTTATTGCTATACCACTTTACTTATGGCTTTAATTGCAAGCTTTCTGCCAGTTCACGGACAGTGACTTATGTTTGAGGCCTTAAATACAGAATCCACTTGCCCTCTGTTCCAACAATGGTCGCCCTATTTGTACAACCTTAAAGTGGAAGGGCTGAACACTGACTCAATGTGTAACTAACCTCTGCTTGGTGCAGTCAGCGTTTACATAGCATTTAGAGAACAGAATAGGGCCATATTGGAACAGCGTAACCTATTCGCCGAAAAGGAGGACGTCCTTAAATGTTATTTAACCTAGGTTTATCAGTGAAGGCCAGGTTGATACATGCTCACTGCACGGACACAGCCTTTTCCTGTGATGACTGATTGAGGAAGCCATGAAAACATTTCCAGTTTGTTTCTACTCCATGAATGACAAATGCGACACCATTTTGAATATTCCTGAAAGAACAGGATTTTGATTGCGAAAAAGTGATTAGCTTAGGGCTAAGAAAGATGCATGTTATATTTTAACACACGGTCCCGGGGGGTATTGCATAAAGCCAAAAAAGACAACCACCCATGAAGATAAACTACACAGGAAGAACACAACCTGCTAGAAGAGATTAATGGAGTGCTACTAAAGGACACCATAAAAATCGTCCTGATAAACAAGGGTATCAATGTACTTCCTTGTGCCAAAGAAAGACCTAACAAAGCGCCCTGTCCCAGACCTGCGCCCTGCAAACACAAAAATTCTACTTGACCATGATACAGGAAGTCCTCCCACTGCTAAAATTGGGGGACTACGTGGCAACCTTGAACATGAAAGCTGCATGCTTTCATGTTCCTGCATAAGATTCCTGCGCTTCAAGATCAACACTAACAATTCAAGGTGCTACCCTTCGGCATAACCGCTGCTCCACGGGTATTCATCAAGGTACTAGGGGTAGTGGCAGCGCACCCACGCAGAGAATCCATTCCAGTGTACCCTTATCTGGACTACTGGCTGATAACTGGGGAATCTTCCCCAACTCCCCCCCAACTCCCCATTTGTAAGCAGAAAACGCAAAGAACGATCTCCTGTTACAATTAGGATTCTCAGTTGCAGAGGAAGTCTCATTCCAAGCAAAACAAAAGTTCTTAGGAGCTATCATAAAGACAGAAAAGGGACTAGTCGTCCCATCAAACGAAAATGCAAAACTTTCTGCTGCAAATACCTCTGTATTTAGCCCGTCACCAAATAACTGTACGCAAAGCCATGTGCTTGCTCGGGATGATGGCTTCATGCATTTACCTGGTTCCGCACGGATGCACAAGCGCTCAATGCAAGATTGGTTGGCGAACAGTGGTCCAGGCAAGCGGTCAGTGGGACGATCTAGTGGTCGTTTCACTAACCCTAGTTCAAACACTATGCTGGTGGACAAAGGAAAATCTGTTACAGGGGAAATCCCTGTTACGCTCACCTGGTTCCCACAGGGGCGTCGATCGGACTCGGACAGCTGCGGTCTCCACCAACGTGATGCGTAGTGAAGAGATGACAGTGTGGTCTGGCCCGCCTAATCTTGTCTGCTGGACTCGTAGAAGTATTCTCCTGCAAGTGGAGAAAGGGATTTAGCCACCCATGGACTTCAGTGATGGCCCCCCAACAGTTCTCGTTCTCCCCACTAATCACCTCCGATATCCCCTCTTGGTAACCTCACCTTATGTTTTTAAATGATGAGCTCTCCATCCTGCATGGCATGCAGGGGCGCGTAGATACCAGTTACTTCACTGGGTTGAAGGTACTGGAGGAGTTCCGGAGGAATATTGACTCCAGTGTCTAAAGTTCAAAGAGTTCAATATGTCCGATGTTCACTCTTGTTGCATTCCCTCGTTAGGTTGCAGCTGGGTCCAAAAGAATATTGCCTGGAGGCAGCTGATGGCGTTCAGGTAAGAGTCTGTATTACCAAACACTGTCCGGTAAAAGTTGCATGAGTTTGACTTGCTGTTTTCTCTCCCTTTATAGGTGCGGCATAGGAAGATGCAGCAAATTAAAGGCTAATTCCTCCGGTGGTAAAGCAGGTAAGCCTATGGTGGCAAAGAGATTGTCTTTGTCGATTTTCTCGGCTCACCTTGTTGTTCCTTTTTTCCCCCCAGGTGCTGGGTTTCGACGAAGAAAATGATGGAGGTAGCGCCGAGTCCAAAGATGCGGTGGACTGGTGAGTATAATGCAGCGCTGCTGCTGGCAAAGCGACGCGTGCTGAAATAATGTCCTTTCCAGGTTCGGAGATGTGCTGGGTCCGGAATCGGGTAAGGAATCAAATAATGTCCGTGATCTAACCTCTTCTCCTTTATTTTCCTTTTGTCTAGGAGCTCTGGATTTGAGGCGAGCGTGGCAGAAGACTGGATGCTGACTTGCAGACACGGTAAGCGTCACGTTGCTGGATGCAGAATAACGCAAAGCATGGGCTGCTGTTCGGACGTGGTTTAAATAGCCTGCAAAGTAGTCCCAGGTAAGAAGTTCCCCAGAACCACACCCGAGTAAAAAATAGTCCCTGTAATAAAATAGTCCCATCCAGGCCTCACATTGGCTTGGACTCATTTGCAGCATGGTCTGCATAAGGTAAGTAAAGTCTATGAGCCTGGCGCCTATGACGCCAGGGCTTATTTCTATGATGAGCCTGGCGCCTAAGGCGCCAGGACTGAATCCAAACAGCCCCCAGCCGGGGCAGTTGGGGTTTTAATGAGTATCTGGATGCCTGCTCCCGGGGCTGATGGAATCGATCCGGATGCCCGGGGGTAGGCATCATGACAATCCCTTTCACAAACATACAGTGCAAGCTATTTTTCACTACAGACTCATCACTCACCGGGTGGGGAGCTGTAGAATGGCTGCTACTAAGAGAAGGAGATATTCTAGCACAAATAGAATTTATCCTGGCACTCCTACAGTTTATAGGATAACACTCTTATTTCAGATACAAAGAGCAGTTCCATCTACAGGTAGCGGATACCTCCATGGGTGCAAATATGGCACCATCTTACGCTAACACCTTAATGCATAAGTTTGAGATGGATCATGTTCTTGCACACCCAATATGGCAACAATACATGGGAATGTGGATTCGATATATAAATTACTTCTTTGGTATATGGACCGGCTCGGAGGACAGGTTGCAAGAATTCTTTGTATTTCTCAATACAGTGGACCAAAGGATACAATTCACTTATGAACAGTCCAACACAACAATACATTTCTTGGATGTTAATGTCGCAGCAACAGATACAGGATACAAAACCAACATTTACCGGAAGGCAACAGACAAACAATCTTCTCCATAGACTCACTTTTCATCAACCCAGAATCTACTGTATAGCCAAATGTTGCATGCCAAATAAATTTGCAGCAACCCTGAAGACTACACGCAGAAATTGACAGATGGGTAATAAGGTCATCAGCCGAGGGTACAAGACAAGAGGTGGAGATGACGGCAACCTGTATTGAAAGCCAGAAAAGAGAAGATCTGCTCAGGATGTAAGAAACCTCTATAACACAGAACCACCATTGGTTATTGTTTCAAAATACTCAAAGTAACACAATAAAGAACAATTGGAGAAGAGTTGTATGTGATCGAGTCTAGCATCTGTTTAAAGACCTCCCTACCTTTGCCTACCAGAGTTGTAGACATTTCAAAGACAGATTGGTTAAAACAAGACACAACACAAAGAGGAAGAGAGCGAATAGGTACATTCCCATGACTCAACTGCAGTAATTGTGGATATGTACTAAAAGGAGATACCATTAACCATCTGCACACTTGAGAGCGGATCAACTACGGAACTATGCAACATGCGACCCACCAAGCATAATCTATGCAATTAAATACCCATGTGGCCTATATTATGTTGGACAGTCGGAGAACGGCAAAAGTGAGATGGAATGAGCACAGGTCGTGCATCAGGAGCCATAATATAAATTCAGCTGGGGCCATGCATTGGCTAGAAAAGAAGTCCAACTTGGCACAAACACGGTTCTAGATTTTGGAAGTGGTTTCAAAATTGGATCCTCAGGAGAATATACAAGAGAGACTGGACCAGAGAGAATCTTTCTGGATTAATAGACTTGGGACATTGACACTCGAAGGTCTCAATGAAGAAATAAACTGTCTGTTTCATATAACTACAGCAAGTGTGAAAGTTGACTTCGAATGGATTGTGTCCTCCAACGTATTCCTCATCTATGACATGTAATGTGCACAGCTGTGCTGCTTCAGAATTTTTTTCAGCAGAGGGTGCCCTGCGTCGATGGCATCGGGTCGGTGTCCCTTGAAGGCCTCCGTCGAGGTGACGTCATCAGATGTTATAAGTAGCCCGCACAGCGCCCGTAGCCTCAGTTCGTTTTTTTCCCGCAAATGTGTTTGCTTTGTAAAACTTGGCGCGCCTCGTGGTTACTGTTAAGTTATCGTATTATGTCGTCTTCTACCCGACGACTCCGTGTCTGGCATCAAGAAATGTCAGGACTGCGGCTCCAAGATGTTGCTTATGGATCCGCATAGAATTTGTCTGTGGGGCATGGGTGAGGACCACGCTACGGGTGACTGCTCGAGGACCACGCTACGGATGACTGCTTGAAGTGCCAGTCGTTGACTGCCAAAGCCTTGCAGGAACATAACAGGGAAATTGAAGGTAGGAAGGGTGTCCAAGCCCCGTAAATCCAAGTTGGCTGGTTTTCAACTGACGAGTCGACATGGGACTCTCCTCGTCGGAAGAAGTCCAAGCACTCCAGGCCCCGCAATGGTTCGCGCTACTCGTTTTCTTCGTCGCGGCGGTCCAGGAAGCGACGTCGCCATTCGCCTTCCTCGTCCTCTTCGGACGACGCCTCCTCGAAAAAGGCGACCTGCCCCACCAAATCCTTGACCCCCGGAGGAGTGGGATGCTTTCTGGGTGTTCACCAGAGACGTTCCAGGTCGTGGTCTTTGTCTCAGTCGGAATCTGTGAAATCCTCAAAGCCCTTGAAGCTGTCGACGCCATGCCTGTCGGGTCTTTGCCCCCGGTCAAGCCCTCAAAGCCATCAACGCCCTTGATTGCCATCTGGGCCGAATTTACCGGTGGCAGTCCCTGTGACACTGGACCCTCTGAGGAAGGCTACTTCTAAGTCTATGAAGACTGTGACTGAGAAGAGGTGTACTCCTTTCCCAAGGAAGAACTTCGTTAAGTCTCTCCAGGACATTTATGAGGACGAAGAAAGGTCCGAGGAGGATGTTGGTCCTTTTGGTCTTCCGTATGGTACACCTGGTGTTCCGAAGTGTCTCAATCTCTGAAGAGAGTCGGATGAAGGATCTGTTCTAGTGGCCTTGACACTTCCCTTGAAATGAGTTTGGTAGGCCAGATCCAGGGGATCATGCCAACTCCTCTTATCGGAGATTGATGTTGACAGTTGTGGAGTAAGTGGGCTGGTTCAGGCCTCTGGTGCAATTTGATCAAGACGATCGGACAGATATTTTGGATCAGGTTCCGTGCAGTGACCCGTGTTGCCATTTCATGTGGCATTGCAAAAGAGGGTGGCTGCTAACTGGAACAACCCGGAGAGTATTCCGGCGGTGAACTAGTTAACAAAGAAATACCACCCATCCAGTAGCGACCCGTGCTACCTGTCCACACACCCCACTCCGGAGAGTTTGGTGGTTCAGGCGTCTACGGCCACCTCTAAGCAGGCAGCGCACCTTACCATCCCTCCTGATGGGGAGAATAAGCGCATGGATGGATGGGCACGCAAGGTATTTTCTGCTGGGAATATGGCGTTGAAATCTGCCACCTGTGCCTTAGCAAAGTTTTCTCGCACTCCGTGGAATTGCATCTCTTTAGCGGATGAGCATATTCCCAAAGGGGAAGAAAGGGATGTCTTTCTAGCTATTGTGAAGGATGCCATGTGTGAATCCCTTCAGTCTCGGTTGGACACTGTAGATCGTGTCAGCAGGTCCATGGCTACGAGCACCGTGATGCACAGGTTTGCATGGTTGCGGAAGTCTGGGTTTGCACCAGATGTACAGGTTTGTCTTCTCAATATGCCCTTTGACGGGTCTCATCTGTTTGGCAGCAAGGCTGACGAGAGCCTTGAGAGGTTGCAGACCTCCAAAGCAGCTGCCAAATCTTTGGGAGCAGCTGTTCGACAACCTCCGCCTTTTCGTCCTAGGTGATAGCAATGGAGAGGTGGTTCCTTTTGCTACTACTCTTCATTTGAAAGGGCGAGAGGGATGACCAGTCAGAGGGGCCAATGTAAGTTTCCTCGTGGTGGACGAGGTAGAGTTGCCAAGGCCGCTCAAACAGCAGCCTCTTTACCATCAGGCGCTGACACAGCCGTTTCAAAACCGCTGTAAGGCCTTGTCTAATTGTTCACCGGTAGAGGGCAGGTTGTCTCAACTTCTAAAAGAGTGGCGAGCCATTAGTTCAGATGCGTGGGCTCTGGAAACAATAGCCAACGGCTACTGCCTTCCTTTTCTCCGATGGCCTCACAACAAACCACCAGGGAAACAGTCTTTGAGGGTTCTGGCTCTGCTCCTTGTGCAGGAGATTTTGACCCTGCTGGAGAAAGGCGCTATAGAACCAGTGCCTGTGGCGGAGAGAAACAAGGGTTGGTATTCCCCCATATTTTTTTATTCCCAAGAAGGACGGAGGCCTGAGACCCATCTTGGACTTAAGATAGTTGAACCAGTTCCTCAGGAAGGGCAAGTTCAAGATGTTCACTCTTTCTCAGATCCTTCAGGCCCTCCAACTTCAGGATTGGTTGGTGTCATTGGACCTGCAAGATGCTTATTTTCATGTGCCGATTAATCTCAAGCACAGAAAATACCTGAGGTTCGCAGTTGCCATCAGTTTCGTGTCCTGTCATTCAGGTTGACCTCCGCCCGAGGGTCTTCACCAAGCTCATGGTGGTGGTGGTGGTGGTGGTGGCAGCGTTTCTCAGGGGAGGGGACAGGGGGGGATTCACGTCTACCTCTAACTGGACGATTGGCTGATCAGGGCGCGTTCTCCCGAACAAGCCTTGGATCATCTCGGTGCCATCTGCCACTCCCATCACAAACTGGGCATCTCCATCAATTTCAAGAAGTCGCATATCCTTCCCAACAGCTTCACTACATCGGGCTGTGTTGGACACATCCTTGGATGTGGTCGCAACCCAGGGTAAGGGTTCAACACATTCTACAGATGGTCTCCAATTTCAACAAGCCCCAGAGTCTTCCGGCTTTCGAATTCTTAAGGTTGCTCGGCCTCATAGCATCCTGCATTTTTCTGGTGCCAGAGGCCCAGCTGAGAATGCAATCCCTTCAGTGGGCTCTCCGGACTCAGTTCTCAGGCAAGATGTTGGATCTCCTTAATGTTCCTGTCAAGGTCTCCCAGGATCTTTTGTGGTGGGCCAGCGAGGAAAATCTCATGAAGGGCAACTGTGGCTGTAGGAAATGATAGTGACTGACGCTTCCCTCACGGGGTGGAGGGACTTGTGCCAATGATCTGACCATCAGCGGTCGTTGGTCCCCATCGGAGTCCAAACTACACAATCTTTTGGAGCTGAGAGCAATCTGGCTAGCACTGAATGCTTTCCTGCCGTCTGTATGGGGAAGGAATGTCCTGATCATGACGGACAACACAGTGGCCATGCATTACCTCAACAAGAGAGGTGGTTTAGGGTCACTCCTTCTGTACAGGGAGGCAATGCAGCTCTGGTTCTGGGCCATTGAAGAAGAATTCTCCCTAGCGGGGTTCATCTGGCTGGAGAGGAGAACATGGCGGTGGACGCTGTGAGCAGGCCGAGTGAAGTCTTCCACGAGTGGGAACTAGCTCAGGAAGTCCTTGAAGGGATCTTCGCCGTTTGGGGAACACCGCAGGTGGGCCTGTTCGCGACCGGTGCCAACCGGAAGTGCGAAAGGTACTGCTCGAGGGAATTTCCTCAGAGGAGCTCTAGGAGATGCGTTTGTCATGGATTGGTTATTCCTGCTTCTGTACGCGTTTCTTCTGATCCCCATCATTCCTCAAGTTCTCAGGAGGTTACGACGGTTCGGGACCCGCATGATCCTCATTGCTCCGGATTTGGCAAAGAGAGCGTGGTACCCAGACCTTCCAGACATGTCCATCTGTCCTCCAATATGTCTTCCCCCACAGAGTATCTTCTCTCGTGAGAGGAAGGTCGGGTTCTCCACCCAGAGGTCAAGACTCTCAACCTTCACGTATGGTTTCTGAACGGTTGAGATATAAGGATTGGGACCTCCCGGATGACGTGATGGAGGCGTTGTTTTCGGGCAGGGAGCCAGCAACAAAGTCCCTGTACCGTTGCCGTAAGTTTTGCGACTGGTGCAGAGGAAATAATGTTGATCCTTTTTGGTGCTCCAATACGGAGTTTCTCTCCTTCTTTCTTTGGCCCACAGGGGTTTTCAGGTGGAAACCAAAGATTACCTGGCGGCGCTTTCTATCGGTAAGCACTTGTCCATGGAATACTCCTATTTTAAGATTCGACTGATCACTCAGTTTCTGAAAGGGCTCACAAATGTGTTCCCACCGTTGCCTTTTCAGGTGCCGGTCTGGGACCTTAATTTGGTCTTAAAGTTTCTGATGGTTCTCCGTTTGAACCTCTTGTCCGTTGAGATTTTTGACATTTAAGACGGTTTTCTTGGTTGGAGTTACCTCTGCTCGAAGAGTGAGCGAGATGCAGGCACTTTCTTCTACGCCACCCTTTACTTTGTTCCACAAGGACAGGCTTATATTGAGAGTACGTCCATCCTTCTTACCTAAGGGAGTGTCAGAATTTCATTTGTCAGTAGGTGGTGCTCCCTGCCTTCTATCCTCCTCCGCATCCTAGTAAGGACGAGGAGCGACTCCATAGGTTGTATCCTAGGGGAGCATTGAGCTTTTATCGTTCTAGAATGTCCAAGGTCAGAGTGGACAACCATCTCTTTGTGGGGTATACTGGACACTGATTGGACCAGGCTGTTTCTAAGCCGACCTTGTTTAGGTGGATCATCCTCACTATTTCAGAATGCTACAGGTTGGCTGGCAAGGACCCTCCTGAGGGCTTGCGTCTAATTCCACCAGGGGCATGACTACATCGACAGCCCTGCAGAGGGGTGTACCGGTAAAACATCTGTGATGCTGCAACGTGGTCTTCCATACACACGTTAAAGCATTATTCCCTGCATACTTCCCATGCTCGGGATGTTGCCTTTGGTAAGGCAGTGCTTTACTCTGCCATTTAATTGGGTATGTCTAAATTCTCCCTCCTCCATTCATGGATGCTGCTTTGGGAGTCTGCCCTAGATGGGGAATACGTTGGAGGACACAATCCAATCGAAGAACAAGTTACATACCAACTGGTAATGTTCTTTCGACTGGATGTCCTTCCAACGTATTCCTAATCGCCCTCCCAGCCTACCCCTCTCAAGAATTTCCCATGCCATTACAGCTTTCGTTCCAACAAGGCTAAGTGCAGTCTATGCTGTATTATAGGCACGTGTGCCACACGTGAGGGGAGAAAAAACATGAACTGAGGCTGCAGGCGTCGTGCGTGCTACTTAGAACATCCAATGACGTCACCCTCGACGGAGGCCTTCGAGGGACATCAACCCGACGCCATTGACGCAGGGCACCTTCTGCAAAAAATGTTTCCAAAGCAGCACAACTGTCAACATTACATGTCATGGATGAGGAATACGTTTGAGGAACATCCAGTCGAAAGAACGTTACCAGTTGGTAAGTAACTTGTTAATTTTGGCTAACCATTGTGACCGTTTGAAGATCATTTTGTTGGCTGTTCTCCGAGATTTGGTGTATTATTGTCTATATATGTCAGAGTAAAAGAACCCAATTTAAGGGGGATGTTTGCTCGATCTGTGCAATAAGTAACACATGACCGTACTAGTGGGGATAGTTGAAATTCGAATGACGTTTAATTTCAAGAGCAATAGAGATGTTGAGATATTCAATTTACACATGAAAAGAATATACCGGGTTTAGCAGGTCCTGGTACGTGGGGAAATGTGTAATCCTTGGCCATAGTGGTATCTGTGTAATAAGTAGCACAGATTAAAAAAAATGAGAGATCAGAAGTATCGCTCAAGATTGAAACGTAGGTGCAATTTCACTTGGTAGAATCATCAGTGCGAACTATCAAATCATGTGCATTAACATACTTACGTGCAATCGTACTTGTGAGAACTTTTGGAAAACCTGACGTAAACAACTCTAATGCAGTTGGTTAAATAATGAGTATCAAGGTTATGGTAAGATTCGAGTATTGCGTAGGCATCTTGTGATGACCATGTATAGCGGATTTATCTGAATTGGTAGGCAACAGGGTAGCGACGCAGTGCCTATCAACACATACATTAAGATTCGTCTGAGATTCAGCTTTGTATTACCTAGGTTTCCATAGTAACGTTGAAAGTAAAACCGACCGAGTCCCGCCCTCCCATTGCCATGGGAGGGTGGGACGTGAGGCGTAAGCACGTCAGCACATTGCTTCTGGAGTGCGACGCCCATCCAGGTCTCCATACTAACGCTTAAATGCATTTGAGAGCCACACGCTCTTGTAGTTTACCCCGGCAGGCACATACAATGTCAAGCCGCCGTATGTAAGTGACAATCATGAGTTTTTTACATCGAACAACAGTAGCGAGCGTACTAATGGCAGGAAATATAACCGGTAATCAAACTGGTTGTGAAGCGATTCCTATGAGGGAAGTCGGGGAATCTAAGGTAATGAACCCATATACGAACACGCATAGGGACATAGCTAATCGCAGAACTCAAGTAAGATTTGTCTTACACAATATATTTTTAAATTACAGTTGAAAGACTCAGTCGTGAAGGTATGATTGAAGACATTTAATATATATTTGAAAGTCAGAAGGATGAATACACGTTTTTCATAGCTGTATGTAATAAAGACAATGTTACTTATATTTTGCTTCTGTCTTCTCCTTTTCTGTATAATTCAAACGCACTTGGCACACAATGGTATGTACCAATTATTGAATGTATTTTTGTACAATAATGTATGCAATGTAAATATTTAGCATTTATAGCCCTGATGATGGTTTTAAGCACCGAAATGCATTGGCTCATTGCGCCATGTAGACCAAGGAGTCTGTTCTGTCAGAAGAAATAGCCAGTTTTGGCTCTTTATTTTTTTAATAAAATACTTCCTGTGATTTTTACAAAAGATTTGATCATTAATGGAAGGCATAATAGATACATAACAAAGTGAAAAATGAACTTATGAATGAAATACGAAAAAGGATGATTGTAATAAAGTGACATGAATCTATAGCTCATGTGCTGAGCAATTTTAGAGCTTTAGGCATTACCAGGTGATTTTTGTCATGAGCCCATTATCTTCACCACACAGCGCATGGTCTGTGGACATGTAGCACAGCCCAAAATCACAAACCTTTTAGAGCTACTATCAGCGCTCAAAGCCCTGCAAGCTTTTCAGGTGAATCTATCAGGCAAACAGTACAAGACCTCACAGACGGCACCACTGCAATTATTTTACATTAACAAGCAGGGAGGCACACACCTCCAAGTCTGGCCAGGCTAGCCCAAAAAATGTGGAAGTGGGCACTCAAGCGGAACATGTTCCTAGTGTCGCAACACGTTCCAGGGCAACTCTGTTCTCTTTCAGACTCATTAAGCAGAGATCCCCTACCCGAAGAGCAAGAGTGGCAGCTCAGCTGAAACCCATCTTTTCCCTCTGGGCCTATCCTCCGTTAGACCTGTTCGCCACAACACATAATGCCCAGACTTCGCATCCAGGTTTCCCCAACCCAGATCAAAGGGGAAAACCCTGTGGATGAAACTTGCCTCTGTTCCCTCCCCCTTTCCGAAGCCCCCCCAAAACCCCACCCCACACCGCTACTCGGCAGGCTAGTCAACAAAATGCACCAGGAACAAGTCACTCTAATCCTGGTTGCTCCTATGTGGGCGAGACGACCTTCGTTTCTGCATCTGCACAAACTGGTGATGTATGATCCAATCGAACTCCTGTGCCTGTTCGACGTGCTCACCCAACATGGGGGGGGGACAACGTTACACCCACATCCCCAATGTATGAACTTGCCAGGTTGGCTCCTGAAGTCATAGAATTTGGTCACTGCAAAGGTGTATGGAAATCCTCAAGGAGGCATGTAAACCAAACACTAGACACTACTTTTAATAATGGAAAAGATTTGTAATATGGTGCCAGTCAAAAAAACATAAACCGTTCGAATGTGCTCCCATCACACATTCTTCAATACATGCTCCACTTACTTGGCTCCGGTCTAGTATTCAACTCCATCAAGGTGCACCTAGCGGCTCTATCCGCATACACCACTTCTCAAAGCAAGGTGTCCTGGTGGAAAGTCCCAGTCATTAAAGCCTTCATGGAAGGAGTAAAAAGTCCCCCCAAACCCTCCTCCCCATTTCAAACCTGCCTCCGTGGTGGAATGTAAATGTGGTACTCATAAAGCTCATATGTCCCCCTTTGAGCCAATGCACAAATCCAGCCTTCAACACCCAACATATAAAATGGCTTTTCTTGTGGCCCTCACCTCCAGAAGAAGAGTCGGTGAACTACAAGTTTTGTCGGTGCAAGACCCTTTCTTTGTTATCAACACAGACAAGTTGGTACTAAGAACACATCCTAGGTTTTCACCTAAGTTCATATTTAAGTTCCATGTCAACCAGTCCATTGACATACCTGCTTTTTTCCAAAACCCTTCAAGCTCAGCTGAGAAACCCCTCCATACACTAGCTGTAAGGAAGGTGGTTCTTTACTATGTAAACCAGACAAAACCTCTATGAAAAACATACCAACTGTTTGTCTTCATAGCACCTGTCGGGAAAGGTGATCATGTTTCAAAAAACGCCATCTCCAGATGGATGGTGAAATGCATACAGCTCTGCTGCTCTCTATCAACCAACTCTGCCTTGCACACCATGAGTTCACTCTACCAGGGGTACAGGAGCTACTTTGGCCTTTATTGCAAACGTTCCGCTGGACGCCGTTTGCAACTCTGCTACATGGAGCTCTATACATACTTTTACTCGGCACTACTGCATTGAAGCACATTCTAAAGCAGATTCACAGGCGGGACAAGCAGTGCTAAAACATCTATTTGCCACCGTACCTTCGCACAACCCACCAACTTCTCCAGACACTGCTGGCTAATCTATGCATAGCATGTGATCTAAGCAGATCCACAAGCCTCAGAAGGAATACATAACTCGCCGTAATTGTATTTCTGATGCTTGTATCTGCTTAGATTCACATGGGCCCAACCTTACTCACCTGTTTATCTACTCTTATCTGCTTTATTACATCTGTACTCGCGCTACACTTCATGCTAGCTCATGTCAGAAACAAAACAATCTGAGGGACCTCGACGCCTGAAGGGCCATGGATACAGTGGACATCACGGTAGGGATAGTATTACTGGCACACCCTGTAGACGTCCCTTTTCGAGATTGGAAAACAAACGTAATACCCTGCGGCTACCACTAGATGTCTGCCTATGCATAGCATGTGAATCTAAGCAGATGCAAGCATCAGAAATACGATTGCAGTGGGTAATGTATCCCATGTATACATATATATTTTTGAGGCTTGTGGATCTGCTTAGATCACATGCTGTGCATAGGGCGACATCTAGAGGTCGCAGAATATTACATTATTTGTTTTCAAAACTCAAAGGGATGTCGACTGGGCGTGTCAGTAATACCATCCCTAGTGTGACGTCCGCTGTACCCTTGGTGCTTCGCGCGTCGGTCCCTCAGATTGTTTTTCTCTGCAATTCGTCGTCTGATGCAAGTTGCAGGGTTCCTTCTTTCTGGCTAATATCTGCATACAAGTTTAAATGTTGATTTCTTTATTTCCTTTGGACGGCCGTATCACAAAGATCTTTTGCAACTTCTTTCAAGGACGGATTCATCATCGACGACTACTTGTACCGTGCCAACGAACTATGACTGCGGCCTTCATAGGCCTCGACGGGCCTCAGCCCTTCACAGTGGGGGGAGGTTATAACTTTCTTTTCTTTAGAGAATGCCTGTTTCCTTATTCTTCCTTTTCCATCGCCGGGCTGCCATCTTTCCGTATTATGGAAAACGCACCCTTTAAAGTTTATCCTTCTGTAACAGGACGTTTACTTGAAGGACTCGCACAAGGGGTGTAAACTGTCTCCCCAAGGACCAACCTGAAAACCATTGCATACATACGTAAATTCTAGATTAGTTTGTGAAACTCTTATTGCAAGGTGCTGCAGCCTTACTACCCTGTGGCTTCGACATTGTTGAAGTGGATTGTACGATCCTGACTAAAAAAGTAAATAATGAAGTTCCTATGATGGAATGTCAGCCAAATGAAATTCTGAATGAAATTCGGCCAATTTCACAAACAATGGTAGATGAGAGCGGGAAATCAGATTATAAGCAATTTAATCTGCTTCGACAAGAACAGACCGGCTATCAAAAAAACAAAACACTCTGAGCAAATCCGAATTACAGTAAAAAACACTCATCAAACTGCTCAAAAGAATGGAAGGGAAGAAAATCAAGTACCTCATAGTGAGTGGAACTGGCTAGCGGCAACCTTAGCAAATAACAACCGAAGCTAATGCTTATTGAAGCCGAAAAATGTTGGTCTAACCATTGGCTCGTGGAATACAAGAGTTTTTTTCACATCTGTTTAACTCTAAAGAAAAATGGGTTAGTGAGATAGATCTAATATGCCTACAAGAAACTTGGTTAGATATTTGTCCCATTGCAGAGAACTATGAAATAGCATTTAATACCACTATTAAAGGAAATAAGGGGCGCCCAAGCACAGGCCTTTTCACTCTTGTGAAAAAAGCTTCTGGTTGCAGAGTGGTAGAGTACAACAATATATCATCATGTATTCAAGTTGTTACCGTTGCAAGGAATGATAATATCGATAACAAACATCTGACACCCTTTATTATAAATCTGTATTGGCATCATGGCAAAGCAGTTACATTGGCCTTTGTTGAACAAATTATGGACATAATTGACAAATTGATGATCTAAGACAGCAGTGCTGGCCTGATCGTATGTGAAGATTTCAATTTAGATTTTATAGAGGGGTAAGAATGAACCTCCAAGGAAACAGAACTTGATACAAAAATGGTCTGAAGAACTAACCTTGCGGAGAATCTCTAGGCTGAATGGTAATGTCGAGGGAGACATACCCGCCAAATCAACCTGGCAAAGGAACAAACAAAACTCTGTTTTGGATTACATTTTTGTATCTGAAAATCTATCATTACGGATTCTGAAATTCGAAGTTCATAACACACAAGTCAGCGACCATAATATAATAATAGCACTTCTCGAAATGCCACAGCAATTGTTATCAACAACATGGAAGTGGAATATAACACCAAATTGCAGTGGGAATAGATTAAAACTTAATTCACAGCAAGTGAATATATTGAAAAATGAATATGAGAAACACATTGACTTGTTGGGTGTAGATTATACCCCTTTGCTAGAACAATATAAGATTTTGAGAAATCCGAATGGTATTCAGTCTCAAAAATATTCACATATTTACAATCCTGAAATTGTCATGAGAAAAAGAGATGCCCAGGGCCTTGCGACAACAGACAGTAAGGATCAGCTTAAGATGAGGAAAAAGATCAAACAAAACTATAAAAATTGGCTAATAGCACATCATGCTCTAACTGAACAACATGATGCAGAGAAAATAATGAAGTCCCTAAAAGAGAAAAATTCTTCAGACTTTTGGTCAAATATCAACAATGAATCCGGAACACAGATGGCTTCGAACAAAAACATGGTCACTGAAAAAAATGGATTGAGCATTTCTCAATCCTGTTCTCAAAAAAAGGCAATATTCCCGACCCTCTGATATCAGCCCTCCCATATTGGGACATCCAGTTTGATCAGCATGACATTCTGTCGGGCATCAAAAATCTTTCCAATTCTCGGGCACCAGGTCCGGATGGCATAACTAATGCCATGCTTAAATCTGATCCGGAAGCCTGGGCCGAGTTTTGTAAGGTTTTGTTTGATAAAATTTCCATGAAAGGTGCTACCCCTGCGTCATGGAAAAAAGCCATTGTTGTTCCTATATTTAAAAAGGGCAACCGATCAAACCCAATGGACTATAGAAATATTGCTTTGCTAGATGTAATAGGCAAGATTTATGCAACACAACTTCAGCATAAATTGATGGAATGACTAGTCCTAAGTAATCATTGATGCTAGACAAAGTGGGTTTGTGAGGGGTGTTGGCTGTTGCCTAAATTTAATACTCATCAATTTAATGAAAATGGACATAATAAAAAGTGTACCTTGCATTTATTGACCTGTCTAATGCTTTTGATAGCATAGAAAGAGAAATCCTTTGGACAAAATTAAAAAGCTGGAATTGTCCCAATAGCCTTTTACATGCTATCAAGGATTTGCATACCGACACTAATATCTATATTCGGTTAGATGCAAGCGGCACTTTATCGGAACCCATTCGCACCTACTGTGGAGTTCAGCAAGGGTGTCCACTTGCGGCCATCATTTTTAATGCTTTCATCTCCGACATCGGTGAAGCTCTTGGGAAAGCAAAAGGATTTGATCCTAAAATAATGGATTCTGCTTTGAATGGTATTCTATATGTAGATGACTTGGTATTAATGGACCTTACACCCATTGGATTACAACGGAAACTTCGTGTTGGAACAATATGTCCAAGCTAATGGGCTCAAGATAAATCCAAGCAAGTCTGACATTTTAACATTACAAAATCTGTCCAAATATACATCTAAGAAATTCATCTGGCACCTTGATGGTGAACCACTTCAACAGGTAAAATACCTGTGTATGTGGCTAAATTCCAACAAAAATGATCATACCTGGGTTGAGAAAACCAAATCAAAATGTCGTCAATTAAGTGATCAAGCTATGGCCTTAGATAAAAATATGTAGTTCCCACTTTGAAATTTTATAAACAAAAGGCAGTCCCAGCTTTATTCTATGGCGCCGAAACTGCCTTTGGATGTCCCGCAAAATTGTGGGATAACTCACTTATTTATGTATATGAAAAGTTAAATGTGATGTCATCTAAATGTCACAAAGCGCTGGGCCCATCATGCCATGCAGGACGTGGATGGAGTGTCCAGTGATGGCAGTGCCTGCATCCCAAGTGTTGCAGAGGGTGATGGGAACTAGATGGTTCTCCGCGTGCAAGCCCCAGACTCCCATCAGGCAGGCCGGCGGTCCTGCTACATTGACAGCCGGCTGCTCAAGCGCCCACACTGCATGCCACACAAAGCACACCCCCCACAGCCAACAGTCGACCGCGTCGTCGACCGTTGAGGCACTCGCAGTGTCAAGGGTAAGATCCTCCAAATCCCTGTTCTCTGGGCCATCGTGCTCGCTGCATGTCGGGCTCCCAAAACAGACGTCGAAGTCTGTTCCCGACACTGCGAATAAACCTGACAAACGTTCGGGTACTGGAGAACATGTGTCGAAAGACCATTCAACGGCCTTGTCTAGTAGCTCTTAAAGGAGAGTGCATATTAAACATGTCCCGGACACTCTCCTAAAGTCCAAAACGCTGAAATAATTGTAAACTTAGACGCCCCTTGCCTCCGAACCCTCCACTTAAAAATCTAAGGACCCCACACTCCCCAGGGGCCATGCAACGTAAACAACCCTCTACTTCGTAGAGTATCTCTACCCTTGTTCCCTCAGGTATTCCTAGCGCTACCCAGTGGACCCTAGAAAGGATTGATAAAATAAAGCAAAGAATGTCATGCTTTGTAGACTTCTTTGACCGCCAACCTTATCAACTTTCCAACCTTTATTTATTGTTAACTTGTTGGGCGCCTATACATACTGTTTCGAAGTGCCCAACCTTCAAGGGCCCTCACAAGGGGATGCAGCTAAAGACCATCCTGCTGCCAAAAAAACACGATTGGACACCATCCAGCCCAGCACCTTGCAGCACACTTCCCAGGACCCCTATTATATTGACACTTCAGGCACTTTGGATCCTGGTTCACAAGGGGACCAATTTGATCCTGACCAGTATTAGGACTACGTCTACATCAAATCTCTGGACCATCACTACCAACCTGTGGATATCGTCTACTGTACAATGAGCTCCTCCTAAAAGCTGCCAACATTTCAAAATTGATACACGAGGCACAGGTGCATAAAGACTTTGTAGAAGACCTCCTTGGGGATACAAAGTTTGTGGCACAGTTTATTCCGCTCCTGCAGTCCATTAAAAGGTGCATTCGGCCTTCTTGATCACCCCTAACCTTACAAGGGCAGTTAACCCCTGTGTTGAGAATTTTCAGACCAGCCCCTCCTGCCCCTTTTATACCAGGTGTCCATAGCCTCTGCGGAGGTCCCTCCTCATAAGTGAGAAAGATATATACACTGTGCAGGAAAGTAGCTTCCTCGGCTGCATCCCAAGTAAGAATTGCAAATAACACCTTTCTCTTGGCCAGTTTAAACTGCCATAAATGGGACGAAATGCTACAAATAAATTGTAACCATCCCAGAGCCGTTTAAATCGCGCCAATTGCATCCTGAAAAATAACATGTACGCCGCAGATAATGCAGGCCGTATATGAGCAGAGGGCACTCTTATTAAGCACCATGCCTTGTTTGTTGACCATCCGCCTTTAAACTGAAAACTCGAGCCACCCTCCTCAATATGCCAATTGAAACAAATGCATTATTTGAAAAAGCAGTAGAGGACGCACTGAAAAGTGCTAAAGAAGAGTAAGACACCCTTAAGTCCTTCGACAACTAACAAGCCTTTTGTTCAAAGAGGCTCGTTGAACACATGCCGATTTTCGAGTACAGAATTCTCAATTCTCTAATTATAATCTTGGTGGACAAAAGTCGTCTTGGGGTTCCTCGCAGGGGCAGTCCTCCCTGCAGAATTTTCAAAGGGGCCACCGACTAGTGACGACCCGCTCTAAGTCCCCTCCCATGCCTCTCCGGTAGGAGATCGCATTAATTTACCCATGCATGGGAGGGGATCACCTCATGGAAGTGGGTACTATCCACTGTGGCGGGGGGCTATTGTATAGAACTCTCATACAGAGACCATCCAACCACCCGCCAAGACAGCATTGTACTAGAAGAGGTCAAAGCACTGCTGGAAAAGGACACTATACAATTCGTCCCAGTAAACAAGGGGATCTATTCAACGTACTTCCTTGTGCCAAAGTAAGACCTTACAATGCACCCTGTCCTACACCTGCGTCCTGCAAACACATATGTCAAGCCACATAAGTTCTGCATGACAACACTATAAGAAGTAATCCCCCTGCTAAAACAGCATTGGATATGAAAGATGCATATTTTCATATTTTGTTGTTCCCAGCACACAGAAAATTCACACTCTTCAAAAAAGCAAATCAACGCTACCAGTTCAAGGTGCTCCCCTTTGGCATAGCCTCATCTCCAAGGGTATTCACCAAGGTATTAGCGGTATTGGGGGCTAGTGGCGGTGTACTTAAGCAGACAACCTATCCTAGTGTACCCTTATCTGGATGACTGGCTGATTACAGGGGAATCCCCTCAAATATGCAAGCGACATGCCCAGAGAACAATCGACCTTAAAGGATAGTTCCGGGACTTTTTTTTTTATTGTTCCTATGGTTCGGCCATGTGTTTTTAAGCATAAATCGGTAGATCGTAGAAAACTTTCCTATGGACCTTACCCGATTTTTCGTCCATTAACGCACTCGAAATCAGCCGCCATTTTCTGATAATCCTATCATTTCCCCCCATCGCCCTGGCTCACCTGCTTTTGCGGCACTAAATCAAATCCCCCGCCCCTGAAACAGACTTGATCAAAACATTCATATTCCCCGCCTCTATCCGTGACGTGACTGAGCTGCGTAGGCAAACGCGCCCAGGCGTCTTCTACGCGACTCCACACAGAACCAGGAAATCAACACAGATGAGCTCACACAACACAGCGCGCCACAATTGGGAATATGAAACTGTACTTTTAAACTAAACCGCAAGATTGTAAATTTGGTAAAGTACATTTATTTGACATCAAATGTTTTGAGAATATTCAGCGATTTGCATTTTTATTTGCTCACGTTCCAAAAAGTTCGTTTTTGAGGCACACGATGTTCCTTTGCTGTACACAGGGTCTTAGATCATCTCACAATACAGCGCCACAATTCGGAATATGAAACTGTGGTTTAAAAGCAAACGGCAAGATTGTACATTTGGCAAAGTACATTTATTGGACATCAAATGTTTAGAGAATATTCAGCGATTTGCATTTTTCTTTGCTCTCGATCCAAAATAGTTCGTCTTGAGGCAAGCGATGTTCGTGTGCAGTACACAGGGTGTTGGTTTACGATAAAATAAGCTCTTCGGTCGCACTGATAATCGCATGGCTGTTCCAACAACGAGGCACTAGGCCACCACAACGGTCTGTATGTTGCATCTAGCCGTTAGTACCGCGTAAGGGCATACTTGTACTTGGCGATCGTCCCATAAAATGGTCAGGGTGGTAACGTTGTTCACGCGGAGAAGCAACTGGCGGTTGAAAAACCCATCCGCCGGTGTCTGGTACTCGTGACACAGACAATAATGGATGATGTACCTGTTTGACAAACATAAAAAATGAAATTAGTCTCACCATCAGATCTTTATTAAAATTATTCATTTTATATATTAGGTCGGGAAATTATTTCATAGCTAGGACAGTGCAACTGGGTATTATACGTCAAGGGGGGGCTGTAGGATACTGAGACAGTCCCCCAGTGCAGGGGTTGACAGGGAGGCAGTGCAGGTGGAGAGTGGAAGGGCCCAGGACCGAGGTCGCAGACAGTGGACTAGTTGTAGCAGGGGAGAGGGAGAGAGAAAGCAGAAGCAAAGAGGAAGGTTTTGAGGTGCTTCCGTAAAAGGAGATGGTTCTCCTCAAGATAGTGCGCGGTACAAAACAATATGCCACATGGAACGAACAAGTACAACTTAACCCGTCTTTAAAGCTACTGTATAGTAATTAAATTGCGGTATAAACTCATCTAAAGAGTTACTTACATTATATTTGCATTTTCCATTGTGTCTGTGCGTAGGGCAGACCCGAAATACCACTCCTTCTATGCCGACGTTATTTCTTCTAATGAACGAACATGAAATGGCTTTCGTTTCTGAAATTATATTCCTTATCGTTTCTTACGTTATTGCCCCACACCCCCAAAAAGAAGTCTTTCGGGATGGTCCCGGCCTGTCGAGGTCAAATAACAATAGAACCTTATACTGAGTCGTGGGCCATTCCTGCACCCGAGCAAAAAATCAAAGCAGCTGACCTTCACTTTGAACGAGCACACATTCCTAGTTAGCTACATTCAGTGTAAGGCCATCTCACAGGTCTTGAAATTTACACTCCATCTTTGCATTTCCATCTTTGCAGCCCCAGAGAACCATAAATATGGAGACATTATATATTTTTTGAAAAATGATTTATATTACTGTTTGGTTGGATAGACACATTGCATGTACACTGAGCAATCACTTTTATTTACACATTACATAGATACCCATATTCAATGGGCCTGCGACATGAGGAGACTCGAGAGAAAAGACAATCAAATTACAATCATTTAAACCGTGATGTGTATTTCTCAATGAGCTCTTCTTTAGGTGGACATGGAACAGAGGCAATGTTGGGTGGCAATGCAGTTGTCCCCTGCACAGGTTTGTTCACAACTCCATTTATGTGCCTATCTAGGACGTCAACAATAAGTCTCTCAAACTCATATTGCATATCCTCAAACACTGGTTTGATCACCCATTGTTTACTTCTTTTAGTGAAGGCCTTATTGTAGCGAAGCGTCCCTAAAGTTCCGGTCGTCCTATGGTTATGTGCCAAGACCGCTAGAAGAGTCCGATTTATCATGCCCTCCATGCCAAAATGCAATCGTTTTGGCCTGTACTTTAGGCACATATTGTGGAACACCTCCAAATCTCCTGTGTGGCAGAATTCCGTGAGTCCCCTCAAATCTCTTGTTATAGTTTTATCAAATACAATCTTTTCAATGGCTTTGTGAGTGGGTGATGAAGGAATCAACCACTTCTTCTTCCGTGCCTCCTCTGTGGACAAATGGCCATGTTCACAATTGTGGAAATGTTGGTTTGTGTTCCAACGGTGAACGTTGGTACAGTGTAGCATTACTGACCGCCATTTTTCCAGTAGAATTTCCAACGACCCTCCACATGTTTTTGAGCTCCACCAAAGATGGTTGCTGATTGACTTGGACCACTGTGAAATACCTTGCATTTCTTTTTTTTTTACCTGCAGCAGACATTTCTTTATTGATTGTTTTTGCAAGATGCCAAACGTCAAATTGGTGATTTATATTTTTGTACTCTTCTCTCATTGTCTTGGCAATTGAAACGTGTCTGTCCGTGGCTATCAGGTCGATCACCATTCCCCGCGATTGTAGTTCTTGCAATGATGCTACAAAGCCAACTTTCTCCATGGCCACTGAGGATGTACTTTGTGACAACTGCACGACCACCGAACTCACAATTTTCTTACTTTCCCTGTCCTGAAAGTGGTAGGTGCAGTACTTGGCTGAAAATCCTGGGCTGTCGCACTGTCCATCACCGGCTAGCCTGAACCGTTTGCCCGCGAATGTACTATCAATAGACATTTTTTCCATTCTCCAAGCTTCGCTAATGGCTGGAAATAGATAATCGGTTTGGTATTTGTAGAACTGAGTTTTCGCAATGAAATGGATTCCCACAAACTGAAAGAAAGACTCTAATTTTTTAAAACTTGAACCACTAAAAAGTGCAGCCGCTGCACAAAGTAGATTGCCTGCTGGCAGTTGTCCCAGCATGGGTTGTGCAGACCATGAGAAAGGATGATATTTTGTACAGGTGGCATGTATTTTAAGGTTAGTGCCTCGAATTGCACGAGTCACATTAATCAATGGCTCCCCACATACTTCCCCACCTACCGAATGCCCACATTTCAACCGAATAATAATATCAATCAAACAACTATCGAATACAATGAATTTGGCCTCTTTCCTTATACTGTCACTCTGCATCCCAGCTGGTTCGGCCTGTAATGTTGAGGACATGTCACTCACATGAAAGGTAGAATCTCTGATATCGTCTTCCGCTATGTTCAGTGATATTGATGGTGTTTCATTGTAGTCCACTTCATTCTCTTCCATTGCAACATCTGTTCCTTCTCCGGCGATGGGTGAATAAGACAATTTCTTCAACTTTCTCGCGGTCTTAGTTTTTGCGGGTGTGGATTCTGTGAATTGATCTCCGACTGCATCCGAACTACCAGGAGGACATTCACTATCAATGGCTGGTGGTGGTATAGCTCTGTTGTCAATCACTTCATATTCTTCCCATTGGCACGATGCATCTCCAGTCTCAAGTCCCTGCCAAAAGGTTTGACAAGCAACATCTCTCGTTCGCTTCACTGTCTGTGTAGATCTAGTTCGTACACCCACTCGCAACTAGAGGACAGATTGGAAAAGGGATGTTCAGTTTAAACACAACTAACAGTATTGAACTATTAACAGTGAAAAACAACATAATATAGTGACCAGGACACTAACCTTCTTTTGCTTTCTTTTCTTTGAAACTTTCTTGCCTCGAACTTCAACATCAGGACGCTGTTGCTCCGACTCGTGTGTGCATGTCTCCACTTCCTCTTGCGCTGCAACGACTATATTTTCATGATAAGCACATCCATCACGCACTGACGCTCCATCGACTCCCTGAAACATAGAACTTTCATTAGTATGTATAATAATATCGAAAACACAAAATGTACTTGGGGACCAATACCCACGTCCATCTCAATAGCAAAACACGAATGAACGCTTTGTGTAGAACATTCAAACGACAATTATTCACGCATAGTTGATCTAGTTAGATGGAACTGTCTCGATCCATACCTCGGGCTCCTCATAGACTTCCATTGATGATATTATTGAAGATGATGCTACAGTAACTCCCTGAAACGCAGTAATTGCATTAGTATGGTTTTCTATTTTGATAAAAAGAACAGAAACTTTGTGCAGGCGTCAACGGCTCATCTAAATAGACCTGCACAAATGATCAGTTGTCTAAAATAAATAATGGATATGTAAATATGATTCGATTTGCTCGATCGTTGGAAGTGTCACCACCCAGAGATCTGCATCAACTACTAGGGGTGATCTTCTTGTAGAAGAAGGTCCGTCATCTCCCTGAAACATAGTACTTGCGTTAATAAAGAAGGAAGTATAGCGGATGTAATCACGTCATATGATTTCGCTTGATCGAACTGTCAGTATCCATACCTCGAAATGCATAAGAACATCAAGGGACGATGTAACTGCGGTGCACACTTCTGCAAGCTGTTGCGCCGACCCGTAACTGCATGCTCCCCCTTCTTCTTGGACTAATGCTCCATCGACTCCCTGAAACATAGGACTTTCATTAGTAATGAACACAATATTGAAAAAAGAAGACACATAGGAGGGCGACGACAGAAGGACATATCAATGGCTAAAAACGAAAGAAAGATTGTGTGTAACAATCACGCTACAAGAATGCAAGATCTGATGATCTCCATCGATGGAACTGTCCGGAAACGTACCTCGAGCATCTGAGTGACATCAACGGTAGTCGTCAATACGTTGGACTCCTCAGCATCTCCCTGAAAGACAGTACTTGCATTATTTTGGATAACAATAATTATAACTGA
The DNA here is from genome assembly GCF_040938575.1 of Ambystoma mexicanum. NCBI lineage: Eukaryota > Metazoa > Chordata > Amphibia > Caudata > Ambystomatidae > Ambystoma > Ambystoma mexicanum. The sequence goes on along the minus strand of NC_090929.1, from coordinate 1,109,278,868 downwards.
AAACAAAGACTAGAGGATGAGTACAAGGGTGTACCATTAGGTAAAATAATTACACGATAAATTAAAACTATTGACTTACATGCCTAAAACAAGTCAGTGGCAGAATAGCCAAGTAAGATTACCCGATAGGCGCTTGAAGTGGCTGATGACTGCAATAACGATACGGATGGAGAATCTTCCGCCTTCATATTGAGTGGATACATAAATGGGGAAATTATTATTAGCTAATGCTACACACTACCGCAAGGCCGAGAGATAAATACGTAAACTTGACTCACCAGTGGAGGGATGTGGACGAATAGAGTGGGAATAGCGGTTGAGAGCAATTTTCGCCTCGCTCGCGGTGTGTTCTTCTTTATTAGCAATGATGTGGAGTACATGTCAGAGGTAAAGTGCCTGCTGCAGATGCGGTATCGATCACCCCTCTTGTCCGCAAAGACTTCTAGGACTCTACTTTCAAGCTCAGACGGTGGATATCCGCAATATCGGACCCATTCTCTTATCTGATCTATTGTCTTAGGGAAAACATGCATTATAGTACCTTCAGATTTATTATGGGTCTTCGAAGGGCAACCGCCAATGGAACAGGCAGGCATTGTGGAAAGTTCTGAAAAGTAAAGATCAACAATTCTCTATGAATACCAATGTGTAAAAAAATTAAATGACACATAAAAGGTTCAATGCAAGGTTCGTTTTGGTTCTTGTAACTATACACGTTATTCACATGCGGATAAGTATTTGAATAACTTTAAAAAAATAGAAAAATAATTTGACTAAACTCAGAACATGTGACTAGTTCCTTGCATGTACTGTCTTGAACGAAAAGAAATTGGACGCAAAATGATTATGGTACATGGCCTTACCTTGACGAACAAACAGTTAGATGCAGGGATCAGAGTAGTTTCTTGTCGTAGAGCAGGGAGCAGTTCACAGGTTGCAAACTGAGGAGTTTCCTCGAAGTGGTCACGGAAGTTCACAGAGACGAAGAGCAGATAACCAGCACCTTCACGGGTTGACTAGCAAAGCGCAAAGAAGTGCTCATTAGAAATATGAAGTGGGTTATAAAGGATTCGAAACAGGGGTGTGTTTGTGAATGAATGACGTGTATATGTCGTGGCATTATGCGGTTTGCAGGGGGGCGTCCAGCGTGAGGGGGGGGTGCTTGGCAGGAGACACGGGGTCTGGAGGTAGACATGGGAACAACAACCCAGGCTCTATAGACCACTTTGAAGTGTACATGGTCTTTGGCACCTCTTGGCCTTTATCGCTCCCCGACAGCTCCACTTGCCAGCGCAAGTACCCCGGTGCGAACTGCCTTTGATAGGGCGGGGGGGTGGATTGGGGCGGTGGTCGTGCAGACAAGACACAGGAAGACTCGTGAATGGAGACACACTTATGTGGATTGCAGGGGGGCGTCCAGCGTGAGGGGGATGCTTGGCAGGAGACACGGGGTCTGGAGGTAGACATGGGAACAACAACCCATGCTCTATAGACCACTTTGAAGTGTACATGGTCTTTGGCACATCTTGGCCTTTATCGCTCCCCGACAGCTCCACTTGCCAGCACAAGTACCCCGGTGCGAACTGCCTTTGATAGGGCGGGGGGTGGATTGGGGCGGTGGTCGTGCAGACAAGACTCGTTTGCCGCAGGGCCTCACCAAGGAGAGGCCATCTAACTGCATGTAAGAGGCAGGCTGCAGGATCTAGTACATGGAAGGCAGGGGGTGAGTTTATAAATACCTCACCCTCCCAGGAGAATATATGGGTGCAGTTCACCCTGGAGACCCTGGATGCCTAGGCAGTTAGTCAGCAGCAGGCTGGCCTGTGGTGGCAAGGCGGCACGGGCCAGAGGGGGTCATCTCTGTACCCGGTTCCCAAAAGGATGATTTATTATGATCAACCATATTGATTATTTACCTATAACCATGTTTTGTGTCAATAAAATCCAACGGCCTTCCTTTTATTGCCAACGCTTGAACAAAGTGGTGTGGTAAGTATTTTTGGGGGAGGAGGCAAGGCCGGGAGGCTTGATGCCAACCCGCAAAATAACATATGTATGTCTGCTGCATATGGGTTCAACGAGACATGTGGTGTGACAAGACAAGGCACAGGAAGACTATTCAATGGAGACACACGAGATTCATTTAAAAAATCAAAACAACCATTGTTAAAATATATGTTGGGTTTTATTTTAGATCTTAATTTCAATTGAACATAAATAATAAACATTACACATTATAAAGTTCCGGTTGCAGCACATCCAGGGAAAATCCGCGGTATTGTCCACTGTCGCTGGGGAAATGTTGTCTAATGGCAAGTACCGCACAGGCAGGTATTACTCTCCGAACGCGGTGTCCGAGCCTCCCGTGAAGCCACCAAGTGAAGCAACGATAGGCCACCAGCCTGTACCACCTGTGAAAATGAAAGATGCAAACTGTATTAAAATGACAAAACTTTCTTATCACTGTCGATTCAGGTAAAAAATGTCATTCTGCTTTGAAAAAAATTCTATCTAGAAAATGCACAATATGGAACCAATTTACATGCATTCGAATGATATGTAGATGTAATTTTATATGTGGGAGACGACCATGACATAGTAGTGGCATCACTGACATCACAACCAGAGTATACTTACTCGTTACTCGGATTACGCGGACGAACAGTGCCGCGAAGTTCGTGCATAAGCACCATCATCATCCTCAACACAGTCCGTGAGAGGCAGGCTTCCCTGAACTCTGGCAGCTCGTGATGCATTGCGGACTTGGCTCGCCTTCCGAAATGTAGGCCAAGCACCTGGAATTTTCACGGCAGCAGCAGTTCTCCTCCTCAGTTGGCATTAGCTCGCACCGATTGCACGTGCACCAGGTGGAGACGCCGTCCATGCGACATGGTCCAGGCTCTTCATCCGTTGACTGGTCCTCCCAACTGCCGTCCGAATCCCCATCGTTTTCGCGTGCTTGCCTTTCCAGTAGTTCTTGCTCGGTGTATTCGGGCTCGTACATATACGGCATTATTGTAGCCATTGTGTGGTAAAGAAAGTAAAATAATTTACAGAGATGGTACAGGTGTTCACAAGGCCTAGAAGCGGCGAAGGTAGCTGAACAGAGCACAGAAACGAGTCACAGAATACTCAAAGTAACACAGAGAGAGTAATGGAATCGAAAATCTGCTGCTGTGTGTTGTGAAACGGTGTGTTTATACTTATTGAGGAAAGAGGCGTCCTGCCATTTCTATGGCGACACTTCATTAGCTGAGGCGCAGCGATTGTTGACACGAAACGTGCTTTGGCGTTGGGAAATGGGCAGTACGCGTCTGCTGATGTCAGGCTCAGGGGCGGGGGATTTGATTTAGTGCCGCAAAAGCAGGTGAGCCAGGGCGATGGGGGGAAATGATAGGATTATCAGAAAATGGCGGCTGATTTCGAGTGCGTTAATGGACGAAAAGTCGGGTAAGGTCCATAGGAAAGTTTTCTATGATCTACCGATTTATGCTTAAAAACACATGGCCGAACCATAGGAACAATAAAAAAAAAGTCCTGGAACTATCCTTTAAGTTCCAGTTGGGATTTCCAATCAGCGAGAAGAAATCGAGCCTTGTTCCAAATCAAGCAATTCCTAGTAAGAGAGGGGCTAGTCTTCCCATCAAACGATCAAGTTAAAAATATGCTGCTGCAGATACCTAATTATCTCGCCTGTCGCCAAATAACTGTACTCCAGGAAATGCACCTGCAAGGATGATGGCTTCATGCATTTATCTAGGCTGCGCATGCACCCAATGCAGTGCAGGAGTGGTTAGTGAAACAATGGTCTCAGGCAAGCAGTCAGTGGGACGATCTAGTGGGTGTTTCGCTAACCCTAGTACAAGTGCTACGCTGATGGTCCAAGGAAAATCTGTTAAATGGGAAAACCCTTTCGCAATCCACCAGTTCAGGCGATGTTCACAACAGACGCCTCACTCTCTGGATAGGGAGCCCATTACTTTCACCACACAGCGCATGGCCTATGGACACAGATCACAGCCCAAAACCACATCAACCTTTTGGAGCTACTCTCTGTACTCGAAGCCCTACAAGATTTTCAGCTGCATCTAGCTGGTCAAACGGTGCAAGTCCTCAGACAGCACCGCTGCCATGTTTTTCATAAACATGCAGGGAGGCACACACTCTCCAAGTCTGTCCAGGCTATCCCAAAACATTTGGAAGTGGGCACTCAAGCCGAACATGGTCCTAGTCTCGCAACACGTTCCAGGGGAACTTGATGCTCTAGCAGAGACTAATCAGAAATCCTCTACCCGAGGAGCACGAGTGGCAACTCAACAAATTCTAGACAGTCTTTTCCCTCTGGGGTTATCCTCCTTTAGACTTGTTTGCCACAAACCTAAGCACACAATGCCCAGACTTCGCATCCTGGTTTCCCCAAGCACCGTACAAGTGGAATGCCTTGTGGATGAGCTGGTTGGGGAAATTTGCTTAGGCTCCCCCCTAATCTCCCTACGCCCCCCTCTTGGAGTAGAAGGTGCATAGATGTTCTTCTGGCTTTATGGCTTCTTATCTGCTTTATTATATTTGTACTCGCGCTACACTTCATGCTACAGCATGTCAGAAAAAATAACAATCTGAGGGACCTCGATGCGTGAAGGACCATGGGTACAGTGGATGTCATTCTAGGGCTAGTATTACTGACACGAACAGTCGACGTCCCGTTTTGAAAACCATGTAATACTCGGACTACTACTAGATGTTGGCCTATGCATAGCATGTGAATCTAAGCTAATACAAGCATCAGAAATACGATTGCGGTCTGTTTACCGCGAAACACGTCGTTGTGTGCTTCCCCGGCCACCATTCTTTAAAATAAATTCTTTTGTGGAACTGCGATTGTGAATTCTTCTGTGGATTGAGGGATTATCATTGCTCCGCTGCTCCAGGAGTGCTACCCAACCAGCGTACTGTGGTACGCATTGTCTTCACATATATATTTCTGAGGCTTGTGGACCTGCTTAGATCACATGCTCTGCATAGTCCGACATCTAGTGGTAGTCACAGAGTATTACAAGATTTATTTTCGAAACTCCAACGGATGTCGACAGGACATGTTAGTAATACTATCCCTAGTGTGTGTGACGTGTACTGCACCCATGGTCCTTCACGCGTCAAGGTCCCTCGGATTGTTTCTTTCCGCCATCGTGGTCGGTCGGATGGAGTTCCTTAGACTAGTTGGCTTATTCCTAGACTTCTTTCTTTATTGTCCTCTTTTGACGCAGCATCATCTAATTGCTCGACAGCCTTCGACGGACAACTCCTTCGCCAATGACTTGACTGAAGCGACAATCCGGTGCGGCCTTCAGACCTTTTCGGGCTTTCAGTAGGGAGAGACGGGGAGGTCTTTCATACTGACTTCTTTTAGCAAATTCATATTCTGCCACCCCTTTTCCCTCACCTAACTGCCCTTTCCACTTACAATAGACAAAACGCCTTTTAAATTTTGGCCAGACTGCCATAAAAAATTCCTGTGAAAAGACCTGCACCGAGTGTGCAATTACTGTCTCTCTAGGGATTTCCCTGAAAAGCTTTGCAAGTCCTGTAAACTTTTCCACCTGTAAAATTTCTCAAAGATCGGTGCACCAAGCATTTAGGGCAGTATCTATATCCTTAGTGACGCTGAAGGCTACCAGGGTTCGTCTGAACCCCATGTGCAGGCCCCCGACTCCAATAGCAGGCCGGCGGCTCTGACTGAGATGACATCCGGCGGCCATAGCGCCCACACGTCCAAGAATATTAAGCACATAGCCCACGACCGACATTCGACAAAATCGTTGAACGTCGAGGTCCATGCGGTGTCCGCGGAAAAAGCCTCTAGATCGTCCCTGTTCTCTGGGCCATTGCTTAGCCTTTCGCTTCATGACAGGCCTCCAAAACTGGCACTCAAAGTCGGTTCGGACACCGTACACAAAAAGGCCCTCCTTTCGTGCACCAAAAAACGGGCGACGAAAGGCGCATCAGCGTCTCCTAAACATTTGCCGAAAATGCAAGAACTAATTAAACCTGTCCCTGCTACCCGGTGATAGTCAAAATTCCTGACTTCTTTGTCCTCCAAAACCATTCAGGCTATGGATTGTTCCTCCCCTGTAGATCAACTCTCAGGGATTATGCTTCACAAGGACCAGGCACCCTCCCAAGCCAGCCCTACCATGTTAGGCTTCCCACCTTCATGTGACTATACCTCTGAACAATTTAACAGAATTATAAAAAGGATGTCCTGCTTTGTTGACTTCATAGACGAGCATCTGGAAGAACTAACGTCCCGTAGAGATGTCTCCCTGCCAGGGACTTCAAAACATCAACCCCCTGCCGAAAAACCTTGTCTTGACCCACAGCCTAGCACTTCTGCCCTAAGCCTCCACCTACCAAGACCCCTTTCAGGACATGAATGGTGTGATCTCTCAGGGTCACAAGACCCGGCTCTCAAGGGGACTGTTAGGCAGAAACCTCTGCAGTTCCCTCTGGGACCACTGCAAAAGATTTAAGACTACAGGTGTTTGGCAGTAAACCCACTTGGTAGCAGTCTGTACCACACAGATTCACTTGGTAGCTGTGGCTGAGCAGTCAGACTTCCCTCAAGAAGAGTTAGGCAGCATACAGAGTATTCACAATAGGTCAAAAGAACACAGTAGAACAAGCAAACACTGACCAGAGCTTGGTGTAAAAGAGATATAATTATTTATTTAAAACCACATCTATTAAAACATACTGGCACTAATATCAAGCGGTTCAAAAACAGTCACTAAAAGATACACACTGCCTTCAACGATTAGTTAGACAAGTCTTAAGTAAAGCAACACTTATTTTCAGACAGCGGTGAGCGCTTAACGAAGATGGCACTCTAATCAATCGGTTTAAAAGGGAGAGAAAGGCAGAGCAAAGATGGAAACAGATCGCAACACTTTCAGAAGAACACAGTAGGAGAAGAAGGCAGGTTACAACCTTAAAGTCAAAGTTAACAAGGCCGTACCCACTTTAAGAGGCTCCGGTCGAAATGTGTCCAAGGTCACACGGTTCAAAGTGCCCAAATGTCTCAATCAGTTCAGAAAGAGTTGGACCAAAAGAAAGGGACCAGTTAGATGGTCAAGGCGGCCAGCCCAGTCCAGAGAGTTAAGGGATTATTATTACCTTGTAGCAATCTTTAGAAAGGGAAGCCTGGCGGACACAGTACCTTTAAAGTGGTGAAAATACTCCAGCGGGGGCAGTTGTTCCTGGCAGCGGATGCAAGTCGGTTCTTCGTCCGGGGGAAGAGAGGATCTCGTCGGGGAGGAAGACGGGAGTCTGTTGCACTGCCAGGGAAGAAACCAGCCGCAGAGTTCTCAGTTAAAAGGAGCGGTCCTTTTATTCGCGGTCCAGTGGTAAGTGGCTGTCCGGTTGCCGGGGTGCTTGGCACAGGCAATTCGACCACAAGACGTCCTGGGATGTGCGGAAAAAGAAGGTAAACTGGTTGTGCCCACCAGTCAGGGGAAGAAGACTCTCCAGTCGGGAGATCTTCTCTGTCATCTGGAAGTGGTGAGTCGGTTCCGCAGGGCTCCACCGGTTGTGTCGTCGTAGCAGGTCAGCTCAGCTTCTCCCTCATCGGATTTTCAGGTCCTGTGGCGACTTCTAAAGTTCCAGTCCCAAAAGCCCAGCTTTTATGCAGCACACCCCCATTCACTCAGCCTAGCTGTCAATCAAACATGCTAAGTGGTGAGCCGGCCGGCTCACCACTTGGGCCAATCGCACAAGAGTGTGACTTGAGTTACCAAGGTAACTCAGTCCAGGGTGCCTAATCCCCCTCCCATGCCCCCTGTGGTACCCAGACAGAGTGGCACCACTTTTGGAGGCTTCTGTGGAGAAGCCCGCCAATAAGTGGAACAAAGGTCTCGACTTGGGTTGGAGTCACAGAAGAGAACACAAACGCCATTTTAGAATAGAGTTCTGGCAAAAAATACCAACCGGCGAATTAATATTAAATAAATAAACCGGCGGTATGTTCGAGGCTATGAGAATTAAATAATTAAAGTTGGTAGCCTCGAACAATGGGAAAATCCCATAGAGATATATTTGCGGCCAAATATGAAAAGTAGTATCCACTGCCACCAGCCAAAACTCAATCGGGGGGACGGAGACGTGCCCCCTCGAATAACAGACCCCGGGGCAATCGAATTGCCCCTACCAGTACGTCCACAATAAGACGGTTTGTACTGGTTTCTGTTCATAATTTGGGACTAGTAAAGCCAATGGTGACTTTACATGCCCTGGGAGACAGTAGTCAGTCCCAGGGTATGGAGTCTATGGTGGGGTGTCATTATGACACCCCTGTGTCACTGCACTGAGGGTGCTGTGTAACACACATAGTAAAAACACATGAGACCCTATGGAGTAAAAGACCCCATAGCCCATAAAACACATTAACAGTCAAAGGGACCCCTCAAATCATGTCCAAGAGTATGAGGAAAAGACTCCCTCTTGGCAGGAGAAAAAAACAAACTCCAGAAATCCAGCAAAGCTGCTGGGGGACTCACTAGGTTGGGAATTTCAGCCTAAACGGAGAATTCTCCCTAACAGGGACCTATACAGTCAGGACCAATAGTAAAACGGCTATGATCACATCTGCGTCATCAGTCGCCTTGCCACCAAGACCAGCCTGTAGCAGATTCTCCCATAGACCACAAACTACAATTCAGTAACTACTGTTGAAGGCTGCCCAACACTGTAGTATTGACGGCCAAGAGGCACATGTAGACAAGGACTTTGTCGAGGACATTCTGGGAGACCGGAAGTCCACCACTCAGTTTATCCCACTGTTAGTCTGTACAAAGACGTATACAGCCCTCACTACTTGCGGTTAACCCCAGAATCGAAATATTATGCAGGTCAGCGCCCACAGGATCCTCTATATTAGGGGTCAGTTGAAACCTGATTCACTAGTCATCCCCACTATCAGAAAGAGGGCTGGCCCTCCTCTGGAGTTGGCTGAAGCCCCGCCATACAAAGAAAGCAAGAGGATCTACACTTTCGGCAGGAAGGTTGCCTCCTCAGCGGCATCTAGAATTGCAAACACTACACTCTTGGTTAGATATGGCTGCCACAACTGGGATGTCTTGGAACACCAGGTTGAAGCAGTTGCAGAACCCCTAAAATCGAAATTAAGCACCATCGCAGAGGGCAAGCAGATATTAAACTGCATCCTCAAAAATACTGGATGCAGCAGACCATGCAGGCCACATCGCAGAAAGCATGCTCATCAAGCGCCACCCCTGGCTCGGACAGTCTGGTTTTAAGCTAGATACTCGGGCCACCCTCCTTAACATGCCGGTTGAGCCTAATGTACTTTTCGGCGGTAAGGCTGTCGAAGACTACCTCGAGCGCAAAGGAGGAGTATGACACTCTTAAATCCCTTGGTCAGTTACCAAACGAGCACTACGTACAACGGTGTTACTCAAACTCCAGAAGGGTTCAGCGTCTGGGTTCACGCTCTTCTAGGTGCGCTTGGGGCAGTCAGTCTTCAACTTGGGGCCCATCGCAGGTACAATCTTCCACTTCTGGCTTTTTTTTTGGTCAGAATATTTTTATTGAAACATTGATCAAACATGAAATTCATTGCAGAACATAAGGCAGTGATAAATCATTAATCATACAGCTTAATAAAGGCTTCTAAGTTTCATTTTAACGTAGATGCTATTCATCTATGCTTCATAAAATCTTCATTGAACCCTGGAAGGAAGGTTTGCTTGAAACAAAACGTTAGAAAAAGGATAGAAGGTGAAGAGGAGAGAGAAGGGGGGAAAAAATGATGCATATAGCCATCACAACACCAACATTATCCTCGTGAACAGTATTTTCCACATAATTCCAGAGTAGCGTACAGTTCATAATCCGGGCCTGTCATGGTTTAAGAAGGTATTTAATCAATTTAGGTTGAAAGAACATGTGTTCCCTTTCGACTACGTACTCAAGAAATAGGCCCCAAGTTCTGGAGAATTTGGATGTCTTGCCGTCCATTGAGGCGGTTAGTTTTTCCATTCCAAGCAGTTCCCAAACCTTCACCCACCAATAGGCTACATGGGGGGGCCTCGACCTCCTTCCGAAATCGGGCCCTCTTTAGTCGGGCTGCCATAAGTAGCTTAGTAATCGAATCCCCTCTGGGACCCGACTGTGGGTATGATCCGTCATCTGACGTGTCGCCTAACAGCATTATAAGAGGTTCCATAGGGAGCAGCACCCTGCATATGTCTTTGATCTTCAACTTGATTTCCAGCCAGAAGGATCGGATGACTGGACAATGCCACCACAGGTGGCCCAAATCTCCCCTGCCTCCACATCCGTGCCAACATGTGTCAGGGAAGTCTGGGTTCATCGCATGTGGCTTCTGGTGGGAGAAGTACCAACAAAAGCAAAGCTTGAGCGCACACACTCTTACTGCTGTACACCTTAAAATCTATGGGCTCTAGCCCAAATCCTCTGCCATGAGTCGTGGGACACATCGATCCCCAGGTCCCTCTCCCACGCTGACATATAGGGTAGTTGCTCATCCTCCGGGACCTCCTCCAGGAGACTGTAGCAAGTAGCTATTCTATGAGCATGCTGACCTTCTGAAGCTGTTTGTTCTAGACCCGTAGGGGGCCTAGTGGCTGCCTTTCTTATGATAGGGTTGGTTATCCAGTGGCGGATCTGTATGTATCTAAACCTTTCAGTTTCTGGGAGGGTAAATTTCTCTTTGCATTGGGCAAAGGTTAGGGGCTGGTTATCTGCATAGAGCTCTTGCAGTTGCAAGGAGTGCCCATGTGACCAGAGCTGGAATGAATTGGAGCCCATGGGTAAAGGCTGGATTCTGAGTGATGGGGGAGAGTGGCCCAAGACCCAGTGGGAGCTCTTTGCGAACAGAATCCATCCCAACAGCGGCGTGTCGCCACTGTGGAGGGGAGAAGGGAACACTGATGGGTGCGCTCTTCTCGTGGAAGAAAGGGCAGATGATGAAGAGGGATCCAAAGAGAATGTTGTTCAATGTCCTGCCATTTGGGGGTCTCTGTTGGATTAGACCAGCTCAGGATAGCGGCAATTTGAGCTGCCCGATAATATCGAGGGATAGAGGGGACCCAGACCTCTCAGAAGCTTTCCCCGAGTTAAGAGCTTACGCTATATTCTTGGTGTTTTCCGCTGCCAAAAAAAGTGGCCCACCTCCTTCTGCAAAGCAAAGAGATCTCGCTCAGGAATCGATATAGGGAGTGCTTGGAATATGTATAGGAGTCTAGGGAGCAGGACCATTTTAATTGCGCTAATGCGTCTTAACCAGGATATTTCTTGTGAGGACCACGCTTTCAATAGGCTGGCGATATTGGCCTTCATCAGCCCCGTAAATGTTGGGGTCAAGTGTACGCCAAGATATGTAATGTCCGTATTTTTCCAGCTAAGAGAATAGGCCTTCTGCAGAGTGTTCAGAGTGTCCGACAGATTAAGCCTGTCGATTTGGCCATGTTTATTGTGAATCCCGAAATCCTCGCAAATTGGTCGAGTAGGTCCATAAGGGGAGGGATTGAGGTCTGAGCTTCTCTCAGGAAGCAGAGGACATTGTCTGCGTATAACGCAATTTTATGGCATTGTTCTCCTATCTCAAACCCCTGGATCTTCGGGTGGAGGCAAATTGTCTGGGCTATGGGTTCCATTGCTAACGCAAATACCAATGGGGAAAGGGGGCATCCCTGTGTATTGTGAATTAACTCGAACCTTGGTCGAGGGGATCTGGAAGTTTGACAGGATTAATTTAGAAAATCTCGAGCCAAATCCAAGCCTCCCAGCACCAAGTTCATGTAGTCCCATGACATGCTATCAAATGCCCTATGGGCGTCTAAGGACAACAGAGGGAGAGGGCCTGGGATGGTAGGGGCGAGAGCAATCAGATCAATTGCTCTGCAAATGTTATCTTGTGCAGTGGGCCCTGAATGAACCCTGTCTGATCTCTATTATTGCTGTTATAACCTCCCCCAACCGCCGGGCTATGATTCTGCTATATAGTTTTGCGTCTGTATTGAGTAAGGATATAGGCCGGTAGGATGTGCACTCTGCTGGGCCTTTCCAAGGCTTCAGGGTCGTGGCTGATTCAGCCATGGTTTGTGTAACCGAGCCTGTTTCCCAAAGAAAGTTAAATCGTTTTGTGAGGTGGGGTGTAAGCTCAGCAGAAAAGGTCTTGTAGAATTTATTTGTAAACCCGTCTGGGCCAGGGGCCTTACCAAGAGGGAGAGCCTTAATTGCCAACTCAACTTCTTGTGCAGTTATCGGGTCTTCCAAAGACTCTCGCAGGGTCTGTGAAATTTGCAGGAGGTTTGCTTTTGCTATAAAGTCCTTGGAAGCTTGTGGATCTCTCACATGTGCAGAGGTATGTTCTCTAAAAAAATGCCTCAATGATTTGAAGTTTGCCATCCTCCGAGGAGATACATCTGCCTCTGCCGTCTCGCAAGGTGTCTATTCTGTTTTGCCTTGTCTGTTTTTTTTAATTTGGCCGCTAGTGGTTTGTTCCCCCTCGTGTAAAAATATTGCTTGGCGAGCATCATCAAATAGGCTGCTCTTCCCATGTGATGCGCCTCAAGCGCTTTCTTCGCTACTCGCCGGTCCCTTAAGGAGCGCTGTGAGCCCCTATCTTTATGAATCGCCTCTAGCCTGTGGGCCTCTGTCTCTAGCTGCGCTTCTAGTAGTTTCCTAGCTCTCCCGCTCTGTCGCCTGCTCGATCAGATGTCCCCTAATTACTGCTTTACCTGCATCCCATGTCGTGCCCCAGTTCGTATCGCCTATGTCATTTTCAATATAGTACAGTTCCATGGTTTCCCTTATGAGTTCGTATTAGTGGGTCGTCTAATATGAAATCATTCAATCTCTAGGGGGGTTTTCGGGGCGGAGTTGCCTGAAGCAAGGAAATTGTTAATCTCACTGGGGCGTGATTTGAAAGGGCTTCTGGGAGAATTTCTGCATAGGTCACCAAGGGGGTTAGTGAATCTGAAATGAAAAACCTATCCAGTCTAGAGAACCCTGCCCCCCCCCCCGCCCCCACACGCCCTGTGTACAGCGGAGAAGTATCATTTTGTTCCTTTTGGTGGATGTATCGCCAGATCTCAATGAGCGAATGTTCCCGCAACCGTGTGGTGAGTGCTTTATCATTAGCTGTTGGTGGCAAGGTTTTAGCCACTAAGGGATTAAGGACAGCATTAAAATCGCCTCCTAGGATTACCTCTCCCTCTGCATGGTTGAACAGAGCTTTAGACAATTTTGCGAAGAATATATCTTGTTTGGTGTTCGGAGCATATATAGAGACCAAGGTGATTTTACGCATGTCTACCATGGCTACAACTAACAAGAATCTGCCCTCCTCATCCCGAACCACTTCCAATACCTTAAGGGGGATACCTTTGCGAACCAAGATGGCGACCCCTTGTTTTTTTTTTGGCCACTAGAAGCAAAACATTTCGTAGGATATAATTTATTGTTGAGGTGGAATTCATCAGCGGGACACAGATGAGTCTCCTGAAGGAACAAAAACGCTGCATCTAGGGTCAGTACTCTATGAAACAGCGCCTTCCGCTTCAGGGGAGAATTTAGACCCTGCACATTAAGAGTAATACAATTAACATTTGGGGTCGCCATGTCAGATTCGCTTAGGTCTTTGTATTCTGTCATATAGTGGTAGAAACGTGAGGATAACTTGGATACCTTGGCTTAATAAATAGATGAGAAAAGTTTGTATTTTCCACACAGCTTTGTGCTTTTGTTGGCGAGCGCTGCTTGGCGGCAGGCCTATTTATTTACTTGCAAATCACCCAGACAGTGTGAGGGTGGGGATCTTATTGTCCCATGTGGTCAGCCGACACGTGTTTCGACCCGAAGGTCTTTCTCAAGGCTGGTGGTACCGAACACGGACAACATCCAGACTCATAGGGCCCAACAGGACCCACTGTATATACAGGACCAAGAATAGAAAACGGGACCCGAAAGGGGGCGCCGGACCAAACCGACCTAGCCTTGAGAAAGACCTTTGGGTCGAAACACGTGTCGGCTGACCACATGGGACAATAAGATCCCCACACTCGCACTGTTTGGGTGATTTGCAAGTAAATAAATAGGTCTGCCGCCAAGCAGTGCTCGCCAACAAAAACGCAAACCTGTGCGGAAAATACAAACTTCATCTATTTATTAAGGCAAGGTATCCAAGTTATCCTCAACTTTCTACCAAACGAGGTGTGGGCTACACCTCAACCACAACCTGTGACCTTGTCGCAACAATTCAAACCAAGGAAATCCTACTTTAGAGCTCAGCAAGGTTGGTTCCAACCTAGAGCCCCACAAAAACCCGTTCTTTCAAATAGTGGGCATTCAACCCCATGGGGAGAACCTTGCATGGGGCAGCCAGTCCCTGGTGTGGTCTGGTAGTGGGGATACAGGAAAAAGTGTCCCGGAAGGCTCTACGCTGTGGTGTGGATTGTACTTGTTATGTGGTGTGTAGGGCAAGGACTCAAGCCTGTTAACAGTGTGTGAAAAGCAAAACAAGAAGCATATAAAAGATAATCAAAAAGAAAGAGGTCAAAAAACATCATTGAGGGTCTAACAATCCTCAATTCCCAATTGAACTTTAACCAACCAGTTTACATCTTGGGCGCTATACACTCGGACACCCAAATCTGCTAAATAAAGAAAACTTTCAATACCCTTATTCAGACCAGGGGTCAGCATCAGCAGTTACAAGTCTCCGATATTGTCCCATGGCCTATAAACGGGCCAGCCCCGGATTTCAACAATTTTTACACAGGCTCCTCAGCCATAAGGGCCAGGCAACGGTGCATGAGAACACAAGTAGAAAGGGAGCATGTCCGCCGCCCTAAGTCCCCCAGAATAGCCTTCCGGGGAGCCACACCTCCGGGGGTGCACCATTGCTGAATGAAAGCAAACGAGGAGCCCCCGTTTCCTCCAGCTGAGTGTCATTAGTTCTGATGGGCTTCAGGTTCAGTCGACTGTGGGGTTGTCTCCCTCTGCCGCCAGGGGACACCCGGATTTATCTCGCCTTTCAGCACCTTCCATCGGATTCGTATCCTGGTGGGGACTTGTCTCCACACAACGCCATCCTCGGGGCTCTCTTCGCTTGTCCTTTGAGGCGGGGCTAAATGCAGGTTCAGGTAACTCCTGGGTGCGGGGCCTCGAGGGATCTTCACTGGGTGCTTCCAACATTACGCCTTTAGCTTCATCCTCCGAAGAGATGGCGTAGTGATGGTTATGAAGATCAAAGAGTAACTTGCATGGGAAGCCCCAGCGATATCGTATCTGCTTAGCCCTTAGCCAGGCTGTCACCCTCTGAAGGCGACTCCTGTTCGCTAAGGTGTACGGAGAGAGGTCCTGGAAAAGTTGCACGGTCGTGCCTCTGAAATGTATTGAGGATGAGTTCCTGGCCGCCCGCATGATCTTCTCTTTCTGACAGAAGAAATGCACCCGCGTGAGAACATCTGGCAATAGGTTTCTTTTGAACTGGGATGAGGAGTATACACGATGGGTTCTGTCCAGTAGAAGGTCTTCCGATGGAGGGATATCTAGGATGGTCCTAAAGACTGCTGCAACATATTCAGGCAAGTCCTGATCTGAGACCTTGTGGTGGATTCCGCAAAGTCATACATTATTCCTCCTCGACCTGTTTTCAAGATCTGCCTGTTTTGCCCATATGTCCTCTAAATGTTCTTCAGTGGTCCTCACTCTTTCCGTAAGGTCCTCATTGTCGTGCGCATGTACGCAGATAGTATTTTCCAGGTCGTTAACTCTGGTTTCTAGACCACCTAGGTGAGCCGTCTGCTCCGTTATTGACTGAGCTAGAGGTCTTGATCTCCGTTTTGATTTCTTGGGTGATGTCTTGTTTGAAGGATCTCAGGAGTACTTCAAATTCCTCTCTGGAAAGGGCCATAACTGATTCTTGGGGATAAAGCAGGGGCTGGATGTATGTTCGCTGTGACTATGCGCGAGCAGGACGGGGCTGTGGGTTGTGGCGTCAGGAAGGCCTGGATACCTTCTGCCTTCCAGCAGCTTTGGGCATTGCCAATGGGTCTGATGTTGTTCGTGCCAATATTTCACAGTGCAGGTGTTCACATTTAGGTGGAAGGGCAATGCAAAATCCTACTCTCAGGTGCTGGGCAGATTCCTTAGTTTGGGGCGTGAAGGTGGGTGGATGACTTCCTATGCCGATAGTGGGAAGCCTTAAATTGGTTATTCCAGTATTTCACTGACGCAGGCTTACAACGTGCACATCGGCGTCCCTTAAGGCACAGAATTAAAAAATGTGTTCAGCTCTCACCAGGGGCCCCTCATATGGCCACCAACATTCTCCAGCCAGACCCCCTCCGTAGATTATAGTATTCAGCAGATTCAGCAGTGCCTGCGGGGTGGCCCCCGTCTCCAGCGCCTCTCCCGCTTTTTACAGCATCCCCACATTAAGCTCCGTTTGGGGCCATCAGCAAACCCCAACCAGTAATGGAGCGCAAAGTCTTTGCGCGCCCCAGCCCCACCATGTACACTCTCCAGCACAGATGCCAGCAGTCATCCTCCTCCAGCCAAGGGTTCCCCCCAGTCATCAGGGGTGGCTGCCTTTTGGCACAGCAGGGAGAGCAGTCCACTGCTACCAGGGTGCCCCGATCCGGGCCCGCACTGCATCCACCTCCCAGAGAGCCGACGGGAAGCTTCAGGTCCTTGCTATACGCCTTCCATAGGACCCGGGCTGGGAACGCTAGGCTGATCTTCCTCCAGCGACGCAGTCCATGGATCACCACAGCGAATTTCCGACCCCGCAGGCAGTTTGCCCGAGAGCCGTTCTGTGTCCTTCATCAGGGGATAACCCCACGTATGAAGCATTCGTCTCCCCAGTACGTCGTCTGCCGACACCGCTCAGGCAATCGGGCCCCCTGGGTGAAAATCGGGCAAAAAGTTCTAATTTAAAGCAGCCGCATCTCTTGATTTGGGCGTCTCATTGCAGAGCTCACGGTGAACACAGCCGCATGGCTCGCTGCCAAGTCCCTCTTCTGGCTTTTTAAAGAGGAAATAAAAGATCTAGAGGAAGAGGCAGAACCTCACCTGGGAGAGGCTCCACCCCTCCCATACAATGATGTACCGCTGCAGGTCCCCTCTTATGCTATGCCAGTAGGTCGAATTTCACACTTCACCCACACATGGGAGGGTATAACTTCCGACAAGTGGGCGTTGTCCAGCGTGGCAGGCGGGTATTGCATCGAACTGTTACAAAAGCCACCAAACCGCCCTCCAAGACACAAAGATGATGCCAGAAGAGCAGCGCATACTACTAGAAGATGTAGACCATGCTGGAGAAGGACGCCATAAACATCGTCCCAGCAAATCAGGTAAACAATGGTATTTATTGAAAGCCCAGTACTAGATTTGCACCCTGCTAACAAATGTCAAGCCACAAGTTTTCCATGACCACGCTTCAAGAGGTAATCCCACCCCCTCTTAGATTGGGGGATGACTACATTAGATATGAAAGATGAATATTTTCATATTTCAATGCTCCCTGCGCTCAGGAAATATCTGCTGTTCAAGATAGCGGGAGTTAACTACCAGTTCAAGTTACTCCCCTTTGGGATAGCCTCAGTGCCAAGAGTATTCACAAAGGTGCTTGCGGTAGTGGCTGCACACCTGTGCATGGTCAATCCCTGTATACCCTTATCTGTAAGACTGGCTAATCGCCGGAGAATCTCCTCAAATTTGCACACAAGACAATCAACCTTTTTTACTCAATTTGGGCTTCTCCTTCAGCGAAAAGAAATAGTCTAGTCCCCAGCCAAATAAAGCAATTTCTGGGAGCAATTCTAAAGACAAAAGAGGAGCTGGCTTCCCCGTCAAACAAGTACAAAACATGCTGTTGCAAGTACCTCACTACAAGGCCGGTCACCAGATAACTGTACGCAAAGCAATGCGCTTGCTCGGGATGATGGCCTCACGCATTCACTTGGTTCCACATGCTTGCATGCGCCCAATGCAGGAATGGTTAGCGAAACAGTGGTCTCAGGCAAGCGGTCAGTGGGACGATCTAGTGGTTGTTTCCCTAACCCTGGGACAGGCTCTTGGCTGGTGGGCCAGGGACAACCTGCTAAAAGGAAAACCCTTCTGCATTTCACCAGCATAAGAGATCCTAACTACAAACACCTCACTCGCTTAATGTGGGGCTCAATTCCTCCACCACATAGCCCACGGACACGCACTACAGCCCAAAGACACATCAACTTCCTGGAACTTTTGGCAGTGCTCAAGGCTCGTCAAGCCTTTCTGGAACATCTTACAGGTCAAACAGTGCAAGTCCTTATAGACGGCACCACTGCCAAGCAGGGAGGCGCACACTCAAAGTATGTCTAAGCTATCCCAAAAAATATGGAAGTGGGCACTCGGGCAGAACATGTTCCTAACCTCTCCACATTTCAGGGGAACTCAGTTCTCTGGCACACTCTCTAAGCAAATACCCTCTACCAGGAGAACACAAGTGGCAACTCGACAAAAATATCCTAGACTGAATATTCTCTCGATGGCGTCATCGCCCATTAGACTTGTTCGCCACAAGCCTAAATGCGCAATGCCCCGACTTTGTGTCCAGGGTTCCCCCACCAGGGTCCAAGGGGGTCGCCCTGTGGATGAACTGGTCAGGGAAATTTGCTTACGCTAACCCCCCCAACCCCCTGCCAAAAACCACTCCTGAGCAGGATAGTACACAAGATGCATCTGGAACAAGTAACTCTAATCCTGGTTGCTCCTATGTGGGCGAGACGACCTTGGTTTCCATATCTGCACAAACTGGCGATGTGTGACCCAATCAAGCTCCCGGGCCCACACAACATGCTAAAACACAAGCAAGCATCTCTCCACCCTTGGCCTCAATCTATGAACTTGGCAGCCTGGTTCCTGAAGTCCTAGAATTCGGTCACTTAAATCTTCCTCAAAGGTGTATTAATATCCTAAAGGAGGCCCAGAAACCCAACACCAGACCCTGCTATTTTAATAAGTGGAAGAGATTTGTGATATGGTGCAGGTCACAAACCTTAAACCCAATTGAATGTTCAACAGCTAACTAGACTCCGGCCCAGTAAAGTACACCTGCCGGCTCTGTGTCCTTGTGGAAATTGCCTGTAATTAAAGCCTTCATGGAAGGGGTAAAGCGGCTATATCCTCCCATCTGTAACCCTCCACCGGGTTGGGATCTTAATGTTGTGCTCTCCTAACTCATGGGTCCGGTCTTGTACTATGTTAACAAAACTAAACCCCTAAGGAAAACAGACAAGCTCTTTGTTTCCATTTCACCTGGTAGAGGGGGCAATCACATTAAACAAAAAAAAAGTCAAACGTCCTCTCCAAATGGATAGTCCAGTGCATGCAGCTCTGCTATTCACTAGCCAAAAGAGTTTTACTTTTCCCTCCCTGGGCTTCCTCTACCAGCAGTACTGAGCTACCTTAGCCTTAATTGCAAACATCCGTCTAGACGCCATTTGCAAAGCTGCTACATGGCGTTCCAGTCATACTTTCACATAGCATTATTGCATTGACACTCGCTCTAGAGCAGATTTTCAGGTGGGACAAGCAGTTCTAAAACATCTATTTGCTGCTGTACCTTCTCACATCCCACCTCCTTCTCCAGGTACTGCTTGCTAATCTATGCAGAGCATGTGATCTAAGCAGATCCACAAGCCTCAAAAGGCATACATTACTCACTGTAACCGGATTTCTGATGCTTGTATCTGCTTACATTCACGTGAGCCCACCCTTTCTTCCCTTACTGGTGTCGAAGGTGCATAGATGTGTTCTGTTTTTTTTCGCTGTTTCTTCTTTATCACATCTGTACTCGTGCTACACTTCATGCAACCTCATGCTGGAAACAATCTAAGGGACCTCGATGCGTGAAGGACCATGGGTACAGTACACGTTGCACTAGGGATAGTATTACTAACACTCCCGGTTGACGTCAGTTTTCGTGTTTCGGAAACAAAACTTGTAATACTCTGCGACTACCACTAGATGTTGGACTATGCAGCACATGTGAATCCGATTCAAACATCAGAAATACGATTACAGTGATGAATGTATCATATATAATCTGTCTTGCTCTTAGACACGTTCATAGTCTTTAACTGCTTGGTATTATATTCAAGCATGTGAATCTATGAAAGATCCAATGCTGGAGAAGTTTTTGTTACTAACCTGTAACTGTATTTCTCCAGCAATGTTATCTTTCATAGATTCACATGCTCTCGCCCTCCTCCCCTGCGGCGTGGCTGCTCGGTTTTTCTTTTTTCCAGTCAGTCATCACCTATCGCTCTGTAAGGTTCAAAATCTGAAGATCACTTTCTGGGGTGGAGCTTAAGCTCTGCCACATAATTGCTTAGGGTCAAAAAGGACCAAGGTGGAGGGACTGCAAAAGTGAGGAACTACATAGGTCCTACAGGGCTTGCTGTTTAGCATTTTCCCATAGGGAATACGTTTACTTAAGGTAACATTATTTAAATTACAGAAGATTCCCAGTCTGACAATGGGGAATATCCAAGCATGTGAATCTATGAAAGCTACCGGTGCTGGAGAAATACAGTTACAGGTAAGTAATAGACTTCCCAGTACTGACAGTCTGAAGGACTACTTAGTTTCCCCAGAACAGATGGGTAAAAGACCAGTGGAGTGAAGGTTTCACTTCACTGCAGAAAGTCTGGACAAAGTGCAAAATGCAAAATGTTTGGGGCTACATATAATATGGAGGAAACAAGAGAACCTTTATAACACCTACACTATTTCAGTCTGTATTGAATTGCACTGGATCCAGTTTGCTTCCTGTCAGACATTTTTGCTTTGATGTGACCTTTTTTTTACATTGACATTCTTGTCAAAATTAACTGTTGGAAAAAAGCATGTGTTCAGCTTTCTACAAATACTTGTTAATGGTATTTCAAATGAAATGAGCAATGGCCAGAGTGCAATGGGCAGTGATATTTATTTGCCAAGAGATTGTTCTGCTTGTTGGATTTCTTTTTATCTTTGACATTATCCTTTTCCCCATTTCACAGAAACTCGAAGGGGCCAAGTGCAAAGGTCAGCTTCTCATATTCGGTGCAACAAATTGGGACTTGATTGGCCGGAAAGAAGTTCCAAAGAGCGCAGGTACGGTTCGCTGACAGTGCTTCGTCACAACTGCTCTCATCTTGGGAATCCTAGTCGTGACAAATTTTTTTTATTCAATGTGATTTCGAAGTCCACATGCTGTTGGTTGACCAGCTTCAAAGCATGTATTGGGAGGGTAGGCAGCATGTGGCTGCTTAGGAAGGTGGACAAAGTCATTTGGGTCAATTAGGAGTCCATAATCAAATACTTGACTGCAAAGAACGTTTTTAGTCTGTTAGGCAAGATTGTATGTAGTAACCCTGTGGAAGACTACACCAGCCTTGTCCTCTTGGAAATAGGTAACCCACCTATTGGTATAGGTCTGTACTACACAAGTTGGTAGAGTGACTGAGCAGCCAGACCTCTCTCACGAAGGGTAAAGATTCACAATGGCAAGTATCCAAATAACACTTATATTCAAGGTTTTCTAGTAAAATATTTATGTAATGGTTTTTGATAAGCCTTCTTTTGAAAGGGCAATATGCAACAATAAAACTACACTTCATCAAACTTCCTCAGAATTAAGTTAAGCAAGTAGATACCTTTTTGGGATGTCACACACATACACACGTCCTACACCCTAAGGTGACTTCAATTACTAGGAAACTGTGGACATTGATATTTCAATGTTGAATACTGAGGTTGTGGAAAAGGAAAATAGTTAACAGGTTCTCAAAACATGTGAATACTTTGCAATCTTTCATCGCATCTTTCAGTACCAATTCTGTTCCCTCAGATATCAAAGAAGCCTCAGTCACTCCCTTGCTGAAAACCTACACTTGCCCCCACCAATTACAGGCCCATCGCCACGGTCCCCTTCCTTATGATACTCGACAAAATTGCATACACCCAAGTTCAAGCACACCTAGAAAACAATTGCCTGCTAGGCGATAGACAATCTGGTTTTTGCCCCAAACACAGCACTGCTAGATCGAAAAATCAGATGGATGCTATCCGAGATTCAGGAATCTATGCATCCTTCTACTTGTAGATTTGACCGCTGCGTTCAACCCAGTGGACCATGGCAAACTATGCCTGGCTTTATCGAAAAAAATGTTGCTTCTCAGACAAAGCAACCACTTGGATTAAATCCTTTCTATCAGAACGTACCTCCAGAGTAGCCATTGGAGAGGAGGCGGGGGTCACCCTATCCCAGTACCTCTGGATGTACCACAAGGATCATGCCCATCCCCCACACTATACAATGCCTATACTAAACTCCTCTTTGCAGCATTAGATGGCATGGGGTAATTTACACCAACTTTGCGAATGATACACAGATGCTCATCCCAATTATTGGTAAACTAGAGCATGACTCCATCCTCATAAATATCTACTCCCTCATCCAAATTTGGATGGCAACCCAACAGTCTATGCCTTAATGGCAAAAAGACTGAGGTCCTCATTGTAGGCTCCCCAGCTTGACTGATAAAGCTACACCCGGACTACACATCTATTGTCATAGATGGTAGTCAAACCAAGTCAAATCTTTAGGTGTGTACCTTGAGTCAAACCTCACTTGCCTCATCCACTGCCTATACAGCTAAACTCATTGCCCTTAGTCGACAATTTCTTACTCCACAGAATTGCAATACGCTAGCTAGAGCCCTTATTCTATACAAGCTAGACTATTGTAACATACTCCTGCTAGCCCCCACTAAGAAGAATTTAACCAGAATGCAACTACTGCAAAATAAAGCATTAAGAGCAGCGCTCGGAATCCAAAAAAGAGACCACCTCTCAGACTAGGAGAGAGGTTCACGGGCTACCCATACAAGCCAGAATCCTACACAAAATGCTCACCATTGCACATAAATGCATCACCCAAAACGCCCCACCTATCTTAATCCATGCCTCTCAGAAAAAAATCTCTACCAGATGCCTGAGATCCAACTCCAGCACTTGCTTATTCACCCCCCCCCCCTGCTACAAGAGCTCGAGGATAGGAGCTTCGAGCTTTCCTGCAGTAGCCCCAAGCCTTTGGAACTACCTCACCTCCCACTGAATATAAGTAAAGAACCCTCCCACACCCATTTCAAGAAACTGCTCAAAACATGGTTATGTAACAAATTCTAACCTGTTCTACCACCCTACTGCTGTCATTAGCCCCGTCTACTAACTGGACTGGCAACCAGTGTTACCCCATACGCTCCCCCATTGCCTTGTAACTGTATCAATGTTTTATCTGTACCTGAATTAATTTCCCTTGTAACCAGAAAGCTATATTGTAACCATATGACCTATGCCGTAATACCCCTGGTTTTGGGTGCATAATTAAATGCAATAAATCGCTGTTGGGCCACAAGCTTTTAGGCGTGTGAAAGGCAAAGCTGCAGGCAGCTACTGCAAGTCTCCAGTGAGAACAAGCAAGCTACAGACAAGAGGTAAGTACCCCTTAAGTCAAGACAGTACCTTAGGTTAGAAGAAGAGTATCCAGCTGCCTTCTGTTCAGGTTGCAGTCCTGCAGTTCCTAGGTTCTTGGGCCTCAGTCGTGGGGACAAGAGGGAGGACGTCCGAAGGACTTCTGCACTGCTGCTTGAAGGTTGGCGGCGTAAATAGGCTCTTTCCAAATCAGCAGCACTTTGCGGTTTCAGCTACTGTCAAATAGTACCACAGCGCTTCTTGGACACCTTGTGGGCTTCCCTTGCTTCTGGGGTCCAGCACTATGTTGTGGCTCAGGCTTGGGTCGTCCGGCTTCGGGAGGGTCCTCCGGATCTTCCTGGAGCTCGGGTCTGGCTTAAAGACTATGCAGTAGTTTCCGGTGTTCCTGACTTCCTTGCTGCTGCAGGAAGGAAGTACAGCCAGCAGGGAGAGGGGTTCCAGTAAAGTTTGTCTTGGGGTCAGTTGGGCCCACCAATCCAAGGGAAGAAGTCGCCTGTTCCGGGCTTCTCTAGTCGATACGAAGTTGGAGCTTCAGCACTGCAGCAGGGCTTCACCGGGCAGTTCAACGGTCCAGGAGGGTACAGCAAGCTTCTCTTCCAAGTTATTTCGTTGGATGTTTCTTCCAATGGTCGACTCTGCTTCTGTTCAAGAGACCTCGCCTTTTATGCTGGTTTCTCCCATTCATGCACAGCCTAGCTGTCATTCACACAGCCAGCCAATCAGGACGGGGTGCATTCAGGCATTCAAAGAGACTAAGGACAGGGAGTTTCGGGCACCTCCCTTACTTTCTTCCCTGCCAGACACACTGGAGCCAAAGGCAAAACAAACAAAAGGGTTAAACCTGGCTTGGCGCCAAGTAAAACCCAAGACCGACCACACAAGCAAGAAATGGCGAAAAAAGATGTTGACAAAATGGGCACCCTTGGGTGCAATACTGCAGCTGAGGATTCAGCGTGCTGTAAAAAAACGTACAATGATAGGAAAATTAAACCACTGCCACCAGCCATTAAAAGTAGTAAGGGTAATAAAACAATGTTAAAACATTAAGCAAGAAAAGGGGCTACTAAGTAACCCCCCAGTACTTCCACATAAGATTGGGTGTACTGGACCTACATAGTAAAAACTGGTAAGTAAATTCCATTTCATTTTACTACTCTTGGGAACAGTAGTTTACCCAAGAGAAGGTATTTAAACCTTATGAGAAATCCAAAGGACTTCTCTGTGACACTGCACTGAAGGTGCTGTGTGTCACAATGCAAAAGGTAGATGTCCATGGAGTTTGTCAGACTGCAAAACCAAAGAAACTGAGTCCAGATCGGATCAAAAATACATGGGTGAGAAAAAGGTTTCACTCATTCAAGTCCGGACGTACAGCAAAAAAGCTGTGGTCTATAAGGTTGAAGGAAATTGGCACCGAAATGAGAATTCTTCCTAACCGTCTGTTTCAACACGAAGGGATTAGGGGAAGAGTTCCATAGGATAGATCTTGTGTGAATGGTTCCTCCTAAGCATTTGTATTGATGTAGGTTGAGAAATATCTGGTTTTGAGGGACTGCATTGGCCCAATTAGGGTTTTCATGTTGCAGTGGCTTGGCTATATAGAGGCAATTTCTTTAAATTGTTCTGTTGGATTGGTAACCAATGGCACATCTCAGAGCTGCAGTGATGTAGTCTGAATGCCTAAGCTCGGGCGAGATCATCTGATAGTTCTAAGCCTCTGATGCTGGCATAGACTTGGCAGGTGTGACTGTTGAATGTCAGCAAGGGTTGCAAGACTCTGGAACCACTGAGATGGGGACTGTGAGACGACCTATGGTAACTTCCTCAGATTGCCTCACATCCCTAACCTGCTTACATGGCCATCCCACACATAACTGGAGGGGGTAGTCTGATAAATCTCAGATCACGAGGGACAGTGGTGTCCTGTTGGGATAGAGTTCTCTTCTATGCAACTTTACCTCCATTTCTATGGACCCCGAAACCTTTTTTTCATTCATTTTTTAATCTGACCTGATCTTTTTCTACTGAAGTGTAGCCTTCAGCTTCACTGCACTGATTCTTGCTCATTTTCGAAAACCAGTAACCTCCAATGTAAACTAAAAAAGGCATACAGAATAGAATGAGTAAAGTAGACCAAAGCAGTGAAGTGGATAAAGAATAAATTGTACAAAAGCAGGAAAGCGGTCGAAATTAATGAAATGGATGAAACAATTGAAATGGACGAAAGGAATCAAAATGGACGAAAGGAATAAAGCAAAGAGGATAGAAAGATGAATACACGAGACGGATGAGTGCACTGACTGAAGCCATGGAATGTAAGAAGGCATGGTATAAATGACGATTCAAGTACATGAGATTGGTGTAGTGCATGGGACAGATGTAGAGTACAGAATGGACCGAGTGCATGCGACAAGTGACATGGGCTGATCCGATAATGCAGGATGACCGAACGAAGTGAGTGGAGCGGGTGAAGTTGCTGGAGTGGATGAAGTGCGTGGAGCGGATGAGAGCGCAAAATGAATGAGGGCATGGAGCGGATGAGAGCGTGGAACAGATAAGAGCGTGGTGCGAGAGGTTAATAGAGTGGAGCGGATATAGGGTGTCAAACAGATTTAGGGTGTTGAGAGAATGTAGGGTGTGATGGTCTTAAACAGACCTAAGGTGTTGAGCGGATGTAGTGTGCGGTGGTGTTCAGACATTGTAGGGCGTTGAGCGGATGTAGAGTATGGTGTGGGTGCGGAGCGGGTGTATAGCGTGGAGTGGGTGTAGAGTGCGGAGCGGGGGTCGAGCGTGGAGCAAACGGGTGATGTATGCGGATGACCGGGTGAAGTGGATCGATCAAATGAAAAATGTAGTTGGAACGGAGGAAGTATGGGGTTGGAACAAGTGTACTATGCGAGTGGAACGGATGAACCGGGTGGGATAGGTGAAAAGGATGGAACGGCTGAAGTATGTAGGATGGAACGGCTGAAGTATGTAGGATGGAACGGCTGAACTGGTGTACAATGGGTGAAGTGAATGGAACAGGTGAAGTAGGTAGAGGAATGGGTGAAGTGAATGGAACAGGTGAAGTAGGTAGAGGAATGGGTGAAGTGGGTGGAACGTGTGAAGATGACGTATGTGGATGGATGATGCATGGAGAAAGGATAACCTGGGTAGAACGAATGAAAGAAGCATTGCATAAAATGTTTGGAGTGCATAAAATAGCTTAGAATACATGGAGCGGATTGGTGTGCATGGAACGGATTGGAGTGCATAGAATTGCGCGACCTACATGGAATGGTTTGATGTGGGTTAACGTTTGAAAGAGCATGGAAAAGAACAGTTTTGAGTGCCTGAAACGGTCGTAATGCATGGAACAGTCAGAGTACACTGAAACAAATGGTGTACATGGAACTATTGGAGTGGGCCCGATCTCAAACACCACCGCTCAACTAGAACACACCGATACTATGACACTATTCGGTATAACTGTTCTCATACCATCATCTGCCTCATACTCCCCATCCATCACTCTAACTAAACACTGCTGGTTACACACCTTCCAGCCGGGCGTTCTCCTCAGGCTTAACGCAGCCAGAATCGGTCTGGATTAAAAACCTGCCAGAACGAACACATACTCTTGATCTCTCAACCACCACACCTACCGCTAAGAAGCAGCTATCACACGAATTCCACACCAGCTGCACACATATCCGGTGCTCACACGCACCTTTGACTCTCTCTCTTCTCTCTACTGACTTGAACTTCAGTTCCCGAGGGCGTTCAACCTACCAGCGCCTTGAGACCATACCAATGGTACATAAGGCGCTATATAAATGCAAAGTAAGATAACATTTGTCATAGTCCTTCAGGCTGTCAATACTGGGAAACTGTTTCCATTATCTTGTTACAAGTTATCTATTTTGTGCAACTTTTGTATCATTGCACAATGCATCTTACAGTGGAGTGCAATGGGGTTATTTTTATGACACTAGCATATGCTTGAGGATTTTTTTTGGTGTGCCAAAAAGATAAGCTGTGGGCAGCAGTTGGATTTGACTGTTTCTGCAATACTTTTCATTGGCCCTACCGCGTTTACTGTGTTTGGCTTCTAACTGTGGCTAGTGTCCAACATGGCCGCGCCACAAGGTTTATGCTTGTGTCTTTGCCGTCTTGTTTGGTGACCAACTTCCTGCCCTGCCAGAAAATTTATTTTACGGTCATGCACTTGCCCGGGTAAGCCTTGGTTTTTACAGGCTAGCGCAGGGCCATTGTCTGTTCCTTGGTGCCTGAATGTCTGGTGTGCGTGCTTGCATGAGACCTCCAGTGGTCTGTGATTGAACCACTGTTGGTGTGCATGATCGGGGCAGATCTGCCATTGGATGGCTGACTCTGAGCACTCACCTGACTTGGGTGAAGGTGTCTTACAGCTATGCGCCAGAGCTGGAAGAAATCCTGCTAGTGGCCGGGTATCTTACTTTGCTGAAGACGAGACTGTGGACCCGTCCGAAGAAGGCCTGTTGAGAAATTTCTTCTGCTGTCCTGGAAGAGCCCTGTTTAGCAAGAGATCTGGGAGTGCGGGGGGCGGGGGGGGAACATCCATTCCAGACGACTGCTGAGTGTCCTGTGAAGCAGAGCATTTGGAAGTGCCCCATAGCCAATCTGTGGTTGACCACTGTCAAGGACATGGGTAGGATAGTGGCAAGGCCCAGACTTGGATTAAGGGTAAGTAGGCTGGGTAGAAGTCTGACTGGCTGGTTGCAGAGGTGCTGGTTGCAGAGGTGCTGGTTGCAGGGGTGCTGGTTGCAGGGGGTAAGTGTTTAAGTAAGGGGATTCCTTTTTTTTTCTTCTTAATGGCCTTCTGCAGAGATCTGTTGATTACTTGCCTCAATTTGGAGGATATGGACTTAACCCAGGCCAAGATGGTGGATTCTCTCAGCAATATTCCTAAAGAATGTTGCAAGCAGATTAGAAATACTCTTACGTTCCTGTCCCCTTTCCTCCATACTTGAGGGACATTCCGTCCTTCGGGGCTGGACAGGAGCATTTTTTGTAAAAAAGCATCAACGCATTTTGTTTTTGCCCTTCTGTTATTTTTTATGCAGGCCACCGCACATGGCCGTAACTCTGCCGTCCTGAGATCTGCCCAGCGCATCGCCCTCCTGGTCCTTTGCTCTGCACGGTCGGTGCTGGACGCACTAGCCTCACCGGGAATTTTTTTCTTTTTATTCCCGTTGTCCGTCCTTTCTGCTCCGGTTCCACGGCCATCTAGTCCTCCGTCTATGCCGGAGCGTCTGGGATTAGTGTTCTGTTCTTGGCGTATCCCCACTCTATTTGCCTAGAGTGTCTATGCCCGGAACATCATTGAGATTCATGTTTTTATTGAGATTCCCTCTACGTCCGGGTACCCCAGCGTAGTCTTCTTCGGTGGGAGGAGGTGTTTCAACGTGTTCTTCCACCACAGTTTCAACTCTTCATCGACGAAAAGAAGAAACACCTGTTAAGTTCTTTACTTTTTAGGGCGCCCTGGCCAGGAGACTCCTTCCCGGGGTCTTCTAGGACTGGGAGGGGCTCGAGTAGCTCCGTTAACCAGGGGCATCCATGAGGTGCTCCACAAGGGGGCTAATGGGTGCACCAGAGGTTTCTCTGAGGATTCCTGCCGTGGGCTTGCCAAAACCGGACAATGTTGGCTAAAGTTCAGCCCAGTTCTTCTGGGAGATCTCCATTTCTGGAGCTTTCCACACAGATACCGGGGTACGCCCTAAGGTCTCTATTTATGGAGCTTCCCACGCCGCGTCACGTCTCGAGGCCACTCTTCAGGGAGCTATACGTCCCGGGTTCCATTCTGAGGTTCTTCTTTTTGCGGCTAAATCCAGTACCAACAGAGTTGAGCGATCCTCTTTGAGAGTCATGTCGGTGAGGTACATTCCTCAACCTTCCCGCGCTCAGTGCCGTGGTGGTACAATCTGTCGAGGGGGCAAAGAAGGCGGTCACGCACCTCCAGGCCTTTGAGTACCGGCTCTGCCGAGGTTCCTCCATTGGAGTCTAATTTTCAGGCAGCCCCTGGGATGTCCAGTAAACACCCTAGAACTGCCAGAACCGGCTCGGCGAGGATCCTTGTTTCAAAGCTAAAATGTCACATAAGGCCCCTGACTCTCCTGACCGTCACCTTTGGCTGTGACGCAGTTCACCTCAGGTGTCGACAAAATGGCAGCTCAAACTCCACGGTGGCCATTTTGTCTACCCCTTTACTACGGCTGGTGTTTTGGGTGTTGGGGGTGGGGTGGGGGGGCGTAGGGGGTGATTCCTTTTGAGGCTGAGCTGTTTTTTTTTTTCTCACACCATGTGGATAACAAATACCCGTTCCGCCCTTAAGTGAATTGGCGCGCTAGTGCACCGCTCCCTCCTTCCGCACCCCTGATCTATGTGGACCCAGCCAATGCAGGGCCTTCCTGGCAACCATCCTCATTACGTTCATGGGGGTATGCCCCTTCTGAGCGCCCTCTGCCTGCTCCAGCGCATAGACCTTCGTCTGAGGATGCTTTTTTTGGGAAATTTCAGACGCTCATGCACTCTGATCCTATGAGGGGGTACTTAAGGGTCTTTTCAGGGAAATGTATCCTGCACCCCCTGTGCTGCCTTCTGCCCCGGCTATTCCTTTGCAGGTCCTGATGGTACCACCTCCTCCACTTCTACCTGCTGGACCTCCTCCATCACTCTCTCCTCTGCTAGCCCAGATAGAAAAAACATTGGGTGTGCTGCTAGACAACACTTTAACCATTAAGGAGCCACATGCAGCAGATCAGTCCCCTGTTCCCAGTTCACTGGATGAGGGCCAGGCAGACCAGGACAGCGATGAACAGCCCCGCTCCATCAGAGCATTCCATGACCGGGTGCTGGATATGATGGCCTTGATTTGATATTCCAGTGCCCAAGGCCCCCGCTCCACAGGAGGGGGTGCTTTCTGGAGCCTTTATTATATCATCGCAGGAGCACAACAGCCTGTTCCTTCAGAAGGACGTCTTGGCTGAGGCCTGCAAGCTCTGGGAGAAACCCCATACTGGGCTGCATCTCAACAAGAGGATTGACGCTCGATACAAGCTTCACGCCATCGTCAGCGGTTGTGGCAGCACCCACTCTTCAGTCCAAACCGGCCTCAACATCCTCCACTGCAGCAGCCCAAATCCTCTCTAAGGAGGACAAACCTCTTGATGCCATTGGCAAGAAAGTCTCTTCCAAAGGGCGCTTTAACTTCGTCAGACTAACGCATAGCTCCTCTTGGCTGCGGCCGATATCAGGCTGTTGCGGGAGCTAGCTGATTTCCAGGAATGATTACCCGCAGATAGGCTAAAAGGCTTCAGGATCGCTGTACGTGCCGATCTGACGGTCCGGTTGGTGGGCCCCACCGTAAGCAACAACAGCGAGGTGGCTGATTTTTCTCTCGGACAGCAGCCTCCTCTCCAGGGACAGGTAGTCTCCCGACCAACAAATCATCCAAATGATATCTTTTGTAGGTCGCACGAGACTCTGGTGGGAGGATGAATTTTGTCGCATCTTGAGGCGTGGTAGAAAATCACAGAAGACAGATGGGTTTTGTATTGGTTGGGAGGGTTTCCGCTTGCTTCTCCCCAACCATTCAACCCTCCTTTACAGCAGACTGGGTTGCCCTCTCTCCGAGCCGAGGTACAGAAACATCTAGACCTCAGAGCTGTGGAGCCTGTTCCCCTTAGGGAGCATGAGGAGGGCTTCTACTCCTGCCTGTTCAGTGCCCAAACCCAACCAGGCTGGCCTGTGCACTATCCTCTTTCCCAGGTCAATCAATCTCTTCCCCAAGAGAAATTCAAGATGATCACTTCTTGCCAAATAGCCCTCTCTTCGGAAGGGCGATTGGCTCAGCGTAGTAGACCTACAGGACGCATACATGCACATTCTGATTTGGAGCCTGCATTGGTAATCTCTGCAGTTCTCCCTGGGAAAGGAACACCAGTTCTGTGTGCTCCCTTTTGGTCTCAGCTCTCAGCTCTGTGCTGCGTGTCTTTACGGAGATATCGGTCATCGCAGCTTGATTGGCTCCTGCGCAATCCTTGCTCACAGACGGCCTTGACAAATTTTTAGTCTCCTTCAGCTTCTGTTCCAGCTTTGGCTGTCGGTGAATTGGCGGAAATAGTCTGACTGTCTCAAGACCTGATTTTCCTGGGTTTCAGTTGGAATACGGTCAGTACCAAGGTGCTCCTAGCGGCAGACAGGATTGCAGACCTATCAACCATGTGTCCGCTCTTCCTCCAGTCCTCGTGCATGACGGCCTGGTGGTTCCAAAGACTTCTGGGTCTCATGGCCTCGTGCGTGCTAGCTCTACCTCTTGCACATCTAAAGATAAGGCATACTCCGCTAGCTCTTCGGAGCTGCTTGTCTCGGTCAACGGGCCCGGATTCCAAGATAATCCCAGTTCCTTCCTGCATGACGGTGGATCTACAATGGTGGTCTTTGACCAACAACCTTTCAGTGGTGGCCTCCTTTCTCGGAAGGAGGCCACCACTGAAAGGTTGTTGACCGTCGCAAGTGACTGTGACCACGGACTCCTCCCTTCTGGGGTGGGGAGCGACGCTATGTCACCTCAATGTATTCGACCTATGGATGCCTCAGGACAGGCTGTTCCATATCAATTATCTGGAACTCCTGGCTGTGTTCCTGGCGCTCAAAGCTTTTCAACCGTCCATCACCAACAAAGTGTTCGCACAGACAATTCTTTGGCGATGTTTTACATCAACCAGCAGGGTGGCACCAAGTTCCTCTTCTTGTGGGACTAGCCATACAAATTTGGGACTGGGCCATCCAGCACCAAGGCTGGCTCCATGCTATACACTTTCTGGGTCACATCAATGTGATTGCAGACTCACTGACCCGTCAGTTGGTGGGCAGTTACGATTGGGAAATTAACAGCTATGTCCTCCTACATTTTTCACTGATGGGGCACTCCAGAAGTGGACCTCTTTGCGGCTTCCACAAACGGGAAACTTCCTCTTTATGCATCCAGGGACGGCCTCACAGCGTCCTGCTTGGGGAACACACTCGGGATCCCGTGGCACAACATGAAGGCTTATGCTTTCCCTCCATTGCCTCTGATTCATCGGTCATTCTGCAAGCTCAGGAGTGCATCGAACTGCACTCTCCTGTTCATAGCTCCTTGCTGGCCAGCCAGATTCTGGTTTTCGGAACTTCTTCCTCCAATCAGTTTGCAACTGATTCCTGACCTCCTTCAACAGAGCAATCACCAGCTGTGGCACCCCTCCCCACAATCCTTCAGATTGGCGGCCTGGTGCCTGAATTCGATCTTTAACGCAGTATAATCTGTCCGAGGACAATATGCGCATTATCCAACCGGCCAGAAAACCTTGAGCAAATGGCTCTGTTTCTGCCACTGGTGCTTAGCTAAACAGTTGACACTGTTATATCCTTTCTGTCTCACCTCTCGGCTTCAGGCATTCATGTTCGGTCTTGCAGAACTTGCCCTTCTGCTATTGCAGCCTACCTGTCCATGGACAGCAGTTCTTTTTCATTGACTAACTCTGTCATTAAAATACAGTTTGCGGGTCGTCTTCATCTCTTTTCGGCGATGCGCACCCCTCATCCAAATGGGATTTGTATGTGGTCCTCACAGCTTTATGCCATAAGCCATTTGAACCCATGGCCATTGACTTAAATAACTTTCTTGGAAGATTGCCTTTCTGATCCCAGTAACATTGGCGAGTAAGTGAACACCAGGTTCTTTCTGTGGAACATCCATTTCTCACTCTCCACAAGGATAAGGTTGTGCTTCGCACTCATCCTTCCTTCCTGCCTAAGGTGGTTACCGATTTTTCATTTGAACCAATCTATCTCCTTACCTGTCTTCTTTCCTAACCTGACACGGGATGCCGAGAGTTTTACACAATTTGGATGTCAGGCAAGCACTGAAGTATTACCTAGATAGAACGAGTGAACTCAGAAGCTCCTCAAAACTCTGTCACATTCGGAGACCCGAAAGGTAAACTGGCTTCCAAAGCAACTATCTCCCGATGGATTGCCTCATGTTTTTCAGAAGCCTATAGCATTAAGGGCCTTCAACCTCCGAAAGGCATCCATGCTCATCTTGTATGTGGAAAAGCGGCTGCTGTTTCCTTCCAAAAGTATGTCCCTTGGGAGTCCATCGCCAAGGCGGCTTCCTCGTGAGCTTTTTGGAAGCATTACTACTTAGACCTGAGCTCCAGGGCTGATGCCCAATTTGGCCAGGCTGTTCTTAAGAACATATTCCAGTAAATGGGTTTTCCATCCACCCTTACTACCTGTGGTGTGTGCTTGGGAATCTCCAACAATTATGGAGGAAAGGGGACAGGACGTAGGAGTATAACAAAGTTACTCAACGTAGTGACCACCTTACTCCTATTCCCCTTTTGCCCATCCGCCCGCCGGCTGTCCCCTCTAAAAAGTATATTCTATTCTTTCTTAAATGGTCTCAGACCTGGCTATATAAAATGGACTGAAGGGCGATGCGCGGGGTGGCGCTCAGGAGGGTGGTGTTACATAAAAATGAAAGAACAAATGTTTTATGCATTTTATTTATTTTTTTACAAAAAGTGCTTCGGAAGGACAGAATGTCCCACAAGTATGGAGTAAGGTAGTCACTACGGTGAGTAACTTTGTTATTCTGATCGTGCTAAACTGCCTTTCATCAGCTACCTTTGAGAAGACGGGCCTCTGGCGAGGAGACCTATTTGCGGAAGTGGACAATTGAAGAAAAATTAGGAGACAAGGATGCAGGACTCTAATTACTGGTGGGAGCAGAGTGGAGAAAACATCCATTCCAGACGTCTGCTGGTTGTCCTGCGAACCAGTTCCTTCAGAAGTGCCCCAGAGCCAATCTGTAGCTGACCAGCTCAGATTTGGGCTACCGTGCTGCAGAATTTGCAGCTCTGCATGCATTGAGAATCAGGACTTCAGGGATCTACTGCTTGTGCTTCTGAACTCACCCCTGCCAAATTGCGTGGTGTCAGCGTCAAGGGGATCAGAGATGGCCCCCTCCCCCTTCTGTGAGGCAAAAAACCTCAGCGGCATCTTCGATTCCTCTCCTCATCACTGACCTTGCCGAGAAGGCCCACTTTCAGCTGCATCTCCAGAGTCCTTCTCCCTTTCCTCACCTTTCCCCAGAAGCTCATTCTCTCCAGAGCTTTGGTCCTCTCTAGGCTGGACTACTTCAACAGCGTCTTCCTCAATCTGCATGAATCCTCACCTCCCCCCCCCCCCCCTCTTCAACTAATCCAGAATAGAATTGCAGGACTTATCCTTGGCCTCAAGCCCAGGGTCTGCACATCTCTCCACTGGCTCCCGACTGTTGCGAGGATCAAGTGCAAGACCCTCTGCATCATCCACAAGGCTTTCTGGGGTCTGGGACCCTGCTACCTCCAACTCTCTCTCTCTCTCTCTCTCTCCCTCTTCCGGAATACTTCCCTGCTAGAGCCCTTCGGTCTTGTAGCTCCAACTCGCTGCCCATCAGACGCTTTTTTTCAAGCAGAGAGTGGGGGAATAGATCTCTCTTCCAAAGGAGCCTCCCTCTGGAATGGTCTCCCTGACCCTTTCAGGCTTGAGCACAATCTCCTGAAGTTCCAGAAGCTTCTCAAGACCCTCCTTTTCTCTTCCATCCCTCTACACAGCTAATGTCCCCCTCTGGCACATTTTGACTAGCTGCCCATTTGGGAGAATTCTCAGATTTGTGCTTGGAGAACCCCAGCAACTTTGCTGGATTTTGAGGACTTGATTTTTTTAACCTGTAGAGAAACCCTTTTTCCCACTCTCGTATTTTAATGCGATTTTTCTTTTGGTTGTGGACTAAATCCATAGGCATCATCTTTTACATTGTGTCACAGCACCTTCAGTGCAGTGGCACAGGCAAGTCTTTCAGATTTCCCCAAGGTTTAATTACCTTCTCTGGGATAAACTGTTTCCCAGAGCAGTAAAGTGAAATTGACGTTACTTATATTTGTAACTTTCTAGAGCCAGCACACACTATCTTACAATAGGGTGCTGGAGGGGTTACTTAGTATCCCCTTTGTCTAGCTTCTCATGTAACATTTTTGTTACCCTTTCCTTGATGAATGGGTGGCAGTGGTTTACTTTTAACTACCCTGGTGTGCATTTACTGCAGGCTACGTTCGCAGCTGCAGTAAAGCACCCAAGGGTGCCCTTTTTTGGTCAAAATGGCCCAGTCTTCTTTTTTTGCCATTTCTTTGTGGAAAGGTCCTTCTTGAGATTTACTCTGTGCGCCAAACCAGGTTTGGTCCCGTTGTTCACTTTGCCTTTGGTGGGATTCAATAGTGAAGCCTGCCTCTGGCTCCAGGGTGTCTGGGGTGGGCAGGAAGTGAGGGAGGTGCCCAACTCCCTATGCTTACACTCCTAGGAGACCCAAATGCAATCTGTAGTGATTGGCTGACTGACTGTCCTGCTGGGTGACTGACAGGAGAGAACTGAATAAAAGGCGAGGCTTTTGGCTTGGAAAGCAGAGTCTAGCACTGGACGAAGGGTCTGAAGAAGAATTTGAAGAGGACGCCTGCTGCAACTTCTGGACTGTTGCCCGGTGAAGCCCTGCTGCTGCGCTGAAACTCCAAATTCGTATCGACAGAGAAGCCCCTGCAAGGACGACTTCTCCCTTTTTGAGTTGGTGGGACCAATCCACTCCAAAGTAAGCCACCTGGACATCCTCTCGGAGTTGGTTGCATTTCCACAGAGTTGCTGCTGGGAGAGGAACACCAGATTGTGTGGAGTTGCTTTTAAGTTGGCCAAGAACGTCAGAAAGATCCTCCGGACTCCCAGGAATCGGGACTCACCGAGCCTGAGCCCCCTCAAGAGTGTGGGACCCCAGAAGCAAGTAAGGTCCATTTCGACAGCCAGAAACCGCAATGTGCTATTTGCGGTAGTCGTGAGGAGCAGAAACATCAAAGTGCCACTTGTTGGAAAGATGCAGATTGCGAGCGGTGACTGTCCCATTGCAGTCCAGGAGTCCCCAGAAGTCCTCACTCTTGTCCCCACGACTGAGGCCAATAAACAGAGGGATCTCCAGAGCTGCACACAAACAGAAGTCATCTGCTGCACCTTTTCTTCAATACAAAGGTACTGTAAAGTGTGAGAGCTTGCATCCTATTGTAGAGTTGCTTGCATCTTCTACCTCTCAAAAGCCTAAACAGCTTGTGGCCCTACATTGATCATTCTTTTCTTCAAAGTCTTCTAAAACTTTGTGCAAAGACTTTTTCTACTTGCCTACCAGGAGTGCTTCAGCCCATATAAGACTATTGCCCATTGACCTTGGCCTAGCCTGTTATACTGAATGACTGCTTAGGGGATCCAAAATATTTGCCTGCTTAAGAATATTTGTGGTCTCTTGTTTGTTAAAATAACCTTTCCTTTTACCAACTTCCAAGAGTATTCTAAATGCCAACAGTAAGATATTAATATCCACAGCACCCCAGCTATTGAAGTCACCTGAGGGTGTAGGTTGATATTGATATTTTATTTCTATTGCGCTGGTAGACAAGTATTTCAGAGCGCGTTAAGGCAAAGTAGGGGAACAGGGGAGAAAAAAACGATCTTATTAGGCCCAGTGACATTGAGAACGCAAAAGTGCATGGAAGGGGGAGAAATGGAAAGTGCGGAGCAAAGGAGAAACAGATGAATAATGAATATTAAAGGCAACAAATTGTGGTAGTGTAGCCAGCAAGTGGCAAGTGCTGGCTTTAAGGCAGCAGACATGGTAGGTCTGATAAGTGCAGGAAGAAAGGGGGGGGGGCTGTATGGGAACAGATGCAGACCCCAGTGCAAGGGGTGGCCCGGAGGCAGTGCGGGAGAGTGGCAGTGTGAGCAGGTACCTGGGCCCGGAGGACAGAAGGTGGCCCGGTGCCAAATGAACAGATCAGCAGGGGGGAAGGTGGGGTAAAGGCAGAAGCAAAGATGAAGGTCTTGAGGTGCTTCCGGAGATAATTCTCCTCGGGTTTTAGAGTGGCAGGGAGGCTGTTGCAGAGGGAGGCCGAAGACGGAGATCTACCCCCAGCTTGTTTCTTTGAGAAACGACTGACCCTGAGGGAGTTGGAAGTAGAGGAGCGACGAGCTCAAGAGGGGAGGTATTTGCTGAGGGATAGCTGAAGGTATTTTGGTTGCGATCGTGGGCCATCCCAAAAGAGTCTTCACTGATTTAGAAACTAAGAGTGTACAGTTTTGAAGTGTATTTGTGTGTTGCTTTTATATTGCTCCCTTCTGAAGAAGGCTTATTCTAACTGACTGATAAATGAATAATTGTTTATTCAAGAAACCTTGTCTCTACGTGTTTATTTGAATGCTAGTCACTGTGAATCTGTGTAACGCCCCTACAGCTCACATTGACCCCTCTTGAGATAAGTCTGGCTGCTGAAAACCCTACCAACCTGTGTAGTACACGCTTATACCAAAGGTTGGGTTCCTATTGCCAGGAGGTCAGGGTTGTTGTAGTGCACCCAAAGGGTACTGCATACAATCTTGCCTAACACTGCCTGGTTGCTTCCGAGTTATAAAGGGCATCAGGATCTCCTCGCCTAGTCCACCCAGGCACTTTGTTTGACCCTGCCCCCCCACACCCCCTTCCTCCAAAACCTGCACTTGCCCTACCAGGTTCCCTCCCCCTGTACTATCCTGGTGGGGCCTACACCCCAATTTAGCCCGATCCAGCCCCGTCCTCACACTTAGCATGTACCCACTCCCTGCACTTCTTGTTACTGCAGTTGCACAATCGGAAGACACATGGCCTAGTAGGAACGTTTTTTAAATTATTCATCCCTGTCCCTGTAGATGCCCCCCGCATCCCCCAAGCCCCCCTTTGTTTGTCTTGTGGCGCGTTGAAACACAATTTGCTGTATAGGTGCATTATAAATACCCAATCAACAAAAATAGGATGCACAGTCAGACCACAGCAAGTGTCCCCCTGTGTTGCCATCTGAGTAGACCTACTTTTGTCCTTGGACGTCGATGAAGGTCCACTGGTCCTGGACGTTGACTGTTTTGTTTGTCAGAAGATTTTGATGGTGACCTTGGCCTGTCTTTAGAAGGGGCCTTCTTAATGCTCCTAGTGACTGACTCATGTGAATCTTGACCTCTTACTAGCGGTTGTTTGCTGGGTAGGCCTACCCTGCTTCAGTGAGGCATGACTCCGTACTGAGAGAGTCTGAGATCCCCACGACCTCGCCAAGCCCCGCGACCAACCTGCAGCGATGATCCCTCGGGGTTTTATCAGTAAATGATTGGCAGATGTTACAATCCTTGATGACCTGGTGAGTGTGAAGGCAGTACAGGCAGTCATTCTGGAGGTCCTCCTTGAAGGCCACATCGTGCGCAGGCCTTGAAGAGGCTCTTCCTCTTAGTTTCAGCCATTGTAGTAGGCCCAAAATGACAAGACATGCTGGAGAATGGGAATCCATAGGCGGTGAGTTACATTGAAGATTTTATAAGAATATAAATGTTGAATGAGGACTCCCAACACGAAACGTGTGGTAAAAAATGTTAAGATGGCCACCAGGGGTGGAGCTAAAGGAGCCATTCCTATTGGCTGTGGGCAGTTTGATCCAAAAGGGACTATGCTAGAGCACAAAAGTGACTGAAATTCAGTTTGTTTAAACTACTCTAGGTTACCAAGGTTTCCTAGCCTAATGTGTGGGAATATTCACAGCATGTGGTCTATGAAAGATACCACTGCTGGACCACAGGAGTTATAGGCAAGTAACTTTTATTGCCTTCGAGTCTACCTTTTTTTGGATAATTTTGGTGTAGGCTTTTAGGTGCCCAACAAAAGGATAAAAAATAAATTAGTTATGGGCAAAATGCAATGTTGGCTACATTCTATTTTTTAATATGCAAATGAGGGTAAAAGATGAACAAATATAATTGTGTGAACATTACGTGTAGTGTTTTGAATGTTTAGGGAGCATATTGGAAATTATGTAGTATTTGTCCAGAATGTATAAATGCACATTTGAACTCCGTCCCTTTTGTTGATATTTAAATTCCTACTTGTTCTTGGAGATATACCGGACATTTTCCAGCTTTGCATTTTGCACAAACCTGTACATCTGTGACTTTATGGCAGTAACTGTTGAGGTACACTTTGCATCACTCAAATAACTAGTGGCAGGGATCGTAAAGCAGTGGGTGTTGTGGTCGAAAGCTGAAATAAAAAATGAGTCGTCAGAGGGAAGAGTCAACCAGTCTAGAAGAGTCAACCAGTCTAGATGGAGTTAGTGCTAGGCTTAATAATGACAAATGAAAACCATGTCCATAGTCTGCAACCTGAAATGCACCTTACTTTTGGTATTCTGAGCAAGTTATTAGTGTTGGGAAAGATTTCTCTTTGGCAACTTTCCCGTCATATTTCTATGGACCCCCAAACTTTTCGCTTTTTGTTTTTTAACCTGTCCTGACGTTTTACAGGGAAGTGAAGCTTTTTGCTCATTTTGTAGTGGGGAAACTGATCAGTACTGGGGAAACTGTTTCCCTTTTGTCATCTTTTTAGGTAAGGTTTTCACAGTGCACACATCTTACCGTGCCGTGGGGAGATTTTGCATCACTTAAGCCTTTTACACTTGGGATTTTTGGTGCATTTTTTATGTGCCTAAAGACAAGCTGGTGACAGCACACCTATTTTCTTTACATACATTTTGCATTATTTCTAGTGTGCATATTTGCGTTTACTGCACATGGCTACTGAACAGAGATCTGAATTAGATTTTCGCTTGCTCTTTGGCCATATTGTTTAGCTTCCTTGCTGTATAAGGCCATGTACATGCCTGGGAAAGTTGCTGCTTTCACAGGCTAGTGGCGCCCGTGTGTGTATGGCCCAGGAAGGGGGTGGGGCTGTTGGGTTCTCACTCTACATCCTTGGTGCCTGAAACAGTAGGTGTGGCATGAGTGGAACCCCCAGTGGTTCCAGATTTGACCACTGCTGGCTGTTTGAATAGTGCAGACCCTTTACCATTGGGGGGCTTGAACTTGCTTCATGAGATTCTTGGTTAAGACTCCTCCTGCAGCTTTTTCTTCAGATCAGCGTTTGGGCCAAGTATCCTATGTAGAAGAGCAGCGACTGAAGATCCACGGATGACTCCCGAAGAGACACAGCATCCCTTCCTATGTTTGGCTCGGTGAAGCCCTTGAAGACCCCCCCGCCCCCCGATCTGTGAATTCCCTGAGCATTGCTGCAACCCTTGGCCTGGTGGGACCAACCAGGCTCTACGCGTTCTCTAGGATCCAGCTGTCGCAATCCTTCAAAAGTGTCACTGGACCACCTGGTGGACAGACCAGCTTTCCACTGGGCTACTTTTCTAGATCCGTCAGTATTCCTCGCCTGAAAGTGTATCACCAGCTTGTGCTTTGTTGCCTTTCTGCAGAATTTCAGCCTACCAGCTTCAAGGGCTCTTGCTCTGGAAGGACGCCTGTAGTCACTTGTGTGCAGTGACCTTTACTAAAACCAAATTCCACCCCCACCACCGTCTGGTGAATTGTCCTGATGAAGTCTGCATCGGTGGCTTCTACATTTCTTCATCGCCAAGGGTTGCACTCTGCACCTGGAGCGGACCGGAAGAATACTTGCACCTGCAGCTCAGGCGCACCTCTCACTGAAAACCTACCTCCAGCGGCATTAATCTTACCTACTGGAGACCCTTTCAGGGGACATGTTTTGTGAGTTTTGGCCACAAGGCCCTGTTGGGGAGAATTCTCATTTCTGTGCTAAATCCCTTCAACCTTTGAGACACCAAGCTGTTTTGCTGGACTTTATTTTGACCCTGGAGTGGGTCAGATCTTTTTCTCACTCATGTGTGTTTAACCTGATTTGGATTCTGTGTTTCCTTTGTTTTTGGAGTCTGACAAACTCCATAGGCATCTACTTTTTGTATTGTCACACACAGCACCTTCAGTGTCGCAGAGAAATCCTTTAGATTGCTTGCTCCTATGTTTAAATACCTAGTTTTGTGTGAACTACTGTTCCCAAGAATAGTAAAGTGAAATCGACTTTACTACCTTTCCTCTTTATCGGTCCAGCACACACCATCTTATGTGGAGTGCTGGGGGGTTACTTAGTAGCCCCTTAACCTACCTACACATTTAAAAAATGTTATGTTGCCCTCACTACTGTAGTGATGACTGGTGGCAGTGGTTTAATGTTCCTACCATTGTGCTTTTCTAGCGCAGGTCGTCTTTTCGCCATTTCTTGTTTGTGAGGTCTGTCTTGGGTTTTACTGTGCGTGCCAAACCAGGTTTGAGACCTTTGTTTGTTTTGTCTTTGGCGGGCTTCAGTACTGAAACCTGCCTCTGGCTCCAGTGTGTCTTGAAGGGCAGGAAGTGAGGGAGGCTCCCAAAACTCCCCTGTCCTTAGTCTTTAGGAATGCCTAAATGCACCCAGTCCTGATTCGGTGACAGCCACCCTGCTGTTTAAGTACAGCTTGGCTCTGCATGAATGGGAGAAACCTGCTTAAAATGTGAGAGTTTTGGGACTAGAGGCAGAGTCGACCACTGGGAAAAACCCCAGACGAAGAAATGTGAACGAAGCTCGTGGAATCCTCCGGGACATTTGAATTGCCCTTGAAGCCCTGTTGCTATGCTGAAAGCTTTTTTTTTTTTCCCTCTGATCGACCAGAGC
This sequence comes from Ambystoma mexicanum, assembly GCF_040938575.1. Taxonomy (NCBI): domain Eukaryota; kingdom Metazoa; phylum Chordata; class Amphibia; order Caudata; family Ambystomatidae; genus Ambystoma; species Ambystoma mexicanum. Next base: position 1,109,236,636 of record NC_090929.1, on the reverse strand, counting down.
AGCTACGGAAGGGACGGCTTCTTCCCTTGGGTTAGTGGGACCAACTAACCCAGAGACTAACTCCACTGGACCATCTTCCCTAACTGGCTGTACTTCTTTGCTGCTGCAGAAACCGAGAAATCTGTAGTAGAGTGCAATGTCTGTAATCCGGCCAGTGCTTCAGGAGTCTCCTAAGGACCCTCCAGAAGCAGGACGACCAGAGTGCCCTCTCTAGAGTACAGGACTCAAGCTATGAAGGAAGCCCAACCGGTGTCAAAGATCCTCGGTGGTGCTGAAACTGTGAAGCGCTGCTGATCTGAAAAGAGCCCATAGCTACCGCCAAATTGCTGCTGCAGGGTCCTCCCTCTTGTCCCGTCGACTGAGGCACAGGACCCCAGGATCTGCATCACTGCAACCAGACAGAAGCCAGCTGGACCACTCTTCTAACCAAAGGTACTGTTCCGATTTGGGGTACTTACCTCAGTGTCTTAACTGAGAAGAGCAGAGCTAGAGACTTGCAGTAGCTACTTTGCTAGGGTTGATTTCAGCTCTACCATTCACAATTAACAGCTTGTGACCCTACAGTGATTTTTCTTCAACAAACTCTCTAATTTTGCAAGACCTTATTATCTAAGAAGTGCCTTATCTCTCTAAACTGTGCTCCAGTTGACTTTGGCTGTCCTTGCTCCCTGCAGACTATTCTAGTCTACTTGACTTCGATATGTACTGTCCCTCAGAGGTGACAACTTGGTTTTGAACCATTATTGCTGGAAAAGGTATTTGTCTAGACTTCATTGGAAGATTAGTGCTCACATGCTCTGGGAACCTGTTTAACCTTTTTCCTTAACCTTTTCTACCAACCTCAATCTACAATGTGTACTAGTGATATATAAATGTCATTACTGTCCTAGTTAGTGAAGTCACCTCCGGGTGTAGGAAGTGTGTAAGAAGCATCTCTAAAGAGTATCTACTAGCTTTGTGTTGATTCTGGAAAAGTATTTTGAAGTATATTTGAGTGTTACCTATATTGCCCTTAAAGAATGCTTATTTAAAAACGGATGTTTTATTTATAATTGAAACCTCGAGTGGAAGTGTTACTTGGCTACTTGTATTGGTCAATTTCATTGCTACAGCTCACATTTACCCCTCTTGAGATAAGCCTGGCTGCTCAGTCAACACTACCAACTTGTGTAGTACTACAGGCTTATACCAAAAGGTGGTTTACCTCATACAAAGAGGACAAGTGTTATGTAGCCTCCCACAGGGTTACTACATCAATTCTTGCCTAACCGGCCATACTCATCATAAAGATTGGACTTTAGTGACTTGGTTCCATCCTACTGCATCACTTACCTTCTTTTGGTTCTTAAATGCATTCATAAGAACCTATGGGGACTGTTTATATCTTTAGAATTGAGTGTTGTGTATTATCACCTGCTTTTCATTTCCGTGTGTGTCTTGGACCTAGAATAAAAATAGTATTTTTGTACTTTGCTGTCTAAATTGAATTATTGTGGACCCCCTGACCCTGCTCCTGAGCCTTGACTGCCCTCCTCTGCTACCTTGATTGGCTTTTTGCTAACGTCTTTTACCCATTTCTAGTGTGACCTAGAAAAAATCTGACCAGGCCAGATTCTAGAAATCCACCTTAACAATTGGCATTTGAGACAAATCAAGGTATTTGGCGTGCCTGGTGGTAGATTGATTTTATCTGGGAATGTAATTACAACCAAAATGACTGCCATAGTAAGGGAATATTGCAACATTATGTTAAATGTTAAAGGTATTTGTACCGCGCACCGTCACCAACGGAATTGGTCCCCAGTCGCTCAGGCGGATCTGTAAATGATAAAGGTGGGATGGGTTAGTAGGTTGAAGAAGGGAGTAGGATAGTGAGAGGAGTGGTGGGCTGTTGGCAGCTTCAACTCAGTATACACCCTTTGCTGAGCTTTGGTGCGGGTATCGGATCGGAGTCAGTCTGCGTGTGCTGTTCAGGCTTATGTGGTGTTGCAGTGTTGTGAAGTGCGTGCGGCTTTTTGTGCGAGAGATGGTTGTGTGAGTTTTTTGAGTGAGATAGGTATGCAGAGTTTGAGCTTATGTAGGTTAGTGGGTTACCTGACCTTTACCAATGCTAGCACTCGTAGTTCTGAGGAGTGTGGCACGTGTTGGCCGTCACATTCCCATCTATACGCGGCACAGGCCAATGTTTAGGGCTCCATACAGGTGTGGTCATGCCAACATTCACACTTTATCTAGACGCGACGCAGGCTGGTGTTTAGAGATCAGTCCAGGTGTGTGCAAGCTAACATTCACGCATCCATCCGAACGCCACGCAGGCTGGTGTTCACGGCTCTTGAGTGTGGCACATGCTCGCGTTCATGTTTTCTAGGCGCAGGCATGTTATCCTTCAATCGGTCCTATCAAGATGCTACGCGGGCCAACGTCTATCTAGATGCGTCTGCCGGTCTGCGTGAGTTCGTCCGGTATGTATGAGCGGGGAAGTCTAGGTCTGGGTCTAGGTTTGTGGTCAGTCTGTGTAGCCTTCTTCTGTGGCTGTTTTCCATGATGTCTTGTGCTCTGTCGAGTGGTTGGTTCTTTAGCTTGAGTGTTTGTCCAATTTGAGAGTGGCCGAGGTTGGAGTTGTTTTCATCATTATTTTGATGTATGGGCGTTCTAGTTCGTCTCCGTAGTGGTTACGCTTTGAAGAGCCATGATTTGAGGAGTTTCCTGAATGGTGGTTTGTTGTATTCCGTATATTCTTAGGTAGGTCATTCCACGTCTTAGGTGCCTGGTGAGAGAAAGACGATCCTCCGAGTTTTTTTCTGTTATAGGGTTTTGGTTCCAGGCAAATGTCGGTGCTTGATCTTAGTGTTCTTGTTGGTTGATGTAGGCGTAGTTTGTCTCTTAGGAATTCTGCGCCTTGTTTGTGTATTGCTCTGTGCGTGATGCACATGGCTTTGAACTTTATTCGCTGTTTCAGTGGTAGCCAGTGTAGTATTTTTAGAGCGGGTGTGATGTGTTCTCTTCTGGGTAGCTTGAGGAGGAGTCTGGCTGCTGCATTTTGTATGAGTTGTAGTTTTTTTAGAAGTCGTTCGGGCATGCCCAGGTAAAGGCTATTGGCATAGTCTACTCTGGACATGATCAGAGCGATGATGGTAAGTGTTTTGTTGGCGAACTACAGGAACGGTAGGATCCTTTTTGCTGCTCGCAGGAGGAAGAAACATTTCTTGATTACCGAGTTTACTTGTGGCTCCAGGGTGAGGTTGTTATCCATCAGGACCCCTAGGTTTTTTACAGTTGATGATGGTTCCGGTGTGGTGCCGAGCTCTCTTGGCCAGGGGATGTAGTTGTCTCCTCCCTTTTTTGAAACCATCATTATCTCTGTTTTGCCTGGGTTGATTTTGAGATGGTTGAGGTTCATCCAGTTGAAAATGTCACGAAGGCAATTCTCTAGTGTGGTGTTTTCTTCTCGGGTGTCTTGTATGTTGAAGATTATTTGAGTATCGTCGGCGTAGTTGTAGCATGTGAGGCCGTGTTTTTTGATGAGTTTGATTAATAGGTACATGTAGATGTTGAATAGAAGCGGGGAGAAGGATGATCCTTGTGGTACTCCGCATGTGGAGACTCTGGGTTTGGATTTACAAGGTTTCATCCATATTGTTTCTGTTCTGTTTGTTAGGAAGGATTTATGAATCTGGATAGTGATCATATTGTAGAAAATAATAAAAAATTAATTTACAAAGATGAAACAATATTGCAGGAAATAACAGAGTGGGTAACAAATGCCTAAAAGCAGAAAATATATTGAAATAAAGAAAATGTAATGATGGGGGTGGGTTTTAGGTGTTAAAAAAAAAAAGGAGACTATTTTACATTGGGATAAAGGGTAGGAGGTCAAGGAGAGTTTGAGAGTAGGACAGGTCTGGAGGGTTCAAAGCCCCCCCATCCCGAAAATGGGTATTTTTACAATATGCACTGTAAAAGGCATTTCAATATTTGTTCATGCAATATTTTTTTACACTTTGTAATTTGACGTCACTTATTTTCACAATAAAATCAGTGAAACTATGAAACCAGTTTCATGTGGGTAATGCTCCTGCATTTCACGTGTTTTGTGATGCACTCTGGAGATGTGAAAGCATTTATGAGGTGCAAAATTGCCTTGCCAATAAAAAGGGCATATCCGGTCTCTCAAGGGAAAAGGTTGCACGACTGGCTTCTTCAGTAAAAGGTGCACAGTTGAAATTACACATCTCTACAGTGCTATTGTGCACACCCTTTTGAAAGAGGAGCGAGCCCTTTCTGGTTCTCCATTAGTTATCAACTGCAGGAGTACAATATTCTATTCTCCCCTCCCTTTATTATTAATATTTTTTTCAAAAATTTTTTTGGGTGCCTTTAACTTGTGACAGTTCTCACCCTTCTGCTTCCTTGTCTTCACAGTAGGCTGCAGATATCAAAAGCAAAATTTTAGTAGGAGCCAAAAAGAGCTCCTTGTATTTGGCATCACCCAGTAAGCGGACTCTACCTTTTGGGGAGTAAGATCTTCTTCACATTGAACATACACCTCAGATACCAACTGATCATTTTGCCCATTATGTGTGACCCATTGTCTCTTAGATGTGTCTTAATGCTCCTTCTTGCATGTTTCAACCCCAGAGGTAATTTCCCATAGATGTTTGTATGGAACCGTTTGACCTGGGAAGTTCAAATTGGCTCCTGCTTGCTGTTCATTTCAAGCTAACTAGGGTTTACAAGTAGTAGCAAATCGGGCCCAGCTATTACAATCCAAGGCTCCTACTGGTGTAACTGTCCCTTTATGTTCATAGCCAATTTAATGTTTGGTGTACATCTGGTAGCTAAATCTTTTCTTCCTATCATGTATTTCAATTGTGTTCATGAAGTTTTCAATACTTTTTCTTTAGCTGCCTACCGAAACCTGGGTCAGAACCTGTGGGGTCCTCATCGGTATGGCTGCCTGGCAGGTATCAAGGTACGAACGGCTGTGTCTGGGCCGGTCTCCGCACACAGTCTGCTCATCACTACAGAGGGCAAGCTCTGGAGCTGGGGTAAGTCTGCTGTTTTGTTGATCAACTAGTTCCTTTGTTGAACAAGCTCTTGTGTTTGGGCAAGGGGATATTTTGTTCATTTTGTGGTAATGTATCAGATAATGCCAAAAAAGAATTAGTATGACTCCATTAAGACAAATTTCCATTAATCTTTTAGGTTCTGAATTCTTTCGAGCAGTATGGTGCTTACATTTAAGGGTGTCCCACATGAGGTGTTAGGATATATTTTCATGTTTTGTGTGTAATCTTCTCCACATGAGTCCCCCAGTACTTTTTGCTGGCCTGCTGGATTGTTGGTCTGCTCCCTGAGTGAGTGGCAACCTTTTTTCTACACACTCAAATTTTTACCCCATATTTTGTATTTCTTTTTCTACATTTTACAGTTATACTTTCCTACCAGTCCTATGGCATCTGTCTATTAAATTTTGCATCACACATCACTCTGTCCAGTGTTGCTGAGATCCCTTTGGGCATTCCCTTTTTATTTCCCGTTAGTAGAATGTTTTTATCCTTAGCTTTTTATAGTGAGAGATCAGCACAGCCCACCTTATGTACACCCCACCTTATGTGGAGGGCTGAGGGGGCTACACTGTATTCCCTTTCAAATGGATTGTGGCCTCCCACGTATTACTCATTTTTAGAGATCTTCCCTTCCAGCGTCCACTGCTCTGGAAAATTATTTTTGGCAGAGGGCAGTGTGCGTCGATGTGGTCGACTCGAAGGCCCCTGTCTCGGTCGACATCATCACAGGTATTAATAGCACGTGCAGCGCCCTTTAGCTTCAGTTCTGTGTTTTTTAACACTGAAATATTACGGCACACTTTCAGTTTCCACATGAAATTGCGACATTCAAGAAAATGGCCTCTTCGACTTAACCCTGAAAACGGGGATTAAGAAGTGCCATGATTACAGTGCCAAGATGTCGATAACCGATCCTCGTAGGGTCTGTCTGTGGTGTCTTGCTGTCGAGCACAGGACGGCGGACTGTGTCATGCAAGTCAATGACCGGTAAAGCGCTGAAGGAGCGCAAGGGTAAGTTAGCGGGTAGGCCCCTCCAAAACCCTACATGAAATCCCCTTGGACACAGTTGAAAAGGCACTCGTCGGACGAGTCAAGAGGCAACTCTCTACAGAGGAAGAGGTCTAAGAAACTCGTTGGTTCCCAAAGCGGTTCGCACCACTCCTCTAGAAAGATGGAAAAAAGGCACCACAGATCTCCTTCCTCATCCTCTGACACCTCGCCGGAACAAAAAAATTGTCTGCCCAAGTAAGTCGGCGACTCAAGCCTAATGCGAGGGTGCACGAAATGCTTAAGATCTTCGAGAAGGCAGGTCTGGCCACATCGAAGGAAAACACGAATAGTTCCTGTCGCGCCATCAAAAGCAGACCAGAAGTCCAAGGCCAAATCCTGCCCGGGAGAGAAGCCTCTGACCCCTCCTACATTTGAGTACTCGACGACAGGACTAGTCCTCGTCCGTTGGACTCCATATAGACTTTCGAGCACTCAATCGACGCTGATAGTGTCAAGGTCTATGACGTCAAAAGCGTCAAAACCATGGACGCAGATGGCGTTGAAACCTTTGATTTCATCAAAGGAGACGGACAATTTTCAAACCGCACCCTGGAAATATTTTCTAAAAATGCCTAATCTTCTATATATGAGGAACATGGCCCATCTGATCGGGATACTCCGCCCTTTGGACTAGATTTTGGAACGCCTGATGTGCCTGAGGCCCCCATTTTGGAGGAATCCAGAATGAAGGACCTTTATTGTTAAATCACCAGAGCTGGAATTTGGCAAGCCAGACCCAGCAGAGCATGCAGATGCTTCCTATTGGTAATTAATGTCCAGGGCATTTGAATTTTTGAGATGGGGCAGGACGATCTAACCCACATCTTGGATAAAGGACCACAGAAGAAGGACCCTGTATTGCCTTTTCACATTGCCTTGCAAAAGAGGGTTAAGGCAAATTGGGAGGCACCAGATTAAAATCCGGCTGTCAACAAAAATGTCACCAAAAATACAGGTCTTCCTGTACTGATCCTGAGTATCTAGACCCCAGACACCGGAAAGCTTGGTGGTCCAAGCAGCAACTTTCACGTCCAAGCAAAACGCATACCCCACAATACCGTAGAATGGAGACGATGAGCGTTTCGACGTAATGGCAAAAACGTTTTTCTCAGCCGGGAGTATGGCGCTAAAATCAGCCAATGCAACTTGCGCCCTTAACATTCTTGTTCACCTTGTGGGACTGTATCTCCATGGCACGGAACACATTCCGGAGGGAGAACAGACTGCTTCCTGAACATTGTGGGAGACAGAAAGGCAGCTATGTGGAAGTCTCTCTCTCCAGTCAGGATTGGACTCTGCTAATGGCATCGGCAAGAGCCATCGGGGCGAGCATAGTGATAGAAGGTTTGCGTAGTTACTGAAGTCAGGATTTGCACCAGATGTACAGTCCAGTCTGCTGAACATGCCCATTGACGGCACTCGCCTGTTTGGCAGCAAGGCTGATGAGATCCGGAGAAACTGCAGACCTCGAATGCGGCAGCCAAGTCACTAGGCGCCGCCATCAGACAGCCACGACCGTTGCACACAATTGGAGCAGCTTGAAGGGGTAAGGCTTTTCGTTGCTATGCCTCATTTGGTAGAGGACTGGGCAGTCAAAGGGGCCAAAGAGTTTCCTCGTGGTGGATGGGGAAGAGGGGCCAAGTCTGCTTCAGCTGCCTCGAAACCGCTCTGAGGTCTAAATTCACAATGCCCCAGTGGGAGTGTTGGGGAGACTTCTCATTATTGTGCTTCATCCCCTCGTGAGACCTCCATCACGTTTTGCTGGATTCTGGACCTTTTTCTTTTAATCCACTCAGTCATTCATGGGCTTTGTATTTTGGAACTCTTCTCTTTGTAATCTACCTTTGCTATGGAGTCTGTCTGCCTGTGTTTTACTACTGCAGCACACAGCTGTTTATGAGCAGTGTTGCTGGGGACCCCTAGGGCCATTTTCTATATCCTCAGTTCTTAATGATACTTAGTATCTCTCCATCGTCTGAGAGATTGGCACACAACACCTTCAGTGGCGTGCCAAAGGGATACCTAGTATCCCCCTTTTCTCTGCTTATGTGACTTTTCAGTCACGCAGACAATTACCTAGTTCTGGCTGGTGGCAGTGGACATGTTCTGCGAACTATTGTGTATTTTGTATACCGCAGGCTATGTCCATAGCCGCGGTAGTGCACAATAGGGGCACCCAATTACCAACTTGGAGCCTCCTTTCTTTTTTTGCCATTTCTAGCGTGGTGGTTCTTTAACCCTTCTAACATTCTGGGAGGGGGAGGTCTGTGCGTGTGTTTTGCCTTTGGCGGGAACCAGTAGGTATCCCCGCTTAGGCTTCTGTCTGGGCAGGCAGGAAGTGAGGGAGGAGCCTTCCACCCCTGTGCCCTTTGTCTGCCAGAGTGCCTGAATAGGACCAGCTTCCACATGGGGTCTGGCTGTCCTAATTGGACAACCAGGCACCCCTTTCTATAAAATGCTGAGTGAGCTTGCAGAGGCGTGCGCGCTGGAACTGTATAAAAGGTGAGGCTTCTGGAGTGTAAAGCAAGTAGACCACAGGAAACTGAAGTAACCGAAGAAGACGGCGTCAAGAGACGCCTGCAGACCCTTTGCAAAACCTTGAAGTGACCACTGCTGTTCTGACCCAGTTTTCTATGCGACAGATGAGCTCCGAAGAGGACTCTTTCTTCCCTTTTTGGCTGGTGGGAACAATCGGTCCCAGACTAACTTTGAGACGAGCCATCTCCCAAGGTCCTAGCAGCTTCCAGAGCTGCAGGACCCCAATACCAGGAGACCTGCCCATTTCAAGTGCATCGTCGTGGAAAGGCCTTAATCCGTCCAGATCAGTGCTGATTCCCCTAAGGACACTCCAGAGATCCGATCCAACCTGCCCAGACCCCCTCACCAGATTGTGGGACTGCAGGAAGCAAAGAAGATTGACCGGACGATCTGGGTCCTTTGGTGCTGCTGAAAAGGTGCTAAAACCTCAGTGTAAACCAAGAAGTTGAGAACGTCGTGCTACAGGTCCTCCCTCGAGACTGCTGCTGAGCGACACCGTTCATTGTCCTTCCTTTCATCACCAGACCAAGGAATCCGGAGGTCTGGCCCAGAGCTGCCACATTGCGGAGGAGCCAACACGAACAACTTCAAACTAAAGGTACTGTGGGGGAAAAGGTATTGCTTGCCTGATTCCAAGAAGTTGCTCCAGAGCATTGGAGTGCACGAGGTGCCCAAGGCAACCCCCTCTTACCTCTGACCCAAGCTGCTGCTCGTGTCCCCTAGTGAAGCCTGTTTTCATGTCTCCTTTGTTAGTTACAAACTTGCTGCTTCAATAACTTTAGACACTGGAGGAAATCCGCAGGAACTTCATCATTCGCTGTTTGTCAAGACATCAAGCACTCTCCAAACTTCCTCTAGCTAGGGTTGCATTATTGGACTTTAAGGCTTGCAGGCGAAGGAAGAAACTGTCTCTAGAGCCTTTAACTAAACTCATGTTGTACGAATCACTAATTTTCCTCCCTTTAAGTGACTTTTCTATGTGTTTGCAGAGTAAATGCATTACTGTATGACCTGTTGACAACCCCATGAGTATGCAATTACCGATTATACAATACCTTCTTTTCCCTCTCTAACGTTGCTACAGATCTAACTGCAAGAAAACACAAAAGTGAAAAGGCCCTTTTGAAGTGTATTATCTAGTATTCCTGAGTGTTCTACCGTAAACGTCAGAAGTATTTAACCCCTTGAGTGCCAAGGACGATCTAGCTCGTCCTTGGCATTGCGAGATGGCTCGTCTTTTTTGGGGACATCATTTTGTGCGATCCCTGCATAGCCGGGATCGCACAAAAATTAAATCCATCGCCCGGGCTATGTGAGAAGGAGGTTCTGTAATGCGCGCTGCCATGAAACAAAGTGACGTTCACCACGGCAGCCGTTTTCGGCTGCCTCAGTGAAAATGAAAGGTGAGTGTCCACCTTTCTTGCCCGGGCCACCAAAGCATGGGGCCACCCAAAATCAGATTTCTGCCTGTCTGCCCCAGAGATGGCTACATGAGATGCCCCCCCAATCCATTAGGGGTGGGGGGCACCAGAATTCTTGGTACAGGCCCCCCTACCATGGAGCAGTACGTTTTGCCCCCCCCTTGGGGCAGATCGGCACAGTAATGTGCCCATCTGCCCCTAGGAAAGGGGCAAAAAAGGGTGTAAGGGTGTTTTGGGTGGGGGTGGAGGGACACTAAGCCACCAGTGAATATATGGAATGGAAAGGGGGGTGGTCTGCCAACCTCCCCACCCCAAGTGGATGGGGCTCACCTCATGTAGCCCTCCCTGGGAGATGATTTCTTCCCCTATCTGCCCCAAGGGAGGGCTACATGAGATGCCCCCACAATCCATTTGGGGCAGGGGGAGAAGGCTACCAGAAAATTTGGTACAGGCATGCCCATGGGGCAGTACGTTTTGCCCACCCTGGGGGGAGATGGGCACAGTAATGTGGCCATCTGCCTCTAGGGTAGGGGTAAAAAAAAAAATGTACGTTGGGGGTGGGGAGGCACCCTAAACCACCAGCGACTTGTATAATGAAAAGGGGGTGGCCCTCTCCTCGCTGGGGTGACTATAGTTGACGATTTTGTTTCGTTTACAGCTTTTTCTGCGCGAGCAGCTGCAACGTTATGGGAGTACTGTTTTTTTATTATTCTACAGTTAGGGCCCATTTTCATTGGGTCGGGTGGGACACGGGTACTGGATTGTTGGTGCTGTGGGCCATCTCGGGAGATATTTTGGTGGGCTGGGACACAATTGCAGGTCAGGCCACAAATGTGCCCCCCATGCCAGCATAACATTGGTGTTTCCCTGGGAGCAACTGTCTCCCAGGTGGGTTGACCATCCGCAATCCCAGGCTGCACCTCTGGCTGTGCTGTGTTACAGATGTCACCTCCGGGGAGGAATGGGGATCTTGACGGGGCTCCCCGGAAGTGCCGTTGGACTTGGGACGGTCAACCCACATGAGAGACAAGGCACCAAAGGCCAGAGGAATCACCTCTGACCATCCTTGAGTTCTGGCTCGCCTGCGTTACAGCTTTTTCCCCTCTGGGAAAGGACCAGGACCCTACCGGGGCTCCCTGGAACTGTTGCTGCACTTGAATATGATCAACCCACATGGGAGACGGCTGCACAAGTCCGGAAACATCACTTCCAACCACCCTGGAGTTCTAGCTGGGCTGCGATACAGCTTTTCCCTTCGGGGAGGTGTTAGCACACTGCTGGGACTCCCTGGTGGGGACAGTTGGAGGTGATGTCCCCGGCCGTGAGCATCCGTTTCCCATGCGGGTGTACCTTCCCCAAGTGCAGCGGCAGCGGCAGGGAGCCCCTGCAGGTTCCTCTTCCATCCCCAGGGGGAAATTCTGTAACGCAGCCCAGCCATCGTTCCAGTATCGGCTTGGGTGATGTCCCTGGCTTTGATGAGCTGTCTCCCATATGGGGCGACCATTCCCAAGTGCAGCGACTATCCCAGGGAGCCCCGGCAGGGTCATCATCCATTCCCAAGCCAGAGCTCCAGGAATTGTTGGGAGCGATGTCCCTGGCCTTGGGTGGCTGTCTCCCATGTGGGTAGACCGTCCCCACGTCCAGTGGCAGTTCCGGCAGGGTTGCTATTCTTCCCCAGAGGGAAAGGCTGTAACGCAGCCCAGCCAGAGCTCCAGGCTGGGCTTGGGGATGGTTGACCCACATCGGAGACGGGTGCCGAAGGCCAGGGACATCACCCCTGACCATCCTGGAGGTCTGGCTGGGATGTGTTACAGAATTTACCTCTGGGAGGTGAGGGAGACCCTGCCGGGGCTCCCTGGAACCATTGCTGCACTTGGGGATGGTATGGGAGACAGCCCACCAAGGCCGGGGACATTACCCCCAACTACACTAGCACTCTAGCTGGCTTGCGTTGCAACCTTTCTCTCAGTGAAAGGTTGTGTACTCTGACAGGGCTCCCTGGGACTGCTGTAAAACTTATGGACGGTCGACACTTCTATTTTTCTTTTCCACCCAGGTAGGTGCACCCACACATGAGGTACCATTTTCATTGGGACACCTGTGGGAATGCGGGAAGGTAGGTGACTTGTGCATGTGAGGTTGACGGCATGATTCGGTGGGTGGGCAGTGGAAAATGTCTGAAAATTGTGGGGGGGTGGTTTGTTGACAAATTTTGGTCTTTGCCGAGGCTTGTGGGTAATAAATTGTGGGGATGGGATTCCAATGGGTGTCTGACATCCTAGGCCCAAATCTGTAGGTTGTCCACGAGAGCAAAATCTGCTCTGCCGAAAGACTTTGGGTTACCAGTGGTTTCGCCTTTTCCCTTTGCGCCCAGGTAGGTGCAACCCGACGTGAGGTACAGTTCATCAGGACACCTGTGGGAACGCGGGAAGGTAGGACATTAGTTGTTTGTGTGGTTTTTCATAACTTTTTTTAACATTTGCTGCTGACCTTTGTCACACAACCCTTTCATTTCCCAAATGTGACCTACATTTAGGCACTATACACTTTTGTAACCTGCACAAGTCACCTAACCTTTAAAATGTCTGCCTGTGCTTTTTCAAAAAATGTATGCGTGCCCTTCCTCACCACGTGTTTTCCTTACTTACACATGCTAAGTACGTCTGTTTAGGACGCAAGCATATAAAACCTGTGTATGATGGCTCACTTCTTGGCTTCCGATATTGCTTGTTTTGTGAAACATTACGAAAAACTTGTGATTGCCTAACTGGAAAAGTCGGGGGGGGGGGGAATGTAGCAGGGCATTGCTTTTCTCAAAAATGTTTGCCTTTCTGTCTTTCCATTCAACTTTCCTACCCTCTTCTTCCATTCCGTCCACTCATGTCCTATTAGGAAAAAAAGGGCAAAACCGCCTACCTCTCACAAAACGGATGGTAACCAAATCAAAATGTTTTTTTTGGTTTCCACTTGACCTGTTCTTGAAAGCCTGGAAAAATGCCGAATTCAGCACCGCAAGTCATTTGTTCATAGCTCTTACAAGTAAAAAAAACTCTTCTTTGTACATCATTTTATTTGCATTTTCTGAAAAAACCCAACATTTTCTCCCTTTTTGTTTATTTTCTCTCATCCCCCTACAGCAAACTAGGATTCCATGGTGGCGTTATGACAGCCTCCATGGAAGAAAAGGGGCCGAGATATCTCATGTAACGAAAGTTACAAGGGATTGAATGGCGACATACCGAAATCACCAAAAAAGGTCTTGGCACTGGGGAGGAAACCCTTGGCAGTTAAGGGGTTAGTGATTCTGGTGCAGATATAATACCTATTTCTGATGCTTGTGAATCTGCTTAGTCACATGCTGTGCATATAGTCCAACATCTAGTGGTAATCGCAGAGTATTGCATTTTGTCTCAAGGATCGAAAGGGGACGCTGACATGGCCGCGCTTGTAACACTATCCCTAACGTGACGTGTAGTGTACCCAAAATCCTTCACGCGTCGAGGTCCCTCAAGATTGTTTTTTTCCAGCCAGCTAGCTGGTCGTTTTATGCAGACCTTGACAAATGGCTAATATATACTTTTGTCCATGACCTCTGGTCGTTTTTAATATTCGTCATTCTTCACCAACGACTACTTCAGAACCAACGCCGAAGACCAAGGAAGACCAAGCCAGATTTCGGCCGCTGGTCCTCTGGGTGTAGACCCTGTCGACCGTTTGGCCTTGGCCCTCCGGCCAGGTCTACACAGTAGGGAGAGTGGGGCCTGGGGTTCTGTTTCTTTTCAAGAATGCATTGCCTTCTCCCCTCTTTTCCCTTCTGGTTTTGCCGTCGCTATTATCCTGAGCAATAGACGGGGCTCCTTTTTAAATTTTGCCCTTCTTGCAATGGCAAGTACCCATGGAAAAACACCCACCGGAGGTGTAATAAGTGTCCACCTCGATCATAACGAGCAGTCCTGTCGGTCCTTCCAGCTTTTGAGTCCCAAGACGATAAAAGAACGGCGAGTAAAACGGTGGGCGGCCAATGCCATGCAGCTGGCGGCCAGTAGCTCCCACGCCACCGCAGGTGCCTCCAGTGACAAAGTAAGCGACAGCCATGGCTCCGACATGAAGGCCATTGACCTATCTTCGGAACAACCAAGCTCTGAGGTGTCCAGCCCCAGCAGGCAGGCCACCGGTTCTGCTATGGGGAGTGTACACTCAAGTGACAAGGACACACACACCACATAAAGGAAAGCCAACAACCCCCCCCCCCCCCCCCCCAGCCCCCGCGAGCCTCCTCGACGGACTGGTCAGGTCGGCCACCGATCCCCAGGGTCCGCCGCCCTCCCTGCAACCGTCTAGATGGCATGTGTCCGGGCAGAATGGCGTTGGCACCAAACATCATAAGAGCACAGAGATGTCTCATAAGAGTGTCGGCGCCAAAGGTTTCGGCTGTGCTGAAAGCCACAACGAAGCTGTTGGGCCCATCAAAATCTCTCGCAGATACGCCAGAGATCTGCGAGAGTCTCGCGAACATCATCTATGCCTAAGGACATGTTGAAAAACATGCCAAGATGGCGAGAGGGTCGGGAAGAATATTCTGAGGGTTCCCAACACCTGTCTAAGACTTGTCAGACAAGTCTCGACTGCCTAAAGACCAAAGTCCTCCAGAAGAGTCATTCCCCTCCAGACCCCTCTGGCTCAGCCTTGTGGACCAGAGACAGTTTTGAGGGGTACATTAAACTGTCCAAGTTTGTAGACTTTTCTGAAAAATGCATCGCCCCTAAAAGGCCAAGAGGAAGGCTACTACTCTACTATGTCCAAACGCCAAAAAAACTCCAGTCGGACTCCTCTTGAGGAGGTATTTGACCTAACAGAGCCAGAGGAGAACCCTTATGGTCTGGGAGAGGATCCTTTTGATGACACTGTAGACCAGTTCCCATGATTGGGTTGATTAACAACCAGTGGGTGAGGCACCATGGCTGTCACCGTCCACTACCCCTGATCTGACGCACTGCATCGATCCTCCGACCTCACTTCCTATAAGACAAACCTCTCCCATCGATGACCAGATGGCATTCAATGCTATACTTAAGAAGGCAGCTGAACACTTTCAGATTGCCACTCAAGAGGAGCTACAAAACATTGACTTTTTAGAGGATGTTATGAAATAAAAACCACCCTCAAGTCAGGTGATGCCTCTGTTAAACTCCATCAAACTGCATCACAGGATATAGACTGGTTCCAAGCAATAAGTCTTCACAATTAAAACCTATGGAGGACCCAGCATTGCCAAAGTGGGTAGGATCAGAAGATGGACCTTTTGGGAACCAGTACAGCCAAAGTTAAATGGACAGCTCCAGTTCTGATGAAGGTCTTCAGAGGAACAGTGTTGGGGAGAATTCTCATTTCGAAGGGATTGGGTCCTCCGACGTATTCCACATCTATGACAGGTAATCACCACAGCTGTGCTGCTTCAGAAAAATCTTCGGCTCCTGCGTCGATACGCTGTCGTCGAGGGAATCCATCGAGCTGACGTCACCGGATGTTATAAGTAGGACGCACGACGCCCATAGCCTCAGTTCCGTTTTTTTTTCTGCAAACGTGTTTGCTTCGGAGATCTTGGCGCGCCTCGGTTCTTCTGAGTACTTCTATCAGTTCTTCGAACTTGTCTGTTTGTGAAGATATCATGTATTCGTCGTCTTGTACCCCGCGGCTGGGTTTCAAGAAGTGTCGGGACTGTGGTTCCAAGATTTCGCCGACGGACCCGCACGACGCCTGCCTTTGGTGCCTCGATGAGGACCACGCCACGGATGATTGTGACGATTGCCAGTCGTTACCATCGAAGGCCTTGCGGGAGTGGAAGAAGCTTTCTATCGTTAGGGTGTCCAAGCCCCGAAAGTCGAAATCCGCTGGGCTTTCGACCGACAATTCAAGAGCCGACTCTCCGCATCGTCGGCCTAAGTCCAGGGGGGTCTCGGTCCTGGAGTGGGTCCTGCCATTCCTCTGCCTCTTCGAGCCTTTTTCTGTGCCCTCTTCCAGGAATTTGTTCCAGCCTCTGGATTATATTTCTGAGATGGAGGAAGGGTCTGAGGAAGGTTTGGTTCCTGATGACCTGTTATCTGGTCATAGCCAGTTGGAAGACCTGGGTCAGTCTTTGCACGATGCCAGTAGTTTTGATACCTCCCCGGAGGTTGAGTTTGGCATGCCTGAGCCTGGTACTCATGTCGAATCTTCGTACAGGCGACTCATGTCAAGGGTGACTGAGTACTTGGGGTGGTCTGCGCCACCAGTGGATTTTCTGCAGGATGACCTGAGGGATATCTTTGACCAAGGTCCACCCACTGACCCGGTGCTGCCATTTCATATGGCTTTACAGAGAAGGGTGGCAGTGGCTTGGACTGCTCCGGAGAGTCTCCCAGCAGTGAGCAAGTCTTTGCCGAAAATATACCGTCCAGCCAGTAGCGACCCCTGCTACTTGACTACGCACCCCACTCCCGGAGAGCTTGGTGGTACAGGCGGCTATGGCCCCAGCAAAGCAGGCGTCGTACCCTACCATACCTCCTGATAGGGATGACAAGCATTTTGATGGCTGGGCGAAGAAAGTGTTTTCTTCAGGGGGTATGGCTTTACAGGCAGCCAACTCTGTGTGTGCCTTAGCACGTTTCACACACACACTGTGGAATTGTGTGTCTTTGGCGGCTGAAGGGGAGGAATGGGATGGTTTGCTTGCTCTCGTTCAGGATGGCAAGGATGCCATGTGTGAATCCGTTCAGTCGAGTCTGGACATGGCAGATTGTGTCAGCCGGCCCATGGCGGCGAGCACCGTAATACGCCGATTTGCGTGGTTGCGTAAGTCGGGGTTTGCTCCTGACGTACAAGCCCGGCTTCTCAACATGCCCTTTGATGGTGAACATCTTTTCGGCAGCAAGGCTGACGAGAGCCTTGAGAGGTTTCAGACCTCCAAAGCTGCAGCAAAGTCGTTGAGCACTGCAGTTCGCCAACCTCTGCCTGTTCGTCCTCCGGGACTGCAATGGAGGGGAGGCTCCTTTTGATACTACTCTTCCCCACCTTCGTGCCCCTCTACAAACAGTGCAGCAGCCTCCTGTGCACGTCTTTCTCTGGTCCAGATTTGGACCACAGCCACCTCCAGGATCCCTTCTGCTCAAATGTGAGTGATGACTGAACTGTCCTATTGCCGCCTCCCACCCATCTCCTTGATCCTGAACTGTGCCAATACTATTCTGCCTTTTCTTTCTCAACCATCTATTTTTCTTCACTACATATTGTGTTCTTCATTGGTAAATGTATTCAAGTTGTGCTTCTTCCTTTTCTATCTGGCATCCCTGTGTGCACCGCATTCATCTGTGATCCTCTTAAAATGGTATCTAGGTGTTGCATCCATTGTGTTCACTGCATTGTGATCCTTTTTATAATTGAATCCTGCACCCCACCTATTGCTCTGCATTTGTATTTGTCATCTTTACTGCTAGGCTGCCTTGGAGTAAGGGCCAGGACTGTGCACTGCAGCCCCCGCACCCCCCTCCTCTTTTCCTCTCATCTATCCTCTGCCACTGAGATGGCACTCACCATCTACTTATCTTCTCTAACTGCTAAACTATCACCTATCCGCCCTCTCTCACTAAGTTCGGTCGGATTAAAGCACCAGAAAGACCTGGTAGCAAATCCTTTGGCCTCCTCGTAGACCACCATGCCAGTGCATCTTCCAGAGAGATCTTCACCAATTGTCATGATGCCTACTCCCGGGAAGCCAGTTCAGGGCCAGCGTCCCCGAAAGCAGACCTCATGTCCCCAGGGAGGGACCCAGCAACCCCTTATAGGGGCTCTTTGGACATTGTCCTGGCGCCTTTGGCGCCAGGCTAATAGAAGGCATCAGTCCTGGCACCATAGGCGCCAGGCTCATTATGGGAGTGCTTGGATGGACTTACCTGATGCAGACCATGCTGCCGGATCCAGACCTCCTTGAGGTCTGAAAGGGACTATTTTACCTATGGGACTATTTTACCACTCGGGCGTGGCTGAGGAAGAATACTTAACTGGAACTACTTTGGGGGCTATTTAAACCACGCCCAGACAGCAGCTCACGCTTCGCGTTGTTCTGCATCTAGCAGCTGGACGCTCACCGTGTCTGCTCCTGCATCCTGGCTCCAGCCACGCCCGCCTGCAACCTGGAACACCTGAAAAGGAAGGAAAGGAGAGAAAGGTGAATAATTGAACTTTACCTACCTCCATCCGGAGTCCGGAGCCATCACTCCGACGATCCTGAGAAAAGACATTATTTTTAGAAGCGCATCGCATCGCTCGCTGCAGCGCCGCGTTCCACTCACCTTCACGAGGCGCCCTCGGGCTCTTCAGCCACCATTGGCACCATCCGTCGCCTTTCAGCGCCTAAGGAGAAAAAGAGACAAAACAAAGGTGAGCGAAGGAACAGATTGAGGAAGGCCTGATTCTTCCACCTTAAGACTTACCTGATTATTGTTGGGACAATCTTTCCTCACCTCGGGTCGGCGCCGCTTTGGCACTTCCGTACCCCGGCCCCTAAGGGGAAAAAGACACGCGCATTAGTGGGTGAAAGCAAGATCACTAAAGGAACCATCCATCAAAAAGACTCACCAGAGTTACCTTCGGCGAATCCATTCCTCTACGCGGATTCTTCATCCTACATCTGAAATGGAGAAAAGGACAACGGACAATTAAGACTTGAACTTTTGCAACTGAATACTTACGGCCTCATATCGGAAAAGTCAAGCGGAGTTGAATACTCACCAAACCCGAGATCCAGTGAAGTAACTGGAAATCAACGTGCCCCTGCATCGGAAGCAGGATGGAGAGCTCGTCCTTTCAGACTCTAAGGTGAGACTCTACGGGGAATCGCAGAGGGGGTTCGAGGAGTGTGAGAGGGGGAAGGGGCGAATCCGACACATTATCCAGCAGACAGTTAATCCCCTTTTCCATCTACACAAGGATTCTTCTACGGGCCAGACAGGCGAGGTTTGGGGGTCCGGTCCAGTCCGTCTTCCGAGTCCTGCGCATCACCTTAGAAGAGGTCATAGCAGTCCAGAACAGACCGGCACCTCCGTGGGAATCAGGTGAGCATTACACCAATATCCTCTTCTGTCCCCTCTCCAGACCTATGGACTTCGCACCTCTACTCTCCCTTTCACATCATCTCCCGTTAATGGTGGCGCCAAGTGATAAGTCCTCTTGGCAGGCTTCTTCTCAACACGCTGCATCATTAATGTCTACCACACTGGCACTATGCTAATTCGGGATCCTCAAACAAACCTCCTTCCCTTTGACCGGATCCTGATGTACCTCATTAACTTTCTTCTTTCTCTTGCCTCTCCCCCTACAACTCTGTCCCTCCCCCGCCCTCTGTGACTGGTGTACCACGCCCGTGTACTCCACCTCAGAAAGCCTTTTAAGGCAAAACCATCTTCACCTGGCAACTCTGAACACCAGCTCAGCCAACAAACACTCTGACATTCACTGACCTCCGACATTCTCGCTCTTACTGAGACATGGTGCAGTGCCAGCTCAGTCGCTGTGTTTGACTCCCACCTTCATGATGGCTTCAAGATAATTTCCAAGCTTCAACCTCATCGTGCTGGCAGTGGGCTTGTCTTAATCTTCCCTGAGTGGGTTCCTTCTTCCATTTTACCCACTCAGGTCTACTCTTCCTTTCAGAGCCTGGCATGCAAGTTTGTCATCTCTCCCTCCTCCACCCTGACCATTGCTGCCATTTACCAGGCGCTACCTCCCTGTTGCTCTCTGAATGGGCAGATTTCTGTCCCTAGTTACTTTAACCTCCTCCAATCTGCTCCTCTTCGGTGATTTCAACATCCAATTGTATGGCACAGGATCCACTCTTCATTTATCTCTGCACTTCTCTATCCCTATCCCTTCTAGTCCAAACCACTCTGGACACCCTCATCCACTCTGACCTCCCCCTCTCTTCTCCTCTGTTCACGGCTCACTCTTGGTCTGACCACTCTCTTCTCCCCTCTGGGTCCATTTGGCCCTCTGACTGCACCCCCAAAAGCCCTGCCAACCTCGTTCACGAACATCCACCCAATGAAACAAGTGTCAGCTGCTGCTTTTGCTTCCCTTTATCCCTGTTTTCTTACTGGCAGTAAGATTTTAGTAAGCTATCCCAGTGGTTTGTAGATCCCCATACTCTTGGTATCCGTCTCAGGACATTGGTAGTGTGGCAGAGCAGTCAGGCTTATTTTAAGAGGAAGATGTGAGCTGTAGGTAAGTACTCTGAATCTTAGATCGGCACACAAAAGAAGCACTTACACATATATTTATGAAAAAAGATATTTCTGGGGCTTGTGGATCTGCTTGGATCACATGCTCTGCATAGTGCGACATCTAGTGGCAGTCGCATAGTATTACTAGATTTGTTTTCGAAACTCAAACTGATGTTGACGGGGTGCGATTAGTAATATCGACGTATTCGGTACCCATGGTCCTTCACGTCCCGGTCGCTTAGATTATTTATTTATTTCCGCCATCGAAGTCTGTCACAAATGCAGAGTTCTCTTCCAGGCTGATGCCTTTGATTTACTACTGTTTTAATTGTAGACTTTATTCCTTTCCTTTGTTGTTCACTAAGCCGCACTCAATGGCTCCTGACGTACACTCAACTCTTCGAGGACTGATCAATTGACCAGACGTGGCCTTACAGGCCTCTTTGTGCTTTGGCCCATAACCGTAGGGAGAGAGAGGGGAGGTTCTCTATACTGACTTCTTTTAGAGCATGTTTCTGATGCTTGTTAATCTGCTTAGAATTGTATGCTGTGCATATAGTCCGACATCTAGTGGTAACCGCAGAGTATAGCATCTTGTTTTTCGAGGATAGAAAGGGGACGTCGACATGGTCGTCCCTGTAACGCTATCTCTAACATGACGTGCAGTATACCCAAACTCCCTCACATGTCGAAGGCCGCGGTAGGCCCAAAAATCACGACTTGGCCTATCGTCGAAAAACAGACTGCTAGGCCCCCTGATGCCGCAGAAGGCAATACACCTACCAATAGACCATTGGAACCATTATCTCATGCCGATTCGGCGGTTATCGAGGACAGCATCAAGAGAATTACTGTGGCAGTAGGACTTATCACGGTTCCGCTGAAAATCATGGGGCAAGCTGCGGACAAATCTTTTGATACACCTTGGGGCCCCCGATTCTCACGATACTTATGAGGACTGTCAAGAGCCTCTTTCCAAAACCCTAAGAGACACTTTTCGGCGCCGCAGGGCGGAAGATGACGTTTTTACACCCGTAGGTCCTCCTGGGTCCTCAAATGGACAAGGGAGAAATTCAAAGGGTGTATGGACCGTCTGGAGAGAATTATCAGTTTTTCTGATCATCCTTCCCCGAAAAGGTCTTGTGGACAGCCTAACCTTCAATCTACTTCTCATTATCAGGAAGATCAGCCTTCTGTCCCCGTCCAGCAGGAAGAACTTGTCCACATGGACACCTATAGGGACATTTACGATGAAGAAACTTTCTTTCTACAGAATTATGAGGAGGATCAGGCGGGTGCCACAGACAATTGGGAAGCAACCCAGCAAGAGGGAACAGACCCATGGACACTTCGCCATCAAGATCAGGACACTGATGTATTGTCTCGATTCGCCTCCATCCACTCCGGTTCGTCAGCCCTCACCTCTAGATGACCATATGGCCTTCAATTCTATTTTGAAGAAGGCAGCTGAACATTTTCAGAGCTCTACTCGAGAGGCTTTGAATGAGCAGGACTTTGTAGAGGATATTCTTAAGGAGAAGCCTCCATCTAGCCAAGCCATTCCCCTCCTTAATTTCATCAAGAGAAGATTGACTCC
This sequence comes from Ambystoma mexicanum, assembly GCF_040938575.1. Lineage (NCBI taxonomy): Eukaryota > Metazoa > Chordata > Amphibia > Caudata > Ambystomatidae > Ambystoma > Ambystoma mexicanum. The sequence continues at coordinate 1,109,214,708 of NC_090929.1, read as the reverse complement.
GTCCTTGGTATTACCAGCTCAAATCCGGCCAGTGAACCCAAGAGTGGAGAAATTGTTTCGCCAGTTTCCTTCCTACCCACAATACATTAAAGGGCACGCCATCCCCGATTCTCTGGTAGTGACTACGACTCAAAAAATAGCAGGGGGACCCCTTGCCACTGGGGAGGCACCCCCGGACTGGGAATCCAAGAGGCTGTATGCCTTAGGCAAACGAGTCACGTCAGCTGCCGCATACACTATGCGCATAGAAAATACCACGCTGTTGCCAAGTTATGCTGACGCTCAGTGGAACCTACTTCAGGAAGGCCTCCAGCAGGTCCCAGAACCCGCCAAGTCCAAACTTCTCTCTATTGTAGCCGACGGAAGGCAGGTGAACCAGAATGTGATAAAGAACACTCTGGACATGGCTGAAACGGCAGGTGGGTCTCAGGCCCAAAGAACCCTCCTCAAAAGACACACTTGGCTTCGTACCTCAGGGGTTTAAACCCGAAACACAGGCCTCACTCATCAATAAGCCTATTGAAGAAGCTAACCTATTCGGGAAAGCGGTTGGTGAGGCCTTGGAAACAGCCAAAAAAAGAGCATGAGACTCTTAAGTCTCTGCAACAGATCACACACAATACCTCCCGGTGGTCCTTTCGAGGGCAGTCCAGTGCAAATCAAAGTAACTATTGCACAGGGGTTTCAATACAGGACAAACTTCAGGAAGCCCTGCATACTACCCTTCAAGGGGACAGCAATGCGGCAGAGGTAGAGGCCCCAATCCTAGAGGAGCCGCAGCCTCCGGTTAGAAATGACCATCAGATCCAGGTCCACTCCCATGTTTCCCTGGTCGGGAGGGGGGCGATCAACATCTTTCCTCACGGCATAGGAGGGTGTAACATCAGGCCAGTGGGTCATAAAGACGGTCGCCCACGGGTACTGCGTGGATTTTGGCCGACCTCCACAGTTCAGACCACCACGCTCACAGCGCCTTTCACCGGACCATCTGGAAATCCTGAATCAAGAAGTGGAAGCGCTGCTGGGAAAGGACGCCACAGAAACTGTCCCTATTCATCAGGTAAACAAGGGTATTTATTCAGTGTACTTCCTTGTACCCAAAAAAGACCTCACCATGCGCCCTGTTCTAGACCTGCGCCCAGCGAACAAGTTCATAAAACCTCAGTTTTGCATGGTAACACTACAGGAGGTGATCCCACTGTTGAAACAAGGGAACTACATGGCAACATTGGACATGAAAGATGCATACTTTCATATTTCGATGTTGCCAGCGCACAGGAAATATCTAAGGTTCATGATCGAGGACAGGCATTACCAATTCAAGGTACTCCCCTAAGGCATCGCCTCAGCGCCAAGGGTGTTTACGAAGGTCTTGGCAGTGGCTGCAGCACACTTGCGCAGACTATCTGTCCCAGTTTACCCTTACCTCGACGACTGGCGGGAACTCGTACAACCCATGTTTTTCGAACACCCAAAAAAACAGATCTTCTATTCAGTCTGGGATTCTCTATCAACGAGAAGAAATCCAGCCTAGTCCCCAGTCAAACAAAATAATTTCTGGGAGCTCTAATTCGGACGGAAGATGGCCTCGTCTTCCTCCGAGAGGGTTCAGAACATGCTTTTTCAAATCCCTCAATATGTAGCCAGTCGGGAGGTGACGGTGCGCAAAGCCATGTGTTTGCTAGGAATGATGGCGTTGTGCATATACTTGGTTCCCCACGCGTGACTGCGCATGCGGCCCATGCAAGAGTGGCTCAACAGCCAGTGGTGTCAGACCACTGGACAATGGGAAGATCTGGTAGATATCTCGACAGTCCTCGTTCTCCCTCTGCAGTGGTGGTCAAGAGAAAGCCTATTGAAGCGGAAGACATTCACCACCCCTGCAGTGGAAGCCACTGTCCCGAAACATTTGGATATGGGCTCTCGGACACAAGATGTTCCTGTTGACCCAATATGTTCCACGGGAACTCATCTTCTAACAGACGTGCTCTGCAGATTTTCCGCTGCCCGAAGAACGTGAATGGCGTCTGCACGAAGACATTGTGTCCAACGTCTTTGCAGAATGGGGATTCACAGAGATCGACCTGTTCGCAACTCAGGAGAACGCCCAATGCCAAGACTACGCCTCCAGGTACCCCCAGAACCGCTCCTAGGGGAACAGTCTCTGGCTAACATGGTCGAGGAAATTTGTCTACGCCTTCCCCCCCGACTCCCCTTCTCAACAAGATAGTGCACAAGATGCACCAGGATCCAGTTACCATGATACCGGTGGCCCCCATGTGGGCCTGCCAACCCTGGTTCGCTCATCTGATGGAAATGTCCCTCTCCCCTCCAGTAAAACTATCCTGCCCATACAACATGTCTCAGGACAGGGGGAGACCCTACACCCATGCCCACAAACTCTGAACTTAGCAGCCTGGCTCCTGAGGTCATAGAATTTGGACACCTACAGCTCCCTCAGAGGTGCATGGACATACTCAGGGAAGCTAGAAAACCTAACCCACGTTATTGCTATGCCAGCAAATGGAAACGTTTTGTCATCTGGTGTAATTCTAAGGGCGTCAATCCCATTGATTACTCATCCACACACATTGTGCTGTACCTTACCCATCTGTTAGACACTGGGTTTGTCTTCATTACCCTAAAGGTTCCTCTGGCTGCCCTTTCAGCCTACACCACATCAAAAGGTGCCATGGTGGAAGATACCAGTGATTAAGGCCTTTATGGAAGGGGTTAAGAGGATTTATCCTCCCATTTCTCACCCAGCTCCTTGGTGGGACCTAAATGTGGTTTTGATGAGGCTCATGGGAGCTCCCTTTGAGCCAATGCATAAAGCAGGTCTAAAAGACCTGACTTTTAAAACAGCCTTCCTAGTGTCTATCACTTCTATTAGAAGGGTTCGCGATCTACAGGTACTTTCTGTTCTAGACCCCTTTGTTACAGTCCAGAGGGGTAAGTTAGTTCTGCGCACTCACCCCAGATTTGCGCCTAAATTTATCTCAAAGTTCCATGTGAACCAATTGATTGAACTACTTACCTTTTTCCAGAATCCCACTAGCATGGCTGAAAGAAGCCTCCACACACTAGATGTGCACAGGGCAGTCATGTTCTACCTGGAGAAAACGAAACCACTGAGGAAAACGAACCAATTTTTCATTTCAGTGGCAGCTGGTAGAGAAGGGGATCCTGTCTCTAAATCAGCGATCTCAAAGTGGATTGTCAAATGCATCACACTGTTTCTCTCTTGCTAAGAGAGAACTGCCCTTCACGCCTAGAGCACATTCTACTCTGGGCACTGGGGCATCCATAGCATTCATTGCAAATGTTCCCCTTGAGTCCATTTGCAAAGCGGCGACCTGAAGTTCTGTACACACCTTTACAAAACAGTATTGCCTAGACACTCTTTCTAGGTCTGATTCTCAGGTGGGACAGGCAGTACTAAGACATCTTTTCTCTACTGTTCTTCTCACAACCCACCTCCAACTCCGGGTACTGGCACAGCATGTGATTCTAAGCAGATTAACAAGCATCAGAAGACATGCATTACTTACCGTAATAGCATTTCTGATGATTGTATCTGCTTAGATTCACATGCGCCCTCCCTACCCGCTAGAGGTGGAAGGACATCTTACTACTTCTCTATTCTTCATGTACTTACTTGCAATAGCCTTGGGCTCCCTCATGGCAGAAAAAATGCAATCGGAGGGACCTCGGCGCATGAGGTATTTTGGGTACACTACACGTCACGATAGGGATAGTGTTACAGACACGCCTATGCCGACGTCCCCTTTCTTTCCCTGAAAGACAAGATGCAATACTCTGCGGTTACCACTGGATGTCGGACCATATGCACAGCAGGTGAATCTAAGCAGATACAATAATCAGAAATGCTATTACGGTAAGTAATGCATGTCTTAGCCCCTCCCCCCAAGTCCTCCAACTCCACAAGATTGTGCACAAGTTGCACCAGGAGTTGCGCACCATAATATTGGTGACCCCGATGTGGGCCAGCCAACCCTGGTTCTCCCATTTGATGTCACTCTCTCCTCCGATGAAATGACCTTGCCCATGCAACATGCTATCTCAGGACAAGGGGGGGAAACACTTCACCCATGCCCGCAGACTCTGAACTTAGCGGCCTGGCTTCTGAGGTCATAGAGTTCGGGCATCTCCAACTTCCTCAGAGATGCATGGATATTCTTAGGGAAGCAAGAACCGAACACCAGACATTGCTACTCCAATAAATGGAAACGCTTTGTCATCTGGTGTAAATCCAAGAGCTTCAATCTGGTTGACTGCTCTCCTACTCATATTGTCATATTGTGTTATACCCGACTCACCAGTGTTGGGGAGAATTCTTTTTTTTATCTGGAGAGTGTGACCCTTTTTCCCACTCGCTCATGTATTTTGAAATGTGTTTTACTCTTGTTTCCTTTGGTTATGGTGTCTAACCAACTCCATAGGCATCTTCATTTGTGTCACACAGCACCCTCAGTGCAGTGGCACAGGGAAACTTTTCCAGGCTTTCCCAATGTTTAAATACCTTCTCTGGGATAAACTACTATTTCCCAGAGTAAGTAAAGTGAAATTGACTTTACTAGTCTTTTAAATTCCTAGACCCAGCACAACCCATCTTCCTATAAAGTGCTGGAGTGCTTACTTAGTACCCCCTGTGCCTAGATATTCATGTAGCAGTCAAATGATACCCTTTCCTGTCAGAAGGGCTGGTGGCAGTGGTTTTACAAATATCTACCATGATTTTTCCCACCCGCGAACCCCGGTAGCGTTGTATCGTGGTAGCCATGTTTTTCAAGATGGTGTCTGAGCCCCCTTTGTAAAAACAGGTTCCTGTCTTCTTTTTTTGTCATTTCTTTGTAGAAAGGGCCTTGTAGAGTTTTGCTCTGCATGCCAAACCTAGTTTGGTTTCTTTGTTCATTCGCCTTTGGCAGGCTTCAGGAGTGAAGACTGCCTCTGGCACCCAAGTGTCTGGGGTGGGCACGAAGTGAGGGAGGTGCCCGAACTCCCTGTGCTTATTCTTCTAGGAGACCCAAATGCACTCTGTGGTGATTGGCTGACTGTCCGGCAAGGACAGCCACCCTGCTGGGTGAGTGACAGCTAGGCTGGAATGAATGGGAGAGAATTGAATATAAGGCAGGTCTTTTGGCTTGGAAGGCAGAGTAGACCAATGGAACGAAAGAACCAAAGACTAGCTTGAAGAGGACGGCTGCTGCAACTCCTGGACCGTTGGTTTGCCCGGTGAAGCCCTGCTGCAGGTCCGAATCGCCAAGTTCACCTCGACAGAGAAACCCCTACAAGGATGACTTCTTCCTTTTGAGTTGGTGGGACCAATCAACTCGACAGTAAGCCACCTGGATACCAATCGCAGAGCTGGTTGCATTTTCCTAAGAGTGCTGCAGGAAACGGTATAACCAGGGAGAGGGACACCAGTTTCTGTGCTTGACTACAGCTACCGGAATTGAAGTTTGCCAAGTGCCAGCTTTTGGACCAGTCCCAGTGCAGTGCAGGAGTCCCCCAACGTCCTCCATCTTGTCGCCACGACTGAGGCTCAGGAACAGCTTAATCTGCAGGAACTGCCACGAACAAAGTCTTCAGCTGCATCTTTTTCTTCATTTTTAAGGTACTGTGAAATCAGACTGAGGGTACTTGCATCTCGCGGTGCAAGTGCTTGAAACTTTTGCAACTTGCAAGCCTAATCAGTTTGTGACCGAACATATGGTTCTTCTTTTTACAAATTTCTTCGGAGAACTTTGGCAGACACTTTACCGTTTACTTTGGCCTAGCCTATTGAATTGAATTGACTCTTCTTGTGAACTCCATTTGCACTGTCTAAGAATAATTGCAACCTTTCATGTTCTAATAATCTTTGCCTATTTACTCCTCTTGAAAAGTATTCTGAATTCGTATTGAGGTATATTTGTGTGATTAAATTGCCTCCTTCTTATGAATGTTTTATAACTGACAGATAAATTATTAAGTATTTATCAAAGAAACCTTGAGTGTAATAATTTATATGAGCACTTGTGATTGTAGACCTCTGTGTAACATCATTACTGCTCACATTCCCCTCTTGAGATAAGCCTGGCTGCCAAAACTGTGTAGTACAGACTTATACCAAAGGTTGGTTTGCTTACACCTGTAGTCCTAGGTGAGTGTAGTGGTCCCAAAGGGTATGGCATACAAACTTTGCCTAACAACCTACTAGACTCAGGTTTGGTGTTAATTCCCTGAAGGTTCACTTAGCTGCACTCTCAGCCTATACCACGTCCCAGCGTAAAGTGTCATGGTGGAAGATCCCAGTTATTAAAGCTTTCATGCAAGGGGTTAAGAGAATTCATCCCCCCATTTCTAATCCGGCTCCCAGATGGGACCTAAATGTGGTATTATCCAGACTTAGGGGGTCTCTTTGAACCTATGCATAAAGCAAGTTTCAAAGCTCTTACTTCCAAGACCGCCTTCCTAGTGGCAGTTATTGCAATAAGGAGAGCCGGTGGACTGCAGGCCCTTTGTATCCTAGACCCTTTTGTCACAATTCGTAGATTAGGTGATTCTGCGCACTCACCCTCGGTTTGCGCCCAAATGTATTTCTAAGTTCTATGTGAACCAGTCAATCGAACTACCAACGTTCTTCCAGAACCCCACTAACGTGGCAGAAAGAAGCCTGCACACACTGGATGTGCACAGGGCAGTCATGTACTACCTGGAAAGGACTAAACCACTAAGGAAAACTAACCAGTTTTTTGTTTCAGTGGCAGCTGGTAGAGAAGGGGATCCTGTCTCTAAATCGGCCATCTCTAGGTGGATTGTCAATTCCATCACACTCAGCTACACTATTGCTAAGTGAGATATGCCCTTCAAGCCTACAGCACATTCTACTCGAGGCACTGGGGTTTTCATAGAATAAATTACAAATGTTCCTCTTGAGTCCATTTGCAAAGCGGCAACCTGGAGTTAACACTATTGCCTAGACACTCTCTCTAGGTCCGATTCTCAGTTGGGACAAGCAGTAGTAATATATCTTTTCACTGCTGTTCCTTCTCACATCCCACCTCCAACTATGGGTTGCTGGCTAGACATATGCATAGCATGTGATACTAAACAGATTAACAAGCATCAGAAGACCTGCATTACTTACCGTAATAGCATTTCTGATGATTGTATCTGCTTAGATTCACATGCGCCCACACTTCCTCCCCACTCGGATGGAAGGAACATAGACATCTTACTACTACTTTTTTCTGTACTCACAATGGTCATAAGGCTCCCTCGCAGCATAAAAAATGCAATCGGAGGGACCTCTACGCGTGAGGGATTTTGTTTACACTACACATCACGCTAGGGATAGTGTTACAGGCACGCCTATGTCGATGTCCCTTTTTGATCCCTGAAAGACAAGATGCAATACTCTGCGGTTACCATTAGAGGTCTGACTATATGCAAAGCCTGTGAATCTAAGAAGATACAATCATCAGAAATGCTATTACGGTAAGTAATGCATGTTTTATCTCTTCATCCCCTTTCTTCTATTTTCGCCCAACTTCGCTTCTGAAACATAATGTACAAAACCCCATTTAAATTGTGTACCTCCTGCGCTGTAAATTTCTGTGGGAAAGGCACGCACTTAGTGTGCAGCCACTGTCTCCCGATTGTCACGCCACAAAGCACTGTAATCCCTGTCTGCTTTTTCAGCCGAGAACCCTAAAGGATCGGTGGACGAAACGCTGCGCTGCTCACACCATGCAGGCCGAGGCCTCCAAAGACGTGAATGAAGACTCCAGCGAGGGCAGCTACAGGGTCCTGAATGATGAAGAGTGCGCTCGGGATACGGTGGAACCCCAAGTGCAGGCCCCCCGACTCTGAGAAGCAGGCCAGTGGTCCTGTGATGGAGAAGACCCCCAGCGGCCAAGGCGCGCACAAACACAAATACACTAAGGACATACCCCATGCAGTGACCAACGAGAAAGCCGCAGGTTCCTCCCTGTCCTCTGGGCCATCGTGCACGCTTTCGCCTCATGGCAGCTCTCAAAAACCGAAAGTCTGTTCGGTCACTGCATATAAATAGGCCCGCTTTACGCGCGCCGAAGAACAGGCAGCGAAAGGCATTTCGGTGTCTCCTAAAAAATCACTGAAAATACAAGCTTTAAATCAAACACGTCATTTCTTCACTAAACATGGCAAAGTCACTGAAAACGCACAATTTTCAACGCCCTTGGCCCAAAAAGACACCCAGAGTTTCTAACGCCAGAGACACCCTCTCCGGGGCTGTGCGCCATAAAGATACCATTCCCTCCAAACCTACCCTTGCTAAGGATGTCGCTCCTTCCCCGGACCCTGTCATCTCTGGCTTCCCATCCTCATTTCATTTTAAACTGGAACAATTTAATAACATTTTAGGGTGATTGTCCTGTTTCGTGGACTTCATGGACAAACACCCCAGCCAATTGACTGTTCTTTGAGACGCCTCACAATCAGGGGCATCAGCAGAGCCACCCCCTGCCAAAAAGTCTCGCCATGAGACACAGCTGAGAACCTCTGCTCTAGGCACTCCAGCCTCGACATTCCAAGACCCCTCTCAATACCAAACCCCATCTCGGGACTCCTATTATGACGACCAAGCAGGGTCTCAGCGGTACGTACCTCTGTGACGAATAACAGTTTTACGGCAATGACGATATTTGCATAGTGCAGTCTCCCGACCAGATTCGCAATTGGCAACCAACTCCAGTACAACAAACTGCTAATAAAGTCGGCACAACATTTCAAGGACTATCGACAAGGACTATGTGGAGGATATCCTGGATGACAAGTAGTCCGCCACCCAATTTATGCCTCTACTGCAGTCAGCCCAGAGGCATATCCAATTGTCCCTACTGAAGCCTAATCTTACAAGGGTGTTCAATCCAAGGATGGAAAAGCCATTCAAACCCTCACCCATTGAACCCCTTGTATATCAGGGACCAGCACAGACCAGATTCCCTAGTGGTCCCTGTTAGGCAAAATTGTATGTAGTAACCCTGTGCAAGACTACACCAGCCTTGTCCTCTTGGCAATAGGTAACCCAACCTTTGGTATTGGCCTATACTACACAAGTTGGTAGAGTGACTGAGCAGCCAGGCTTATCTCAAGAGGGGTCAATGTGAGCTGTGGGATTGTAACATAGAGATTCACAGTGACGTGTATTAAAATAACACTTATACTCAAGCTTTCTTGATTAAAATCATTATTTATTCAACAGTCGGTTTTAAAATAAGCCTTCTTTAGAAGGGAGCAGTATGCAACACTTAATTTTAACTGAAGGCGTGTATTTTTTTAGATGCCCTTTTGGGATGACAGAGATACTTCTGCACCCTGAGGTGACTTCAATAGTTAGGACACTGTGGACATAAATATATCACTTTTCACACTTAAAAGGTAATACTAAGGTTATGGCAAAAAGTTTAGGGAAGGAAACTATGGTTAACACGTTTCTCAATCAGGTAAGCACTTTAGAATCCCTAAATAAATATAGGTTAACCCTTTCCCAGGGACAGTCCAGTGCAGAGTCGGAGAGTAAGAAGAGCATGCAGAGAGCCAGGACAGCCAATGTCGATGGAGAAACTTCTAGGGGAGCTGGGGCACTTCTTGAAGATAGCACAAAAGTCTTGCACAATGTTAGTTTTGTTGTAAAAAGAATCCCTGTTGGGCCACCAGCTGGGAGTCTTGTGAAGGGCAAATCTGCAAGCAACCCTGAAAGCAAAGGGGAGCCAATGCTAGTCTCAAGTGAGAGCAAGCAAGCTACACACACGAGGTAAGTACCCCTAGTTACACAGTACCTTGAGTCTGAAGAAAAGGTTCCAGCTGGCTTTTGTTCCTGTTGTAGTCCTGCAGATCCTGGGCCTCAGTCGTGGGGACAAGAGGGAGGACGTCTGGGGACTCGCACATTTCAGATCAGCGGCACTTCGCGGTGTCAGCTACTCCCAAATGGCACCACCACGTGTGGACTTCCCTTGCTTCAGGGGTCCAGCACTCTGTTTTGGCTCAGGCTTGGTTAGTCCTGCTTCGAGGGAGTCTTGAAGATCTTCCTGGGTCCAGCTTAAAGGCGATACTCTCGGTTCTGGTGTTCCTGTCCCCTGGCACTCGGTTTGTGCAGCAGCAAAGAAGTATAGCCAGCATAGAGGGGTTGCTGTCAAGTTAGTATTGGGGCTGATTTGGTCCCACCAACCGAAGGGGAGAAGTCGTCCTTTCCGGGCTTCTCTAGTCTATTAGAAATGTGGAGCTTAAGAACTGTCGCAGGGCTTCACCGGGCAAACCAATTGTCCATGAGGGTGCATCAAGCTTCTCTTCCAGTTTCTTCTTCGGTTCCTTCATCCAGTGGTCGACTATGCCTTCCTTGCAAAATACCTCACCTTTTATGCAAGTCTCTCCCATTCATTCGCAGGGTGGCTGTCCTCCAAGGACAGCCAGCCGGCCAATCACCTTTTGGGTGCATTCCTGTAACCAAGGATACTAAGCACATGGAATTTCGGGAAACTCCCTCGCTTCTTGCCCTGCCAAACTGGAGCCAGCGGCAGGCTTCACCAGGGAATCCCGCCAACGACAAAACTAACAAAGGCTGGTTTGGCACGCAGAGTAAATCTCAAGAAGGACATTTCCAACAAGAAATGGCAAAAAAAGACCAGGGCCATTGTTGGGGAGAATCCTCAGAAATGTGCTAATTCCTCTCTACCTTAGAGACCCCCAGCACTTTTGCTGGACTCTGAGACATTTTTCCCACTCTCTAATGTATTTTTCTGTGATTTTGACTATTTCTTGTGACTTTGGACTCTGACAAACTCCATAGGCATCATCTTTGCATGGTGACACACAGCACCTTAAGTGCAGTGGCACAGGGAAGTCTTAGATTTCCCAAAGGTTTAAATTCCTTCTCTTGGTGAAACTGTTTCCAAGAGCTGTAAAGTGAAATTGACTTTCCTTACATTTTGTAACTTTCTAGACCCAGCACACACCATCTTACCATAGAGTGCTGGAGGGGTTACTTAGTATCCCCTTTGTCTCGTTTCTCATGTAACCATTTTGTTACCCTTTGTACAATTAATGGCTGGTGGCAGCGGTTTACTTTTTACAACCATAGTGTGTTTTTACTGCCGCTGCAAATGCAGCTGCAGTAGGGCACCCATGGGTACCCTTTTTGCCAACATGGCCTCAGTCTTCTTTTTCGCCATTTCTTGTCAGAAAGTCCTTCTTGAGATTTACTCACCGCGCCAAACCAGGTTCGCTCCCTTTGTTCGTTTTGTCGTTGGCGGGATTCACAAGTGAAGCCAGCCTCTGGCTTCGGTATGTCTGGCAGGGGCAGGATGTGAGGGAGGTGCCCGAAACTGCATGTGCTTAATCCCCTTGGTTACAGAAATGCTCCCAAAGGTGATTGGCCGGCTGGCTGTCCGTCAAGGACAGCCACTTTGCTGTGTGATGAATGAATGGGAGAAACCTGCATAAAAGGTGAGGTTTTTTGGCTGGAAAGGCAGTCGACCTCTGGACTGAGGAATCCAAAGATGAACTTGGAAGAGACGCCTGCTGCAACTCCTGGACCATTGGTTTGTCCGATGAAGCCCTGCTGCTGTGCTGAAGGTCTGAATTTGTTTCGACTAGAGAAGCCCTGCAAGGACGACTTCTCCCCTTGAGTTGGTGGGACCAATCAACTCCAAAGTGAACTCGTTTGGACATCCTCTCAGACCTGGCTGTACTTCTGCTGCTGGAACCGAAGTGCCAGGGAGAGGAACACCAAATGGGGTGCATCACTTTTGTCAGACCCGAGCTTGTGGAAGATCCTCCACATTCACAGTAAGCCAGACTGACCAAGCCTGAGCCACCTCAGAGTGCTGGATCACAGATGCAAGGAAAGTTGAGGCGCGAGGAGCTGAAACCGCAAAGTGCTGCTGAATAGAAGTTTGACCTTTTCTGTTGCTGGGCGTCCCATTGCAGTGCAGGAGTCCCCAGACGTCCTCCCTCTTGTCCCCACGACTGAGGCCCAGGAACAAAATGATCTACAGAGCTGCAGAGGAACAGAAGGCAGTTGGAACCATTTCTTCCAACCAAAGGTACTGTAAAGGTTGAGAGGAGTTACCTCTTGTTGGTGTAGCCTTACTTGATCTCAGTTGAGACTTGTCTTGGTTGCTTCTGTAGAGTTGCTTTCATCTTCTACCTCTCACAAGCCTCCCAGCTTGTGGCCCTACTTTGCATTGGGGGTTCAAAAGTACTTACCTGCTTCAGAATAATTGTGATCTCTTGTTTTATTCTACAACCCTTTTCTTTAACATTTCTCCCAGTATTGCTCTAAATGTACCAGCGATATATTAATGTCCACAGTGTCCTAACTATAAGTCACCTGAGGGTGTAGGAAGTGTCTGTGTGCCAACCCCAATTAAGAGTCTGTATTTGTATGTTACTATTATATTGCCCCTTCTGAAGAAGGCTTATTCAAACACTGTTAAATGTAGTAATTGTTTAATCAAGAAACCTTGAGTATCGATGTTATATGTATACTTGTCGCATTGAATCTGTGTAACCATCCTACTGCTCGCATTGACCCCTCTTCAGATGAGCCTGGCTGCTCAGCCACACTACCAACCTGTGTAGTACAGACTTATACCAAAGGTTGGGTTCCTATTGCCAGGAGGTCAAGTTTGTTGTAGTGCACTCAAAGGGTACTGCACCAAATCTTGCCTAACAGCGATTTTGACAAAATGGGCACCCATGGTTGCAATACTGCAGCTGCTAATGCATCCTGCGGTAAAAACACACAATGGTACGAAAAAGTAAACCACTGCCACCAGCCATTAATTGTAGAAAGGCTAGCAAAAAAATATAAGATGAGAAGGTAGACAAAGAGGATACTAAGTAACCCCTCAAGCACTCTATGTAAAACAGTTTGTGCTGGGTCTACAAAGAGAAAAAGGTAAGTAAAGCCAATTTCACTTTACTACTCTTGGCAACAGTAGTTTATCCAAAGGTATTTAAACCTTAGATAAATTCAAAGGACTTCTCTGTGACACTGCACTGAGGGTGCTGTGTGTCAATACAACAAGATTATGCCTATGGCGTTTATCAGACTCCAAAACCAAAAGAAACGGGCATGAGAGAGTGGGAAAAAAGTCTCAATCCCTCCAGGATAAAAATTAAATGTCCTAAAATACAGCAGAAGAGCTGGGTGTCTCTAAGGTAGAAGGGAATAAACACATAATTGAGTATTCTCCCTAATAGTCACAACCACCAGAAAAAGGATAGGCACTCCCCTGGCGTTGGCAGAAGCCCCAGGAAAGTAAAGGTTGCTTCCTCTGCAGCATACCAAACAAGAATTGCTAACCATAAAACACTGTTAGCTAGTTACGGCTGCCATAAATGGGATGACCTGGAACTACAAACCGTGCTAGAGCCACTTAAGACTCAACTGCTTAAAACCGTCTCAGAAGGCAAACTAATATCAAACTGCATCCTGAAAAAATCTAGATGTGGCGGATAACACAGGACGCATCATAGTGGAGGGGATGCTTCTTAAGCGGCATGCCTGGCTTAGGCAGTCAGGGTTTAAGCTGGAGACTCAAATAACCCTCTAAAAGATGCCAGTAGGGCCAAACCTTTTTATTTGGGATCGTCGTAGAGGATGCCACCCTCAAGAGTGCTAAGGATGAGTAGGACACACTCAAATCCCTTGGCCCGTTAACAGGCCTTGTTCCCAAGAGGGTTCCCCAAACTCTTGAGATTTCGGGGCCAGGGTGCACAACTTTCCGCAGGCTACTCCAGGACCGTTCTCGTCCTATGACCAGTCACAAGGCCAAGGTTCTTCGTCCAGCTGTCAAAGAGGGAAATGAAAAAGGCAGAGGCAGAACCTCATCTGGGAGAGGCTCTGCCCCTCCCAAGCAATGACACACCGTTTCAGGTGCCCACCCATGCCACTCCAGTAGGAGACCGAATCACTTAATTTACCCACCCATGGGAGGGGATAACATCAGACAAGTGGTTGTTGTCCACCGTGGCAGGTGGGTACTGCAGAGTTGCTTCAGAAACCACCATACCGCCCACCAAGACAAAAGAAACTAACAGCAGAAGAAAAACCCAAACTGCTGGAGGAAATAAAGGTGCTGCTTGAGAAGGATGCAATAGAAATGGTCCCGGCAAACCAGGTAAACAAGGGTATTTATTCAATGTACGTTCTTGTGCCAAAAAGACCTTACCATGCGGCCAGTACTAGATCTGCCCCCCTCGAACAAATGTCAAACCAAAGTTTTGCATGACCACGCTCCAGGAGGTGACTCCACTCGTGAAACGAGGAGACTACATGCCGATGTTGGACATGGAAAGATGCATACTCCTACGTCCCGCCCCCTTTCCTCCATACTTATGGGACATTCCTCCGTCCTGTGGGACAGGACTGGAGCACTTTGTAAAAGCATACAAAATGTAGCAAATTTTTTAGTCCTTCCTCTCATTCTACGCGGGGCCCGGCACGTGGCCGTAACCCCGCCCATCTCGGCTCTGCATCGCCCATCAGTCCTTTTCTCCGTTCGTTCGGGACTGGACGCACTTGCATCCACGGAAGATCTTCTTCCCTTTTTTCCTCCTCTCTGGCGCTCGCTAGCAATCGCGTACTTGTCTGTCGTTCAAACTAGACTTTCCAGATTGTTCATCGTGTCACTGATGCTTCGCGAGGGCAGATCCCCATCCTCTTTGTTAGAGTGTTTCGGTCCGGACCACGGTTGGGACTCCTGTTTTTATTGTGATTCCCTTTCGGTCCAGGCACTTCGTCAGTTGGAGCGGTGGGAGGAGGTGTTTCGACGTACTCCTCCTTCGCGTTTTCAATCTTTTATCGACGAAAAGAAGAAACGCCCGGTAAGTTCTTTTCAGAGCACCCTGGCCGGGAGACACCTTTCCGGGCTCTTCCCGAGCCGGGAGGAGCGTCAACCGCTCTGTCACCGGGGATTGTCCCGAGGTGCCTCTGGGCCTAATAATTGTACCAGAGTTTTCTCCAAGGGTCTCCGTAAGGGGCCTGTGGATACCGGAGTACGCTTAGAGGCCCCTCCTGTGTGGGCTGCTTGTAGACCCAGTTCTACTGAGTCGTGGGGTACCGGAGCTCGCTCTGAGGCCTCTTTATCGGCTTCCCTCAAAAGTACCGGGGTGTGCCTCGAGGCCTTGGTTGGGCTTGGTGTTACCGATGGATGTTCGAGTCCCGCGCTAGTAAGGCTGTTACCGGACCTGGGTCCGATGTCCCTCGTACAGAGGCTAAAGTAACCAACATTTCTGAGAGGCCCGGCAAGGCCTTACCGGTGAAAGTTGTTTCTCACTGTTCCCGCTCTTGTGGTGACGCCAGAACTACTGAGGGGGCAAGGAGTGAAAGTTCCTCCTTTACCGGCAGTGGCGAGGTCCTTCCTGTGAAGGCTAGTTTGGCTATTGGTATGTCGCAGAAACATTCCAGGCCTCATAGTACCGGCTCGGCTGAGGTTCCTTATATAAAGGCTAAAATTAAGACCCCTGATCCACCGACGGGGACCCCTGTCTCACTTCCTACGTGCTGCAGTTCCCCTCAGGTGTGGGAAAATGGTGGCCGTTCCGCCACGACCACAGCGGCCATTTGGGGCGCTTCCCCTACAACTACGCCATCGGCCTCAGGTGTAGGAGTTGGTTCTGCGGGTGAACATAAAATTCCTTGTTTGAATCCGTTTCGTCCAGTTTACGACTGGAACGCTCGGGTGCCCCTTCCGCACAATGTCTCGTTGCCTGTGGGTTCGGCACCCTTGATTTTTGTGGACTCTTTGGGGGATGGGCCTCTGGTAACCCTCTCCTTTGTGTCCCTGGAATTATCCTCCTCATGAGACCTCTTCCGGTAGCTCCAAAACCTTCTCCAGAGGATGCCTTTTTCGGCAAATTTCAGACGCTCATGCGTACAGACCCCATGAGAGAGTATTTCAAGGGTCTTTTTAGGGAGATATGCCCGCCGACGCCGCCCTTGCCTGCTGTGCCTCCCCTGACACTTCCGCCCTTGCCTCCATTGTCCCCCATCGACACGGATGGTTCAGCAGGATCCTGACCTGTCAGATGATGCGCAGGGCGGTCAGGGCAGCGAAGAGCCCCGCTCTATTAGAGCTTTTCATGACCGAGTACTGGACATGATGTGCCTATTGGATGTTCCAGTGTCTGAGGCACCCGCTCTGCAGGAGGGTGTGCTTTCGGGGGCGTTCACCACCCTGTCTCCTTCGGAGCGTACCGGCCTGTTCTTGCAGAAGGACGTTTTGGCCGAGGTCCATAGGGTCTGGGAAAAGCCACACTCTGGACTTTTCGTCAATAAGAAAATTGACGCGCGATACAGGCTACATTCTTCGGAAGAGGTGGCCCGATCATCTTGTCCACCCCCTCCTCCACAGTGGTGGCTACGGCCACTTTACAGTCCATGCCTGCAGCATCCTCTTCTTCGTAATCTTCCGTCCCACAGGACGGAGGAATGTCCCATAAGTGTGGAGGAAAGGGGACTATGGACTAGGAGTAAGGTGGTCACTACGGTTAGTAACCTGGTTATACTTTCATATTTCAATTTACCCTGCGCACAGAAAATACCTGTTTCAAGATGACGAGAGTACACTACCAGTTCAAAGTACTCCCATTCAGTATCGCCTCCGTACCAAGAGTGCTCACCAAGGTGCTTGCAGTAGGGGCAGCACACCTGCGCAGAAGGTCCATCCCGGTATACCTTTAACTGGACTGGCTTATCACCAGGGAATCTCCGCAAATTTACAAATTAAATGCACAAAAAACAATAAACCGCTACTCTTCAATTTGGGTTCCTCCATCAACGAGAAAAAATAGTCTAGTCCCCAGCCAGATGAAATCCATTTCTGGGGGCTGTCCTAAATACACAGGAGGAGCTGGCATTACCCTCAAACAAGAGCGTACAAAATATGCTGTTGCAGGTTGTTGCAATAGAAGGTTGGTCGCCAGATAACAGTATGCAAAGCAGTGCGCTTGCTAGGGATGATGGCCTCTTGCATTTATTTGGTTTCTGAAGCACTTGCGTCCAATGCAGGGATGGTTGGTGAAACGGTGGTCTCAGGCAAGCGGACAGTGGGGCGATCAAGTGGTTGTTTCGCTAACCCTGGTTCAGGGTCTTGGATGGTGGTCCAAGGACAACCTGTTAATAGGTTAACCTTTTTGCGATCCGAACTACGGATGCCTCACTCGCCGGTTTGGGGGCTGGGGGGCGCACTTCCTCCACCACACAGCCAACGGACAGTTGACTCGCACTACTGCCCAGAGACATGACATAACTTCCTGGAGCTCTTGGCAGTCCTCAAGGCTCTTAAGGCCTTTCAACATCTCCAGGGTCAGACGGTGCAGGTCCTCAGACAGCACCACGACCATTTTCTATCTGAACAAGCAGGGAGGCGCACACTATCCAAGTCTGGCCAGCCTATCCCTGAAGATGAGGTGGGCACTCAAGCGGAGCATGTTTCTAACATAACATGTTCCACGGGAGCTCAGTTCTCTGGCAGACTCCAAGCAGACACCCTCTACCAGAAGAACACGAGTGGCAACTCATCCGATATCTTCGACAGAATATTCTCACTATGGGGTTACCCCCCACTAGACTTGTTTGCCATAAAGCTAAACGCACAATGCCCAGACTTTGCGTCCAGGTTTCCCCCAGCCAGGGTCCAAGCGGGAACGCCCTGTGGATGAACTGGTCAGGGAAACTAGCTTATGCTCCCTCCTGGCCCCGCACCAACCCCACCCCTTCCAAATGCACCAGGAACAAGTAATCCTAATCCTGGTTGCTCCTATGTGGGCGAGACAGCCATGATTTCCACATCTGCTCAAACTGGCGATGTGCAACCTTATCAAGCTCCCGTGTCCACACATGCTAACAAAACACAAGGGGGTATCCCTCCACCCGCAATCAATGAACTTGGCAGCTTGGTTCCTGAAGTCCTGGAGTATGGCCGCTTAAAACTTCCACAGAGGTGTACAGATATCCGTAAAGAAACACGAAAACCCAACGCCAGATACTATTTTTTGACTAAGCCCATTAAAATGTTCTCCAGCTAACATTCCACACTATATTGTATTGTATTTGGTTATTTATATAGTGCTCTTTCCCCACTTATGTGGCCTCCATGCGCTTTTTCCTCGGTTGAACGCCCTTGGTGACCGTAGTCAATGTGGTTGGAAATTCTAGGGAGTTTAGCTTGGGCGATGCATGTGTGCAAGTCACCGTTCTAGGACTTGGGTGGCTGGCAAGGCTTTACTAAGCAGCCCAAGAGAGGTCCGACACAGGTTTATGTTTAGGCATTCCTAATGCGCACCTGGTACCGAGAACTGATGGGTGCAGACCTGCAAACATAGAAAGCAGAGAAACATGACAAGAGTAAAAAAAGTTTTACGAGCCGGGCACATATGAATGATGAAGCTCTCTAGGCAAAAAGCAGGGTCTTGAGCTGCTTCTTGAAAAGTTCTCTTGAGGCTATAGTTCTTAGCATGGGTGGAAGGGCATGCCAAGCATTTGGGGCTGCTACTTCAAAGGACCCCTGCCGTGCCTTGTTGGTGCTGCTGTGCGGAACTCTTAGATGGTTGGCCTTATCTGATCTGAAGGCCCTGATATGTTTCATGACTATAGCTTCTGTCAAATATGAAGGCATTTGACCCATAATGCATTTATGAGTAATAAGCCTGAACGATATCCTTGCCCTCATCGGGAGCCAGTGAAGACTCCTTCTATCCTCACACGTGATCCCTTCTGTAGAGGTCCTTCACCACTCTCACCGCCCCATTCTGGATCACCTGAAGACGTTGAAACTCTTGATTGCGATATGCCTACCAATAGGCTACAGCCATAATCCAATTTGGGTCCGATGATAGCCCTGCCCAAGGTTTCTGAATTTTTTCGGATAGAAGAGGGCGTAGGTGGCGAAAGAGTTTGATGAAGTATGAAGATCAAACTGTTCACCTGGGCCTTCATATTCAGATGTTTGTCCCGGTACATACCTAGGGTCTTCACCTTGTTCAAGATCTTGATAAGTTATCCAAATTGAATTTCTTATAGTTAGCCCCCAGTTTCTCCAATTTGCTAGGTGAGCCCACTAGAAGTTCAGTTTTAGCACTATTTTTTTTCCCTTTATTGCATATGGATGACAAAAAGAAACCTTTACAAATACAAACAGTTCATATATATTAAAAGATACTTAAAGACCCAATTATCCCTTTTTAAGAATGAGAAACACATAACAAATCATTTTAAATAAAAAAGAATTCAGTGCAGGTTAAAATGCTAAGTAATTTTGCCGGTTAAATAGCAGTTTCCCTTTACATAACATCAATCTTAAAGAAATAGCAGTAAAATTATAACAATTTCATCATGCAGATTATCAAACCGTTTAATCAGAGGGCAGGTGCATACAAATCTAAAAATTTGATAAATCCAGCCACAGCAAGACCATCTTTAATATTAGAGATGGCAAGACACCGAGACCATATGAGATTTTCTGCCCCTAAAATAACCAGGGTATTGAATCTTCCTAGATAGATGCCTAGGACCTTTCAAAGCTGTACAATCTAGAAAGAGATGTCGAGTAGATTCAATTACCCCAGGAATATGACAAAACAGACATAGAAGATCTGAATCACTAAACTCCTTCCTTCTATGAAGAACTTCCCTGGTAGGGAGGAGATTCCATCTAAGCTTGAGAAGAAGTGAACAATATTGCCGGTTAGGGAATTGAGTCAATATAAAAGACAAGCAACCGCTCTTCTTATGATCAAATTGTAAGCCATTAAGAGGATAAACATGCAATTTCTCAAGCGTGTGACTACAATCGGCATTAAAAAGGGATTCCTTGACTTTATTGGGATTTGTTAACAAGGTATCCCTATCTGTGGAAAGGTCTGATAACGTCCTGTCACAGAGATCACGGAAACTAGAGAGATATGGATTACGGTCTAAAGATCCCTTTGCAAAAAGGGTTTTACCCACATCAACATAGAGGGTGTCATGTTTGGGAGAGAGCAAGGCAGAAAAAAGGGTTAAAATTCTCCAGAGAATTCTAACTCGCAGAGAGACCAAGCCCAATTCATATCTTATAGCCACTATTGGGACACTATTAGGTAATTTCAAAATTTTCCTCCAATAAATACTCTCAAGGGTATCCCAAAAGTTCAAAAGGGTTCGATGGTGCAGTTCCATCCCATAGATTAATTTTGGGGTCACCTTACCCTTAAAGAAATCGACTATAGGCTTAAATGAGAACATACCATACTTGTTATCGAGCTTAATCGATTGGGAAATAAGCGGGAGCATTTTATGCCTAAGGGAACGCCTTAATTCAATGGCTGAGCCAGAATAAGGAATCCCAAATAGACAATTTTATGTGCTCTTATTATTTTTTCCCCGCCAATTTTCCAGATCTTTTTTTTCCACTCTCTCCCCCTTGAGAAGACCATTGTACGAGTTTTACACGGGTTGATTTTTAGCCCATTAAGGGTGGCATATTCTCAGTTTTAGCACTATTCAAGGCCAGCCCATTGGTCACCATCCAATTTTGGATTTTTAGATACATTTTGTTGATATGGGCTTCGTCTTCTTGATAGCCCGAAATGGGTAAAACACACTGCTTATCATCTGCATAATTAGCAAATGTGATTCCCCCCCCCCCCCTCTTCCAACAGCTGGAAGAAGGGGATCATAAAGATATTATAAATGCATGGTGACACGCATGCTTCCTGTGGGGCCCAATATAATAGTCATATGATCAGCTTCTCCCAACTCACTAGCCACCCCGACTTGTCTCTTTCAAAAAAGAAGTGATCTATTGAATTGCTTCCTCAGAGAAATGTGCATTCTCCCTTAGCCTGTTGGACAAGATGGAATGATCCACCAGGTCGAAGGCTGCCGAAAGGTCTAAAATCATAAGTAGAGCATTATGTCCATACTTTGTAGGAGATGAGATTTAAGGGCAAGAAGGGCCATCTCTGTTCCATGGTCAATACGAAAACCTGATTGATATTTATGCAAAAAAAATGTTTTTTTCTCCAAAAATAGAGATTTGGTTATACGCGACACAATCTAGAATTTTTAATACAAAAACAGTATTGGTGATCGGTCTATAATTAGATGGTGTAAATGAACACAGATTGGGCTTCTTCAGGAGTGGCGTGATCCAAGCATTCTTTATGTTGTCTGGCACCTGATTAAGCCGAAAAAGAAGCATTGACAAATGTGTTAAGTGCCGGGATCAGAATGGGTGAGCATTCCTTAATCATGAGAGGAGCAAGGATCTCCTTTGCAGCTTGTGCTTTTAAGTTGACTAATTGTTTTGGCTAATTACTCTTCTGAAATTGGCATGAATCTGAAGGTGGATAGTTCTTTATCCTTAGCCACCAGACATTGTATATTATCTTCCTGTCCTTTTATATTCATGGTGAGTTTTTTTTATCTCTATTGTTTCTTTAATTTTTACTAATTTGTTGGACATGTCTAATTAAATGTGTGTACACCATGCTTTATTTTTAAGAATAGGATCTTGTATAGGGCCTGGAGTATGTTATGTTTCTTTTAGAATTTTAAAAAACTCTTTACAATCAGATTTAGCATTGATTCTTCTGTCATTCAATGATTCCTTTTTTGCTATAGGGATCGCTTTTTTAAATTCCGCTGCAGCAGTTTTATATACTTCTAAATTGCTTGCATCTCTGCATTTTCTCCATGCATGAAAGAGTTTGTTTTTCTTGGCTTTAAGTTCCATCAAATCATTGGAGAACCAAGTGTTTTTATGTTCTGTTTTTTCCAGTTTTGTTTTAACTGGAGCAAACTTCTCTGTAGCTGCTCTTACCCATGGGTGGGTGCTGTTGATGGTTAGAGATTGCTATTGTTGAGAGACTCTGTGAGGCCAGCTATACCGGTTTCCTTTCAGGCGGTGGTCGCTGTTTGCTAGTGGCAGAGGTGTTGAGGTACGTTAGGTGTTTACGTCTGGGCAGCCATGTGTGCACTAGACCGGATGTGCTTGGCTGTAGCAGTATTCTATTGTGCATGGATGCTTGTACGTATGTTATGCACTAGTGGTGTGAAGATGTACGTATCGTAGGCTCCGGGATTGCTCGGCTTGGGCAAAATATGTCCAGCTCTAGAATTGAGTCCTATACCAATGGGCCTAGCTTTCATACTGCAGCAGGTATCCACATATATTATACAGAGATGGAGGCTACGCCTAGATCCGAGAATCCTGTACAGTGGGAGAGAGGACTAGGTATCACAATACAATAGGTTTAATCATACAGTAAACCAAGATGAAGCCTACACCTGTATTTGGGAATCCTGTGTAGTCTGCAACAAGGTTCGGTCTCAAAAATGCAGTAGCTCTCATATGATAAACAAGGGAGGAGGCTACACCTAGATATGAGAATCCTGCATGGGGGGCGATTAGGCTTCATAGTGCCGTAGGTTTCAGCCTATAGTACTGTAGGTTTCCGTAGTGTATCAGAAATTGATGGTTGGTTGAACCTATATCTGGGAATACCTTAGTAGTGGGAGATTGCTAGTTTTCAGAGCTTCTCCGAGTGAGCGATGCCGGTTAAGAGTGTCAGTGAATTACTTAGTGATGGGCGTGTGCTTCCCTGAGTTACTTATTTCATTGTTAGTCGTCTCATGCGAGCCAGCGGGCAGGGGCACGATGAGAATGTTGCGAGTGTGCCACAGCAAAAGCTGCTGGCTTACCTGGAGTGCTTGTCCGGTGGGAGTGTTGTTGTGGGTGGGTTGATGGTGGGTCAGGTGTGCCACAACGAAAACTGCTGGCTTACTGAGAGTACCAGTCAGTGGTGTCAGGAGAAACCGCTGCGAGAGCTGCCGGCACCTGAGTTGTGATTGAAGCGTGGGTGTTTTATTAGTGGTGTCTTCACAGGGAGCAGTGGATTAGGAGAGTATTGGGAAGAGCCAGGTTTTAAGGGCCTTCCTGAATTTCAGGAGGTTGGAATTCCAGATTATTGGCGCTTGGACGGAGAAGGAGGAACCGCCAAGTCTAATGTAGCTGTGAGGTGGGAATCGCTAGGCGAAATGCAGAGCGAGATCTCAGGGTGCTGGAAGGTTGGTAGGGGACAATTTTGTCTCTGAAGAATTCAGGGCTGGTGTTGTGGACTGCCTGATGGGTGATGCACATGCTTTGAATGTGATGCGTCGAGCAATAGGGAGCCAGTGGAGGCCTCTCAGGGTAGGGCTGATGTGTTCTCTGGCGGGCTGGTTAATGAGCAGGCGTGCTGCCGCTTTTTGGATTCTTTGGCGTTTCCTTCGTTGGGATGTTGGGACTCCTAGGTAGATGCAGTTTGCGTAATCTAAGTGGGAAAGGATGATTGAGTTGATGGCCGGGAAACGATGGGCATAAGTGAGGTAGGGGAAAATTCACCTGAGGATATGTAGGTGGAAGAACATATTTTTAGCTACGCTGGTGGTGTCTTGGGTGAGGGATAAATCTGGGTCCAAATTTGCATCAAAGGTTTTTAACCATGTTCGAAGGTGCAGGTGCTTGTCCTAGCAATTTGGGCCACGGGATTCGTTAGGGGATGAGTGATGTTTTCCCACAGACAAGGATTTCAGTTTTCCCAGGGTTGAGTATGTGGTGGTTGGTCGTCATCCAGTGATCAATGTCAGAGGCGCCCGATGACGAATCCGGGCAGGCAGAGCCTTCAGAGCTTGGGCTTTTGAGGATGATCTGGGTATCATCTGTATAGTTGCAGCAGGTAAGGTTGTACGATCGGATGATTGCGGGAATGGGTTGTATGTAGAAATTTAAGATTAGCAATGACGTGGATGCTCCTTGGGGGACACCTTTTAGAAAATGGACGTGATATGGATGTGAACTTGGCGAGATGCATGATTTGCGCCGGTTGGAGATAATGGAGGAGATCCACGAAAGGGCTATGCATGTGATTCCTAGTGTTGGTAGTCTGACTAATAGAATCGAGTGATCGAAGGCTGCAGAAATGTCTAACTGGATGAGAACCACGCAGCTGTCTGCGTCGGCTGTTCTTTTTAGGTCATCCCAGATGGAGACGAGGGAGGATTCTGTTCCCCTTAGCAGTCTGAAACCTGATTGCGCTGGGTCTAGGAGGTTGTTGGCATTGGCAAATTGGCAAGCTGTGTGTAATCAGCGCGGTCAATCAGTTTTGCGATGAAACGCGTATTGGAGATGGGT
The DNA here is from genome assembly GCF_040938575.1 of Ambystoma mexicanum. Lineage (NCBI taxonomy): Eukaryota > Metazoa > Chordata > Amphibia > Caudata > Ambystomatidae > Ambystoma > Ambystoma mexicanum. The sequence continues at coordinate 1,109,190,496 of NC_090929.1, read as the reverse complement.
CAAGGGTCTGCTTTTTGAGAATGGGTTTAGTGTAGGATGTTTTTAGGGCTTTCGGGAAGGATCCTGATGTGAGTTGAGTGATTAAGGATTGTGCGTGTGACGTTATCTGCACAGGTTTTTTTTTAACCATTGATTGTGGGCACAGGGGTTCTGGGGAGCCTGATGGGCGGCTGACTGCTAAAAGCGAGAGGAATTCTTGGTGTGTGATGGGGTAGAAAGAGTTAAATGTTAAAGATATTTGTACCGCGCACCGTCACCAACGGAGTTGGTCCCTAGGCACTCTGGCGGATCTGCAAAGGAGAAGGCGGGATGGGTTTGGAGGGGGAAGAGGGAGTAGGATAGTGAGAGGAGTGGTGTTCTGTTGGCAGCTTCATCTCGGTATACACCTTGCGCTGAGCTTTGGTGCGAGTATCAGAGCGATGTCAGTCCTCGTGTGCTGTTGGTGCGGTTAATGTGGTGTTGAGGTGGTGAAGTGAATGCGGCTTGCAGTGTTAGTGGTTGTGTTCGTTTTGTACCTGAGTTAAGTATGCAGAAAATGTGAGCATTTTTTGGTTAGTGGATTATATGTTATGCAGCTAATCATCACAGTGTGGCTGAATGCCTTGATTTCGGGAGCCCTGCACTCTGAGAAACAGCTAGATTTGCGAGTCCCGTTTATTGCAATCCTAAAGCAGAGCTAGATTAGTGGGTCTGTCATGTATAGGTAGAAGGCGCCTACGCCTCACAGAAATAGGTTTTAGTGCGACACGCTCCCTGTTCTATTCCAATGAACTCTGTATAGTGTTGTAATTCTAATGAACTAAGTATAGTGGGGTTGGGTGTCTATTCTCCTCCTTGGCTGTCGGAGCAGGAGTTGTGGTCTCCTCTTACCCTACTGTCTATGTCTATGTGTCTGCCGGAACTTTGGGTGTGGTACAGGCCGGGAAGCTGTGGATGAGTTGTCTAAGTGCTTTCGTCATGGCCGAGTATGTGTTCAGTCTGTAGTGTCCTCCTTTTGTGGCTATTTCTCATAATGTCTTATGGTTTGTCGTGGGGTCCGTTTCTTGGGTTCTGTTAGTGTATGTTTTTTTTGGTAGCGAACGAGATCAGTATCTTTATTCATCGTTGTTTAGCGGTGTGGGAATTCTTGTGCGTCAGTGTTGTAGTTAAGCAGAGAAGAGCCATGATTCAGGCGTTTCCTGAATACTAGGTGGCTTCTTGTTTTCTGTAAATTGTTTGTTGGGTCATTCCAGGTTTTCGGTGCCTGGTGAGAGGAGGATCCTGAGTTTTCTTCTGTTATAGGGTTTCGGTACCAGGCGGATGTCGTTGCTTGATCTGAGAGTTCTTGTCGGCTGTTGTAGGCATAGTTTATCTCAGGAATTCTGCGCCTTGTTTGTGTATTGCTCTGTGCGTGATGCACGTTGATTTGAACTTCATTCGCTGTTTTACTGGTAGCCAATGTAGTATTTTTAGCGTGGGTGTGATATGTTCTCTTCTGGGTAGTTTGAGAAGGAGTCTGGCTGCTGCATTTTGTTTGCGTTCGTTTTTTTTAGAAGTCGTTCGGTTTACCCGGTATAGGCTATTTGCATAATCTACTCTGGACATGAGATGATAAGTGTTTTGTTGGCGAATGACAGGAACAGTAGGATCATTTTTGCCGCTTGCAGGAGAAAGAAACATTTGTTGAGTAGAGCATTTATTTGTGGCTCTAGAGTGAGATTGTTGTCCATCGGTTCAGGTTCATCCAATTGAATATATCACAAAGGCAATTCTCTAGTGTTGTATTTTCTTCTCGGGTGTCTTGTATTTTGAAGATTATTTGTGTCGTCGGCTTAGTTGTAGCAGTGAGACCGTGTCTTTTGATTAATAAGTCTAGGTAGATGTTGAATAAAAGCGGGGAGAAAGATGATCCTTGTGGTACTCCGCTTGTGGAGTCTCTTGGGTTGGACTTAAAAGATTTCATCCATACAGTTTCCGTTCTGTTAGGAAGGATTTGATCCATAGTACGGCGTTCTGTTATTACTAGTCCTTCTAATCTCTTTATGAGGATGTCGTGGTTGACGGTGTCGAATGCTGTGGCTATGTCAAGAAGAATCAAGGCAGTGCTGTTGTCCGAGTTTGCGTTTGTTTTTAGGTCGTCTCATATTGAGAGGAGAGCTGATTCCGTTCCTCTCATTGGTCTGAATCCAACTTGTGCCTGATCTAGTAGTTAGTGCTCTTCTATGAATTCTTGGGTTATTTTGTAAACTTATGTTTCTAGCAGTTTGGTCATGTACGGGATGTTGGAAATGGGTCTGTAGTTGGATAAGTCCTCTACGTTCCCTGTTGTGTCTTTGAGTAGCGGCCTGATGTACGCCGATTTGAAGGCCTGTGGTACTTGAGATTGAAAGGTTGAGGACATTCCTGTGGTATTCCATGGGCTTACTTGTCTCCACTGATATTTCAGGGAAGCTTCGTAGTTTGTCTGGATGTTCCTCGTGAGGGTAAGTGGGGGGTCTGAAGTATGATCGCGTGGTCTGCTTTGTATGGTGTGTTGGATGGAAGTGATTTTATTTTTGAAGTGGTCTCCTAGGTCATCGCATAGTTTCATCGATGGAATTGGCGTGTTGCATCCCATCGGGTTTTTTATTACGTTTATGATTTTGAAGAGCTCTTTGTAGGTGTTTGGTGCTTTGAAGATTTGGTTGTCGTGTTTCCTCTTCACTTTTTGTATTTCCTTTTTCAATTTGTTTGCAGTGTTGTTGTTGATCCTTCATTGGGATTCTACTTTTCGTTTTTTTTTCTTTTCATGGCACTGAGTCAAAAGATTGTGATTGTGGGGGGTTTGGGGTGGGTGTGCGAGTGGGCGACGGCGGTAGGATTTTTAGTTGCCGATGATGACGTTGGGTCTTTCGTTGGTGGCATTGTAGAAATGGAGCGAGAGGGTGTTGCATAAGGCTTGAGAGCTTGGAATGGGCAGGCGAGAGGGGGATTTGAATTCTGCTATGATTTTATGCACTTCCTTACTAGGGTTACGAGCATTATGGATTCGGTTCCCATAGAATGATTTCTTGCTTTTTCTGGATGTCCTTTCTAAGGCGGTTTTGTTTTGAAGGGTCGGCTCGCCAGACCTGTTCCAGACGTTGAGAGTTTTGAGAGATTTGAGATTGGGGGGGTGAACCACCTCAGCGTTGGTCCAGATATCTGCGCGTTACGTTTAGACGGTGTCAGGGGTTTACTTGCTTTAATTACTAGAATTTGGCCTAGTATTTAATTCCTTAAAGGTGCCTCTGGCGGCCCTGTCTTCTGACACCACTGCGAAAAACAAGGTGTCGTGATGGATAGTCCCTGTCATTATGGCATTAATGGAAGGGCTAAAGAGGCTCTTAATGTTGTGCTCTCCAAGCTCATGAGGCCACCCTTTGGAGCCCATGCAAAAGGCCAGCCTAAATCATCTTGCCTATAAAATTGCATTCCTGGTAGCCATCGCCTCCATAAGACGAGTCAATGAGCTACAGGCTTTGTCTGTACAAGAACCCTTGTTCATTATACACAAGGACCAGTTTGTTCTCCGAACACATCCTAGGTTCTCACCTAAGTTAATTTAAAAGTTCCATGTAAACCAATCCATAGACTTTCCCACCTTCTTTCAGAATCCATCAAACTCAGTAGAAAGAAAAGAATCCTCCATGTACTTGATTTACAGAGGGCGGTCTTTTACTATGTGAACAAAACAAAACCCCTAAGGAAAACAACTGTTTGTTTCCATGGCACCTGGTAGAGAAGGTGATCACATATCGAAGAGCGCTGTCTCCAAATGGATTGTCAAATGCATACAACTCTGCTCTTCCCTATCCAAGAAAGTCCTACCTTTCACCCCAATGGCACACTCTACCAGAGGTAAGGAGCTACCTTAGCTTTCATTGCAAACGTCCCTCTGGACGCCATCTGCAATATTGCTACATGGAGTTCCACCCATATGTTCACACAGCATTACTGCATTTACACACACTGTAAAGCAGATTCACAAGTGGTCCTGAAACATCTTTGTCACTGTACCTTCTAACTTCCCACCTCCTTCTCCATATAATGCTCGCTAATCTATGCAGAGCGTGTGATCGAAGCAGATCCACAAGCTCCAGAAGTGATATATTACTCACCGTAATCTTATTTCCGGTGCTTGTATCTGCTTAGATTCACATGATATGGCATTTAAAACACGCCTATACACAGGTGTTTCAAGGCGCGACGAGGCAAGGCAAGGGAAACAGAGGGAAGATGGACAACGATCTTACTAGGCCAGGTGACAGATTGCGAAGGTGACCTGCGCGCATAGATGCTGTCTAGGATTATCACTGATTCTGCTTTATCACATCTGTACTCACGCTACACTTCATGCCACCTCATGTCAGAAACAATCTGAGGGACCTTGACGCGTGAAGGACCATGGGTACAATACATGTCACACTAGGGATATCATTATTAATCACGCCCTGTCAACGTCTGTTTTTTTGAGTTTTGAAAAGGTGTAATGCTCCGACTTTCACTAGATGTCGGACTATGCAGAGCATGCAAATCTAAGCAGATGCAAGCAACAAATATTATGGTTACTAATGTATCCCATATTCATTATATTTGCAGCTGAATCACTTTAAATCCTTCAGACAGTATCGGTAAAACACTTAAGAATACTGGATAATACACTTCAAAGGGCACTTTCACTTTTGTGTTTGTGGTTACATTTGTAGCAACGTTATTCCTTGTCTGGTGATGAAAGGCAGGACAGTGTATTCCAGCAGCAGTCTCGAGGGGTAACTTGTGCCTTGACTTTAAGCAACTTCTTGGCGAGGTGGGCTGGAGGGTGGGGCCTGTGCACAACTTTCAGCTTGGTTCACTTTGCAGTTTTGGCACCTTCTCAGCAGCACCAACAAAGGACACAGGTCGCTTGGTCAATTTTCTGTGCTCCCTGCAGTCCCACACTCTTGTTAGGGGGGGGTCTGTGTGAGTTGGATCGTATCTCTGGAGTGTCCTTATGGGCTCGGCACAGATTTGGCCTTTCCATGACGAAGCCCTCGAAATGGGCAGAAGGTCTCCTGGTATTGGGGTTCCGCAGCTCTGCAAACTCCTTGGAACTTGGGAGATGGCTTGTTTCAAAGTTTGTCTTTGGGACTGGCTGTTCCCACCATCCGAAAGGGATCAGTTGTCTTCTTCAGAGCTCCGGTCACATAGAAAACTGGATGAGGACAGCCGTAGTTGCTTCAGTCTTGCAAAGGGTCTGCAGGCGTCTCTGGTCGTCGTCTTTGGTTATTTGCATAGTAATATTACTGCTTGCTTTGTTCTCCTTCTTTCCCTTCCCTCTTGCCTTAATTTTTTTCTATGCACTTGCACTATCCGAAATGTCGACAGGCCTATTACGATAGTTATTTTTCACATTCTGTATTGTTTCAAGGACTTTAACTGAATGTAACTGTATTTTCCTATGTTCCCTCCCTCCTTGAAGCGCTTTGGAACACAATGTGTATAGGCGCTATATAAATAATCAATTTGTTTCCTGTGGTCGACTTGCTTGACACTCCAGAAGCATCACCTTTTATACAGTTCCAGCACTCTCCTTTGCAATCTCTCCCAACATTTTACAGAAGGGGGTGTTTGACACTCTAGCAGACAAGACTGGGTGGAAGACGCACGCACGCACGCACGCACGCACGCACATGCACCCTTGCCTAATCTTACTACACTGATGACCTTGTCAGCCTCTTCCACCCTGCTACCCTGGCCACCCAGTGCCACTGCACCTGCAGCTCCCCTGCCGCCTCTACCTCCTCCTACCTCTATCTCTCGAGCACTCTTGCCGGTTCGGTTGTGGGGGGGGGGGTGGCGGACAGAAAGGCCACAAAGAGGAGAATATTATTCTGTATTCAATTTAGTAAACAGAATATATGAACATGTGTTTTGCAATAAACCAAAAAACATCAAACATTCAAAGACATATTTGTGGTAAGTGAAATATATTGCCGACATACAATTATTTTGTGTTAATAAAGAGAATGTCATAAATTAATACAAAAACAATGCAGATCTCAATTTGTGTTGTAGAGAAAAATCAACATAGACCATTGGACTCAAAGGAAACAGTGGGAAATTGGGAGGAGAGGAAGGGGGAAAGGTTTGGAAAACAACCGGGGTAAGCAAACCCTTGGGAAAAACAAGCGTCTGCATTCTTGTAAACCAACGAAAATTCGAATAATGGTGGGGAAACCCCACTAAAGCTAAATGAAACACTTGGGCTGTGTCTTACAAGTGTGCCTCATCCTGGTGATTGTCAATTATCAGCCATGCGTCTCGGACGCAAAACTATTTGCCGAGGTTCAGTCTTGCTCTTACTGAGACCTGGTTTAAGGACCGCTCTGAGTTTTGACACACTCCTCCCTGAAGGTTACAAGATCCTCTCTGTTCCCAGGCCCAACAGGTCAGGAGGTGCAGTAATTTTGATCTTTCCCGAGTGGATCCCCGTTTCGATTATTCCCATTCAGGTTATTAGGGAGAATTCTCAGAAATGAGCCAATTCCCCTCTACCTTAGAGACCCCCAGCAACCTTGCTGGATTTTGAGGACTTACATTTTTAACCTTGAGAGAGTGAGACCATTACATGAACACTGTTTCTTTTGGTTAAGGAGTTTGCCAAACTCCATAGGAATCATCTTTTACATTGTCAAACAGCACCCTCAGTGCAGTGGCACAGGGAAGTCTTTCAGATTTCCCCAAGGCTTAAATACCTTCTCTTGTATAAACTACTGTTTCCAAGAGCAGTAAAGTGAAATTGACTTTACTTACATTTGTAACTTTCTAGACCCAGCACACACTATCTTACAATAGGGTGCTGGAGGGGATACTTAGTCTAGCTTCTCATGTAACATTTTTATGTTACCCTTCCCTTGATGAATGGCTGGTAGCAGTGGTTTAGTTTTAACTACCGTGGAAACCGTATAGCCAGGGAGAGGAACACCAGACTCTGTGCATTGCTTTTAAGCTGGTCTAGAGCTTCAGAAAGATCCTCCGGACTCCCAGGAAGCAGGACTGACCGAGCCTACCCCCCTCAATAGAGTTCGGGACCCCAGAAGCAAGCACAGTCCATCTCGACAGCCAGGGACCATGGTGTTGCTATTTGCGGTAGACGCGAGGAGCTGAAACACTGAACAGCCACTGAAGGTGAAGTTTGCCGGTTGCAGGTTTTGACCGTCGGTGCTTTGCAGGAGTCTCCCGACATCCTCCCTCTTGTCCCCACGACTGAGGCCCAGGAACAGAAGTCATCAGCTGCATCTTTTCTTTACCAAGGTACTGTAAAATAAGTCTAAGAAAACTTACCTCTTACTGTAGAAGTGCTTGTAACTTCCACAACTCTAATCGGCTTGTGGCCCTACATTTGATACTTCTTTTCATCAAAGACTCGTAAGAACTTGTGCAAAGACATTTCCATTTACTTACCTGAAGTGCTGCATCCTATACAAAGACTCTTGCCTACTATCTTTGGCTTAGCCTATTGAATTGAATGCATCTTCTAATTTCTATCTGAATGTATTTGCACTGCTTATGAATATTTGACATTTCTTGTGTTCTATTAACCTTTGCCTTTTTCCAACTTTTTAAAGTGTTCTGAATGCCAACAGTAATCTATTAATGTCCCCAGCACCCTTGTTAGTCAAGTCACCTGTGGGTGTAGGTTGTGTCTGTGGGCCATCCCAAATCGGTATTTTCTGATTCAGAAACTAGAGTGTACAGTATTGAAGTATATTTGTGTTACTATTACATTGCTCCCTTCTGAATAAGGCTTTATAACTGACTGATAAATAAATGAATAATTGTTTATGCAAGAAACCCTGAGTGTAAGAGTTTATTTGAATACCTGTAATTGTGAATCTTTGTAACGCCACTACAGCTCAAATTTCCCCTCTTGAGATGAGCCTGGCTGCTCAACACGCTACCAAAACTGTGTAGTATAAGCTTATACCAAAGGTTGGGTTTCCTATACCTGTAGTCAGAGTTGTTTGTAGTGTTTCCAGAGGGTACTGCATACAAACTTTGCCTAACACTGGTGGCAGGCGGTGAGGATATATTGTAGAGTTGTTACATTGAGAGTTTGCTTTACTTTTGTTCAACTAAAACCTTCACAAGGCTAACCTCCACTAGAAAAGCAACTGTAACATGCCAGATATGGATAGCTTCAGACAGGAAGCCCTAATCATTTAATCATTTTGACAGCAGAGCAACTGAAAGAAATGTGCAAAGTCAGGTCTCTCCCTGTTAAAGGAAAGAATAATGAACTAAAAGCAAGAATGTTAAGTAGATCTCAGATCTCACTGTTCCTGGCCCTCGGCCGTGGGGCAAGAGGGAGGATGTCTGGGGGACTCCTGCACTGGGACTGTCAAAACTGGCAACCAGCAAACTTTACTTTCAGTGGCTGTTGTGCGTTTCAGCTCCCTGCAGTACAGCAAATGGCAATAAGCGCGGTTCCTGGCTGTCAAGGTGGACCTTTCTTGCGTCTGGGGTCCAGCACTCTACTGAGGGGGCTTAGGCTTGGTCAGTCCTGCTTCGTGGAGTCCGGAGGTTCTTCAAAAAGCTTTAGGCCAGCATAAAAGTAACGCACACAATCTGGTGTCCCTCTCCCTGGCTATACGGTATCCTGCAGCAACTCTGAGTAAATTCAACCAGCTCTGAGATGGGTGTCCAGGTGGCTTACTTTGGAGTTGATTGGTCCCACCAACTCAAGTGGAGAGGTCCGTGCAGGGGCTTCTCCGTCTATGTGAACTTGGCAAGTAGTCACTGCAGCAGGGCTTCACCGGGCAAACCAACGGTCCAGGAGTTGCAGCAGGCATCCTCTTCAAGCTCTTCTTTGGTTCCTTCGTCCAGTGGTAGGCTCTGCCTTCCAAGCTAAAAGACTCCTTTTATTCAGTTTTCTCCCTTTCATTCCAGCCTAGCTGTCACTCACCCAGCAGGGTGGCTGTCCTTGCAGGACAGTCAGCCAGCCAATCGCCAAAGAGTGCATTTGGGTCTCCTAGGAGACTAAGCACAGGGAGTTTCGGCACCTCCCTCACTTCCTGCCCACCCCAGGCACTCGGGCGCCAGAGGCGGGTTTCTCTCAGAAACCCTGCCAAAGGCGAAATGAACAAAGAGACCAAACCTGGTTTGGCGCGCAGAGAAACTCTATAGAAGGACCTTCCCACAAAGACCTGGCGAAAAAAGACCATTTTAGCAAAGATGGCTGTACGCCATTTTGAAAAAGATGGCTCCCGCGGTTACTTTACCAGAGCCACAAACGGTCGCGGTAAATGTAAACAAAGGTAGTTCAAAACAAAACCACTGCCACCAGCCAGTCAATTGAGGAAAGGGTAACATCTAATATTCTACATAAGAAGCTAGACAAACGGTATACTAAGTAACCCCTCCAGCACTCTATTGTAAGATAGTGTGTGCTGGGTCTAGAAAGTTACAATGCTAAGTAAAGTCAATTTACCTTTACTGCTCTGGGAAAGAGTAGTTGATCCGAGAGAAGGTATTTAAACCTTGGGGAATCTGGAAGACTTCCCTGTGGCACTGCACTGTAGGTGCTTTGTGACAGTTGTAAAAGATGATGCCTGTGGAGTTGGTTAGACTCCATAATCAAAAGAAACAGAAAATTCACATTTGAAACACATGAGAGAATGGGGGGGGAAAGGGCCTCGCTCTTTCCAGGTAAAAAAAATCAAGTCCTCAAAATCAAGCAAAGTTGCTGGGGGTCTCCAAAGTGGAGGGAATTAGCACATTTTTGAGAATTCTCCCTAACAGTCCCTTTTGTTCATTTTGTCTTTGGCGGGATTCACTGGTGAAGTCTACCTCCTGGCTTCAGTGTGTCTGGCAGGGCAGGAAGTGAGGGAGGTGCCCGAAACTCCACTCGTCTAGTCTCCTTGGTTATAGGAATGCACCCAAAGGTGATTGGCTGGCTGTCCTTGGAAGACAGCCACCCTGCTGTATGATTGACAGCTAGGCTGCGAATGAATGGGAGAAACCTGCATAAAAGGCAATGTCTTTTTGACAGAAGGCAGAGTCGACCACTGGACAAAGGAATCCAAAGAAGAACTTCGAAGAAAAGCCTGCTGCAACTCCTGGACTGTTGGTTTGCCCAGTTGAAGCCCTGCTGCAGTGCAGAAGCTCCAAATCCACCTCGACTAGAGAAGCCCTGCAAAGGACTACTTCTCCCCTTGGGTTGATGGGACCAATCGACCCCAAGACGAACTCATCTGGAAATCCTCTCGAAGCTGGCTGTACTTCCTTTGCTGCTGCAGGAACCGAGTGCCAGGGAGCGGAACACCAGAATAGAGGGCATCGTTTTTAAGTCAGACTCCAGCTCCAGGGAGATCCTCTCGACTCACTCTAAGCAGGACTAAGCAAGCCTGAGCCACCTCAAGAGTGCTGGACCCCAGAACCAAGGAAAGGCCAGAAGGTGTCCGAGAACCGCAGTGGTGCTATTCGCGAGAAGCTGAAACAGTGCCACTGATCTGAAGTTTGCCCGTTGCTGCGATCGACCTTCGAATCGTAGTGCAGGAGTCCCCAGACGTCCTCCCTCTTGTGCCCACGACTGAGGCCCAGGAACAGGATCTGCAGACTACAACAGGAACAGAAGCCAGCTGGAACCAATTTCTTCAGACTTAAGGTACTGTATCTAAGGGGTACATACCTCTTGAGTAGCATTGCTAGCACTCAGTTGAGACTTGATTTGGCTGCCTCTTGCCGAGTTGCTTGCAGCTTTGCCCATCACAAGCCTCCCAGCTTGTGGCCCAACAGTGATATTTTTTTCAACATAAACTCTCTAACATTGACTATTTACTTACCTTTAAGAAGAACTCCAGCTCTGCTATATTTTGCTTAAGGTAACATTGGCTGTCCTGGCTCCCGGAAGACTCTTCTAACCTCTGACTTTTTTTTGTTCTGTCCCCCCAAAAAGTCACACATTCTTTACTTGTGTAGCTGGGGAAGGGTTGATCTACATTGCATTGGGGAGCGAGGGGTCAAAAGTACTTACCTGTTTGAGAAACTTGTTAACCATTGTTTCTACCCTCCAACCTTTTCCTTTTAATACAAATCTCAGTATTGGTCTAAATGTACCAGTGATATATCAATGTCCAGTGTCCTAGTTATTTAAGTCTCACCTCAGGGTGTAGGAAGTGTCTGTGTGCCATCCCAAATGGGTATCTACTGATTTATTGAAACTGTTTGTGTATTTTTGAAGTATATTTTAAGTGTTACATATTTGCTCCCTTCTAAAGAAGACTTGTTCAAACTGACTGTTAAATAATTGTTTAATCAAGAAACCTTGAGTATGTTTTATTTGGATACTTGTCACTGTGAAAGTCTGTTACATCCCTTCAGCTCACATTGACCCCTCTTGAGATAAGCCTAGCTGCTCAGTCACTCTACCAACTTGTGTAGTACATGCTTATACCAAAGGTTGGCTTAACTATTGCCAAGACAAGGCTGGTGCAGTCTCCCACAGGGTACTGCATACAATCTTGCCTAACAGAGCCACTCATTCGAAGTTTTGTGCCCGTTCCTTTTGCAGGAAATGTTGAGCCTGCTAGAGAAAGATGCTATAGAACCAGTACCTGTGATGTTAGAGGAACAAAGGGTGGCACCCTCCCTATTTCCTAATCCCCAGGCAGGACAGCGGATTGGGACCCATGCTGGAACAATTTGCTCAGTAAGACAAATTTAGGATGGTCACCCTTTCTGATCTTTAAGGATCTCCAGCTTCAGGATTTGATGGTGTCATGGGACCTTAAGGATGCTTACGTCCATATGCTTATCCATCACAAGCATAGAGTACCAGATGTTCTCAGTTGGCGGTTCTCATTATCAATTTCGAGTTATGCCATTTGGGCTGACCTCTACCCGAGGGTTTTCACCAAGTTGATGGGTGGTGGCAGTGAGTCTGTGGGGATTCACGTCTACCCCTACCTGGACGATTGGCTGATGAGGCCCTGGAACATCTCACCATAACTTGCCACTCTGTCCACAGACTGGGCTTTTCCCCCAATTTCAAGACGTTCCCACATGATATCATCTCAAAAGCTCCAATTTATCGGAGCAGTCTTGGATGTATTCTCAGGGAAAAGCCTCCCCACCTGAGGTGAGGGCTCAGCACATTCTGCAGAAGGTCATCAAGAGTGCCCAGCGTCTTCAGGCCTTTTGAGGTATCTCGGCCTCATGGCATCCTGCATTCTTCTGGTGCCCGAGGCTCTGCTCATCTCCCTCCAATGGGCCCTCAAAACCCAGTGGTCTCAGTTCTTGGAAAAGACAGGGAGGACACAGAATCTGACTCGGGGGAGAGGGGAATGTGTGTAACTCCAATGCCCGGCAAGCATAGGGGGCCGCTTGTCGAGCAGTGAGCAGGAACTATCACAGACCTTGCACCTAGTCGTACAGTGATCTTGATCAGACACAAACAACCGTCTAGAATGCATGCCTTGGAGGCGTACATAGACAGTGGAGCCTTTGGCAAATACGTAGACCAGGATCTGACAAGTAGGATGGGTCTTCCCCCCTCCGTCAAAAGATGACGACAAAAAGCGTCACGGCCGTCGATGGTACCCAATTATCCTCTGGCCCTGTGACACGTTGCACTGAAGAAGTGACTCTTCTATGTCAGGATGGACATCGGGAAGACATCAAATTCAACCTCATCAGCGCTCCTTAATTCCGGATGATTCTAGGAATGACCTGGTTGGAAGTCCACAACCCTCAAATCGACTGGCGCGCAAGAGTTCTGACCTTCTCCAAAGACTGCGTTGGGTCTTGCTACAGTGCGTGATCCCTTCCGAGAGAACAGGTGAAAACGATACCGAAAGGGGGATGATGCTGGGCCTGTCGGGCACATTGCCACCCCAGAATATGGACTATCTGGATGTTTTTCAAACGGAGCAGGCAAATGCATTACCCCCACACAGGCATTACAACTGCCAAATAGCCCTCATACCGGGAGCTCAGATCTTATGCAGTCAGATTTACGCACTAACCGAGCAGGAGAACCTCCACCTGAAAACATACCCCGACCAGTATCTAGCAAATGGCTTCATCCACCCATCCAAGTCGCCCTCTGCCTTGCCCCTCTTCTTCGTGCCTAAGAAGGGGTGGGGGGGGAATCTGAAGACCTGTATTGACTACCGGTCCTTGAACCAGATAACGGTGAAGAACCGATATCCCCTGACGCTCATCCCAGAACTCCTGGACCAAGTCAAGGAGGCCCGGATCTACACTAAGCTGGACCTTAGGGGGCCTATCACCTGGTAAGGGTAAAAGAGAGACAGATGGAAAACCGCCTTCCGTACGATATATGGCCTTTACGAGTATCGGGTCATGCCTTTTGGGCTCTTTAATGCCCCTGCGGCATTGCAGTTCTTCATGAACGACATGCTGTGGCAGCTACTCGACATCTGTGCACTGGTGTACATCGACGATATCCTGATTTCTGATGTTTGTTAATCTGCTTAGAATCACATGCTGTGCATAGGTCCGACATCCAGTGGTCACTGCGGAGTATTGCATTTTGTTTTTCGTAGTCGAAAAGGGGTCGTCGACAAGGCGTGTCTGTAACACTATCCCTATAGTGACGTGCGTTGTACCCACAATCCCTCACGCGTCGAGGTCCCTCAAGATTGTTTTTTTCCGCCCAGCTACTGGTCGCCTTTATGCGGAGCTCCTCGAGAGACATTGGCAAATAGTTTCTTCGACCTTTGGTCGTTTGTTATTAATACCAATAACGATAGATCCCTCCCTCGACGCAGAGTCGTTTCTCTGCCGAGCAAGATCTTCGACGGACGAGCGGAGGAGATCCTTCGGCGCTGCCCAACATGTGGCCTGGCCTCGCCGGCCATACACAGTAGGGAGAGTGGGGCTTTGTGGTCTTTTCTTTAAGAATGCCTTTCTCTTTCCCCTCCCTCTCTGTCGAGGTCGTAGTCACACCTATTACCCTCAGCTATGGAGAGGACGCCATTTAGGTTTTGCCCGCTTTGCAAGGGTAAATATTCCTGGAAGGATAAGCATAAACGGTGCAACTGTTGCTTACCCCTCGATCACCAGGAGGACGGCTGTGCGGCCTGCAAATTACTAAAGGCCAAAACTCTAAAGGACCGCAGGGTCAAAAGGTGGGTGGCCTATGCTATGTCTAGGCCTGACTCCTCGCCCGCTGCCGCCGCCGAGTGTGACGAGGATAGTGACTACACGGCCCCTGTAACGGAGGCTGTAGACCTCTCAAAAGAGCGTTCACGCTCCTCGTCCGTCCCCGGCCCCGACAAGCCCGGCTCACGCCCAGCTTATGGGGATGAACACCCCGGCGAAAAGGACGCACACAGAAAAACACCAAAGCACATACCCCCCAGGCACACATTTGTCGAAGACGAAGACAGCCATAGCGCCAACGCGGACGCCGGGCCCACCGACGTCTTCCACCGACCGTAAGGGTCGTCAGCCCTCCCCGCCACCGCTTCCGCGACAGGCGACTGGGCACTCTAAAAATAAGGGCGCTAAGACCAAAATTTCCGGCGACACGCATCGCAAGAGCGCTCACGTTACCAACAAGGACTCGACGAGCAAAGGCTCGACGATCCATAGCGCAACGGCGACCAATCCCTCGGAAGAGAGAATGATCGCCGAAAGCCTCGCGCGCATAGCATCTAAGGACGGCCAAAGACGTACAGCAAGTGAAACGCCGAAAACCGCGCACAAGGTTAAAGATACGCCGAAGGCACCGGAAAACAGATCAGGTCAGTTCCCGACACCGTCGGAAGGCCCTAGCCAGCAAGAAGGCTACTCGGAAGGCGAAGGCTCTTTCTTCGACGTTATGGGACAGAACCAGACAATTACAGGAGGAAGAAACCCCCTTTTCTTTCCCAGACCGTCCTTGCCGACCTCAGTGGACCTTTGAAAGGTTCCAGACCTGTATGGACAAACTAGATAGGTTCATGCCCATCCCAGAAGACAGGGCGCCCAAGAGACCAAGAGAGGCACCCATTGAGAGTCCAAGGGCTAAATAACAGAAGTTTTATAACCCCATACAGGAGGACATAAACTCTTACAATCCCACTGAGGAAGACACCTTCTTCCAAGAGGAAGATGAGTTCACCTATGTTGAGGACCAACAAGAAGAGGAAGGTTTTCACGAGGAAACTAACCTATGTGAGGAAGGATTCCAGGAAGACACAGGCGAGGGCGACCAAAATCCCTGGCAGTCACCGGCTAGGTCGACTGACGCAGGCAGTAGCAGTATAGTCATCAGGTCTACTGAAACTACACCAGTCAGGAACCCTTCGCCTGTTGATGATCAACCCACCTTCAATGCACTGCTGAAGAAGGCAGCAGCGCATTTCGAAATCGGAACTGGAGACGTCACCCCAGACACCGATTTTGTGGAGAGGATTATCAAAGAAAACCCCCCCCACTAGCCAGGTTATACCTATCCTCGCCTCAGTTAAGAGACGTATTACACCTTCTCTTTCCACTCCTGCATTGGTGAGAGGGGTCAATCCGAGGATTGAGAAACTGTTCTCTCCCTCTCAATCAGACCCATTATATATTAAGGGTCACTCAATCCCGGACTCCCTGGTCGTGACCAACACCAGAAAAAGGGCAGGAGTCCCACTATCTACTAGCGAGGCACCCCCAGATAAAGAGGGGAAGAAGCTGTATGCCCTAGCCAAGAGAATCACCACCTCTGCAGCATTCTCTACCAGAATCGCCAATAATAATACCCTATTGGCAAGCTACGCCGATGCTCAATGGGCTAAGCTCAGACAGGACATCGAAGAAGCTCCCGAACCCCTAAGGACTCGTTTACTGGCTACAGTTAACAAGGGCTCTCTGGTCAATCAAAGCATCATCAAGAATACCCTCGATGCAGCAGACGGCTGGCCGCACTTTGGTACAAGGAATTTTACTGAAGCGTTACATCTGGCTTCGCAATTCCGGATTTAAGGCGGAAACACAAGCATCCCTTATTAATAAACCCATAGAGGAATCCAACCTCTTTGGGAGAGCAGTGGATGACGCGCTGGAGAACGCGAAAAAAGAATTTGATACTATAAAGACCTTAGACCAAATTTCTAAACCTCCTAATAGGCGGGGATTTGGTATTAAGCGCTTTTTTCGTGGACAATGCCAGCAACAAAACCAACAGTACTCTGCCAGCAACTACCAGAGTAATAGCGGCCAGAACAATCAGAGGGGTCAACGTCGTGGCAAGGGAAGAGGCCGGGATTCCACCCCCAGAGGCTCCCAAGCCAACAACACCACCAAGTGACGCGAAGATTCGCGTCCCCTCCCATGCAACGCCGGTCGGGGCCGGTTAACATCCTTTCTTCCAGCATGGGAGGGAATAACATCAGACCGCTAGGTACTTTCCACCATAGCCCGCGGCTACTGTATAGAGTTCAACAGTTCACCAACATACAGACCCCCGAGGGGACGCCGCATGACACCAGAACACCTCGCCATCCTTCTCCAAGAAGTGGACCAACTGCTGGAAAAAGGAGCCATAGAGGTTGTGCCTCTATCTCAGGTAATGGAAGGTATTTATTCAGTGTACTTCCTTGTACCCAAAAAGGATCTAACCATGCGCCCTGTATTAGATCTGCGCCCAGCGAACAAGTTTGTCAAATCCCAGAAGTTTCGTATGGTGACCTTACAGGAAGTGATCCCACTGCTATCACAGGGAGATTACATGACAACACTGGACATGAAAGATGCATACTTTCATATTTTAATGTTGCCAGCGTACAGAAAATACCTGAGGTTCATGATAGAGGGTAAACACTACCAGTTCAGAGTGCTACCCTTCGGCATAGCATCTGCACCAAGGGTATTCACGAAGGTCCTGGCAGTGGCAGCGGCACACCTGCGCAGGTTATCCATCCCAGTATACCCTTACCTCGATGACTGGCTCATAACAGGGGATTCTTACGAGACATGCTTCTCAAACACCCAAAAGACTGGGCTTCTCCATCAACGAGAAGAAGTCCAGCTTGGAGCCCAGCCAAGTCAAACAATTCCTAGGGTCTCTAATTCGAACAAAGGACGGCCTCGTCTTCCCCTCCAACGAGAGGGTCCAAAACATGCTGTTTCAGATCCCCCAATATGTGGCAGGTCGAGAGGTGACGGTGCGCAAAGCGATGCGTTTGCTAGGTATGATGGCGTCGTGTATTTATTTGGTACCTCACGCGCGCCTGCGCATGCGCCCAATGCAAGAGTGGCTCAACAGCCAGTGGTGTCAGGCCAGCGGACAATGGGACGATCTAGTGGTGGTCTCGCAGGCCTTGGTTCTCTCGCTACGGTGGTGGACAAAGGAAAACCTGATAATAGGGAAACCCTTTGCCACACCCACGGTGGAAGCCACTCTAACCACAGACGCATCTCTCACAGGATGGGGGGCTCACCTATCCCATCAAACTGCTCACAGAGTCTGCTCCGAACGTAGCATCCAAGCATATAAACCTTCTGGAGCTACTAGCGGTGTTCAAAGCACTTAAAGCCTTCCAGGAACACCTACAAGGGAAGACAGTGATGGTCCTTACAGATAGCACCACAGCCATGTACTACATCAACAAGCAGGGGGGAACCCACTCTCCAGGACTGTCCAAACTGTCACAGAATATATGGAAGTGGGCTCTCAAACACAAGATGTTCCTACTGTCACCACGTACCAGGGGAACTCAATCTGCTAGCAGACAAACTCAGCAGAGACTTCCCCCTGCCCGAAGAGTACGAATGGCAATTGCACGAAGACATCGTCTTAAACGTCTTCATGCAATGGGGATTCCCGGAAATAGACCTGTTCGCAACACTGGAGAACTCACAATGCCAAAGTTACGCCTCCAGGTACCCCCAAAACCAGTCCAAGGGGAACGGTCTGTCGATTCAATGGTCAGGGAAATTTGTTGACGCCTTTCCCCCCGACTCCCCTTCTCAACAAGGTGGTGCACAAGATGCACCAGGAACAGGTTACCATGATACTAGTGGTCCCAATGTGGGCCTGGCAGCCATGGTTCGCTCACTTGATGGAGATGTCCCTAGCTCCCCCAGTGAGACTTCCCTGCCCGTACAACATGCTGTCACAGGACAAGGGCAGGACACTGCATCTATGCCCTCAGACCATGAACTTAGCAGCCTGGCTCCTGAGATCATAGAATTTCCTCAGACCATGAACTTAGCAGCCTGGCTCCTGAGATCATAGAATTTGGACATCTACTACTCCCGCAGAGATGTATGGACATCCTCAGGGAAGCCAGAAAACCTAATACTCGCCACTGCTATTCTAGCAAGTGGAAAAGATTTGTCATCTGGTGTAGAGGTAAGAGCATCAACCCGGTTGACTGCTCTCCCACGAACATTGTTCTGTACCTGACCCATTTACTGGATTCAGGTCTAGTGTTCAATTCCATTAAAGTCCACCTAGCGGCACTTTCTGCATACACCAACTTAGTGTCGTGGTGGAAGATACCAGTTATCAAAGCCTTCATGGAGGGGGTAAAGAGAATACACCCTCCGATAGCTAACCCAGCTCCCGGATGGGACTTAAATGTGGTACTTTCTAGACTCATGGGCCCTCCCTTTGAACCCATGCACAAGGCAACTCTTAAGGACCTCACTCTTAAGACTGCTTTCCTAATAGCTATCACCTCCATTAGGAGAGTAAGTGAACTACAGGCTCTTTCTGTTCTAGACCCCTTCGCAACAGTTCACAAGGATAAGGTGGTTCTCCGCACACACCCAAGGTTTGCACCAAAATTCATCTCGAAATTTCATGTAAACCAGTCAATAGAACTACCAACGTTCTTTCAAAACCCTTCCAGCTTGGGAGAAAAAAGTCTGCATACACTAGATGTACGCAGAGCTGTCATGTTCTACATGGAAAGAACCAGACCACTGAGAAAGACTAACCAGTTCTTTGTCTCGGTGGCAGCAGGAAGAGAAGGAGATGCAGTCTCAAAGTCCACTATATCTAGATGGATTGTTCAATGCATCACTCTTTTACGCTCTTGCTAAGAGAGAACTACCCTTCAAGCCAGGAGCACATTCCACTCGAGGCACTGGGGCTTCCATAGCGTTCATTGCAAATGTTCCCCTTGAGTCCATCTGCAAAGCGGCTACCTGGAGTTCTGTGCACACCTTTACAAAACACTACTGTCTAGATGCACATTCTAGATCTGACTCCCAGATGGGACAGGCAGTATTAAGACATCTTTTCTCTACTGTTCCTTCTCATAACCCACCGCCAACTCCGGGTACTGCTCGCTAGTCTATGCACAGCATGTGATTCTATGCAGATTAACAAACATCAGAAGACAATGCATTACTTACCGTAAAAGCATTTAGCATTTCTGATGGTTGTATCTGCTTAGATTCACATGCGCCCACCCTTCCTCCCCGCTCGGATGGAAGGAACATAGACATCTTTCTACATCTCTCTTTTCTGTACTCACTCACGTATAGAAGGCTCCCTCAGGGCAGAAAAAATACAAACCGAGGGACCTCGACGCGTGAGGGATTGTGGGTACAACACACGTCACTATAGGGATAGTGTTAGACATGCCTTGTCGACGTCCCCTTTTCGACTATGAAAAACAAAATGCAATACTCCGCAGTGACCACTGGATGTCGGACCTATGCACAGCATGTGAATCTAAGCAGATACAACCATCAGAAATGCTTTTACGGTAAGTAATGCATTGTCATACTCCACCACAGAAAAAGAGCATATCTTGCCTACGGTTGAGCTGTCCTTGAGAATCTCCGGCAACACCGGCTGTATGCCAAGCTAGAAAAGTGCTTCTTCCATGTAACGGAGGTAGAGTTCCTGGGTTTCATCCTCCCCCCACAGGGCATTCGAATAGATGCACGAAAGGTAGATGCCATTCTTAACTGGCCTTCACCGTCACCTGTGAAAGCAGTCCAGAGCGTGCTCAGATTTGCAAATTTCTACCGCTGTTTCATCCTGGGGTTCTCTCAAATTGTCCACCGATCACTTCCCTGCTGCGAAAGAACAAGCATTTCAACTGGTCCGCAGAGGCAGAAGAGGCCTTTCAGAATCTGAAACAGAAATGTACCTCCGCTTCGGTTCTACAACACCCCCTGCCTGACCTCCCGTACATGGTCGAAACCAATGCCTCCAATATTGCGATGGGAGCGGTCCTCTCACAAAGAAACCCAGACACTGGTCAATTACACCCAGTGGCGTTCTGGTCACGCAAGTTCTCGGCACCAGAGTTAAATTATGCAATCACGGACCAGGAGCTTCTGGCGATCAAAGCAGCATTCAAGGCATGGAGGAATTTTCTCTTGGGGGCCAGGCATACGGTCACTGACAATCTCAACTTGCAATACCTAAAAACAGCTACAGCACAGTCATCCCACCAACTCTGATGGGCCCTCTTCTTCGCTGAATCAGACTACGTAATCATATACAGACCTGGGGTACGCAACGGAAAAGCTGATGCCCTGTCTCATGGGTGAGGGAGAAGACTTATATACAACACCAGATTCAATAGCTATTCCGGAGGAGAAGATCCTAGGTGTCCTTACAGCAGCTTCACCCCTGGGTAACCTAAAAACGAAAATCCAACCTTTTGTGGACAGGAAGATCCAGCAGACATGGGTTGCGAAAAGGGAGCGACACGCTCACCGACAGGCTACCATATTTCCAAGGGCACCTTTATATCCAAACAAGGAATTGCAAGACCGGGTTATTACTAATTACCACCACTCCCTAGTGGAAGGGCACCCAGGAGTAACCAAAACATTGGCTAAGGTCAAAACGAATTACGGGTGGCCAACCTGGCGAAAGGACATAATCCGGTTTGTATCAACATGTGGAATCTGAACGCAGAACAAATCCCAAAAACATGCCAGTCTCCTACGCCGTTTGGCGGTGCTGCCTACACCCTGGCACATGCTATCACTTGACTTTATTACTGACCCCCCAACCCTCTGTAACGGCTATACTACCATTTTAGTCGTGGTAGACTTAAATTGCCCACTTTATTCCACTGAAAGGCCTTCCGACCGCTTCCACCTTGGCTAAGGTATTCCTGGAACAAAACATACGGTTACACGGGTTCCCATCAGCCCCGGTGTCAGATCGAGGTGGCCAGTTTTATGTAAAAATTTTGGAAAAGGGGTTGTGAGCTCGCAAAAATCAACCTCTGTCTGTCCACAAGCCATCATCCCCAGACTGATGGTCAAACTGAACGGACTAATCGAACACTGGAGTAATACCTGAGGTGTATGTTACACAGAACAGGACACCTGGAAGGATGTGTTCTGGGTAGCCGAATATGCATACAACTATTCTACCCATACCAGTACAGGACATAGCCCTTTCTACATCATGTTTGGGCGGCACCCACGAATGTCCCTTTTTGATCCGCCCGAGACACTAGAGATGCCGGCAGTAACAACCTTACACACCACAATCACTCATGTTCTCAAGGCTGCAACCGAACACCTAGCCAAGTCCGAAGAAAGACAGAAGCAGTTTTTGGACCAGCATTGAAAGGAGGCTCCAGCTTACCAGGTCGGGGATGCAGTGTGGTTAGCATCCAGACACTTCCCTATGAAAAGGTCTCGAACGTTCCACCCAAGATATCTAGGTCCATATATCATCAAATCAGTGGTCAATCCGGTAGCAATGAAACTGGCCCTACCTCCCAACATGCAAATACACCCAGTATTCCACGTTTCTCTCCTGAAACCAGTTAAGCCCGGTACATGGATCAAAACACCTCCAACCCCTATAATCGTGGATGGTGAGCCTGATTTTGAAGTCAGAGACACCCTAGACTCTAAGTGGGTCCAGTCCAAGTTGTATTAAATTGTAGACTGGAAGGGGTATGAGCCACAAGACAGGACTTGGGAGCCCAGCGACCATATTCATGCTCCACGGCTGGTCAAACGCTTCCATCACAATCTTCCAACCAAACCTGCACCAGGGGAAAAACCGCCCTTGAGAGGGGCCTTGGTGGGGAGTACTGTCAGGATCAACTGCCCAGGAGCGCACATACCCAGTCACCCCCGTGTTGTAGTGGGATCTTTATTGAGACATGCTTGGAGGGGTGGGGGGGCATCTTGCTTAAACCCCATGACACACAGAAAAGAGTCACCTGGACCTTGTCCTGGCGTCTCTGGCGCGAGATTCACGAGAAGGAGCAGCGTGAGGAAACACTAAGAGGGAACCACTTCCTGGCCCTCCAAATATGGCAGACACTGAGCCACAACCCCTGCTTTCATCCTGGCTAGACTATTGGGTGTGGCTGGGCATGGTTGGCTAAGTCCCACCCCTGCCTGAGTTTGTGCTTCTCATTAATCTGCTCTACTGCAGCGTGATGCTCACCGCGACCGTTACCAGCAACCTGCAGAGGAAATACAAGAAAACTTTAGCAAGACAAGGATATGATTTAAGGCCGTAGTTATACTTACCTGAGTATCCTGTAACACGGTCCAGACAACGATGGAGAACGGTTACCTCGTCACCACTTCACGAGCGGTTTGCTTCATCGTTTCACAAAGCAGCTCTCCACAGAACTGGTCACCGGCACCTGGAAAGAAATAAAGACCGATAAGAACACGGACGCCAGCAGGAGAACGCAACCCGCGTCCCTCTTGCAACACCAAGGTGAGCCCCCACTTACCTGCCAATGCGGCTCAGCGCTCCTGATCCCCTAAGCACTATCCATTCGACTTGAGTAGGATCGGAGCTCTCGCGCTCAACCAGCTGAACCCGGCTCCTGCAGACAAAAAACAAAAACGAACAACAATAAGAACATTACAGTGGGCAAGGCAAAGACTGCAAAAGAGGGGCAGGACAAGTCGACACCACAGCTGGTCTGAGCTAGGACTTCACATGCTCAGGAGCCAGTGAAGTAACTGGATACCTACAGGCAAAACTGCGCCCCTTGAAACTGCACCCCTGCTGAGAACCAGCAGGACGGAGAGCCACAAACCAAAATCACAAGGTGAGGAATTTACCGGAGAATTTAAATCACCAGTAATGAAGAGGGGTACGGGGAGGTGTAGCGGGGAAGGCACGAGCAATCTTGATTTACCACACTTTCCCATCATAGGAGCAAACCCGCACCAATACCATACCTGTGCAGGACAGCAGGTCAAACGCAGCACCCTGGAATTGACTTGGCAGACACCCACATGCCTACGAGCACCCGATGCCCCCTTGTAGACAAGGTGAGCGTAATACTCCTTTGGTGGACCTACAAGGACAATATTCTGAATGGATGACCTTTTTGGCACCCAGGGCTGGAGATAAGTTACGGATGCCTCACTCATGGGTTGAGGAGCCCGAGCCAAAAATCTGATAGTCAGTAGTTGGTTTCCATTGGAGTCCAGACTACACATCAACCTTTTGGAGCGGAGGGCAATCAGACTAGTGCTGAAGGCCTCTGTACGGGGTTGGAATGTCCTGATAATGACGGACAACACAGTGGCCATGTACTTCCTCAATAAGAGATGGTGTAGGGTCACTAACACTGTGCAGAGAGACAATGCATCTCTGGTTCTGGGCTAGTCCAGAAGTAATCTCCCTCTCAGCAGTGCACCTATCCAGAGAGGAGAGCATGGCAGCGGACACTGAGTAGGCAGAGGACAGTCTCCCACGAGTGGGAACCAGCTCGAAGTCCTTGAAGAGTTCTTTGCCCCTTGGGCAACCCCTCAAGTAGACTGTTCGTGACCAGTCTCAACCAGAAATGTGAGCTGTTCTACTCCAGGGAATTTCCTCAGAGGCTCTAGGGGCCGCGTTCGTAGTGGACTGGGAGTTTTATGCGTTTCCTCCAGTCCCGGTCATTCCTCAAGTAATCAGGAGGTTGAGAAAGTTCAGGAAATCCATGATACTAATTGCTCTGGTTTGGGCCAGGATGATCTGGTACCCAGACCTTCTGGACATTTCCATCTGCCCTCCAATGCATCTTCCACAAAGAGAGGACCGTCTCTCGCGAGAGGAGGGTTGGGTTCTCCATCCAGAGGTCAAGACCTCAACCTTTGATGCATGGTTTGAGAGGTTGAGAAAAGAATTGGGACCTCCCGGAAGACATGGAGATTTTGCTTTCGACAAGTAGGTCAGCAACAAAGTAAGTCTCTGTATCGTTGCAGTTGGAACAAGTTTTGCATCTGGTGCATCGAAAAAGAATGTGGATCCTTTTCAGTGTGATACTCCTATGGTGTTGTCTTTCTAATTGCATTTGGCAAATCTGGTGCTACAGATTGGTACCATCAAAAGGGCACTTGGCGTTTCATTTTTTAAGCACACGTCGGAAGAAACTTCATAGTTCAAAATGCCACTGATTATTCAATTTCTAAAAGGCCTCACAAATGTGTTCCCTCCTGTCTCATTTCTGGTCCCTGTTTGGGACTTCAATCTAGTGCTGACATTTCTTATGCACGTTCCCTTTGAGCCGCTTCACTCATGTCAGTTGACTTTTAAAACCATTTTATTATCCTCAGCCTGCAGGGTGAGGGAGTTACAAGACTTATCAAGTAAGCCACCTTTTACTACTTTTTCTAAGGACAAGGTTGCCCTGAGAGTTGAACAAGATTTATTTGTATTTTTTCCATGAATAGTATCAAACTTTCACATTTCTCAAATTGTTCTGCCAACATTCTATCCACCTCCCCACCCTAGTAAGGAGGAAGAGAGAATACATAGGTTAGAACATAAGAGGCGCTTAGCATTTATATATCACGAATGGCTAAAATAAGACTAGATGACCAACTCTTAGTGGGGTACAATGGACACAAATTGGGTCTGGCAGTCACAAAGCAAACATTATCCAGATGGATAATCCTATGTATTACAGAATGCTACAGGCTGCAAGGAAAGGATCCCCGAGAAGGCCCAAAGGCTCACTCCACAAGGGGCATGGCTACAACTTCTGCCTTACAAAGAGGGGTGCCAATGAATGACATTTGTGCGACAGCCACCTGGTCTACCATTCATACCTTCACAAAACACTACTGCTTGGACTCTGCTTCAGATCAGGAAGGAGGATTTGGAAAGGCAGTTCTGAATTCCATTCATGACGAAACCTAAGAATTCTATTTATGATTTGAAAATGCGTACTCCCTCCTCAAAACCTTACACTGCTTTGGCAGTCTATCTAAAGATGAGCTCTTGTGGGAGGACACAATCCATTCGAACAACAAGTTACTTAACCCTAGTAACGTTCTTTTGACTGGATGTTCCTCCCACGCATTCCGCATGGCCCCTCCCAGCTTACTGCGCAGTAGAATTCCATGCATTACAACTTGCACTCTTTCAATGTCTGATAATGTCTTTGACACGCTAATGTAGGTAACCCTGTGGGAAGAAGGCGAAAAAAAATGGAACTGAAGCTAACTGGTGCTGCACATGCTATCGATACCTGTGATGTCTATCTTGCGACGGTGGCCCTCGAACATTGAGTCGATCGCATCGACACACAGCCCTCTCTGCTGGGAAAGAAAAGTGAAGACTTTTTTTTTTTCCAAAGGAGCAGATGCTGGAAGTGAAGATATCTAAACATGAGGAATACGTGGGCGGAACATAGTCGAAAGAATATTACCAGGGGTAAGTAACATGTTCTTCTCACTGCTCCGGTACCTTTTTGGTTTCGATGTCAGGCTAACCTGAATGGCTGTGGCAGTGATTTTATCCTACCTACTTTTGTGCCATTTTTACTCCCTGGCTTTCCTCCCAGCCTGCGGTAGTGCACAGAAGGGTCCCCATGTCACCAAAATGGCGACTGTTCTTTCGTCATTTCATATTTGCTTGTCCCTTCTTGGTCTTGTTGGGTGTGGGAGGTCCTGGTATGACACTTGTCTTCGCAGGAATCCTTTGTGAACCCGGCCAAGGCTCAAGAGTGTCTGTGAGGACAGGAAACGGGGGAGGACTCGAGCTCTGCTTTTTTGTCTTCTGGTGTGCCTGCCTGGCACTACTTCACCGGAGGGGTGAGGGGGAGAGGCTGAAAGAACAGCCACCACCCACAGTTTGAATTGTACATTTGTGCTGATTGGCTAGTTTCCTGCATAAAAGGCACGGATCCTGAGGCTGAAGACCAGCTAACCCCTGGAAAAAGACTCAACAAGGAAGAAAAGGTGTCCACCACAACTTCCAGACGACTAGAGCCACCTTCTGTGTAATCGCTGCTGTCTGACCTCTTCTTCCAAGCGTCAGGAGAACTCTGAAGAAGACTACTCTGCCTTTAGACTGGTGGGACCAATCAGTTTGGCGATCTACATTTTGAGCCATCCCACGACAAGCTGTGACCTTCACAGGCTGCAAACGGCCAATACCCTGTGACCGATGCCCACTGTGAAGTGCATAGTCTTCCGAAGATCGAATCTTCCCGAAACTGTTGCCTTCTGCCGGACCTCCAAAGGCAATTTGATGTCCCCTCCCCAGAGTGCTGTACCAAGATATCGAGACGAATCGACCGGGCGGTAATCGTTTTTCACTGGTGTTTCTCAAAGGCACCAAAACCACAGAACCCCAAATAATCCATTGCTGGGAGCCTCTTCACACTGCTGCGAGATCCACTCCAGCTTTCCTTCTTTCTGCCTGACCAAGAATCCGGTGACTAGGTACTCTGCAACTTGGAGGCATCGTGCTGCAACCTCTTCATTCCTAAGTGACGGTGAGACTCTTGGTAGAACTTGTCTAGAGCTGGATTGCTGCCCCCGTGTTGCTAAAGTATTGAATGGTGTGTTTGGGAGTTTTCCCATACGCATTCTCCCAGCCATAACGCCTGTGAGTCCTGCAGGGGGATCTGGCGGGTAGGTGACTGTCCAATGAGGACAGCCAGCCTCCCAGTTTGAACTGGTTTCAGCCAGGTGCACTGCAGGGCAAGAGGCTGGGAAGTTTGGTCGACCTCCCCCGCTGCCGGTCCTGCCAGGTGCTCTGGGAACATTTACAGGCTTGCTACAAGAAGCCGCCAAGGACAAAAGGACAAAGGAACCTTCCTCCACCCAGAATTGTAGAGTCCAGAAAGGACAAGCCATCTAGTTCAGGGCTTAAAAAAAGTAAGGCCTCCATTTTTGGTTTATGGTGTGACTTATGTGCCTGCCAGTGCCGCATGTGATAAAAAGTGCAGAAGGTACACTGCCACCTGGCTGAACAGATGGGCTTGTTACAGTAACGAAATGTTACTGCAGAGTCGAGAAAAGGATACACTGTTCCCCCTCAGCACTCAGCATAAGGTCCTGTGTGCTGATAGCATAAGAGAAAACAAAGGTCTGATAAGTTATCCCCATGCCCTGATAACTGCAAGTGTTAGTCAGGTGAAGAAAAACGATGGAGAAGCTCTAGTAGCTTCTAACACTGCACAAAAGGTGCTGTGTTGCTTCACTAGAAAGCAGATGCCTACGAATCTGAAGAAAGCATAACTGAAAAGAAAACCCAAAGGGACTAAAAAGGCTCCTTATGCTAGAGTAAAAGGAGGGTTGAGCGTGGAAAAAGGTTACCACTAACAGAGGAGAATTAGTCGGAAAATCCAGGTGTCCAGCTGAAAGTGCTGGTGAACTTGCAAGGGGTGGGGATTTCACACACAAAGATAAATCTATCCTAACTTATGCTGCAGGAACTGGATTTTGCAGGGAAGGTTGTGGTGTGAGAGTGTGTATGCTACTGATCACGATTCGCACTGTTGCTTTCCCCAAAATCTTACTTTCATAGATTTTTCGTTAGCAGCTCTTGAGGGAAATAAAACTGCCTATTGCGCTTCTAAAAAAGCTGCACTATTGTGCATCTGGCATCCGGAACGTAACACTGTAAAAGCGTTTATAAAATC
This sequence comes from Ambystoma mexicanum, assembly GCF_040938575.1. NCBI lineage: Eukaryota > Metazoa > Chordata > Amphibia > Caudata > Ambystomatidae > Ambystoma > Ambystoma mexicanum. The sequence goes on along the minus strand of NC_090929.1, from coordinate 1,109,162,690 downwards.
ACCGCCGCATCCACCACAAAGTGTTTTTTTTCCCTGGCATTCAATTTATTGTGCAGCTTAAAAGCTACACACCTTGCCACATCCTGCATAGGGTTTGCAACGTTGCATAAACGTTTGCCTGCCATCCTAACACCGTACAAAGGGCCTTGTGATTGCCCAGCTATTACACTGCCTGACCTGCTGAAGACCATTCCAAATGGCTGCCCCTTGCACTCTGGAGTGCCCCCTATCCTGCTAACCAGGCTACAGTAGCTGGCCAATGGGGATGCGGGAGCCACAACATCGAACAGGCCAATCCGAAGCCGGCAGGCTCAGCCGGCCTTACGCCGAAGGCCCGCACCTAAGGCCCTTTTGGCACCCCTGTTAGCGCACCGAGGCACACATAGAGGACAGTAGCCCTTGGACATAACCATCAGTGCCCATGTTGATTTTTAGCATCTAGCTACCCTGCCATTTGAATGTTGATATTAGCATCTTTCTGCCTTGCCACTTGAATGTTGAACTTAGCATCTAGCTGCCTCGCCATTTTAATGTTGTTGAACATGCCCAATTGATTGCTGCCGCCCGCTGCCATAATTAATTGTTGTTGAAGCGGCCCTGATCAACTGTGTTACTGCCTGCCCCCATCAACGGTGTTAGTACCTGCCTGCCTGTACATCTGTTGTCCACAAATGTAGCCCCTTGCACACACCCCACAGCGCCTACGCACCTCCATCCTCCATCCCTCATCCTCCATCATCGTATCTCTCTCCCTTCTGGCCATCTGCAGTATGCTGCCTGCGCAACCAGACCAGCATGCTCACCCATGCCCTCCTCCACCATCTGACTTCATACACTCCACACCATCGTCTGCACTCCAACCCACACTCAACCACCATACCAATCTGATCGGACATCGCCCACTCCACCTCAGGCTCTGTAGACTAAGAACACGCAGCAAACCCCTCCTAGCTCTCCGCAGCACTCCACACTCCTTAGGAACAGACTTCGCTCTCGCACCCACACATCAGTCGCCCAGCCTCACCTCTCTGACCATGCTCACTACCCTAACACCCATCACGCCGCACCTATCACGCCCCATCCTCCCACACTCAAACACGCACCCTCCACCTCCAGCACCCCCCAAAAAACACACACACACACACACACGCGCGCACACGCACACACACTTTAAGATGTGCACTCATCAATGCGCGCTCTTTCCATGCTCATGCCATTGAAATCAGTGACCTTATCACCACCCACAATCTTGACCTACTTGCCATATCCGAAACCTGGCTCCATGAAGCCTCCAGTCCATCCATCCACCTCGCCCTCCCACAAAACTATACCGTCCTCAGACAGGACCGTAAGAACTCTAAAGGTGGTGGCGGCGTTAACCTCATCTTTAAAGAACCCCTCGCCATGAGAATGTGTAATCAACAATGGAACAATGACGCTGATCTCCTCATTGCTAAACTAGCCCTCTCCCCTAACTGCACCATAAACTTTATCACCTACAGACCACCAGGATCACCCCCTGACTACCAAATGCAACTCCTCCAAAACATAGGCAACAACCTCAAAAGCGCCCTTCTAGGGGATATTAACCTTGGCTTATTTGACCCGAAGGACAAAGCAGTCGCTAACTCAGCCAAATAACTATCACACATAACCAAGGCAGATCCATTGACTGGCTAGCTGATCACAACTGCTCATCTGCTATCACCTCCATCTCGGCCCTCCCATGGACAGACATTACCTCATTCAATTCTCCATTCCTACCACACCCACCCATGAAACCTTCTCATGCCCCTCCCGCTAAAGTAAGAAGCTCCAAAAAACTCACTGCTTCCAATCTCATTCCTCTCCTCGATATCCCTGATCTCAAGCCTCCATTTACCCATGACCGTACCTCCCTCGCCAACATCTACTCCAGTGCACTCACTAAAGTCATCAAACTCATTGCCCCTCTAGAAGATAAAAAGGGAAAGAATCCATGCACTGCAACTCTTGGTTCACTGAAGAACTATCTGACCTTCGTACCAAGAAGCGCAAAGCTCTATCAAGATGGCAATTAGCGCCTAACCAATCTTCTCTTAAAGATTTCAAACTGATCTCGTCGACCTACAAAAAAGCTATATTCCACGCTAAATCCGAATCCTATAACCAGAGAATTACTAATGCCAGCTCCAAATCGAGAGAAATATTCTCCATAGTCAAAGAACTCACCACACCTGCCTCCAGCCCAGACGAAATCATCAAGGATGAAGCATGGTGCACAGGCATTCAGTCTGCCCTCCTGAATAAAGTCAACACACTCCAAAAAAAAATAGCCTCCCAACGCAAAGCTCTCAACACCCCCACCTGCTCGCCCACACCTCCCACCAACAACTCTCCCTCACAAACACCCCTTTTTGCTTTCAGAGAAGTCTCAGAGACGGAAGTCAAGGACCTCCTCAAAAAAAATCAAACCTTTGACATGCAAAGGGGATATCTGTGCACCCTCCTTAATCAAAGAGTGCTCAGAACCCCTCACCCCCATCATCACGGCTTTCATCAATGCCTCATTCGCATCTGGAACCGTACCACAGTGCCTAAAAGAAGCTTGGGTTCGCCCGCTCCTGAAAAATCCCTTTCTCGATCCTTCCTTCCCCTAATAACTATCTCCCAATCACCACCGTCCCCTTCCTCCTCAAAATCCTAGCTGCACACAACCAAATCCAACACTACATGGAAACCAACACCATCCTAGGCAAAAGACAATCAGGTTTCCGCAAAGGCCACGGGACTGAAACTGCCCTTCTAGATCTAAAGAATCAAATTACCAAGATAATGGACACAGGCAAACCTGCTCTCCTCCTACTGCTCGACCTCTCTGCAGTATTCGACCTGGTCGACCACAGCATTTTCACATCTCACCTCTTCAATTCTGCACACTTCTCTTACAAGGCAACCACTTGGATCACATCCTTCCTTGAAGGTAGGGTCATGAAAGTGTACTCAGACCAGGCCAGAACTCCTCCACCCGTCCTAGAAGAAGCCATCACGCCAACCAACTCAGAGTACCCACTGTAAGAAGAGCCAAAGCCGGCAGCATTGGCTTCCCACACATAGCACCTAAGCTCTGGAATGCCCTCCCCAACTCACTCAGAGCAGAACCATCGCTGTACTCCTTTCGAAAATCCCTCAAAACTACACTATTCAACTAACATCCTCCCTACTTCACCTACACGTGCTCTTACGTCTGCTACGTAATTTGTCATGTAATGAAATTTGCTTTGTAACCATCTTCCTTCCATTGTAACCAGATTATGTCTTCATGTAACAGCGCCACTATGCCCCGGCTGACGTGCGCTTTAAACAAATTCGAATATATAAAATAAATTGTTGGTCCAAGTCAAAGCATGTTGGCCCTAATTGTCCATGTAGGGATACTGTATTGGCTACAATCCTATTTTAATTCTTGTTTTGGGGACTAGTTGCCACAATCGATCTACAGTGGGGTCAATTGAAGCTAGTAAAGCCAATAAGATTCACGGGTTTTCTGGTCCAACTTGTTTTTCTGCTTGCAGTTTGTCTAGCCCCTCCGAAGAAGGCAGTCTTCAACTCAATCCACCTGTCGTCCTAGCACAAACTGCGCTCTTCAAACACAAGCCAGCAGGCACCACTAGTCCTTTCTTCCCCACCCCTAAACATTGTACTATATATTTTTCATACTCTGAAGTTGGATAACATTCTTGATGTGTTAATTGGAAATACCATGGACTTGATCAAAGACGCATATGATTCAATACATTGCTTGCTCATTTAGTACACTACACAGTGTTTAATTGGTTTGTCCTTGAATATGCCCAATCACCAACATATAGTGGATGTTGCTTGTAGCTTTTTTTATTCTCTCATTTGGTGTTTTGCCTTTTCTGTTTTTACAGTAGAGCATCTGTTTCTCTTTCTAGGTCGTAATGAGAAAGGACAACTAGGGCATGGGGACATACATAGAGTGGATGCCCCTAAACTTATTGCGGCCCTGAGTGATGAGGTGATGGTTGCTGCGGCCTGCGGTCGTAACCACACGCTGGCTTTAACAGGTAATGTGGGCTTCGGAGAATGGCTTTGGCGATGCACAAGGTATGTGAAGCATTCCATGTGGCACAGGATTGTGTGGCACAGTGGGATGTATCATGTGGGTCCCTCTAGTAACTAACATTAAAAGGTAACTGGGCTGAAGGGACTAATGTAGGTGGATGATGGCATGATATTTATCAGATCCCAGCTCTTCATTCCTGCAGGAGAGGACGATGAACCCACCAGACACCTTAGGTTAGCCTGTTCAACAATCTTAGATTTAATAATTACTGGACTGATAACCCCCGGGGGGAGGGGGGGGGGGGGAAAGGGGAAAGTGGATAAAATAAAAATTCTGGTCTCCGCTGCACACTGCACCTACGGCCTCAATTTGAAGTCTGTGCTGACATGCTGTAAAACAGTCTTTCTGAAGTCCAACTTAGTAAAACCATTTGTTAGGGAGAATTCTCAGAAATGTGCTAATTTCTCTCTACCTTAACTTTGCTAGATTTTGAGGAATTTTTAACCTGGAGCGAGTGAGACCCTTTTTCACATGCTCTCGTATTTTAATGTGATTTTGAACTCGGTTTCCTTTGGTTGTGGAGTCTGACTCCATAGGCATCATCTTTTACATTGTCACACAGAACCTTTAGTGCAGTGGCGCAGAGAAGTCTTTCAGATTTCCCAAAGGTTTAAATACCATCTCTTGGTTAAACTACTGTTTCCAAGAGCAGTAAAGTGAAATTGACTTTACTTACATTTTTGTAACTTTTTAGACCAAGCACACACTATCTTACAATACGGTGCTGGAGGGGTTACTTACTATCCCCTTTGTCTAACTTCTCATGTGACATTTTTATGTTAGCCTTTCCTCGATGAAGGGCTGGTGGCAGTGGTTTACTTGTAACTACCGTTGTTTTTCTACCGCAGGCTGCGTTGGCAGCCACGGTAAAGCACCCATGGGCCGGTCGTCTTTTTTTTTTTTCCGCCATTTCTGTGTGGAAAGGTCTTTCTTGACATTTACTCTGCGTGCCAAACCAGGTTTGGTCCCTTTGTTCGTTTTGTCTTTGGTGGGATTCAAGAGGTGAAGCCCCCTTCTGGCTCCAGGGTGTCTGGCGGGGGCAGGAAGCGAGGGAGGTGTCCGAAACTCCCTGTGCTTAGTCTCCTAGGAGACAGGAATGCACTCTTAGGTGATTGGCCGGCTGACTGTCCGGCAAGGACAGCCACTGTGCTGGGTGACTGACCGGTAGGCTGGAATGAATGGGAGAAACTTACATAAAAGGCGAGGCTTGGAAGGCTGAGTCGACCACTAGACGAAGGAATCCGAACAAGAACTTGAAGATGACATCTACTGCAACTCCTGGACCGTTGGTTTGCCCAGTGAAGCTCTGCTGCTGTGCTGAAACTGCAATTTCGTTTTGACTAGAGAAGCCCACAAGGACGACTTCTCCCTTTTGGGTTGGTGGGACCAATCAACTGCAAAGTAAGCCACCTGGACATCGCCTCGAAGCTATTTGAATTTCCACTGCAGTTGCAGCTGGAACCGAATAGCCAGGGAGAGGAACAGATTGTGTGTTGCTTTTAAGCTGGCCAAGAGCTCCAGGAAGATCCTCTGGACTCCCAGGAAGAATGATTGACTGAGCCTGAGCCCCTTTGTCACACGCCGAAGGAACTGGCGTGTGTGGAGCAAGTGGCGCCTGAGCGGCCATTGCTTTCCCCAACATGTTCCTCACGTTGTCGGTGTGACGGTCTAGCTTCCTGCAGCCGTACGGCCATAGGAAGCTTTTTCCATCCACCGAACCCGGAAGCCTACGCGTTGCAACCCATTCGCATTAGGCTTCGGGTCATAAGCTGCAGTAATTTTCCCTCACTCTGTTAGTGCTTACCTGTTCCTGTTGCTTGCTTCCTCGCGGGCTTCTTGGCTCCTCGCATTTATTTTTATCCTTTCCACCAGCACATTCTTCTTTTCTTTGTCGGCCTTCCCCCCGCCCCCCTTTTTTACCTTGCGTTACTATTTTTTCTTATGTACCTGCTTATTGTCTTTTTCTTTAATTTCTATGATTTTTGCTTCCTTTTTCTTTGTCCTGCAGTGTTGTTAGGTCCACTTTTCTCCCTACCTGTATTTGGCTGCTTATTCCTCCCATTGTACTTCAGCTTGGCTGGCCTTGGACTGCTTTCCACTCCGGTCATCGCCATCTTCAAGGGAAAACACAGCCTCCGGAAACATTTTCAACCATTGCCCAGAGAGGGTTTTATTATGCCGCAAGGCTTTTTCCCCTAATTGTTTGTTCTGGAAGAGGCCCCCCCCCCCCAGACCTCTCTGCCCTAAGGTCAGGGAGGCTTCCTTCCGGTGCAGACCTTATCTACCTACCAAAAAAGGCTCTGTGGAAGAAGAGATTTGTGCGCCAAGTGGACACCCAGCACCTCAGGTGAGGAGGAGGGCGAGTGGATTGACCAAGAACAGGGGAACCCTACCATTGACACCCCTCAACAGACTGCGAGACCCCAGATGCAAGGAAAGCCCATCTCGACGGCCAGTAACTGCAGTGTTGCTATTTGCGGTAGACGCAGGGAGCTGAAACACCAAAGTGCCACTTGTTTGAAGATTTCTAGTTGCGGTCGGTGACCGACCCATTGCAGTGTAGGAGTCCTCCCTCTTGTCCCCACGACTGAGTCACAGAAACACCAGGATCTGCAGAGCTGCCCTGGAACAGAAGCCTCCTGCTGCACTTTTCTTCAACCTTAAGGTACCGTACAGTCTAAGAACTTAACTCTTGATGTGCCACCTTGCTTGATCTCAGTTGAGACTTGTCTCGGTTGCTCCTGTAGAGTTGTTTGCATCTTCTACTACTCACAGGCCTAACAGTTTATGACCCTACATTTGGTTCTACTTTTGCTACAAAGATTTCTAAAACTTTGCAAGACTTTTACTTATCTGCAAGAAGTGCTTCCGTTCATCTTTTTTTAACTTCACATTGGCTGGCCTGGCCCCCTGAATGACTCTTCTCTCCTCAGTTTGTGTTTTGCCTCCCTTCCAGGAAAGGGTTAATTGACTTTGCATTTTTTTTTATTTGGTTTTATTGGTTTTAACAAAGGAACAAACAAGATGGAAAATGTATTACATGTTTCACCGTAATAATCGTATGATTGCAGGACAAGGAAGGTATACATGATGTCAAAAAAAAAAAAAATCTGCAACATATGTTACATTGGTTACATCCGGATATGTCCATCTTAGCCTAGCAAACCCTACCCTCCCGTTCTCCCCCCCCCCCCCCTTCCTTGATTGAGCACACGTCCATTAAATGTTGTGAAAGCACGGGGACTTCGAAAGTGTTTTATTCAGATTACCGTTGTCTGGTGCCACCTATTGCAAAGTCTCTTCCATTGTTTTCTGTCGAGTTTTGCCTTTTCATCAGGGCCCGGCAGGCTCCTCCGATTGGGGCTCAGTCTGTTGTGAGATATTTATTTTTAAAGTCCATCCATAGGGCTTCACATTGGGCGGCTTTGCCGTGCAGGGAGGCGGTTATTGTCTCCATTAGGTAGATGTTTGTGGCTAGAGTGATCCATTCCTTCTTACCGGGCACCGTTGTGGATTTCCATTTAATCACTAAGCGGGCCCTGGCCGCTAGCAGTAAGTGGGCAGTCAAGCCTTTCACTTTGGTCCATTCATCTTTATCCAGGCCGAAATAGTATTAGGTAGGGATCGGGGTCTCTTTGAATACCTTCTATCTCTTTTATCCACCGCAAAACCTCGTTCCAGAATACTTTGATGTGCTGGCAGCCCCACCACGTGTGCCAATAGGTGGCTATTTCTCCGCATTTCCTCCAGCATGTTGGACTCATTGTTTGGGACATTTTGGAAAGTCTAAGGGGGTTGTATTGCCATCTGTGTAGCAATTTGATGGCATGAAGCTTGTATTGACTGGATATGGACGTTTTGGAGGCCGCTTTACACATTGTTTCCCATAGGTCGGGATGTATTTCTTCCCCAAAGTCTTTTTCCCATCTCATTTGCAGGGGTTACGTTGACCCGTCGCTATTGAGTGGGCCCGAACCCCAAAACTTAAGGCCTCCCTGCTTCTACAGGATGCTCCGCTCCTCACCTCTAGCATACTTGGTCTCCTGCAGGAGCAGTATGTCCAATATTGGATCTGTGAAATTCCCTGAGGACCAAGGACCTTTTTGTGAGTTCAAGCCTTTCACATTAATAGTCCCGACCCTGAGTGAGTCCTTCATGTGTTCATCGGATGTCGCCATAGTTGGGTATCTTTGGAGGATCTCTCACTTCAGGCCCCCAGGCCGATGTTCGATTCTTCCATCCCATGCTTTCAGTAATAAAGCGAATTCGTTCAGAAGTTGGTGCTACTGTTATCAAGTTTCTCTTCTCCCTTCCCCTGCACCCCCCTCACCCCTCCTCCCTGAGTTGATGGTGTTCAAGTTAACCCAAGAACTGAAGATGTGCCATTTTAGGCACTTTGACGGCTTCCGATTCGGACTTGGTGGAAATGTTCAGTCCAGTATCGGACCACCAGTGGAGACTGTTACTTCACAGTCCCATTCGAGTATGCTATCGTAACATACCATGAGCCCCCCTTTCCCACCCCACCCCCCAACATTTGTTTTAATAATAAAAAGAAAACAAAGGTGTAACGATACTTGCGCTCTCCGGCCTTTTCTTCGGATGCTCATTTCCCCCCCCCCCACTTCAGGAGGGGGTTTTGCGGCCGAGTGCCGTCGTCCTGCCGGTGATCTTATCGCACTGTGACGTTGGGTGACTGTTTCCGGACATTGCAGACGTAGATTCCAATCAGTTGGCTTGCAAGGTTCTTGATTCGCTTTCATTTCCCATTTTCGGGTGTATTGTTTGGTCGCCTGTATTTCCTCGATCCTTTCACTCTTCTTCTAGGGCCCTGGAGTTCCCATTGCATTCCAGTTTGTTCATGCCCGTCTCTTTCACCCTCTCTTGGGGTCATTCCAAGAATATCCGCAATGCAGTCCTTGATCTCTTGCGCGGACCGAAGGACAAACTTGGTGCTGCCGTGTTCATATGTGAGGGAGAAGGGATATCCCCACCTGTATCTTGTGCCCTGTTCCTTGAGCCACTTCGTGAGGGGGCTACAGAGGCGCCTCAGCGCCAGTCTGAGCGAGGATAGGTCCTGGAAGATAGTAATTTGAGCACCTCCCAATGTGAGCGAGTACGCGGATCTGGCCTTCACCAGGATCCTGTTCCTGTCCTGATATCGTTGAAACCTTGCTAGGACAGAGCGTGGCCCACCGAGGGGCCCACCTGCCCTGTGGATCCGCTCCGTTTTAGGTTCTTCTATCTTGTCATCTGCCATTAGGATTTTTATGATGTTATGTATCATGGTTTTGAGTGAGTCTTCAGTTTCTCCCTCGGACTCCGGAATTCCAAAAAAATCAGAGGTTGTTCCTTCTTTCTCTGTTTTCCAAATCGTCCATTTTTAGACGCATCTCCTCCTCCCTTTTTTCCTATGTTACAAATCCTCGTGACCATTTGGGCTTCAAGAGTGTCAAGACCTTCTAATCTCTCTTCAAAATTGTCCATTCTCTGGGTGATCCTGTCGATCTTACCACCTAGGTTGGCCCCCAATGACTTTATCTCACATAGAAGTGCAGCAATGTCCCCTTTGGTGGCGGCGGCCCCCACTTCCGCTGCGTCTATTGACATTGTTGCTTTCTGTTCAGGGGTCGGGGAGAAAGGGGCATAGGTGTATTTGGCGAGCCTACTTTTTGCGTTCATAGCGTGGGTCCTAGGTTAGAGGAGGCTGACGCCCCGTAGTCGGGGGGCCTTACCCTCTTTGTAGGAGCGTGGATTGGTGGGAGCAGGGCAGGTCCAAGCGTTCAGGCCTTTGCGTGGCTCGTGGCAGGGCCAGAGAGATGCCTGTGGGATTCACTAGGTCATCCGCAGTGGAGGGGGGCTTGTCTCCAGGGGGGTTCATCCACGGATGTGTCTCACAGGGAGGGCGGGCGTACAAAATCGCCGTTATATGGACAGTCTATTTGTGGTTCAATTTTCACTGGTTGGTAGTGCTCAAGGGTTGTCGTAGGTATCAAGAGGTCTGGGGTTGCACCACCAGTGGAGGCTATCTGGTTGCCGGGCCGGGGAACACTCCTTAGTGCCTCTGATTTGGAGTGAGCGATATCTATGTCCTTCTAACAGGCTACTCTTAACAATCCAGGGGAAGAGGGTACAGCTCATTTGAAGAAGGCAATCCACTTTATTTATATTCTGCAGGGCAAGGGCAAGGCGTTGTGCTTCTGGAAAAGTCCTGGGTGGGGGAATCCCTCAGAGGAGTGTCTTGCCTCACTTAGATGCTATCTCGGGGTTAATTGCAGATGCAGGCTGATGGAGGTGATGATGCAATGAGGGTGGTGGATCTTGGCGGCATCCCCTGGTGCTCTGTGGTGTGGTAGGAATTATGGCAGAGCGATACTGAGGCTCATATGTTCATTGTTGGCCTCAACACACAGTAGCTTGTAGGTGGGTATTTGCTCAATTGTGAGCATTTGGGGCCCCAGAGGTTGAGGCCTGTGCCTTCTGTTGTCTTTGTTTCCTTCTCCCTCCGTTCCCTTCTCTCTGGTCTCTCACCCTCTCCCCTTTCTTTTCTTCTGCCTACTTAGGCGATTTTCAAGCCAATTGCGCTGTTTCAGCGCAGTTCGGGGAGTCTTGGAGGGTGGATGGGTCCTCTGGGCATGAGCGGATCTCTTCTTGCTCCACGACCTCCCCCTCAAGCGCAGGCCTCCGACGCTGCACCTGCAGGGCCTCTCGCGTATCACGCGGTCTACCCACCCCCCCCCCCCCGGCGAGGAGGGGGGAGGCGCCGGCGTGCAGCTGTAATTTCCAGCAGCTGCTGGGGTGGGGGGATGTAGAGCGGTGGTGCAGGGTGATCGCGCTACTCAGCGAGTGGTGGGGGGGAGGCGGGCACGTACCTTTCCTCCTTGGGCGGGCTCGTCCCGTGTCCCAGTTGGCGCCTCCTTCGGCGCGAACATGGGTGACACGGCGCTGGTTGTGGTGTCGCAGTCACCGCTGGCTTCTCTGGAGTGGGAGGCAGATGTCTTGTGGGGGGGTGGGGGAGGGAGAGGAGGAGAGCAAGCTCCACCAGCTCCGCAGGGCCGGCGCCTGTCACTGATTGCTGCCCAGGCTTCACAGGGTTCCGGAGCAGCTCGGGGCGGTCACAGGTGGGCTCCTCTGGAAAGGCACTTTCTCAGCCTTCTGAGCTCCATTTTGGATCGCGTTTTTCGCCAGCGTGGGGGTGAGGGATCTTCCAAAAGCTGCCCCACTATTTTGGGTGTGGGGGGATCCCAAGATGGGGGCTCAGTTCACCTTTTGGACCCACAGTGACGGAGCTCACACGGAGGGAGGATTCATCCGTGCGCCCCCTGGTGGCCAATATTGTTTTTTTTTAAAAGTACTTACCTGGTTAAGAATAATTGTGTGAATACTTCTTATTCTGAAACCTTTTCTTTGACACTCCTCAAGTATATTCTAAATGCAACAGTGATATATTAATGTCCACATACACCCTAGCTATTGAAGTCACCTGACAGTGTAGGTAGTGTCTGTGAGCCATCCCAAATGGGTATTTGCTGATTTAGCAAACTAAGAGTGTGTCTTTTTTAAGTGCATTTGTGTGTTTAATATTGCTTGCTTCTGAAGGCTTACTCTGTTTCATAATGGTTTAATCAAGAAACCTTGTGTATAAGAGTTTGTGTATAATTGTCATTGTGAATCTGTGTACCTCCCCTACAGCTCACATTGACCCCTCTTGAGATGAGCCTGACTACTCGACCACACTACCAACCTGTGTGGTACAGACTTATGCCAGATATTGGGTTCCTATTGCCAGGAGGTCAGGGTTGTTGTAGTGCACCCAAAGGGTACTGCATATGAGACCGTACAAGACTCCACTCTTAGTATAAGGCTGTACCACCTGAGTTTGTTGGTAGCGTAGCTGGAGCAGCCAGGCTTATCTTGGGAGGGAGGGCTGTATAATCGGTACAATAATGGTCCAATGAAACACTATGTATGTTAAAATAAAGGATTTATTTAAATGCAAGTAGGCCCAGATAAATCTAGGAGTATTTAAGTACTATCACACATTATTTGTAATCACAATTATAAAAACACAACACTAGGCTTGAAGGTGCACAGACCAAAGCATGAACCTGATTAGGAACACCTAACAGTAGTTCTAGGGAAGTCAAACCTTTTCATACACATTCAGTATAGGTCACACCTATTCTTGGAGTAAAAACCAATGGTTACTTTGACAATTACATTGAGTAATGCAGGGGCAGTAGACCCTAACAGTTGTAAAGTGACTATCGGTACAACTCACATAATCAGTCAACTGGACAGTATACGTTTTGTGAATAGTGAAACACTTATTCCCGGTACAGTAAAAACCTATAACTACTTTTATGATAACATACTAGGTGAGTAGAACCTAAGGATGTAATATTCAATTACAGGTGCTTTTGAGATCAGTGAAGCAGCAGTAACTCATTTTGGGATGGCACATAGCTAAGGTAAGTAAAACCCATATACTTTCTCAATCTCACAAGGAGTCCAGGTTGGATCTTTCCCAGCTATACGAGTAACTGATTGATTACTTAAAAGGTAATTGGAACCAGAGACTATGGGTTAGATAGCACAGGGAAATTAAACCCTAATGTTACACTTTACTGAATGACTCAGTTATTCTAGGTAGCCAGCAACCTAATGCAGGCTTATTCTGGACAGGCTAACAGCAAGTCAGGAGATGCAACGCCCAATTGGGGGACACTCGTACAATTATCCTAGCAGGACTAATCTGGTGAAACCAACAGTTGGGGGACACTCATAGAATTATCTTAACAGGACGAATCTGGTGAAACCAACACATTACTATTGGGAAGAGGCAAAACCCAATCACAGGTAAGTAATATCCTTCATCTACTTTCTTTTAGAATGGCGAAACAGTTTCTAAGGAAAGAAAGATGTTAACCATACTTTTAAGAATAGCGCCTCACACATCCAAGGTAAGTAAACAGGTTTGTGACCGTTCACTTTTGGAGTTAGTTACCAACCAACTTTTACAAGTAGGTCACTTTTTAAACACTTATTTTGTTTTGTTGGCAAATGGTCTTTACTGCAAGATTGAATGCAGTACCCTGTGGGAGACTGCACCAGCCCTGTCCTCTTGGCAATAATTAACCCAATCTTTGGTATAAGCATGTACTATACAAGTTGGTAGAGTGACTGAGCAGCCAGGCTTATCTCAAGAGGGGTCAATGTGAGCTGTAGGGTTATAACATAGATTCATAGTGACAAGTATCCAAATCACTTACACTCAAGGTTTCATGATTTAAACAATTATTTATTAATTTGTCAGTTGAATAAGTCTTTAGAAGGGACCAAATATATGTAACACAAAAATGTACTTCAAAATAGAAGGTAGTGACGGAATTTCATTTGGCCCAGAAGTTTGTTCTTCCGGCATTCTATCCTCCGCCGCATCCTGGTAAGGAAGAGGAGAGGCTCCATAGGCTTGATCCTAGGAGAGCTTTAAGCTTTTATGTTTCATGCATGTCCCGGGTCAGAGTGGACGATCAACTCTTTATTGGTTACGCTGGAAAGCGTTTGGGACAAGCTGTGACGAAACAGACTTTGTCTCACTGTATTATTTTGGCCATCTCAGAGTGTTACCGCTTGGTGGGTAAGGACCCATCAGCTGGCTTGCGGGCCCATTCTACCAGGGGTATGGCTGCATCTACTGCCCTGCAGAGGGGTGTTCCTATTCGCAACATCTGTGATGCAGCCACCTGGGCTTCAGTACATACATTTGTACGTCACTATTCCCTCGATTCCATCCGAGGACAGGATCTGGCCTTTGGCAAGGCGGTCCTTTGCTCTGCTATTTGATTGGCGATTCTAAATTTTAATTCTAAATTCTTTCCCTCCTCCTTGCTCTGGTACTGCTTTGGGAGTCTGTCATAGATATGGAATACATCGGAGGACCCAATCCCCTCGAAGAACAAGTTACTTTCTTACCTGGTAACGTTCTTACGATGGGATTGTCCGACGACGTATTCCATATCGCTCCCTCCCTACATTCCCTGCTGCAGAATTTATTTTGCGATTGCAGCTTACGTTCCGCAAGGCTTTGTGTCTGACTGGCAGTAGACTAATGTCACACGTTCTGGGGGAAAAAACTACAACTGAGGCTACAGGCGTCGTGCGTCCTACTTATCACATCGGATAACGCCGGACGTCGGAGAAGGTCCTCGACGACGGCGCATCGACGTCATTGATGCAGGAAACAGACGCCGAAAAAAGTTTCCGAAGCAGCACAGCTGTGGTGATTACCTGTCATAGATATGGAATACGTCGTCGGACCATCCCATCGAAAGAACGTTACCAGGTAAGAAAGTAACTTGTTCTTTTGTGTCAATGGCCACAGGAAAAGGAGATGCAGTCTCCAAATCCACTATTTCTAGATGGATTGTCAATTGAATTTCTCTCTGCTACTATCTTGCTAAGAGAACTGCCCTTCAAGCCTAGAGCACTTTCCACTCGAGGCACTGGGGCATCCATAGCATTCATTTCAAATAGTCCATTTGCAAAGCTGAAACCTGGAGTTCTGTACACATCTTTACAAAACGCCTTTGCCTAGACACTCATTCTAGGTCTGATTCTCAGGTGGGACAGGCAGTACTAAGCCATCTTTTCACTACTGTTCCTTCTCACAACGCACCTCCAACTCTGGGTACTGCTCACTAGTCTATGCACAGCATGTGATTCTAAGCAGATTAACAAACATCAAAAAGACATGCATTACTTGCTGTAAAAGCATTTCTGATGGTTGTATCTGCTTAGATTCACATGCGCCCACATCACTCACTATATTCCTAAGGCTCCCTCTTGGTAGAAAAAATACAATCTGAGGGCCCTCGACGCATGTGGAATCTTGGGTACACTACACGTCACGTAGGGATAGTGTTACAGGCACACCCATGTCCACGTCCCCTTACGATTCTCGAAAGACAAGATGCAATACTCTGCGGTTACCACTGGATGTCAGACTATGCACAGCACGTGAATCTAAGCAGATGCAACCATCAGAAATGCTTTTACGGTAAGTAATGCATGTCATTCGTTTTATTAACTTATGTCTTTTTGCTCCTACTTCAAATGCTCTGAATGCCATTTGCACCTCCTTCAAAGTGGTTTAAATGCATCAGAACTTGATATCGTGATATACTGAAGTTTATTTTTGTGTGATATAGATTACCTCCTTCTAGTGAATGTTTTATAACTGACAGTGAAATACATTAATAAGTGTTTAACCAAGAAACCTTGAGTATAAGAGTCTATTTGATTACTTGTAATTATAGACCTCTGTGTAACCTCCTTACAGCTCACATTCCCTCTTGAGATAAGCCTGGCTACTCAGCAACGCTACCACAAAACTATGTAGTACAGACTTGTACCAAAGGTTTTTTGCTTACACCTGCAGTCCTAGTTGTGTGTAATGGTCCCAAAGGGTAGTGCATACAAACTTTGCTTAACAGTGACTGAGAAGCCCAGTTTATTTCAAGAGGGGTCAATGTGAGCTGTAGGGTTGTAACATAGTTTTACAGTGACAAGTATCTAACTAGACACTTCCACCCAAGGTTTCTTGATTAAACAATTAAGTCAGTTTGGATAAGCCTTCTTTAGAAGGGCGCAAATATATGTAACACAAAATATACTTTAAAAATACACACACTGCGTTTCAATAAGTCAGTAGATGCCCATTTGGGATGGCGCACAGACACTTCCTACACCCTGAGGTGACTTAAATAACTAGGACACTGTGGACATGGATATATCACTGGCACATTTAGAGCAATACTGAGTTTGGTGTCAAAAGGAAAAATAGTTTGGGGAATAAGACAGAGGTTAACAAATATTCTTAAGCAGGTAAGTACTTTTGAACCCCCAATGCAAAGTAAATTAACCCTTTCCCAGCTACACAAGTTAGAATGTGTGACTTTTGTTGAGGGATAGTTAAAGCACCAAGTCAGAGGCTACAAGAGTCTTTCAGGGAGCGAGGACAGCCAATGTCAATTGAGCAAACTCTAGGGGAGCTGAAGCACTTCTTAAAGGTAAGTAAAAAGTATTGCACAATGTTTTAGAAGTCTTTGTAGAAAATTAAATCACTGTTGAGCCACAAGCAGGGAGGTTTGTGAGGGGCAAAGCTGCAAGCAACTCTGCAAAAGCAACCAAGACAAGTCTCAACTGAGAGCTAGCAAGGCTACATAACAAGAGGTAAGTCCCCCTTAGTTTTACAGTACCTTAGGTCTGAAGAAATTGGATCCAGCTGGCTACTGTTCCTGTTGCAGGTCTGCAGATCCTGTTGTTCCTGGGCCTCAGTTGTGGGGACAAGAGAGAGGACGTCTGGGGACTCTTGTACTTCAAATTGAAGGTTTGCGGCAGCAATGGGCAAACTTCAGATCAGCGGCACTAAGCGGTATCAGCTTCTCGCAGATGGCACCACCGCGGTTCTCGGATATCTTATGGGCTTTCCTCACATCTGGGGTCCAGCACTGTGAGGTGGCTCAGGCTTGGTCAGTCCTGCTTCATGGGAGTCCGGAGGATCTTCCTGGAGCTCGGGGTCTGATTTTAAAGATGACCCACTCGATTCTGGTGTTCCTCTCCCTGGCAATCGGTTCCTGCAGCAGCAATGGAAGTACAGCCAGCAACGAGAAGATTTCCAGAGGAGTTCGTCTTGGGATCGATTGGTCCCACCAACCCAAGGGAAGAAGTCGTCATTTGCAGGGCTTCTCTAGTCGAGGCGAATTCAGAGCTTCAGCACTGCATCACGGCTTCACCAGGCAAACCAACAATCCAGTGGTTGACTCTGCCTTCCAAGCAAAAAGCCTTGCCTTTTATGCAGGTTTCTCCCATTCATTCGCAGCCTAGCTGTCAATCACACAGCAGCGTGGCTGTCGTCCGAGGACCATCACCCTTGGGTGCATTCCTGCAACCACAGAGACTAAGCACAGGGAGTTTCGGGCACCTCCATCACTTCCTGCCCCTGCCAGACACGTTGGAGCCAGAGGCGGGCTTCACTCGTGAATCCCGCCAAAGTCCCACCAAACCTGGTTAGGCACGCAGAGTAAATCTCCAGAAGGACCTTTCCAAAATGAAATGGCGAAAAAAGAAGTCCGGGGCCATTTTGACAAAATGGGTACCCATGGGTGTCTTACTGCAGATGCATTTGCAGCATGCGGTAAAACCACATATTTGTAGGAAAAAGTAAACCACTTCCACCAGCCATTCATTGTAGAAAGGATAACATAAAAATGTTACATGAGAAACTAGACAAAGGGATACTAAGTAACCCCTCCAGCACCATATTGTCAGTGTGTGCTGGGTCTAGAAAGTTGCAAAATGTAAGTAAAGCCAATTTCACTTAACTGCTTTTGGAAACAGTAGTTTCATCAGGAGAAGGTATTTAAACCTTTGGGAAATCTGACTTCCTTGTGCCACTGCACTGAAGGTGCTGTGTGTCGCAATGTAAAGATGATGCCTATGGAGTTTGTCAGACTCCAAAGTCACAAGAACCCTGGTCCAAATCACAGAAAAATACATGAGTGGGGGAAAAAGATCTCTCTGAAAGTCCTGAAGTCCAGCAAAAGAGCTGGGGGGTCTCTAAGGTAGAAGGGAATGAGCACATTTCTGAGAATTTTCTTTAACACTTGGGGGTCCCTTTTTCATTTTTAATGCCATAGACGCCCTCAAAAATGTTCGGTGTATGGACAAGTGTGCCTTGGACAGAGCTTGTAGCAGCTGTTAGTTTTCATGTGTTAAACTATTTTTAAGGGTCCATGCCGCGTTTACTGCGTTTGGCCCAGGAGAGTGGCCAGTGCCTAAAAAGCGCATGCCACATGGTCCTTTGGCAATCTTGTCCCTTGACCTTCCCCAGGTTGAGCAGACCCGGGAAATTCCTTATTTGGTTATGCAGAGCCCCGCACAAGTAAAAACATTTGCGGCCTTCTGCATGCCTGCATTTATCCTAACGGGAATCGTGAAGTGATACCCACATAATTACTTTTGGGAAGAAGCACAACCAAATAACAGGTGAGTAATATAACCTTACATCTACTTTCGGTTATAATGGCAAAATAGTTTCTAAGGAAAGAAAGATATTACATATACTTTTCAGAATGGCAAAACATTTCTAAGATGAGGGAACTTCTGTAACAGTTAACTCTAAGAGTTAGTTAGCAACCAACTTCTTTTACAAGTAAGTAACTTTTAAACACGTATTCTCTTTTCTCTGTGAAAGGCCCAATCCTTGGAAGTCTTTCCGCTAATATTGGAGCATGAGTGTTCTCAGTGGAAAAAGGGGCGTTACTAGGGTCTAGTGTCAAACAGGCAGGTCAGGATAACTTCTCAAGTAGCAAGTCAGAGTTCCTAAGGAAGATGGTTAGCAAGTGAGCACTTTACTTTAGAGTTAATTGAGGGTCCACGGGCTTCACAGAAGACACCCTAGGAAGACTCCAGCAGGGGCCTGTGTGCACTGGACGCGAGGACTTACAATCGCAGAAAACACCCCAAAACTACAGAGGAATCACAAGAGACTTAAGTTGAGTAAATACCCAAGCCAGCACAGTACCTCGGCACAGACGATTTTGAAGCCGGACTTCAGGATCTGCAGCAAAAAACCTGGTTGTTGAATTCCTTTATCAAGAAGACAGACTGGACACTGGAAGAACTTTTGCAGCAAGGATCACAGGGAAGGCTCTAGGCAAAGTTTCTCTCGCGGCTGGATGCGGCTCTTTAGATTTGGCGCCTTTTTCAGGAGCACAGAAGAAGACAGAATATCGTCGGTCAGTTTCACATAGTTTGCAAGGTCCAGCACTTTTTGTGCTTCTGGAGATCCAGCAGGATGCACACGAAGTTTCCGTGAGATTTGGGCCACACACAATGGCTCAAGGTCCCAGGCTTTTGCAGCCCCGCAAGGTCACAGCACGGCGTGGATGGCTCAAAATACAGGTCATCTTGAGTCTAGTGGGTGTCCCCAGGCTCTGTGTAGTTTTCGAAGTCCCCATGTCGATTGGAAGGAAGGACTACAGCAGGCTTTGCTTACACAGGCTCTGCGGTCACTGGAAATAGTTTGAACTGGGACCACAGACTGGAAGACAAAGGGAGGCTGAGTTTTTGACTCCTCCCTTTCTTCCTGCCTTGAAAGACAAACTGGATCCTGGACGGCGAATCCGCAGGATTCACAGCGAAGATAAAAATCACACAAAGGAATTTCCCGCACTGGAGGTCAGGGGAAGGAACAAGAAAGGACCAGGAACACTGAAATCGCAAAAAATGAAGACTGGGGCCATTTTGGTAAAGTGCACAGCCCCAGTAAAAGCAACCATGGGTGCTCAAACAGCCCGCGGTAAATGTGCACCAAATTAATAAAAAAGTTCACTGCCACCAGCCATTCAAGAATTTTTGTCCTTGCAACATACATTCCACATTTAAAATGAGAAGGGTGATACTCTGCATCGCCCCAGCACTCCACATAAGGTGGGGGGGGGGATTACTGGTCTTGCCTAATGAAATGTAAAAGGGATCCTAAGACCCTTTCTACCCTTGGGAACTGTAGTTCTCACAAGATTAGCCAGAGGAAGTTACAAGGGGACCCCCTAGGGCAACCCAGAAACTATAGGCACTTATTGCCATAAAGTTATCAAAGAGTAGAACTTTTAAAACACTATGGAGAGTCTTACAAATGACACCCTTAAAAAGAGTAAGTTCTCCAGCATGGGGTCTGGCATGGATTCACATGCTCATGAATATTCCCCGTCGTCAGGCTGGGAATCCTCGGTAAAGAAAAAACCAGTATCAGTTTCGTTTCTGATCTGTCTTTCGTAGTAATAACCAATCACTGGTCTCTGCGTCATACTGACCACAGCCAATGACTGCCCTCTACCTAAGCACCGCCTCTGGCAGCCATCTTCAGATTTTTACCGCACGTTCATGTGTTGGGATCCTCGTGCTATTGCTCTCGAGCGTTAGTGCTATTTTTTCACGTTTTTTTCTCTCAAAAACTTCGTTTTTTCGGTCTAAAGAGCCTCAAGCTCCACCGACTCTCCATCCGATCAACGGGGACCCGTGTCGGATTCGTCTGCGCCCCTCAAGGGTGAAGATTTCGTCGAGCTACGCTTTTGGAGGACTCCAGAAGCTTCTCAGGCCCGGACATGGCCCAGGAGAAGGGAAGCTCGACGCCCGGAAAGCTGTTCAGGATCTGCCCTGGATGCCAGCTGCAGAACGTCTTTAAGGAGGACGAACACTCCTTTTGTCTCTACTGCTTACATGAGGACAAGACGCACGTGGAGAAGGACTGTGCGTTTTGCGGCAATATGTCGGAGCGGACCATGAAGGACCGCCATCAACGTCTCGCCAACTGGCTGGAAGGGAAGAGCCCGTCAGGCGAGAAGAAGAGGAAGAAATCCGAGCGGTCTTCTAAGACCTTTGAGGACGCCCCGGCGACGGGGGTCCAACACAAGGCCAAGCACCGCGAGTCCGCTGGCACCGGGAGCGCCGAACGGTCGGGCTCTACGGGCGCCAGGCAGGGCGCACCCTCCCCGGCACCTTCAGCCACGAGCCAACGCTCTGGGTCGGGTAAGAGGAAGGGCGAGCACCCGGCAAAGCTCCTGGAGAGGCCCCGGTCGAGCTCGAAGGCCCCATCGGAGGGGGAGCGAGGCAGTGTCCCCCCCTCAAGGATAAGGCGGTGAGCGCACCTAAGGTGGTGAAGGCCTTAATCCATCCGGCCAAGCCCTCTATCGATACTGTCGCGGCGGCCCTGGCTCAGCCTGTGGAGGCTACACCAGTGGTGGCGACCTCGGGGCTCAGAGTCTCCCTGCCACCTCGGAGGGAGTCCTCTTTTGTGCCCATCGATAGGACCCCCGTGAAATCCCCGGCGGGGAAGAAAAAGGGGGGGCAGGGCGTCGTCGTAGATTCGGCCTCAACCTCGGAGGAAGAGCTGATTGAGGTCTTAAGCCACGGCCTTGGCGTGGAAGAAGACCGCCCCGTCGGGATGGATCCCGACGCAGGTGACGACGACATCGTCGAGGGCGCCGACGGGGCCCCTGATCGCCCGTCGGATTCCCCTCTGCCAGCGCCGCAAGACAACTCGGCGGCCATTTTGTTGGCTATACAGTCCTTATGTTCAGAGATAAGGACGAGACTACCGTTGCCGACGGAGGAACCTCTTCCGTCGGGGGATCCTGAACCGGGACCTTCTGGTGTTCCCCCGCCCAAGAAAAGAAGGATTCACCCTCCACTTCCTTTTCAGCCGTCGCGCCCCGTCCAGCCCTCCTCCCCGTCCACCCGAGGGGATGATACGGGGACTGACACGGCAGCGACGGGTACGGACGACGAGGTATACGACGAGGATCTACCGTCGTCACCTCCCACCAGGGCTTCTCCGCCCGACGAGATTGGATCGTTCCACTCCATGATCGCCAGGGCATCCGAGCTTTTCCAACTCTGCCCTGAGGAGAAGAAAAAGGAAGGATTCCTTTATCAACGGCGCGAGGCCAAGAGGAAGACGGTCCTCGCGGTGCCTCTACTGGACGACATTTGGGATGAGGGCCTCGCCCTCCTCAAGAAACCTTCCACGACGCCTGCTAGAAGAGACCGGTACGAGAAGAAGTACCGGGTCCCGGACGCGGCCCCCCTGTGCCTCCGGGCGCAGCCTACCCCGGACTCCGTCGTCTCCGCGGCGGCCAGGAAGAAAGCGGGGGGGGGGGGGTGCGGCCTCCACATCGACTTCCCCACCGGACGGCGAGGGAAAGAAATTGGACACTATGGGACGCAGGGTCATCTCGTCTGCAGCGACGACGATTAAAGCGGCCAACGCCTTGGCTATCGTGGCCCGCTACGACAGGGAGCTATGGTACAAACTGGCTCCCCTGCTGGACTTCCTACCGGTCGACAAGAGGGCGGATGCCCTGGAGATCCTACAGGAAGGTGAGGTGGCGTCGGACCACGCCATCACTATTGCGACGGACATCGCCGACACTGGGTTTCGCCAGTTGGGCAACGGCGTGTGCCTTAGGCGGCGTGGATGGCTCAAGGCTACGGACTTCCGTCAAGATGTACAGACCAGAGTCCTGGACATGCCGTTCGATGGGAACAACCTGTTTGGGAAAACAGTGGACGATTCCCTTCAGGCCATTAAAGCGGACACTGAGACGGCCCGGGCCCTTGGAGTTCTGCTGCAACGACGGACGCCCTTTCGGAGCAGCGGAGGCAAGGGCGCCTCCAAAGGTTCCGGCGGCGGTTTCTCCACCTACCGTCAAGCGGCCCGCTCGTCGTCTCAAGAGGCCTAAAGAGGACGAGGCAAGTCTGGCGGACCCCGCCGTCGTCGCCAAGGAGGTCAAGGCGGCAAAGCCTCGTCGAAACAGGATTGAACCGGCCGTAGGGTCGGGCCCCCACCGAAGCACCCCAGAGGGAGGCCGGCTGGCGAGCTTCGTCAGCGTGTGGGAGTCCATCTCCACTGACCGTTGGGTGCTGGACGCCTTAGACCGGGGCCACGCGCTCGAGTTTCAAAGAAGGTGCCCGCGCGTCCCCCCCGTGGCCAGGAAAGAGCTTCACGTCCCTCGGCTTCTCCTGGAGGTAAAGGCGATGCTCAGGAAGGGCGCCATCGAACTCGTCCCAAAGAGGCATCGGGGCTCCCGAGTTTACTCGAGATACTTCCTCGTGAAGAAGAAGACAGGAGGATGGCGCCCCATCCTAGACCTGCGACGTCTGAACAAGTTCATCAAGGCTCAGAAGTTCCGGTTGGTCACCCTCCAGCACGTCCTGGGTCAGCTGGAGGAAGGAGACTTCCTGTCGTCGTTGGATTTGGAGGATGCCTACTTCCATATTCCCATCCTAAAGGGGCACCGAAAATTCCTCAGGTTTGTGGTCCAAGGGCGTCACTACCAGTTCAAAGCCCTCCCCTTCGGACTACGGTCGGCACCCAGGGTATTTACCAAGTGCCTTGCACCGGTGGCGGCGCAACTGTGGAGCGAGGGGATCCACGTCTACCCCTACCTGGACGACTGGCTCATCCGAGCCAAGACGAGGGAGCTCGCCGTGGAGCACACGGCAAGGACCGTCCAACTTCTCACGGACCTGGGATTCTCCGTGAACTACGCCAAGTCCCACCTGGTACCCGCGCAAAACGCACTGTTTCTGGGAGTGAAGCTCGACACAGTGTCCCTTCTGGCCTCCCCGTCGGAGGAAAGGACCTGGTCCATCCTGGGCAAGATACAGCGGATGTTGGTTACCGACGCGGCCAAGGTGAGGGCCATCAAGTCCCTCCTCGGAATGATGTCTTCTTGCATCTACCTCATTCCCATGTGCAGGCTCCGGATGCGCCCGTTACAGGAGTTCCTGGATGCGCGCTGGATCCAAACGACGGGCGGCTTCGAGGAGAGGATCACACTCGACGAGAGTTTCCGCCGAGCGGTCCGGTGGTGGGGCACCCGCGCGCATCTGACGGCGGGCATGGACTTCCAGACCCCAGATCACCAGGTGACAGTGACCACGGATGCCTCCCTGGAAGGGTGGGGAGCGCACACCAAAAATCTGCACGCAAGAGGCCTTTGGCTCCCGACGGAGAAATCCTTACATATCAACGTCCTGGAGCTCCGTGCAGTGTTCTGGGCCCTCAGGTCTTTCCTTCCGTCCCTCAAGGGCAAGGTGGTGAGGATCTTCACCGACAACACCACCACCATGTTTTACATCAGGAAACAGGGCGGAACCAGGTCCCCAGCACTGTCCAAGGAGGCGCAGGACCTGTGGCATTGGGCCGCCGCCCAAGGGATGTTTCTGGTGCCGTTTCATCTGGCAGGGATAAAAAACACCATCGCCGACTCACTCAGCAGGGAGCTGCGCTCGTGCTATGAGTGGGAACTACGGCAGGATCTAGTGGATCGCCTCTTCCGACGGTGGGGCACACCCCAGATCGACCTGTTCGCGACGGCGACGAACTCCAAGTGCCGGAGGTTCGCCAGCAGGTTTCCCCAGGCGAGGAGCATGGGCGATGCTTTCTCGTTCCCCTGGGAGGGCCTGTTCCTCTACGCGTTCCCTCCGTTGCCACTGCTGATCCGGCTCGTCAACCAGCTCAAGAGGTCACGGTGCAGGATGATCCTCGTCGCACCTGCGTGGCCGAGGCAGATATGGTTCCCGGACCTTCTGGACTTATCAGCGTCCCCGCCAATCAAGCTGCCGGTCGACGCGGATCTACTCTCCAGGGAAGGAGGTGCCATCCTCCACCACGACCCGAAATCGCTGAACTTGCAGGCCTGGCTCCTGCAGCGCTAGAGTTTGGAGGATACGACATACCGGCCGACTGCAGAGAGGTTCTTGCAAAGGCCAGGGCGTCCTCGACTCTTAAATGCTACGGACACAAATGGAAGAGGTTCTCTGTCTGGTGCCACGCGCAGAAGATTAACCCTCTATGGATTACGGCTCCCCAGGTACTGCCGTACCTGCTGACGCTGGCCAAAGCTGGACTGGCACACGCGTCCATCAAGATTCATCTTGCTGCGATCTCCCGATACACCAGAACCACGGGCCGGACGTCCTTGTGGTCTCATCGTCTGGTGAAAGAGTTCATGAAGGGACTGTTCAGATCGTTCCCGCCGGTGAAGGCTCCGGGACCCGGCGTGGGAGCTCAACGTGGTGCTGACCAAGCTCATGGGACCTCCGTTCGAGCCTCTGCACTCGGCCCCGTTGAAGTTTCTGTCGTGGAAAACAGCGTTTCTTGTGGCCATCACCTCCGCACGACGGGTGGGAGAGATCCAGGCCCTTTCCTGCAAGGCCCCGTTCTTGACTTTTCACGACACGAGGG
The DNA here is from genome assembly GCF_040938575.1 of Ambystoma mexicanum. Classification (NCBI taxonomy): domain Eukaryota; kingdom Metazoa; phylum Chordata; class Amphibia; order Caudata; family Ambystomatidae; genus Ambystoma; species Ambystoma mexicanum. Next base: position 1,109,137,746 of record NC_090929.1, on the reverse strand, counting down.
TAGTGCTCAGGACGCACCCCTCCTTCATGCCCAAGGTACCGTCGGACTTCCATCTCAACGAACCCTTGGTGTTGCCTGTGTTCTTCCCGTCGCCTTCGTCGCCGGCTGAGAGGACTTTGCACTCGCTGGATGTGGCTAGAGCGCTGAAGTTCTATGTGGACCGCACAAAGTGTTTTCGTAAGACGTCACAACTCTTTGTGAATTTTGGACCTGTCAATCAGGGGAAGGCTCTCTCGAAGGCTTCCATTTCCAGATGGCTCTCCGGCTGTATCATGTACTGTCATCGGTTGGCAAACCGACCGCTGCCTGGCCGTCCGAGAGCCCATTCCACCAGAGCGATCGCAGCCACCACGGCGTTCCTTTCTGGTGTGCCCCTGCTGGACATATGCAGGGCTGCTACGTGGAGGTCGACGCACACCTTCACGAAATTCTACTGCGTCGATCGGGATTCCAGGGAGGAGTCCAGGGTCGGCCAAGCAGTGCTGCGCAACCTGTTCGCCTGAGGTGAGCCTGGTGAGGAGGTAAGATGCTTAATGTTGGGTTTGATGTAATGCTTAATGTTGAGCCTTTGCCACCTCCCGTGGTTGTGCATGTGTGTAATGCTATGTATTCTTTATTCATGAGCATGTGAATCCATGCCAGACCCCATGCTGGAGAAGGAACAAGTTACTTACCTGTAACTGTTGTTCTCCAGCATGGGTCTGGCATGGATTCACATGCGAACCCTCCCGCCTACCCCTCTGCGGCTCTTCACTTGTTCATACTGCCACTTCACCTGCTTCCAAATCTGAAGATGGCTGCCAGAGGCGGTGCTTAGGTAGAGGGCAGTCATTGGCTGTGGTCAGTATGACGCAGAGACCAGTGATTGGTTATTACTACGAAAGACAGATCAGAAACGAAACTGATACTGGTTTTTTCTTTACCGAGGATTCCCAGCCTGACGACGGGGAATATTCATGAGCATGTGAATCCATGCCAGACCCATGCTGGAGAACAACAGTTACAGGTAAGTAACTTGTTCCATTCTTTGTGTCGGGGGGAAAAAGGTTCCCACTCATAGGAATATGGAAAAATCCACCATAAAAGCAAAAAGTTTGGGGGTCGACACAGGTCGGGAAGATTTATCATTGCTACAGTTCTCCAGGGTATAAAGGATCTTTGGATCCCTTTTACATTTTGTTAGGTGAAACCAGCACACCCACCTTAGGTGGAGTGCTGGGGAGATACAATGTGTATCCCCTTTCACACTAAAACAGTAACAATTCTGTTACAGGGACGAGTTTACCTTTAATGGCTGGTGGCAGTGATGCCTTATATTCATTTGGTGCACCTTTACAGCGGGCTGCGTTCACAGCTGCAATAAAGGCACCTAAGCGTGTTCATTTTACCAAAATGGCCCCTGTCTTTTTTTTCTCACGATTTTAGTGTTTGTCCTTTCTTGTTCCTTCCCCTGACATCCAGGGTGGGAAATTCCTTTGTGTGATTTTTATCTTCGGTGGGAGGCCCATGTGAAAGCAGGAAGCGAGGGAGGAGTTCAAAACTCCACAGCCCTTTGTCTTCCTCCTTGCCTGAATGGGCACAAATCCCAGTGGTGGGCTGGCTGTCCTGATTGGACAACCGGACCGCCCCTTGTTTTAAAATGCAGGGAGAGAATGCTGAGGTTGTGCTGCAAGTTCCTGTTGACTACTGCTGTTGGGGAGAATTCTCATAAATGTGCTAATTCCCTTCACCTTAGAGACCCCCAGCAACTTTGCTGGATTCTGAGGACTTGATTTTTTTACCTGGAAAGAGTGTGAGCCTTTTTTCCCACTCTCGTATTTTGATGTGTTTACTCTTCTGTTCTTTGATTATGGAGTTTTAAGATGACTCCATAGGCATCTTTTCATGTGTGTTACACAGCACCCTCCGTGCAGTGACACAGGGATGTCTTTTTAGACTTCCCAAAAGTTTAAACTCCTTCTCTGGGATAAACTACTGTTTCCCAGCGAATGTAAGGTTACATTGACTTTACTAGTCTTTTTAAACTCCTAGATCCAGCACACACCATCTTCCTAAAAGAGTGCTGGAGGGGATTACCTTGTATCCGCTGGATCTAGAAACTCATGTAGCAGTCAAATGCTACCCATTTTTTCGAAATGGCTGGTGGCAGTGGTTTTACAAGAAACTACCATGATTTTTCCCGACCGCTTACACCGGTAGCTAAAAATCACGGGAGCCATGTTTTTCAAGATGGCGCCTTAAACCGCTTTGTTTAAACGGGTCCCGGTCTTCTTTTTTCGCCATTTCTTTTTGGAAAGGTCCTTCTAGAGTTTGTCTCGGTGCGCCAAACTAGGTTTGGTCTCTTGTTTCTATGCCTTTGGCGGGCTTCAGGACTGAGTGTCTGGGGTGGGCAGGAAGTGAGGGAGGTGCCTGAAACTCCCTGTGCTTGGTCTCCTAGGAGACCCAAATGCACTCTGGAGTGATTGGCTGGCTGACTGTCCGGCAAGGACAGGCACCTTTGTGGGTGAGTGGCAGCTAGGCTGGAACGAAAGGGAGAAAACTGTTGGCGAGTCTCTTGGATTGGAAAGCAGAGTCGACCACTGGAACTAAAGAACCGAAGACGAGCTGGAAGAGTATGGCTGCTGCAACTCATGGACCGTTGGTTTGCCCGGTGAAGCTCTGCTCCAGGTCTGAATTGCCAAGTTCATCTCGACAGATAAGCCCCTTCAAGGACGACTTCTTCCTTTGAGTTGGTGGGACCAATCAACTCGTAAGCCACCTGGATACTATTCTCAGAGAAGGTTAGGTTTAACCAGGGAGGACTTGTGTGCTTGACTACAGCTACTCAAACCAAAGATCTTCATTTGCCAGCTTGTTTGACCAGTCCCTGTGCAGTGCAGGAGTTCCATGACGTCCTCCCTCTTGTCCCGACGACTGAGGCTCAGGAACAGTGAGATCTGCAGGAACTGCCAGGAACCAACGTCTTCAGCGGCATCTTTTCTTAAGGTACTGTGCCAACCAGAATTAGAGAACTTACCTCAATCAGGATTCCGTCCACAACACGGGACAGAAACTGCACTTATAGATTTGAAGACTCAGATCGATGAGCTGAGAGATCAAGGAAAAACAGCACTATTGTTGCTACTTGATCTCTCAGCTGCATTTGACCTGGTCGATCATAAGGTCCTCTGTAAGCATCTTGATTCAGCAGCCCATGTCTCCATAGGTGCTGTTAAGTGGATAGAATCATTCTTGAGTGACAGAACAAGCAGAGTATTTTCACCATCTGCAGCTGCGGATCCCACCCCTACCATGTGCAGGGTCCCTCGGGGCTCCTGTGTGGTCCCTCAGGGCTCCTGTGTGTCCCCCACTCTACAACATATTTACCAAGCCATTGTTCGATGATCTGGACCTTCTGGGTGTCACCTACACTAACTACGCAGATGACACTCCGATTCTCCTGCCACTTTCTGGTAAATAGAATCTCTCGTCATTCAGGCATGGATGGCCACTCACGGCCTATGCCTGAATGATGACAAGAGAGTTGATAATCCTCGGCTCCCCCTCCAACATTTTCAAATTAGGCCTTGAATTTGCCTCCTTCAACATTGATGGTAATAATACCAGTGTTTCCAAGGAGGTCAAAACACTGGGTTTCTACCTTGATGCAACAATGTCCTTTACTAAACAACTAAACTCTCTGGCCTCTACCACAGCCTACACATGTAAGCTGATTCGAGCAGGTAGGCCCTTCCTTTCCAACGATAGTTGCCTTATACTGACCAGAGCATTAATTCTATCAAGACTAGACTACTGTAATGCCCTCTACAGCAGTGCTAACAAAACCATTACCCAAAAACTTCAAATATTACAAAACAATGCCATTAGAGCTGCACTAGGCATCAATAAGAGTGCACATCTCTGCAATCAAACGCCATCACAAATGGCTATCTACCCACAACAAAATACAATTAAAAAGCACCTCCCTGACACATAAAGCATTACATAATGTCGCCCCGAGCTACCTAATTGACAGAATATCTAGAAGAACCTACAGTAGACCGTCTAGAACTATCAACACTAATTGTTTGGTAGTACCTAGATTCAAATCTTCTAAGATTGGCGGCAACAGTTTCCCTGTAAAGGCCGCCAAACTCTGGAACTCCCTGCCACATCAATTAAGAGCTGACCTCCCCTATTCCTTCTTCAGAAAGAACCTCATTACACACCTCAATCTGATTGAGAACTAGTCCATTTGAAACTCTTGTACATTAGTACGATGTGCGGCTAGATTGTACATTTTTGTAAATTTTGTACTTCCTTATGCACCAAGATGCAATTAACTCTGCTTCTCTGCGCAACGTTTTTGTATACTTCATGCTGTACATTGTATGATTTCTTGTGTATTGTGATTATTATGTAACTTGTGTAAGCTTCGCATATCCTTGCTGCGCCCTGCTACTCCTGGGTCTGGTGCACCTTACAAATTCAATAAACAAACAAACCTCTCACGGTGAAAGTTTGTGAAACTTTCCCAACTTGCAGGCCTAATCAAGCTTGTGACCCAACTGATTCTTTTTCGTATAAACTAATTCTGAGAACTTTGGCAATGTCTTTTGAAGGGGCTTCTCTGTCGAGATGAACTTGGCAATTCGGACCTGCAGCAGGGCTTCACCGGGCAAACCAACGGTCCAGGAGTTGCAGCAGCCATCCTCTTCCAGCGCGTCTTCGGTTCTTTCGTTCCAGTGGTCGACTCTCCCTTCCAAGCCAAGAGACTTACCTTTTTAAACAGTTTTCTCCCTTTCATTCCAGCCTAGCTGTCACTCACGTAGTAGGGTGGCTGTCCTTGCCGGACAGTCAGCCAGCCAATCACTCAAGAGTGCATTTGTTTCTGGCACCTCCCTCACTTCCTGCCCACCCCAGACACTCAGGTGCCAGAGGTGGTCTTCAGTCCTGAAGCCTGCCAAAGGCGTAAGAGCAAAGGGACCAAACCTGGGATAGCGCGCAGAGACAAACTTTTAGGACGACCTTTCCAAAAAGAAACGGCGAAAAAAGACCGGGACCTGTTTAAACAAAGGCGTTTAAGGCCCCATCTTGAAAAACATAGCTTGCGCGATTTTTAGCTACCGGTGTTTGCGGTCGGGAAAAACAATGGTAGTTCGTTGTAAAACCACTGCCACCAGCCATTTTGATAGGAAAGGGTAGCATTTGACTACTACATGAGTTTCTAGACACAAGATACTAGCTAACCCCTCCCGCATTCTATAGGAAGATAGTGTTTGCTGGGTCTAGGAATTTTAAGAAGATTAGTAAAGTCAATTTAACCTTACATTCTCTGGGGAAAACAGTAGTTTATCCCAGAGAAGGTATTTACACCTTTTGGAAGTCTAAAAGACATCCTTGTGTCACTGCACTGAAGGTGCTGTGTAACACACAGGAAAAGATGATGCCTATGGAGTTATCTAAAACTCCATAATCGAAGAACACAAGAGTAAAACACACATCAAAATACATGAATGAGTGGGGAAAAAAGGCTTGCGCTCTTTCCAGGTAAAAAAATCAAGTCCTCAAATCCAGCAAAGTTGCTGGGGGTCTCAAAGGTGAAGGGAATTAGCACATTTATGAGAATTCTCCCTAACAGCCGGCTGGCTGTCGGCTTGGCTGGAATGAATGGGAGAAACCTGCATAAAAGGCGAGGCTTTTTTACTCGGAAGGCAGTCGACCACTGGACGAAGGAATCCGAAGAAGAACTTGGAATGGACGCCTGCTGCAACTCCTTGACCGTTGGTTTGCCCGGTGAAGCCCCGTTGCTGTGCTGAAGCTCAATTCGTTTCGACTAGAGAAGCCCTGCAAGGGCGACTTCTCCCCTTGGGTTGGTGAGACCAATCAACCCCAAAGTGAACTCGTTTGAACATCCTCTCAGAGCTGGCTGTACTTCTGCTGCTGGAACCAAAGTGCCAGAGAGAGGAACACCAAACCGAGTGGATCGCTTTTAAGACTGATCCGAGCTGCTGGAAGAACCCCCCTGTCCCCCCAGACTCTCAGTAAGCAGGACTGACCAAGCCGGAGCCACCACAACAGAGTGCTGGGTCCAGATGCGAGGCAAGTCCAGAGTGGCATCTGTGAGATTGCAGTAGTGCAATCTGCTGAGACGTGAGGAGCTGAAACTGCAAAGTGCAGCTGAATGCAAGTCCCCAGAAGTCCTCCCTTTTGTCCCCATGACTGAGGCACAGGAACCAAAGGATCTGCAGAGACGCACAGCAACAGAAGCCAGCTGGAACCATTTCTTCTAACCAAAGGTACTGTACAGCCTAAGAACTTACCTCTTGTTGTAGCCTTACTTGATCTCAGTTGAGACTTGTCTTGGTTGCTTCTGCAGAGCTGCTTGCATCTTCTACTTCTCACAAGCCTCCCAGCTTGCGGCCCTACATTGATTCTACTTTTTCTACAAAGACTTTATAAACATTGTGCAAGACTTTTATTCACCTACAAAAGTGCTTCAGCTCACCTAGACTTTTAGCCAATGAACATTGGCTGGCCTGGCTCCCTGAATAACTCTTCTTTCCTCTGACATTGGGTTTTACCTTTCCTTCCAGGAAGGGGTTAATCTACTTTGCATTGGGGGTTCAAAAGTATTTACCTGCTTCAGAATAATTGCGTGATCTCTTGTTTTATTCTATAACCCTTTTCTTTGACATGCTCCTAAGTATTGCTCTAAATGCAACAGTGATATATTAATGTCCACAGTGTCCTAGCTATTTAAGTCCCCTGAGGGTGAAGGAATGGTCTGTGTGCCATCCCCAATGGGTGTTTGCTGATTTAGAGAAACTAAGAGTGTGTATTTTGGAGTGTATTTGTGCATTACTGAAATTGTGTTTATTTGGATACTTGTCACTGGGAAGCTCTGCAATGCCCTACTGCTCCCTTTGACCCCTCTTGAGATAAGCCTGGCTGCTCAGCTACACTACCAACGTGTGTAGCACAGACTTATATCAAAGGTTGGGTTCCTATTGCCACGAGGTCAAGGTTGTTGTAGTGTACCCAAAGGGTACTACTCCAAATCTTGCCTAACGGACTGTAGTCCAGGTCAGTCGAGAGAGGTAGGGTATAATTGGGTGCTTGGGTGCACTCAATATGTGTGCAGCTAGTGTGATTTGCCTGATGGTAGTTGCAGCCTAACACTAGGTGTGGTGGTAGTGAGAGATCAGTTGAATGTGTGCAGTCAGGTGGTTGGTCCCCGAGATTGCATTCTGGCGGCATTAGGTCTGTGTCGGACGATTGTGTGCAGCTAGACCGATTTTATTTATTTTCCCTTCGTGGGGTATAGCTGCGTTGTAGCAGGATGTTGGTGTTCATGGAATATTGTTTGTATGTGAGCATCTAGGCTTGAATAGATCCAGGGGTATAGCTGTACTCTATTGTGTGTTGCTGTAAAGTAGCGAATGAGCATAGTGGCGGGAGAGGAGTGTTTGGAGTGGATGGTTTGTTCTTACGAGCCTGCTGTTCCAGGATTACATTCTGTAACTGGGTGAGCTGGTAGTGGTTGTCCTTGTGTTTCGCGGTAGTGGCACTCCGATGTAGGTTCACAGCTAGGAGCAGACGGATATGTTTGCTCAGTAGAAGGTCATTCTTCTTAGACTCAGCACTATGCATCTCATCAAACTAACCACTTTATTCAGCCGTCAAGCCATCAAAGTACATACTATCACAATACTTTACATAGCGTAATAAAACCTAGTTTAAACAACATTAAAGCCCAGAAGGAACTAACAATAAATGGTGAAAAAAGAAGACGGGATGGGAGATGGGGGGGGCCTGGTGGACATTTTGGCAAAATGGTCACCCATGGGTACTGTACTTCAGCTGTCAGCCTGCTAGTACCCTGCACAAAAGGTAGTAAAAGTTACCACCATACCAGCCATTCAAGTTAGTGTAACAAAAAGTACATGAGATGTGGGATAATGAGTTACTATTTAACCCCCCCAGCACTCCACCTAGGGTGGTGTGTGCTGGACCCACAAAAGAAAGTTAAAGTAAGATGAGTTATCTCACTGTTCTTGGCAACTAGTTCACACAAGAGTATGTATTTAAACATTAAGAGAAGTCCAAGGGAATTCTCGGTGGCACTCCACAAATGGTGCTGGTTGTCAATATGCTAAACAATGCCTATGGAGTTTACCAGACTCCATTAAACAGTTTAAAAATCGTTGGAGAAATACACGAGTGAGTAGAAAAAAAGTACCACTCGGGGGTTAAAAATCAAAAAGATCCCAGATACTAGCGAAAGAGCTGAGGGTCTCTAAGGTTAAAGGGAATTAGCACAGAAACTGAAAATTCCCCCTGATGGGGGTTATACAGAAAGGAATGCAGATTGCAATGTGTTGATACAAGGGAGTGGGGTGCTAATAAGGTAGGGGAGGGTGGGCAATTTGTCAGCAAGGAACCAGGGGAGGAATGTGGGGACGAGGTGGGGACCGACTGGGTTGAGCGAATTAACCAGTCGCAGGGTTGGTAGGGAGTAGACTCCTAGGTGTTGAGGAGCCATTCCTTGAAGGGGAGGGCTTTGATCTGCTTCCTGTAATGTAGAATTGATTAGGTGAGTCTGGCGTTGACAGGAGTAGATTTTAGAGTCTGGGGGCCATACACTGAGAAGGTTGGTCTTCTGTTTCTTTTCTTCCTGCACCAGCGGAATTAGTGTACCCATGTTTGGGCTCATGTGTTAATGTGCTGTGATGCCATGGGGTTCCTAGTAAAAGGTCTTCATGGAGTCTGGGACCGTGGCTGCCGAACAAGGAAAATGAATCGCATGTGTTTCTGCAGTGGACACCAAACTGGGACTTGGACTACTCTCACTACTATCCTATCTGAATATCAGGGTGGCGGATGGGAGTAGAGCACTGGTGTTGGCTTTTGTTATAGCTTTTCCTATGGTGATATCCTTTCTGACAATGCCTGAATTGATTTCCTGAAGAGATGTGGGCAATGCTATGGCTGTTATTGTAGCAAATGATTGTTTGAAGCAAAATAATTTTTTCTTTGAGAGTTTTTGTAGTCCTTTTGCTTGTTGGGGCAGGAGTTTTCATGGTAACTACCAGTGACATTCCATCCTGCTGCTATGTGCAACTCTTCACTATTTAATTTGGGTGGGTTCACATTTCTTTGATATTGATGATTTCCAGGCAGATGCAGACGATCCAAACTGCTCCACGTTTTGTTTTGCAGTTGATGAGCATTACATATTTAGATCCTGCTTCTCCAGGGGAAGGTGGGTCCAGTGTTAAAACAATCACATGAAGAAGTCGCCAAGCTTGTCTGTCAGTATTCTTAAACCGCACTAGCACAGTATGCACTAACCATGGTTTCTATTTACTTTGTATCACAGAATCTGGCACAGTATATGCTTTTGGGGAGAACAAAATGGGGCAGTTGGGCATAGGGAATCAGACTAATGCAGTGCCCAGTCCTACTCAGGTAAAAACATTTTATTTTTGTTTTTTTGTACAGCTTTCTTGGTTTGTTCTTCTTATTGATGGATTTTTGCTCTTTACCCAGACTCTCCTGATTTATATTCTTGTCCTTGTTTCTTTTCTGTCAAACCCTTTCTCCTTTCCGGTGTCTTTTCTCGTTGAGACTACAATCCTTTAAAATCTTTTTTTATAAATGACTAAAATTTTATACTTTGACATATGGAAACAGTGTTCATTTTCAGGATCAATTCATGTTTCATTTTCAATGTTTTAGCTTTCCTTTAGATTTTTGCATGGTTGAGTGAAATCGAAAAAGGTAGTCTTCCATAACGCTTACTTTAAATGATCAATTGACAGATTAAAAATATTTTTGGAAGTAATTTGCTCTTGTTCAAGACAGTTTTTATTTTTACAAGTTATTAGTTAATTGGGAGGTTGCACACCTCTTAGTGAAAAATAGTGCAAGAGGATGGATAACAACTTAAAACATCCAGGGGAGGAAGGATAGCTGAGGGGCAACGCGTTTGTTTTGGAAGCAAGACAAGGCAGCGCAACACAGGTTTGAATCCCGATCCCACGCTTCGAAACCATTAAGCATGTTATAAAGGAACAATTATAATAATCCACAGGCCACCCCCCACCCCCCTCACTTTAGGGAAGAATGGATAGTCACCAAAATGATATACAGTGTTCATCTATATTCACCATGAAATAAGTGGGGAGCATGACTGTTAATTTTATTTCTGCTGCTTTGCTTGCGTAGTCTTGTATGGGACACCATTTCTTTTTGCTTTTTGACTGCTGGCCTGACTTTGAAGGTATAGGTAAAGCCTTCCTTCCCTTGCTTTGTGCTCATTTTTTGGGGGAAACTGATCAGGCCATAAGACTATCAGTACTGGTAGACATGCTCCCGTAGTGGATTTCTTGCATTTTTGAAGCTGCACATATCCCCTTGAAGTGCGGGTAGGATACTTTGAATCCTTAAAAGCTTTTCTTTTGTAACTTTGTGGTTACGAATGCAATGTGTCCAGGATGGGCTGGTGGCAGCTGATAGTTTTCTACTGTGTTTTAGACTTTTTACGTGTGCCCTTTTGTATTTTATTACATAATGCCATAAAGTTTACCATATACTCGAGCATGGCTATGCCACAAGATTTGTGCCTGTCATTCAGCCATATTATCCTTTGTCTTTCTTGGGATTGCCATATATGGAAGGCGCTTTACTGGGCAAAGCCTCTCCTTTCCCAGGTGAAGTGGCGGGTGTGGTGTGGCCGGATTTGGGGGGATGGGATGGTTCCAGTCCACATCAGTGACTGTCTGTTGCTGGGCAGAATGTTTGGACAGTGGCTGTCCATGATTGGACAAACACTGCAAGTCTAAATGGTGCAGATACATTCCATTGGTGGACCTGGTGGCTTCTCCAGTGCAAATCCTGGATAAAAGTACCCCTGCAGCCATACGACATCATTGGAGCCATGACCCCTACAAATAATTGCAGCCTGCTGAAGACCTGAGGATGACTGTTGGAGCTAACCAGCATTAATTCCAGTTTCGTCCTTGTGAAGCCCTGCCCCTCTGTCCTCATCTCAAGAAGGCCCTCCGTGCTTCGGTCACGAACAGAAGATCGACTTTTGACTGTGGTGACTCCCATTGACTTGCATCTAGTTTGCTCCCTGCGGGGCTGCTCAGGTGGCCTGGTGCACAGTAGTCTTATCTTTGTCTCAAGGTGATTAGCTGGAACCATAATACAGGTAGCTCAACCGCACCTGAAACTTTCCTCTGCACCTGCGACCCCTGTGCGCCTCTCTACCAGAACAAGCATATGACCCCAATGGATTCTAGAAACTCTAAAGTGGTCTCTGCGAAAATCTGAATAAAGGAGGTATGTTTACATACCTGTGGCATTCCCCTCCCGCCCCTACCCCTCTCCTGCATAGGGTTACTTGGGCGTTGTTGGGGAGAATTTTCATTTTTTGTGCCACTCTCTTTAACTTTTAGCATAGACTAGGTAACTATTTTACCTTGTCCCCAGGTGAAGGGGAATCGACTGAGCCCTCCCACCTAGTCTTTTACTTGGGTGACCTTTTTATGTCTCTCCATGGTGTATGGTTGAAGTTAGTTTCCTACAACTTGTGGGCTTAGGTTAAGTTTCCCCTACAGGGTCCCCTGTTATTTTCTTTCATGTACTTGGGTGAACTACAGGTCTCCAGCATGGGGTCTGGCACGGATTCACATGTTCATTCCCCGTCAGGCTGGGAATCCTCAGTAAAAGAAAAATTGTTTTGTTTCTAAACTGTCTTTCTCCTATAAACCAATCATTGACCTCTGGGTCATACTGCCCCCAGCCAATGACTGCCCTCTATCTAAGCCCTTCCTCAGGGAGCCATCTTCAGATTTTTACTGCACGTTCAAGTGTTTGGAGTCCATGCGTTTCGCTCTTCAAGCTTTTCTGCGAGTATTCATGATTTTGATAGGAAAACTTTATTTTCTGTTCAATCGAGCCTGTGTGCTCCATCGCTTATCCATCCGATTAACGGGGACCCGTTTTTCGGCATCTTTCATCTGCCCTCAAAGGCAGACATCGTCGAGTGTTCTTCTTGGAAGCTTCCAGAAATTATTCAGGCTACAACGCGCGGATCATGTCCAAGAGAAAGTCGGCTTACCCGGGGTAGCTGCGGGAGACACCAGAGAAGGCCAAGCGGGGCAAAGTGTCCGGCCTGCCTGCGAGGCCCAGGTGATCCAGGCCAAATTGTCCTTGATCGAATTGGTGGTGGCCTCTTCCGAAGGCAAAAGGGGGTCACCCGGCCCAGGGTACCCCGGCGGCCAGAGTGGCTCTTCCTCCCAGGAGGGAGGCTTCGGCCAGGCCAGGCCAGTAGAGAAGACACCGGTGAAGAGGATGCCGGATCTCCGACGAGGAGATACTTGCAGTCCACACCATTTAGGATGGTGCCGACGGCAACGATGGGAGAAAGTTGGGGCAACGCCCGCTGCAGGAGACAGTCACCGGGGATGACACATGGTAGCTGGGCCCAGGGAGCCTGTCCCCCAGGTGCCTCACAGAGATCTTTCGCAGGATATCCTCTCAACCCTCCACATGCTAGTTAGGAGATTCAGGGGAGGATGCTGAAAGTGCCACCAGCGGCACCACCACCGGTGACCCAGTTGACAACGGGGCAACCACTGGCGAAGAAGAGGAGACATCCTACACTTCCATTCCAACAGTCGCTCCCCCGACCATCGCTCCCTCCAGGGGGACTGGGACAGACACAGCGACAGACGACGATGGCGGGATGAGAGCGCCTCCATCACTGCAGCCGAGAGCTTCTACACCGTGATGGGGAGAAATTTCATGTGATAATTCCCTTCACCTTAGAGACCCCCAGCAGCTTTGCTGGATTTTGAGGACTTAATTTTTTTATCTGGATAGTGACCCTGTTTCCCCACTCATGTGTTTTGATATGTGTTTTACCTCTGTTTTCTTGGTTATGGACTCTAACCAACTCTAGAGGCATCATATTTTAATTTGTGTCACACAGCACCCCCAGTGCAGTGGCACAGGGAAGCCTTTTTCAGGCTTTCCCAAGGTTTAACTACCTTCTCTGGGCTAAACTGTTTCCCAGAGTAAGTAAAGTGAAATTGACTTTAGTAGTCTTTTAAATTCCTAGAACCAGCACAGCCTATCTTACAATAGAGTGCTGGAGGGGTTACTTAGTATCCCCTGTGTCAAGATATTCATGTAGCAGTCAAATGCTACCCTTTCCTCTCAGAATGGCTGGTGGCATTGGCTTTACAACGAACTACCATGATTTTTCCCGATAGTGATATTCGTAGCTCCGGTAACGTTAAATCGCGGGAGCCATGTTTTTTCAAGATGGCGTCTGAGCCCCCTTTGTTAAAATGGGTCCCGGTCGTCTTTTTTCGCCATTTCTTTTTGGAACAGTCCTTCTAGAGTTTTTCTCTGTGGTCCAAACCAGGTCTGGACTCTTTGTTCATTCGTCTTTTGGCAGGCTTCAGGAGTGAAGACCGCCTCTGGCGCCTGAGTGTCTGGGGTGGGCAAGAAGTGAGGGAGCTGCCCGAAACTCCCTGTGCTTAGTCTGCCAGGAGACCCAAATGCACTCTGTGGTGATTGGATGGCTGACTGTCCGGCAAGGACAACCACTCTGCTGGGTGAGTGACAGCTATGCTGGAATGAATGGGAGAGAACTGAATAAAAGAAGAGTCTCTTGGCTTGGAAGGCGGAGTCGACCACTGGACGAAGGAACCAAAGAAGAGCTTGAAGAGGGCGCCTGCTGCAACTCCTGGACCGTTGGTTTGCCCGGTGAAGCCCTGCTGCAGGTTTGAATTGCCAAGTTCGCATCGACCAAGAAGACCTGCAAGGGGGCTTCTCCCTTTTTGAGTTGGTGGGACCGGTCAACTCTAAAGTAAGCCACCTGGATACCTATTTTGGAGATGGTTGAATTTCCTCAGAGTTGCTGCAGGAAACTGTAGAACCAGGTAGAGGGACACCAGCTTGTGTGCGTTACTGCTCCAGCATGTGGGTCTGGCATGGATTCACATCCTCATGAATATTCCGTCGTCTGGCTGGGAATCCTCGGTAAAGAAAAAAATCAGTTTTGTTTCTGAACTGTCTTTCTCCTAACAACCAATCGCTGGTCTCTGGGTCATACTGCCCCCAGCCAATGACTGCCCTCTACCTAAGTCCCTCCTCTGGCAGCCATCTTCAGATTATTAACGCACGTTCAAGTGTTGGGAGTCCTCGTGCTATAGCTCCCGAGATTTTACTGCTTTTTGCAATTTTTGCTCAGATTTTTCGGAAGCTGCATCGATCCATCAACCGACTAACGCGGACCCGTTTTTCCAAACGTTAAGTCTTTCGTCCAATCCACTTCTTGGAGGCCTACACCGCATGGACATGGCCGAGAATAAAGGAGACTCGACACCTCTGTTCAGAATCTGCCCAGGATGTGGGCTGCAGAACATCTTCCTGGACAATGGGCATTCCCTGTGCCTTTATTGCCTACCTCCAGACAGCTCGCACGTGGAGGAGGCCTCTGCGTTCTCCAAGGACATGGTGCCACACACCATGAAGGACTGTCGCAAGCGGCTCACCGAGTGGCTGCAGACGAAGATCCTGGCGGCAGGCGAGCCCCAGCAGCATGTTTATCCCAAGAGAAAATCTGAGCGGTCTTCTAAGACCTTTAAGGGTGCTCTGGCGACGGGGGCCCAACATAAGGCAAAGCATGCGAGTCCGCCGGCACCAGGAGCGCCATTGATACGGGATTGGTGGCAACCAGGCTGGGTGCAGCATCGCCAACGCGGTTAACCAGGAGCCAACGCTCCGGCTCGGCGAAGAAAAGTAAGTCAGACCACACGAGTAAGCTTCGGGAGAAGGCCCTGTCGACTCTGATGGAGAAAGCCAAGGGGGAGCGAGGCGTTGAAGGCCTCAGACGCACCCAAGGTCATGAAGGCCCAGGTTCACCAGGCTAAGGCATCGATTGAGGGAGTGGCAGTGTCCCTGGCGAAGACCGCAGATGCATCCCCATTGGAGACGACCCCCAAGCCAAGAGTTTCCCTGCCCACTCTGAGGGAAACGTCTTTCTAGCCCATTGAGAAGACCCCCGTGAAGGCGATGCCAATCATCTCCCCGAGGCCGTTGCCCCTGGCCGAGAAGAGAGGGGGCAGAGGGGGGCACGGTAGTCCTGCTGGACTCGGATATCTCCTCCGAGGCTGAGCTCTTGGGCCTGAAGACAGTGCTGGATAAGAAGTTTGTCGAAGCCAGGTCCTACGGGAAGAACCCAGACGAGGCAGACGTGGAAAGCGATGAGGGAACCGACAGGACGGTGAGGAACTGGAGGACACCACGCCTTTGCCTACGCTCCTGTCGCAACTGCTGCCACCACCGACGGACAGGTCGGCAGACATCCTACAAGCCGTGCAGACTCTGTGTTCATAGATGAGGACAAGGATGCCCGTGCTTCTGGCGTGCGATCCAGCGGCACATGGACCGTCGGGGAACCCTCCGCCCAATCGGAGATGATTCCACCCGCCTCCTCCCTGCCATCATTCACCTCCATCCCCTCCACCGAGGGTCGTGGCGACGGACGACAGCGGCGATTACTGAACCGAGCTCCCGTCGCCGTAACCCTGGGCTTCTCTGGCCGACGAGATTGGCTTGTTCCACGCCATGGTCACAAGGGCCTCAGAGCTTTTTCAGCTGAATCCCGAGGAGCAGGAGGAGGGATTCCTTTATCAGCACTGAGACGCCAAGAGGAAGACTGTGCTTTTGATCCCGCTGTTGGACGTCATTTTGGATGAAGGGCTGTCCCTCCTGAAAAACCTGTTCTCGTCCTCGCAAAAAGACCGGTACAAGAAGAAATACAGGGTGCCAGACTCTGCACCGAAGTGTCTCAGATACCAGCCGTCCCAGGACTCTGGTCTCGGCGTCGGCCAGGAAGACATCTGCAGGGTCAGCGGCATAGACTTCCATTTCCCCACCGGACGGCGAGGGAAAGAAGCTGGACTCCATGGGATGACGGGTTATCTTGTCGGCGGCAAAGGCCATTAAGGTGGCCAACGTTCTCGCCATAGTGGCCTTCTACGACAGGGAGCTTGGGTTTAAAATCTCCCCCCTCCTGGATTTCCTTCCAGACAAGAGGGCAGAGGCCCTTGAAATCCTACAAGAAGGCTAGGTGGCATTGGACCATGCCATGATGGTAGCCACGGACATTGCTGACACCAGTTTCTGCCAGATGGGCAAAAACGTTTGCCTCCGGCGGCGTGGTTGGCTGAAGGCCACCAATTTCCATCAGGATGTCCAGACAAGGGTATTGGACATGCACTTCGACAGGGACAACTTGTTCGGCAAGACGGTGGATGAATCCCTGCAGGCCATAAAGGCAGACACTGAGACGGCTCGTGCCTTGGGCACACCAACAGCGACAGACGTCCTTTCGGACCTCCGGAGGCAAGTCCCATGGTGCCTCCAAAGGATTCGGTGGAAACTTCTCTTCGTGCCAGCAGCCATCCCGTTCCTTGGCCCAGGAACCCTAAAGGGGCTGAAGCAAAGCCAGAGGAAATCGTTGTCTCCAAGACCCCCAAAGTGGGTTGTCCATGACGAAGCAGGACTGAACCGGCCGTGACATCAGGCCCCCACGCGAGCTCCCCGGTGGGAGGCCGGCTGGCGAACTTCATCGGCGTGTGAAAGTCCATCTCCACCGACCGTTGGGTGCTGGACGCCCTGGCCCACGGACACACCCTGTAGTTCCGAAGGAAGTGTCCCCGCGTTCCAGCAGTGGCCAGGCAGGAAAATCACATCCCCCAACTGCTTCTAGAGGTACGAGCGATGCTGAGAAAGGGCGCCATAGAACTCGTCCAGAAGAGGCTCCGGGGTGTACTCGCGGTACTTCCTTGTTGGTGGGGGGGGGGAGAGAGACTGGTGGTTGGCAGCCCATCCTGGATCTCCGCAGCCTCAACAAATACATCAAGTCTCAGAACTTTCAGATTGTCACCCACCAGCACGTGCTGAGACAACTGGAGGAAGGGGACTTTCTGTTGTCGCTGGACCTGGAGGATGCTTATTTTCACATCCCCATCCACAAGGGGCATCGAAAGTTTCTACGCTTCGTGGTCCAGGGGCAACACTACCAGTTCAAGGCCCTTCCCTTTGGGTTGAAGTCGGCACCAAGGGTCTTCACCAAGTGCCTGGCGCCAGTTGTGGTGCGGTAGCGCCTGCAGGGGGTCCACGTCTACCCCTACCTAGATGGTTTGCTCATCTGAGCGAAGTCCAGAGAACTTGACATCGAGCACACGGCAAGGACTGTCCGCCTGCTCACGGAACTGGGGTTCTCGATCAACTATGCAAAGTCCTGCTTGGTGCCATCACAGGACGCTCTTTTTCTGGCGTCTAGACTCAACAGTGGAGCGCCTGGCTTCCCTGTCGGAGGACAGGATAAAGGTCATCCTGGGCAAGGTACAACGGCTGTTGACCATGGAAGTTGCCAGGGTGAGGTCCATCAAGTCCCTGCTCGGCATGATGTCAAGAATCTACCTCGTTCGGCAGTGCAGACTGCTGATGCGGCTGCTGAAGAGTTCCTTGACGCCTGTTGGATCCAGGTATCTGGAAGCTTCGAGGACATGATCCCCCTCAACGAGACATTCCGCCCAGCGTAGACTTCCAGACCCCAGCATACCAGGAGACGGTGACAACGGACGCCTCCCTGGGGGAATGGGGCACACACAGCGGTGTTCTCTGCGCAAGAGGCCTTTGGCTCCCGGAGGAGAAGTCGTTGAACATCGTCCTGGAGCTTCGGGCCATGTTTTGGGCCCTAAAATCATTCCTTCCGTCCCTCAAGGGCAAGGTGGTGCATGTCTTCACCGACAACACCACCACAATGTTCTACATTTGCAAGCAGGGGGGCACCAGATCCCCGGCTCTCTCAAAGGAAGCGCAGTATCTTTGGCACTGGGCCATCACCAGAGCACGTTCCTGGTACCCTTTTATCTGGCAGGATTGAAGAACACTGTCGTCGACTCGCTCAGCAGGAAGCTGCGCTCTTGCCACGAGCGGCAGGATCAGGTGGATCTACTGTTTCAACAATGGGGCAGGCCCCAGATCGATTTATTTGCGACGGTGACAAACTCCAAGTACCGGAGATTCGCCAGCAGGTTTCCCCAGCTGGGGAGCATGGGGATGCATTCTCTTTCCCCTGGGACAGCCTGTTCCTCTATGCGTTTCCGCTGTTGCTTCTGCGACTCATCAGTCAACTCAGTCCCGGTGCAGGATGATCCTCGTCACACTGGCGTGGCCGAGGCAAATATGGTACCTTCTGGACCTGGCAGCGTCTACTCCAGTCAAGCTTCCGTCGGACGCAGATCTTCTCACCAGGGAAGGAGGCGCGATTCTGCACCACGAACCAGGGTTTCTGAACTTGCAGGCCTGGCTCCTGCAGCGCTAGAATTTGGTGGATACGATCTCCCAGCGGACTGCAAGGAGGTGCTTGCCAAGGCCAGGGATTAGTCTATGCTGAAATGCTACGCCCATAAGTGGAAGAAGTTCGCCGTCTGGTGCCGTGCACAGAAACTCCACCCTCTACGGATTATGGCCCCGCAGGTGCTGCCGTATTTGCTGTTGTTGGCCAAGGCAGGGTTGGCCCATGCTTCCATCAAGGTTCATCTTGCAGCTATCTCCCGCTACACCAGAACTCTGGGGCGGTTGTCGTTGTGGTCACACCGCCTGGTCAAGGAATTCATTCAAGGACTTATCCGCTCGTTCCCGCCCGTGAAGGCGCTGGCCCCGGCGTGGGAGCTAAATGTGGTGCTGACTAGGCTCATGGGTCCCCCGTTCGATCCTATGCTTTCGGTGCCGCTGAAGTTTGTATCGTGGAAGACCGCGTTTCTTGTGGCCATCACCTCCGCACGACAAGTGGGAAAGATTCAGGCCCTTTCTTGTAAACCACCTTACTTGACATTCCACGAGACAAGGGTGGTGCTGCGAACGCACCCCTCCATGTCCAAGGTGCCGTCGGACTTCCTTCTCAACGAACACTTGGTGCTACCCGTTTTCTTCCCATCGCCTTAGTTGCCAGCTCAGAAGACTTTGCACTCGCTGGATGTGGCTAGAGTGCTGAAGTTCTACGTGGACCGTACGAAAGACATCACAGCTGTTTCTGAACTTTGGCCCTGTGAATCAAGGAAGGCTCTCTCCAAGGCTTCCTTTTCCAAGTGGCTCTCCGGCTGCATCACCTATTGTCACTGGTTGGCAAACCTACAGTTGCCTGACCGTACCGAGAGCCCATTCGACCAGAGCAATCGCTGCAACTACGGCGTTCCGGTCTGGTGTGCCCCTGCTGGACATCTGCAGGGCTGCTACGTGGAGGTCGACTCACACCTTCATGAAAATCT
Source organism: Ambystoma mexicanum (assembly GCF_040938575.1). Lineage (NCBI taxonomy): Eukaryota > Metazoa > Chordata > Amphibia > Caudata > Ambystomatidae > Ambystoma > Ambystoma mexicanum. Next base: position 1,109,118,400 of record NC_090929.1, on the reverse strand, counting down.
ACTGCGTCGACCGGGATTAAAGGGATCAGTCCAGAGTCGGCCAAGCAATGCTGCGCAACTAGTTCGCTTGAAGGTGAGCCTGGTGAGGCGGTAAGAGATGCTTAATGTTGAGTTGTTGAAATGCTTAATTTTGAGCCTTGCCACCTCCCGTGGTTGTGCATGTGTACTGCTATGTATTTATTCATGAGCATGTGAATCCATGCCAGACCCCATGCTGGAGAAGGAACAAGTTACCTGAAACTGTTATTCTCCAGCATGGATCTGTCATGGATTCACATGCCTACCCCTCTGCGGCTCTTCTCTTGGTCCTACTGCCACTTTACGTGCTACCAAATCTGAAGCTGGCTGCCAGAGGGGCTTAGGTAGAGGGCAGTCATTGGCTGGCAGTATGACCCAGAGACCAGTGATTGGTTGTTGGGAGAAAGACAGTTCAGAAACAAAACTGATTTTTTTTTCTTTACCGAGGATTCCCAGCCTGACGTCGGGGAATATTCATGAGCATGTGAATCCATGCCAGACCCTGCTGGAGAACCACAGTTACAGATAAGTAACTTTGTTCGTTACAGCCACCAGAATTGAAGTTTGCCAGTTGCAAGCTTTTTGACCAGTGCAGTGCAGAAGTTCCCGCGACATCCTCCCTCTTGTCCCCACGACTGAGGCCCAGGAACAGCGAGATCTGCAGGTACTGCCAGGAACAGAATTAATCAGCTGCCTCTTTTTCTTCATTGTAAGGTTCTGTGAAACAAGACTGAGAGTACTTAACTTTCGCAGTGAAAGTGCTTGAAACTTTCCCAACTCGCAGTTCTAATCAGCTTGTGACCGAACATACGGTTCTTCTTTTTACAAACTACTTCGGAGAACTTTGGCAGAAACTTTACCGTTTACTTACCAGAACTGCTTTATCCCATCCAAGACTAGCTCATTGACTTTGGCCTAGCCTATTGAATTGAATTGACTCTTCTGGTGAACTCAAAGTATTTGCACTGTCTAAGAATAATTGTACCGTTTCATGTTCTAATAATCTTTGCATTTTACTACTCTTGAAAAGTATTCTGAAACAGTATTGAAGTATATTTGTGTGTGATTAAATGATTGCCTCCTAAGGAATGTTTTATAACTGACAAATTAATAAGTATTTATCAAAGAAACCTTGAGTGTAAGAGTTTATTTGAACACCTGTGATTGTAGACCCCTGTGTAACATCATTACTGCTCACATTCCCTCTTGAGATAGGCCTGGCTGCTCAGCCCCGCTAACAAAACTGTGTAGTACAGGTTGGTTTGCTTACACCTGTAGTCCTAGTTGTGTCGTGTTCCCAAAGAGTACAAGCATACAAACCTTGCCTAACACTGGTGGCAGGCGGTGAGGATAAATTGTAGAGTTGTTACATTGAGAGTTCTGCTTTACTTTTGTTCAAATAGTAACATTCACAAGGCCATTACTAGAAAAGCAATTGCAACATGCCAGATATGGATAAGGAAGCCCTGATCATTCTAACAGTAGAGCAACTGAAAGAAATGTATAAGGTCAGGAATCTCCCTGTTAAAGGAAAGAAAAATGAATTGATTGAAAGATTGTTGAATCATCAAAACCGGAGTAGTAGGTCTGTCACACCTGTTATCTCAGAAAATGTGGAAAATGTTGATGAGGATGTTAATGATTCAGTCTAACTCTAATGTTATTGAGGAGTCAGAGTAGTCTCAGGATGTGAGCCCCTCTGTACCTCAACAAGCTCCTAGGCCTCAACCTTTAGCCACAGGGACCCTTGCAGGTCCAGTACTGGGTCCAGAATTTGATTCCTTGGCTTTTGTCTAGGCTCCCCCAGGTTGCAACTGATACTGTAATGGAGGTGGGGGAACTTGAAAGATTGGAGTATGAAAATGTGAAGTTATCTTTGATAGCTACATTTGGGAAAACTCCTTCCCAGTACCTTAAGGGGTTAAGGACCCTCAAAAAGACTGATGGTACCCCTTGGGCTACCTGGGTGTGTGAATGTTTGAAAAACTTAGATGGTTGGGTTAAGGTTTACAGAGTTAACACTTCTGAAGGAATTAAATCTTTTTGTTGGAATCTATTTTTGATGCCTGCTCTCCTGAGCTCAGTCAGCATTTGGGTGACTCTAAAGAGATTGATCCCAAGAAGCTAGCAAATGCTGCTGTCTTGTGGGTTGCCAACGGGGCTACTCACAAGGATTCTGGGGCCACTTATAAAAAGGATGAATGGAAGCAGCAAAAGAAAGATGACAAAGAGAATTCTAAAACCTCCAATCCAAAAGAGGGCCACAAACAGAAAAAGGGTAAGTCACACAGGAAATCAGTCGAGTGATAACTCTGGTGCCCAACCAGAGGCAGGTCAGCAGAAGCCCCCATTTGTCAAAACATTTGGAAAACGTTATGCTTGTGGGTCAACTGACCATGTGAAAGGGGATCTCAGATGCAAGGGTAAACCTTCAGGGGTCCACACTGCCTCCTTAGCCTACATCCCTGAGGGAGAAGTACATATGGCAAGTGGGAACTTTCAACTATTGGCTGAAGACCCCATTTGAGTCGCTGCTAGTGTTTCTTTAGTGTCCCTGGGAACAGCATAATTTAGATGTCTATAATTCAATACCAGATAACACAAAAGAATCTTACCAGGACAGTGTACTTGTAAATGGTCAGGAGACCCCTGCCATTAGACACTGGGGCTCGCATTATAGTGGTGGATCAAACCTTTTTCAAACCTGAGGATGTTGCTAAGGCACCCAAAGGCCTCACTAAGATTGCTGGAGGCCCTGTCTGAATGCTTCCAAGACGACCAGCTCTCATCCAGTGCAACAATATGACTGTAAGACTATCTGTCAGTGTACAAAGTGAGGTGCATGGGAGAGTCCTGCTGGCGAATGACTTAAAAACTCTTGGCGTTGTATCAAGCACCCCCAGGCCTCCCAGTAAAAGGAAACTGGAGCAGACAAGGAAGGCCAGAGAGCACTCCCTAGGTGACTCTCAAGAGGTTGTTACAGGCGAACCAGTCCACAGGAAATGCCAACTTCAATTTCCAGGAAAAAGGAGACAAAGGGGAAACCCAAGGTCTCAGGGAAAGAGAAAGATAGCACTCCTGTGCATCAAACCAGCACATCCCCGAGAGGACTGTCCAAAGTCACACCTGTGACTTCTCCACCAGCTGAGGCTGTGTGTGAGAAACAACCAGGAGAGTTTGAATCAGCTGCTGAAGATTCAGAGCTAGAAGACCTTCCCCCTGTTGGAGATCCAGATCCAAAAGACCATCCTGAGCTGCAGTCCTTACTGGCAGAAGGTGGCCCCTGTAGGGCAGACTTCAGCAGAGGTCTGAGTGTCCTACTCTTGAAGGACTTCGCCAACAGGCAGCTTCCCTGCTGGATGGGCAAGAGCCATGGAAGCACAGGTTGTACTGGGAGGATGGCCTCTTCTACAGTGAACCTACTGAGTCTATCCCAGGCGACTACAGAAGACTTGTAGTGCCTCAGGAGATAAGACACCAGTTTCTACAGTTAGCCCATGAGATTCATTTGGCTGGTCACTTAAGCTTTAAGAAGACCAAGTAAAGGATTTCTCTTTATTTCTACCGGCCTAAGTTGGGCTCTGATGTAGATAAATTCTGTAGAAGCGATCACACTTGTCAGACATCTGGCTAGAGTGGAGCCAAGAAAGTGGCACCTTTGCTGCCTCTCCCAGTGGTGGGAGATCCTTTTCAGAGTGTAGGAATCGACATTGTTGATCCCTTAGATGCTCCAACATCTTCAGGCAACCGATTTATATTAGTTGTAGTAGACATGCTACTAGGTATCCTGAAGCTATACCTATGAGGACTGGTACTGCTCAGGCAGCTGCTAAGGCCATACTTTGTATTCGTACCAGAGTAGGTTTTACTAAGGAGGTTATCTCTGACTAGTAATCTGGTACTTTATTTGAGGCAAATTAATTATTTATAAGTGAGGTGATGAAAGGTGCCAAGTTGTCTGCGCAATCTTTGATTAGCGTAGCAGGACAGATGTCACCTTGACACCGCAATGGTTTAAGCCCTTTTATGGTTTTTGTGGTCGCCTGTAAGGTAATGGGTGAGAATTAAAACTTGGGGAATGCTTTAGGTGGGTTATGTTCCTCCGTTGGTTGAGCAAGGGTGGTAAGTATCAGGTTTTTTGATTAATTCTGAGTGGGAGTGATGAGATTTTGTCCATAAGAGTCTTTTATAGATTTTCACACCAGACTTGGTCCTTGTAGAGGTTTGAGGGTAATTCTAATTCTCTGAGGACTGAGTAGAGTGCTTTAGAGCCAGAATCAGCATTTTCTATACGCAGGTTGTATGCGTTACTCTTTGCTCGATGGGTGGCTTCTCTGTATTCAGAGGCTAATGTGGCGAATTGTTGTTTCTGATGTTCGTTAAGCTGCTTAGAATCACATGCTGTGCATATGGTCCGACATCCAGTGGTAACTGCAGAGTATTGCATATTGCCTTTCGAGAATCGAAAGGAGACGTCAACATGGGCGTGCCTGTAACACTATCCCTGCGTGACGTGTAGTTTATCCAAGATCCCTCGCGCGTCGAGGTCCCTCGGATTGTTTTTTCCACCCAGCAACTGGTCGCCTTGATGTGGAGCTTGCCAACGACTTTGCTTATTGTCCCACGGACCTTTGGTCGAATGATTATATAAAATATCCATATCACCCTATCCGTCCCTTATTTCGATGGCTGTTACAGACCTCCGCCGAAGACCTTCAAGAACTTGACGGACGGTGATCCAGTCGGCGCTGCCGACCACGTGGCCTGGCCCTCTGCCGGCCTATACAGTAGGGAGAGTGGGGTCGTGGTGGACATTTCTATAAAAATTGAGAATGCCTTTCCCTTTCCTTCCTCTTTCTCTTTCGGTCTTCGTCACTCTACCCATCCTCGGCTATGGAGAGGACTCCATTTAGGTTTTACCTTAAGTGTAGGAGCAAATTTCCTTTGAAAGATTGGCACAGACGGTGTAACCGGTGCTTGCCCCTCGATCACAAGGAAGAAGAATGCGCGGCTTGTAAGCTCCTCCGTCCTAAGACATTAAAGCAGCGTAGAGTCAAGCGGTGGGCGACCTACGGTATGTCGAAGGCCGAATTTTCTCTGTTGCTGCAGCCACCGAAATTTAACGCCGGTGAGAGTGACGGAGGTTGTTGACCTTTTGACGAACACTCGTGTACTGCATAGTCTGTCCCCGGTCGCCGCTAGGCACGGCTTAGGCACTGCTATGGGGAAGTCGCACCCCAGCGAACATGTACGCAGCACAAAGCGCACAACCCCAAGTCCATCTTTGGCCAGGTCGCAGAAGACTTCAGCGCCAACGGGTACACCGGAAGCTCCGGCGCCGACCGTCGGGATAGGCAGCCTTCCCCGCAGCCGCAAATGCGCCTAGTGACCGGGCCATCGAAAACAAAGTGTGCTGCCCCTAATATACCAAGTTCCATCGAGATGCATCACAAGAAGGTGTTCTGGTGACGATAGGGTTCCGGTTCTGCCGAAGAAGGCAGCCGCAGAAGATAAGGCTCTGGCACCGCCGAAAAAGGCAGCCGCTGAGGACAAGGCCCCGGTATTGGTGAAGAGGACCCCCTCGCAATCGCAGGCTGAAGCTACACGCCTCCCGACCACAGAGGACATTGCCGTCGGCTTAGCTAGGATTGTTGCCACCGATTCTCAGAAGCGGCAAGCCGGGGATCCGCTGAGGCCCACGGAAAGACCCAAGGATCCGCCGAGGTCCAAGTATGGGATGGGAGCCCTGTCGACCCCAAAGCTAAATTTCCAAGACTTTTTGACCCCTCTTTAGAAGAGGATATATAAAATTACGACCTAACTGAGGAGGACATTCCTGCTGACGCTCAGGATGAGGAATTCATCAACCCTGAAGACATGCATGATCCCATAGAGGGCTGGGAAGAGAACCCAGTTGTGTGTTGACCCTCAACCATGGCAGTCCCCGGATCAAGACCTTGATGCCCTGTCTTTGGACTCTCCCCAGCTCCCACTAGGCAACAACCCTCGCCAGTGGATGACCAATTGACTTTCAATGTAATGTTGCGTAAAGCAGCTGATCACTTTAAGATTGCTACAGATAAAGCGGTCCCCGAAGCTGACTTTGTGGAGGACATCCTTAAGGAGAAACTGCCGGCCAGCCAGGCTATTCCTCCCCTCAATCCCATCAAACGCCTGGCAACCTCCTTATCACCTGTTCTCACGAGGTGTCAACCCACAAATAGAAAAACTCTTTAGCCCTTCTCCATCAGACTCTGTATGTCAGCTGTCATTCCACCCCAGACTCCCTGGTGGTGACTACTACACGAACGCGGGCAGGGGTCCCTTTGTCAACAGGCGAGGCACCCCCTGATAAGGAAGGCAAACGACTTTACGCCCTTGGGAAAAGGATCACGGTGGCAGTAGCGTTCTCAACGCGCATTGCCAACAGAAATACCTTGTTGGCCAGCTGCGCCGATGCCCAGTGGACCTTACTACAGGAAGGCATGCAGGAGGTTCCCGAAACCCTGCATACTCGTTTCCTCACCACTGTCACTGAGGGTAGACTGGTGAGCCAAAGCATTCTTAAGAATACTTTGGATTCTGCAGAAACGGCTGGTCGATCCCTTGCTCAGGGCACAGAGATGCGTGGCTACGGAACTCTGGATTCAAGCCAGAGAAGCAAGCGTCACTGATAAACCCATGGAAGAATCCAATCTGTTTGGGAAGAAGGTCGATGAGGCCCCCGACACCGCAAAAAAGGAGCACAACACCTTAAAAACAGTGGACCAGATTACACAAAGACCCTCTACAAGAAGAGGATCTGGGTCCAAACGGCTTTTTCGTAGCGAACACTTCTCTCAACAATACTCATCGGGAAACAATTGGAATTCTACACAGGGAAATGGTGGATACACCACCCTGTACCCCCAAAGGGGTCAGCGCCGTGGCAAAGGAAGAGGCCCAGAACTCTACCCCCAGAGGCTCCCCAGCATCAGGTTCAAAATGACCCAAAGATTTGGGTCCCCTTCCATGCCTCCCCGGTCGGGGGCTGGCTAACATCGTTTCTTCAGGCATGGGAGGTAATAAATACAGACCAGTGGGTGCTAAAGACCGTGGCCCACGGGTACTGTATAGAGTTAAACCGGTCCCCAACATTCAGACCTCCACGAGCAAGGCGACTGACACCAGACCATCCTTGCATTCTTCTGCAGGAAGTCGAGACACTACAGGAAAAAGGAGGCATAGAAATCGTACCTCTGTCACAGGTAGAAGGTATTCTGTGTACTTCCTTGTACCCAAAAAGGATCTAACCATGCGCCCTGTTTTAGATCTGCGCCCAGCAAACAAATTTGTAAAGCCACAAAAGTTCCTGCAGTGTGACCATGCAGAAGTAATTCCTCTGCTATCACAGGGAAATTACATGGCAACACTGGACATGAAAGATGCATACTTTCATATTTCAATGTTGCAAGTGCACAGAAAATACCTCAGATTTATAATACAAGACAAGCATTATCAATTCAAAGTACTACCCTTCGGCATAGCATCTGCACCAAGGGTATTTACAAAAGTACTAGCGGTTGCAGCAGCACATCTGCGCAGGCAATCCATCCCAGTCTATCCTTACCTCGACGACTGGCTCATAACAGGGGACTCTTACGAAACATGTCTGTCAAATACCCAAAAGACGATAGATCTTTTATTCAGTCTGGGATTCTCCATCAACAAGTAAAAATCCAGCCTAAAACCCAGTCGGGGCAAACAGTTCCATGGGGCTCTAATTCGAACAAAGGACGACCTTGTTTTCCCCTCCAACGAGAGGGTCCAAAACATGTTTCAGATCCCTCGGTATGTAGCCAGTCGAGAGGTGACAGTACGCAAGGCTATGCAACTGCTAGGAATGATGGCGTCATATATCTACTTGGTTTCTCACGCGCGCATGCGCTCAATGCAAGAGGGGCTCTACAGCCAGTGGCGTCAGGCCAGCGGACAGTGGGGCGATCTAGTGGTAGTCTCGCCGGCCCTCGTTCTCTCGCTGCAGTGGTGGTGGAGGGACAACCTCTTGAAAGGGAAATCCTTTACCATCGCAGCAGTGGAAGCCACTCTGACCACAGACTCATCTCTTACAGGGTGGGGAAGCTCACCTGCTTCAACAAACAGCGCACAGGGTTTGGTTGTCAGACATAGCATCCAACCACATAAAATTGTTGGCAGTGTTCAAAGCACTGAAGGCTTTCCCAACACAACTGCAGGGGAAGACGATCCTCATCCTCACAGACAGCACCACAGCCATGTACTATCTGAACAAACAAGGGGGCACTCATTCTCCAGGGCTGTCCAAACTGTCCCAGAACATTTGGAAATGGGCTCTCAAACGCAACATGTTCCTGTTATCGCAACATGTTCCAGGGGAACTCCATCTTCTGGCAGACGTACTTAGCAGGGATTTTCCATTGCCCAGGGAGTACGAATGGCGATTACACAGACCTAGTCTTGTGGAATATTTTTATCCACACCAATGCGCCACACTGCACCCCTTTGCCAATGGGCAAAGAAAACTGTAAAAACTGGAGGCGATAACCCCTGTGCGCGCCAAATCTGAAACATTGCGCATGGTGCATAAACTACAAGAGAGCTGCACACCCTGCTACACACAGGCAAAGTTGGTGTAAAAACCGGGATCACTAATGTCATCTGTCAAATGAATCAATGGCACAGAAGTAAATGATGGCCTCCTAATCAATGGCAACCTTCAAAGTGTTCTTTTGGCGCTAAATTCAGTCATTTTCCCCAGTGAATTATTGCAAGGAAAGTGTGCTGAAATCATGGATTCTCCAGGCAGTCAGAGGAATCCAGGCCTCCCTGACTGACAGCTGCATCAGAAAATTAGCTGTCAAACCCAGTTTAAAATTGTTTGTTTCCTGATTAAAATGGCAAAAAATCGCCTATGTTTGTGAAGGGCTAATTCTTTTAAAATGTCCAATTCCTTTTATAAACTGTGCTTGTATTTTATATGTGAACTGAAAAGACTTTTAATGTATAGGAACCCAGTCTGGAGCGAATCAACTATTTAATTCTGACCTGACAGCCCAGCCTGGGAAGATTCACATTTCAGGTTAACACTCAGTTGCTACAGGAAGGCTCAAGTGATGTTAATGATTACCCTATAATGAAAACAAAGAAAGCTTCAGACATTCGTCTCCTGGCTGATCCATGGACAAAGCAAGGCTTGGACACCTTGCCTCCTAAAGGAGAGGCAGGATGCAGAGGAGGTTTCCCGGTGATCTTCAAAGGAATGGCCATTTTGCTTACTTCCTGGACTGGATTTCGAATGGAAATTACTTGTTGTTGCCTCAGAACTTTGGCATTTAACATGACAGCCAAAATAAGTAGACAAGTGAAAAATACAAACTTATAAATCTGAACTCAAGCTAGACAGTTGAAGATTTGGTAGGAGTTCTTACTACATATGGAACCAAAGTTATGGAAAATGTCTTATTGCAGCAGAAGGATCAATGTTGCAAACCTAAAATTGTATGTACATGATCCACTGATCAGCGCCCAGAGAAGTACCGAAGTAGAAATGATTAATCCTAACTTTTATGGGTAAAATTGAAAAAAATCTGTAGGACAGCTCGCACAAGGACGGGGATTGAATGTGGATGTAGACAATCAAAAATGAAATGTGTCCTTTTTTATTAGGGTACATAATGTTAGAAATGTACATGTGTGCAAGAGTTATGTTTTGGTAAAAATCAAGGTGGGAGTTCCTAAATCCTGTCATAATGATGACCGCTCTGTTCAGACTGCCAACCCGGACAAAGCACATGCCTGTAGCCACTCACGGACATGGGGTGCGTTTTTGAAATTCTGCCCACGCCATAAACTTTGTAATGTATAAATAGGAGTTTCACTACACATAGCACACACGGTTTCCAGAACACAGTGCTTCCAGAACCCATCCAAATGTCCGTGCAGCACCTTATTCCAGAACTCTTCATCTGGTAGCTGAGTCCAGAATTCTTTGAAGATCTAGATTTCCTTGCAGACTCCAGACTTTAGCATTGCAGAACTCTTGCTAGCTTGACCCAATTGCAAACATACAGAACTTAAAAGAATTATTCTTATTCAGCTTGGCTTGCTACCATTCAGGCTTGCCCACTGAAACCTGCACCCTGCTATCTACCGTGTCCAGTAACCAGAAGGGGCCCATCTTAAGCAGCCTGAGACGCAATCCAAAATTGACCAGCATAGCGCCGCTGATCCAAACCTTCCAGAGGTGCCATGCTGCCGGTAGACCTGATCCAACCCTATGACCAGAACCAGACGGTCCAATTTAATTTAAAAGGGCTCAGTATAAAAGGAAGAACAGTGACCCATAGTACATCTGCATTGAATTGTCCCAATCTCAACCCATCCCATCTTTAAATTCAGAACCCTAGCGCTGTTAGAATCCTCCTTGCGCTGACTTTTCTCTCATCTGTGTTACAAAACCATAAACTCTTTGTGATTTTGATTAAAGTAAATCCCATACAGAACGGAAAAGAGTATCACACATGAAGAGTTATGGGCGGCCCTGAATAACTGATTCCTGTGTGGCTCTCTTTTCCATAGTCATTAATATAGTATAAGAAACCCATCTGTCATTTTTAAAATCGAATTCCTGTTTTCATTTTCTTGCCCATTTTGCAAAAACGCCTCATCTCGAAGTTCAGTTTTAAAGATAGAAACAAAATTTCAACTCTCACTGGTAACTAAGACCCTTAGCTACCTCCACAACTAAAAACTGCATTGCGGAACAGTGTATTTGACCCGTTTTTCTCCAATATCGCAGAGTAAACGTTTTTCCTGCGAGTTTGCAATTTTATCCAAAGTTGCATGTGTCTTTTGCCCATTTCAAAGTGCTTCTTCCATCCCATCCTGATCTGAAGTGCATATTGTGGTTTATACGATAGCTCATGTGCGTTAGGACATGCTTAGAGTTGCTTTCTCTAGAATTTTTCTCCATTAAGCATTTTTGACCATTTTGCAGTATTTCACAAAGATGTTTTTCACCTGTCATTTTTAAGTCCATTTCCAAAAACGGTTTTCTCTCTTGTTTAGTAAGGGAAGATTGCCTATAAACTTTAGACTTGTCTTTCATTCCTGAATACCTGCTGATTACTCACATTGGTGTAAGATTGTTCATTTGTATTTAAACACAATTTTGCAGGGGGAATATTAACATAAACGCCATCTGTGCAAAGTTATAGGGGGTGGGTCCCAAACCTCTTTTTTTCCCATAGACTGAATGGGGGAAAAACTTTGCGCAAGGCTACAGGTGAAACCGCTGGACGGATTTTGACGAAATCTGTGGCAGGTACAGGGGCTTGGTCCAGAAAGTGTGCTTTTGTAAATTTGGTCACCATCCGTGCAGTATGTTTCTTTATAATGAACAAAAAGTAGGTCTGAAATAATTGGTGATATCTATGTTCGCCCCGCGGTCACAATTCCCTGTTCGGTCGACGAACAAGATACCGATTGGGTAAGGGGCTGGCGTCATGACCGGGGACACGTAATGTCTCTTCCCATTGGCTGCTGCGAGACGTTTTCTGCGTCAGATGTTTTGGATGTGCCTGACATCTTGGATCCGCGGAAAGCGGAGCAACAACCAGCGTACACATGCTTTTTTCATGAAACTATTTTGCTGTGTCAGAGCATTTGGAAAGGTTCAGACAGTAAGACATGGGTGATCAATGCATTTGTTATTCGGTCGTCATGATGTAATTTCTACCCCACATTTACTGTGCGTTCAAGGTGTCCATATGATATATGATATGGCGTTACAAATATCATATCATATGGACACCTTGTACGCACAGTAAATGTGGGGTGTAATAACAATAGCACTTCAGTCCATGTAGTGGGCAGCAAATCTGTAAGCACACGCGTATTGGTAGGCAACATTGAAATTGACAACATGCCATGAATGCATTATTTTTTACAATGGCTATTATTATATTCATTAGTACGCCGCCATGGGAGGCACATGCTACGGTGGTTGTGGCCAGGGCCTTTCGGCCGACGGCCTTACTTCCAAGACTGTAGGCCCTGGCCACAACCACTGCCGCATGTGCCACCCATGCATACACCCGTAGTGTTGCGTTTTGATTGGCAAGTTGTGTTGAGTGCGTGCAGTCTTGGGTGCATGGCCAAAGGCCATGCAACCAAGAACAAAGTGGTAAGTACTAGACTTGGAAGACACTGCACACCCATCCCATGTAAGATCTACAGACCTACAGCTAGGAGGGAAGCCTCTGGGCAGAGGTACTGAAGGTTAGCACACCTATAGAATAACCCCCACTTCCACACATCACCGAGGTGGTTGTGGGGAGGCCCTGCACTCTTGGGTGCATGGCTAAAGCCCATGCATGCAAGACTGAAGTCATAAGCAGTGGAGCTACAAGTTAATATGGATGCAGTGGAATGTGCTAGTTGTGTTGATGCCCTAGTGTCTTAACTTCATGGCTGCAGACGATGGTCCGAAATGTAAATTTATAAGCTGCTAGTTTACAAGGACCATGGTTTCCATATGCAGCGATGGTTGTGGATAGGAACTATACTCATTGTACCTTGGTTGTAAGGCGTAGATGGTAGGTTACTCACCGAAGATGGAAGGGCAGCCTACAGGCACTGCAGCATATTAGTACCATAGATTAGACATGTAGATTCCCATGTGTAGAAAATGCCTGCCAATATACTTACTCCTTACTTTGCTCAGAATCCACATACTTTTTTTTAATTGGGTATCGTACTTGTTGGAAGTATCAGTTTTTCCATTTCTGTGATGAAAGAAAAAGGTGTGTTCATGTTTGCATAATAGACAGTAACTTTTTTTTTTACCCTCATATTTAATTTTCAATCCAGTGTACTGTGCATATCGCACAGTTTCTGTGTTTGCTTTCCTTATCCTGGGTGTGGGAAAAAAAATCCATGTCGGATTAAAAAAAAGCTTCATTTCTTATGGTACTAACTACTTCATTTTTTCCTTTCAGTGTTTTCTTCATCTTTCTGATCAATGTTATGTTTGTTGCCTTCCTGCCTATTTTTAACAGTTAATACCTGTAGGCGTAGTCTAACTGCATTTGTTCCTACAGATTTGTGATAATCATTTATTTGTGTCATTCTTCCATCCTGTTGGGTAGTTGGATACCTGTGGGCGTATTCTAACTGTTTGTAGTCTTTCACATACTTTGTTGACAATCTTGAAGTACACATTATTTTGTAAATTTTGGCTTCAAGAACATTAAATACGCATTTGTTAGGTTAGCTGGCAACCTCTGCTTTAGAGTAATGGTGCTATCATTACATTCAAACCATCCAGAATTCTTTTTAATGTATGCAGTGTAGTGACTTGCATTGGTTGTAGCTCCTGCATTATAGATTATACCTACTGTTGTAAGGGTCTTTCCAAGTGACACTTGACCGTGTGTGAATCCAGTCAGTTTGCAGTTGTTTTTGGTGCCATCTGCATTATAACGTAGAAGCATTATGTAGGCACTATGTGATTGTATTAGTAAGGTAGAGCGATTGTCTGAATTGCAAATACTACATAATCTGCCATGGTTTGCATTTTGTACAAGTTGCTGAAATGGAATGCTCTCACTATTTTTGGTATGGAAACATAAACAAATCGCTCATTTGGGATTTCTTCCTGTATCACTTTGCTACAGAGGGTGCATGTATGTTTCCACATGTATGAAATTTGGAAGATTTCATTTACAGGTATGCTTTTGTTTTCCAATACTAATAGTATGTACATTAGAAATTCTTGTGGATCTTCTTGTGAGTTCATAGTGAATCTCACCATTCCAGCACAGTCGTCCAATTGTTGCCTTACTCCATGAACATTGTATGTGTTGTCAGGATTGCTTGTTGCATTTCTATGCAGCGCTAACATTTGCAAACACAATTGGTCTGTACTGTGCAGGTAAAAATTGTTAACAATTGGTGGCAATGGAAATAGATTATTCATTGCTACATTTGCATAGCAACTTACCCCACTTTCATTTGTAAATTTGAATGGGCCAGCAAGTTCTGTATCTGAGAGTGCATTTTTCGTTTTTTCTGTTGCTTCTTTGTCGACGTGCCTGGTTTACATTCCATACTAGGTTCTTCTATGTTTGTGGCAATTGATGAAACTTTAGCTTTTCTTTTCTTTGCGGAATTTGCTGTGCATTCTGTTGCATTTCAGTTTAATTTACTTTTCTTTTACCACGTTTCACTTTATCTGGAACAGGGTATTGTTTCAGATGAGGGGTGTACAGTGAACGCAATCTATTGTATTCTAGAATGCATGGAATATCAGCTTTGACTTTACTTGAATCAAAGTTTATTGGCAATAGACCGCAACGTGTACGTAAGCGTGATAATGCTACCTAGCTCATGCCTTCCTTAAACACTGTTTCCTATAACTATCAATGCTTTCTCTAGGATAAGACCTTGGGATTTATGAATGGTAACTGCTTATGCAAGAGTTAGAGAAAAATGCTCTCTACGTACATACATGTCTTTGAAGAGAAGGAATCGAGCGCCCTATCCTTTTCACTTCTGAAACTTTATCAAAGCGAATATTTACAAACTGAATGTTGCTATCACGTGGGTATGATTGAAAGCCAACAACTGTGCCCAGTGCTCCGTTAACTAGCCTTTGCTCTACGTCAAGGTTACGTTTAAGCATTACACTACAATTTAATGATAATTTCAATATTTTTTCCAACCCAGCTGTGTTGGAGGTTGAATTTTCTAAACTATTTAGTCTTGTTTTGGCTTGCTCACACATGGGTACTATCATACCATGTACGTCTAGTTTGTCTGTGGTGCTAATTTCTATTATTGCTTGCATTTCTTTCTTTAATATGTTTCATTGAATTTGAAACAGCTTGCAAGAGTTGGCATTAAGGCCATACAATTGACATTTTTGTGCGCTATTTGTTCCATGACATCAGTTGCACATGCATTATCGGCATAAAGTGCATGTATATGCCGGTTTTTCAATACAGCTTGTGCTTCTTGCGATAATACACCAACTCTAATACTTTTTAAGATGTTAGCATAAGTGAGATCTGCAGATTGCCGCATGTTCTCTGTATTGGAAATGTTGCCAAAGGTTAGCATTACCTATGCTACCAACAGTTTTCCGGCAGAGTTTGTGGCCTAAGGTTTTAAAAATCGGTTCACCTTTCACTGGTGTCAATTGTGGATGATCTCCGAAAACGATAATGTGTTTCCCTGCAAAGAGTTCTTTGTTATTATTTTTAAGTACTACTTGCAATCTGAGATCAATCAAAGCCAACATTATGTTGGAGACCATGCTCACTTCATCTATTAGTAGCATTTTCATTTGTTTCAATACTCTACGTAATTCCATTGCAGCTTCTGCAGAAAGTTTGTAGTAGTCTAATTTATTTTGACGCTCTACTGGAAGCAGTAGTAATTGGTGTAAAGTCACACCGCCACGGTGTAGGCAGCTAAACCTGTGGGGGCTGTTACAACAGTTTTAGTCAATTGTTGAAGGAACTTGCTGATGATTTTGATTGAGAATGTTTTTTCCCTGATTCAGCTTCACCACTGACGTACAGCAGTACAGGTTTGTAATTTTGGCAGGTACATTCTTTATTTTCGTGTTGTACACCATGTACAGTTTGTTTTGTTAGGTCTTCAAAAATGGTACGCTGATCTTTAAGTTTTGCTTGTTGTACACTTAAGTCTTCTATATCTTCTTGATACTGATACATGGTGTTTTCTACTTCTGCCATAGCTACTTCAGCCTCATTTGCTATTAGTGGTTGTCCTAATGGTTCTTGACTTCCTGTTACAGAAGGTTGACTGTCGGAAGAGTCTTTATCTAGTTGGGCCTGAAGTTCTTGTTCCTGTTGCTGCTCATTGTGTAACATTGTTTTGTACTGTGTAAAGTTCACATCGGTGATGGTGCTTTCATTTGCTTTGAAAGCGTCTTTATAGCACTCATAATTATCTAGTATGTCTTCCTCTTTTCGCCATGGTTTGAAAAGTTGTAACAGAGACATGTAATATAGTTCTTTCTGTTGAGGAGTTTTTTTAATGACAATTTCACATGATTAATCTTAGTTTGGTAAGTTTCACTAAGCTCCCTTCACAATCGGTCACTCTATGTTTGCTTTCATCAGGTTTTACATTATTTTTGTATGCAAAGTTTTGAGCTATGTGGTATCGACACATGCTTTCCAGAGTGGTACACCTGTTCGGATAGTATGTGTCCAGTAAATTGTTTTTTTAGAATGTCTTGGCTGTTGGGATTATTTCTGGCAATTGTTTATATGTCCTCATATGATTGTAGCACTCTTTTTCTAGATTTTGCAGGACCAAGACTGAGCCATACTATGTTGTCTGATTTTTCCATACAAAGCAGTGCCGGTTAAATGCTTCGTAGGCCCCACATTCTCTACGAGAGAGCATTTTTATTGTAACGCTCACCTGAATCCCTCGGAGGCGCAGGTCTGGGCTGGGGGTTCTCGGAGTCTTCTAGGGTCACTCGCAGGCCTCGAATGCCACCCTGGAAAGGGCCTTTCCTCACTGAGATCTTGATCTGAAGGGTGAGGTGTCTGCAATTATGAGAGCAAGGGGTTAATATGGATATATAAGCCTGACTGGGTAAGCTGCCTCCCCTTCCTGGTACTCCCAAGTAGTTCGTAGGCTAAATGTGCTCACCTTATGTAGGTGAAAGCGGAGCTCTCCATCCTGCGTCTGTGCAGGGGCGCCGAAGCCAGTTACTTCACTGGTTAATTGTCCAGCCTCTTGGTTGCAGAGGATGAAGATTTGGAGCTAGGCCGTTGTTAGCAGCACGAACGGCGGTTGCTTGAATATGGAGGTCCGGAGAGCGATGGAATGGCGAAGGTATTGCAGGCAAGTATGTAGAAAATGTCAATTCGAAGTTAAAAGCACTTCTTAATGTCTCTTTTCCTTTTTCAGGTCGCAGAAGCAGCTGGGTAGAAAAATGGATGTCGAGGAATGCACCGAGGAGTGAGAAAGATGAGCGCTGCCCAAAACACGTGCGTATAGATGGAGTTTTGTATTTCTTAATGATGTCCTTTTGTTTTGCAGATGCGAGTAGCAGCGTCGGCGGAGGCGAGAAGAATGCAGCGCAGGTAAGGAAAGTTTCACGGAGGTTTACTAACCAATGTCTTTACTTCCACAGGGTGCCAAAAAAATGGAAAGCTGCAGCCCGTGGCTTGAGATGCACCGATGGATTGGGTAAGTGCTGCGCTGGTTTTTATCTCGTGCTAACCTGGTGTTCTTTTCCCTTTTCAGATGCTGCTGAAGACGAAGATGGTATTTCGGAAGGTAAGATTGCGGATTTCTCTTCCCCAGATGCAGAAGTTGAAGATTCTCTGGAGCTGACACGGTGAGCGTCCTGCTGCTATTGCAGAATAACGCGAAGCACGTTGCTCTGATCGGGCGTGGTTTAAATAGCTTACTGGAGTGCTTAGGTGTCTCCTTCCACAGCAGCCTCGCCCAGGTAAGAAGTCCCAGCTTCCAGAATAGTTCCAGTATCCAGTCCCAGGGAGTGGTGCTGGCCACTACCAGAAGGTAAAGTAGTTCCAGCCATGGATGGATGAGGATTTCATCCTGCAGGTGAGTGAGCAGCATGGTCTGCAGCAGGTAGGTCCACCCAAGCACCATTCCTTACATCATGAGCCCGGCATGTCCTGTGCCGGGACTGGGTCCCCTTATGAGCCTGGCGCCACTGGCGCCAGGACAAGGTCCATAAGGCCCCTATGGGAGCCGATGGGTGCCTGGAAATGAAGTTGTGACCCAGCTTCCGAGGCAGTTGGGCTAAACCCGACTCCTTGGAGGCTGCGGTCATGACATTTATGCATGGGCTGTACAATTTCTGTGATAATGTTTTGTCTGATGCTAGGTCATCCCAGAGGTCATAAGCTCTGTTTTTCTGCTTTTGTTAAGTAGGCTGTAACATATCGTGCAACAGCAGTTGAATTGTCTGCAGTGTACTGCACATCTATTTTTGCATTCCATAATAGGGCAATGATTGCATTGTAATCATTGATATATTTTGATTCTTCCCTTCTTTTTATGTAATACGTGTTTAGGGAAACCAAAGCGGTATTTGGTGTAGGATTTATCTTTGTTTTTGTATTTGCGGCGACAATATTTCCTACATTTGTGTCTTTGGAATTGTAAAATCTGCCCATGCAGCTCACTGTCTGTTGTGAAGGGATTTCACATGTGACCTATTTTTGGATAAACTGCAAAACAGTGCCATCACTGTCGTGCCCAATTTTCGGTGCACCTTTTGATCCATAACAGCATGTGAATGTGTGGTGCTCCTCTCGCTTGATATTCTTTTCTCCAAAAGAAGTGTTGCACTTCTCCAAGGGGAGGAACAGTTTTATTGCAAATAAAGTGTAGCATTGCAATGAAACGATGATGGAAATATCTTGAGACATTTAACTGGATCTAGAGAGCAAAGTTCTCCAGGTGTTAATATATCTGTTGTTTTTGTTGCTGTTTGCTATGCGTAGGAACTCGTGTAAATCTTCTCATGCTTATTCTGCACAACTTAGCGTAACAAACCAAGTTGGTGGTCCAAGGTTTCTGATCATGCAACGCACGTCTCTGTGCCGTCTGAACCAGTATTCCTTTGTACCATGCATGTTTGCAAACAAATTTGTTATACTTGATTGTAAAACCTAATTTTTTTCTTGTACTTTTTGTATTAACTGCATAGCTGACTTACTTTGAAAGTGCGTTCCAGATTTAAGAATGTGTGCAACTCCATAACATAGTGTTGCTAATTCACTTTCATAGAGTAGGTGGACTATGTATTGCACATTTTGTCTAAGTCTGGGATCTTGCGAATACATTCGTAATGAGCGGTATTCTGATGCCCCAATCTGAGTGGGTCTATCATCGTATCTTCCACCTTTGCCAGTAGGAAATGGCAGTGGAAAAGCACGTGCTTCTATACTTTTTTCCCAAATACTCATTGGTGACCCTTTGGTTTGTCGCATTTGGTATATTTCTAGTGCATCATCTATGCTTTCATTGGAATGCCATGGATGAATTGTGTAATGGTCCAAAAGAGTGGATACTGTAGCTGTATCCAGAAGTTCGAATTGTCCAGTTTCTGATGGCTCTTGAATTATTTCAGTTGTTTGCCTTAAGCTTTCATCAATATTTATTTCCTTGTAGTACTCATTATTGGCTTTTAGATATTGCAATGCTTGTCTAACTTTGCATAAGTCCACTAATTATTGCCTATTATTTTTGTCCTTTGTTGGTACTCCATTTACCAAGACTATTAAAGAATGCTCTATTGAACGTTCCACTCCTAGAGTGTGTACATTTTCCGTTAGATCTAATGGCAAGTAAATTACTTTGCCACGAATGCCTTTCACCAATTCAGAGGAAGGTAATTTTGCTGTTTTGGATGAAGGCGTATAATTGCGTGAAATGGGTGAACTGTTTGAATTATTATGCTCTCATACAAATTGAGCTGTTGCAGGATTTTTGGTAATGGAAACAATTCCAAATTATTTGTAATAGCACGTGAAGGAGTGTGGTTGTTTAATTTTGCAGTACAGTAACTGCAACGTATTAGGCATTCAGTTATTTCATATTTGCTTTCAGCTAAAAGGTACAAAGCTAATTCAAACCATTTAGAGTCTAAATTGTTTTCTATTTTGTATGCTATGTCCACATTTTGTGTTCCTTTTGTAAAACGGTCTGCGGCAACACACACATGGTTTGGTACTTCAGCTGATGACCTTTTATATTTTACCATTTCTTTTCTGTATGTGTGTAATAGAAGGTTGCTATGTGCAGAATTGTCGCTACTATGTTCTAAAACTGTTGCATTTTCTACGTGGCTCTCACTTCCAAAATACTTTTTCTGAATACGGTCCATTTCTTCTTGTAAGTATTTGGGTGTACCATGCAGAAGAGTGGTATTTAAATTGCCTAATTCTGAAGCTGGACTTTTTGCATAGTGTATTTTATACACTAAATTTCTTACATTGGAGTGATGTACTGATATTCTTTTGATATCATGGAAGGTACTTTTGCAAATAGGCTCAGAAATGCAGGCTAATCAAAGTCCTTTTAGTCCTGTGTCTTTCCGCACTGCACAAATATCCATATTTTGCAGCACTTTCATTTTACTTTTGTCTTTACCTTTTACATATTGATTGAGGAACTGACGTAAAGATTTAAAAGCTTTGTTTGGAATGGAACACATTGATGTGCACTGCCATTTGTATACTGGACGATGTGGTTCTGCTGAATCGAGAGGTAATTCTGAGTTTTCAGGAGATAGTTTTCTAGGCAGTGTTTCTTGTTCCATGATGGTGGTATTGATTTTCTCATACCCTCGTCCACTGCTACGGATGGCAATTGTGTTTGTTTGATTTTGTTTGTATGCTTCTTCTTTAAAATATGTCTTTGGTTGTTGTGTGACTCCATTGACCACCACAAACATGCAAGAAATTATTTTTGTTCACATTCCGTTTATTGCTGAGTTTCTTTTGTAGTTTGGTACTTCGTTTTTGTTAGTGCTTTCATCCTATTTGAGAAGGATTGCCCTGTCTACAAGTGCTTGCAGAATTAACTTTCTATGGTAAGATTTAAGGGGTGAGGATGATTTTGGTCCTCTTCTTAGTAGATCCTGAAGGACTCTGTGACGAAACATTTTTTGCTAAAATACTTTTTTTACTATGGGTTCTTCTTCCACTATCAGGATTATTAGTAACATTGTTGGCTGTACTGGCAGCTGTTTTTTTTTTTACAACATTTCTGTGTTTTGTGACACTTTTTGATGGAGGAGGTACAGTTTCGGTAGTTGAGACTTCCTTTATTATGTAACCCAACTGCATTAGCTGATTTGTACCAAGATTCTCTACAAACTCTACAACAGGTGGATGCTTACATTGGGCACCTTTATTTTTCTTTGCTCTAATTCTGCGTTCCTTTCTACGGAGTTGCTTTTTGGTAGGCATTCTTTGGTGTCTGTTGAGAAAAAATATATACTTTCTGTTGTCCAATGTATGTGTGCAGTGTGTGTGTGCATAAGTCTGATGGGGAAGCTCTTTGTCATAGTGTGTCAACGTACAGTGAACTCTAACAATCATTTGGTAAGGCTACTTTACTGTTTGTATACTACTACAATGTGCTTCAGATGAGAGTACAAAGTGGCCTACTTGTGACGAGAACCTTTATTAATAACCGAAATGCCAAAAACTTGCTACAGCAACTTCTTTTCACAATCTAACCACAAAGGATTACCTATGTTATTTCAGTACCAAACACAAGGATTTGTCAGCCAGCTGCCTGTTATTCTTTGTTCAATAAATGGATATTTGTAGGTAGAATGGTTTACAAATCAATGCTTGCTTTGGTTCCTAAAATAAACAAATAACCCACGCAGCCTCTTTAAGGAGTAGTTACAATATAAAGGTTGTACTGTACTGTACTTTTTGTGCAAGATGAACAGGTTTCTTCGGATATGTCTGCAGTGTAGATGCTGTTGATTCTCAGGAGAGTAGTCTTCACTGCGAATTAAAAAAACAAAATCAATTACTTTGTGTGTTTGCAGCAGTGATGATACTGCAGACATTACTTGTGCTTCTTTCGTCAGAGGATTGAAATTTCATATTTCAACCCAGTTCACGTGCATATTTCACTTCACTCTGTGAAGTCTTTGCATAGTACTTACAATATGGTACTTGAAAGTCCTTTGAAATAACAATCTTTTAAGGGTATGGCAATGCCTTGTTCTTTACAAAGTGTACTATGCATAGGAGAGAAGTTTGTAAGCGATAGGGCAAAGCACTAGATGGTGAAACATTTTGTACTTGTTAATGAAAAGCACAATGTCGAAAAATCAGGAGACCCTCGGAAGGAAATGTCAGCACTACAATCGGGAGCGCTTACTATTCTCATACGATCACATTGCAAGTAGCATTACTGTCGGCCGTACAGAGTACAGAATGCCGACATTTTCACATACAAAATTGAGGTCTGCCATAAATAGGCATGCTTGCAACGTATGTACAGGTTATGCGGAAGACAGTTAGCAGTTGTGCGATTTGTGAATGACAAATCGGCAATCTTGCACTTTAAAGGGGTAGCGTTATGTATTCCCGATGGACATTTAGCGGCATTATTTTGTATACTTTAAATTATAAGGCTTCCACATGTTCTCTGATTAAAATATACATACCTGTGCCCTATACTGATGCATGTGGACATGTACGGAGCTGTACATAGAAATTCGCAATCCTTGCACAGTAGCTTGTGAAGTAGGTGCTTTGCAATGGTATGCGACTTCCATTCAGAATCGACAGTAATTTTGAAGTGCGCAATGTTGATGACGGAGTGAAAATTAGCAATGTTCTATGTGATTGGTGGATGATTGTGCGAACACTTAGTTGTGTCCAATGAGGGACTCGCTTTGGTCCCGCTGTAGAAAGGGTGGGAGGACTGGGTAAGAGTTACGTGCCGCACATAGGCAACGCTTCTCCGCTGGTAGGGCGTGTCACATATGGGTCTCTACAGCAAATCCTGCATGGAAAGGCGACTGTAGGCATCAGCCAATCAGATGTTCACATTACTCTTTTGTGTGGAAAGGCGGTGCGCACACTGAAGATGGCAGAGGTGGAGAGGGTCAGGGTTTTGATGCTTGGAGACATTTTTGTGCAAGGCTTACAACACTATGCCGAGAGTAGGCATGTGGCACACCATTTCGATTTGTGCGAGGAGTGGAGGTGGGGTGGAGCGCTGACACTGATGCCAATGCTGCGGCAATTCTGCAAGTTTGTAGAGACATGCGTGGAATGACCACTCCTCATGTTATTTTGCACTACGGTGCTTGCCATTTGGGATACCCGACTTAACATACTTTGTTGGCAGATTTGGCACAGTTGGTTGAAACACTCATGACCATCTTTCCAACAATGAAAGTAATTTTTTCTGCTTTACTCCCGAGAGTACAATAGAACAACACTTCGAATGGATTGTGTCCTCCCACGTATTCCTCATCTTATGATAATCGTTATCTCCAGCTTAGCTGCTTCGGAAAAAGATTTTCTCGGCAGAGGGCGCTGTGCTCGAGATCCTGGCGTTGATTGTCCCTCGACGTACTCCGTACTCTGTCGACGTCACCGATGGTATAAGTAGCTCGAGCCGCGCCCGTTGCTTCAGTTCCGTTTTTCCGATCGCTTCGCTATCGAGAACGGCGTGCTTCTTTTTTCTGTGAAGAAAAATGTCATCATCTTCGACACCTTCGACACCCAGGACTGGGTTCAAGAAGTGTGCAGATTGTGGATCTAAGATGTCGATTACTGATCCCCACCGGATTTGTCTCTGGTGTCTCGGTTCCAGTCACCGAACCGACGACTGCGGCTCCTGCCAATCGATGACTGAAAAAGCTCTTCGTGAGAGTAGAGGTAAACTGTCGGTGGGGAGGGAGGCCTCAAAAAAGGTTTAGTCAAAAAAAAATAAGAAAGCGACCGATTCTAAGGGATCGGATCGCCATAGACACTCGAAGAGATCTCGATCTAGAAGTAGATCGAGACATTCTTCGTTGTCATCGAAAAAAATGAAGAGGAGACATAGATCTCCCTCGTCATCTTCTTCATCAGAGTCGACCGAAGAAATTCGTTGTCTGACTAAATCGGATTCTCCCAGTAAGTGGGAAGAATTCTGCAAAAAGATGGAGGTTTTCGAGAATGCGGCCTCGACCCCCTCGAAAGAACCTCGAAAAAGCCATACCCCTAAGGTCGCTCCGTTGGACGACAAAGGGAATTTAAGGCTACTATGGCTGAGACCAGTAGCGTCGAGGAATACAAGAAACCTTGAGTCGATGTAAAACCATCGAAGAAACCTCGAGAGTCGAGCACCTCTCCGGTGCCGGCCAAGAAACACAAATCGTCGAAGACTTCGACGACTTCGTCGACGTCGATAATTTCGACACCAAAACCACATGCGTCATCGACGCCATTATCGAAGCCATCTTCGAAAACTTCGAAGACGCCCTCGAAAACTTCTAGGGATTTGCCATTTCCTTCAAAGCAGATGGAAGAGGAAGAAAGGAGTTTCACACCTTTGCCCAGATCAGACCCGTTTAAGTCCATGTCTGCAATTTATGAAGAGTCTGCTTCAGAAGACGATGAAGTTACTCCTTTGGGAGTTGCTTATGGGACAAGACAGGTTCCTGAAGAACTTATTGACCAGGAATCCAGAATGAGAGACCTGAGTGATATCTACATTCTGCCACATCCCCAGAATTAGAGTTCGCCAAACCTGATCCTGCAGAGCATGCAGATGCTGGGTACAGGGGTCTTATGTCCAGGGTAGTTGAATACATGGGTTGGGGTAACACTTCACCCATTTTTGAACAAGATGACATGACAGATATTATCGTCAAGGGACCTCAGAAGGATCCTGTTCTCCCTTTTCACAGGGCCCTTCAAAGGACTGTGGAGAAAAACTGGGAGAAACCAGAAACCATTGCTGCTACAGACAGCACTTTTCCAAGAAAATACAGACCAGCTGGATCAGATCCAGAATATTTGAATAAACACCCGACTCCTGAGAGTTTAGTCATTCAAGAAGCATCCGCTTCGAAACAAACTGCTTATCCTACTATCTCTCCAGATAGAGAGGATAAAAAAATTGACGCCTGGGCATGTAAAGTTTTCACGTCAGGCAGTATGGCACTTAAGTCGGCAAATGTTACCTGTACCCTAGCCAGGTTTACCCATAACCTGTGGGACTGTATTTCGGCGGCCGCTGATCATATTCCGGAAGGCGAGGAAAGGGAAGGCTTCCTGAATATAGTCAAAGACGGGAAGGAGGCAATGGGGGAATGCCTCCAGTCTGGATACTGCTAATAGTATCAGCAGATCCATGGCTGCAAGCGTTGTGCTACGCAGATTTGCGTGGTTGAGGAAGTCGGGGTTTGCACCGGATGTGCAAGCTAGGCTCCTCAACATGCCCTTTGATGGCTCGAGGCTCTTTGGCAGAAAGGCTGATGAAAGCCTTGAAAAACCTCAGACCTCGAAAGCGGCAGCTAAATCTCTTAGCGCCTCTTTGCGCCAGCCTCTAAAACCCTATTCCGGCTCATCTTCCTGGAGGGGTCGTCCTTTTCGATACTACTCCTCTTTTGGTAGAGGAAGAGGACAGGCCTCTCAAAGGGGAAAAAGGAACTTCCCTCGTGGAACACGGGGAAGAGGTGCAAAATCAGCCTCAGGAGCGGCATCTGTACCCTCAGCCACTCCTGCAGCCGCCTCCAAATCCCTCTGAGACCTTGTTACACAAAACACCAGTGGGAGGCAGGATCTCTCAACATCTGAAGGAATGGCGAGGCATTACCTCAGATGCTTGGGCACTGGAAACAGTAGCCCAAGGTTACTGTCTCCCCTTTCTAAAAAGGCCTCGGAACCATCCACCGGGAGCCAATTTCCGTCAAAATTCCGGATCCGCTCCTGTTGCAGGAAATTTTAACCCTGCTAGAGAAAGGTGCCATAGAACTGGTACCTGTAGCGGAGAGGAACAGGGGTTGGTACTCCCCATATTTTCTCATCCCAAAAAAGGACAGAGGACTGAGACCCATTTTGGACTTGAGAAACTTGAACAAGTTCCTCAGGAAGGACAAGTTCAAAATGGTGACTCTTTCTCAGATCCTTCAGGCTCTCCAACTCCAATATTGGTTGATATCATTGGACCTTCAGGATGCTTACTTTCTGTGCTTTGGATGGATTGGCACATGAAAGTACCTGAGTTTCGCGATTGACAATTCTCATTATCAGTTTCGAGTTCTGCCATTCGGGTTGACCTCCACCCCAAGGGTTTTCACCAAACTGTTGGCGGTTGTGGCAGCAAGTCTCAGGAAGGGAGGTATTCACATATATCCCTACCTGGACGACTGGTTGATCAGAGCAAGTTCTCCAGAACAAGCTCAGGAACATCTTTCGATCACCTGCCACTTCCTCCACAAACTGGGCTTCTCCCTCAATTTCAAGAAGTCCCACATGATACCATCCCAGAAACTCCAGTTTATCGGAGCGGTCTTGGACACTTCATCTGGAAAAGCCTCGCCTCCCGAAGTGAGAGCTCTCCACATCCAGCAGACGGTAACAAGATTCCAAAATGCCCAACGTCTACCGGCCTTCTATTTTCTCAGGTTGCTCGGCCTCATGGCATCCTGCATTTTTCTTGTGCCAGAGGCCAGATTGAGAATGAGATCCCTTCAATGGGCACTCAGAACTCAGTGGTCCCAGTTCTCCGGGAATATGTCGGATCTTCTGCAAGTCCCGAGCGCAGTTGCTCAGGATCTTCTATGGTGGGCTTGCAACGACAACATTCTCAAGGGAGAGTCTTTTTGGCAGCCATGGCCGGAGATAACGGTAGTGACGGACGCCTCACTCACGGGGTGGGGAGCACACACCAACGATCTGACAATCAGCGGTCGTTGGTCTCCATCGGAGTCCAAACTACATATCAACCTATTAGAGCTGAGGGCAATCAGACTAGCTCTGAAGGCCATTCTGCCCTCTGTACAGGGAAATAATGTTCTGATAATGACGGACAACACAGTGGCCATGTACTATCTCAACAAGAGAGGAGGAGTAGGGTCACTGCCACTGTGCAGAGAGGCAATGCAGCTCTGGTTCTGGGCAATAAGAGAAGGAATCTCTGTCGGCAATTCACCTAGCCGGAGAGAAGAACACGGCGGCAGACGCTCTGAGCAGGCAGGGCACGGTCTCTCACGAGTGGGAGCTGGCTCAGGAAGTCCTTCTGGAGATCTTCACCCTTTCTGGAACCCCTCAAGTGGATCTGTTCGCCACTGCGATCAACCGGAAGTGCGATCAGTACTGCTCAAGGGAATTTCCTCAAAGAGGAGCTCTGGGAGACGCATTCGTAGTGGAGTGGAAGTTTCCACTGCTGTACGAGTTTCCCCCAGTCCCCGTGATTCCTCAAGTAATCAGGAGGTTGAGAAAGTTCCACCCCGGATTGGGCCAGGAGGACGTGGTACCCGGACCTTCTAGACATGTCCATCTGCCCTCCAATACGTCTTCCGCAAAGAGAGGATCTTCTTTCTCTCGTAAGAGGAAGGTCGGGTTCTCCATCCAGAGGTCAAAACACTCAACCTTCACGCATGGTTTCTGAGAGGTTGAGATACAAGGATTGGGATCTTCCGGATGACGTAATGGAAATCTTGCTTTCGGCCAGAAGACCAGCAACAAAGTCTTTGTACCGATGTCGCTGGAATAGGTTTAGTAACTGGTGCAAAGACATGGATCTGGACCCTTTTCAGTGTGGCACCCCAATGGTGCTTTCTTTTCTGCTACATCTAGCTAATCTGGGGCTCCAGATAGGAACAAAAAAAGGATACCTTGCTGCGCTGTCCATTTTCAAACGCTCCTCGGAAGAGGTTTCATATTTCAAAATACCGTTAATAGTTCAATTCCTAAAGGGGCTCACTAATGTGTACCCTCCAGTCCCTTTTCATGTACCAGCCTGGGACTTAAATTTAGTACTAAAATTCTTGACTTGCATACCTTTTGAGCCTCTGCACTCTTGTCCATTGAGGCTACTTGTGGCCCTATCATCAGCCCGCAGGGTTAGCGAACTTCAGGCTCTCTCATGCAAACCACCATATACTATTTTTTTATAAAGATAAGGTAGTCCTTAAAGTGAAACCTTCATTTTTGCCAAAAGTAGTCTCGGACTTCCATTTGTCACAAAAAATAGTACTTCCTACGTTTTATCCTCCTCCTCATCTGGGCAAAGAAGAGGAGAGATTACACAGATTAGATCCCAAGAGGGCTCTTAGTTTTTACATATCTAGGATTGCTAAATTGAGACAAGATGACCAACTGTTTGTGGGTTACACTGGTCAAAAATAGGGCTTATCTGTAACAAAACAGACCATTTCCCGCTGGATCATATTAGCTATAGTTGAATGCTATAGATTAGCGGGAAAAGAACCACCAGATGGGCTTCGTGCCCATTCTACAAGGGGAATGACTACTTCTGCGGCTCTAAAGAGGGGAGTTCCGGCAGCAGACATTTACGTAGCTGCAACCTGGAAAACAATACATACCTTTGTTAAACATTATTGTCTGGACACTGCCTCCTCTAACAAGGGTTTATTTGCGAAGGCAGTTCTGCATTCTGTCCACGAAAACTAAAATGGTACTCCCACCTCCAAAAATTGATTCTGCTATGGGAGCCTATCATAAGATGAGGAATACGTGGGAGGACACAATCCATTCGAAGAACAAGTTACTTACCAACTGTAACGTTCTTTCGACTGGATGTTCCTCCCACGTATTCCTCATCGACCCTCCCATCCAGCCCCTCAGTACAGTTTACGTGTTCTTACACTTTCCTCTCACGAAGAATGTATCGGTCATGGGACACGCCTGGGTGTTCCTCCTATATATTTCATCGAAAAAACAGAACTGAAGCAACGGGCGCGGCTCGAGCTACTTATACCATCGGTGACGTCGACAGAGTACGGAGTACGTCGAGGGACAATCGACGCCACGATCTCGAGCACAGCGCCCTCTGCCGAGAATTTTTTTTTCCGAAGCTGGAGATAACAATTATCATAAGATGAGGCATATATGGGAGGAACATCCAGTCGAAAGAACGTTACAGTTGGTAAGTAACTTGTTCTTCTGTTTTATGTCCAGATCAAAGCATCGGGAGGTGTATCATCAATCGCGGCATGCATGCATTCATGCTACGAGTTGGTATGTTTTTTTGTAGCCACGATATCATTGCTCCAAGCAACGCGCCTTACTTTGAAGGAGATGGTGTTGCACTATCTTCTTTGGGAAATGCGATTTTCTTTTGGAACATAAGGCTTGCTTTAGAGAAGGTTCTGTAATGCTTGCAAGAGTAAAGCAAGGACAAAAAATACAGAAAAATACATAAAATACCAGATGCCTGTATGGTATCTGCCCAAAAATTAAAAAAAAGGCTCTTTTCAGAGCCTACCTTAAAGGGGAAAAAGGGGAATAGTACTTTAATGTACCGTCGTCACGCTCTGATCCTGTCCATGTCCGCGAACATGGTGGTAGTTAGCAGCCAGCATATATCGCCACCGGGGATTCAAGGGTGGAGTCGCATGTAAATGAGAATGAGCGGAGCTAGGGATTGGTCCATAAAGTTCAGTAGGTGTGTTCTGACCGACGTACTTTAGTAAGACTGTCTTCTCCCTCACAGCCATGGCTTTCCATGCTTGAAAACAGATTATCTGGATTTTGGGAGACTCATGGATACATTGGTTGAAGGTGCATGCAGAAAGCTGCAGTTCATCTACAAATCTCAGATTTCCACATGCAGAAGTGCACTGGCATGGCGTGCGTGGCATGAGATGGCTGGACTTGGTACCTCTTTGTGTTACTTTACTGAGAGAGCGTCCTCCAGATATACTGATCATTGATTGTGGAGGAAACAGTTTAGGCCATGTATCTGCAAAGAAATTCCAATTTGCAATGAAGGAAGTACTTGTGAAGCTCATGGACAGGTTTCCAAATTGTCAAATACTTTTTTCCCGTATTGCCCAAAGACCAATATGGCTGCGTTCTTCTGCGTTTGGTCCACAAATGGAAAAAGCGAGACACAATGTGAATAAGGCTGTGTGTGCATTTTTTTTTTTTTTTAACTTTTATTTATTCATTCAGCTTGGTAACACAGATACAGGTGAGCATCAATAGAGCCTTCAGAGGCAAAACAGAGCAATCGGCACATTTCATATAATACATGCAAACGGGGTACATAGAGAAAAGGGTATCAACATATGTACCCGGGGGGCCCATGGAAGGTCGGTATGGGGGTATTTGAGAGACAGCTCAGGGACCACCCAAGGCTGGATTAGGAGAGGGAGCTGGGGATGCGGGATCTGAGTCGGTGTCAATGGAGGACATGAATGAGCGGAACTTCTGCCATATATCCCTAGGCCTGGAGCAGGCGGGTTGTTGAGCCGCCCATGATTCTTCGGTGTCGGAGGCCCACGTAACCGCTCTGAGCCATTGCGCGTGAGTAGGGGGAATAGGCCGTAGCCAGCAAAGTAGAATTGAACGCACCGCTAGTAGCATGCAGAGGCCAGCCAGTTTCCTGGAGTCGCGGTGGAGTTCAGGGAAATCGTGGAATAGGCATTTCGTTGGGGATGGCAGAAAGGGGGATTCGAGGATAGTCGATGTGGTGGAGCAGACCGAGGTCCAGAATTGGATGAGACGAGGGCATGACCAGATCATGTGGATATAATCGGCATCCTCATGGGCGCATCTAGGGCATCTAGGGGAGGCGTCGCTAGAGATGCGGTGTAACCTGGTCGGGGTGTAGTGGTACCTATGGAGCACCTTAAATTGGATCAGTTTGAACCGGGAGTTGAAGGACACCCCGTGGATCCGAGCACACATGTGGGACCAACGCTCATCGGTTATCTCGAGACCGAGGTCTGATTCCCAGGAGCGCCGTAGTTTGGAGAATGTAGGGGGTGCCCTGGTTTGGAGTAAGATGTATAGTCTGGAGATTTTGCCCCTCATTGGGTCAGGTGAGGATAATTCGGTGATTGCAGGTTCATCAGGTGGCAGAGTTGGGAAACATGTGTACTTGTGCTTGAGTACTCTACGTAGAGATGAATACTGAAGCCAGACGGAGGGTTTCCGTCTAAGGGGAGCCGGGAGGTCAGGCCATTCTACAAAATTACCCTGTTCGAATATATCGCGCAGTAATTCATAACCCGCCTCAGCCCAAGTGCGAACCACGGAGGGAGGGACCCGCGGGACTCCAGGGAGGAAATTCCAAATTGGGAAGTTACCGTGAAAGGGTTGGGTGATGCCCAGTAGTTGCCAAGATTTGGTCAAGGCCAAGGATGTGCATGTCGCTGGGTCCAGTGAATCTGATACCTCTGGCAATGGCACGAACACGAGAGATCGGATGTCTCGATCGCTGACTGACAGCTTTTCTAGTCTAACGTGGGGAGGGGGGTCTGTTATGTTGAACCAGTGTGCGGTATGTTGGAGTTGAGCCGCCAGCCAGTACTTGAGGAAGTCTGGCGCCCCAAAGCCACCAGCCTCCATTGGGGCAGAGAGGGTCTTGAGCTTAAGGCGAACCGCACCGGAGTGCCAGAGGAAAGAGTTGAGAGTGCGTGTCAATGTCTGAAAGAATCCGGCACCAGGCCATAGCGGGATATTGGCAAATCTGTACAGGAGTTGGGGAAGTACCACCATCTTCAGTATCCCTATCCTGCCGGCCAATGAGATTGGAAGTTTGTTCCATCCCTGTATTTTTATCATAAGGTTTGTGAGGTATGAATGGAAATTATCTTCCAAGACCCGTTCAGTATGACGTGACACCTCTACGCCCAGGTAAGTGAATCTAGATTGGGCCCAAGTGAATCCCATGGTATCGGGAGGGGGGAGTGTGCTGGGTGTGAGAGGAAAAAGGGTTGATTTAGAGCAGTTCACCGTGAGACCTGAGATCCGGCCAAAGAGAGCAATGTCGACGAGTATTGGGGTTAAATTAGTTTCGGGGGAGCGGATGTAGAGAAGGGCATCGTCAGCATATAACGAGACTATATCTGAGGAACCGGCGGTACGTAGACCCCTATGCCCATGGTTCTGGCGAAGCATGTCTGCAAACGGCTCCATTGCCACGGCGAAGATTAAGGGCGAGAAGGGGCAGCCTTGTCTGGTGCCCCGAGCTATTTGGAATAGAGGGGAGCAGCGGTCCTCAGTCCGAACCCTGGCGACAGGGTTGGAGTAAAGTAGTCTGACCCAGGACACGAAGGTGGGGCCAAATTTACATTTATCTAGTACCCGCCAGAGGTAGTTCCACGAGACTGAATCGAAAGCTTTTTGCATGTCTAAGGTCGCGGCCACCGCGTGTGTACCCGGGTTCACCCTACTTATGATATTAAAGAGGCGTCTCAGATTTAAGGAGGTGGAGCGGCCCGGGATGAACCCAGCTTGATCAGGGTGGATGATATGTGGCATGTAGGGAACCAGACGTAAAGCGAGTGATTTGGCGAAAATCTTAACGTCGCAGTTGATCAGTGAAAGCGGGCGGTAAGAGCCGCATTGAGTGGGGGATTTGTTAGGTTTTAGTAGGACTGTTATGGTGGCTTCGCGGAGTGAAGGGGGAAACTGGCCCGCCTCCACCGACTCTTCCCAAAGAGACACCAGGTGGGGGAGCAGGAGTGATTTGAAATGTTTATAAAACTCAACAGGAATACCATCTGAGCCTCGGGTCTTACCCGAGGATAGAGAGTCTATAGCATTCGAGAACTCCTCAGGGGTAAATGGATTCTCGAGGGATCCGATGGTGTCGGGAGAAAGGACCGAGAGCGGGAGCCCATCAAGATAAGCATCGATCTCTGAATCGGTGGCGTTGTCAGAGTGTGCATATAAGGATTGGTAAAAGGAAAGGAATTCCGCATTGACATCCCCGGGGGAGGTGGCCATGGATCCATCGGGCCTTTGAATTCCGGGAATGGGTGGGGAACCAAACTCATGGCGGAGGAGTCTAGCTAGGAGACGGCCAGGGCGTTCGCCCTCACCATACCTCCTCGCCCGCCCAGGATTATCAAGAAACCTCAGCTCGCGGTCCGCGAGGGCGCGGAAGGTGTCCAATTCAGTGCCAATTAGCGCGAGGGTTACAGAGGTAGGGTCAAGGGAATACTGAGCTTCCAGTGAAGATAACGTGGCCTCGCTCTCGGCGATTTCCCTACGAATGGTTTTGAGGATACCACTTTCCTTGGAGAGGGCAATGCCTCTGATGTAGACCTTAAAGGACTCCCAAAGTGTGGCCTGTGAGGACACGGAGTTGGCATTGATCTCGAAGAACTCCTCGATCGCCGACTCCAACTCAGAGCTAAATACCGGATCGAGTAGGGAATGCGGTTTCATTTTCCAGCATCTGGATCGACCCCCATCCGGGCCCCAGCATAGTGTAACAGTCACGGGGGAGTGATCAGATAGGGTCCTGGGGAGTATCGCCATGCCGGATACACTCCTTATTAGTCCATCGGACACCAACCATCTATCAATCCGAGAAAAGGAATCGTGAACCGAGGAATAGAAGTAATAAGAGCGGGAATCAGGGTAGAGAAGCCTCCATGCGTCAAATAGGGACAACCGGGGAAGAGAGGAGAGTGTAGTGTAAGCTGCCCTGGAGAGCTGACGGGGTCTGGAGCCAGATCTGTCCAGATCCACGTCGAATATTGTATTGAAATCCCCTCCCCAGAGAATCGGCACCAGAGGGAAGCCATCTAAGAGAGTTATAAGATCCGAGTAGAATCCGGGATCATCAATGTTGGGGCCGTATATATTCAACAGGACTACTTCCTTATTCTGTAGGGTACCATGGAGTAGAACGTATCTGCCCAGGGGGTCTATAATCGTAGCGATAGGGTTGTATCTAAGGTTTCTGTGAATAAGGGTCATAACTCCACGGCTCTGGGTAGAATAGGTGGTGTAGTACCTTTGGGGACCCCAAGATTTAGCAAATTTTTCGCAGTATTCTGCGCATGCATGTGTCTCCTGAAGGAAGAGGATTTTAGTCCCGTGTCGTTCGGCCTGGAGTTGTAGTAGCCTCATTTTCTTATAATTGCCCAGACCCCGAATGTTCCAGCTCATAAGTGTCAGGGTTTCCTCACTCGACCCCCCGGGTGTAGCCATGGAGAAATACGGGTGGGTGGAAATGTGCTCCCCAATGATGGTGCCCACAGTGGACCAGTCCAAAACGCCGACGGGACCACGATGTTGCGAGCTCTGCCCTTTCTGCGAATACCAATTTAACATTTAACCCCGGTCCCCCCTCCCCCTCCCACATCCCTCCCCCAAACGAAGGGATGAACATCCCATACCCAAACAACCAGAACAAACATGATGGCATCAACGCCTGGGGGGCCTGTGTGTTGGCCTGGCGGCGATGCTCCGAACATGAGGCAATTTTAGGATAAACATAAAGCCCACAAGTATTACCCGCTCCCACCCATGGGCGGGCCTCATGGGTGACGGTGGGGGAATGGACAGCATGTGGTGAACCAAGAGAACAGGAGTGAAAGTGTACATGTATCCGATCAACTGGACCGGGAAGCATATTAGCACAACTACGAGAGCTGCAAGGGAATCCCAAGAAGGTGAACAAGGGGAGAAGAAGCATTTGACGGGCGTCCAGGGCCCAACCAGGAGGGGGGGTGGGGCGAACAAGAGATTGCCCAGGCACCCGGCCATGTTATGATAAGTCAGTGAAAACTGGGGGTAACAATCTCAGTGAACAACAACAGCAGTGATACCCACACTTTTGACAATAGTGAGAATGAGGCATTAAACAGGAAGCTTATCAAGTATTAGCGAAGTGACTAGAACGCAAACAAGGAATAAGGCCGGGGTAGGCGGTGTCCGTTCCACAGTTAGAGCGACCTGTGTCGAGCCAATACCAGTGACTAGCACGAAGATGTTTCAGCCGGGAAAGTGTTCATCGATAAACCTGGATGCCTCCTCGGGTAATGTGAAGAAGTAGACCCGATTTGAGTGTTCGATGCGCAGTTTAGCGGGGTATAACATGGCATATTTAACCTGGAGGTCGCGCAGCCTCTTCTTCACTGCCAGGAAAGCCTTTCGTTCACGTTGAACTGATACAGAGAAATCCGGGTATAAGTGGATCCTGGCTGCGCCCAGAAGAAGGTCCCCCTTGGCTCTTGCCGCCCTAAGGAGTGCATCGCGGTCGCGAAAGTTTAAGACCCTGGCTATGATCGGTCGTGGGGGTGCTCCAGGTCTGGGCTTCGCCGCAAGTGATCGATGGGCCCTCTCGATCGCGAACTGCGGGGAGAGTTTGGGGGAGTCAAGGAGTTGGAGTAGCATGCCCTCCACGTAATCCTCCATGGGTTCATGTATACTGTCCTCTGGTACGCCAATTATGCGGAGGTTGTTGCGCCTCGAACGGGATTCGAGGTCCTCATTCTTTTTCTCTACTTCCGTAATGCGGGTAGACAGCGTGGAGACCTCTGCTCGGAGGGAACCCAGAGCATCCTCGGCGGTGCCTTCTCGTGTCTCGATCTCGGCGACACGACTATCAGTCCTCTCCATTGTGTGCTTTGATGGAGGAGATCGTGTCGTTCATGTCATCGAGTTTACTATGAATTGTGGTGAACCCCTCTCGGATAAACTCCATCATTTTCTGGGAATCGGACGGTTCCGACACCGGTGAGGGGGAAGGCTCCGGTGACGGCGCCTCAGCTCCGGGGGTCCCCGAGCGTTTCGTGAAGATATTGATCGAGGATTGTTTCTTGCCAGTTCGTGTCGACATGTCGCCGGTAGGGGGGACAACCAAGTTCAGCAGAGAGGGGGTAGGGCCACAAGGGGAGACACCGGGGTCGTCCAGGGAACGTGTGAGCGGGAGGCCCGGGCAGGGTGCCAGGGAGGCAGGTATATGGCGTCTCCGATTGGGGTCCCGCCGGAGCACGAGGGAGCCGGTTAACGCCGAGGGGGTCCGAGCGCCTCAACGTAAGGTCCGTAGGGGTGGTCAGGGTTCGGGTGATAGTGACCAGCAGTGGAGGCAGAAGTGGCCAGGGTCGTAGACGTTGATCTGGTGTAGTAGACCACCACAATAGAAGGCAATGAGACGGGTGGTATACGGTGCAGATCACTGAAGGCAAGTGGAGTGGCCCCCAGCGTGGCCCCGGAGTTAGGTTCACCAGTCGGGAGGTTCGGCGGGTGAGTACAGGATATCTCCGTATAGACAGATAGACGTGCCGGCTACCCCATTAAGCAGGTCTGAAAAGGAGTTGGTGGCGAGGGGATAAGCCAATGGAGAGGAATGCCTCTATGAAACGCAGTGAAGCGGTCGGTGGAAGTAGGGCATCGAGGGAAGCTGGGGTCTCCGGAGCAATGGAACCAGGAATGTTAATAGTTGGTGGTCACAGTGCACACAGGTGCGGGAGGAGAAGCAGCCGAGGGTGATCCAGACCTCCAACCGTGGGCCAAGAGAAATGCTTATGGTGCAGTATATTGGGCCTGAGGAGGACTTGAGGTGCATCCACCACGTGCCAGGGGGCCCAGGAGACACCCGCGGCCCCAGTTGTATAAGAGTTGTAAAGGTGAGGGCCGGGGCTCGGGGCGACTCACCGCATGAAGGAGCAGAGGCTCAATTGTATGCAGCACGCCGCCCAGGACGGGGCAGCGGAGCGAAACGCTCTGGATTCCGGTGCGGGGGTCCCTTTGGTGTAGGGGACAAGGCCAGTGGCGCTCGTAGCAGGCGGGGAAGGGCGAGATCACAGAGCGAGCAGAGCGCCCCACACCCACAGTGGGCCGCGAGCCGCCCGTCTCCAGCGCGGCTCCTCGGACAGGAGCGGGGCCTGGGTATCACCCACTACCGTCGCGGGTTCGGCGGTATGCAGCACGCCGCCCCGGACGGGAGCAGCGGAGCGGAGCGCTCTGGAGGCCGGGTCGGGAGACTGCAGGAATCAGCGAACGGCGCCAGCCGCCCTCGCAGCAAGCGGGGGAGGGCGAGCGCGAGAGCGAGTGTAGCGCTCCTCCCCCTCAGCAGGCCACAAGCCGCGGGACTCCGATGCGATCCCACGGATCAAAGTGCGGGGCTAGGGAGGCACCCGCTCCCGCTCAGCCCGCGGCGGTTCGTATCTCCGCGGCAGGAGTGGCACCGAGGGCGGCAATTGGACAGCAGGTGCCTGGATTCCCCAGCAGCCCCTCTGGAGTATCGGATAAACGTGGCGTGGGGGCAAACAGGAGAATTCAGTTAGGAAGGTGCCTCACAGGACGGAGCCGAAGATCAGGTGGCCATCTTCACTGGGCGCAACGGCGCCCCCCCCCCCCCGTGTGTGCATTTTTAAGAGATGTTGGCATGTCCTCTTTCCACAATGAAAACATTTTGTTTCGCAACACTTTCATTTTCCGCAGAGATGGAGTCCACCTCACATATGCTGGCAATCAGATTTTTCTTCACAATGTGCAAAATGCATTGCGACCTCTTTTGCAATCACACTAACCTATGTGACAATCCGTTTTCCCCAATCCACTGTTTTTAACCCACACAACACACCACCGAAAGGCTCTTTTCAGAGCCGCCACTTACTCCCACCGTACACTTTATTGCGTTTGCTCTGCTTGCACCGGTCACAGGCCATTTGGTCGAAAATAAATGGTCGACCGGACAAATGGTCGGCGCAATTTGGTTGAAAGACAAATGGTCGAATTTTTTTTGTTTGTGTATTCACTATATTTTTTTTTGGGGGGGGGACCCAAACCCCCTTTTTTTTGCTAAAAAACCCTTTTTTTCCTAAACGAAAAAAAAATATTCAAGCATTTTTCTTTCGACCAAATTCTGTCGACTATTTGTCTGTCGACCATTTGTCTGTCGAACAAATGACTGGACAGCGCTTGCACCCTCCCTTTTTTCTTCTACGACTGTCCGCAAACTTTTTCAGAACTCCACAGGGGTCTACGGCCGTCACTTCATAGTTCTATTGTTATACTGAGAAAGGCGGCTCTGAAAAGAGCCTTTTCTGTAATTGTTGTTTTTTATGTTCATTGCTTAACAGCACACGGAGAAGAGGCGAAAGGCTGGTAAGGAAGGGACACCAGCCAAAGGGATGAAAAAAGGGCAACTGAACAGACAAAGATTTAGGGTGAGCTTTATTTAGGTAAGGAGCAGATCTGCTGGTGCTCGATGACTGCAGCCTCAAAAGCACTTCGAAAACTCTCCCCCCTGGAGAGTACAGCGTCACAATACGTGCACACTGTCACTTTTTGAATGGTAAGGGTCAACAGCATTGCGAATGGCTTGTGAGGCAGCTGGAGGGAGGTGCTCCCCCACAGGAGTGTCTTAGCAATGCACGTAGATGGTGCGAGTTATGGTTGCTTAGCTTACTATAATGGGGTAATGTGCAGTGGCGTTTGGTTGCACTGTGAAGTATAACATTCCTTTCAGTGAAATTTTTTTACTGAATGCACATATATATGTATGGCAGGGAAGGAAAAGAAAGGGGCTAAACAAGTGATGTCATTGATGTCGGCATTCACATTTGAGATGACATCTTTCAGGGTGTTAGTGTTAGCAGTGCACAGGGGTGGTGGCAGGGTTGGGGGCTTACTTTACCATAACTGGCGAATTTCAGGGGTTTTTCGGTTTTAATTTGAAGCATAAAGAGGAGGAGGAAAGTTTTTTTTTTTTTTTTTGTGAAGTGTACAGGTTTTTGTTAGAATATATATATATAATTTCTGAGGCTTGTGGAATCTGCTTAGATCAAATGCTGTGCATAGGCCGACATCTAGTGGAAGCTGCGGAGTATTACAGTTTGTTTTTCGAAACTCGAAAATGGGCGTCGACACAGGGCGTGCCAGTAATACTATCCCTAGTGTGATGTCCACTGTACCCAAGATCCCTCACGCGTCTAGGATCCTCAGATTGTTTTTTTTCCGCCATACTGGTCAGAAGCATTTTGCAGAGTCCCCTGGCCTTAGCCATACTTTTGCTAAAATATTAATTTATTTACATCCTTCCCCATCTCAACGTCGAACTTTGACACTCGACGCCGGCTGGAGAAGATATCGACCATCGGCTGCTGCACGACGGATTTGGGCCTCGGAAGGCCTGTGGCCTCGGCCCGGGCCTTGGAAGGCCTCTGGCCTCGGCCCTGCAAGTAGGGAGAGTGGGGGGTTGTACATACTCTACACTCTTGGTATATAGGTACACCTTATACATTTCCTACACTTAACAGCCTGCTGCCTCAAGGTGCGTATGGTACCCCTTTTCAATTCTGCCCCAAGTGCAATCGCAAATACCCTTGGGTCGACAGGCACGCCACGTGCAATCTCTGCTTGCCGAGGGACCACCCCGAAGCGAACTGCAGAGCGTGTAGTAGGTTTAAACCTAAGACACTTAAGGACCGTTCGAAGCGTTGGGCCCACCACGCCAGGCAGGCGGCCATGGCAGCAGAGGGCGCCTTCAGCGACGCCGTACTTTCGGACGGCGAGGGCATTACGGCGTCGAAAGACAGACGAGCGCAAGTCCCCGACCTCGGAAGGTCGTCCGGCAGGGCGGCTATGGGGAATACCCCCGGCGACACAAGCGCTTCACACACCACACACTCTAAACACACGAAGTCCAATCGAGACTCGACGACGTCGAGTTCTCGGAAAGAGGCACAAACAGAACGGTCCGATTCAGTGTCCTCTGGCCGTTCTCGATCGAGATCGCTGCATGACTCCAGGCAATCATCCACTATTGCCAAGAGTGCCTCGCTCCCTAGGCTAACAGAAGTTCGATCGTCGAACCCAGGCCGCGCTCCAGGAGTCGGAGCCCGCAGACAAAATCAGCGAGGCCCCAGGCTCGAAGGACAGGGACCCTACCCCCGATCCTCGACGCCATGCGTCGAAAACCTCCGGAGCCACAAAAGGACAGGGAAAACATTTTTCCACTCACTGGGAGGGGGGGAAACAGCAGAAGAAGCAGCCTTTGCAATCTTCCACACCTGTGAAACACACCACTCCCCCTAAACAGACGAGACCAGGTCTGGTGATATGTCTAAAACCAGCAAATCTACTCAAGATAAATCCCCGAGACTTGCTGAGAGAGTCATTCCCAGTTCCAAAAAATGGTCCAGTGAAGACATAGATAGGGTCATGTCAAGGATGTCGTCTTTGGCTGATTTTTACGATAAAAATCCAGACCATTTCCTTTCGTATGATCCACAAGGGGTGACACCCTCAGGCTCTAATGATCCTATCCCCCCCGAGTAAGAAGCCCAGGTTTGAAACGGCGATGAGGTCTACAGACCCCTTCGAGGTACAACCATACTCCAGACCATACTCACTGTATCAAGGAGAGACTTCCTTTGGTGAGGACCAAGAATTTGGCATGGTAGAAGAGCAAACCGGGACGGGCTACTATGGGGATGATGAGGACCAAGAAGAGGAAGAGGAAGAGGAAGACCCTGAAACCTACAGAGTAGATTCCCCGGTAGAGAACGAAGCCCCGGTTACCGACTCCCCTGTCGATAACCAACCCCTCCTAAACGAGGTTCTCGCACGTGCAGCAGAACATTTCCATATTGACACCCACGGTGTCCAGGAGGAGAGGGACTTCGCAGAGGAGTTAGTGGGAGAAAGGAGGCCTGTTGCCCAGACCATCCCTATCCTTAAAGTCCATTCAGCGAAGAATAGACCTGTCCCTGGTGAACCCGAACCTCACCAGAGCAGTCAATCCCAGGGTTGAAAAACTTTTCAGGGCAGCCCAGTCTGACCCTCTCTATATAAGAGGACATCTGAAGCCAGACTCCCTAGTTGTCACTAACACTCGTAAGAGGGCTGGAACACCCTTGTCATCGTCCGAAGCTCCTCCAGACAAGGAGAGCAAAAAACTATATGGTTTCGGCAGGAAAGTAGCCTCAACATCCGCCTATCAAGCAAGGATTGCAAACTCCACCACCCTGTTGGCCAGCTACAACTGCCATCAGTGGGAAGAAGTCACGGCACTCAAAGCCTCTGCTCCTGAACCTTTAAAGGGCCAGTTAGCTCGGATTTCCGCAGAGCGTAGAGACGTGTCTAGTTGCATTTTGAAAGCAACCTTTGACGCCGCGGACAACGCAGGCAGATTGATAGCAGAAGGCACTGTTATCAAGAGACATGCGTGGTTACGGCAGTCTGGTTTTAAGGCAGAAACCCAGGCATCATTGTTGGACAAACCGGTGGAAGCTGTTCTGTTTGGTAAGGCGGTCGAAGACGCACTGAAGAATGCCAAGGACGAATACGAGACACTCAAGTCCCTTGGCCAGTTAACCAATAAACCTCCTAACCAGAGAGGAAATGGTAATTTTCGTCGCCCACGCGGCCAAAATTCCCAGCGAGGATCTAACTATTCCCAGGGGCAGGGTACACAGTGGAACAACAGCCAACAGTCTACCCAGGGTTACGGCAGGGGTAATAGGAGAGGTCGTGGTAAAGGCAGGGGCAGCCCCAGCAAGGGAGGCGGCACGCCTCCACCAAAGCAGTGACGCTCAGTTCAGGGCCCCTTCTCACGCAACCCCAGTAGGGGGACGCATTTGCAACTTCACCCAGGCTTGGGAAGGGATCACATCAGACAGATGGGTGCTGTCAACAGTATCCACAGGGTACTGTATAGAACTACTGCAGCGTCCCCGGAACCATCCTCCACGACAAAGAGTACACTCTTTAGAACATCAGAAGATTCTCCTTGAGGAGATCGCCATTCTGCTAGAAAAGGACGCGATAGAACTCGTCCCGGGACACCAGGTAAACAAGAGTATTTATTCAACTTACTTTCTTGTGCCAAAGAAAGATTTGACAATGCGCCCAGTATTGGACTTACGGCCTGCCAACAAGTATGTCAAGCCCCAAAAGTTTCGTATGACTACGCTACAAGAGGTAATCCCCCTCCTAAAAAAAGGGGATTACATGGCAACCTTGGATATGAAGGATGCTTATTTTCATATTTCCATGTTCCCAGCGCACAGAAGGTACTTGCGCTTCAAGGTGGACAGTCGACACTACCAATTCAAGGTACTGCCCTTCGGGATAGCTTCAGCACCAAGGGTATTCACCAAGGTACTGGCAGTGGCGGCTGCACACCTATGCAGGGAGGCAATCCCGGTGTACCCTTATCTGGATGACTAGCTCATAACGGGGGAAACCCCAGTAATTTGCAGAACAAACATTCAAAGGACTATCGACCTCCTCCACGAGTTAGGCTTCTCAGTCAACGAGAAAAAGTCAAGCCTGGTGCCAAGCACCTCCAAACAGTTCCTAGGAGCAATCCTAGATACTCAAGAGGGGTTGACCTTTCCTTCAGAGGAAAGAATTCGGAATATACTACTGCAAATTCCGCATTATTAGTCTGGTCGCCAAATAACGGTACGCAAAGCAATGTGTTTACTGGGCATGATGGCGTCATGTATTTACCTGGTCCCCCACGCGCGCCTGCGCATGCGTCCCATGCAGGAATGGTTGGCGAAACAGTGGTCTCAGGCAAGTGGTCAGTGGGACGATCTAGTGGTTGTTTCGCCAACACTAGTACAAAGCCTTCACTGGTGGACAAGAGAGAATCTCGCACAGGGGAAAACCTTTTACGATCCCGAAGTGCAGGCAGTAGTCACTATTGATGCATGTCTGACGGGGTGGGGAGCTCACCATCTCCACCACACAGCTCAGGGTCTCTGGTCTCCCTCAGTGGCCAAGAACCACATCAACCTGCTAGAGCTTCTGGCAGTATTCAGAGCGCTTCAAGCGTTCGAGCCCCACCTACTAAACCTGTCAGTGCAAATCCGGACGGACAGCACAACAGCCATGTTCTACCTGAACAAGCAAGGAGGGGACTCGTTCGCCATATCTGTCCAAGGTTGCCCAGAAAATCTGGATATGG
Source organism: Ambystoma mexicanum (assembly GCF_040938575.1). Lineage (NCBI taxonomy): Eukaryota > Metazoa > Chordata > Amphibia > Caudata > Ambystomatidae > Ambystoma > Ambystoma mexicanum. Next base: position 1,109,075,950 of record NC_090929.1, on the reverse strand, counting down.
GCACTCAGACGGAACATCTTCCTGTCATCACAACATGTTCCAGGGGAGCTCAATTCCCTAGCGGATGCTCTGAGCAGAGACTCCCTCCCAGAGGAACACGAATGGGTTCTACACAGAGAGGTCGTAGAAGATATCTTCTCTCAGTGGAGTTTCCCCACTATAGACTCATTCGCCACAAGCGAAAACAGACAATGCCCAGGATTTGCATCCAGGTTCCCCCAACCAGACTCCCAGGGGAACGCCCTGTGGATGAACTGGTCAGGGATGTTTGCGTACACTTTTCCAACAACTCCTCATCAGGAAAGTGGTGAACAAGATGAACAGAGAGTCAATGACGCTCGTCCTAGTTGCTCCCATGTGGGCAAGACAACAGTGGTTCCCACACCTACGCAAGATGGCGGTGTGCGAGCCCATCAAACTTCCAGCCTGGTACAACCTACTGTCCCAGCACCAAGGTCAAACAGTGCACCAGCAACCCAACTCAATGAACCTGGCAGCATGGCTCCTGAGATCAGAGTTTGGACATCTCAATTTACCACAGAGGTGTATGGACATCCTAAAGGAATCTAGGAAACCAAACACAAGGCACTGTTACTTTGACAAGTGGAAGAGGTTCATTATCTGGTGCCGGAGTAGACAAATCAACCCGGTTGATTGCACTCCTTGCACTATTGTTACATACATGCTCCACCTGCTAGATGCAGGATTGGTTTTTAACTCGCTGAAAGTACACCTGGCAGCCCTGTCGGCATACACCACTTCCCATAGCAAGGTCTCGTGGTGGAAAGTACCAGTAGTTAAAGCCTTCATGGAAGGAGTAAAGAGACTTCACTCTCCTATTTCAAACCCACCACCAGGGTGGGACCTTAATGTGGTGCTAGCCAAGCTCATGGGACCCCCTTTCGAGCCCATGCATAAAAGCAGTCTCAAATACCTGACTTATAAAACGGCCTTCTTAGTAGCTATTACTTCTATAAGAAGGGTCAGTGAAATTCATGCTCCGTCAGTGCAGGATCCCTTCTTTACTGTCCATAAAGACAAACTGGTTTTACGCACACACCCTAGGTTCTCACCTAAGTTTATATCTAAAATCCATGTAAACCAGTCCATCGAGCTTCTGGCTTTCTTCCAGGACCCTCAAAGCTTGGCTGAGGTGAAACTACACACCCTAGATGTGCGTAGGGCGGTCCTCTACTATGTAAATAAAACCAGACCGCTAAGAAAAACACATCAACTGTTTGTCTCCGTAGCTACAGGCAGAGAGGGGGATCGCGTCTCTAAAGGTGCCATCTCGAAGTGGATTATTAACTGAATCCAGCTGTTACTCACTCTCTGAAAGAACTCTGCCTTTCACGCCAAGAGCCCACTCTACTAGAGGCATTGGGGCCACTCTGGCTTTCATTGAAAATTTACCCCTTGACACCATTTGCAAAGCAGCTACTTGGAGCTCTATTCACACTTTTACTCAGCATTACTGCATTGACACCCATTCCAAGGCAGATACACAAGTGGGACAAGCGGTTCCAAGACACTTATTTGCTCATGACCCTTCTCACATCCCATCTCCTTCTTCAGGTACTGCTCGCTAATCTATGCACAGCATGTGATCTAAGCAGATTCCACAAGCCTCAGAAGGGATACATTACTCACCGTAATCGTATTTCTGATGCTTGTATCTGCTTAGATTCACACGCTGTGCATAGGCCGACATCTAGTGGAAGCTACGGAGTATTACAGTTTGTTTTTCGAAACTCGAAAATGGGTGTCGACACAGGGCATGCCAGTAATACTATCCCTAGTGTGACGTCCACTGTACCCAAGATCCCTCACGCGTCTAGGATCCTCAGATTGTATCTATCTATAAGGGTTTCATTGTTTGCTACATGCTAGGCGAGACCTGGTTGAGTGCCTGATTCAAATACCTTAGTCTCCAACGTTTTCGCAGAATGGGGCTTTCCACAGATAGATCTGTTTGCAACTCTGGAGAACGCTCAATGCCAAGATTACGCCTCTAGGTACCCCTAGGACCATTCCAAGGGGGACGGACTCTGGATAACATGGTCAGGGAAATTTGTCTATGCTTCCCCTAGCCCCCACCTGCCCTTCGCAACAAGATCGTGGACCAGGAACCATCCACGATGATACTGGTGGCCCCCATGTGGGCCCGCCAACTCTGGTTTGCTCATCTAATGGAGATGTCCCGATCTCCTCCAGTCAAACTGCCTTGCCCGTACAACATGTCGCAAGACAGAGGGGAGACGTTTCACCTGTGCCCAAAGACATTGAATTTAGCAGCCTGGCTCCTGAGGTCATAGTTTGGACACCTGCAACTCCCTCAGAAATGTATGGACATTCTCAGGGAAGCGAGAAAACCGAACACCAGATGCTGCTATTCCAGTAAATGGAAACGGTTTGTAATCTGGTGCAACTCAAAGAGCATTAACCCGATTAACTGCTCTCCCACACACATTGTTTTATACCCAACTCATTTACTTCACTCAGGCCTGGTCTTCAACTCCGTAAAGGTGCAGCTAGCTGCACTTTCAGCCTACACGACATCACAACAGAAAGTGTCATGGTGGAAGATACCAGTTATTAAAGCTTTCATGGAGGGAGTGAAGAGAATTCACCCTCCCGTTTCTAACCCGGCTCCTGGATGGGACCTAAACGTGGTGTAGACTAGGCTGAGGGGGGGGTCCTTTCGAGCCTATGCACAAGGCAAGTCTTAAAGACCTCACCCTAAGACTGCTTTTTTGATAGCTATTACCGCCATCAGGAGGGTAAGTGAACTACAGGCGCTCTCGATCCTAGATCCCTTTGTAACAGTTCACAAAGATAGTGGTTCTTCGCACTCACCCTACATTTGCACCTAAATTAATTTCCAAGTTCCATGTAAACCAGTCAATAGAACTACCAACGTTCTTTCAGAATCCTTCAAGCCTGGGAGAAAAAACCCTGCACACACTGGATGTATGCAGAGCTGTCATTTTCTACATCGAAAGAACTCGACCACTTAGAAAAACAAATCAGTTTTTCGTTTCGGTGGCAGCAGGAGGAGACGACGCAGTCTCCAAATCCAACATCTCTAGGTGGATTGTTAAATGCATCACACTCTGCTACACGCTTGCTAAGAGATAGCTGCCCTTCAAGCCTAGATCACATTCCACTCGAGGCACTGGGACGTCCATAGCAAATGTTCCCCTTGAATCTATTTGCAAAGCGGCAACCTGGAGTTCCGTACACACCTTTACAAAACACTATTGCCTAGTCACTCATTCTAGGTCTGATTCTCAGGTGGGACAGGTAGTACTAAGACATCTTTTCACTACTGTTCTTCTCACAACCCACCTCCAACTACGGGTACTGCTCGCTAGTCTATGCACAGCATGTGATTCTAAGCAGATTAACAAACATCCGAAGACTTCCAAAAATACTGTTTCAGATCCCTCTATGTGGCCGGTTGAGAGGTGACGGTGCGCAAAGCAATGCGCTTGCTGGGAATGATGGCATCATGTATATATTTGGTACCTCACGCACGACTGTGCATGCGCCCTATGCAAGAGTGGCTCAACAGCCAGTGGTGTCAGGCCAGCGGACAATGGGACGATCTAGTGGTGGTCTCGCAGGCCTTGGTTCTCTCACTACAGTGGTGGTCGAAGGAAAACCTTGTAATAGGGAAACCATTCGCCACCCCCGCAGTGGAGGCCACTCTAACCACAGACTCATTCCTCACAGGATGGGGGGGCTCACCTATCCCATCAGACTGCACACGGAGTTTGAACTCAGAGTGTAGCGTCCAAACACATAAACTTGCTGGAACTGTTAGCGGTCTTCAAAGCACTGAAGACTTTTCAGGCTCGCCTGCAAGGGAAGACAGTGATGGTCCGCACAGACAGCACCACAGCCATGTACTATCTGAACAAGCAAGGGTGCACTCACTCTCCAGGACTGTCCAAGCTGTCCCAGAACATCTGGAAGTGGGCTCTCAAACACATGTTCCTGTTGTCACAACATGTACCAGGGGAACTCAATCTGCTAGCAGACAAACTCAGCAGAGATTTCTCTCTGCCTGCAGAGTACGAATGGCGGTTACAAGAAGACGTCGTCTTCGACGTCTTCACACAATCGGGATTCCCAGAAATAGATCTGTTCGCAACTCTGGAGAACTCCCAATGCCAAGATTACGCCTCCAGGTACCCCCAGGACCAGTCCATGGGGAACGGTCTTTCGACACCATGGTCAAGGACATTTGTTAACGCTTCGCCCCCCCCCCCCCCGACTCCCCTTCTCAACAAGATAGTGCACAAGATGCACCAGGAACCAGTCACCATGATACTAGTGGCCCCTATGTGGGCCCGGCAACCATGGTTTGCTCACCTGATGGAGATGTCTCTGTCTCCACCGGTGAAAGTACCCTGCTCTTACAACATGCTGTCACAGGACAAGGGCAAGACACTACACCCATGCCCACAGACCATGAACTTAGCAGCATGGCTCCTGAGATCATAGAATTTGGTCATTTACAACTCCCGCAGAGATGCATGGACATTCTCAAAGAAGCTAGAAAGCCTAACACTTGTCACTTTTACTCTAGCAAGTGGAAGAGATTCGTCATATGGTGTAGAAATAAAAGCATCAACCCGGTTGACTGCTCTCCCACACAAATTGTTCTCTACCTGACTCACCTACTAGACGCGGGATTAGTGTTTAATTCTATTAAGGTTCATTTAGCTGCACTTTCCGCATACACCACTTCTCAATTTAAAGTGTTGTGGTGGAAAGTCCCAGTTATTAAAGCCTTCATGGAAGGAGTTAAAAGAATACACCCTCCCATAGCTAACCCAGCTCCCGGATGGGACCTAAATGTGGTATTAACCAGGCTCATGGGCTCACCCTTTGAACCAATGTACAAAGCAACCCTTAAGGACCTCACCCTTAAAACTGCCTTTCTAATAGCTATCACCTCCATCAGTTGAGTAAGTGAACTACAAGTGCTATCTATTCTAGACCCCTTTGTAACAGTTCACAAAGATAAGGTGGTTCTACGCACACACGCTAGGTTTGCACCTAAATTCATTTCTAAGTTCCATGTGAACCAATCTATAGAACTATCGACGTTCTTTCAAAACTCTTCAAACCTGGGAGAAAAAAAAGCCTGCATACACTGGATGTGCGCAGGGCTGTTATGTTTTATATGGAAAGAACTAGACCACTGAGAAAGACTAATCCGTTCTTTGTCTCAGTGGCAGCAGGAAGAGAAGGCGATGCAGTTTCAAAATCCACTATATCTAGATGGATCGTACAATGCATCACCCTCTGTTTCTCTCTTGCTAAGAGAGAACTACCCTTCAAGCCAAGAGCACTCTCTACTCGAGGCACTGGGGCTTCCATAGCATTCATTGCAAATGTCCCTCTTGAGTCCATTTGCAAGGCGGCAACCTGGAGTTCTGTACACACCTTTACAAAACACTACTGTCTAGATGCCCACTCTAGGTCTGATTCACAGGTGGGACAAGCAGTATTAAGACACCTTTTCTCTACTGTTCCTTCTCACAACCCACCTCCAACTCTGGGTACTGCTCGCTAGTCTATGCACAGCATGTGATTCTAAGCAGATTAACAAACATCAGAAGACAAGGCATTACTTACGGTAAAAGCATTTCTGATGGTTGTATCTGCTTGGATTCACATTCGCCCACCCGTCCTCCCCGCTCGGATGGAAGGAACATAGACATTCTTTTATCTCTCTTTTCTGTACTCACTCACGTCTATAAGGCTCCCTCAGGGCAGAAAAAATACAAAAACAGGGACCTCGACGTGCGAGGGATTGTGGGTACACTGCACGTCACTATAAGGATACTGTTAGACACGCCTTGTTGACGTCCCCTTTTCGACTACGAAAAACAAAATGCAATACTCCGCAGTGACCACTGGATGTCAGACTATGCACAGCATGTGAATCTAAGCAGATACAACCATCAGAAATGCTTTTACGGTAAGTAATGCATTGTCATATATATATATATATATATATATGTCACTGCCGCCGGCGACTGGCGTTTGTGGCGAAGGTGGAAACAGGGACGCCATTGAGTGTTCCGTTCCTTCTCAGTCTACCAGACACGGTCTAGTTGTTTCCAAGATGGCTGCCGCCGTTTGTTTATCTCACTCGACTGCCGGCGGCTCGGCGCGTTGCAACTGAGTTCATTCTCGCCCTGTTGCTTGCGCTAGTTTTTCCCTCTGACAGTTCTGTCCTGCTATTTACGCCTTCCTGGCGCATCTGTTTTCTCCTCCTCCTGTTTCCGGCTCCCCCCCCCCCCCCCCCCCCCCTTCTCTTGTTCCCGCTAGCCTTCTCCTGCGTTTTTGCTCCCGTGCTGTTCCCTGCTGCCATCCGTCGCTCTAGGATTTCTCAGACTCCCGGATTCTCCCATTCTCGCTTGTCCTCCACCCGGAGGGGTACTTACCTGTATCCCGCTTTCTCCATCAAACGATCTGCAGAGTCACGCCGACCTCACTTTCCTGGGTATCGGCGTAAGACCAATTCAACCTACTACAGTGCAGACGACTTCCACAGCCTTCACGACTACCTTGGATCCAGGGGTTTTTTGCCATCCTGTGGCTTTTTCCCCTCTGGCTGTCGCGGAGGGGAGTCACCGTGGGTTTTCTCTGTCTGGAGTCACGGTGGCTTCCTTCCGAGGTAGACCATTTCTTCAAAAAAAGAAGAAGCCTTACATCGGACTTACCCGCCGGAAGAAACTGGACTATTCAGGTGAGAAGGAGGTGATTGGGGAATGTCATAACTCGAGCGAAGACGAAGACATAGCTGATCATCTAGTATGTCTCGTAGCCCATAGCGCCAGCCTTATAATATATGTGTATATATATATATGTTGTAGAGGGTATCCAATCCCATGTGGAAATGAATTGAGACCGCGGGCGCATCCCATAATAATATACCCACAGGACGCTGTTCCGGATAGGTCACGTGTACTCTTCATGTGTCACGGCTAGCACTTGGCGGCCGTAATGATGTAAGGGACGTGATTGTGGTCTCGATACACTCTTTGTTGACAGATTGCAATGAGTCAGGCAGCACATGTGACATAGTAAGAACACTCGAGTTTCTAACGTGTATTGGAATACTTGGCCCTGTGAAACTGTTGCAACCCTACAGCTCACATTGACCCCTCTTCAGATAAGGCTGGTGTAGTCTCCCACAGGGTTACTACATACAATCTTGCCCAACAGTGGTCAAGACATATCGCTAGTGCAGGAGACTCAATGTGTACCCAGCTAGACTGAACTTGTCGTAGGTTGCCCCTGTTGTTGAGACAAGTCTGGGCTTTCAGTGTGATTATTTGTGACCAGCGAGACCGAATTTGCCATAGTCGTAGCTACGTTCCAGACTGCATGGATGGAGAGCCGTGCCTGCGGCAAATATCCACAAAAGTGGTGCGTTCACACTCTGGAGTTTATCCTTGTCGCTGATTTTTTTTTTCTTATTCAATTGTCCAGCTACCCCCAAGGCGATATGCTGGTTGTCCGAGAGCATCTTCTAGTAGTGATAGAATGCTACCAAGGAGAGGACTAGGCTATTGGGATTCTTTGAGTGCGAATGGAAAATACATTTAATAGAACATAGATGCCACGTGTCTTCCATGCTTTAGAAGCTAAACAAGTAATCTAATCAGCGCAATGTCAAGGGATTCTTGCATCTAACCACTGTGCGTAGTTGCTAGCAGGGAGCTTGGAGGACCTGTTCGAGTGCAGGAAGTCTTGGGGGCTGATGTGTGCTCGTGTGCGGGAGAGCAATGGGCCGAGTTTAGCAAGTGGGTGTTGGGTAAGATTTTCAAAGCAATGATAAATCCTCCGGACTAGTGTCAACCCCAGAACAGTCTGCTTTACTGGTGAATTGTTTTTCTCTATACATCAGTGAGTGTGAACCTTTTTCCACACTCACAGAATATTTTACTTTTTTTTTTTTTTATTTTTATTTTTTTTTTTTTTTTATATGGGTGTCATTTTAAAAACTGTCTATTTTTATACCCTTTCTGTTTTTACCTTTTTATTGTTGCAGGGTTGCCTTTTGAGGCTCCCCTTTAACTTTCTCTGGCTAACCCTGTGAAAACTACAGTTCCCAAGGGTAGAAGGGTATTTGGATCTGTTTTACATTTTGGTAGGTGAAACCAGGACACCCCACCTTATGTGGAGTGCTCGGGAGATGCAATGTATATCCTCTTTCCCCTTTTAACTGTAACATTTCTGTTACAGGGACAAAGTGCTCTTTTGCTCCTTTGACAGTCAAGCAGGGGTCCGTCTGGCGTCTTGAACACCCCTCAAGGGCAAGAATCGTAAAAGTTCCATCGAAGATTCCAGAAGGCCTTTTGGTCCTACACTGCACGCCACACTATGCCGGAGGAGAAGGAGGGAGGCTCCCTCTTCAAGCTCTGCTCCAGCTGCGGATTGATAAATGTGTGTGTAGAAGACAAACGCCTCCAGTGCCTCTACTGTCTCCATCCGGACCACAGGGAAGCGGACTGTGAAGTCTGCCTTGGTTTTTCCAAGCAACAGTCAAGGATTGTCAAAGTAGGTTGGCAGCGTGGCTCAAAGCCAAGGCCTCTACACTGTGCGGTAAGCATGGATGTGCCTCACCCAGGACCGCCCCATCTGAAGAGCAGGCTTCTAAGTCCTTCGAGGGCGCTTCATCCGTGGGGGCCCAAGAAAAGGCCAAGCACTGCAAGTCCTTTTCCGTCTGGGTCGTCACGCAAGCGGGTCCCACGATTGGCAGGGAGTGCTCATCTTCACGGTCTGCCTGCCAGTCATCGCTCCAGCTCCTCCTCGAAGAGGAAGTCGGCTAACCCAGGGAAGCAGCGGGAGAAGCCGGAGAAGACCAAGGCGCAGGCAAAGGTGTCCGACCTACCCCTGAAGGCTCAGGCGGCCCAGGCAAAGTCAACCTCGCTGATTGATCGAGCTGGTGGTGGCCCCAGCGACACCGGGCTAGCCCCCGGCGAAGAAGACGAGACTGCACCCTACACTGCTTCATCAACCTCCGCACCTGCCTCCCCTTACTCCCCCCAGTGGGGTTGTTCCATGCCATGGTAGGCAGAACGTCAGAGCTCTTGCAGCTGACGCCAGAAGAGACCAAGAAGGAAGGTTTCCTTTACCAATGGTGCAAAACCAAGAGCGACCATTCTAGCAGTGCCTTTCCTGGATGACGTTTGAGACGAGGGCCTGGCGTTGAGAAACCCGGCTTGGCGAAGAGGGATAGGCTTGAGAAAAAGTACCAGAGTCTGCAGCCAAGTGCCTATGTTTGCAGCCTTCTCAGTGGTCTCAGCAGCAGCAAGAAAGGTCATCTAACCCCTCGTCTTCAGCCTCTGTTCCTCCGGACAGCGAAGTGAAGAAGATGGATGCCATGGGTTGGAAAGTGATCTACTCGGTGGCGACAACAGTCAAGGCAACTAACGCGCTTACAATCCTGGCCAGATACGACGGGGAGCTGTGGTACAAGATGACCCCGCTGCTGGAGTCTCTGCCTGACTATAAACTGGTTGAGGTGTTGGAGATCCTGCAGGAGGGTGAGGTGGCATCGGACCATGCCGTCACTGTGGGCCTGGACATCGCAAAGACAGGGTTCTGCCAGATGGGGAACGGTGTCTGTCGTCGTGGCTGGTTGAAAGACACCAACTTACCTAAGGAGGTCCAGACGAGAGTGCTTGACATGCCTTTGGACAGGGACAAACACTTTGGGAAGGCTGTCAATGAATCGTTGCAGGTCATTAAGACTGACGGAGACGGCTCGTGCCTTGGCACACTTCAGCAAGATTGTCCTTCCTTTCGTGCCTCCAGCCCTCCCGATCCACGACCCAGGAGGCCTAGAGGGGCCGCTCCGAGGCTTTCGGAGGAGGTGGCCGTTGTCCCTCCCATGGCGGCATGCAGGCCCTGAAGCAAGATTGAACCGACCAGGACGTCGGGCGCCCACCCTTGCACCCCAGTGGGAGGCCATTTGGCGGGCTTTGTCAGCGAGTGTGAAAATATCAGATGGGTGCTGGATCCAACCTCTCTCCCTGGCTTTTCAACCAGTATCTGGCACTCCTTGCCCACCGCATCGCCGCTCTCTGCCCCCACTTCCAGTGCTATGCGGACGATACCCAGCTCATTTTCAGGCTACCCTCGGCCTCCTCCTCTTCTTCCCTCATCTCCGACTGTCTGTCTGCTATCCAGGAATGGTGTGCCGCCAATGACCTCTGCCTTAACGCCAGTAAGACTGAGATTCTACTCATCGGCACACCCACTCCCTCCTTCCCTGCAGCTCTCTGGCCGGCCTCCCTTGGCCCCCTTCCTGCCCCTACCTGCAAGGCTAAAAACCTCGGGGTCATCTTCGACTCCACACTCTCCTTCTCTCCTCATATATCTGACGTCTCTAAGAAGTCACACTACCAGCTGCACCTCCTCAGAGGTATTCTTCCTTTCCTCTCCTTCCCCCAGAAGCTCACTGTCTCCCGAGCCCTGGTTCTCTCAAGGCTGGACTACTGTAACAGCCTCTATCTTAATCTGCCTGCCTCCACTCTCCGCCCTCTGCAACTTATCCAGAACAGAACTGCGAGACTTGTCCTTGGCCTCAAGCCCAGGGACTGTATCTCTCCAGGACTGAAATCTCTTCACTGGCTCCCAGTGGCTGCGAGGATTAAGTTCAAAACCCTCTGCATTGTCCACAAGGCCTTCTGGGGCCTGGGGCCTAAATACCTTCAACTCTCTCTTCCTAAATATCTTCCTTCACGAGCCCTTCGCTCATCCGTCTCCAACTCCCTCATGGTCAGCCGCTTCTCGAAGCAACGAGCTGGGGGTAGATCTCTCTCCGCAGCAGGGGCCTCCCTCTGGAACAGCCTTCCTGCCTCCCTGAAACTTGAGGAGAACCATCTCCGGTTCCGGAAGCACCTCAAAACCTTCCTCTTCGCTTCTGCCTTTTCTCTCCCTCTCCCCTGCTAAACCTGCTTAACTCCCCACTGAAATTCTGCACTAAACCTGCATCTTGGCCACTCTCAGCGACCTCGGTCCAGGGCCCAGCCACTCTCCACTTGCACTGCCTCCCTGGCTCCCCCTGCACTGTGGGACTGTCACTGTATCCCTACAGCCCCCTTCCTAGCACTTGCTCTACACTTACCTCGCACTTGCCACCAGCTGGCCCTTTTTTTTATTATTTATTATTTATTATTTTATTACGCTACTTACCGTGTACTGCACTTTCCCCCCCACCTCCTCCCCCTGCACTTTCTCCTTTTCCCCCTACCTCTGCACTTGCGCGATCTGAATGACACCTGGCCTAGTAGGATCGTTTGTCTGTCTTCCCCTTGTTTCCCTCCCTCCATGCCTCGTCGCGCCTTGAAACGCTTGTGTATAGGCGCGTTACAAATACCATATCATATCATATCATGCTCTCCCCCACTGACACTCTGGAATTCCAACGAAAGTATCAGCGGATGCTGCCAGTGGACTGGCAGGAGCAGCACATCCCTCGGCTCCTGCAGGAAGTACGGGCCATGATAGGAAAAGGGGTGGTAGTGCTGGTTCCAAAACGGCTCCGGAGTCTACTCCAGATACGTCTTGGTAAAGACCAGGGGCTGGAGGCCCATTTTAGACCTGCAGCGCCTCGTCAAATACCTCAAGTCCCAGAAACTCAGGATGGTCATGTTGCAGCACGTGCTCGGCCAACTGGAGGAAGGAGACTTCCCGGCATCGCTAGATCTGTAGGACGCTTACTTCCATGTCCCCATTCACGAAAAACATCACAAATTCCTGCGCTTCGTAGTGCAGGGAAGGAAAGCGCTATCAATTCAAGGCCCTCCCCTTCAGACTGAATTCGTTACCCAGGGTATTTACGAAGTGCCTGGCACCGGTGGTGGCCCACCTGCATCTACAGGGGACACACGTGTCCCATACCTCGACAACTGGCTCATCCAGGCCAGGTCAAGGGAACTGGCCGTCGAACACACTGGCAGGACAGTCTGGCTGTTGACTGGTCTGGGGTTCTCCAACTATCCAAAGTCCTGCTTGATGTGTGCTGTTCCTGGGGGCCAGACTCAACACGGTCTCTTGCCTGATGGCTCCCTCGGGCGAGCAGATGCGGCCTTGATGGGCAGGATGCAACAGCTGTTGACACTGAATACCGCTACGGTGCGTACCATCAAGTCTCTACTTGGCATGATGTCATTGTGCATTTACCTGATCCGACTCTGCAGGTTGCGGATGCGACCCCTCTAGGAATTCCTGGACGCTTGGTGGATCCAGGTATCCGGAAGCTTTGCAGACGAGATTACTCTCGACTAGGAGTTCCATCGATCAGTACGGTGGTGGGGTGTGCGCACCAACATCTCCGGGGGAACGGATTCCAGAGCCTCCGTAGCAGGATACGGTCACCATGGCCACTTACCTGGAGGGCTGGGGATTCGACACTGGACATCTCCATGCGCCTGTGGCTGCCGAGCAGAGGGATCTCTAACATCAATATCCTGGAACTGCGGGCAGTGTTCTGGGCCCTCAAATCGTTCCTTCCGTCCCTCAAGGGCAAGGTGGTGAGGACAATACCACCACAATGTTCTACATTACAAAGCAGGGGGGAACAGATCTCCGGTGCTCTCCAGAGAGGTGAAGGACTTGTGTCACTGGGCCGTCGGCCATGACATTTTCCTCATTCCTTTCCACCTGGCAGGAGTCAAGAACACCATCACGGACACCCTCCGCAGGGAGCTGCGCTCTTGCCACGAGTGGGAGCGTCGACAGGATCAAGTGGACCGTCTCTTCCTCAAATGGGGCATACCCCAGATCGATCTGTTTGCGGCGTCGAATTCCAAATGGCAGAAATTCACCAGCAGGTTCCACCAATCGAGGAGCATGTGGGACAAGTTTTCCTTCCCGTCGGAAGGCATTTTCCTGTACGTGTTTCCTCCATTGCCTCTCCTGCTGCGAGTCATCAATCAACTCAAACGGTGCTGATGCGGCGTGGCAGAGATAGATTTGGTACCTTGATCTTCAGCCCGTCAGCATAGCCTCCAGACAAGCTGCCTGGTCGTGGATCTGCTCACCAGGGAAGGAGGTAGAAATCTGCATCACAACCCAGGATCGCTGAACCTGACGGCTTGGCTCCTGCAGGAGGGTACCAGTGTTGGGGAGAATTCTCAGAAAGGTGATAATTCTCTTCTACCTTAGAGACCCCCAGCTATTTTTGCAGGACTTTAGGTCTTTTAATTTCTAACCTTGACAGCGTGACACCTTTTTCCCCACTCTCTCATGTATTTTTCTGTAATTTGGACTCTTGTTTGTTTTGACTTTGGAGTCTGACAAACTCCATAGTTACCATCTTGACATTGCCACACAGCACCTTCAGTGCAGTGGCACAGGGAAGTCTATTAGATTTCCCAAAGGTTTCAATACCTTCTCTTGTTGAAACTGTTTCCAAGAGCAGTGAAGTGGAATTGACTTTACTTACATTTTGCAACTTTCTGGACCCAGCACACACTATCTTACTATAGAGTGCTGGAGGGGTTACTTTGTATCCCCTTTGTCTAGTTTCTCATGTAACATTTTGTTACCCTTTCCACGATTAGTGGCTGGTGGCAGTGGTTTACTTTTTCCTACAATTTTGTGTTTTTGCCACAGGCTACCATTGCAGCTGCAGTAAGACACCCATGGGGGGGGGGGCATTTTGATGAAATGGCCCGGTCTTCTTTTTTCACCATTTCTTGTTGGGAAGGGCCTTCCTGCGATTTGCTCTGTGTGCCAAACCAGGTTTGGTCCCTTTGTTTGTTTTGTCTTTGGTGGGATTCACAAGTGAAGGCCGCCTCTGGCTCCAGCGTGTCTAGCAGGGCAGGAAGCGAGGGAGGTGCCCGAAACTCCCTGTGCTTAGTCTCCTTGGTTACAGGAATGCACCCAAGGGTGATTGGCTGGAGGGCTGTCCTAGGCGGACAGCGACCCTGCTTTGTGATTGACAGCTAGGCTGCGAATGAATGGGAGAAACCTGCATAGAAGGACAGGGTTTTTGCTTGGAAGGCAGAGTCAACCACTAGACAAAGGGAATCCGAAGAAGTACTTTGAAGAGACGCCTGCTGCAACTCCTGGACTGTTGGTTTGCCTGGTGAAGCCCTGCTGCAGTGCTGAAGCTCCGGATTTGCCTCGACTAGAGAAGACCTGCAAAGGATGACGTCTCCCCATGGGTTGGTGGGACCAATTGACCCCAAGACGTGGTCATCTCCTCTGAGCTGGCTGTGTTTCCATTGCTGCTGCAGGAACTGAAGTGCCAGGGAGAGGAACACCAGAATTGAGTGAGTGTCTTTAAGTCTGACCTGAGCTCCAGGAAGATCCTCCAGACTCCCAGGAAGCAAGACTGACCAAGCGTGAGCCACCTCAACAGTGCTGGACCCCAGATGCGAGGAAACTCCATAGTGGTATCCGAGAACCGCAGTGGGGCTATTTGCGAGAGCTGTAAGGAGCTGAAACGCAAAGTGCCGCTGATCTGAAGTCCCCAGACGTCCTCCCGCTTCTCCCCATGACTGAGGACCAGGAACAGGATCTGCAGACCTACACAGGAACAGAACCCAGCTGGAACCAATTTCTTCTAACCAAAGGTACTGTAAAACTAAGGGGACTTGGCTCTTGTTGTGTATCCTTGCTCGTTCTCAGTTGAGATTTGTCTTGGTTGCTTGGAGCTTTGGTCCTCACAAGCCCCCCAGCTTGTGGCCCTACAGTGATTCTATTTTTTTACAAAGACTTCTAAAACATTGTGCAAGACACTTACTTAACTGCAAGAAGTGCTTCAGCTCACCTAGACTTTTGCTCAATTAACATTGGTTGGCCTGGCTCCTTCAAAGACACTTCTTACCTCTGACTTTGTGCTTTACCTTTTCTCCAGGGCAGGGTTAATTTACTTTGCATTGGGGGTCCAAAAGTATTTGCCAGTTTCAGAATGTGTTTAACCTTTGTTTTATTCCTAAATCCTTTTCATTGACACCAAGCTCAGTATTGCTCTAAATGTACCAGTCAGCCCTCCAGACAAGGAGCGTATCGCGCTTTTTATGCAGTAAAATAATGTAAATGCACCACATTTTATTTTTATTTTCATACCATTTACCCAGGCTGGCCACAGTACTTTTTGGAGAATTCCCCTATTCTTTCTTTCCAGTAGATGGCGCTGGAACACATATTTAGCAAATGCTAGCTTTGTGTGAACTGCTGTGCCATATTACTGTAATAGGAGTAGGAACTTGGGAAAACTTGGTCGGAGTGTCGGAAGCGGCCTCTCTCTCTACGTACGCATGAGAGTACGAACGTGAGGTGCGGCTTGACACGCCCCTACAGGTCCTTTCCTCTAATCTCAGCGGAGCGAGGTGGTAGCCGAGTGAGGAGCGGAATTCGGCCAGGTGTTCGATACGGCTTGGCTACGGGTCTTGGGTGGATCCAGTGAGGCGCTGCCCTGGTCGCTCACCGAGCACTGCGGTGGTGTGGAGCCGCAGCAGCGCAGCGGAGCGGAGTTACAGAGCTGCGGGGACACAGTCAAGCGGTGGGTGAGTTCCCTGAACATACTGGGGAACAGTGTGGGGGCCGGCCCCACCAGGTAGTTGACCAGACAGGGGCGTAGAGTGTCTATGAGCCCGGGTCGACTTTGGGGGCGGGACCCCGCGGCCATATTTTGGCTGGTCTGGTTGTAGACCACTCCGGTCGAGATTACAATTTACCGCCCCCCACGACTTTCTCAACGCCAGTTGTCTGGCACAGTTGTCTAGAGCCTGGTTGGCTGAGTGATTGCGGGTGGCCTTGAGCAATTTCCCACTGGCGAAATCTGGTTGTACAGGGCTTGTCTGCCCATAACTTTGGTGATGAATAGGGAGTAGGTAGAATCACTGAACTTAGCCCATTGAGGCTAATTAGCCCAGTATAGCTAATAATCAGTGTAACATACTAACAGTGCTAAGCTAGGTGGATCTACCGGAATAGCTAGTCCTCTGCTATCAATCTAAGCAGATAATACCTGGAGACTGCGGGCTGAAGCCTTTGATCCAGAGCTAGTACAATAACAGTGTGGTAGTGGGAAAATAAAGTGGGCGATACCCTGCAAACTGTGTGTGGTCTTGGTACTCGTAGATAGTCCACTCGAGACGTCTCTAATGCAATCAGACAAGAATCCTAACTATCCTGTGTACAACTTAACGAAGACCAAGTCAAGAACAGTTGCTTGGGGTCCTGCTAACAAGAAGGCTGAGATGGATAACCTGATGCCCAAAATAAAAGCAAAAAAAAGCTCTCCGATCAAACAAGGTGTGATTACTTCCTTCTTCCCCCCTCGAGAAATAAACTCAACTACAATTGAAGAAGTTGTATTTGACCAACGGGACAATCCTTTGTCGAGTATATCTAATTTTGAAGACCTTGACAATAACTCACTATTAGACGTATGCTTAAATATCCAGAGAAACATGACACCACAACCTGAAGTAAGATTCAATAATAACAGCTGTCTATCGACAGATAAACCTATGGACATAATTTCAGGGTCTTCCATGGTCAGAGATAGACCAGAGAGACTCTCTGCATCTCCTAATTTGGCGTTGGCCTCAATGGAAGACGACCCCGATGAAACAATAGACCGCAATGATAAATCTAGTACAGGGCTAGCCGAAATAGCGGAGATTCAGGCATCGGTAGCCTCGCTGCAATTCGCACTTAAGATCTTGCTGAAAATGTCGGGGCGGATCCTAGCCAATATGGACATCCTCATCAGGGGAAATAAGGAGAGAACGATTTCGGTGGAAGATGTGGAGGCAAATCTATCTGAGGCAATCCATGCTACTAGTGAGATGGATAAGCAACAAAATTTGGAGATTAATGAGGAGTCAGACAGACCTGATCCATTCTTTTCCAAAAACAGAAGCGTTTAGCAAGAAAAATAAACAAGGGCAAAAAAGTCAGTGTTACACAACTAACATCGACAGAGATGAATGAGAGGGGAATGACTACTAAGAAGAGTAGGAAAAGAGCCGCAAGAGCCAAGAAAAGAAAGGCAACTCGCGATGGATATTTGACCAGCTGGCTTCTCCCCGAACAGGGACCGACAGTGGACCATGAAGAAAGTGCAGAGATTGTGGAAGGGACGGAGGCGAGCCATAGCAGTGCAGTAGATACAGCCAAGGTAATCAGTCAACCGACGGTACAGGAAGATCTACCCCTTGAAGTAACAGGCACTTTGGTCAATAAGAACGAGAAGAAAGGCAGTCGAATTTGCCTTATTAAAAATCTATATCAGAGTAAGGTTAATAAATGGCTATCGCGATCAGAGTTTTTCACAAGATTATATTCTGTCCCTCAACTGCGGGTATTAATTTCAGATGACTTCCAATTCATCGAACCACTGAAAGGTCCGAACCCCAATGTCTCAGCCATCCACTGTAAATTTGCAGCCACGGCGGATCTATTAAGAAAGTATAAAGAGGAATTAAAATCAGTAGACGTGGAAGTGGATGTTGATTTAAATGAAATAGACCCCAGCTGCCGGGAGGAAGAGGTTGCCGTTGCTGTGGATACAGTACCATGCCCCAAAATACAGATGGATAAGAAAATAGAAGCGTCTGATGTCCAACAGGTCTTGAAATGGCTGGCCGACGCCCTTCCTGAGATCTTAAAGCAATCATGAGATCTATCTGTTGTATCTTGGAACTGTCGGGGTTTTATGCATTTACTCACACCAGAGGGCTCCACGAAACTGTTTGACAAATCTAGTTGTTTCTGCCTGCAAGAGACTTGGGACATTGGACCCTTTGGTATTAGATGGGTACACGCTGTTTCATGCTGCTGCAAAAAGAGGCGACAAAGGCCGGCCTTTTGGTGGTCTGGTGATAGGAGTGGCCAATACCTTGGGCTCCAGGCAGATTGGTTCTAACTGTGGAAACAACTTACTCGCAGTTGAAGTGATACTTGAGGACATAGATTCTATGTTTTCTTTTTTGTTGGTAAATCTTTACAATCCACCTGGAGCTATACTAAGCGAACATTTGCAAGACTCACTGCAGGATGTGTTGGCAAATTGGTCACCTATAGCTACTAATTTGGGAGTAATGGTTGTGGGTGATTTCAATTGCCATATGAGAGGACGGGTGTGTAAAATGCAAAATCCTAAATTGAAAGAGAAGAGCATTATGCTGCATAACAAAAAAGATATTGAGGGCAGTACCTGGGAATCCCTGTTTGAATTATGGGATATGATAATGCTTAATGGCAGAACAGCTAGTGATCACCCTGGACAATATACTTGGTCCAACGGTGCTGCTAACAGCACATTGGACTATATATATATATGTCCAGGGCTTCAAGAGCAGATTGACGATCTGATAGTTATGCCCAACGTGTGGAGCGACCATGCCGCATTAAAATGTACAATGAGTATTCCTCGAAAGCAGCCCTTAATTAGCAATACGGGTATTGTAAAAGTCAATAAGATAGGAACCAGGATTTCCTGGTCAGATAAGAATATAGCACTTGCGGCAGAAACTCTGGGAATAGTAGTGCTTAAAGAGCTACATAAATTCAATGATATGTCTATCAATTCCATAGAAGACTGGATTAGGGCTTTTTCAGGTAAACATGCTGCGGCCCCTATGGGGTGTATGATAAGTAGTGAGGGGAATAAACTACCATTCGATAAAACAATCAGAGACATGAAGCGTAATCTTAGAGCCGAGCTTCGCAGAGTTAAGAAATCAATGGCCCCAGGGGAAGCCTATTATCGGACAATTAGAGTGATTAAAAATAGATATAGATCGGCCATTAAGGAGAAAAAAAGGGGGGACAAGGTTCTTACCTGGCAAAAATTAGTGAAGACTGTATGCGAAAAAAAGACCCGTAATATCTGGTCTCTTTTAAGCGAGGCTCAGGGTACCAGAGGGGGATATTGGTCAATCCTATTGAAGCGAGAGTGTGGGTCTCATATCTAGAAAACAGAAACATGGTGGGCGAGGAAATAACAATATTGGGTAGGCCGCCCTGTGAGGCCCCATTTTCTGTCACGTATGAGCTCATTTTGAATACAATCAAAGAGTTAAAATCATCAAGAGCACCGGGACCCAACGGTTTGGCTAATGTTGTCATGAAAGTATACCCAGAGTTCTGGGCAAGCTTGCTAAATATCCTGTTTCAGAAAATATTAAAGACAGGTAAAATTCCCTGCTCATGGCAGACGGCAATATTAATTCCAGTTTTTAAAAAGGGCGATAGACTCGACCCAGGCAACTACAGGTTGCTTTCCATGCTTGATGCTACTGGAAACATATTTGCCTCACTTTTGCTTAAGGAGTTACAATCCTGGGCAGAGGGCAGAGGAGTACTGTCCAGATTCCAAAGTGGGTTTAGACAAGGTTACTCCACTGCCCACAACATCATGATTTTGGATATTTTGCGAACCAGAGCCTTACGAACTGGATCGGTCCCGCTCTATGCATTATATATAGACTTCACAGCGGCGTTTGATTCCGTACCCCGTAGTCGGTTATGGAACAAACTGTATACAATGGGTTGTCCTGATGGCCTAATATACTATTTAAAACTCTTGCATTCAAATAATTCAGTTAAACTGAAATTAGATCAAGATGGCCATACAACTCAAAATGTTATACAAAACAGGGGTGTCAAGCAAGGATGCGTAACGGCTCCTTTAATTTACAATCTATATACCTACGACATCCCTGAAGCATTAAATAAGGTGAGAAATTGCCCGCCGAAAATTGGGAAAGCTCGCTGCCCAGTACTAGCATACGCCGATGATTTGATTTGGTGATATTTGATCACACCATCAGTGGGATACGAAGATCTGCGGTCGCACTATGGGAATACGCAGAAGAGAATGGTTTAAGCATCAATCTAGGTAAAACAAAGATTATGAGATATACAAGAAAAAAGGTCTCCCGCATGCAACTCACAGTAGGGGCAGTGAATATTTCATATGTCCCTCGATATTGTTATTTAGGCATTGACTTTGAAAATACTGGGGATTATATGGCATGCAAACAAACACGCTCTATTAAAGCTGCACAGTTGACTGCCTTATTTTATAGATTTACGATCAGCCATAGCGGCTTTACTATATGGGGTATAAGGCAACTCTATATACAGGTGTTTGCCCCGGCGATAATATATGGCCTGGAAGCACTATTAGAGTCTGATCTTGGATGGCTACAGATATTAGAGGGTAAATTCTGGCGACGTGTGCTTGGTCTACCTCCCTCTATTCCGATGGCCATCCTCAGATTAGAATTGGGTCTAACCTCCCTAAAGGCATTGGTGTTAAAGAAGCGAGCCGCGTTATATCTCAGAATGGCTCGAGACACAAGTAATGACATAGTACTAGCGATACACCAAGAAATTATAAAGGAAGGATCGACCTCTTCAATTGTAGATCAGATGAACAACCTGTTCTCCGAAATAGGCTGGCAATCCAGAGATGGTAAATACTCAGATAAAGTATACAGAGCATTGAGTAAACGTATTGATCTCTGGGATTGGCTGGAGAATTTTGGACATCTTAAGAGTTTGAGCAGCTACCAGTTTGTGCAATATAGACTATTTGAATTTAGGAAACCCCAGAGATACTTGAATATCTGTCCATCTATTAGGCTTAGACGATTTATACTACTGCTTCGCCTAGAACAACTACCTACCCTAAGCAATACGGGGAGAAAAGACAGCATGGCTGCCGAGGAACGCATCTGCCGATTATGTAAAGTGCATAATCATTTGGAGACTGCAAAACATTTGCTGACTGAGTGTTCGGAGATGGTTGGCACTTTTACTCCCCTTCTTGGCAGTTATGTGCATGAAACTACATATATTGGGGAAGCTCTGTTCTGGCATCATTGCCTCAACTCCAATAGTCTACGTCTCTTAATAGCTCTCTATACTATTTGGTTGCAAATTGAAATAAGATTGAGTATAACTCTGTAGAGGAATAGATTTTATGAAAGTAATTCTTATACAGAAGTTATGAAATTTATTTATATCTGTGAATAATGTGAATTATTTGTTTTAAAATAGTATTTTGTATTGCAATTCATGTATATTTAAAAATTGTATTTGAAGTATGTTAGTATTTTTACTATGTTAGTCATGTTAAATTTGTGTAAAGTTTATAGTTTAAACTATAGCACAATAAATATTAAATTAAGTAATAGGAGTAGGATGCACACTTTTGGGCATGGTGGAAAGGGCATGTGCTTAGCACAGGAATTGTTGCAAGCGGTTGCTATTTTAAATCCATTCTTCAAAACGCACAGGTTCTGTCTGGGGAATTTGATTGGGGACCGGCCTGAAATGGAAGTACCAACAAATATCATGCATGGCCCTTGAGTTTATTTGGCTGAATCTGAATGGGGTTAATTGCTACCACTCATGTTCGATCCATGGAGAAGGGACATAACATGTTTTTATTTTGGATGTGGTACGTTAATTTTGCCTCGACAAAAGCCCAATCTTTTGGTACTCTTTAACGGGAACATCCCACAAGCAGACATAACTCTCTAAAGTGTTCCTCATGGACTACCCTCTGTTTTAAGGAGAACACTAAGCATGTTTAGAGCTATGAATAAATGACGGAGCTCTGCAGCGGCTAATGTAGCCTGCGCAATTGTCAATGTCCCTCACTTATTAGTGCTGTTTCTAACAGACTGTGGAAATAGAGCTTCTGGGGGTTGGATCTGTGATGTCTACAGCAGTGTGTCAAATGACTAAAATCGTGTTCAATGCAACCACGTGTCAAATGCAGCCTTTTGCATGTGACTGGCAAAGGAGTTGATTTCCAATACACATTGGGTTGTACACACGTTTTATAGTTTGTGTCATTGTTTTTTACTATGACTTCATATTTCCTTTTGTAAACAGCATTTGGACCATTCTACCATTAAAAGCAGTGGAAGTATCTCCGCAAAAGGGCTGGTTGACCTGGAAAAGCATCCGCCACCCATCGGATTACTGCAATGAGATAATCCTGCTAGCCTAGGAGGATTAAACTATCAGAAATAACAAAACTCATACAGAGCCCAGAAATTTAAAATGTGTATGACATTGATATCAAAAACATGAATGCTATGTACCATCCTCCCTTAATGTAAGACAATGTTAATGTGGATTAACGCCAAAGTACTGGGACGAGGAAGAGGTGTAGGTGTTGGCGAGATTACTAGCAACAAAACATTGCATGTATAACTAACGCTGTTAATAACTTGCCTTCATACATAAATTACTCCCAGAAAGTATGCAGTTTCGTAGCTGTAAATACATTCTTGCTGTCAACCAAGCTTGCGTCACATAGATAGAAAATTAGCCCTGAGTCACATCTAAATAGAATTGTGGAGATTAGCATGGGTCACATCTAGATAGTGATACCGCTAACCAACCCTACTAAAAAAAACTCACTCGCCACTCTGCATACCTCTCAAACTCTGAATAAACACACTCATACCTCAACAAACCACACGCATTTCACTATTCTGCAACAAAACAGACCACACAGTCTTTGCACAACAGCACATGACGGCTGCCAAACGAAAAGCACACCTAAGCAAGGCGAATGGTATTAACTAAAGCTCCCAACAGCACATCACAGCTCTCTTGCACTTTTCACACTCAAGCCTACTAACCCATACTACCCTCTTTCCATTCAGATCCGCCAGAGCACCATGGGAACACTCCAGTGGTGATAGTGCAGGGCCTTTAACCAGACAGCTAAGTGTGACCCTAGCAAACCCATTCATAGGTCTACAACACCGTGCAGCACAATTAGTCGCACAATCCTGTGCATTTACAGCCGACTTTAACAGTGCAGTAAATCTCTTCAAAGGTCGGGCAATTACAAAGAGTCTGACCTAGCAGCCTCACAAGTGGAATCTGCAAATCGTCCAGGTGATGCAGACGCTTGAACATCAATAACAGGTGGATTCAGCCACTTTGTGAGTTTCTTCCTGAGCCCCTCCTTCCTATAGGAAGAGCCAATCTTCCAGTAAACGTGTGTGAGCAGTTAACTGTTTAACACAGGCACATCACAGTGCAGCAATAATGAAATTCTATGGGGGGCGTATAGAATTGCATTATTGCTGCACTGGCCCTCCCCAGTCTCATAACACTGGATTTGACAGGCAGACAGTCTCACCAGCCAGTCAGTGCACCAGAAATTCTAGTATAGCGGACTATGGTAGAACCAACATTACATGTTCTCCCCTGTTGCTTCCAGCCACTGAAGTTGCTTGGGCCATCCAGATAACTGCCCCACACTCTGCAATGTCCTGTTATGCTATGATATTGAATCTTTAATTGCACTCCATCTGCCATTTTCGCTCTTTCTAGGACCTTCAGGATCTGCAAGAAGTGGGTGTTTCAGACTTAAATTGAGAGAGCTAACTGATTGTAACATTGAAGCTGCACTGGAATAGTCTCATTACAATGAGTAATGTAGTTAGATGCCCCTACACAAGTACGTTTGCCACTCCTCCACCGTCTCTGAAGTTGGTGCCCTCCCAACATTTGAAGGGTCAACCCCCGCCTAAATTTTAGCCTAGTTGCACCCCTGGAAGTGCGCCCTTGCATTTTGTTAGGCAGAGAGGCGAGGGAAACCTTTCCCCGAAACTGACAGTGTTAGTTTTACTGTATTCAGAAAAATGTACTTGGAACAAACGCAGTAAAACTTTAAAGCTGTTACTTTCAAGAAAGACTTCCATCACCTCTCTGCATATTTTTTTTTTTTTATTGTTTAAAGTGCTTTTGGTTAATTAAAACCTTATACACTACAAAATTTTAACATTGACCATACATAATTACATATTTCACATAGAAAATCATTAATAAACACATTTTATTTTAAAATTAATTCTTGTTTACAAACTAAATTCTAAAAAACACATTTACCAAATACCTCCCATTACACACTTCCAAATATAAAAGGCTGCCCCAATAAAAACCTTAATTTCTCCGTCATAAATAACTGACCAGAATTGGTCTGATTCAATTCTTTGCATGTCCCCTACTAAATTTGAGTACCCTTTAGTGTAGTATTCTTTTAAGTTTGGGCAAAGAGTTAAAATATGTCTTACTGTCTCCACCTCGATATTACAGTATCTACACAATCTTTCTGCACGAGGAATTTTTGTTCTTACCCCGATAATTTCATTACACGGGAGAATGTTCAACCGTAATTGTAATATGAATCTTCTCATAGCTTTATTTCCCGTGTTAAGCAGATACTGTCTTGGTGTAGCAGGCTTGAGGCCTTGGAGAGCATAAAAAGAATATCTAGACTTTTTGTATAAATAGGACTGATTGTCGCATAAATCCCAGATAAAAGTCTTATCTTTAAGGCTTTTCTTAATGTACATAATGTTATCTTTTCCCATATGTACATTATATCCTAGGACTTCTAGAAATGTTAATACTATTTTTTGTAAATTTAAAAAATAGGAATTCTTAAATCTGCCTTCACTTTTATTTTTACCTATAAGGTTGAGCATGTTACCTTCATCCCCATCCCCCAAAATTATTCTTAAATAAAGTTTGCAACATTCTATTTTCCATAGGGTCGAGAGGGATATTAGCCCCAATTCGCATCTTATCGCTTGTATTGGTACCGAATTTGGGAGTCCTAAAGCTGGTCTCCAAATCTTCCCTTCAAGTAGATGCAGTTTGCACAGATATTTGCTTTCTACAGTTTCCAATGCATACATAATTCCAGGAATAATACAACTTTTATATATCTCGAGTAGACCTTCGACAGAGTGACCTCCTTTACTGGTGATATATTTTCTTATAACTTTCCATTTCTTTACTATTTTAGAACTCACCGCCTCTTGGAAAAATTGTATGCAGGGATTGCTCAGAATAGGCATCCCCAAATAAGGGTAGGCCTCCACTACCTCCAGTTTAATCAAGTTTATCTGCCACCTAGAAATAAGCCTTTTCTTTTCAAGCCTGGTGGCTCCAAATACCATAACCTTAGTTTTGTTTACATTGATACTTAAGTTATTCTTTTCGGAGTACAATAATAGTCCATTCAACATTCTTTGCAACCCTACTGGAGTTTTATCCAAGAGGACGGTATCATCCGCATACATCAGGCCTCAAATGGGTTTTCCCGCTACTATTGGTGGAAAGTTATTTATAGTCGAAAAACTTTCCCACATATCTGAGACATACAAATTGTATAATATGGGAGATGTCACACATCCCTGCTTTAGACCGGTGTTAGTGGCGATCTCTGGAGATATCATCCCTCCTTTGCCCAAACAGATGGAAACCGTGGTTTCTCTATACATTTCCCTCAAAGTGCAAAGTTTTGGGACAGATATTTTTCTCACTTAGTTTCTTCCACAACAAACCCCTATTGACACTATCAAAAGCTTTTGAATAATCTACAAAGCACACATACAGTTTTTCCCCCTTATCCTTTGCCCCTGCTATAATGTAATTCAGCATTGTTAGGTTATCAATGGTACTGTACCCTTTCCGAAAGCCAGTTTGAAGAGTAGATAGAAGTCCCTTTTCCTCTATCCAAATGTTTAACCTCTCCACTAAAAGGGAGCAGAAGATCTTACAACTGCTGTCTGCCATAGCCAGCAGTCTATAATTATCAGGCAGTTTTCTATCTCCCTTTTTAAAAATAGGGACCACTATGGCTTTCCTCCAGCTATCCGGTATGCGGCCTGTCTCCCATATACCAGTAAACAGCTGGAGCAAAATCACTGCCCATTTCTTAGGATTTTGTTTTATGACAGCATTTGCAAGCCCATCCGGGCCTGGGGCACGTAAGGATTTCATTTTAGAAATCACTTTCAGAATATCTAGGATACCAAAGGGGATAATGTCTTGGTCATATGAGTTTATCCCATTGAAATTAGCAGACATGTCACTTGTCTTGAAATAGAGGTCAGTAATATAATGCTTCCATGCATCTTGGCTCACATTAGTATTTTCCCTACTATCCTCATCCATCAGATACTGTCTATATAGGTACCAACATTTTTTTGAATCATGGGTTTTACATATCGTGTATAAACACCTCCAATTGGCATTGCTGGTGTTATACTTGTAATCCTTGATCCAATTTTTGTAGTGAGTCTTTATGTTTTTAATTCTCTTACTTCTCTCTTCTTCATCCAAGTCACATGTCTGCTTAAGTTTACAAATCTCACCCAACATTTCTTTTTTTCTATCATAGATCATTTGATCATATTTATGGGAGTGATTTTTGCCCCTTATATTTTTCACAATAACCTTGCTGTTTAACCTCCGAATTATACCCAACAGATTAGTTATTGGATTAAGACCATTCAATGCAATATCCTGCCCCTCAATGGGCAGCCGATCAAACAGCTCATTAAAGATGGTTAAATTTTTATCCGACCATGTGATCCTATTTCCGGATGCTGAGAATTGTATGTCCATCTCTTTGCACACTTCCCAACATTTACTTTCCGGGCCCTTAGTAAATGTGCCCCTAATGGGTGTATGGTCACTGAGTGGTAGCAATATGTTCAAAGGAGATAGTGGATAGGCTTAATTGTTTACTTACAAACATATAGTCTAACCTATAGTCTACCTTCCCATTAGTCCAAGTTGCCCCCACACCTGGACCCAAGTGAGGTTCTAGATATTCTAAGTCCCAACTGGTCATAAGGTTCATCCACCGACAACCCTGCCTAATCTGTGTATTTAAACCCGCCATCAGGTTACCCTCTTGAGTTTCCAATGATGCGATAATGGCCGTTTCATCCCACAATTCTTTGCATCTATTCATCTCCTTTACGGCGGAGTCACAGTGGGCATTGAAATCTCCCACTATACAAATATCAGACTCAGGGAAATCCTGGGTCCAGCTTTCAATAGTATGGTTTATATATTCCCCAATCTCTTGTATATCTTCCCGGTTGAGAGTATATATTAATGAGTAGGAAACTCCCTAATTGGTTTCCCCTGTCTATACTTGCGCACATAACATTAGGTAGATTCCCATGCATCTCATACTGTTTAAATGATAAATGATTTTTTACCCCAATACATAATCCTCCATAAGGCCTGCCTTTTTCACCTTTGTGGGCAGCTTTATTCCAAATACTATATCCATCTAATAAAATTTCCCCAGTTACCCATGTTTCTTGTAAGGCAAAGATGTCACTCTCCATCAACATTTGTATGCCTTCCTTATGTAGTAGAGATTTGAAACCTCTACTATTCCAAGAGAGGAGGTTGAATGTATTATTATATGCCTTATCTCAATTCTGGATTATAGTGTTTGCCTCCTGGGAGTTAGCTTGTACGTTTTTATTTCTTAGTTCCATATTAGTAGGAGTAACTCCCACCCCTTCCGTGTGTTTGTCATTCCAATCATTATGAATAGCAGAGTGGCATATCACAATTTCATATTTATTGCCCCATATTCCATCAGAGTATTCTCTTATGAGGTCCACAAAAACCGCAGATCTAAATTGGACAATAACCCAATTTTCCCAGCTTCCATATTCAGGTAGGATAATAGTTTCAATATCCCCTGAATTAATATTTTGAAGCTGCGAAATATGTGATAATTTATTAAGTAGCCAGGCCCGGTTAAGAAAAGGGCTTTCATCTGTCGAGGATTTTTCTATAATTTTAACACTTTTCCCCACTATAAGTAGGGATTCTTCATTTGTTCCCACAATATTTACCCTACTTGTTTTTTGCTTACTGTGCATGGCCAGTCGTTCCATCTCTTTGGAATAAATTTCCTTCTCCCTTTTGGTAAGGGGCCCAATATTACTATTATATGGGATTTCAACATATTTAAAGTTATTTTCAATGGGTACCGTATCCTCTAGTTCACTTTCCTCAATAATATCGTCCTTCCCCTTTAGCCAATTTTCTAGGCCCGTACTTTTAATTGCCACTTTTTTCCTTTCATCCAACTTCTTTTGATGTTCCATGATTTCATAGTGGTTCCCTACTTCTACACATTCCGAGTCTAATGGGGCGGTGTTAGCAAGAGACATGGAGTTTCTTTTCATAATTTTATTCACTTTAGTCTTGGCCATCACCATCCTTTTACGAGGTGCTTTCTTATTTTTCCTATTTCGCCTAGTGCGCCTCTTAGAGCCTTGGGCTACCCTTATTTCTATCTCACTCACACTATTAATCTCTTCAACCAGGTTATCCCTGAGGTTGAGTTGTTCCATATGGGTAGTATTAGTCGGTGTCATAATATTCTCAATTTCTTTTTCCACCGCCATAACCAACTCACTCAGATCTCCTAAAACCTGATTTGGCTCCATGGTATGTCTTTTCTCCTTGTTAAAGTCATTACCACAGTATTCCTCTATCATAATCCCAAGTGATCTAGTATTATCAATATTCTGTAATACCATTGATTTTATATCACTATGTTCGTTAAGCAATTTGGTGCAGATGGTCAAGAGGACATCCATCATAGTAGTTAGGGCGTCTAATTTCTCACCTGATATAAGTGAGTTTTCACACCCCCTACTTCTATTGCTTTTATCATCACTTTCAAAGTGGTTTCCCCTAGAGTTAAATGACTCATCACACGAATGTGAGTCCTCTTCTCCTTGAGCAAATATATTCAAGTCTGGGGAAGCTGACAAGTTGGACCCAATTTTGTTATTCATATCGGTATCTTCAACCACAGAAATTTCCAAATTAGTACCTGTTCCCATAGATTGTCGCCTAAAGTTATGTACTAATGTCAATAGTGAATTATTATCTATCATGGAGCTATTAGTGGGAGATGGGAGAGATTGTATTTTATCAGATACCATTACGTTTTCCTTAATGGTTAAAAAACTGAGTATTTTTGGTTGGTCTAATACACCTTTACCATCACCAGTAGTTTCATTCTTAACACCCTTCTTAGATTTTCCCCCATTACCAGGCTTCTGAGTGGCTAGTTTGGTATTTGGTGCAGGTATATTATTCTTCCCCTTTTTAGATCGTGTACTTGGGGCCATATTAGTGTAGCACCAAGTAATAGGTATGTACAGGCGTAGTATAAAAAGAACTAGAAGAAGTTAATAATAATATTATATATCATTTATCCTTAAAGAGTCACGTCACCATAAAAACCAACAAGTAAAATATTAAATCAGTCCTACTATAACAAGGCCTTAAGTATACCTATACCCAAAGTGTACTGCGTCTGTTTATAATATATAAAACTGGGGAGAGGAAAAATCTTTCGCAATACTGGGCAGCCGATACCATCAATTGATAGGTAAACAATTAAAAAGCAAGTGTTAACAATTAAATACAACTTTTAGGTTATAAGTTAAAATCACATAACATATTAGAAAATGTCCAAAGCGTTGTATGAGAAATAATAAATTCAATCCAGATCAATAAGATGTCAAACTGTTGGTGGAAAGAACCCACCCGGAAAGGGAACGCCCGACAGCTTGAGGAGCGGCCTTAGTCCGACTCTCCCCCCCACCAGGTAATGAAAGAGTATTAGCCTGTAGAGGTGTGGTTGGCTTACTTCGGTTCCTGGGTGTTAATAGTTTATTTTTCACACTCCACAGCACGTCCAACAGCCGTATAACAGCCGACGCCCTTTACCCCTAACGGGCTTAACGCCGCGAGGGTGGATGGCAAAGGGTTTAAAGGCTTAGGTGGATCACGTGCTGGATCACGTGGCAGGCCCTAGCCCCGCCTCCTCAGCACAGCGTTTTTAGTGCCAGCACCTGCAAGAGCCCCCTCACAGCTCGCAGTGCAGGTTAGTTCCACAAATAAAAAGCGAACGTTTTTTTCCCTTTTCCGAATCTCCAAAGCACTTTTCACAGTCAGCAAGCACGCCGCTCGGGCGGATGGCAAAGGGTTTAAAGGCTGAGGTGGATCATGTGCTGGATCACATGGCAGGCCCTAGCCCCGCCTCCTCAGCACAGCGTTTTTAGTGCCAGCACCTGCAAGAGCCCCCTCACAGCTCGCAGTGCAGGTTAGTTCCACAAATAAAAAGCGAACGTTTTTTTCCCTTTTCCGAATCTCCAAAGCACTTTTCACAGTCAGCAAGCACGCCGCTCGGGCGGATGGCAAAGGGTTTAAAGGCTGAGGTGGATCACGGGCTGGATCACGTGGCAGGCCCTAGCCCCGCCTCCTCAGCACAGCGTTTTTAGTGCCAGCACCTGCAAGAGCCCCCTCACAGCTCGCAGTGCAGGTTAGTTCCACAAATAAAAAACGAACGTTTTTTTCCTTTTTCCGAATCTCCAAAGCACTTTTCACAGTCAGCAAGCACGCCGCTCGGGCGGATGGCAAAGGGTTTAAAGGCTGAGGTGGATCACGTGCTGGATCACGTGGCAGGCCCTAGCCCCGCCTCCTCAGCACAGCGTTTTTAGTGCCAGCACCTGCAAGAGCCCCCTCACAGCTCGCAGTGCAGGTTAGTTCCACAAATAAAAAACGAACGTTTTTTTCCTTTTTCCGAATCTCCAAAGCACTTTTCACAGTCAGCAAGCACGCCGCTCGGGCGGATGGCAAAGGGTTTAAAGGCTGAGGTGGATCACGTGCTGGATCACGTGGCAGGCCCTAGCCCCGCCTCCTCAGCACAGCGTTTTTAGTGCCAGCACCTGCAAGAGCCCCCTCACAGCTCGCAGTGCAGGTTAGTTCCACAAATAAAAAACGAACGTTTTTTTTCCCTTTTCCGAATCTCCAAAGCACTTTTCACAGTCAGCAAGCACCTGCATATTGCACTTTAAAATATATTATTTGATAGTATGTGTTGGATACGTTTTACTCTTGCAGAGGAGAAAACTCATTTTTACTCTCTTGATATTGCATTTACTCTCTCGTTTGAAAAAGCATGCATACAATACTCCCACCACAGAATCTTATCTGGAGCTCTGGTACCCGTGATATATTAAAGTCAACAGTGTCCTAGTTATTTAGTCACCTCAGGGTGTAGGAACCATCTGTGTCATTCCAAATGAGTACTTGCTGATTTAGAGAAACTGAAGACTGTATTTTTTAAGTGTATTTTTGTTACATATATATTGCTGCCTTCTGAAGAAGGCTTATTCAACTGACTATTAAATTTATAATGGTTTAATCAAGAAACTTTGAGTGTAAGAGTTTATTTGAATACTTGTCACTGTGAATCTTTGTGTAAAAACCCTACTGCTCACATTGACCCCTCTTGAGATAAGCCTGGCTGCTCAGCCACACTACCAACCGGTGTAGTGCAGACTTATACCAAAGGTTGGGTTACCTATTGCCCGGAGGACAGGGTTGGTGTAGTCTCCCAAAGGGTACTGCAAACAATCATGCCTAACGACGAGTTACCGGCGGACTGCATGGAGGTCCTTGCCTCTGCTACGGGCACAAGTGGAAGCGTTTCGCTATGTGGTGCCACTCACAGAAGAGCAACCCTCTGAGGGTCACGGCTCTGCAGATTCTTCTGTATTTGTCCTTGGGCCAAGGAGGGGCTGGCGCATGCCTCTATTGTGCATCTGGTGGCTATCTCCCGCTACACCAGGTCTACAGGACGGTCTTCTCTTTTGACCCACCGTCTCGTCGTTCCTGAAAGGACTGTTTCGATCGTTCCCGCCGGTGGAGGCTCATGCCCCGTCGTGTGAATTCAACGTGGTACTGACGAGGCTCATGAGGGGTGGGGGGTTGGTGGGGGGCCTTCGAGCCTATGCATTAGGCCCCTCAAGTTCGCCTTATCTGACTATTTATGACACAAGGGTGGTGCTGCAGATGCAACCCTCCATCTTTCTGAAGGTTCTGTCGGAATTCCACTTCAATAAGCCTTTAGTGTTGCCGGTGTTCTTTCCGAAACCTCAGTCGCAGGCTGAAAGGACTGTGCACTCGCATGATGTAACTTGTGCATTCAAGTTATTTGTGGCACGCACAAAGTTTCCGGAAGAAGTCTCAACTATTCGGAAACTTTGGTCCTGTGAACTATGGGAAGGCCTGTTAGGCAAAGTTTGTTTGCAGTACCCTTACGGTGCACTACAACAAGTCTGACTACAGGTAATAGGAAACCCAACCTTTGGTATAAGCTTGTTCTGCACAATTTGGTAGTGTGTTGAGCAGCCAGGTTTATCTCAAGAGGGGTCAATGTGAGCTGTAGGGGAGTTACAGAGATTCAGTGACAAGTAGTCAATTAAACACTTGCACACAAGATTTCTTGAATATACAATTATTAATTTATCAGAGTAAACCTTCTTCAGAAGGAGCAATATAAAAGTAACACTCAAATACACTTCAAAACACACACTCTTAATATTCTAAAATCAGTGAAGACCCTTTTGAGATGGCCCACACACAGCCTACACCCTCGGGTGACTCCAGTAGCTAGGGTGCTGGGGACATTAATATCTTACTGTTTGCATTTAGAATAATGTTAGAGGTTGGTAAAAGGAAAAGGTTATTAGAACAAACAAGGGACCACAAATATTCTTAAGAAGGCAAATACTTTTGGATCCCCACAGCAGAGCCATTCAGTATAACAGGCTAGGCCAAAGTCAATGGGCAAAAGTCTTATATATAATGAAGCACCTCTGGTAGGTAAGAAGAAAAGTCTTTGCACAATGTTTCAGAAGTCTTTGAAGAAAAGAATAATCAAATGTAGGGCTACAAACTGATTAGACTTGTGAGTAATAGAAGATGCAAGCAACTCTAAAGTAAGAGGTAAATACTCTCAGACTTTACATTACCTTTGTATTGAAGAAAAAGTTAAGCAGATGACTTCTGTGCAGCTCTGCAGATCTCGCTGTTCCTGGGCCTCAGTCGTGGGGACAAGAGGGAGGACCTCTGGGGACTCCTGCACTGCAATGGGACGGTCACCGCTCGCAACACTGCAGTTTCTGGCTGTCGAGATGGACTTTCCTTGCTTCTGGGGTCCCACACTCTGTTGGGGGCTCAGGCTCGGTCCGTCCTGCTTCTTGGGAGTCTGGAGGATCTTCCAGGAGCTCTTGGCCAACTTAAAAGCAATGCTCATAATCTGGTGTTCCTCTCCCTGGCTATTCGGTTTCCAGCAGCAACTCCGTGGAAAAGCAACCAGCTCCAAGAGTCCAGGTGGCTTACTTTGGAGTTGATTGGTCCCACCAACTCAAGGGGAGAAGCCGTCCTTGCAGGGGCTTCTCTGTCGATATGAATTTGGAGTTTCAGCACAGCAGCAGGGCTTCACCGGGCAAACAGTCCAGGAGTTGCAGCAGGTGTCCTCTTCAGTTCTTCTTCGGTTCCTTCGTCCAGTGGTCGACTGCCATCCAAGCCAAAAGCCTGACCTTTTACTCAGTTCTCTCCCATTCATTCCAGCCTAGCTGTTAGTCACCCAGCAGGGTTGCTGTCCTTGCCGGGCAGGCAGCCGGCCAATCACTACAGAGCACATTTGGGTCTCCTAGGAGACTAAGCACAGGGAGTTTCGGGCACCTCCCTCACTTCCTGCCCACCCCAGACACCCTGGTGCCAGAGGCAGGCTTCTCTGTTGAATCCCGCCAAAGGCAAAGCGAATAATGGGACCAAACCTGATTTGGCACGCAGAGTAAATCTCAAGAAGGACCTTTCCACAAAGAAATGGCGAAAAAGGACCGGGCCATTTTGACAAAAATGGCACCCTTGGGTGCTTTACTGCAGCTCCGCCCGCGGTAAATGCACACCACGGTAGTTAAAAGTAAACCACTGCCACCAGCCAGTCATCGAGGAAAGGGTAACATAGAAATGTTACATGAGAAGCTAGACAAAGGTGATACTAATTAACCCCTCCAGCGCCCTATGGTAAGATAGTGTGTGCTGGGTCTAGAAAGTTACAAGTGTAAGTAGTCCATTTCACTTCACTTTTCTTGGAAACAGTAGTTTATCCAAGAGGAGGTATTTAAACCTTTGGGAAATCTGAAAGACTTCCCTGCATCACTGCACTGAAGGTGCTGTGTGACACAATGTAAACGATGATGCCTATGGAGTTTGTCAGACCCCTCAACCAAAAGAAACGGAGTACAAAGAATCACATTAAAATACACAAGAGTGGGGGAAAAAGGGTCTTACTCTCTCCAGGTTAAAAAGTCCTCAAAATCCAGCAAAGTTGCTGGGGGTCTCTAAGGTGGAGGGAATTAGCAAATTTCTGAGAATTCTCCCTAACACAAGCTACACAGGCATTATTTTCATTTGTATTGCATATTTGCAGGCCCTCGTCCCTCAATATTTGTATTGAACATCTTTGTGTTTTGAAGAATGTGGTGAATTGAAATAAAAAAACTGATAATTCTTTTCCGTCCTCTTCTAGATCCTGTACAATGGGCAACCCATCACCAAAGTAGCTTGTGGAGCAGAGTTCAGCATGTTGGTTGACTGCAAGGGCAACCTGTACTCATTTGGGTGCCCAGAGTTTGGACAGCTTGGTAAGACCATTACTTGGTGTATGCTTTCTGCTTGATGTTGTGCTAGAAGAAAAATAGCCATCAACGTTTTCTGGTGTTGGATGCCCTATATATAGTCCGTTCCTTTGCCCCAATCAGTCTCCCCAACCCTCAGAGAACAGATGCCTTCCCTCTCTACTGAAAGTTTATGAAGTTGCTGTCCACGCTGAATGTTACATTTGAAATACAGAATAAACCTATAACCGTAGCTTCAACATTGAACCTTCTCGGATTTATTAATCAATTAAATGTTAACTCTTGGAGCCAAATTTAGGGCTTTGGAAAATGCATGCGCCATTGGAGTTTATATGTTTCACTTTCCTAGTATCCAGTCTTACGAACGCAGAAATGTTCTTTATTTTACCAAATCTTTGATGCAGAATGCAGACAAACTGGTTTGGGTAACGAATTTTGGGTTGGGGGGAGGGTGGGTTGTCTACTCTGCCCCCTCCCCTCACCCGCCACCACCACCACTCGGGTGTTCTGCGGCAAAAATGCAGTTGAATAAAATATCGCTGTGAAATTTCTGTGGTGACAACGTAGAGAACTGCTTTCTTTGGTCTAGGGCAAGCCATACTTTACCTTAGAAATTAATGGAAGTGTAATGATACTATCTACCAATCTTTACTCTTGAGTCTCAGTGAAAACCTTGTATGGTGTTGGGCAAGATTGTATGTAGTAGCCCTGTGGTAGACTACACCAGCCTTTTCCTCTTGGCAATGGCTAACCCATCCTTTGGTTGAAAAATAGCCATCACTACACAAGTTGGTAGAGTGAGCAGCCATGCGTATTTGAAGAGGGGTCGATGTGAGCTGTAGGGGTATAACCTAGAGATTCAGTGACTGGTATTCAAATAACACTTCTACTCAAGGTTTCTTGATTATAATAATTATTTATTAATTTAAGTCCGTTTTAAAATAAGCCTTCTTTAGAAAGGGGGGATGCAATATGCAACACTTAAATACACTTCATAAATAAACTTGTTTAGTTAAGTAAGTAGATACCCTTTTGGGATGTCACACAGATACTTCCGACACCCTGAGATGACTTCAATAGTTAAGACACTGTGGACATTAATATATCACTTTTGTGCTTAGACTGAGGTTATGGCAAAAAGGAAAAGGTTAGGGAAGGAAACGATGGTTAACATGTTTCTCAAACAGGTTATTTTAGCATCCCCCAACGAAATTTAGGTGATCCCTTTCCCAGCTATACAAGTAAGGTATGTATGATGTTTTGGAGGGACAGATAATCACAAAGTTAGAGGGTAAGAGTCTGCAGGGTGCCAGGACAGCCAATGTCAATTGAGCAAAGTCGTGTGGAACGGAGGCACTTCTTGAAGATAGCACAAACATCTTGCACAATGTAAAAAAGTTCTGTTGTAAAAAGATCCCTGTTGGGCCACAAGCTGGGTGGCTTTTGAAGGGCAAAGCTGCAAGAAACTCTGTAAAGGGTAGCAAATGCAAGTCTCCACTGAGAGCAAGCAAGCTATGCACAACACGAGGTAAGTACCTCTTAGTTCACAGTTCCTTAGGTTTGAACAAATGGTTCCAGCTGGCTTCTGTTTTTGAATTTCCTGCAGATCCTTTTGTTCCTGGGCTTCCATCGTGGGGACAGAGGGAGGACGTCTGGGGACTCCTGCACTCCAGTTTGAAGGTCAGCGATATTAATGGCCGCAATTCAGAACAGCAGCACTTCACGGTGTCAGCTTCTCGTGAATAGTTCCACCGCGGTTTTTGGACACCTTGTGGACTTTCCTTGCTTCTGGGGTCCAGCACTCTGTTGAGGTGGCTCAGGCTTGGTCAGCCTTCTTCGTTGGAGTCCGGAGGATCTTCCTGGAGCTCGGTTTCAACTTAAAGATGCACTCGATTCTGGTGTTCCTGTTCCCTGGCACTCAGTTCCTGCAGCAGCTATGGAAGTACAGCCACCAGAGAGGGGTTTCAGTTGAGTTTGTCTTGGGATCGATTGGTCCCACCAACCCCAGGGGTGAAGTAGTCTGTTCCAGGCTTCTCTAGCCGATTAGAAATTCAGACCTTCAGCACTGCAGCAGGGCTTCACTGGGCAAACCCAGGGTCCAGGAGGGTGCAGCAAGCTTCTCTTCCAGCTTCTTCTTCGGTCCCTTCGTCCAGTGGTCAACTCTGCCTTCCTTGCAAAAGATCTCACATTTTATGCAAGTCTCTCCCATTCATTTGCAGCCTAGCTGTTACTCGTACAGCAGGGTGACTGTCCTCCAAGGGCAGCCTGTTGGGGAGAATTCTTAGAAATGTGCTAATTCCGTTCACCTTAGAAACCACCATCAACTTTGCTGGATTTTGAGGACTTGATTTTTTTCCTGGAAAGAGTGTGCCGCCTTTTGCACTCTTTCATGTGTTTGGATAGGCTGGAATGAAAGGGAGAAAACTGTTTAAAAGGTGAGTCTCCGGGACTGGAATGCAGAGACGGCTACTGGAAAAAGAGAACCGAAGACGAGCTGGAAGAGAACGGCTGCTGCAACCACTGGACCGTTGGTTTGCCCGGTGAAGCCCTGCTGCAGGTCCGAATTGCCAAACTCCACTCAACAGAAACTCCTTAAACGACGGCTTCTTTCTTTAAGTTGGTGGGACCAATCAACTCCTAAAACACCTGAATACCGTTCTCAAGGCTGGTTAGGATTAACCAGGGAGAGGGACACCAGTTTGTGTTCTCGAATCTACAGCTACTGGAACTCCGACTCCATTTTGTTTGCTTTCTTCAACGATCCTGTGCAGTGCAGGAGTCCCCCGACGTCCTCCCTCTTGTCCCCACGACTGAGGCTTGGGAACAGCAACATGTGCAGGAACTGCCAGGAACCACGACTTCAGCAACATTTGTTTTCTTCATACAAAGGTACTGTGCCGCCCCAATTGGGAGAAAGCCAATCCCGCCGTTCGTGAAACTTTCCCAACTTGCAGGCCTAATCAGCTTGTGGCTCCACAAATGATCCTTTTTTGCATAAACTACTTCTGACCACTTTTGCAAAGACTTTACCGCTTGATACCAGAACTGCTCTTTCCTATCCAGAACACTAGCCCATTGACTTTGGCCTAGCCTATTGACTTGAATTGAACTATTCTGGTGAACTGAACTTATTTGCACTGCCTAGAAAGTATATATAATACATTCTACTTACTTTTGTCCTTTTTACTCACTGCTAAGTAACTTAACTGCCATTTGGCTCCTTTTTCAGGGGAGCTCAAACTGTCTCAAAAACTTAGTTTCGTATTGAAGTGTATTTGTCTATAATCTTAAGTTGCCTTCTTCTAGTGAAATGTTTTATAAATGATTGTGTAAATAAATTAATCAATGTTTTACCAAGAAACCTTGAGTATAATTGTCT
The DNA here is from genome assembly GCF_040938575.1 of Ambystoma mexicanum. Classification (NCBI taxonomy): domain Eukaryota; kingdom Metazoa; phylum Chordata; class Amphibia; order Caudata; family Ambystomatidae; genus Ambystoma; species Ambystoma mexicanum. Next base: position 1,109,038,192 of record NC_090929.1, on the reverse strand, counting down.
ACTTGAACCACTGTGATTGAAAGTCCTTTGTGTAACTACTTGTACTGCTCACATTTATTCTTGAGATGAGCCTGTCTGCTCAGCTCGCTACCAACAAACTGTGTGGTACATACTTATACCAAAGGTTGGTCTTGCTTACACCTGTCGTCCTAATTGTTTCTGGTGGTCCGAGAGGGTACTGCATGTAAGTCTGTTTAACACAGCCAGCCAATCACTTTTGGGTGCATTCCTGTAACCAAGGATACTAAGCACAGGGAGTTACAGGGACCTCCTTTGCTTCCTGCCCTGCCAGACACGCTGGAGCCAGAGACTGGATTCAACTGTGAATCCCGCCAAAGACCAAAGGAACCAAACCTGGTTTGGCACGTAGAGTAAATCTCAAGAAGGACCTTTCCAACAAGAAATGGTGAAAAAAGATGACCGGGGCCATTTTGACATAATGGGCACGCAAGGATGCAATACTGCAGCTGCGAATGCAGCCTGCGGTATAAAATGCACAATGATACGGAAAAGTAAACCACTGCCACCAGCCATTAATTGTAGAAAGGGAATGTTACATGAGAAAGTAGATAAAGGGGATGCCAAGTAACCCCTCCAAAGAGAAAAAGGTGTGTAAAGTCAATTTCACTTTACTACTCATGGAAACAGTAGTTTATCAAAGAGAAGGTATTTAAACCTTAGCTGCAATCCAAAGGATTTTTCTGTGACACTGCACTGCGGGTGCTGTGTGTAACAATACAAAAAGATGCCCATGGAGTTTGCCAGACTCCAAAACCAAAAGAGAAACCGGGTTCAAAACAAAGATTCTGATGTTTGTTAATCTGCTTAGAATCACATGCTGTGCATAGGTCCGACAACCAGTGGTCACTGCGGAGTATTGCATTTTGTTTTTCGTAGTCGAAAAGGGACGTCGACAAGGCGTGTCTGAAATACTATCCCTATAGTGACGTGCGTTGTACCCACAATCCCTCACGCGTCGAGGTCCCTCTGATTGTTTTTTTCCGCCCAGTTACTGGTCGCCTTTACGCGGAGCTCCTCGAGAGACATTGCAGATTCCATCTCCTCGACCTTTGGTCGTTTTCCTATTTAATATATAACATATCGATCCCTCCCTCGATGCAGTTGTGAAGCTGTCTCCGCCGAGCAAGATCTTCGACGGAGGGAACGAGCGGAGGAGATCCTTCGGCGTTGCCGAACACGTGGCCTGGCCTCGCAGGCCAAATACAGTAGGGAGAGTGGGGTCGTGGGACATCTCTGGTTCTTTTCTGAGAATGCCTTTCCTTTTCCCCTTCCTTTCCCTTGGGGTCGTTATCACGATTTATTGCCTCGGCTATGGAGAGGACACCCTTTAGGTTTTGCCCGCTGTGCAAGGGCAAGTTTACTTGGAAGGACAAGCATTCACGGTGTAACCGCTGCTTGCCCCTCGATCACAAAGAGGAGGGTTGCACGGCTTGTCGGCTTCTTAAGCCAAAGACTCTAAAAGACCGTAGGGTCAAAAGGTGGGCGGCCTACGCTATGTCGAAGGCCGATTCTTCACCCGCCGCTGCTACCACCGACAGTGACGAGGAACGTGATAACACGACCTCTGCTACGGAAGTCATAGACCCCTCTAAAGAGCGCTCGCGCTCTTTGTCGTCTGTCCCTTGCCCCGACGGGCTCGGCTCACGCCCTGCTTATGGGGATGAACACCCCGGCGACACCGACGCACACGATACCACACATAAGCACACAACCCATGGCTCTTCGTCGAAGATGAAGAAAGCATCAGCGCCCAAGGAGACGCAGGTTCCACCGGCGGCCTCCTCGGACCGTTCAGGTTCGAAGCCCCTCTCGCAGCCGCGACCAGCGACTGGGCTTTCGGCAAATAAGGGCGCCGCCCCCAAACCATCGGCCGGCGCGCACCAGCAGAGAGCGCACGCCGCCGTAGAACGATCGACACCCGTAACGTCGAAACCACAGCCCTCCGCTGACAAACGAGTCGCAGAGAGCTTGGCGAGGATTGTTGTAGCCGACGCCCAGAAGCGTACGCCGAAAGACACGTCGAGCGCTACGCAGAGGTCGAAAGACATGCTGAAAAAGCCCAAAGAAAGACAGGGACTACACCCTTCAGTCGGGGGGACCCCCGGCACACCAGAAGGCTTTTCGGAAGGCGACGGGACACTTTCCTCGACATTATGGGAGAGGTCGAGCCGTTTTCAGCTAGATGACACTAATTTTGCCCCGCTAGACCGCTCAGGGGTACCCCATGAAACCATGGAAAGGCTCCATCTCTGCATGGAGAGAATGGAGAGGTTTATGAAGACCCAGAACCCTCCCACTCCCAAGAGAACAAGAGAAGGGCCTCAGGAGGACCCCAGGGCCAAATATCCGAGACTAGTCAATCCCCAGCAGGACACAGCCTCAGACGTCCATAACGTGTATGACCTCACTGGTGAGGAACAATACTTGGAGGAGGAGGATGAATTTGTGGACGATGAAGAGGGACAGAACCAGGAGGAAGGTCTGGAAGACAGCCCAGACATGGTAGGAGAAGGCTTCGGAGAAATCCAGAAGGACCTTCTCATCGGCAATCCCCATCAATATATTCGGTCACTGATGTCCTGAACCTAAATCCTCCTGACAATTCACCTGTTAGAAACACGTCTCCCATTGACGATCAGCCCACATTCAATGCCCTGTTGCGCAGAGCAGCAGCACATTTCGATCTGGACTCTGGGGAGATCTCTCCTGAAATAGACTTTGTGGAAAGAGTAATTAAGGAGAAACCCCCGGTCAGCCAGACCATTCCCCTCCTCGCTTCAGTAAAGAGAAGAATCATCCCTTCGCTATCCACACCCGCACTAATCAGAGGAGTTAATCCAAGAATTGAAAAACTTTTCACTCCACCCTCAGACCCGCTGTACATCAGGGGACATTCCATTCCGGATTCCCTTGTAGTTACTAATACAAGGAAGAGGGCAGGGGTGCCGCTGTCCACCAGCGAGGCACCACCTGACGAGGAGGGCAAGAGGTTATATGCCCTTGCAAAGAGAGTCGCATCCTCGGCTGCCTTTTCGGCAAGAATTGCGAACAACAATTCTTTGCTAGCTAGCTACGCGGATGCGCAGTGGGCCAAACTGCGCAAAGACGCCGAAGAAGCGCCGGAACCACTACGTACACGCCTGCTATCAACTATTGGCGAAGGAACCCAGGTCAACCAGAGTATTGTAAAGAACTCTCTGGATGCTGCAGAGACAGCGGGACGTTCCCTGGTTCAGGGAATACTCCTAAAACGCCATGTATGGCTGCGCAACCCAGGGTTCAAACCGGAGACGCAGGCGTCTTTAATAAATAAACATGTTGAAGACTCGAACCTCTTTGGGAAAGCGGTGGATGAGGCTCTGGAGATGGCTAAAAAAGAGTTCGATACTATCAAAACTCTTGACCAGATCTCTAAGCCCACTACCAGACGAGGCTATGGCAACAAACGCTTTTTTCGTGGCCAACGCCAACAGCAGAATCAGCAGCAACAGTACCCTGCCACCAATTACCAGACCAATAGTGGCCAGTACAGCCAAAGCGGCCAGCGCCGGGGCAAAGGAAGAGGTCGGGGGTCCGCCCCCAGAGGCTCCCAAGCCCCCAACACCACCAAGTGACGCGAAGATTCGCGTCCCCTCCCATGCAACACCGGTCGGGGGCCGGATAACATCCTTTCTTCCAGCATGGGAGGGAATAACGTCAGACCGCTGGGTACTTTCCACCGTAGCCCACGGATACTGCATCGAATTCAACAGTTCCCCAACATACAGACCCCCGAGGGGACGACGCATGACACCCGAACACCTTGCCATCCTTCTCCAAGAAGTACAACAACTGCTGGAAAAAGGAGCCATAGAGGTCGTGCCTCTATCTCGGGTAACGGAAGGTATTTATTCAGTGTACTTCCTTGTACCCAAAAAGGATCTAACCATGCGCCCTGCATTAGATCTGCACCCAGCGAACAAGTTTATCAAACCCCAGAAGTTTCGTATGGTGACCTTACAGGAAGTGATCCCACTGCTATCACAGGGAGATTACATGACAACATTGGACATGAAAGATGCATACTTTCATATTTTAATGTTGCCAGCGCACAGAAGATACCTCAGGTTCATGATAGAGGGCAAACACTACCAGTTCAGAGTGCTACCCTTCGGCATAGCATCAGCACCAAGGGTATTCACGAAGGTACTGGCAGTGGCAGCGGCCCACCTGCGCAGGTTGTCCATCCCAGTTTACCCTTACCTCGACGACTGGCTCATAACAGGGGATTCTTACGAAACATGCTTCTCCAATACCCAAAAGACTGTAGACCTTTTGTTCCAGTTGGGCTTCTCCATCAACGAAAAGAAGTCCAGCCTAGACCCCAGCCAAATCAAACAATTCCTAGGGGCTCCAATTCAAACAAAGGACGGCCTCGTCTTCCCCTCCAACGAGAGGGTCCAAAACATGCTGTTTCAGATCCCTCAATATGTGACCGGTCGAGAGGTGACGGTACGCAAAGCAATGCGCTTGCTAGGCATGATGGCGTCGTGTATTTATTTGGTACCTCACGCGCGCCTGTGCATGCGCCCTATGCAAGAGTGGCTCAACAGCCAGTGGTGTCAGGCCAGCGGACTATGGGACGATCTAGTGGTGGTCTTGCAGGCCTTGGTTCTCTTGCTACGGTGGTGGACAAAGGAAAACCTGGAAAGAGGGAAACCCTTTGCCACACCCGCGGCGGAAGCCACTCTAACCACAGACGCATCCCTCACAGGATGGGGGGCTCACCTATCCCATCAGACTGCTCACGGAGTGTGGACTCCGAACGTAGCATCCAAACACATAAATCTACTGGAGCTACTAGCTGTGTTCAAGGCGCTAAAAGCCTTCCAGGAACACCTACAAGGCAAGACTGTGTTGGTCCTTACAAACAGCACCACAGCCATGTACTACATCAACAAGCAGGGGGGCACCCACTCTCCAGGACTGTCCAAACTGGCCCAAAATATATGGAAGTGGGCTCTCAGACAAAACATGTTTCTACTGTCACAACATGTACCAGGGGAACTCAATCTGCTGGCAGACAAACTCAGCAGAGATTTCCCCCTGCCTGAAGAGTATGAATGGCGACTGCACGAAGACATCGTCTTCGACGTCTTCACACAATGGGGATTCCCAGAAATAGACCTGTTCGCAACCCTGGAGAACTCACAATGCCTAAGTTACGCCTCCAGGTACCCCCAGAACCAATCCAAGGGGAACGGTCTGTCGATGCAATGGTCAGGGAAATTTGTTTACGCTTTTCCCCCCGACTCCCCTTCTCAACAAGGTGGTGCACAAGATGCACCAGGAACAAGTGACCATGATACTGGTGGTCCCAATGTGGGCCCGACAGCCATGGTTCGCTCACTTGATGGAGATGTCTCTATCTCCCCCAGTGAAACTCCCCTGCCCGTACAACATGCTGTCACAAGAGAAGGGCAGGACTCTACATCCATGCCCCCAGAACATGAACTTAGCAGCTTGGCTCCTGAGATCATAGAATTCGGACATCTACAGCTCCCGCAGAGATGCATGGACATCCTCAGGGAAGCCAGAAAACCTAACACTCGCCACTGCTATTCTAGCAAGTGGAAGAGATTTGTCATCTGGTGCAGAGGAAAAAGCATCAACCCGATTGACTGCTCTCCCACACATATTGTTCTATACCTGACCCACTTATTGGATTCAGGTCTAGTGTTCAATTCCATTAAAGTCCACCTAGCGGCACTTTCTGCATACACCACTTCCCAACTCAAGGTGTCGTGGTGGAAGATCCCTGTTATAAAGGCCTTCATGGAGGGAGTAAAGAGAATACACCCCCCGATAGCTGACCCAGCTCCCGGATGGGACCTTAACGTGGTACTTACCAGACTCATGGGCTCACCATTCGAACCCATGCACAAAGCATCTCTTAAAAACCTCACTCTTAAGACTGCTTTTTTAATAGCCATCACCTCCATCAGGAGAGTAAGTGAACTACAGGCTCTTTCTGTTCTAGACCGCTTTGTTACAGTTCAGAGATAAGGTGGTTCTACGCACGTACCCAAGGTTTGCTCCGAAATTCATCTCGAAATTCCACGTAAACCAGTCTATAGCACTGCCAACGTTCTTTCACAATCCTTCCAACTTGGGAGAAAAAGCTCTGCACACACTAGATGTGCGCAGAGCGGTCATGTTCTACATGGAAAGAACCAAACCACTGAGGAAGACTAATCAGTTCTTCGTCTCGGTGGCAGCAGGAAGAGAAGGGGATGCAGTTTCAAAGTCCACTATTTCTAGATGAATTGTTCAATGCATCACTCTCTGCTATACTCTTGCTAAGAGAGAACTGCCCTTTAAGCCAAGAGCACACTCTACTCGAGGCACGGGGGCGTCCATAGCATTCATTGCAAATGTTCCGCTTGAGTCCATCTGCAAAGCGGCTACCTGGAGTTCTGTGCACACCTTTACAAAACACTACTGTCTAGATGCACACTTGAGATCTGACTCCCAGGTGGGACAGGCAGTATTAAGACATCTTTTCTCTACTGTTCCTTCTCATAACCCACCGCCAACTCCGGGTACTGCTCGCTAGTCTATGCACAGCATGTGATTCTAAGCAGATTAACAAACATCAGAAGACAATGCATTACTTACCGTAAAAGCATTTCTGATGGTTGTATCTGCTTAGATTCACATGCGCCCACCCTTCCTCCCCGCTCGGATGGAAGGAACATAGACTTCCTTTTATATCTCTTTTCTGTACTCTCACGTCTAGAAGGCTCCCTCAGGGCAGAAAAATACAAACAGAGGGACCTCGACGCGTGAGGGATTGTGGGTACAACGCACGTCACTATAGGGATAGTATTTCAGACACGCCTTGTCGACGTCCCTTTTCGACTACGAAAAACAAAATGCAATACTCCGCAGTGACCACTGGATGTCGGACCTATGCACAGCATGTGAATCTAAGCAGATACAACCATCAGAAATGCTTTTACGGTAAGTAATGCATTGTCATACATGCGATTGGGGGGAAAAAAAGGTCTCCCTCTCTCCAGGATAAAAATGTAAAGTCCTAAAGTCCAGCAAAAGAGCTGGAGGTCTCTAAGGTAGATGGTAATTGGCACTGAAATGAAAAGTCTCCCTAACATATGGCACCTGCAAACTGCTAACACTCGGAAAAATGTTAAATGGTTGTTATGTAAAAAAGTGTAATGTGAAGTGGTTTTAGTGCAGCCTCTGCCATAATGGCGACATTTTAATTCATGATTCTGGAAGAGAAGGGGTAAGCGTGCTAGGCAGTGTGAAACATGTGTTTAGCGCGAGTACCAGGGTGCTTTTGGCTACCATGTTACTATATAATTTTTGATGCAACACTTGCTTGTCTTTCCTATCTAGAGTGGAGAATGCAAGATAGAGTAGCGGGCAGTGCTGAAAGGTTGTCAAGAAGCGCGTCTTTAACACTGGGATATGTTGTATTGTACAGAGTTGTGGTAGGGTAGTGCAGTTGGTGTGCAATCAGGCATTCGGCTGGGGTGTGTATAGGAGAATTGTCTTGACTGTTCACGATGACAAGTTTCTTGTTATGCAATTTTTAGTGTGATTGTTGGGTGACTGTCAATCAGGAGCGTCTTGAATCGGGGGTCTGAGGTTGGTGTGCTAGACCAACCCAGTTATAGCTAAAGGATTGGTGGTGATTGGGTGGAAGAAAAGCTTAATTTCCTGTGTCGGACATGGAGTGTGTGGCTGCAACTCAGTTTATTTCTGTGATCTCTGTACTGCTCATGTTTGCTAGGTCCTGTGTACAGGTGTTGACAGCTTGGGTCTGGTTTGATGAATGCATGTGCAACAGTAATCCAGCTATTCGGACTGAGATGATCATATGGTTGCAATGTTTGCAGTTGGGCCTTGGAGTCCTGAGTTCATAATGGTGAATGTGATTCGAAGCAGCACAATTGGGTGCCTTCTTTGGATGTTATCAGTGCTAGTTTATCAGTTGTGTTGAGCAGACAGGTTTTAAGTACTTTCTCTAAGGTATTGTCTTAATTGCCCAGGCTCTTCTGACCCATCTATGAGCAGTCAATGCTGGGCTGCTAAACTCCACCGCAGAGGCTCTTTATATTATTTTTCCCCTTTTAAAGAAAGTAATTCCTAAATGGAGGTGATCTGGGGTAAAAACAAAGGTTTTGCATTAGCCCACTGGAGTGTGCACCTATTTAAAGTTAAGTAATGTCAATTTAGCAATTAATAGTGTCCTGCAGTTAAGCAGACTTTCCACGAGGCATTGTGGTCCATGTTCTCGGTATGCATTCCTAACTCTGCCACTTCAAAACAATGTGCATAACACACAGGGCAATCAGTGGACAGGAAGCTGAATTCTTACAAAAGAAAATTCTACAAGCCAACAAGACTCCTCGGATCAAGCAACGAAATCCGCCTGGATCAAAAAAACCATACCTTAAGAAAGAACTAGGGGGCTCCTTTTCCCACCTAGACGCAAAAACCTGGAACATCCCGAAAGAAATAAGAACGAAAGACCACCTACAATTCAGGAAACTACAAAAAAAACTGGCTCTTCAACATCAAAGATCCAAATTGAAAAAAACTAAACACTCAAATGGGAAACACAAATAACAGGATGACCGAGTCTAGGATGACGCTAACAAACATCCAGAACCGACCAAGGGAAACTCCTACTATAACTAGAGAGACGATGCTAAGTCACATGGGACTCGCAACACCCCATGAGGACAGAATCAGCTTCCCTAGCCAACAACCCACCGGTCTCATAATCACTACCTGGTATCATATTTGAATAGAGTTGTGTGAATGTTAGCAGTTGCCACAATTCTGGGCATCGGCGTGGACCGAGCCCGGATGTAGTTGTGAATGATGACCAGTGATGTGAATGCTAGCTTTGGCATGTGCCATGCTTCGAAGGGGCTGTGAGCGGTAGCCTGAATGAGCAGCTGGATAAGACGATGAATGCCGATCACTGACACACATGGATGGAGTAACGTTGGCTGACTAATGCCGCGTGCCGACTAGATTGGGAATGCTATCCAAGCCAGATTTGGATGGACTCACAAACTAACGCCTGCCCCACTTACAGACAGGTTGGACGGAGATGGCCGGGGCCGAACTCGGACAAGGTTATGAATGCGAGTGGCCTAATGTATGGAAGGGACTGTGGATGTTGGCCTGTCCCAGATCTCGATGGAGATGCTTGCGCGCCCCACCTGGAGAGAATGCCAATTAACCAATCCACTAACTATTAATTAACCAATCCACTATGTCACCCCTCTTCATACACTTCTCAAACTCCAACCAAACACAACCACAAGCCTGCAAACACAACAATCCGCACAAACTTCCCTACACTGCAACAACAAAACAAACCACACATAGACTCCCACAACAGCACACAAATACTACTGACTGAAACCCACGCCAAGCCCAGCCAACAGAGTTAACCGGGTTGAATATGCCTGCTCTCCTGCACTTTTCCAGCTTATTCCCACTAACTTACCCCCCACCCCCCTTTCCCTTTTTTTTTTCAGAGCCGCCAGGGGAACACTCCGTTGCTGATAGTGCATGGTAAAAATCCTTTAACATTAACACTAGTGATTTACTCAAACTCACCAGGCACTCCCAAGTGGTAGTCCTGGCAGAGTGGGCGGGACAAAGACTGATATGCAAATGGATATTCCTCCTTTGTGAAAAGTACAGTTAGCTAAAAGTGATGGGTGCGGACTCTGAGTCAGTGGGTAAACCCACAGAACAGGTGATCATGCCATGTGCTTTCGAGAGAGGGGTGCCTGCTGCCTTTTTTGCAGTCATGGCAGAGTAGGCCAGCCCCAACCCAAAGGAGGTTGAGTGGCATGGTTCACGGATACAGTACACACTACCAATCGGAACCTTCCTACTGTTTGTTCAGGAAAAAACTCAAGACCCAGTTGTTTACTTAACCATATTCTGTATTCTGTATGCATTCACTGTTCTCATTATGTCAGTAACCTGTGCCAAGATGACCAAGGGCTTTGCACGCTTATACAAAAGGCAAAAAGAAAAGCGATACGCTAGCAGGTAATTAAAACAGTGTGAACAATGTAGTAAGGAAATATCGCTTGGAAATGCTGTTTCTTTCAGCCTCTTTCGAGAAGTCCTTGAAGGGGGGGAAAAGGCAAATGACAAGTGAGTAAATACTTTTAGCTTCAGGTAGGCAAGTTTTCCGAGACCAAGTAGTGGCCAGTATTGTGAATAAGGACCATTTCTATCAGGAGATGGTTAGCTCAGTGCGAAAGTGCCATCTGGGATTGTTGGGACTGATTTTCTATACTCTAGCCTGGTGGATATATGTATAGAAGGCCAACCTAGTATGGCGACGGGGACAACTGCCAAACAAGTTCAAGGTAGCAAGGCGAGGGGTCTAGGTTAAGTCTCAAGAGGTGGTGAGCTTGTAAGGGGTCCACAACGAGCATGCCCAGTGAAACGGTCAAGGAACACGGTTAGGCAAGATTGTATACAGTACCCTTTGGGAGACTACACCAACCTTGTCCTCCTGGCAATAGGTAACCCAAACCTTGGTATAAGTCTGTACTACGCATGTTGGTAGTGTGGCTGAGCAGCCAGGCTTATCTCAAGAGAGGTCAATGTGAGCAGTAGGGTTTTTACCCAGAGATTCACAATGACAATAATTCAAAAACTTACACAAGGTTTCTTGATTAAACCATTATTAATTTAGGTGAGTACGCCTTCTTCAGAAGGGAGAAATATATATGCAACACAAAAATACACTTCTCTAGCATGGGGTCTGGCATGGATTCACATGCTTATGAATATTCCCAGTCAGGCTGGGAATCCTCGGTAAAGAAAAAATCAGTTTCACTTCTGAACGGTCTTGCTCCTAACAACCAATCACTGGTCTCTGGGTCATACTGCCTCAGCCAATGACTGCCCTCTACCTAAGCCCCTCCTCTGGTAGTCATCTTCAGATTTTTACTGCACGTTCAAGTGTTGGGAGTCCTCGTGCTTAGCTCTCGAGCGTTTTTTTTTTTTTTTTTTTTTTTTGTCGTCAAGTTTCTTCTTGGAGGATTCCAGAAGCTTCAAGGCCTAGCCCACTTGAAGATGGCAGAAGACCCCAGAGGCGAAGGAGTGGTTCCTGTAACAACGCTGAGAGGCAAAGACGAAGACCGTGCTGTTGATCCCTCTGTTGGACAACATTTGGGACAAGGGACTGTCCCTTATGAAGAACCCGTCCTCGGCACCGGCGAAGAGGGACCAGTACAAAAAAAGTACAGGGTGCCGGACTCTCACCCAAGTGTTTGAGGTCCCAGCCTTCCCCGGATTCAGTAGTCTTGGCGGCGGTGAGGAAGAAATCCTCTGGCTCTGCCTACTTTCACATCCCCATCCACAAGGGACACCACAAATTCCTGCTCTTCATGGTTCAAGGGCAACACTGTCCGTTCAAGGCCCTTCGCTTCGGATTAAAGTTGGTGCCAAGGGTTTTCACCAAGTGCCTGGTGCCAGTGCGGCACAGCTGCCTTTACAAGGGATCCAACCTGGACGACTGGCTCATCCAAGCGAAATCGAGGCAGATCGCTGTTGCACACACGGTAGAAACCGTCCAGCTGCTGATGGAGCTGGGGTTCTCGGTGAACTATGCAAAGTCTTGCTTGATGCCATCGCAAGACGCACTGTTTCTGGGGTCTGGACTCAACACATTGTTATGCCTGGCGTCTCCTTCAGAGGAGAGGATAGTGGCCATCCTGGGCAAGGTACAACGGCTGTTGACCCTGAAGATTGCAAGGGTGAGGTCCATCAAGTCCCTTCTCGGCACGATGTCATGCATATATCTCGTTCGACACTGCAGGCTGCGGATGCGGCCACCGCAAGAGTACCTTGATGCACGTTGGATCCAGGTATCGGGAAGCTTCGAGGACCAGATCTCTCTCGACAAGAATTTCCGTCGAGCGATACAGTGGTGGGGGGGGCACATGCATCTGTCGGCAGGCTCAGACTTCCAGATCCAACCTCATAAGGAGACGGTCATGACGGACGCCTCCCTGGAAGGATGGAGCTCACACACTGGAAGTCTCCACGTAAAATGCCCGTGTTTACCGGAGGAGAAGTTGATGCACATCAACATTCTTGAGCTACGGGCAGTGTTTTGGGCTCTCAAGTCTTTCCTTCCTTCCCTCAAGGGCAAGGTGGTACAGGTCTTCACGGACAACACCACCACAATGTTCTACATCCAGAAGCAGGGGGGGCACCCGATCCCAGCACACTCCAGAGTGGCACAGGACCTATGGCACTGGGCTGTTGCCCAGGGGATATTCCTCGTCCTGTTTCATCTGGCAAGAGTGAAGAACATAATCGCGGATTCCCTCAGCAGGGAGCTGCGCTCGTACCCGGAGGGGGCGCTTTGGCTGGATCAAGTGGATCTTCTGTTCTGACGATGGGGCAATCCCCACATCGATCTGTTTGCGACGGCGACTAACACCAAGTGCCAGAGGTTCGCCAGCAGGTTTCCCCAACAAGGGGGATGCATTCTCATTCCCCTGGGACAGCCTGTTTCTCTATGCGTTCCCCCCGTTGCCGTCGCTTTTACGACTTATCAATCAACTCAGACGGTCCTGGTGCAGGATGAGCCTTGTCGCACCGGCGTGGCCGAGTCGGATATGGTACCTGGACCTTCTGGACTTGTCAGCGTCCCCTCCAGTCAAGCTTCCGGCGGTTGCAGATCTTCTTGCCAGAGAAGGAGGCGTGATCCTGCATCACGACCCAGGGGTGCTGCACTTGCAGGCCTGGCTCGTTTCCATCAAGATTCATCTGGCGGTCATCTTCCGCTACACCAGATCTCCGGGACGGTCGTCGCTGTGGTCACACCGCCTGGTCAAGGAGTTCATCCAAGGACTTTTCTGTTTGTTCCCGCTGGTGAAGGCTCCGGCCCCGGCGTGGGATCTCAATGTGGTGCTCTGTTCGAGCCTATGCATTCGGCGCCACTGAAATTCTTATCATGGAAGACAGCATTTCTTGTGGCCATCACTTCCGCACAACGAGTGGGAGAGATCCAAGCCCTCTCTTGTAAACCTCTGTACTTAACTTTTGACGAGACAAGGGTAGTGCTACAGACCTCGTCCCTCCTTCATGCCCAAGGGGCTGTCGGACTTTCAGCTCAACGAGCCCTTGGTGTTACCTGTTTTCTTCCCGTCGCTGGCTGAGAGGACTTTGCACTCGCTGGATGTGGATCGAGCGCTGTAGTTCTATGTGGACCGCATGAAGTTTTCGGAAGACGTCACAGCTGTTTGTGAACTTTGGCCCTGTGAACCAAGGGAAGGCCCTCTCCAAGGCTTCCACTTCCAGATGGCTCTCCGGCTGCCTCACCCATTGTCAGCGGTTGGCAAACCGACCGCTGCCTGGCTGTCAGAGAGCCCACTCAACCAGAGCGATCGCTGCTACTACGGCGTTCGTCTGGTGTGCCCCTGCTGGACATCTGCAGGGCTGCTACGTGGAGGTCGACGCACACCCTCACTTGTCTATGTCGACCGGGATTCCAGGTAGGAGTCCAGAGTCGGCCAAGCAGTGGTGTGCAACTTGTTCGCTTGAAGGTGAGCCTGGTGAGGAGGTAAGAGATACTTAATGTTGAGATGTTGAAATGCTTAACATTTAGCCTTGCCACCTCCTGTTGTTGTGCATGTGTGTACTGCTATGTATTCTTTATTCATGAGCATGTGAATCCATGCCAGACCTCATGCTGGAGAAGGAACAAGTTACTTACCTGTAACTGTTGTTCTCCAGCATGGGTCTCGCATAGTCACATGCGAACCCTCCCGCCTACCCCTCTGCGGCTCTTCTCTTGGTCCTACTGCCACTTTACGTGCTACCAGATGGCTGCCAGAGGAGGGGCTTAGGTAGAGGGCAGTCATTGGCTGGGGGCAGTATGACCCAGAGACCATTGATTGGTTGTTAGGAGAAAGACAGTTCAGAAGTGAAACTGATTTTTTTTTTCATTACCGAGGATTCCCAGCCTGACTGGGAATATTCATGAATATGTGAATCCATGCCAAACCCATGCTGGAGAACAGTTACAGGTAAGTAACTTGTTCCTTCAAAATACACACTTCGTTTCTCTAAATCAGCAAGTACCCATCTTGGATGGCACACAGATTCTTCCTACACCCTAAGGGGACTTAAATAACTAGGACACTGTTAGGAAAAGTTTGTATGCAGTACCCTCTGGGACCACTACACACAACTAGGACTACAGGTGTAAGCAAAAACAACCTTTGGTATAAGTCTGTACCACACCGTTTTTCTGGTCGCGAGCTGAGCATTCAGGCTCATCTCAAGAGGGAATGTGAGCTTGTAAGGGTGTTAAACAAAGGTCTACAATAACAAGTATTCAGATAGACACTTATACTCAATGTTTCTTGGTAAAATACTTCTTAATTTATTACACAATCATTTATAAAGCAGTCACTAAATGAGGCCACCAAAATCACACACACATTATACTACAATACTGAGTATTAAGCAGTTGAGCTCCCTTGAAGTCGGAGCAAAATAGCATTGAAGTGGAAGCAAAAAAGGCATAAATTGATAAAACGAATATTAGTTACTTTAAAACAGTGCAAACCGTTTGTGTTCACCAGAGGAGTTGAATGCAATAGGTAGCCCAAAGTCAATGGGCTAATGTCTTGTATAAGTAAAAATGGTTCTGGTAATTAAAACGGAAAAGTCTTTGCCACGGTTCTTCGAAGTAGTTCATGGAAGAAAGGTTCATATGTCTGATCACAAGCTGACTAGGCCTGCAAGTTGCCAAAGTTCCACTTTCGTGGTGAGAGGTAAGTTCTCTCGGTCAGGTTTTCATAGTACCTTATATTGAAGAAAAAGATGCATCTGAAGACACTGTTCCTGGCAGTTCCGCAAGATCTCGCTGTTCCTAAGCATCAGTCGTGGGGACAAGAGGGAGGACGTCTGGGGAACGGGCCACAAAGCTGGCAAATTGGCAAATCTTCGATTCCGGTTGCTTTTCTTCAAGAACACAAGCTGGTGTGCTTCTCCCTGGTTAATCCTAACCAGCTCTGAGAATGGTATCCTGGTGGTTTACGAGTTGATTGGTCCCACCAACTCAAACGAAGAAGTGCAGCAGGGCTCCACCGGGCAAACCAACCTTCCAGTAGTTGCCGCAGCCGTTCTCTTCCAGCTCTTCTTTGGTTCTTTCGTTGCAGTGGCCGACTCTGCCTTTCAGTCCAAGAGACTCGCCTTTTAAACAGTTTTCTCCCATTCATTCCAGCCTAGCTGCCACCCACCCAGCAGGGTGGCTGTCCTTGCCGGACAGTCAGCCAGCCAATCACACCAGAGTACATTTGGGTCTCCTAGGAGACAAAGCACAGGGAGTTTTGGGCTCCTACCTCACTTCCTGCCCACCCCAGCCACTCGGGCGCCAGAGGCGGTCTACAGTCCTGAAGCCCGCCAGAGGCATAGAAACAAAGGGACCAAACCTGGTTTGGCGCGCAGAGACAACCTCTCGAAGGACCTTTCCAAAAAGAAATGGCGAAAAAAAGACTGGGACCTGTTTAAACAAATGGGGTTCAGGATCCTAGGTAACCCCTCCAGCACTCTATTGTAAGATAGTGTGTGCTGGGTCTAGGAATTTTAAGACTTGTAAAGCCAATTTAACTTTACATTTTCTGGGAAACAGTAGTTTGTCCCAGAGAAGGTATTTAAACCTTGGGACAGCCTAAAAGGCTTCCCTGTGGCACTGCACTGAGGGTGCTGTGTGATGCACATAAAAAAGATGCCTATGGAGTTGTCTTAAACTCCATAACCAAAAGAAATAAACACAGAAAACAAACAGGATTAGAAAGTTCAGCAAATAGCTGGGGGCTCTCTAAGGTAGTGGGAACTGGCCAATTTATAAGAATTCTCCCTAACAATCCCCAATGGGTATCCTCTGATTTAGAGACAGTGTGTTTTGAAGTGTACTATAAGTGTTGCATGTTTTGCTCCCTTCTGAAGAAGGCTTATACAACTGACTGTTAAATTAATAATTGTTTAATCAAGAAACCTTGAGTGTAAGTGTCACTGTGAAACTCTGTTACAACTCTACTGCTCACATTGACCCCTCTTGAGATAAGCCTGGTTGCTCAGCCACACTACCAAACTGTGTAGTATAGAGGGACAAGGTTGCTGTAGTCTCCCAAAGGGTACTGCACACAATCTTGCCTAACAGCGATACATTGTATGCAGTACCCTGTGGGAGACGGCACCAGCTTTGACCTCTTGGCAATAGTTAAGCTGGTATCCAGGCATTGTTTCGAATATATAGTTTCGAATGCCAAAGTTTTAAAAAAAAATGCATCGAAAAAATTCATTTTTTTGTATGTGAAGCTATTTTTTTTTTTTTTACTAAAATGGGTGTTATGAGGTCAAAAAAACAGGGGTGGGGGGACCCCCATAAAAAATGCATTGTCTCGATGCATTTATTTTCGAAACGTTGCCATTCGAAACTTTGCCATTCGAAACAATCACTAGGAACCGTTAACCTAACCTTTTGGTATAAGCATGTACTACACATGTTGGTAGTGACTGAGCATCCAGGCTCATCTCAAGCGGGGTCAATGTGAGCTGTAGGGTTATTGCACAGAGATTCACAGTGACAAGTATCCAAATAAACACTTAAACTAAATGGTTTCTTGATTGAACAATTATTAATTTAAACGTCAGTTAAATAAGCCTTCAAAATACACACTCAGTTTCTTTAAATCAGTAAATACCCTTTTGGGACGGCACACAGATTCTTCCTACACCCTGAGGTGAGTAAAATAACTAGGACACTGTGGACATTAATATATCACTGGCACATTTAGAGCAATACTGAGTTTGTTGTCAAAGAAAAGGTTTTGGGAAGAACAATGGTTAACAAATATTCTTAAGCAGGTAAGTACTTTTTGAACTCTCATATGCAAAGTAAATGAACCCTTTCTGGGGGAAAGGGTAAAGCACAAAGTCCGAGGTAAGAAGAGCCTTTGCAGGAGCGAAGACAGCCAATGTTAGTTGAGCAAAAGTCTAGGTGAGCTGAAGCACATCTTGCAGGTAGGTAAAATGTCTTGCACAATGTTTTAGACGTTTTTGTAGAAAAGTTAGAATCACTATAGGGACACAAGCTAGGATGCTCATGAGGGGCAAAGCTGCAAGCAACTCTGCAAAAGCAACCAGGTCTCAGCTGAACTAGCAAGGCTACACAACAAGAGGTAAGTCCCCTTAGTTTTACAGTACCTTTGGTTTGAAGAAACTTGCTTTCAGCTGGCCGCAGTTCAATTGTAGGTCTGCATATCCTGTTGTTCCTAGGCCGCAGTCGTGGGGACTAGAGGGAGGACGTCTGGGGACTCCTGCACTAGGAATGGATTTTGGCTGCAGCAATCAGAAAACTTCAGATCAGCAGCACTTTGCGGTTTCAGGTTCTCGCCACTCTTGCAAATGGCACCACCGTGGTTCTTGGATACCTTTATGGACTTTCCTCTCATCTGGGGTCCAGCACTCTGAGGTGGCTCAGGCTTGGTCAGTCCTGCTTCCTGGAAGTCCAGAGGATCTTCCTGGAGCTTGGGTCCGACTTATAGACACTCTATTCTGGTGTTACTCTCCCTGGCAATCTGTTCCTGCAGCAGCAGTGGAACTACAGCCAGCTCAGAGAGGATTTCCAGATGAGCTGGTCTTGGGCCGATTGGTCCCACTAACACAATGGGAGAAGTGGTCCTTTGCAGGTCTTCTCTAGTCAAGGCGAATTTGGAGCTTCAGCACAGCAGCGGTCCAGGACTTGCAGCAGGCGTCTCTTCAAAGTTCTTCTTCGGATCCCTTCGGCCAGTGGTCGACTCTGTCTTCCAAGCAAAAAGCCTCGCTTTTTTATGCAGGTTTCTTCCATTCATTCACAGCCTAGCTGTCAATTACACAGCAGGGTGGCTGTCCTCCAAGGACAGCCCTCCAGCCAATCACCCTTGGGTACATTCCTGTAACCAAGGAGACTAAGCACAGGGAGTTTCGGGCACCTCCCTAGCTTCCTGCCCTGCCAGACACGCTGGAGCCAGAGGTGGGCTTCACCAGTGAATCCCGCCAAAGACAAAACTAAGGGACCAAACCTGGTTTGGCACGCAGAGTAAATCTCAAGAAGGACCTCTGCAACAAGAAATGGCGAATAAAAAGGCCGGCCCATTTTGACAAAATGGGCACCCATGGGTGCTTTACTGCAGCTGTAATTGCAGTCCGCGGTAGAAACACTCAATGGTAGTAAAAAAGTAAACCACTGCCACCAGCCATTCATTGTAGAAAGGGTAACTTAAAAAATGTTACATGAGAAATTAGACAAAACGGATATGCAGTAACCCCTCCAGCACCTTATTGTAAGATAGTGTGTGCTGGGTCTAGAAAGTTACAAAATGTAAGTAAAGTCAGTTTCACTTCACTGCTCTTGGAAAAAGTAGTTTCCCCAAGAGAAGGTATTTTAACCTTTGGGAAAACTAAGAGACTTCCCTGTGCCACTGCACTGAAGGTGCTGTATGTCACAATGTAAAGATGATGCCTATGGAGTTTGTCAGACTCCAAAGTCAAAATAAAGAGTCCAAAAAAAATACATTAGTGGGGGAAAATGTCTCACTCTCTCCAGGTTTGAAATTTAAGTCCTGAAGTCCAGCCAAAAGAACTAGGGGGTCTCTAAGGTAGAAGGGAATTGGCACATTTCTGAGAATTCTCCCTAATGCATTTTGTAACTGTTCACTCCAAGTTAAAATTATAAACTAATTCATTTAAAAGTAAGTAACTTCTCATACCCCTTTAGGTATCCAGCCCTTCCCAGTTCTAGTACATGAGTTCTCTGAGGTAGAAGAGCGACCCTAGTGATGTAGGAGCCAGCTTTAGGCAGGGTGAGGGCTCAGTTTCAGGAAAAGTTCAGCGTTCCAGCGGAAGACTGTTCATACAAGTAAGTATTAGTTAGTCAAGGGTCCAGGGACTTCAGAGAAGACACCCTAGGAGGATTCCAGCCATGGGCCTCGGTGAACTGGAAGAGATACCTCCCAACCAATCGCAGTAAACGCCCCAAAAGTACAAAGGAGAATCACAAGAGACTTAAGGTAAGTAAATACCCAAGCCAGCTCAGTACCTCAGCACAGACCATGATTTTGCAGCAAGAGGACTTTAGGATCCTCAGCTAAAAACCCAGTTGGTGAATTCCTTCATAAAGAAGACCGAGCAGAACTCTGGAAGGACTTTTGCAGCATGGATCACCGAGAAGGCTCTTGGCAAGGTTTTCCTCGCAGCTGGACACAGCTAGGTGGATTAGGCACCTTTTTCAGGCGTGCAGAAGAAGACAGAATATTGCTGGTCAGATTTTCGTTTGCAAGGTCCAGCACTCTTGTGAGTCTGAAAAAAACCCTCGTCTCTGGAGGTCCAGCAGGATGCCCACAAAATTTCAGCATGATTTGGAAGACGGTGCACCGCACAATGGCTCGAGGTATTGGGGTATTGCAGCCCTGCAAGGTCACCGCACAGAGTGGGATGGCTCAAAATGCAGGTCTTTTAGAGTTTTTAGTGGGTCTAAGTAGGCTCTGGGGTCGTCTGTTTCAGGATCCCAAGGTTGATTGGAAGTGTTAGAGAGAATTCTCAGAAATGTGCCAATTCCCTCTACCTTGGAGACCCCCAGCAACTTTGCTGTATTTTGCGGGTTTGATTTTTTTTAACATGAATAGAGTGAGACCCTGTTTCCCCACTCTCTCGTGTGTTTTAATGTGATTTTGTACTCTTGTTTGTTTTGGTTGTGGAGTCTGACAAACTCCATATATGATATGGCATTTGTAACGCGCCTATACACAAGTGTTTCAAGGCGCGACGAGGCGGGGAGGGGGGAACAGGGGGGAAAGACAGACAACGATCCTACTAGGCCAGGTGTCATTCGGATCGCGCAAGTGCAGAGGTAGGGGGAAGGGAAAAAGTACAAGGGGAAGGGGAGAGGGGGGGAAGTGCTGAACAGGGTAAGTAGAATAAAAAATAATAAATAATAAATAGGGCCAGCTGGTGGCAAGTGCAAGGTAAGTGCAGACAAGTGCTGGGAGGGGGGAGCGGCTGTAAGGGATGGAGAGACAGTCCCGCAGTGCAGGGGTTGCCAGGGAGGCAGTGCAAGTGGAGAGTGGCTGGGCCAAGGACCGAGGTCGGTGAGAGTGGCCCAGGTGCAGGTTCAGTGCAGTTTCAATGAAGAATTAGCAGGGGAGAGGGAGAGAGAAAGCAGAAGCAAAAGAGGAAGGTTTTGAGGTGCTTCCGGAACCGAAGATGGTTCTCCTCAAGTTTCAGGGCGGCAGGAAGGCTGTTCCAGAGGGAGGCCCCTGCCGCAGAGAGAGATCTACCCCCAGCTCGTTGCTTCGAGAAGCGGCTGACCCTGAGGGAGTTGGAGACAGATGAGCAAAGGGCTCGGGATGGAAGATATTTAGGAAGAGAGAGTTGAAGGTATTTAGGCCCCAGGCCCCAGAAGGCCTTGTGGACAATGCAGAGGGTTTTGAACTTAATCCTCGCAGCCACAGGGAGCCAGTGTAGAGATTTCAGTCCTGGAGAGATACGGTCCCTGGGCTTGAGGCCATCTTTTTCATAGGCATCATCTTTTACATTGTGTCACACAACACCTTCAGTGCAGTGACAAAGCGAAGTCTTTTAGATTCCCCAAAGGTTTAAATATCTTCTTTGGGATAAACTACTGTTTCCCAGAGCAGTAAAGTGAAATTGACTTTACTTACTTTTGTAACTTTCTAGACTCCGCACACACTATTTTTACAATAGGGTGCTGGAGGGGTTACTTAGTATCCCCTTTGTCTAGCTTCTCATGTAACATTTTTATGGTACCCTTTCCTCACTGAATGGCTGGTGGCAGTGGTTTTGTTTTAACTACCGTGGTGTGCATTTATCGCGGGCTGTGTTCGCAGCTGCAGTAAAGCACTCAAGGGTGCCATTTTTGTTAAAATGGCCCCGGTCTTCTTTTTTCGCCATTTCTGTGTAGAAAGGTCCTTCTTGAGATTTACTCTACGCGCCAAACCAGATTTGGTCCCTTTGTTCGTTTTGCCTTTGGCGGGTTTCACGAGTGAAGCCTGCCTCTGGCTCCAGGGTAGGCAGGAAGTGAAGGAGATGCCCGAAATTCCTTGTGCGTAGTCTCCTAGGAGACCCAAATGCACTCTGTGCTGATTGGCCAGCTGACTGTCTGCTATGCTGGAATGAATGGGAGAGAACTGAATAAAAAGCGAGTCTTTTGGCTTGAAAGGCAGCCTCGACCACTGGGCGAAGGAACCGAAGAAGAACTTGGAAGAGGACGCCTGTTGCAATTCCTGGACCGTTGGTTTGCCCAATGAAGCCCTGCTGCTGTGCTGAAACTCCAAATTCGTATCGATGGAGAAGCCCCTGCAAGGACTACTTCTCCCCTTGAGTTGTTGGGACCAATCAACTCCAAAGTAAGCCACCTGGACAGCCATCTCGGAGCCGGTTGAATTTCCAGAGTTGCTGCTGGAAACTGTATAGCCAGGGAGAACACCACCAGATTGTGTGCTTTTCTTTTAAGCTGGCCAAGGGCTCCAGGAAGATCCTGCAGACTCCCAGGAAGCAGGACTGACCGGGCCTGAGCCCCCTCAACAGAGTGCGGGAACCCAGAAGCAAGGAAAGTCCATCTCGACAGCCAGGAATCGCAGTGTTGCTATTTGCGGTAGACGCGAGGAGCTGCAACACTGAACAGCCACTGAAGGTGAAGTTTCTGATGCTTGTTAATCTGCTTAGAATCACATGCTGTGCATATGGTCCGACATCCAGTGGTAACCGCGGAGTGTTGCATTTTGTCTTTCGGGGACCGAAAGGGGACATCGGCATAGGCCTGTCTGTAACACTAGCCCTTATCATGACGTGTAGTGTACCCAAAATCCCTCACGCACCAAGGTCCCTCAGATTGTTGGTTTCCACCCAGATAACTGGTCGCCCCATTGCGGAGCTCTTCATAAGACATTGTTTATCCTTGTTTACCGACTTTGTCGGTTATTTCCCCTAAAGTCATTTCGACGGTGCTACAAATACTACGACGAAGACGGCGGGAACATTCGACGGCAGTGGACCTCGATGGCTAAGATTCGGCGGCAGAGTCATCCACGTGGCTGGGCCCTCTGGCCGGTCTACACAGTAGGGAGAGTGGGGTTGGGGTGGTCATATTTTTCGCTATGTCTCTCCTCTTTCCCCCTCTTTAACCTCTAGGTCTGGTCATCATTTTCATTACCTTTCGCGTTGGAAAGGACACCATTTAGGTTTTGCCCCTCTTGCAGGGTCAGATACCCGTGCAAGGATGAGCACGATGAGTGCTATAATTGTCTACCCCCCTAACTGACTGATAAATACATTTAATAATTGTTTTATCAAGAAACCTTGTGTGCAAGAGTATATTTGAATACTTTTCAATGTGAATCTCTGTGTAACTCCCCTACAGTTCACATTGACCCCTCTTGAGATAAGCCTGGCTGCTTCACACCCTACCAACCTGTGTAGTTCAGACTTATACCAAAGGTTGGGTTTCTATTGCCAGGAGGTCTGGGTTTTTGTAGTGCACCCAAAGGGTACTGCATACAATATTGCCTAACGGGAAGGAATGGCTACCACCGGCTCTGGTTACACAGCAGGCTCTCCGGTCGCTGGAAATCGTCAGCCACGTTTCATTCATCAGCCTCTATGGTTTTGGTCCCAGTCATCGACTACCTCAGTCTTTTATGCAGGAACCCAGCCAATCAAACTTGTGGGGGGGGGGAGAGGCGCTTGGCCTTCCTTTCAGAACAGCCAGCCTCCCAGTTTGAACTGGATTCTCACACTCTGGCTGGAAGACAAAGCACTGCAGAGTTGTTGACTCCTCCCTTCTCCAGCATTGGATCTTTCATGGATTCACATGCTTAGAATATTCCCCGTCGTCAGACTGGGACCCCTCGGTACACATATATAGCCTTTTCCTATAGGAAAACTTCTGACACTTTTGTGTCCTATCTACGTCCTTTTGGGGCCTGCATACGCATGCCCTGTAGGACGTCGCGGTATAAAAGCCCCGCCCCCGCGCCTCCCTTCAGATTTCAACCGTCTCCAAAGTAGTGGGATCTCCTCGCATCGTCTTATATTTTGTACAAGGTTGTGTACTTGAAGTTGGAGTTAGGTGAATTTTTCCTTCATGTCGGGAAAGGCGCTGTTCCGTCCGTGCGCGACGTGCGGCTTGAAAAAAGTTTACGAGGGGGATGGACATATGGATTGTATATACTGTCTCCACCCTCATCATTCGGCTGATAACTGTGACATATGCAAAGGGTTTTCTCAAAAGACCCTCAAAGACCGAAAATCGACGGCTGGTGGCATGGTTGAATGATCCACCGGTGAAGAAATCTCGACCGGCGGAGAAAGAGTCATCTCGGAGTCATTCAGCTAAAGAATCTTCGACGAGAAAATTGTCATCTTCGTCAAAAAAGCATGACAAGGAAAGGCCGAAATCCTCCTCGGGCGATCACCATAGATCGACCACGAGTCGAGAGTCGGGTAAAAGCAGGCCAAGTGCAGAAAAGGCGGGACCGCCTAAACCACCTGCTAAGCCACCGTCGTCGACGGCGGACCAGTCTTCGGCCTCCTCCCTACCACCGATGCATGTGGTATCTACCGCCCCACCGACAACGACTGCGACGGTGGCCTCGTCGACGGAGGTTCTACAGGAAGCCTGCAGGCCTGAAGTTTTCGATCCGATCCCTCGGGATACTTTACTGCAGGAACAGGCAGCGTTGCTGTCCTCGGGAGAGGACGAGAGCGGGGGAATAGCTGGCCCGGCAGACCTCAGGCTACGAGTGGTTGACAAGTCGTCGACGAGGGGATCCGGAATTCCGGTGTCTGCCCCTCTTCTCAATCCTCAATCTGTTTTGTCGTTGGAGATTCTGTTCACGCCTCAGTCTTTAGTACAGTCGTTGGACCAGAGACTACCTCAGGTAAACCTGCCACAGTCACCCGTCGACGAGCCGGGCCCGTCCCGTCCACCGACTCACTTACGCATGCCAGTCTCAGCACCACAGGCACCCCAAGAGGAAGGTGAGCTGTCAGAATCGGAGTCTGACCGAGGAGCCATGTCGAATATCTCCTCATCCCCCTCCAGGGATCCAGCCTGGGAGTCAGAGGTGAAGTTAGAAACCCCAAGGAGCCCGGCTCAGCCGCCCCCCCCCCCCGGATGATATTGCATCATTCCATTCTATGATGGAGAAGGCGTGTAAGGAATTCGGTTTGTCCCAGGAAGAACAGAAAAAGGACTTTTCTTTTCGACCACATGGGTAAGAGAAGGAGGTCAGTGTTTTCAATACCCATACTAGATCATGTGTGGAAGGAGGGTTTGCAGACAATGTGTCACCCCTTTTCGGAACCAGCGGTAAAAGGTCACCTTGAGAAAAAATGTAAGGCTCCAGAGTCTACCCCCAAGTGCTTATCCTCCCAACCAACGCCTGAATCGGTGGTGTCGGCGGCAGCGGCGAGGAAAGCGAAGGCCCAGCACAAGTGCACGACTCCGCCTGAAAACGAGGCAAGACGTCAGGATGCCTTCGGCAAAAAAGTGCTATCTGTGGGAGCAACTACAGTAAAGGCTGCAAACTCTCTGGCTATTGTAGCCAGATACGACAGAGAAATGTGGCACAGGCTGGCTTCGTTGCTGGATCATCTTCCGGAAGAGCATAGGAAGGCGGCGATGTTACTTGTCCGAGAGGGTGAGGAAGCCTCCAATCACGCAATAAACATTGCGGTGGACCTCGCTGAATCGGGCTTCAAGCAAGTCAATAATGGGGTCATGTTACGATGACAGTCATGGCTTAAGTGTACCTACTTCAGGCCGCAGGTACAATACAAAGTATTAGATATGCCCTTTGAGAGAGACCTTCTATTCGGAGAGAAAGTAGATGAGGCCCTGAAGGGAATGAAAGAGGACTCTGACACGGCACGTTCATTGGGTGCCCTCCAGAGTGGCCGAAGCTACAAGTCTTTTCGTCCCTTTAGAGGGGCTTCAGGTAATTCCAGATTCTCTGCGTGAGGAGACGGATCCTTCAGTAGGTCGGCGTACCCCTCCCAGGGATACAGGTGTGCTTCTCAAACAGCAAACCGACGCCGGAACTTCCAGACCTCCAGGAAGAGACCATCCTATCCGCCGTCGTCGAGAGAGAAGCAAAACAAGATCAGCAATGACAAGCAACACACCGTTCTGGGGGGGGGAAGAGTATCATCAGCCTATGTCGACGAATGGGAACGAATAACGACAGATAAATGGGTGCTGGACACAATAAGGAACGGACATTCTCTACAATTCAAGCGCAGCCCTCCGCACATTCCACCTGCGTTCGTCGCTCATTCCCATATGAGGTAACACTCATGTTAGCAAAAGGTGTGATCGAATTAGTTCCAGCATCACAGAAAGGTCAAGGGGTTTACTCAAGATACTTCGTCGTGAAAAAGCCAAACGGAAAATGGCGTCCCATTCGTGATCTCAACAAGTCCTTAAAGAGCCTAAAATTCGAAATGCTCACGCTCCAGGAAGTGATCCGAGCCGTTCAAGAAGGGGATTTTCTGGCGTCCCTGGATTTGCAGGATGCGTACTTCCATATTCCAATGTGTCGGAAACACAGGAAGTTCCTGAGGTTTGTGATAGGGCGGACTCAACACCAGTTCACGGTTCTTCCCCTTGGGCTCAACCTCCCCCAGAACATTCACAAAATGCCTGGCCCCAGTAGCGGCCTGGCTAAGAAGGCAAGGCCACCATGTATACCCATATCTCGACGACTGGCTGGTAAGGGGATCCTCCCCAGCGTCGACCAACACAAGTTTGCAAGCCACCATGCAGCTTCTACAACAGCTGGGATTTGCCATAAACTTCAAAAAATCCTCGCTGATGCCATCGAGAACGTTGGTGTTCCTGGGGGCACAGTTCGAAACCCAGTCGGGGCTAGTGAAGCCTTCGCTCAACAGAATCTCAAAACTCAATCAACTGGCGGGTCGACTACGGCGAAACACCAAGCTTTCAGTGAGAAAATACGTTTCGGTCCTAGGGGCCATGGCATCCTGCATCCATCTGGTGGCCAACTGTCGCCTATTCATGAGGCCAGTTCAGGAGTTCCTGGCGGACCGGTGGACACAGGCCCAAGGATCGTGTTCAGACAAGATAATCGACGACGACAAACTGTTTCGGACTCTTCAGTGGTGGCAGAGTTTCCACAACCTAAACAACGGTGTACCCCTACAGGAGCCGGAGTTCCAGCTAACTATAGTCACGGATGCGTCTCTAACCAGCTGGGGAGCTCACATGGGCACTCTTCAAACGCAAGGTCGTTGGTCTCAAACGGAGTCACTCCTACACATCAACGTGTTGGAGCCCAGAGCAGTGCGATGGGCCTTGAAGGCGTTCCCACCACACATCAAGGGATCGAGAGTACGAGTGCTGATGTACAATACTATGGCCATGTTTTAATTGAGAAAACAAGGGGGGACGCGATCCAGGACCCTTTCCATGGAGGCCCAGAAAGTGTGACATTGGGCATTAAAGCACGAGATATCCATCGTGGCTCACCATCTCCTGGGAGTGAGGAACTCGCAAGCGTATTCCCTCAGCAGATGTATGGCCCAGATACACGAATGGGAAATGGACACAGTTCAGCTGACGAAAGTTTTCGAGAAATGGGGTCACCCCCCACTGGACGTCTTCGCACCGAAGGAAAACAAGAAATGCGAGCAATTCGCAAGCAGATGGCCTCAGGAGGGTTCCATTGGGGAGGCGTTCTCCTTCCCATGGACGGACAAGTTCCTTTACGCTTTTCCTCCGTTCCCCCTCAAACGGAGGACGGTGCAGTGGATACGCAGGTACAGTTGCCGGGTTATTCTAGTGGCACCGTACTGGCCGAGGCAAGCGTGTTTTCCGACCTGCTTCACTTGTCGCTGGAACAAGCAATAGCGTTTCCGAGGGTCCCGAACCTACTGTCCCGGGACAAAGGTACGGTGTGGCATCACGACCTGGACAGTCTGAACCTCACAGCCTGGCTCCTGACTTTTCGGAATTTGGTACCTTAGACGTTTCGGAGGATTGCCAGAAAATTCTGCAAGCGGCTCGGGCCCCTTCTACCAACAAATCTTACACCTATAAGTGGCGAAGGTTCTGTGAGTGGTGTCGAGGACAACAAGGACTACACCCGTTAAAGGTGACTCCATAGCAAGTTCTGCCTTATCTGCTTCACTTGGCAGAGGGGGGTTTATCTTTCACATCGATAAAGGTGCACCTGGCGGCCATCTCTAGGTTCACGAGGAAGAGACAGTCTCCTTTATTCAGCGACAGGTTAGTGAAACACTTCATGAGGGGTTTATGTCGAACTTTTCCCCCCAGTAAAACGTTTTCCACCAACATGGAGTCTCAACGTAGTGCTGGCAGGCTTAATGAAATCACCCTTTGAGCCTATGGCCACTTCGCCCATGAAATTCATATCGTGGAAGTTGGCGTTCTTAATTGCTATCACGTCAGCTAGGAGAATCTCGGAACTGCAAGCGTTGGCCGTAGACCCTCCATACCTAAGATTCTTTAAAGACAAGGTGGTTCTGGCAACTAATCCTACTTTCGTTCCGAAAGTTCCTACAGTGTATCACAAACACTCGTCCATTGTTCTCCCTACTTTCTTCCCGACCCCATCATCGGCAGCGGAAAAAGCTCTTCATACCTTGGACGTTAAGAGGGCCCTAAAATTTTACCTACATCGTACACAAGAACTCAGGTCAACTGTTCATCTCGTATGGTCCGTCGACGAGAGGAAATGCAATTTCTAAGCAAGGACTGGCTTGGTGTGTCTCGTCGACGATTGCGTTTTGCCACTCCAAGGCCGGAAGGCCGCTGCAAGGGCATCCTAGAGCCCATTCTACAAGATCAATGTCCTCTTCAGCAGCATTATGGGCAGGAATTCCGCTAACGGACATATGCCAGGCTGTGGCATGGTCGGTGCCCCACACGCTTACCCGCCACTACTGCCTTGCGAGGCAGCATGCGGACGAGGTGCAGATGGGAAGAGCAGTCCTGCGCCATCTGTTTCAATAAGATAAGCTATACACTGTGGAGAGTGTTTTCTACCTGTTGGTGACCGTATGCTTTATGGAGGTACAGATATATGGGTAAACTTATTTCTTGTGTACCTATGCATTGTGTATTTTTTGGTGGGTGTATGTTGCATTGCATTCTCACCGCCGTCTTCCAGTTTACTGCTATACAATCTATTCTAAGCATGTGAATCCATGAAAGATCCAATGCTGGAGAAGGGAATAGTTTCTTACCTGTAACTCCATTTCTCCAGCATTGGTATCTTTCATGGATTCGCATGCGCCCGCCAGCCTCCCCGGGATGCAATGTATATGCTTGATAGGTTTAACCCTTTCTACTTTGGAGGGGCTGAAATCTGAAGGGAGCCGCGGGGGCGGGGCTTTTATACCGCAACGTCCTACGGGGCATGCATATGTGGGCCCCAAAAGGACGTAGATAGGACACAAAAGTGTCAGAGGTTTTCCTAGAGGAAAAGGCTATATATGTGTACCGAGGGGTCCCAGTCTGACGACGGGGAATATTCTAAGCATGTGAATCAATGAAAGATACCAATGCTGGAGAAATGGAGTTACAGGGAAGAAACTATTCCCTTGCTTCCTGCCTTCAGACACTCTGGAGCCTGAGCGGGGGAGTCCATAGGACTCCCTCAGAAAATAAAAATCACACAAAGGAATTTCCTACCTCGGAGGTCAGGGGAAGGAACAAGAAAGGATGATCAATGCTAAAATGGTGAAAAAAGAAGATTGGCTCATTTTGGTAAAATGAGCACCCATGGGTGCTGTTAGAAAGAATTCTCAGAATTTTGTTAATTCCCTTCTACCTTAGAGACCCTCAGCTCTTTTTGCTGGACTAAAGACTTTCTATACTGGAGTGACCTTTTCCGCCACCCTCTCTCATACATCTTTACTTGATTTGAACCTTGGCTTCTTCCCTGTTCCTCTAAAACCATCAAGGACCACATTTACACCCTCGCTCTGGCCCTTGCTGATTTTTGCAACCACTCCTTTGCCTCTGGATCCTTCCCCTCCCCTCTGAAGCACTCCTTTGTGCATCCTCTTCTCAAGAAACCCACTGCTGATCCTTCTTGTCCAGCTAACTATCGCCCAATTTCCATTACTCCCTTTCTTGGCAAACTCCTGGAAAAGTTGGCCATCTCTCAGCTTAACCTTCATTCCAATTCTGTTGGCTGTCTCCACGACCACCAGTCTGACTTCAGAGCTGCCAGAAGCACGGAAACTGCTCTCCTAAACATCTGTGAAGATCTGCTCACCACCCTTGACTCTAACATTCCCTCTGTCCTCATCCTCCTCGATCTCTCTTCTGCCTTCGACACGGTCAACCATACCATCCTGCTCAACAGTCTCTGTGAAAACTTGGGTATCACTGATCAGGCTCTGGCCTGGCTGACCTCTTTCCTCTCAGATCGACCCTCCCAGGTCCAACTTGGGTCCTTCCTTTCATCTATCTTCCTCTCTACCTGTGGTGTTCCCCAGGGGTCTAACCTCTCGCCCTGGCTTTTCAACCAATACCTTGCAACTCTCGCCCACTGCATTGCCATTTTCTGCTCAAATTTCCAGTGCTGCGCTGACGACTCAACTATTTTTCAGGCTGCCCTCTGCCACCTCCTCTCCCTCTCATCTCTGATTGCCTAACTGCCATTCAAGATTGGTGTGCCGCCAATTATCTTTGTCTAAATGCCAGCAAGATGGAGATCCTCCTAATCGGCACACCTTCACCATCCTTTCCCCTCACTCTCCGGCCGGCCTCCTTTGGCCCTCCTCCTACCCCTACCTGCGAGGCTAAGAACCTCGGCGTCATCTTTGACTCCACCCTTTCCTTCTCCGCCCACATCTGAGGTCTCTAAAAAGTCAAATTTCCGACTGCACCTCCTCAGAGGTACTCTACCTTTCCTCTCCTTCCCCCAGATCCTCATGGTATCTCAAGCTCTGGTTCTCTCTAGCTTGGACTATTGTAACAGCCTCTTTCTAAATCTACCTGCCTCTACTCTCCGCCCTCTGCAACTAATACAGAACAGGACTGCAAGACTTGGCCTTGGCCTCAAGCCCTGGGATCGTATCTCTCCAGCTCTGAAATCTCTTCACTGGCTTCCAGTGGATGCAAGGACTAAATTCAAAACCCTCTGCATTGTCCACAAGGCTTTCTGGGGCCTGGGTCCAAAATACCTTCAGCTATCCCTCCGCAGCTATCCCTTTGCTCCTCTACCTCCAACTCACTCGGGGTCAGTCGTTTTTCTAAGAAACGAGCTGGGGTAGATCTGTCTTCGGCTGGGGCCTCCCTCTGGAACAGCCTCCCTGCCACTCTAAAACTCGAGCAGAACCATCTCCGGTTCCGGAAGCACCTCAAGACCTTCCTCTTTTCTTCTGCCTTCGCTCCCCCTCTCCCCTGCTGATCTGTTCTCTCTTGGCACCATGCACCTGGCCACCCTCTGTCTTTTGGGCCCAGGTACCTGCTCACCCTGTCACCCTCCCGCACTGCCTGCGGGCCACCCCTTGCACTGGGGTCTATCTGTACCCATATAGCCCCCACTTTTTCTTCCTGCATTTATCGTCCTACCCTGTCTGCTGCCTTAAACCTAGCACTTGCAAATTGCTGGCTGCATTACCACTGTTTGTTGCCTTTATTATTTATTTGTTATTTATCTGTTTCTCCTCTGCTTCACACTTTCCACCTCTCCCCCCTTCCATGCACTTTTCCCCTCCCCCCTCTCCCATGCACTTGTGCGTTCTCAATGTCACTGGGCCTAGTAAGATCTCTGTTTTGTTCTCCTCTGTTCCCCTCCCCTCCCTTGTCGCGCTCCGAAACACTTGTGCACTAGCGTAATAGAAATAAAATATCAATCAATTTTGGTTTTGGAGTCTGACAAACTCCATAGGCATAATCTTTTTACATTGACGCATATCACTTTCAGTGCAGTGTCGCATAGAAATCCTTTGGATTTCTGTTAAGGTTTAAATACCTTCTTTTGGATGAACTACTGTTTCCAAGAGTAGTGAAGTGAAATTGACTTTACTTAAGTTTCTCTTTATAGACTCAGCACACACTATTTTATTTATTTATATTATTTTATTTATTTTATTACATTTGTTACTCGCCCAGCCCCTTTGGTATCACAGCGAGGTTACAGATAGCTTGAGGATGAATAAGATTGTAAGGCAAAAATATATAACAATAACAGCAAACAAAAGCATTACAGAGAATATATATGCATGATTTTAAAAATATACACTATCTTACAATAGGGTGCTAGAGGGGTTACCCTTTGTCTATCTTCTCATGTAACATTTTTATGTTGCCCTTTTTACCATAAATGACTGGTGGCAGTTGTTTACTTTTTCCTACCATTGTGTGTTTTTACCACGGGCTGCGTTCGCAGCTGCAGTATAGCACCCATGTGGGCCCATTTTGTCAAAATGGCCCTGGTCGTCTTTGTTTCGCCATTTCGTGTTGGAAAGGTCCTTCTTGAGATTTACTCTGCACGCCAAACTAGGTTTTGTCCCTTTTTGTTAGTTTTGTCTTTGGCGGGCTTCAGTGCTGAAAACCGCCTCTGGCTCCAGCGTGGCTGGCAGGGCAGGAAGCGAGGGAGGTGCCGAAACTCCCTGTGCTTATTCTCCTGGTTTACAGGGTTAATGGAATGCACCCAAAGGGTATTGACAGGCTCCCTGTTTTTGGAGGATAGCCATCCTGCTGTATGAGTACAGCTAGGCTGCGAATTAATGGGAACCTACTTGCATAAACGCGTGGTCTTTTGCAAGGAAGGCAGTCAATCATTGGACGAAGAAACCGAAGAAAGAAACTGGAAAATAAGCTTGCTGTACCTCTTGGCGTGGTGAAGCCCTGCTGCAGTGCTGAAGCTCCAATTTCGAGACTGACTAGAGAGGCCCGGAAAGGACCACTTCTCCCGTTGGGTTGGTGGGACCAATCGACCCCAGGATGAACTCTACTGAAACCCCTCTGCTGGCTGTACTTCCATTGCTGCTGCAGGAACCGAGTCCCAGGGGACAGGAACACCAGAATCGAGTGCATTGTTTTTAAGCTGGGCCCGAGCTCAAGGAAGATCCTCTGGACTCCCTCGAAGCAGGGCTGACCAAGCCTGAGCCACCTCAACCGAGTGCTGGAAAGTCCCCAATGTGTCCAAGAACTGCAAGTGGTGCCATTTGCGAGAAGGTGAAACCGCAAAGTGCCGCTGAACTGAATTGCGCACATTTCTGCCACCGACCTTCGGATCGTAGTGCAGGAGTCCCCAGACGTCCTCTCTCTTATCCTCAAGACTGAGGCACAGGAACAGGATTTGCACAAACTACATACAAGAAGAACAGAAGCTGGCTGGAGCAATTTCTTCAGAGCGAAGGTACTGTGAACTAAGGGGTACTTAACCTCGTGTGCGTAGCTTGCCTGTTCTCAGTGGAGACTTGCATTGGCTGCCCCTTGCAGATTTGCTTGCAGCTTTGCTCTTCACAAGACTTCCAGCTTGTGGCCCAACAGTGCATTCTTTTACAGCAAACTCTTAACATTGTGCAAGACTTTTACCTACCTTCAAGCACTGCCTCAGCTCCCTTATACTTTGCTTAATTGACCTTGGCTGTCCTGGCACCCTGAAGACTCTTCTGACCTCTGACTTTGTGTTTTAACTATCCCTCCAAAACAAAAAGTCAGCTATACCTTACTTGTCTAGCTGGGAAAAGGTAATCAACATTGCATTGGGGGGGTTCGAAAGTGCTTACCTGTTTGAGAAACTTGTTAACCATTGTTTCCTTCCCTAACCTTTTCCTTTTTGCCACAACTTCAGTATTACCATTTAAGTGTGAAGAGTGATATATTAATGTCCCGTGTCCTAACTATTGAAGTCCCCCCCAGGGTGTAGGAAATAGTATGCCATCCCAAAAGGGTATCTACTTACTTCAATGAACTGAAGGAGTGTATTGTGAAGTATATTTTTATTGTTGCCAATTGCTCCCTTCTAAAGAAGACTTTTTTTAAAACTGTTAAATTAATACAAAATTATTTTATCAAGAAACCTGCAGTATAAGTGATATTTGGATACTTATCTCTGTGGAACTCTATAGCTCACATTGACCCCTATTGAGATAGGCCTGGCTGCTTAGTCACTCTACCAACTTGTGTAGTACCGACTTATACCAAAGGTTGGGTTACCTATTGCTAAGAGAACAAGGCTGGTGTAGTCTCCCTCAGGGTTACTACATACAATCTTGCTTAACAGGTGCCTTTACCGGGGCAGTGCAAATATCCTGCAGTAAAGGTGCACCAAATTAATAAAACGTTCAATGCCACCAACCAACAAAGATAAGTTTGTCCTTGTAACATAAATGGTACATTTAAAAGGGGATACTCCGTATCTCCCCAGCACTCCACATAAGGTGCAGGTCTCGCCTAATAAAATGTAAAAGGGATCCAAAGACCCTTTCTACGCTTGGGAGCTGTAGTTCTCACAAAGTTAACCAGAGAAAGTTGAGAGGAGCCCCTAGGGCAACCCAGGAGCAATAGTCACTTATTGCCAAACATTTGTCAAAGAGTGCCTTTTAAGAGACACTATGAAGAGTCTTAAAAATTACACCCATAGAAAGAGTAAAGGATTCTGTGAGTGTAGAAAAAGGTTCCCACTCCGAGGCATAATGAAAAATAATCCATCAGTAAAAGCAAAAAGTTCTGGTGTTGACGGAGGCGAGGAAGATTTATAATTACTATGAACATTTTACACAACACTCGTCCCTCCCAGACAAGGAACAGGAGGATCTAATCCTCACCACGATGGATCTCATGTTTTAGTCTGTTAAATTTGTTTTCTGAGTCCACCAGCAATCTTTTGTAACTCTTGCTCTGATACTTTTTAACATTAGTTATCATTTGCAACTATATGACCTACAAGTATTGTTGGACACTTTTCTCTTGTCTTTTCTATAGGGGGGTCTGATTTAACAGTCACCCAGAAGTTGTGAGAACTTCTGAACCTACAATAGGCTTTTTAAAGGGATTCTTATACAGAAATGCCTTAGACCTATTGGGTTTTCCATGATTCCTAACCACCTCACCCACTGGAGAGGGTTGGGTCTCGATTTACAATGGAGTCTTCAGCAGAAGATCCTAGTCTCAAGGTATTTAGCCTGAGACTTTCTGGAGTTCCACTTGCTTTGAGGATTCAGTCCTCAAAGGCCTAGATAGGTTTCCAACTTGTCTATCCACCTCTTCCCTAGCAGCAGTGTGGGTTAAAAACTTTACAATTGAAATGGTGGAGCATGGTTTGGGCTCCCATTTCCTAACATAGGTTTAGATTTGCCTCTGAAGAGACGCCAGCAGCACCCTCCTGGACTGCAAAGTGCCTGGTGAAGCCCTGCAGCTGTGCTGACCTCATTTTCGTTTCGACTGGGAAGACCTGCAAGGGCCAACTTCCTCCCTTGGGCTGGTGGGACCAACTAGCCTTGAGACCAGCTTCATTTTAGCACAACCCCCCCCCCCCCTCACCCCCCCTCCCCCCCCAGACTTGCTGTGACTTTCCAAGGCTTCATAATCCCAATGCCCATGGACCCCTGACCATAGAGTGCTTTGTCTTCAGAAGTGCGAATCAGGCCAAAACTTTGTGGGCAACCCGAGGACCATACAGAAGCAGGTTATCTTCATCCAGAGTCTCCTTACCAGAGTCAAGGATGGAGGGATCAAGTACCTTCCTACTGGAGCTGTTCGTTCTTTGGCGCTGAGAAAAAGGCACCAAAACCACAAAAGGCAGCTGAATCAAGGAGAATCCATTGCTGCAGAGTCCCCCTCTTGAGTGCTGCTGCAGTAGCTTGCCGGATGTCCTCCCTGTTAGTAGCCACTATCATGGCCAAGGAACTAGCGTCTGCTGTACTGCAACAGGAAGGCATCCAGTCGGAACCAATTCTTCTATTCTCAGTTACTGTGGTGCTTGGGTTAAATCTACCTTTTTGCCATTTATGGTGCTTCCTAGCATGGGGAGTACCATTTTAAACCCTATTGAGTTAACCTCCACTCGCCTGCACTGGTCTTCCAGCTTGTACATCTTCAAGGTGGATCCTCTTCAGTAGAAAAATCAGAAGCTCAACTACTGACTATTTTAAAAACATTACTCTAAAAAGAGGGCACCAAAACTTTGAACTGACCCATTGACGTTGGCTGTCCGGTCTCCCAAAAGGCCCACTTCTGTACCCATTGACTCTGACTGTGCGTTTTAATTGTTGAACACTATTATTGCTGTTATAAAAGACTGCCTACATCCAGAGTCTAACTGGTTTACTACTTCCAAAGTATGTTCTGATATAACTTGCCCTCCTTGAAACTCAATATTGTAATGTGATCACAAATAAGTGCTAATACTGACCTCAAATGATGTCTCTCAGTCTGCTGGTATATGTGTAGCATAAGAAAAGTTTACTCGCCTACTTTATTGCTCTTATTTTTAACTGAATCTTAACCTTGACTATTAAAGTTACTATTAGTTGCTGCTTTTTAAAGATTGTATAATTATCCTTGTGTGTGTACATATAAATAAATATTTATACTTTTAAGTGTGAAAATGTTTACTTGGATACCTGTATTTACTAATTTCAGTGTACAGCTCATATTACCCCTCTTAAGATATGCCTGGCTGCCCAGTCACTCTACCACCCTGCGTATTACAGGCCTTTGTTAAAAGGTGGATTACATAATGCCAAGAGAGAGGTCTTGTAAAGTCCTGCACCTTTTGAACTCTACAAATTCTTACCTAACGTAGGAAGTATCCACAAGAACTTTGATTTCTTCTGCTTTGCAACTTTAAACCTGATACGAACTGCTTTTTAGCAAGGGTTGCGTTTTTGACTTTAAAGGACTGGCTGTGCTAAGAAACTGCCTCTAGAACCTGAAGGTCTACTCGGATAATACTACAACTCTTTTCCTCCCCAAAAATCACCATCTTAGATGTGTATGTAGACTAACTGCAATTACCATATTGTGTGGGTGCGCAGTATTACCGATAGACCTGTCTAACTCCTCTAACAATTGTATGCTTTCAGCCACTACCAACTATGAAGTGACCTTTTGAAAGTATTGAAAGGTATACCTATGTGTGATGGTTTAATGTGCTAAGTATTTAATAGTGACACGTGTGTAAATATATATGTTTTAATATACATTTAAGTGTAAGTGTTTCTTTGTAATTTATGTACTTTGTTCAGTGTACTTGCCTAAAGCTTGCATCTTCGTTTTATGATAAGCCTGACTGCTCTGCCACTCTACCAAGGCTCGGAGTTAGTACAGACTGATACCAAGAGTGGGGCGGGTGGGGGAATCTGTAAACCACTGCT
This sequence comes from Ambystoma mexicanum, assembly GCF_040938575.1. Lineage (NCBI taxonomy): Eukaryota > Metazoa > Chordata > Amphibia > Caudata > Ambystomatidae > Ambystoma > Ambystoma mexicanum. The sequence goes on along the minus strand of NC_090929.1, from coordinate 1,109,001,706 downwards.
TACTAAAGTCTTACTGTCAGTAGAACTTTAGGAAAACTCCCCTAACATAAGGTAAGCAGGACTTTGCACCCAATGGGGAGTGGGCATGCAAGCGAGATGGATATCGGCACCCTGAACTCCCAGAAATGTGGAAACTGTCCTAGGCGACATTCCCTTGCTTTGGAACACTTGTCTCATAGTGGTCATCGGGTTATGGGTCCCAACAGTTTGGGGGCGGGGGAAGTGGTGGAGTGATGGCAACCACATACAGAGGTTCTGTCTCATGAAGAAGACAGCCACCAATGACTTTCTTAATGCACACCTTGAATTAACCCCGCTTAGGAGACACTCAGTAGCTCAGAGGCTGGGCTTTGGGCTCCTTCTGGTGAACGTCAGCACAGCAGGTTTCCAGAGTCGCAGCCGAGCCCTGTGGATGCTTCAAAGAGTTTCAGCTTGGAAATTACGAGCTATGAGTTAAGCCAGAAAGGATTCCTAGCAGTGGGGCAAAGTTTGATCTGGAGATTGCAGAAGAAATTAAAGTATCTGTGCTCCGGTGACAAGAGGAAGGTGATGAACCTCGAGCAGGACAGCTGACTGGTTAGTCCCACCAGTCATAGGGATGGAGGCAATGCCGGTCGACGTTCACAAACGCTCGAGAGTTGGCTTAGCTAATGGCGATTCCTGCAGCATCCTTCAGTCGTAGTCTTCAGCGCCAGTGGGTAGATTTGGTTTCGGGGGCAGATTGCCTCATTTTATCCTGAATTTTGGTTTGTGGGTCATCCCAGACCTCCAATAAGGGAGCTTGTGACATTCACACTTGGAGGTGCCTGTCCAATAGCAGACAGCCAGTCCCCCTGAATCTGCTTAGCAACAGCCATGCCTATTTGAAAAAATGTGGATTGGGGGTGAACAGTCCCCCCTCATCTTCCTGCAAGCTCATGCACACAGGAGAACCATTGCAGCTTAAGGCCTCCAAGGTGCATGGAGAGAGAACCCTCTACCACTATGCAAGGTTGGGCGGCCAACAAAGACCATGCCATCTTGCATTGGTTGGGGCGATGTCTTTTTGAGTATATGGTACATTATCGCTGCTATACAGTCAAACTACAATATTTCATATGCAAAAAGGGAAGACCAATTTCTGCCACCAGCCTGTTCAGAGGATGCCTGGGAAAGTATGTTACTTTGGACGACAAAAAGGAGTCTGTCCCCACAGCACTCCATGTAAGGTTTGTGCTTCAAAGGGAAAATCGCACATGTCATAAAGATGTCAGTTTCTGCAGTGGTAGACACATGGGCTACCCAGTGCACCCAAAGTGACACAGAAAAGAATTCCTAGGCGACCCTGGCAGCACATCACATAGGGTGTGGGTGCTGTCCGAGGTAAACATAGATGCCCATAACAAAGGGGAAGAATTACAAAACAAATCTGAACAGCTTGCTTTGCCTGATGCTTAACATAACCTATCAGTATCTTTTTCCTGGGAGATGGTGCAGATTTGTATAGTTCCTTTGTTATATTAGGTTTTCTTCTCATTTCCTGTCCTCTTTTGTTTGACAGGCCACAATTCAGATGGGAAGTTTATCGCCCGTGCCAACCGGATAGAGTTCGATTGTGAGCAGATACCTCGCCGTGTCCCCATTTTTATTGAAAAAACACGCGATGGTCAGGTGCTGCCGATCACTAATGTGGTTGTGCGGGATGTTGTCTGTGGTACCAGTCATACGGTGAGACTCCAGTCTGGAGAGTGACACACTTACTAACACAGGAGCTTGTTGGCATGTTTTGAAAATCCCTGGACTCTGTACTTACAAGCACTCTATATTAACCAGTGAAAGAATTTCATAGTTTGTACTAACCTTTAAGCAAGGTTCTTCAAAACAGTCCAGTGAAGCTGACCATATTGCATCCACATCTTTTTAGCATGCGGACATGTAATAGTAACGCATAGTCCAGTGTATTTATCTGACCTCTTGCGTTCATCTGTGTGCAATGTTATGTTCATGCCAGTTTGCAAACTATAAACATGCTTAATTTTGCAATTGTCTTAAGCCATGCCATTTCTTATTATACACTGGCAGATCTGGAAAGTATTTATTAGCATAATGTGGCAGTGCCACACACAAAATCAATAGTAACTGCCTGCTAAGATTTCCGTCTCCCATCCTAATAGACACCAGATCCCTCCACAAAACTGTACATTAAACACTGCATGCCAAACGCCCTAGAACGTGACCTCAAAGCACATGACCTGCAAATGTTGACCCAACTCTATCAAGTGTTTAGTTTGGGGGGTTAACACGAAGGGTATGAAACCTTTTTGTCCTAGGGTTTACTCTGTAATTCTATGTACTGGCCTATTCTGCATGTACATTAACCTGTAGCCTCAGTAGAAGAGCAAGTGCTCGAAACACGTGTCAGGCTACCTTCTTGGGAAATAAACATATACCAACTGCAATTTATATTGTGTGTGCGTGCAGTGTGTCTGTAAAATCAACTTGGTTCTTACTTTTTCCTACTGTTGTGTGTTTTTACCGCGGGCTGCGTTCGCAGCCACGGTAAGGCACCCATGGGTTCCCATTTCCTCAAAATGGTCCCGGTCTTCTTTTTTTGCCATTTTCTGGTCGAACAATCCTTGAGATTTACTCTGCGCGCCATACCAGGTTTGGTCCATTTGTTAGTTTTGTCTTTGGCAGGGTTCACTGGTGAAGCCCGCCTCTGGCCCCAGCGTGTCTGGCAGGGCAGGAAGCGAGGGAGGTGCCCGAAACTCCCTGTGCTTAGTCTCCTTGGTTACAGGAATGCACCCAAAGGTGATTGGCCACTGGCTGCCCTTGGAGGCCAGCCACCCTGCTGTCTGAGTGACAGCCCGGCTGCAAATGAATGGGAATGACTTGCATAAAAGGCGGTCTTTTGCAAGGAAGGCAGTCGACCACTGGACGAAGGAACCGAAGAAAGAAACTGGAAGAGCATCTTGCTTCACCTCCTGGACCGTTGGTTTGCCCGGTGAAGCCCTGCTGCAGTGCTGAAGCTCCTATTTCGACATCGACTAGAGAAGCCCCGAAAGGATGACTTCTCCCCTTGGGTTGGTGGGACCAATCGACCCCAAGACGAACTCTACTGAAACTCCTCTCTGCTGGCTGTACTACCATTGCTGCTGCAGGAACTGAGTGCCAGGGGACAGGAACACCAAAATGGAGTGCATAATTTTTAAGCTGGACCCGAGCTCCAGAAAGATCCTCCAAACTCCCTTGAAGCAGGTCTGACCAAGCCTGAGCCACTGCAATAGAGCTGGACCCCAGAAGCAAGGAAAGCCCACAAGGTGTCAAAGAACCGTGGTGGTGCTATTTGCGAGTAGCTGAAACAGCGAAGAGCCGCTGATCTGTTGGCACCCATTGCTGCCACCGACCTTCAAATCGAGTGCAGGAGTCCCCAGCCGTCCTTCTTGTCCCCACGACTGAGGCTCAGGAACAACAGGATCTGCAGGAACCACAGGAGGAACAGAAGCCAGCTGGAACCATTTCTTCAGGCCTAAGGTATTGTGAGCTAAGGAGTGCTTACCTCTGAGCTTGCTTGCTTTCAGTTCAGACTTGCATTTGATGCCCTTTGCAGAGTTGCTTGCAGCTTTGCCCTTCACAAGCCTCCCGGCTTGTGGCCCAACAGTGATTTCTTCTTACAACAATACTCTTTAACATTTTGCAAGAATTTTACTCGCCTTCAAGAAGTGCCTCAGCTCCCCTAAACTTTGTTCAAGTGAGATTGGTTGTACTGGCTCTCTGAAAGACTCTTCTTACCCTCTGACTTTGTGTTTAACTATCCCTCCAAAAAGTCATACATACTTTACTTGCATAGCTGCGAAAGGGTTAATCTACTTTGCATTGGGGGGTTCAAAAGTGCTTACCTGTTTGAGAAACTTGTTAACCATTGTTTCATTCCCTAAACTTTTCCCTTTTGCCACAACGTTGGTATTACAATTTAAGTGTGAAAAGTGATATATTAATGTCCAGTGTCCTAGCAGTTGAAGTCGCCTCATGGTGTAGGAAACTGTGTGCCATCCCAAAGGGGTATCTACTTAATTTATTGAACTGAAGGAGTGTATTTTAAAGTGTATTTTTGTTTCCAATTGCTCGCTGCTAAAGAAGGCTTTTTGTTTAAAACAGACCGTTGAATTAATTATTTAATTAAGAAATCTCGAGTATAAGTGTTGTTTGAATACTTGTCACTGTTGCAACCTTACAGCTCATATTGACCCCTCTTGAGATAGGCCTGGCTGCTCAGTCGCTCTACCAACCTGTGGACTACAGACTTATACCAAAGGTTGGGTTACCTATTGCCAGGAGGACAAGGCTGGTGTAGTCTCCCACAGGGTTACTACATAAAATCTTGCTTAACAGTGACTATTCCTGCCCTGGTAAGTGTGGGTTACCCAGTGCACCCAAAACAAAGCAAAAGGGCCGTTGGGGCCCCTGGCAGCACACCAATAGTCTGTGGGGTGCTACCATAGGAAAACATGGACAAACTTGATGAAAAACAGTGGTCCCCACTGGAACCTTAACAAGGTCTTTGTCCTCCAAAATTGAGTGAATGGAAGAGGAGAGTGAGGATAAACAAATGCTCATTCTCCAGCATGGGGTCTGGCACGGATTCACATGCTCATGAATATTCCCTGTCGTCAGGCTGGGAATCCTCAGTAAAAGAAAAACCGTTTCACTATCACTTAAAAACGGTTTTTCTCCTTTAAACCAATCGCTGTCCTCTGGGTCATACTGCCCGCATCCAATGACCATCCTCTCTCTAAGCCCCTCCTCTGTATTTGTATTGCTTTATTTGTAAAGCACGCCTGGCCAGAGGGTATCTTAGGTTACAGGAACAAAATAAAAATGCAGTTGCAGAGCATAAAGTGCAATGACAAATAATTACATGAAGATTTACAAAAGATATATACAATGGCAGGCACGTAGTGCGAGGTTACTTGCAAGTTATTACAGATTATGAATGAATTACGTGTTGAATTGAATCTACAATACATCGATACATGAAGGATCAAAGACAGGGCAAGGAGCAGGGCATGAGCAGAGTAGTACTAGTGATGGTGTGGCTTATTGGGCAGGTCTTGAGCAAGGAGCCATGATTTGGCTTTATTCTTGAAGGCAGGGAACGAGGGTTCTAATTTGAGTGTAGTAGGCAGAGAGTTGCAAAGTTTTGCTGAGAGGAACGGGAAACTGGCGTCCCCAGATTTCTGTAGTTTGAATCTGGGAATGGAAAGGCAGTGTGTTTGAGCTGATCTTAAGTGTCGGACAGAGGTGTGTAGGGAGATCCGGCATGCCAGGTAGTGGGGTGCTGTGTTAGCAAGGCATTTGTGTATGAGGGCGATGGATTTGAGCGAGACTGTGTGCTACGGAAAGCCAGTGTAGCTCGCGTCGAGTATCAGATATTTGTTGGTTTCTAGGGATGTTCAAGGCGGCTCTGATAGCATTATTTTGGGTGACCTAGAGCTTGCAGAGGTTATGTTGGCTGTTCCCAAGATACAGGGTGTTGCATTAGTCTAGCTTGGCCATGATTAACGTTCTAGCAAGTATAATGCAGTTAGTAGTGGTAAGGAAGGGGCGGCAAGCTGTAATGAGCTTACATGTGTAAGCAGAGGCAGATGTCACAGCATTGGTTTGTCTCACAAGGGTTAAGGAGGAGTCAAGGTAAATGCCAAGACTTTTAGTGACATTGGAGACCTTGATGGTATTGCCGTCAATAATGAAGGTTTTGAAAGTGTGGTTAAGTTTGCTAAGTCGGTTAGGTGAGCCAAGGATGAAGAGCTCAGTCTTGTCGTCGTTGAGGCAAAGCTCATGTTGAGCCATCCAGGCCTGGATGACCTGATACACGTCGTTTAGGGCTTTAGTGTCTGCAGTGTGATCACTCGTGATAGGTACGATTTTGATTATCTGGGTGTCGTCAGCGTAATTCGTGTTTGTGACACCCAGATAGTCAAGGATGTCAAATAGAGGTTTTGTGAACACATTGTAGAGCGTGGGTGACACACAAGAACCTTGGGGGACCCCGCAGAGAACTCGGGATGGTTCGGTGGCAGCTGTAGGTGAGAAAACCCTCATGGATCTATTAGCCAAAAATGTACTGATCCAAGAAGTAGCATTGTCGGGGAAGTGGGCAGACTATTTAAGGTGTTGACACAAGATTTGGTGGTTCACAAGGTCTAACTCGAGTTTGCTCTGGGAGTTGTTTGTACATTTTTCTTTTTTTGACGGAAAAGGTGGAATTTTTGTTTCAAAGGGAGAAATTGGAGAAGCTGCAGACGGAGGAGAAGGCGGCCGAACCAGTCAAGCAGGCCCAATTGGCACAGGCTAAGAATTCATCTACAATAGTTGGTGACAGCTGCGCTCTCGAACGCTAAGTGAGTGGACCCTATGAAGTTAGCCCCGCAGCTCAGAGTATCTTTACACCCTAGGCGCAAGACTGCCTCAGTGACTTTGGCAAAGTCTGCGGGAGCGCCAGAAGGGAGGAAACAGCCTCACACCCTTATTTCCGCCACACATGGTGGGGCGGAGGTTAGGGGGGTGCCTAAACAGCCCTCCCAGGCTGTGACACAAGCCATAGAGTTAGGCAGAATTGCATGCCGTACCTTCTGGGACCACCACCTACAATTAGGACTAAAGGTGTAAGCAAAACAACCTTTGGTAGAAGTCTGTATTACACAGTTTTTAGTAGCGACCGGAGCAGCCAGGCTTATCTCAAGAGGGAATGTGAGCAGTAAAAGATGTTACACAGAGGTCTTACAATCACAGTGGTTCAAGTAGATACTTACACTCAGGGTTTCTTGGTAAAACACTTATTTATTACCCAGTCATTTAGAAAACATTCGCTAGAAGGAGGCAACTTAATATCATACACACACACACTTCAGTACCAAACCAATCAGTTTCTGAGTAAATTCGGCTCCCCTGAAATAGGAGCAAAATGGTATTTCATTCACTTTTATTAGGAGTACAAAGGCACAAGTAAATAAAATAGATCACAAATACTTTCTTAGGCAGTGCAAATAATTTTTGTTCACTAGAGGACTCTATTCAGTTCAATAGGCCTAGGCCAAAGTCAATGGGCTAGTGTCTTGGATAAGAAAGAGCAATTCTTTGTCATGATGCCCGCTCCCGGGGAGCCGGTTCAAGCCCTGCGTCCCCCGAAAGCGGACATCCAGTCCCCAAGGAAAGACCCAGCAACCCCATATAGGGGCCCTTTGGACAGTGTCCTGGCGCCTATGGCGCCAGGCTCATAAAAGACACAAGTCCTGGCGCCATAGGCGCCAGGCTCATTATGGGAGTGCTTGGGTGCACTTACCTGATGCAGACCATGCTGCAGGATCCCGGCCTCCTTGAGGCCTGAAAGGAACTACTTTACCTGTGGGACTAATTTACCATCCGGGCGTGGTCGGGGAAGGATACATACCTGATTGGAGGAAGGATACATACCTGGAACTTCTTCCAAGGCTATTTAAACCCCACCCGAACAGCCACACGTGCTTCGCGTGGTTCTGCATCTAGCAGCTGGACGCTCACCGTGTCTGCTCCTGCATCCTGACAGCATCGTGGATCACCTGCAAAGGAAGAGAAGAAGAGAACAGAAGAAGGAAAAGTCCTTACCTGCTAAATCCGCATCCCGGAGACATCTCGCCGACAATCCTGAAAAGGAAGACTTTTATTTAAAAGCTCATCGCGTGGATCGCTGCAGCGCCGCATTCCACTCACCTTTACAGGGCGCCTCCATGTTAAGCAGCGATCATCCGGATTCGCAGTCACGCCCCAGCGCCGAGGGAGAAAAAGGCAAGAACAAAAGGTGAGAGAGAGAGAAGGGAATAAGGAAAGCTAAATCTCCATGTTAAGACTTACCTGTTGATTCATTCCCTCTTCATTTCGGGTCCGTGCCGCATCCTGGCATTTCCGGACCCTGGCCCTTAAGGGGAAAAAAGGACATCAGCGTTAATGAGCGAATGAAAAGACATTACCAAAAAACGCTCATTAAAGACTTACCTGATTTCTGCAAGGATTTCACCTCTCATCTCGGGTCGGTGCCTGTACCCCGGCATTCCGTACCCCGGCCCCTATGGGGAAAAAGACACTAGCATTAGTACATTAATGCATGAACACAAGGGGGAACCTCTTATCAAAAAAAACTTACCTGGAAGCCAAGCAAGTTTGGTTCTCACCAATCCGAAAATCCAGTGAAGTAACTGGATACCAACGCGCCTCTGCATCAGAAGCAGGATGGAGAGTTCGTCCTTCCAGACCCTAAGGTGAGGTGCTACGGGGAATCACAGAAGGGTTTCGAGGAGGGTGAGAGGGGAAAGTGGGAGACCGATTGCATTACCCCGCAGACAGTTAATCCCCTATTTTCGCCTACAGAAGGATACTTCTGCGAGCCAGACAAGCCAGATTTGGGGGCCCGGTCCAGTCCGTCTTCCGAACCCTGCGCATCACCTTAGAAGAGGTCACAGCAGCGCGAACCAGGCCAGCGCCTCCGTGGGAGTCAGGTGAGCGTTACATTCTTGTAGTAAACAGTGAAGTCTTTACCAAAGTTCTCAAAAGTAGTTTGTATGAAAGAGAATCATATGTTGGGTCACAAGCTGATTAGGCCTGCAAGTTGGGGAAAGTTTCACCAACTTTCACCGCGAGAGGTAAGATCTCTCAATCGGGTTGGCACAGTACCTTAATATGAAGAAAAGATGCAGCTAAAGACGTTGGTTCCTAGCGGTTCTGCAGCATTGGATCGTTCATGGATTCACATGCTTAGAATGTTCCCCGTCGACAGACTGGGAACCCTCGCTACACTTATAAAGCCGTTTCCCATAGGAAAACTTTCGACACTTTTGTGTCCTAATTATGTCGTTTTTGGGGCCGCCCACGCATGCCCCACTAGGACGTAGCGGTATAAATGCCCCTCCCCCCGTGGCTCCCTTCAGATTTCAACCGTCTCCAAAGTAGTGGGAGCACCTCGTGTAGTCTATTTTGTGCTGTTGGAGTTTTGTACTGATGTCGGGAAAAGCGCTGTTCCGCCCGTGCGCTACGTGCGGGTTGAAGAAAGTGTATGAGGGGGACGGGCATATGGATTGCATATATTGTCTACACCCTCATCATTCGGCAGACAAGTGCGACATATGTAAGGGCTTCTCCCAGAAGATTCTTAGAGATCGAAGTCGGTGACTAGTGGCATGGTTAAACGATGGAGCGGGGGCATACCCGCCTTCGGAGGTAGACTCCACACGCAGCGTGGCCTCAGCGTCAAAATCTTCAGGGGCCCCGCGCCGCTCGACATCGTCGGAACCCCCGGTGAAGAAATCGCGACCGGCGGAGAAGGAATCATCGAGAAGCCATTCTAAGGATTCCTCGTCGAAGAAAGCCTTGTCATCCTCATCTTCGACGAAGAAAGACCAAGTAAAAGTCAAAATCCTCCTCGGGCGATCACCATAGATCGACCTCGAGTCGAGAAGCGTAGGTCAAGTTCGGAAACGGCGGGAACGCCTCAGGGACCTACATGACCACCACCGTCGACGGCAGGGCAGTCGTCGACCCCTTCTCTGCCACTGACACAATTGGTCTCAACTATTCTTGGACCGCAGATGGTGACGACGGGGCCAGCTTTAGCCTCGTCGACGGAGATTCCACAAGAGGCGTGGCGACCAGAAGTATTCAACCCGGTTTTGCCAGAGACCCTACTGCAGCAATAGGCGGCCTTGTCGGTGTCCTCGGGAGATGAGGATGTGAGAGTAGCTGGCCCTGCAGACCTCGGGTTACAAGGAATTACCAGGCCTCCTTCCGGGGGAGCCAGCATTCCAAGGTCTACCCCTCTTCTCAATCCGCAGTCACGCTTGTCGCTGGAGGTTTTATCTACGTCAGACTTTGTTGAAGACACTGGACGAGAGGCTACCTCAAGCAACTCAGGCCAGGTCGGCCATCGACAAACCGTGCCCGTCTCGTCGGCCACCTCAATCAACCCCCCCCCGCAGTGCCAGCGGGTGAAGACCTCTCAGCTGCACGCCACGAGGAGGGAGAACTGATAGATTCAGGCTCGGACAGGAGAACCTTATCGGATGTCTCACTCTCCCCCTCCAGGGATCCAACCTGGGAGTCTGAGGTGGAATTAGAAACCCCGAGAAGCCCGGCTCAGCCGTCTCCCCCGGACGACATTGGGTCATTTCACGCCATGATGGCCAAAGCGTGTACAGAATTCGGGTTGGCCCAGGAACAGGAGAGAAAGGACTGCTTTCTTTTCGACCACATGGGAAAGAGAAGGTGGTCGGTGTTCTCGGTACCCATCCTGGATCATGTGTGGCAGGAGGGGTTACAGACCATGCGTCGCCCTTTCTCGGAACCGGCAATAAAAGGTCGCCTGGAGAAAATATTTAAGGCCCCAGAAGCTACCCCCAAGTGTCTGTCCTCCCAACCAACCTCTGACTCGGTGATGTCAGCGGCGGCGTGAGAAAGGCGAGGGTCCAGCACAAGTGCACGACCCCCCTGGAAAGTGAGGCCAGAAGACAGGATGCCTTTGGCAAAAAAGTGCTGTCGGTAGGAGCAACCACAGTGAAAGCGGCCAACTCTCTGGCTATAGTAGCCAGATACGACAGAGATGTGGCATCGAATGGCACCTATGTTGGAGCATCTTCCGGAAGAACATCGTAAGGCGGCGATGTTACTCGTCAGGGAAGGTGACGAGGCCTCCAATCATGCCATAAACATTGCGGTGGACCTCGCAGAATCTGGGTTTAAACAGGTGAATAACGGTGTGGTTCTACAAAGGCAAGCATGACTAAAATGCACCAACTTTAGACCAGAGGTGCAATACAAGGTGCAGGATATGCCCTTTGAGGGAGACCTTCTGTTTGGCGAAGGTGGACGAGGCCCTGAAGGGCTTGAAGGAGGACTCGGACACAGCGCGTTCCTTGGGTGCCCTCCAGAGTGGTCGAAGTTTCAGGTCTCAGCATGCGGGCGAGATACAAATGGGAAGAGCAGTCTTACGCCATCTGTTTCAATAAGGTAAACCCTTTTCAGGAAGGGTCTGTACTTATTTTAGCATATGTATATATGGACGTATATATGTTTCTGATGTTTGTTAATCTGCTTAGAATCACATGCTGTGCAAAGGACCGACATCCAGTGGTCACTGCGGAGTATTGCATTTTGTTTTTCGTAGTCGAAAAGGGGACGTCGACAAGGTGTGTCTGTAACACTATCCCTATAGTGACGTGCGTTGTACCCACAATCCCTCACGCGTCGAGGTCCCTCAGATTGTTTTTTTCCGCCCAGATACTGGTCGCCTTTACGCGGAGCTCCTCGAGAGACATTGCAGATTTCATCTCCTCGACCTTTGGTCGTTTTCCTATATAATATAAAACATATCGATCCTCCCCTCGACGCTGTTGGAAGCTTCTCCGCCGAGCAAGATCTTCGACGGAGGGGATGAGCGGAGGAGATCCTTCGGCGTTGCCGAACACGTGGCCTGGCCTCGCAGGCCAAATACAGTAGGGAGAGTGGGGGTCGTGGGACATCTCTAATTCTTTTCTGAGAATGCCTTTCCTTTTCCCCTTCCTTTCCCTTGGGGTGGTTATCACGTTTTATTGCCTCAGCTATGGAGAGGACACCCTTTAGGTTTTGCCCGCTTTGCAAGGGCAAGTTTACTTGGAAGGACAAGCATTCACGGTGTAACCACTGCTTGCCCCTCGATCACAAGGAGGAGGGTTGCACGGCTTGTCGGCTTCTTAAACCGAAGACTCTAAAAGACCGTAGGGTCAAAAGGTGGGCGGCCTACGCTATGTCGAAGGCCGACGCCCCACCCACCGTCGCTACCTCCGACAGTGACGAGGAATGTGATACCACGACCTCCGCTACGGAAGTCGAAAACCCCCCTAGAGAGCGCACACGCGCTTCGTCGTCTCTCCCCGGCCCCGACGGGCTCGGCTCACGCCCTGCTTATGGGGATGAACACCCCGGCGACACTGACGCACACAAGACCACACATAAGCACACAACCCATGGCTCTTCTTTGCCGAAGGCAAAGAGAGCATCAGCGCCCAAGGAGACGCAGGTTTCACCGGCGGCCTCCTCGGACCGTTCGGGTTCGAAGCCCCTCTCGCAACCGCAGCCGCGACCAGCGACTGGGCTTTCGGCAAAGAAGGGCGCCGCCCCCAAATCATCGGCCGGAGCGCATCAGCAGAAAGCGCATGCCGCCGTAGAGCGTTCGACACCCATAACGTCGAAACCACAGCTACCCGCGGACAAACGAGTCGCTGAGAGCTTGGCGAGGATCGTGGTAGCCGACGCCCAAAAGCGTACGCCGAAAGACACGTCGAGCGCTACGCAAAGGTCGAAAGACACACCGGAAGGCTTTTCGGATGGCGACGGGACACTTTCCTCGACGCTATGGGAGAGATCGAGCCGTGTTCAGCTACAAGACACGTCGATCCCTACCCTTTCAAATGGTACCCCCACAACTGGGAGCGGTACCAACGGAGCTTGGATTGTCGCGCCAACCTTACCAGACAACTGGCAGGAGGCACAACTCCTGCAGTGACTTTCTACTTGCACCCCCATCTTGGGCCAGTAGAAGTGCATGGATTCCCCTTGCTGGTCCAGCAGATTAACAAACATCAGAAGACAATGCATTACTTACCGTAAAAGCATTTCTGATGGTTGTATCTGCTTAGATTCACATGCGCCCACCCTTCCTCCCCGCTCGGATGGAAGGAACATAGACATCTTCTATATTTCTCTCTTTTCTGTACTCACTCACGTCTAGAAGGCTCCCTCAGGGCAGAAAAATACAAACAGAGGGACCTCGACGCGTGAGGGATTGTGGGTACAACGCACGTCACTATAGGGATAGTGTTACAGACACGCCTTGTCGACGTCCCCTTTTCGACTACGAAAAACAAAATGCAATACTCCGCAGTGACCACTGGATGTCGGACCTATGCACAGCATGTGAATCTAAGCAGATACAACCATCAGAAATGCTTTTACGGTAAGTAATGCATTGTCTTCTGATGTTTGTTAATCTGCTTAGAATCAAATGCTGTGCATAGTCCGACATCCAGTGGTCACTGCGGAGTATTGCATTTTGTTTTTCGTAGTCGAAAAGGACGTCAACAAGGCGTGTCTGTAACACTATCCCTATAGTGACGTGCGTTGTACCCACAATCCCTCAAGCGTCGAGGTCCCTCAGATTGTTTTTTTCCGCCCAGTTATTGGTCGCCTCTATGCGGAGCTCCTCGAGAGACATTGCAAAATGATTTCTTCGACCCTTGGTCGTTTATTATTATTAATATCTAACACATAGATCCCTCCCTCGACGAAGCTGCAAGCTGTTTCTCCACCGAGCAGGATCTTTGACAGAAGGACGAGCAGAGGAGATCCTTCGGCGTCGCCGAACACGTGGCCTGGCCTCGCCGGCCTTACACAGTAGGGAGAGTGGGGTTGTGTGATCTTTTCTTTTCACTCCGAGAATGCCTTTCTCTTTCCCCTCCCTCTCTTTCGAGGTCGTAATCACACTTCTTGCCCTCAGCTATGGAGAGGACGCCCTTTAGGTTTTGCCCACTTTGCAAAGGCAAATATACCTGGAAGGACAAGCACAAACGGTGCAACCGTTGCTTGCCCCTCGATCACAAGGAGGACGGCTGTGCGGCCTGTAAATTACTTAAGCCCAAAACGATAAAGGACCGCAGGGTCAAAAGGTGGGCGGCCTATGGCATGTCTAGGTCAGATTCCTCGCCCGCTGCCGCCCAATGTGACGAGGACAGTGATTACACGGCCTCCGTAACGGAGGTTGTAGACCTCTCGAGGGAGCGTTCACGCTCCTCTTCGTCCGTCCCCGACAAGCCCAGCTCACGCCCAGTTTATGGGGGATGAACACCCCAGCGACAAGGACGCACACAAGAAATCACCATTAACACATACCCCACGGCACGCATTCGTCAAAGACGAAGGCAGCCATAGCGCCAACGGAGGCGCCGGGCCCACCGGCGTCTTCCGCCGACCGTAAGGGTCGCCAGCCCTTCCCGCGACAGGCGACCGGGCACTCTGGAAATAAGGGCGCTAACCCCAAACCCTCAGGCGGCGACGCGCCTCGTAAGAGTGCGCACGTTGCCAGTAAAGACTCGACGGTACCTAGCGCGACGGCGAGCGATCCCTTGGCAGACTGAATGATCGCCGAAAGCCTCGCACGTATATCTTCTAAGGACGGCCAGAGACGGACGACAAGTGACACGCCAAAAAACGCGCACAAGGCCAAAGAAACGCCGAAGGCGCCGGAAAGTAGGCTGGGACAGCTCCCACCGTCGACGGAAAGCCCTAGCCTGCCAGAACACTTCTCAGAAGGCGAAGGCACCTTATCTTCGACGCTATGGCACAGATCTAGGCGAATACAAGGAGAAGAAACTCCTTTTTCACTTCCAGACTGCTCTGGCCTACCTTAGTGGACCTTAGAGAAGTTCCAGTCCTGTATGGACAAGTTAGACAGATTCATGGCCATTCCAGAAAATAGGACACCTAAAAGACCTAGGGAGGTACTCCTAGAAAGTCCAAGGGCTAAATACCCGAAGTTGTTCTATAGCCCCTTTCAGGAGGATATGAACTCTTACGACCTCACCGAAGAAGACACTCACTTCCAGGAAGGAGAGGAGTTCATTAATGATGAAAACCAACAAGAGGGAGAAGGCTTCCATGAGGACACTAACATAAGTGAGGAAGGGTACGAAGAAGACCCAGGTGAGGGTAACTCAAATCCCTGGCAGTCACCATCAGGGTCTACAGAGCCAGACATTATAGACATCAGGTCTCCTCAGACCACACCAGTTAGGAACCCTTCGCCTGTTGACGATCAGCCCACCTTTAACGCGCTGCTGAGGAAGGCAGCAGCACATTTTGAGGTCGAAACTGGGGAGGTCACCCCAGACACTGACTTTGTGGAAAGGATTATCAAAGAAAAACCCCCCACCAGCCAAACCATTCCAATACTCGCCTCTGTTAAGAGACGAATCAACCCTTCACTGGCCACCCCTGCACTAGTAACAGGGGTTAATCCAAGAATCGAAAAATTGTTCTCAACCTCTCAATCAGACCCACTATATATTAAGGGTCACTCAATCCCGGACTCCTTAGTGGTGACTAACACTAGGAAAAGGGCTGGGGTTCCACTGTCTACCAGCGAGGCACCCCCGGATAAAGAGGGGAAAAAGCTTTATGCCCCAGCCAAAAGAATTACCACCTCAGCAGTGTTCTCAACTAGAATTGCCAATAATAACACATTGCTGGCAAGCTACGCTGATGCGCAATGGGGAAAGTTTAAGCAGGACATCGAGGAAGTCCCTGAACCCCTAAAAACTAGATTGCTGGCTACAGTTAATGAAGGGTCTCTGGTAACCAATGCATCGTTAAGAATACCCTCGATGCAGCGGAAACAGCTGGCCGCTCTTTGGTACAGGGAAATCTTCTGAAGCGCCACGTCTGGCTTCGCAATTCCGGGTTTAAGGCGGAAACGCAAGCGGCGCTCATTAACAAGCCTACTGAAGAGTCTAACCTCTTTGGAAAGGCAGTGGACGACGCACTGGGAAATGCGAAAAAAGAATTTGATACCATAAAGACCTTGGACCAAATCTCAAAGCCCGCTAACAGGCGGGGATTTGGCAACAAGCGTTCTTTTCGTGGCCAACGCCAGCAACAGAATCAACAACTTCAATATTCTGCCAACAACTACCAAAGTAATAGTGGCCAGTACAATCAGAGAGGTCAACAGTGGCAAGGGGGGAGGCCGGGGTTCCACCCTAGAGGCTCCCAAGCCACCAACACCAAGTGACGCGAAGATTCGGGTCCCCTCCCATGCATCGCCGGTCGGGGGCCGGTTAGCCTCCTTTCTTCCAGCATGGGAGGGAATAACATCAGACCGCTGGGTACTATCCACCGTAGCCCGTGGCTACTGTATAGAGTTCAACAGTTCCCCAACATACAGACCCCCGAGGGGACGATGCATGACACCAGAACACCTCGCCATCCTTCTCCAAGAAGTGGACCAGCTACTGGAAAAAGGAGCTATAGAGGTCGTGCCTCTATCTCAGGTAACAGAAGGTATTTATTCAGTCTACTTCCTTGTACCCAAAAAGGATCTAACCATGCGCCCTGTATTAGATCTGCGCCCAGCGAACAAGTTTGTCAAACCCCAAAAGTTTCGTATGGTGACCTTACAGGAAGTGATCCCACTGCTATCACAAGGAGATTACATGACAACACTGGACATGAAAGATGCATACTTTCATATTTTAATGTTGCCAGCGCACAGAAAATACCTCAGGTTCATGATAGAGGGCAAACACTACCAGTTCAGAGTGCTACCCTTCGGCATAGCATCTGCACCAAGGGTATTCACGAAGGTCCTGGCAGTGGCAGCGGCCCACCTGCGCAGGTTATCCATCCCAGTGTACCCTTACCTCGACGACTGGCTCATAACAGGGGATTCCTACGAGACATGCTTCTCAAACACCAAAAAGACTGTAGACCTTTTGTTCCAACTGGGCTTCTCCATCAACGAGAAGAAGTCCAGCTTAGACCCCAGCCAAGTCAAACAATTCCTAGGGGCTCTAATTCGAACAAAGGACGGCCTTGTCTTCCCCTCCAACGAGAGGGTCCATAACATGCTGTTTCAGATCCCCCAATATGTGGCAGGTCGGGAGGTGACGGTGCGCAAAGCGATGCGCTTGCTAGGAATGATAGCGTCATGTATTTATTTGGTACCTCACGCGCGCCTGCGCATAAGCCCAATGCAAGAGTGGCTCAACAGCCAGTGGTGTCAGGCCAGCGGACAATGGGACGATCTAGTGGTGGTCTTGCAGGCCTTGGTTCTCTTGCTACGGTGGTGGACAAAGGAAAACCTGGTAAGAGGGAAACCCTTTGCCACACCCGCAGTGGAAGCCACTCTAACCAAAGACGCATCCCTCACAGGATGGGGGGGCTCACCTATCCCATCAGACTGCTCACGGAGTGTGGACTCCGAGCGTAGCATCCAAGCACATAAACCTACTGGAGCTACTGGCCGTGTTCAAGGCACTAAAATCCTTCCAGGAACACCTACAAGGGAAGACAGTGATGGTCCTTACGAACAGCACCACAGCCATGTATTACCTCAACAAGCAAGGGGGCACCCACTCTCCAGGACTGTCCAAGCTGTCCCAGAATATCTGGAAGTGGGCTCTCAAACACAACATGTTCCTACTGTCGCAACATGTACCAGGGGAACTCAATATGCTAGCAGACGAACTCAGCAGAGACTTCCCTCTGCCCTCAGAGTACGAATGGCAGTTGCACAAAGACATCGTCTTCGGCGTCTTCACACAATGGGATTCCCAGAAATAGACCTGTTCGCAACTCTGGATAACTCACAATGCCAAGATTACGCCTCCAGGTACCCCCAGAACCAATCCAAGGGGAACGGTGTATCGATTCCATGGTCAGGGAAATTTGCTTAAGCCTTTCCCCCGACTCCCCTTCTCAACAAGATTGTGCACAAGATGCACCAGGAACAAGTTACCATGATACTAGTGGCCCCTATGTGGGCCCGGCAGCCATGGTTCGCTCACTTGATGGAGATGTCTCTATCTCCCCCAGTGAAACTTCCCTGCCCGCACAACATGCTGTCACAGGACTCTGCATCCATGCCCTCAGACCATGAATTTAGCAGCCTGGCTCCTGAGATCATAGAATTTGGACACTTACAACTCCCACAGAGATGCATGGACATCCTCAGGGAGGCTAGAAAGCCCAACACTCGTCACTGTTATTCTAGCAAATGGAAGAGATTTGTCATCTGGTGTAGAGGAAGAAGCATCGACCCAGTTGACTGCTCCCCCACGCACATTGTCCTGTACCTGACCCATTTACTGGACTCAGGTCTAGTGTTCAATTCCATTAAAGTCCACCTAGCGGCACTTTCTCCAGCAGGTGTTCTGGCATGGATTCACATGCTCATGAATATTCCCCGTCAGGCTGGGAATCCTCGGTAAAGAAAAAACCAGTATCAGTTTCGTTTCGGATCTGTCTTTCGTAGTAATAACCAATCACTGGTCTCTGCGTCATACTGACCACAGCCAATGACTGCCCTCTACCTAAGCACCGCCTCTGGCAGCCATCTTCAGATTTTTACCGCACGTTCATGTGTTGGGATCCTCGTGCTATTGCTCTCGAGCGTTAGTGCTATTTTTTTCACGTTTTCTCTCAAAAACTTCATTTTTTCGGTCTAAAGAGCCTCAAGCTCCACCGACTCTCCATCCGATCAACGGGGACCCGTGTCGGATTCGTCTGCGCCCCTCAAGGGTGAAGATTTCGTCGAGCTACGCTTTTGGAGGACTCCAGAAGTTTCTCAGGCCCGGTCATGGCCCAGGAGAAGGGAAGCTCGACGCCCGGAAAGCTGTTCAGGGTCTGCCCTGGATGCCAGCTGCAGAACGTCTTCAAGGAGGACGAACACTCTTTTTGTCTTTACTGCCTACATGAGGACAAGACGCAAGTGGAGAAGGACTGTGCGTTTTGCGGCAACATGTCGGAGCGGACCATGAAGGACCGCCATCAACGTCTCGCCAACTGGCTGGAAGGGAAGAGCCCGTCCGGCGAGAAGAAGAGGAAGAAATCCGAGCGGTCTTCTAAGACCTTTGAGGACGCCCCGGCGACGGGGGTCCAACATAAGGCCAAGCACTGCGAGTCCGCTGGCACCGGGAGCGCCGAACGGTCGGGCTCTACGGGCGCCAGGCTGGGCGCACCCTCCCCGGCACCATCAACCACGAGCCAACGCTCTGGGTCGGGTAAGAGGAAGGCCGAGCACCCGGCGAGGCTCCTAGAGAGGCCCCGGTCGAGCTCAAAGGCGGAGGGGGAGCGAGGCACTGTCCCCCCCCTCAAGGATAAGGCGGTGAGCGCACCTAAGGTGGTGAAGGCCTTAATCCATCCGGCCAAGCCCTCTATCGAGTCTGTCGCGGCGGCCCTGGCTCAGCCTGTGGAGGCTACGCCAGTGGTGGCGACCTCGGGGCTCAGAGTCTCCCTGCCACCTCGGAGGGAGTCCTCTTTTGTGCCCATCGATAGGACCCCCGTGAAATCCCCCGTGGGG
Source organism: Ambystoma mexicanum (assembly GCF_040938575.1). Lineage (NCBI taxonomy): Eukaryota > Metazoa > Chordata > Amphibia > Caudata > Ambystomatidae > Ambystoma > Ambystoma mexicanum. Next base: position 1,108,982,595 of record NC_090929.1, on the reverse strand, counting down.
AAGAAAAAGGGGGGGGCAGGGCGTCGTCGTAGATTCGGCCTCAACCTCTGAGGAGGAGCTGGGCGAAGTCTTAAGCCTCGGCGTGGAAGAAGACCGGCCCGTCGGGATGGATCCCAACGCAGGTGACGACATCGTCGAGGGTACCGACGGGGCCCCTGATCGCCCGTCGGATTCCCCTCTGCCAGCGCCGCGAGACAGCTCGGCGGCCATTTTGTTGGCTATACAGTCCTTATGCTCAGAGATAAGGACGAGACTACCGTTGCCGACGGAACCTCTCCCGTCGGGGGACCCAGAACCGGGACCTTCTGGGGTTCCCCCTACCAAGAAAAGAAGGATCCACCCTCCTCCTCCTTTTCAGCCGTCGCGCCCCTTCCAGCCCTCCTCCCCGTCCACCCGAGGGGATGATACGGGGACTGACACGGCAGCGACGGGTACGGACGACGAGGTATACGACGAGGATGTACCGTCGTCGCCTCCCACCAGGGCTTCTCCGCCCGACGAGATTGGATCGTTCCACTCCATGATCGCCAGGGCATCCGAGCTTTTCCAACTCTGCCCTGAGGAGAAGAAGGAGGAAGGTTTCCTTTATCAGCGGCGCGAGGCCAAGAGGAAGACGGTCCTCGCAGTGCCTCTATTGGACGACATTTGGGATGAGGGCCTCACCCTCCTCAAGAACCCTTCCACGACGCCAGCTAGAAGAGACCGGTACGAGAAAAAGTACCGGGTCCCGGACACGGCCCCCCTGTGCCTCCGGGCGCAGCCTACCCCGGACTCCGTCTCCGCGGCGGCCAGGAAAAAAGCAGGGGGGGGTGCGGCCTCCACATCGACTTCCCCACCGGACGGCGAGGGAAAGAAATTGGACGCTATGGGACGCAGAGTCATCTCGTCTGCAGCGACGACGATTAAAGCTGCCAACGCCTTGGCTATCGTGGCCCGATACGACAGGGAGCTCTGGTACAAACTGGCTCCCCTGCTGGACTTCTTGCCGGACGACAAGAGGGCAGAGGCCCTGGAGATCCTGCAGGAAGGTGAGGTGGCTTCGGACCACGCCATTACCGTTGCGACGGACATCGCCGACACTGGGTTCCGCCAGTTGGGCAACGGCGTTTGCCTTAGGCGGCGTGGATGGCTCAAGGCTACGGACTTCCGTCAAGACGTTCAGACCAGAGTCCTGGACATGCCCTTCGATGGTAACAACCTGTTTGGGAAAACAGTTGATGATTCCCTTCAGGCCATTAAAGCGGACACCGAGACGGCCCGGGCCCTTGGAGTTCTGCAACAACGACGGACGCCCTTTCGGAGCAGCAGAGGCAAGGGCGCCTCCAAAGGTTCCGGCGGCGGTTTCTCCTCCTACCGTCAAGCGGCCCGCTCGTCGTCTCAGGAGGCCTACAGAGGACGAGGCAAGTCTGGCGGTCCCCGCCGTCGTCGCCAAGGACAAGGCGGCAAAGCCTCGTCGAAGCAGGATTGAACCGGCCGTGGGGTCGGGCCCCCACCGAAGCACCCCGGTGGGAGGCCAGCTGGCGAGCTTCGTCAGCGTGTGGGAGTCCATCTCCACCGACCGTTGGGTGCTGGACGCCTTGGCCCGGGGCCACGCGCTCGAGTTTCAAAGAAAGTGTCCGCGCGTCCCCCCCGTGGCCAGGAAAGAACTTCACGTCCCTCAACTTCTCCTGGCGATGCTCAGGAAGGGTGCCATTGAACTCGTCCCAAAGAGGCTTCGGGGCTCCGGAGTTTACTCGAGATACTTCCTCGTGAAGAAGAAGACGGGGGGGGGGGGGGGGGGATGGCGCCCCATCCTGGACCTGCGACGTCTGAACAAGTTCATCAAGGCGCAAAAGTTCCGGATGGTCACCCTCCAGCACGTCTTGGGTCAGCTGGAGGAAGGAGACTTCCTGTCGTCGTTGGATTTGGAGGATGCCTACTTCCATATTCCCATCCTGAAGGGGCACCGAAAATTCCTCAGGTTTGTGGTCCAAGGGCATCATTACCAGTTCAAAGCCCTCCCCTTCGGACTACGGTCGGCACCCAGGGCGTTCACCAAGTGCCTCGCACCGGTGGCGTCGCAGCTCGCCGCGAAGGGATCCACGTCTACCCCTACCTGGACGACTGGCTCATCCGAGCCAAGACGAGGGAGCTCGCCATGGTTCACACGGCAAGGACCGTCCAACTTCTCACGGACCTGGGATTCTCCGTGAACTACGCCAAATCCCACCTGGTACCCGCGCAAGACGCTCTGTTTCTGGGAGCGAGGCTCAACACAGTGTCCCTTCTGGCCTCCCCGTCGGAGGAGAGGACCAGGACCATACTGGGCAAGGTGCAGCGGATGTTGGTGGCCGACGCGGCCAAGGTGAGGTCCATCAAGTCCCTCCTCGGAATGATGTCTTCCTGCATCTACCTCATTCCCATGTGCAGGCTCCGGATGCGCCCGTTGCAGGAGTTCCTGGACGCGCGCTGGATCCAAACGACGGGCAGATTCGAGGAAAGGATCACACTCGACGAGAGTTTCCGACGAGCGATCCGGTGGTGGGGCACCCGCGCGCATCTGACGGCGGGCATGGACTTCCAGACCCCAGCCCACCAGGAGACGGTGACCACGGATGCCTCCCTGGAAGGGTGGGGAGCGCACACCGAAAATCTGCACGCAAGAGGCCTTTGGCTCCCGACGGAGAAATCCTTACATATCAACGTCCTGGAGCTCAGTGCAGTGTTTTGGGCCCTCAGGTCCTTCCTTCCGTCCCTCAAGGGCAAGGTGGCGAGGATCTTCACCGACAACACCACCACCATGTTTTACATCAGGAAACAGGGCGGAACCAGGTCCCCAGCACTGTCCAAGGAGGCGCAGGACCTGTGGCATTGGGCAGTCGCCCAAGGGATGTTTCTGGTGCCGTTTCATCTGGCAGGGATAAAAAACACCATCGCCGACTCACTCAGCAGGGAGCTGCGCTCGTGCCACGAGTGGGAACTACGGCAGGATCTAGTGGATCGCCTCTTCCGACGGTGGGGCACACCCCAGATCGACCTGTTCGCGACGGCGACGAACTCCAAGTGCCGGAGGTTCGCCAGCAGGTTTCCCCAGGCGAGGAGCATGGGCGATGCTTTCTCGTTCCCCTGGGAGGGCCTGTTCCTCTACGCGTTCCCTCCTTTGCCACTGCTAATCCGGCTCGTCAACCAGCTCAAGAGGTCACGGTGCAGGATGATCCTCGTCGCACCTGCGTGGCCGAGGCAGATATGGTTCCCGGACCTTCTGGACTTGTCAGCGTCCCCGCCAATCAAGCTGCCGGTGGACGCGGATCTGCTCTCCAGGGAAGGAGGCGCCATCCTCCACCACGACCCGAAATCGCTGAACTTGCAGGCCTGGCACCTGCAGCGCTAGAGTTTGGAGGATATGACATACCGGCCGACTGCAGAGAGGTTCTTGCAAAGGCCAGGGCGTCCTCGACTCTTAAATGCTACGGACACAAATGGAAGAGGTTCTCTGTCTGGTGCCACGCACAGAAGATTAACCCTCTACGGATTACGGCTCCCCAAGTACTGCCGTACCTGCTGACGCTGGCCAAAGCTGGGCTGGCACACGCCTCCATCAAGATTCATCTTGCTGCGATCTCCCGATACACCAGAACCACGGGGCGGACGTCCTTGTGGTCTCATCGTCTGGTGAAAGAGTTCATGAAGGGACTGTTCAGATCGTTCCCGCCGGTGAAGGCTCCGGCCCCGGCGTGGGTGCTCAACGTGGTGCTGACCAAGCTCATGGGACCTCGGTTCGAGCCTCTGCACTCGGCCCCGTTGAAGTTTCTGTCGTGGAAAACAGCGTTTCTTGTGGCCATCACCTCCGCACGACGGGTGGGAGAGATCCAGGCCCTTTCCTGCAAGGCCCCGTACTTGACTTTTCACGACACGAGGGTAGTGCTCAGGACGCACCCCTCCTTCATGCCCAAGGTACCGTCGGACTTCCACCTCAACGAACCCTTGGTGTTGCCTGTATTCTTCCTGTCGCCTTCGTCGCCGGCTGAAAGGACTTTGCACTCGCTGGATGTGGCTAGAGCGCTGAAGTTCTACGTGGACCGCACGAAGTGTTTTCGGAAGACGTCACAACTCTTTGTGAACTTTGGACCTGTCAATCAGGGGAAGGCTCTCTCGAAGGCTTCCATTTCCAGATGGCTCTCCGGCTGTATCATGTACTGTCATCGGTTGGCAAACCGACCGCTGCCTGGCCGTCCGAGAGCCCATTCCACCAGAGCGATCGCAGCTACCACGGCGTTCCTTTCTGGTGTGCCCCTGCTGGACATATGCAGGGCTGCTACGTGGAGGTCGACGCACACCTTCACGAAGTTCTACTGCGTCGATCGGGATTCCAGGGAGGAGTCCAGGGTCGGCCAAGCAGTGCTGCGCAACCTGTTCGCCTGAGGTGAGCCTGGTGGGGAGGTAAGATGCCTAATGTTGAGTTTGATGCAATGCTTAATGTTGAGCCTTTGCCACCTCCCGTGGTTGTGCATGTGTGTACTGCTATGTATTCTTTATTCATGAGCATGTGAATCCATGCCAGACCCCATGCTGGAGAAGGAACAAGTTACTTACCTGTAACTGTTGTTCTCCAGCATGGGTCTGGCATGGATTCACATGCGAACCCTCCTGCCTACCCCTCTGCGGCTCTTCACTTGGTCATACTGCCACTTCATGTGCTTCCAAATCTGAAGATGGCTGCCAGAGGCGGTGCTTAGGTAGAGGGCAGTCATTGGCTGTGGTCAGTATGACGCAGAGACCAGTGATTGGTTATTACTACGAAAGACAGATCAGAAACGAAACTGATACTGGTTTTTTCTTTACCGAGGATTCCCAGCCTGACGACGGGGAATATTCATGAGCATGTGAATCCATGCCAGACCCATGCTGGAGAACAACAGTTACAGGTAAGTAACTTGTTCCTTCTGCATACACCACTTCCCAGCTTAGTGTCGTGATGGAAAGTCCCAGTTATCAAAGCCTTCATGGAGGGAGTAAAGAGAATACACCCTCTGATAGCAAACCCAGCTCCCGGCTGGGACCTGAATGTGGTACTTACCAGACTCCTGGGCTCACCCTTTGAACCCATGCACAAAGCAACTCTTAAAGACCTCACTCTTAAAACCGCTTTCCTAATAGCTATCGCCTCCATTAGGAGAGTAAGTGAACTACAGGCTCTTTCTGTTTTAGACCCCTTTGTAGCAATTCACAAAGATAAAGTGGTTCTACGCACGCACCCAAGGTTTGCACCGAAATTCATCTCACAATTCCATGTAAACCAGTCAATAGAACTACCAACATTCTTTCAAAACCCTTCCAATTCGGGAGAAAAATGTCTGCATACACTTGATGTGCGTAGAGCTGTCATGTTCTACATGGAAAGAACCAGACCACTGAGAAAGACTAATCCGTTTTGTCTCGGTGGCAGCAGGAAGAGAAGGAGATGCAGTTTCATAATCCACTATATCTAGATGGATTGTTCAATGCATCACTCTGTTTCTCTCTTGCTAAGAGAGAACTACCCTTCAAGCCAAGAGCACATTCTACTCGAGGCACTGGGGCATCCATAGCATTCATTGCAAATGTTCCCCTTGAGTCCTTCTGCAAAGCGGCAACCTGGAGTTCTGTGCACACCTTTACAAAACACTGTCTAGATGCACACGCTAGATCTGACTCCCAGGTGGGACAGGCAGTATTAAGACATCTTTTCTCTATTGTTCCTTCTCATAACCCACTGCCAACTCTACTGCTCGCTAGTCTATGCACAGCATGCGATTCTAAGCAGATTAACAAAAATCAGAAGACGATGCATTACTTACCGTAAAAGCATGTCTGATGGTTGTATCTGCTTAGATTCACATGCGCCCACCCTTCCTCCCGGCTCGGATGGAAGGAACATACACCTTTCTAAATCGCTCTTTTCTGTACTCACTCACGTATAGAAGGCTCCCTCAGGGCAGAAAAAATACAAGCAGAGGGACCTCGACGCGTAAGGGATTGTGGGTACAACGCACTTCACTATAGGGATAGTGTTACAGACACGCCTTGTCGACGTCCCCTTTTCGACTACGAAAAACAAAATGCAATACTCCGCAGTGACCACTGGATGTCGGACTATGCACAGCATGTGAATCTAAGCAGATGCAACCATCAGAAATGCTTTTACGGTAAGTAATGCACTGTCATATGTACATAGATATTGATATGTGCATGTACTTTTGTACATTTGCGTATTTATAAGTTGGCAATTTTACGTAAGCATGGTTCGGTATACGTTTGCTTAGGAGGGTGCCGGATTGCATTCACGCCTCCCCTTTTCAGGATCACTGCTGTATATTCTATTCTAAGCATGTGAATCCTTGAAAGATCCAATGCTGGAGAAGGGAATAGTTTCTTACCTGTAACTCCATTTCTCCAGCATTGGTATCTTTCATGGATTCACATGCGCCCGCCGGCCTCCCCGGAATGCAATCTACTTGTATAACTATGTTTTCACCCCATTCTGCTTTGAAGGGGTCGAAATCTGAAGGGAGCTGCGGGGGCGGGGCATTTATACCGCTACGTCCTAGTGGGGCATGCGTGGACGGCCCCAAAAACGACGTAGATAGGACACAAAAGTGTCTGAAGTTTTCCTATGGGAAACGGCTTTGTAAGTGTACCGAGGGTTCCCAGTCTGTCGACAGGGAATATTCTAAGCATGTGAATCCATGAAAGATACCAATGCTGGAGAAATGGAGTTGCAGGTAAGAAACTATTCCCTTCCTGCAGATCTCGCTGTTCCTGGGTCTCAGTCGTGGGGACAAGAGGGAGGACATCGGGGGGGAGGGGGGATTCTTGCACTACACGGGATTGTCGGAAAACGCTGACAAAATGGAGTCACTTCAGTTCGAGTAGCTGTTCATCAAGCACACAAGCTGGTGTCCTCCCCCCTGGTTAATCCTAACCAGCTCCGAGAATGGTTTCCAGGTGGCTTACGAGTTGATTGGTCCCACCAACTCAAAGGAAGAAGTCGTCCTTGAACGGGCTTCTCTGTTGAGGTGAACTTGGCAATTCGGACCTGCAGCAGGGCTTCACCGGGCAAACCAAGGGTCCAGGAGTTACAGCAGCCGTCCTTTTCCAGCTCGTCTTCGGTTCTTTCGTTCCAGTGGTCGACTCTGCCTTTCAGAGACTCGCCTTTTAAACTGTTTTCTCCCATTCATTTCAGCCTAGCTGCCACTCACCCAGCAGGGAGGCTGTCCTTGCCGGACAGTCAGCCAATCACGCCAGAGTGCATTTGGGTCGCCTAAGAGACTAAGCACAGGGAGTTTCGGGCACCTCCCTCACTTCCTGCCCACCCCAGACACTCAGATGCCAGAGGCGGTCTTCAGTCCTGAAGCCCGCCAAAGGCATAGAAACAAAGGGACCAAACCTGGTTTGGCGTACAGAGACTAACAATAGAAGGACCTTTCCAAAAACAAATGGTGAAAAAAGAAGACTGCGACTGGCTTCCGCGTTTTTAGCTACCGGTGTTCGCGGTCGGGAAAAATCATGGTAGTTAGTTGTAAAACCACTGCCACCAGCCATTTCGATAGCAAAGGGTAGCATTTGACTGTTACTTAAATGTTTTTAGACACAGTACACTAGGTAACCCCTCCAGCACTCTATAGGAAGATAGTGTGTTTTGGGTCTAATAATTTAAAAAGACTAGTAAAGTCAGTTTAACCTTACATTCTCTGGGAAACAGTAGTTTATCCCAGAGAAGGTATTTAAACCTTTGGGAAGTCTAAAAAGACATCCCTTTGTCACTGCACTGAGGGTGATGTGTAACACACATGAAAAGATGCCTATGGAGTTATCTTAAAACTCCATAACAAAAAGAAATGAACACAGAAAACAGCCAGAATTAAAAAGGTAGCGTCCCAAAGTTCAGCAAAAGAGCTCGGGGTCTCTAAGGTAGAAAGGAATTGGCACATTTTGAGAATTCTCCCTAACCAGGAGGAACAACATTCTGATGAGGATGATGCTCCTTTTGGTCTCCAGTTTGGGACCCCTAATGTACCAGACTGCCTCACCTCGGAGGAGAGTAGGATGCAGGATCTTTGTGATACCTTGCAAATGCAAGTGGTATAGACACTTCTCCAGAGCTGGAGTTCGGCAAACCGGACCCAGGGGAGCATGCCGACTCCTTTTACAGGCGACTTATGTCGAGAGTTGTGGAGTATTTGGGCTGGTCTAGACCTCCTGCTCATTATGATCAGGATGATCTCACTGACATTTTGGATCAGGGTCCCCCTATGGATACGATATTGCCATGTCATGTGGCTCTGTAGAACAGGGTGGCCAGAAATTTGGGAAACACCAGAGACTAATCCGGCAGTTAACGAGCCTCTGACAAGAAAATGCTGCCCCTCCATTAGCGACCCCAGCTATCTGTCTTCTCACCCCACTCCTGAGAGTCTGGTGGTCCAAGCAGCCACGGATACCTCGAAACAGGCTGCGTACCCTACCATCCCTCCAGATAGGGATGATATGCATGTGGATGGATGGGCGCGCAAGGTATTTTCAGCTGGGAGTGTGGCGTTGAAATCGGCCAACTCTGCTTGTGACTTGGCAAGATTTTCATACACTCTGTGGGAGTGCATATCTATGGCGGCTGAGCATATTCCCAAAGGGGAAGAAAGGGGGGGGGGCTTCTTGGCTATTAAGGACGGCAAGGAAGCCATGTGTGAACCCCTACAGTTTGGGTTGGATGTTGCACACCGTGTCAGCTGGTCCATGGCTACGAGCACCGTGATACGTAGATTTGCGTGGTTGCGGAAGTCTGGTTTTGCACCGAATGTGCACACTAGACTTCTGAACATGCCCTTTGACGGGTCTCATCTTTTTTGGCAGCAAGGCTGACGAGAGCCTTAAGAAGCTGCAGACCTCTAAAGCAGCCGCAAAGTCTTTGGGTGCTGCTGTTCGGCAGCCTCAGCCTTGGAGGGGTAGATCTTTTCACTACTCCTCATTTGGAAGGGCGATAGGAATGGCTAGTCAAAGAGGCCAATGTAAATTAACTCGTGGTGGACGAGGTAGAGGTGCCAAGCCCGCTCAAGCAGCAGCCTCTTTACCATCCGGTTCTGCTACAGCCGCTTTAAAACTACTCTGGGGCCTTCTGTCACAGCTCACCTGTGGGGGGCAAGCTCTCAGCATCTAGAAAAATGTTGAACCATTACTTCGGATGCTTGGGCTCTGGAGCAAATAGCCCAAGGGTACTGCCTTCCTTTCAACAGAAGCCTCACACCAATCCACCGGGATAACACTCATTGAGGATTCCAGATCCGCTCCTTGTGCAGGAAATATTAACCCTGCTAGAGAAAGGCGCTATAGAACCAGTGCCTGTAGCGGAGAGGAACAAGGGATGGTACTCCCCTTATTTTTGATTCCCAAAATGGATGGGGGACTGATACCCATCTTCGACTTGAGAAATTTGAACAAGTTCCTCAGGAAGGACAAATTCAAGATGGTAAATCTTTATCAGATCCTTCAGGCCCTCCAACTTCAGGATTGGTTGGTGTCATTGGACCTTCGGGGTGCTTATTTTCATGTGCCGATCCATCTCAAGCACAGTAAATACTTGAGGTGTTTGAGTCCTGCCATTCGGATTGACCTCCACACCGAGGGTATTCACCAAACAGATGGTGGTTGTGGCAGCATGTTAGGCAGAATTGCAGGCAGTACCCTCTGGGAACACCACACACAATTAGGACTAAAGGTATAAGCAAAAACCAACCTTTGGTATAAGTCTGTACCACACACTTTTGGTAGCGAGCTGAGCAGCCAGGCTTATCTCAAGAGGGAATGTGAGCAGTAGAAGTTACACAGAAGTATCACAATCACAGTGGTTCAAGTAGACACTTACACTCAAGGTTTCTTGGTAAAAAATACTTAAACCTTTATTTACAGTCATTTAGAAAACTTTCACTAGTAGAATCAACTCAATATTAAACACCAATATACTACAGTAACAAACTCTTAAGTTATAAAGACAGTTTGGGCTCCCCTGAAAAAGGAGCCAAATAGCGCTTCAATATTTCTAAATAGGAATAAAAAGCATAGGTTTGTACAAAGGGGTAGAAAACACTTCTTTTAGGTAATGCAAAGGTTCAATGTACCAGGAGGGTCAATTCAATAGGCCAGGCCAAAGTCAATAGTCTAGTGTTCTTGGATAGGATAGCACAGTTATGGTACAATTGGAGAAGTCTTTGTAAAAGGTTTTAGAAGTAGTTCAGATGAAAAAGCAAGATATGTCGGGTCACAAGCTGATTAGGCCTGCGAGTTGGGAAAGTTTCACGAACTTCCACCGTGAGAGTTGGGATCTCTCAACCATATGACACAGTACCTTTAAAGTGGAGCAAAAAGATGCAGCTGAAGACGTTGGTTCATGGCAGGTCTTGCAGATCTCTTTTCCTGATCCTCAGTCGTGGGGACAAGAGGGAGGACGTTGGGAACTCCTGCATTGCACAGGATCGTCGTCGTCCGAGCAAACAATGGCGTCACTTCAACTCAAGTAGCTGTGACTTCCAAACACAAACTGGTATTCTTCCCCCTTGTTAACCTTAACCAGCTCCGAGAATGGTATCCAGGCGTTTGCTGAGTTTATTGGTCCCACCAACTCAAAGGAAGAAGCCGTCCTTGAAGGAGCTTCTCTTTCGAGGGAGTTTCAGGCAATTCGGACCTGCAGCAAGGCTTCACCGGGCAAACCAACGGGCCAGCAGTTACAGCAGTCGTCTTCCTTCAGCTCGTCTTTGGTTCTTGCGTTCCAGTGGCCGACTCTGCCTTCTAGTCCTGGAGACTTGCCTTATGAAACGGTTTTCTCCCCTTCATTCCAGCCTAGCTTCCACTCACCCAGCAGGGTGGCTGTCCTTGCCGGACAGTCAGCCAGCCAATCGCGCCAGAGAGCATTTGGGTCTCCTAGGAGACCAAGCACAGGGAGTTTCGGGCACCTCCCTCACTTCCTGCCCATCCCAGACACTCAGACGCCAGGGGCAGACTTCAGTCCTGAAACCCACCAAAGGCTCACCAACAAAGGGACCAAACCTGGTTTGGTGCGCAGAGTTAAACACAAGAAGGACCTTTCCACAAAGAAACGCTGAAAAAAAGATGACCGGAGTCTGTTTTTACAGACTGGTCTTGGTCGTCATATTGAAAAACATGGCTACCCCGATTTTTAGCTACCGGTGTTCACGGTTGGGAAAAATCATGGTAGTTTGTTATAAAACCACTGCCACCAGCCGTTTCGAAATGAAAGGGTAGCATTTGACTGTTACAAGAGTGTTTAGACACGGGATACTGAGTAACCCCTTCAGCACTCCATTATAAAATGGTGTGTGCTGGGTCTATGAATTTAAAGACTCGTAAAGTCAATTTAACTTTACATTCTCCAGCATGGGGTCTGGCATGGATTCACATGCTCATGAATATTCCCCGTCAGGCTGGGAATCCTCGGTAAAGAAAAATCAGTATCAGTTTCGTTTCTGATCTTTCTTTCGTAGTAGTAACCAATCACTGATCTCTGCGTCATACTGACCACAGCCAAAGACTGCCCTCTCCCTAAGCCCCACCTCTGGCAGCCATCTTCAGATTTTTACCGCACGTTCAAGTGTTGGGATCCTCGTGCTATTGCTCTCGAGCGTTAGTGCTTTTTTTCGCGCTTTTTCTTAGGAAAATTTTCTCTTTTTCGGTCAAAAGAGCCTCAAGCTCCACCGTTTCTTTATCCGATCAACGGGGACCCGTGTCGGATTCTTCTACGCCCCTCAAGGGTGAAGATTTCGTCGAGCCACGCTTTTGGAGGACTCCAGAAGTTTCTCAGGCCCTTCTCGAGCATGGTCTGCCCTGGATGCCAGCTTCAGAATGTCTTTAAGGAGGACGAACACTCCCTTTGCCTTTACTGCCTGCATGAAGACAAGACACACGTGGAGAAGGACTGCGTTTTGCGGCAATATGTCGGAGCGGACCATGAAGGACCACCATCAGCGTCTCGCCAACTGGCTGGAAGGAAAGAGCCCGTCAGGCAAGAAGAAGAAGAAGTCGTCCGAGCGGTCTTCTAAGACCTTTGAGGGCGCCCCGGTGACGGGGGTCCAACAGAAGGCCAAGCACCGCGAGTCCGCTGGCACCGGGAGCGCCGAACGGTCGGGCTCTACGGGCGCCAGGCAGGGCGCATCCTTCCCTGGCGCCATCAACCACGAGCCAACGCTCTGGCTCGGGTAAGAGGAAGGCCGAGCACCCGGCGAAGCTCCTGGAGAGACCCCGGTCGTGCTCGAAGGCCCCATCGGAGGGGGAGCGAGGTGGTGACCCTCCCCCCAAGGAGAAGGCGGTGAGCGCACCTAAGGTGGTGAAAGCCTTGATCCATCCGGCCAAGGCCTCTATCGAGACAGTCGCGGCGGCCCTGCCTCAGCCTGTGGAGGCTACACCAGTGGTGGCGACCTCAGGGCCCAGAATCTCCCTGCCACCGCGGAAGCAGTCCTCTTTCATGCCCATCGACAGGACCCCCGTGAAACCTCCGACGGAGAAGAAAAAGGGGGGGCAGGAGGTTGTCGTGGATTCGGCCTCAACCTCTGAGGAGGAGCTGATCGAAGTCTTAGGCCACGGCGCTGGCGTGGAAGAAGACCATCCTGTCGGGAGAGACCCCGACGTGGGAGACGACGAGAACGTCGAGGGTGCCGACGGGGCTCCTGATCGCCCGTCGGAACCCCCTCAACCAGTGCCGCAAGACAACTCGGCGGCCATTTTGTTGGCTATACAGTCCTTTTGCTCGGAGATAAGTACGAGACTGCCGTTACCACCAACGGAGGAACCGCTCCCGATGGGGGACCCGGAGCCAGGCCCTTCTGGGAGCCCTCCTCTTAAAAGGAGGAGGATTCATCCTCCACCTCCTTTTCAACCATCGCGCCCTGCTCAGCCCTCCTCCCCGTCCACGACACGTGGGGATGATATGGGGACTGACACGGCCGCGACGGGTACAGACGACAAGGTTTACGACGAGGATCTGCCGTCGTCGCCTCCCACCCGGGCTTCCCCGCCCGACGAAATTGGATCGTTTCACGCCATGATCGCCAGGGCATCCGAGCTTTTCCCGCTCTGCCCGGAAGAGAAGAAGGAAGGTTTCCTTTATCAACGGCGCGAGACCAAGAGGAAGACTTTCCTCGCTGTACCTCTACTGGACGAGATCTGGGATGAGGGTCTCTCCCTCCTCAAGAACCCATCCACAAAGCCAGCTAGAAGGGATCGGTACGAGAAGTACCGGGTCCCGGACGCAGCCCCCTTGTGCCTTTAGGCACAGCCGACCCCGTACTCGGTCGTCTCTGCGACGGCCAGGAAGAAAGCGGGGGGGGGCGCGGCCTCTACGTCAACCTCCCCGCCGGACGGCGAGGGAAAGAAATTGGACACAATGGGAAGCAGTCATCTCATCGGCAGCGACAACGATTAAGGCTGCCAACGCCTTGGCTATCGTAGCCCGCTACGACAGGGAGTTGTGGTACAAACTCGCCCCCCTTCTGGACTTCCTACCAGACGACAAGAGGGCGGAGGCCCTAGAGATCTTGCAGGAAGGAGAAGTGGCGTCGGACCACGCCATTAATATAGCGACGGACATCGCTGACACTGGATTTCGCCAGTTGGGCAACGGCGTGTGCCTTAGGCGGCCTGGATGGCTTAAGGCTACTGACTTCCCTCAGGACGTGCAGACCAGAGTCTTGGACATGCCGTTCGACAGGAGCAACCTGTTTGGGAAAACAGTGGACGATTCCCTACAAGCCATCAAGGCGGAGACGGCCCGGGCTCTTGGTGTTCTCCAGCAACGACGGCCGCCCTTTCGGAGCGGCGGAGGCAAACAGGGTGCCTCCAAAGGTTCCAGCGGCGGATTTTCCACCTATCGTCAAGCGGCCAGTTCGTCGTCACAGGAAGCCTACATTGGACGAGGCAAGTCGGGCGAACCCCGCCGTCGTCGCCAAGGAGGACAAGGCGGCAAAGCCTCGTCGAAGCAGGACTGAACCGGCCGTGGGGTCGGGCCCCCACCGAAGCACCCCGGTGGGAGGCCGGCTGGTGAGCTTCGTCAGCGTGTGGGAGTCCATCTCCCCCGACCGTTGGGTGCTGGACGCCGTGGCTCAGGGTCACGCGCTCGAGTTTCTAAAGAGGTGCCCGCGCGTCCCCCTGTGGCCAGGAAGGAACATCACGTCCCTCAACTTCTATTGGAGGTAAGGGCGATGCTCAGGAAGGGCGCCATCGAGCTCGCCCCAAAGAGGCTTCGGGGCTCCGGGGCTCAGGAGTTTACTCAAGATACTTCCTCGTGAAGAAGAAGACGGGAGGATGACGTCCCATCCTGGACCTACGACGACTGAACAAATTCATCAAGGCACAGAAGTTCCGGATGGTCACCCTCCAACACGTCCTGGATCAACTGGAGGAGGGCGATTTCCTGTCGTCGTTGGATTTGGAGGATGCCTACTTCCATATCCCCATCCTAAAGGGACACCGAAAGTTTCTCCGGTTCGTGGTCCAAGGGCGTCCCTACCAGTTCAGAGCCCTTCCCTTCGGATTGAGGTCGGCACCCAGGGTTTTCACCAAGTGCCTTGCACCGGTGGCGGCGCGGCTGCGCCTAGACGGGATCCACGTCTACCCCTACCTGGATGACTGGCTCATCCGAGCAAAGACGAAGGAGCTTGCCGTGGAGCACACGGCAAGGACCGTCCAACTACTCGTGGACCTGGGATTCTCCATAAACTACGCCAAGTCCCACCTGGTGCCCGCGCAAGACGCACTGTTTCTGGGAGCGAAGCTCGACACAGTGTTGCTTCTGGCCTCTCCGTCGGAGGAAAGGACGAGGGCCATCTTGGGCAAGGTGCAGCGGATGCTGGTTGCGGACGCGGCCAGGGTGAGGTCCATCAAGTCCCTCCTCGGAATGATGTCTTCTTGCATTTATCTCATCCGCCTATGCAGGCTCCGGATGCGCCCGTTGCAGGAGTTCCTGGACGCGCGCTGGATCCAGACGACGGGCAGCTTCGAGGAGAGGATCACACTCGGCGAGAGTTTCCGACGAGCGATCCGGTGGTGGGGCACCCGCGCGCATCTGACGGCGGGCATGGACTTCCAGACCCCCGGCCACCAGGAGACAGTGACCACGGATGCCTCCCTGGAAGGGTGGGGAGCGCACACCGAAAATCTGCACGCGAGAGGCCTTTGGCTTCCGACGGAGAAGTCCCTCCATATCAACGTCCTGGAGCTCTGTGCAGTGTTTTGGGCCCTCAGGTCCTTTCTTCCGTCCCTAAAGGGCAAGGTGGTGAGGATCTTCACCGACAACACCACCACCATGTTCTACATCAGGAAGCAGGGCGGTACCAGATCCCCAGCCCTGTCCAAGGAGGCGCAGGATCTGTGGCATTGGGCCGTCGCCCAAGGGATGTTTCTGGTGCCGTTTCATCTGGCAGGAATAAAAAACACCATCGCTGACTCGCTCAGCAGAGAGCTGCGCTCGTGCCACGAGTGGGAACAACGACATGATCTAGTGGACCGCCTCTTCCGACGGTGGGGCACACCCCAGATCGATCTGTTCGCGACGGCGACGAACTCCAAGTGCCGGAGGTTCGCCTGCAGGTTTCCCCAGCCGAGGAGCATGGGCGATGCTTTCTCGTCCCCCTGAGAGGGCCTGTTTCTATACGCGTTCCCTCCATTGCCGTTGCTGATCCGGCTCATCAACCAGCTCAAGAGGTCACGGTGCAGGATGATCCTCGTCGCACCTGCGTGGCCGAGGCAGATATGGTTCTCGGACCTTCTGGACTTGTCAGCGTCCCCGTCAATCAAGCTGCCAGTGGACGCGGATATTCTCTCCAGGGAAGGAGGCGCCATCCTCCATCACGACCCGAAGTCGCTGAACTTGCAGGCCTGGCTCCTGCAGCGTTAGAGTTTGGAGGCTACGACATACCGGTCGACTGCAGAGAGGTTCTTGCAAAGGCCAGGGCGTCCTCAACTCTTAAATGCTATGGACACAAATGGAAGAGGATCTCTGTCTGGTGCCACGCACAGAAGATTAACCCTCTACGGATTACAGTTCCCCAGGTCCTGCCGTACCTACTGACGCTGGCCAAGGCTGGACTGGCGCAAGCGTCCATCAAGATTAATCTTGCTGCGATCTCCCGATGCACCAGAACCACGGGGCGGACGTCTTTGTGGTCTCATCGTCTGGTGAAAGAATTCATGAAGGGACTGTTCAGATCGTTCCCGCCGGTGAAGGCTCCGGCCCCGGCGTGGGAGCTCAACGTGGTGCTGTCCAAGCTCATGGGACCTCCGTTCGAGCCTCTGCACTCGGCTCCGTTGAAGTTCTTGTCGTGGAAAACAGCGTTTCTTGTGGCCAACACCTCCGCACGACGGGTGGGAGAGATCCAGGCCCTTTCCTGCAAGCCCCCGTACTTGACTTTTCACGACATGAGGGTAGTGCTCAGGACGCACCCCTCCTTCATGCCCAAGGTGCCGTAGGACTTCCACCTCAACGAACCCTTGGTGTTGCCTGTTTTCTTCCCGTCGCCTTCGTCGCCGGCTGAAAGGACTTTGCACTCGCTGGATGTGGCTAGAGCGCTGAAGTTCTACATGGACCGCACAAAGTGTTTTCGGAAGACGTCACAACTTTTTGTGAACTTTGGACCTGTCAATCAGGGGAAGGCTCTATCGAAGGCCTCCATTTCCAGATGGCCCTCCGGCCGTATCATGTACTGTCATCGGTTGGCAAACCGACTGCTGCCTGGCCGTCCGAGAGCCCATTCCACCAGAGCGATCGCAGCTACCACGGCGTTCCTATCTGGTGTGCCCTTGCTGGACATCTGCAGGGCTGCTACGTGGAGGTCGACGCACACCTTCACGAAATTCTACTACGTCGAACGGGATTCCAGGGAGGAGTCCAGGGCCGGCCAAGCAGTGCTGCGCAACCTGTTCGACTAAGGTGAGCCTGGAGAGGAGGTAAGAATTGCTTAATGTTGAGTTTTGGATATAATGCTTAATGTTGAGCCTTTTCCACCTCCAGTGGTTGTGCATGTGTGTACTGCTATGTATTCTTTTATTCATGAGCATGTGAATCCATGCCAGACCCCATGCTGGAGAAGGAACAAGTTACTTACCTGTAACTGTTGTTCTCCAGCATGGGTCTGGCATGGATTCACATGCGAACCCTCCCGCCTACCCCTCTGCGGCTCTTCACTTGGTCATACTGCCACTTCACGTGCTACCAAATCTGAAGATGGCTGCCAGAGGCGGGGCTTAGGGAGAGGGCAGTCATTGCTGTGATCAGTATGACGCAGAGATCAGTGATTGGTTACTACTACGAAAGACAGATCAGAAACGAAACTGATACTGATTTTTCTTTACCGAGGATTCCCAGCCTGACGGGGAATATTCATGAGCACGTGAATCCATGCCAGACCCATGCTGGAGAACAACAGTTACAGGTAAGTAACTTGTTCCTTCTCTGGGGAACAGTAGCTCATCCAAGAGAAGTTATTGAAACCTTGGGGAGTTCAAAGGGCACCCCTATGCTACTGCACTGAAGGTGCTGTGTGACACAACAATAAAAAGATGATGCTTTATGGGGTTTGGTAAAACTCCATAATCAAAGAACACAAGAGTAAAATACACATCAAAATACACGAGTGGGAAAAGGACCCGCACTCGCTCCAAGGGGAAAAAAAACAAGTCCTCAAAATCCAGCAAAGTTGCTATGGGTCTCTAAGGTGAAGGGAAATGAGCACATTTCTGAGAATTCTCCCTAACACAGCGCCTCTCAGGAGAGGGGGGAGGGATTCACGTCTACCCCTATCTGGACGATTGGCTGATCAGGGCGAGTTCTCCCGAACAAGCCTTGGCTCATCTCAACGTTATCTGCCACTCCCTTCACAGACTGGGCTTCTCCCTCAATTTGAAGAAGTCCCATATGACACATTCCCAGTGGCTCCAGTACATCAGAGCTGTTTTGGGCACATCCTTGGAAGTGCTCGCCACCCAGGGTGAGGGCTCACAACGTTCTCCAGATGGTAACCAAATTTCAGAGTGCCCAGAGTCTTTCAGCCTGTGAATTCTTGAGGTTGCTCGGCCTCATGGCATCCTGAATTTATCTGATGCCAGAGGCCTGTCTGAGACTGAGATCCCTTCAATGGGCTCTCGGGACTCGGCGGTCCAAGTTATCAGGCAAGATGTCGGATCACCTTCAGATTCCAGTCAGGGTCTCACAGGATGTTCTGTGGTGGGCCGGCGAGGAAAATCTTATGAAGGGGGAACCTTTTTGGCAACCATGGCTGGAGATCACTCTAGTGACGAACGCGTCCCTCACATGGTTGGGAGCTCACGCCAACGATTTGACCATCAGCAGTCGTTGGTCTCCATCGGACTCCAGACTACATCTATCTTATAGAGCTGCAAGCAATCAGGCTAGCACGGCAGGCTTTTCTGCCGTCTGTACGGGGAAAGAATGTCCTGACAACACAGTGGCCATGCATTACCTCAACAAAAGAGGAGCCGTAGGGTTGCTGTCTCTGTGCAGAGAGGCAATGCAGCGCTGGTACTGGGCAATTCAGGATGGAATATCCATAGCGGCTGCTGTTCACCTAGCCGGAGAGGAGAACACAGTGGCAGATGCTCTGAGCAGGCAGAGCGCAGTCTCCCTTGAGTGGGAACTAGCTCAGTAAGTCCTTCGGGAGATCTTCGACCTTTGGGGAACCCCTCAAGTGGATCTGTTTGTGACCTATGCCAACCGGAAGTGCGAGCAGTACTTTTTATTTTTTTTATTTTGTACATAGTTACATGGTAACTTTTACAAAAGATTTCTTCGTGACTTAAAACAGCACGTAGTACCACAAAGGCTACATAAAACATGATTTCTCCATACAGAAGTTCACCTTTACAGCATACATTTTCACTTCATTTTCACATTGATAAGCACATACAGCAATATACAGTTTAAAAGAAGACATTTAAAAGCAGGTTCATTTATCAAAGTACAAGAAAGCTTCTTTTTTTTCCCTCACAAGAAAGCAAAATGCTCTCAATTCTTAGTAAGGGGTCTTAATACGTTAACAACATCCTCTTATTTCACATTAGATTAAAGAGAGCAATAGCGCTTCAGGAACCTAACAGCAGCAAACTGTAGCTTGACCCGTTTACCGTGCATCATGTCTAACCACAGCGGATCCAGGTCCACACAATCAGTGTTTGAAACATACTTGCTGAAGTGACTGATGCATTCATTCCTTAGACCATCACACTGGTTCAGTAGATGCCGCAGAGTCTCTTGAATTTCCCTTTGCTTACAAAATTTGCAAAAGGAGGATCCATCACTCTGTCCACCTCTAATCTCAAGAATTTGTCCCGTACTCAACACGTTAAAGCGAAATCGCATATATTCCTGCCTCCACGTTTTGTCAGGAAATTTAATTTGGTATGGTTCCAATTCCCCCATCTTTTTGCAATCAGTGACAATGTGGTTATATAATTTAAACATTTTGACCTCTTGAACTGTTAAATTCCAGTCAGCATGAAGCAATAGTTTTTTTTACTTTCAAGGGGTTTGCGATAAGCATATCTCTAGGGACCCCCAAGTTGTCCAAAACGTCATTTGCTTCTTCCATCATGTCCCTGAGCTACTTGGATGTGGGAGCACCACTCCTAATACCCCTACCCATAATGTCGTATAAGGTGGCATCTTTGCTGGTTAACAATTTCGTGTATAAGGCCATTCTGCTCCATTCAATAGTACTTCTAATCGAGTGTAGTCCCAGCTCGTATCTTATTGCCGCCAATGGTACATTCTTCGGCAGACATTTTACCATAGATTTTATAATTTTAGATTCATACACAGCCACCTCCTTTCTGCACCATAACGGAGCAAGTTCTAGACGATAGCAGAACTTGGGCACTAATCTATTTTTATACAGGCGGATACATGGTGTTAATGAAAACTTACCATACTTGGTGTCAATTTTACATAATTGGCCTTTCTTTGGGGCAATTTTCGCTTCCAGTAAAGCCCTGAAGTTTACCTTATTCTTATTTCCAAACACGGGGTAGCCCAAGTATCTTATTGCTAACTTTGTGGGTAGTTTCTCGTGATTTAGGAACAGTGCGTTTATTTTGTTTTTTCTTGTGGATCAGACATAGTATCACTGTTGTGGAGTAATTGATTTTAAGAGCATTTGTGAGGATGTATTCTTTAAAAGTGGTTAGAAGTCGTTGAAGGCCTATAGAGGTATGATCATAAAGAGTTACATCATCCGCGTAGGCGGTCCACTGTACCTTGATGCCCTCCACTTAAGGTGACTTTGTGACCACTTTTATGAAACACGCTCCTAAATCAGAAAAATATAAGTTGCATAATGTCGGGGCAGATATACATCCTTGCCTGAGACCATTGTTTACGTTAATTTCATGTGACAGATTTCCCTCCATGCTGGGTCGAACCTTTAATCTGGAGTTGTGATGCATATTATATACAATTGATAAAAGCGAAGCCGGCATCCCAATATTTGCTAATTTGTATCCACTAGATCGAAAGCGGATGTAAGATCAATTGATGCTAAGTATATGGGAAGATTTCCAGGAGTCCAGGCCGCTTTTTGCATAACGTTAATTAGCAAGCCACCTGCATCGGTGCCCACATTCTTTCGAAAACCAAACTGGAGAGGCGACAGTATGTTGTGTTGGTGCATCCAGCACCGAATATGCTCTAGAACAAGGCTAGCAAATATTTTGGAATCGACGTCCAACAGGACTATAGGTCTATAACTAGTGGGCAGGGCCCTGCCCCCTTTCTTAAAGATTGGTATAATGTAGGACATTCTCCAACTATTTGGGAGAAGATGTATCTTTACAATGTCTTTAAGTAAAAGAAATAGTATTTTGGCCCTTAAGTTTGCATTCCCCTTAACCCTGTTGCAGAGCAGATTCGGTCCGGGTGCCCTTGAAGGTGAGCACTTCACAATGTTGTCTTCGATATTTTTTATGCAAAATTAAATATTCCATGTGGCGTTTACGATCACTGGCGGGGCAACACATGCCCTACTAGGCGGGCAGTAAAGACTAGAGAAATGCCCTTCCAATTTCTGAGTTTATGCAAGATGTTTGGGACTTAATTTGATCATGCCCTCCATTGTTGACCAAAATCTCCGGGTATTTACTTCACACAGTGACCTTAGCATAGATTCAGCGTCTCCCTGATAGAGCTTTGAACGCAGAGATCTTAACTTATTTTCCCATTTATTTTTTATTGCGTGAAATTCGCGTGCTTCCCCCTCAGTGAGTGGGACTGGATGACATCTACGAAAACTGCAAATTTCACTATTTCTGCCCTGCTTAAGTGTTTTCATTTCTTCAGAGTATATATGTTTGTGTTGTTCGTTACTTTTAGCCTTTACCTTTATTCCAGCCTTTCCTCTGATTACCGATTCCACATAATTCTCAAAGGAATCATGACAATACATCTTTTTTTTCCCGTCATATGCATTATTTTGAAAGTGGGCTTGGAATAATGTATTAACTTTCTCAATATTTGTTTTATGCCAAGAAATTCTGTTCGATTGGATATTCGCTGTAACCTGATTATTCAGATTTTGTACCTCTCCCCTGTCCATAGCTACCAGTAATGACATCTTTAACTTTTTGTGGTCGCTTTCCTTCGTGTCCAGCAGTTCAAAATCCTGGACAAGGTTAAGTGTGTTCGTACAGACAAAAATTTAATCTATGGTAGATGACCATCTTCCGTTGGACCATGTTGAGTTGTCCATGGAGTTATCCAAGAGCTCATTCACACTTGGCAAACCCCACCCCCCCCAGAAAGAGGGCCCATATATCCCCCTGATGACATTTCCACTGGTCGATTCTTTCACCGATCAGTCGTCCAAACCTACATTCATTAGTGCCTTCCTCTAGGCATATTTCAGAATTAAAATCCCCAGCCAAGATCATATATACATCCTTATCCATATCCTGACATTCTTGAAGTAGTCTATTGCATCAATGTAAGCCTTTAGATCACATTCGGGTTGCCAGTAGATATTTATGATTAGGAGTAGCATTAGGGAACTCTTGAGATCTATTTCCACTAAGACGGCTAAACACCCTTTATTTATGTGAAACTCCTTTTGAGTTGTGAAGGTTATGTTGTTCTTAATCACAATTAAGAGCCCACCCGACGGTCTCCCCTTGGGTTTTTTTGTGGCAAATTCCTGAAAGGTAGTAAAACCGTCCAAGACAATTGCAGTCTCTGCCCACGTTTCCTGAATACATAGAAACGAGTGAGTCACAAGTTCTGCACATGTATGAAAAGAATACAATAGAGCATGAGATCCCCTAGAGTTCCATGAAAGAAATGGAAGTTTCACAGAACTTTGTGGATGAACACTGGGGTCATCCACAAATTTCGGTTCCCTCCAATCTCTAAGGTCTTCAGGCCAGGCACTAGATAGCAATGGATCTTGTCCCTCTGCCCTTAACTGTCCCCCTACCTCCACTTCCCTCCTTTCGCCTCAATCTCGGGCCCACCCCCTGGTTCGGCTTCCTCAGTCAGCCTTGCACTGCTGCGTTTGTTGAGGCTGTCTTCTACCTGGGGCACTGTTTTAGCATCTTCCACTTTCTGTGCAGTTTTCTGTACCTTATCCACTCTTAACTTTTGCTTGTTTTTTATACCAAATAATTGCTAGATACTCCTTTCCTCCTTACATCATTCTAATTTGCTTCCAGTCGACTTCTTCGGATCTTTTTTATTTGTTTCAATTATTCTGCCTTTAGAATTTCCCTTGCCTGTTTTTCCTTTGTGGTTCATAGCTTCTGAGAGGGTATTCTTAGATTCTCCATATTCCTTGCTATTTGTCTTCAGTGTGTTTCCTTCTATGCGTTCTGTATCCTTCTTAATTTGTCCTTGTCTATCCGACATTTCCTTCACTTCCAAAGCTATTTTACTCTCTTCGTTTAGCTGGGTGAAGTCTAAGTGTCCTCCCTCTACTGATAGACTATATATATCTTTGTAATTTATATTAGTGTGTTTCAACTTGGGAGAGGGTTGATTTTTAGTTTTTTTTTTTTGTTTTTTTTTTGCTTCTATTATATGGGCCCCCTTCTTACTCTTTGCTCTTCTTTTAAGTGCCCTTGCCCGCATTTTCTTTTCTCTTCGTGTGATAACGTACACGAACGCGGTCTCCTCTTCCTGGATTGAATCTCCCCCTGGGTTCTGCTTCTGATCCTGCATTTTAGCTTCCTCGTTTACCATCACTGCCACAAGTGCTGATGGACTGTCCAGGTTGTTCCCTACAGACTGCTCTGAGGTAATTAATATAGAGTTTTCCAATTTCCCAGATTTGTTTTCATTTTGATTTTCCACTTTTAAATTTTTTCCTGATTTATTAATCAGTTTTTTTAATTCATTTACATTTTCCCAAGTTAACTCCCCTTCTTTCGAACATAGTTCATTCCCTGTTTGGGAGCCTTGATTCAGGGTCATAGTTTTTTAATTGGAGGAGTTATAGGAATTTCTTTTATACTTGGAGAATGTACAAAACCTTCCAGCCTACTTAGTTTATCTATGCATTCAACCATCATGCATCTTAATTCCTGTAACTCCCCATGCGTTCTTTCGTGACCTTTGTCTAAAAGATTCAAGATCCTAGTTAATACCGGAAATGACTTTGGTTCTAGCAAGGTGTCTTCCACCTCAATTTCCTTACTTTGCTGTTTGCGCATACCTTCCTCGGGCTCCCCTCTCCCAGAGGGGACAGGATGAGTCGGACTGCAACATTTGCTTACAATTAGCTTATGTTCTCCCATTTCGCTACGCCCAAACAAGTCCATCGAAGGGCCCTTAGTGTACTTGCAGAGCTTCTCCCTACTTTCCATAATGGATTTATGTAGGTGGACGTTTTCAAGGCCACCACCCCTAGCTGGTGTTGAGGGGCCAATTGATAGTCTCACCCTCCTGTCCAGTTCAGCAGACACCACGGGTGCCAAAAGGGACGTGTCCAGTTGGGGTACGATGGGCATGGAGTCATCCATGTTGAATGCTGAGGGTCTTACGGGTAATTCTTGTACGCTTAGGAAACTTTTCTGCTCAATTTCGTCGACAAGATCCATCTTCTGGAAGGACTCCATTTGGGCCTTTATCCAATCACTTACAACATTGGGAAGGGGCAGGAAATAAATTCCACTTAATTCCCACTTTTCAGTCCCCCCCACCTCCAGCGTGTCCCTATTATCTTCAACATTCATTTTGGGGGAGCGGGGCTTAGTCTTGGGGTCTTGATTGTTTGTGAAAACACAAAAGTCCCACTTGCAATAATTGTATTATGCCTCTCAGATGTCTCTTTTGTTTAGCCGAGTGGGATATTTTTGGGTCTCACACAGTGTTGGTATCGTGCCACTGCTTAGGGTTCCCACCATACTCCAGATGCGGGAAATCCCTTTCCCTTAAAGACCCGGTCGCAATGACCTTTTTTTTTTTCTCTTTTTTTTTTTTTCTTCCCCCTCTGAAGACCCAACACAAGTAGTCCCTGCACGCCCCTTTCTAGGTGCGGAGCTATGCAGTCAGGTGCAGGTTACAGAGTTCGGATTGCCCTGCTAAGAATATCCTTTACTTCTTAAGTTTTTACACGAATACCACAAAGTCTAGAGGGTCACCCCATTCTTTTTCATCGTGACTCGAACCCTCTGACCGCACACAAAAATGGAAATGTATGTGCTAATGTTTTGGATGTCCAAGTATGGCCTTGCTCAATTGCGGTGTAAAAGCCCCCTTCTGTTCCTTGAAGATTAAAACTACAATAGCGCACAGCAACAGTGTCACCCTCCACTAAATCATGCGAACAAGAACCACAATCCCGGATACGGGCACTAACTAAATCATCCCAGTAATAGTTAAGGAATGAAGCAACACCCCCTCTGAAAAAAACAGTGGTCAATAAAAAAACACAAAATATCCCCCTCAAAAGGTTCTGCTGAAAGCAGCCCCTATTATGGTAGCAATCCACTTTCCACCATTACTGTTTTGTCAAGTAAATTTCCTAGGGTCCTTGAGGTGCCCACATTTACGTACCCCCCAGTATTGTAACTGAGGCAAAAGAATAGAAAGTAGACCTTCCAGGAGTTTGTGGGCCCCGCGCACTGTGAACAGTGAACAGTACTTCTATGTACTTCACGGGTGCGCGCGCTGGGGCCACGTATTTTGTAGGAGCCAGAGAGGCGTCACCACGCCAGGGGGACGGGACCGCGTGCTGAGTGCACACCTTGAAGAAAAAAAAGTAAAAGAGAGAACGTGTAAAAGTACGTTTGTTATTGGATAGTTTCACACAGAGGGTTCAGTTGAAGAGGCGTGGCAAATACAGCCGCAAGGGCACTACGTGTAACAAGTCTAACACAACCAACGTGCATGCATCACGTAGGATCACGTAGAATCAGTCACTGTAGACAAAACACAGCGTGCGTGTATCGTGCACAATCAGGGGTTAATCAAACTGTGGCAGAGTTCTTCACACGTAAAGAGAAAGTCACCTTTTTTTTTTTTTTTCCTTTTTTTCCTTATCCAAGGTCAGGCGATATGTGTAACAGACCAGGACGTCCTCCTGTCTTTCCCAGAAGCAATGTTATAATCTCTGTAGTCCCGAACAGCTACAGAAAGCACTTGACGAAATGAGGACACGTCTCCAGCAGCACCCGCCCACAGTAAACAGTACTTCGAGGGGATTGGGTCCTCCGACGTATTCCATATCTATGACATGTAATCACCACAGCTGTGCTGCTTCGGAAACTTTTTCGGCGTCTGCGTCCTGCGTCGATGACGTCGATGCGCCGTCGTCGAGGACCTCCTCCGACGTCCGACGTCATCCGATGTGATAAGTAGGACGCACGGCGCCCATAGCCTCAGTTCCGTTTTTTCCGCGAACGTGTTGCTTCGTGTTTCTCGGTTCAAACGCCTCGACTCTTTGGAGTTCTGTTCTTCTCGGTTCTTCGAACGTGTTCGTTTGTGATATTCCTTCTGAAGATGTCTACTTCGTCTTCGACCCCGCGTCCGGGTTTCAAGAAGTGCGGGGAGTGTGGGTCCAAGATGTCGGTGACGGACTCGCACGACGCCTGCCTCTGGTGCCTCGGGGAGGCCCACGACACGGATGACTGTATCGACTGCCAGTCGCTCACGTCCAAAGCCTTACGCGAACGTAAGAAGTTGTTGTCGGTAGGTCGGGTGTCCAAGCCCCGGAAGTCGAAGACTGCGGGGCTTTCGACGGATGATTCGAGGGGTGACTCTCCGTGTCATCGTCGGAAGTCTCGTGGGTCTCCTTCTAGGAGTCGGTCTCGCCACTCCTCAGCCTCTTTGAGGCATTCTCGGAAGCGCCGACACCGGTCGTCTTCCGGGTCCTCTTCGGAGGGCTCTGCCCGGCACGTCGCTTACCCCTCCAGCCGTGCGACACCGGAGGAATGGGCTTCCTTCGGGAAGAAGATGTTGGCGATTCTTGAGTCGCAGGGTACTCAGCCGTCCGCGCCCCCGAGTGGGGTCGGTCGTGTGAGGTCGAGAGACACCGCTCGCAAGAGTGGTCGGCACGAGTCACGGGAGAGGTCCCGTTCGGACAAGGGGACTCGTTCTCGACGTACCCGTTCCAGGTCCCGGTCCTCGAAGCGTTCGAGACCGTGTGCACCTGTGAGGTCTTCAAAGAAGGCTTCGACGTCTGTGGCGTCGAGGGCGTCGACGGGCTTTCTCGAGGCTCTGGCTCCGAGGAAGTCGTCGATGCCGTCGACGCTCAGGTCGTCGAGGGATACGCTCGGGGCTCCGGCCTCGAGGGCTGTGTCGACGCCGCCGATTCTGGAGGCGCTGCATCTGACGTCGACGCCGATTTCCACGACGCCGATCCTCTCGGCGCCGATGCCGGTTCTCTCGACGCTGGCGCCGATTCGCTCGACGCCATCAACGCCTTTCGTGTTGGAGGTACCCCAGGGCACGGTGGACCCCCTAGGAAGGCTCTGGTTAAGAGCAAGCACTCTCGAGTGCCTTCTTTTCGCCACCTGGACTATATTTCAGAGGCGGATGAGGATTCTGATGGCCTGGTTCCTAGTCAGGTTCCGGATGACATTGTCTCGGGCCATAGTCAGTTTGACGAGTTGAAACAGTCGCTGCATGATGCCAGTGGACTGGACACCTCTCCGGAGGTGGAGTTTTGTAGGCCTGAGCCTGGCTCTCATGCTGATTCCTCGTACCGGCGCCTTATGGCTAGGGTTTCTGAGTACTTGGGATGGTCTGCTCCCCCAGGGGAGTTTGTGCAGGTTGATCTGACAGACATCCTTGATGTTGGTCCCCCAACTGACCCGGTTCTGCCGTTCCATATGGCTTTACAGAGAAGGGTGGCGGCGGCTTGGACTGCTCCGGAGAGTCTCCCGGCGGTGGGCAGATCCTTGTCGCGAAAATACCGTCCAGCCAGTGGCGACCCCTGCTACTTGACCAGGCACCCCACTCCGGAGAGTTTGGTGGTGCAGGCGGCCACGGCCCTGGCAAAGCAGGCGTCGTACCCTACCATCCCTCCTGATAGGGACGACAAACGTTTTGATGGCTGGGCGAGGAAAGTGTTTTCTTCTGGTGGTATGGCGCTTCAGGCGGCCAACTCCATTTGTGCCTTGTCGCGTTTCACGCACACTCTGTGGAACTGTGTTGCGTTAGCGGCTGAACATGTTCCCGAAGGGGATGAACGGGTTGGCTTCCTTGCTTTGGTCCAGGATGGTAAGGATGCCATTTGTGAGTCCGTTCAGTCGGGTTTGGACTTAGCTGAATGCGTCAGTAGGTCCATGGCGGCGAGCACCGTGATACGCAGGTTTGCGTGGTTGCGGAAGTCGGGGTTTGCGCCTGATGACAGACGAGAGCCTTGAGACCTCGAAAGCTGCAGCGAAGTCGTTGGGCGCTGCAGTTCGCCAACCTCCGCCTTTTCGTCCTAGGGGACAGCAGTGGAGGGGTGGTTCCTTTCGTTATTACTCCTCCTTCAGTAAAGCCAGAGGAGCTGGCAGTCAAAGAGGCCATCGCAGGGGTACCAGAGGTGGACGGCAGGGTACCCGTGGTGCCAAGGCCGCTCGGGCAGTTGCCTCTTTGCCCTCAGGTAACGCCGCAGCCGCTCCCACTCAGTCGTGAGGCCATGTCCCATGGTTCGCCGGTTGGGGGAAGGCTGGCGCAGCATCTTGTAGAGTGGCAAGCCATTACTTCAGATGTGTGGGTTCTGGAGATCATAACCCACGGCTACTGTCTTCCTTTTCGGCTCAGGCCTCGCGACAATCCACCGGGGAACCTCTCTTTGCAGAGTCCGGATCCGCTCCTTGCGCAGGAAATTCAAGCCCTGCTGGAGAAAGGCGCCATAGAACTGGTGCCTGTAGCGGAGAGGAACAAGGGATGGTATTCCCCTTCTTTTTTGGTTTCGAAGAAAGACGGGGGATTGAGACCCATCATGGACTTGCGCAGTTTGAACAAACTCCTCAGGAAGGACAAGTTCAAGATGGTTACTCTCTCTCAAGTCCTCCAGGCCCTTCAGCTTCAGGACTGGTTGGTGTCACTCGACCTCAAGGATGCTTACTTCCATGTGCCGATCCATCCCAAGCACAAGAAGTACCTGAGGTTCGCGGTTGGCGACTCGCACTTTCAGTTTCGGGTCCTGCCCTTCGGATTGACCTCCGCCCCGAGGGTTTTCACCAAGCTCATGGTGGTGGTGGCAGCGCATCTCAGGCGAGGGGGGATTCACGTCTACCCCTACCTGGACGATTGGTTGATCAGGGGGAGCTCTCCCGAGCAAGTCCTGGATCATCTATCGATCACCTGTCGCTCCCTTCACAGGCTGGGCTTCTCCCTCAATTTAAAGAAGTCCCATTTGACGCCAACACAGCGGCTCCAGTACATCGGAGCAGTGCTCGACACTTCCCTGGGGCAGTGTTTTCCTCCCCAGGTGAGGGCTCTTCACATTCAGCAGATGGTGCACAAGTTTCAGCATGCCCAGACGCTCCCAGCGTTCGAGTTCTTGAGGTTGCTCGGCCTCATGGCATCCTGCATTCTTCTGGTGCCAGAGGCTCGCCTGCGGATGAGATCTTTGCAGTGGGCACTCAAGACGCAATGGTCGCAGTCCTCCGCCAGGATGTCGGACTCGATTCAGGTGCCGTCCTCGGTCGCCCGGGGCCTTCTGTGGTGGGCCGTCGAAGGCAACTTGATGAAGGGGGCTCCATTTTGGCTTCCCTGGCCGGAGGTGACGATCGTGACGGATGCATCCCTCACGGGATGGGGAGCTCATGCCAACGGGCTGACAGTCAACGGTCGTTGGTCTCCGTCGGAGTCCAGACTCCATATCAATCTGTTGGAGCTGAGGGCCGTCAGGCTAGCCCTGAAGGCTTTTCTGCCGTCTGTGCGAGGGAAGAATGTCCTGATCCTGACGGACAACACAGTGGCCATGCACTACCTCAACAAAAAGGGGGGGCAGGGTCACTTCCTCTGTGCAGAGAGGCGATGCAGCTCGAGTTCTGGGCCATCCAGCAGGAAGTTTCGATCTCGGCAGTTCATCTGGCCGGAGCCGAAAACGTGACGGCGGACGCTCTGAGCAGGCAGAGCGCGATCTCTCACGAGTGGGAGTTGGCTCAGGAGATTCTCCTGGAGATCTTCGCCCTTTGGGGGACCCCTCAAGTGGATCTCTTCGCCTCCAGTGTCAACCGGAAGTGCGAAAGGTTTTGCTCGCGGGAATTTCCTCCAGAAGGAGCCTTAGGAGACGCCTTCGTGGTGGAGTGGTCATTCCCGCTGCTGTACGCGTTTCCTCCAGTCCCCATCATCCCGCAAGTGCTGCGGAGGTTACGGAAGTTCGGTTCCCGGATGATCCTCATTGCCCCGGCGTGGGCTCGGAGGACGTGGTACCCGGACCTTCTCGACTTATCCATCTGCCCTCCACGTCGTCTTCCCTACCGACACGATCTGCTCTCACGGGAGGGGGGTCAGGTTCTCCATCCAGAGGTCAGATCCCTCAACCTTCACGCTTGGCTTCTGAAAGGTTGAGGTATAAGGATTGGGACCTCCCTGAGGACGTGATGGAGGTGTTGCTTTCGGCCCGAAGACCGGCAACAAAGTCTCTGTACCGTTGCCGTTGGCGTAAGTTCTGCGACTGGTGCAGGGTTCAGAATGTGGATCCTTTTGCATGTGACATCCCCATGGTTCTGTCCTTTTTACTTTCTTTGGCCCACAGGGGCTTGCAAGTGGGTACCGTTAAGGGTTACCTGGCGGCGCTGTCCATCTTTAAGCGCTCGTCTGAAGAGTGTTCTTACTTTAAAATCCCTTTGATTTCACAGTTCCTGAAAGGGCTCACTAATGTGTTCCCTCCGTCACCTTTCCTGGTGCCCGGTTGGGATTTAAACCTGGTTCTTAAGTTTCTTATGGGTGCTCCGTTTGAGCCTTTACATTCTTGCCCTTTGAGGCTGTTAACTCTGAAAACTGTGTTTTTAGTTGCGGTTACTTCTGCTCGCAGAGTGAGTGAGTTACAGGCACTTTCAGTTAAGCCTCCCTTCACTGTATTTCACAAGGACAGGGTTGTCCTTAGAGTTCGTCCTTCTTTTCTTCCGAAGGTAGTGACGGAATTTCATTTGGCCCAGAAGGTTGTTCTTCCGGCATTCTATCCTCCTCCGCATCCTGGTAAGGAAGAGGAGAGGCTCCATAGGCTTGATCCTAGGAGAGCTTTAAGCTTTTATGTTTCACGCATGTCCCGGGTCAGAGTGGATGATCAACTCTTTATTGGTTACGCTGGAAAGCGTTTGGGGCAAGCTGTGACGAAACAGACTTTGTCTCGCTGGATTATTTTGGCCATCTCGGTGTGCTACCGTTTGGCGGGTAAGGACCCACCGGCTGGCTTGCGGGCCCATTCTACCAGGGGTATGGCTGCGTCTACTGCCCTGCAGAGGGGTGTTCCTATTCGCAACATCTGTGATGCAGCCACCTGGGCTTCGGTTCATACATTTGTACGTCACTATTCCCTTGATTCCATCCGAGCGCAGGATCTGGCCTTTGGCAAGGCGGTCCTTTGCTCTGCTATTTGATTGGCTATTCTACATTTTGATTTTAAATTCTTTCTCTCCTCCTTGCTTTGGTACTGCTTTGGGAGTCTGTCATAGATATGGAATACGTCGGAGGACCCAATCCCCTCGAAGAACAAGTTACTTTCTTACCTGGTAACGTTCTTTCGATGGGATGGTCCGACGACGTATTCCATATTGCTTCCGCCCTGCCTTCCCCGCTACAGAATTTCTTTTGCGATTGCAGCTTACGTTCCGCAAGGCTTTGTGTCTGACTGGCAGTTGACTTCTGTCACACGTTCTGGGGGAAAAAACTACAACTGAGGCTATGGGCGTCGTGCGTCCTACTTATCACATCGGATGACGTCGGACGTCGGAGGAGGTCCTCGACGGCGCATCGACGTCATCGACGCAGGACGCAGACGCCGAAAAAGTTTCCGAAGCAGCACAGCTGTGGTGATTACATGTCATAGATATGGAATACGTCGTCGGACCATCCCATCGAAAGAACGTTACCAGGTAAGAAAGTAACTTGTTCTTCTATTTTCTTCGAGAGGAGCACTAGGAGACTTGGTCTTGGTGGACTGGGAATTGTAAGCGTTTCCTCCTGTCCCCGTCATTCCTCAAGTTCTCAGGCGGTTGAGACGGTTTGGGTCCCTCATGATCCTCATGGATTGGGCCAGGAGATTGTGGTTTTCGGACAAACTTAATCGGCGTGTGGGAGACCATGTCCACCAATCGATGGGTGCTGGACGCTCTCGCCCACAGACGCACTTTAGAATTTCAACGGAAGTGTCTGTGAATACCACCGGTGGCCCAACAGGAACAACACATCCCTCAGCTGTTGCTGGAAGCTCGGGCCATGTTGAGAAAAGGGGCGATAGAGCTGGTTCCACAGCGTCTCCAGAGTTTTACTCAAGATAGTTTCTCACAAGAAAGAAGACCGGGTGCTGGAGACCCATTTTCGACCTACGACGACTCAAGTACATAAATCCCAGAAGTTCAGGATGATCACGCTGCAGCACATGCTCGGCCAGCGGGAGGAGGGAGGCTTTGTCGTCGTTGGATCTAGAGGACGCATATTTCCTGTTAGGCAAAGTTTGCATGCTGTACCCTCTGGGACCACTACACGCAACTATGACTACAGGTGTAAGCAAAACCAACCTTTGGTATAAGTCTGTACCACACAGTTTTTGGTAGCGAGCTGATCAGCCAGGCTCATCTGAATAGGCAATGTGAGCTTGTAAGGGTGTTACACAGAGGTCTACAATCACAAGTATTCAGATAGACACTTCTTAATTTATTACAGTCAGAAAAGACTGACTAAAAGGAGGCAATCACTATCACACAAATATACTACAGTACTTCACACTATCCGGTTCTGTGACATTTAAACTACTTTGAAGGAGGAGCAAAATGGCATTCAGAGCATTTGCAGTAGGACCAAAATGGCACAAGATAGTAAAACGAATAATAGTTACTCTTAAACAGTGCACATAGTTTGAGTTCACCAGAGGAGTTGATTCAATGCAATAGGTAGGCAAAGTCAATGGGCTAGAGTCTTGTATAGGTAAAAACGGTTCTGGTAGTTAAACAGAAAAGTCTTTGCCATGGTTTTCAGAAGTAGTTCATAGCAGAAAGATTCATATGTCGGGTCACAAGCTGACTAGGCCTGCAAGTTGCCAAAGTTGTGCGCACTTTCCCAGTGACGGGTTAGGTTCTCTTGCTCAGGTTTTCACAGTACCTTGTATTGAAGAAAAAGATGCAGCTGAGGACATCTGTTCCTGGCAGTTGCTGCAGATCTCGCTGTTCCTGAGGCTCCGTCGCGGGGGCAAGTGGGCGTCGGAGAACTCCTTCACTGCATGGGGACTGGTCGCAAAGCTGGCAAACTGGCAAATCTTTGATTCCGGTAGTTGTCTTCAAGCACACCAACTGGTGTCCTTCTCCCTGGCTATTTGGTTTCCTGCAGCATGCTGAGGAAAATACAACCAGCTCAGAGAATGGTGTGCAGGTGGCTTACGAGTTGATTGGTCCCACCAACTCAAAGGGAGAAGTCGTCCTTGAAGGGCTTCTGTCGGTATGAACTTGGTGATTCATCGGTCAACCCAACGGTACAGGAGTTGCAGCAGCCGTCCTCTTCCAGCTAGTCTTCGGTTCTTTCGTTCCAGTAGTCGACTTTGCCTTCCAAGCCAAGAGACTCTCCTTTTAAGCAGTTTTCTCCAATTAATTCCAGCCTAGCTGCCACTCACCCAGCAGGATGGCTGTCCTTGCTGGACAGTCTGCCAGCCAATCAGGCCAGAGTGCATTTGGGTCTCCTAGAAGACTAAGCACAGGGAGTTTCGGGCACCTCCCTCACTTCCTGCCCACCCCAGACACTCTGGTGCCAGAGGCGGTCTTCAGGCCTGTGACTGCTACATGGGTTTCTAGACATAGGGGATACTAGGTAACCCCTGCAGCACTCTATTGGAAGATTATGTGGGCTGGGTCTAGGAATTTAAAAAGACTAGTAAAGTCAATTTAACTTTACATTCTCTGGGAAACAGTAGATTATCCCAGAGAAGGTGTTTAAACATTGGAAGAGCCTGAAAGGCTTCCCTCTGTCACTGCAATGAGGGTTCTGTGTGACACGCATGAAAAGATGCCTATGGAGTTGTCTAAAACCGCATAATGAAAGAACACGGGAGTAAAACACACATCAAAATACATGAGTGGGGAAAAAAAGGCTTTTCCTCAAACGGGGCAGTCCCCAGATCGATCTGTACGGATGGCGACGAACACCCAAGTGCCGGATGTGTGCCAGCAGGTTCCCTAACCGAGGAACATGGGGGATGGAGGGGGGGGCGCATTATCCTTCCCTTCGGAAGGCCCGTTTCTATACACGTTCCCTCCGTTGCAACTACTACTTCGAGTCATCAGTCAACTCAGACTGTACTCGTTTAGGATGATTCTCGTTGCACCAGTGTGGCCGAAGCAGATCTGTTACCTGGACTTTCTCAGCATGTCGCCACCCCATCCAGTCAAGCTGCCTGTGGTCACCGATCTTGCCAGGGAAGGAGGCGCAATTCTGCACCACGACCCAGGATCGCTGAACCTCAAGGCCTGGCTCTTGCAGCATTAGAGTTCGGTGGTTACCAGCTTCCAGCGAACTGCAGGGAGGAACTTGCCAGGGCGTTGTCGACTTTGAAGTTCTACAGACACAAATGGAAGCGTTTTGCAACTTGGTGCCTTTCACAGAACATTAACCCTCTGAGGGTTTCAGCCCCTCAAGTACTTCTGTAGTGTTGTCATTGGCTAAATCGGGGCTGGCGCACGCCTCCATCGAGGTGCATCTGGGGGCTTTCTCCCGCTATACATGGTCTCCAGGACAGTCTTCACTGTGGTCGCACCGTCTAGTCAGAGTTCATCAAGGGATGTTTTCCGTTTGTTCCGGCTGGTGAAGGCTCCGGCTTCGGCGTGTGAGCTCAACGTGGTGCTGACTAGGCTCATGGGGCCCCCATTGGAACCTATGCATTCAGCTCTGCTCCAGTTTGTCGTGGAAGACCGCTTTCCTCGTAGTCTTCACCTCTGCGAGAAGAGTAGGTGAGATCTGGGCCCTATCCTGCAAGCAGCCTTATTTGACTTTCCACAAGACCAGGGTGGTGCTGCGGACGCACCCCTTCTTCATGGCCAAGGTTCTGTCGGAATTTCATCCCAATGAGCCCTTGGTGTTACCTGTGTTTTTTCCGACGCCTTTGTCGCCGGCAGAAAGGACTTTTACACTCGCTGGATGTGGCTCGAGCGCTGATGTTTTATGTGGCCCGCAGAAAGTTTCCGGTGAACGTCTCAGCTTTTTGTGAACCTTGGTCCTTTACTGCAACTGCAATACGAGTGGAGTTATATATGCCATCTGGTGTCCTTGCCCAAAATTATATATTGGACAAACGGAACGCAAAATAAAGATCAGAGTTACCGAACACGAGCTGTATTAGGAACAAAAACATCATAGCTCCCATGGTCGGTCATTTTTTGACGAATAATCACGAGTGTGAAGACCTGAAATGGACTGTTTTGCAAAAGGTACGCACTGCTAATGGTGGCAATACAAGCAGAAATATCTTAACAAAGGAAGAGATTAGGTTAATATTTCTCACCAAAAGCCATTTAATTGGCCTTAATGAACAACTAGACCTCACTTTCTAAATGGATGCAATTTGGAATTTAGATGCATTGATTTTTTTTTCATCTTTATTTCATTGTATAGCCATCTGCCTTTTTTTCTTTTGTTGGTACCATTCTGCTTATCTGGTTCGTTACGTTAACCTTCATACAGTTCACAACAGTGCTATGCGAATGGCCACTCTTTTCCAATATGTCTGTATTTATTTACCCTGGACGTGCCACCACACGTGATCAGTATAGTGATGCTCTATAGTATATATGGAGCCGGTAGCTTCCCTTTGCAGTCCTTCTTCCATTTTGTTTGAGACACTGCGCTTACTTTTACTGCAGACATCAGATGTAGGCTCCTGTACGCAGTAAGCTTGTGAGTCTATTTTCGACCCGTATATACTAGTTGAATACGAATGCTCTTGCCTCCGAATCATGGTCCAGCATGTTGGGCTCCAATTCTTCCTTCCTGGTACTGTTACTATCCGATATATTTGGCTAAACAGATGACGCTTGCTTGTCGGCTATTCCCGGCTCAATCCGGATTCTCACACTGACGATACGCGCTACTCATGGGGCTTTACGCATGCTTTGGCACTGAACTACATTGTATTTTTACTGTCCTTCGGATGCATGTTGTCCCTCCGCTTTTGTAAGACGTGCCGATTATAATGTAATTTCTGTACTACACGGTGCGCAGTTACACTCGTGCTCGAGATAATGTGTATCGACACAGCATATACACTTACAGGCTGTCTAATTTGTTAACAGCGTTTTTCCTTACCGTTTCAATCGCCCTTGCCGGGATACATCTAGCACGATCATCTTTGCATCCACGTATGTGGTTCCAGCAATTTGATGGTGTACGTCATAACTTAACTGCAATACACGTTGTAGCTGTTACCGGTCCACCTAAGTAAGTTCTTATGGTGTTTGGTTTTTGTTTCCTTTACCTATCCTTGCTAGTCTTCATATGACTTTATTTCTTTTGAGCCCATACACATGTTTTTCGATCGGGCATTTGTCATATTGGACCTTATGTTTTATTTCCATAAGGCATATTTTCCCAGCATTTTTGCTTGGTCACATTGCGCTTGGTTTCATTTGCCCGATCCAATCATTGGGGCGTATGCTGCGACTTGATATTCGGCAGAGTAAGTGTCACTTTGATCTCAGCCCCAGAGTTACTGAATCATGTATTTAAGATTCGTTACAGGATTCTAGATTATTTCTGTCAATGTATTTCTATTACTTTTTCTGGGTTTGGCCAACTACAGCTACCCAAGGTTATCCTGGTTTTGCTACCTTAGAAATGTAACTGCTCATGAATTGCTAGTCTTTTATCAGACCGCCAACTTTTCCACTTTTTCCAAATATAGTTGGTATGTGCTCTTTTTCTCGAATTTGGTACAAGCTAGCTGTCTTGAATTTTGCGCCAATATTATATAAACAGCAACCTCTGGTATTGTGCTTTGGTTGTCAGACCATTGTCTACTTACAGAGCCTCCACAGGACAGTTTCTTCTTTTGTATTCACTCTCTTGCTCTGCACACAGGGTTTGATCCTAATATACTTAGTTTATATACCCTGTTGGTCTTCCCATTAGTTGTTTGTGACCTTTGGTAGGTTTTTCAACAGGTCATGTGACCTTGTAGCCACGCCTATTGACAGAGCGTGCCACAGATTTATACTGAACTCTTTAAATTAATTGATTTGAGATCAGTAATTTCTGTTCCTCCCATTTCTTGTTTAGGTGTCAGGACGAGACTGAGCCATGGAGCTTTGCAACATTCCAGCACCATCGATCATTGATGACTTCAAGTCACCCTGATGAATTTCCACATAATTAATTTAGATATGAAGATGGAAAGAAACATGTCGGTTTTCTAAATGGTCCACCCTGGATATGGCCAAAACTGTCAATTAATATGACTTTTTGAAGGTCTTAATCTGAAAGGACATTCTAATGATATTCTAGCAATATAGTGCTAGTCACTTACTAGAATTTGAACATGGTGCTATAATACTTTGTGCAATAAGTTTATTTGTGTTTATGTATAGTCTGCGTTTTTCATTATTGTATTTGTGGTATGAATTACAGATATGTATGGGTTTAGCATGAATGGAGTGATTGGTGAATTGTATGGGTCTGGTTGTGTTGTGATAATCATGTTTCTGATGTTTGTTAATCTGCTTAGAATCACATGCTGTGCATAGGTCCGACATCCAGTGGTCACTCCTGAGTATTGCATTTTGTTTTTCGTAGTCGAAAAGGGGACGTCGACAAGGCGTGTCTGTAACACTATCCCTATAGTGACGTGCGTCGTACCCACAATCCCTCACGCGTCGAGGTCCCTCAGATTGTTTTTTTCCGCCCAGCTTCTGGTCGCCTTACGCGGAGCTCCTAGATGCAAAATACTTACTACGGACCTCGGTCCTTAATTATACTTATTATATTCTTAAAGATCCCTCCACTCGAGGTTAGCTGTGAAGCTGTTTCTCCGCCGAACAAGTTTTCGACGGAGGGGAAGAGACGGAGGGGATCCTTCGGCGCTGCCGAACACGTGGCCTGGCCTCGCCGGCCAACATACAGTAGGGAGAGTGGGGGTTCGAACTTTTATCTTCTCTTTGAGAATGTCTTTCTTTCTCCCCTTGGGGTTGTTATCACCAGTTATTATTGCCTCAGCTATGGAGAGGACACCTTTAAGTTTTGCCCACGCTGTAGGGGCAAATACACTTGCAAGGATAAACACAAGCTCTGTAATCGTTGCTTGCCCCTCGATCATAAGGAGGACAGCTGCGCGGCCTGTAAGCTCTTGAAACCAAGAACTCTTAAAGAACGGAAAGTTAAGAGGTGGGCGGACTACGCTATGTCGAAGTCAGTTTCCTCACCCGCCGCCGCTGTTACAGAAAGTGACGAGGAGGGTGATAACTCGACGTCCGTTGCGGAAGTCATTAACCCCCAGAAGGAGCGCTCGCGCTCCTCGACGTCCGTCCCTGGCCCCGACGGGCTCGGCTCACGCCCTGCTTATGGGGATGAACACCCCGGCGACAAGGACGCACATAGACCCCATAGGCCTAAGCACACAACCCACGGCTCTTCTTCGTCAAAGACGAAGGATCCATCAGCGCTGAAGGGGGGACGCAGGGCACTCCGGCATCTACCTCAGACCGTAAGGGTCTCAAGCCCCACCCGCAAACGCAGCCGCGACCAGCGATTGGGCTTTCATCAAACACGGGCGCTACCTCAAAAACATCCGACGTAACGCTCCATAGAGCGGCCGTCGAGAAACAACACGTAACGCAGGCAACGTCGATACCAGAGCCCTCTACTGACGAACTCGTTGTTGAAAGCCTGGCGAGAATTGTTTCCGAAGACAAACTTAAGCGGACGACGAAACAGACGTCGAATACCGCACCAAAAGCTATAGAAACGCTGAAAAAGCACAAGAGTAGCCAAGAACTGCCCCCTTCATCTAAGGGCACTTCTGAACTACCGGAGGGCTTTTCTGAGGGCGAGGGAAACCTTTCGTCGATGTTGTGGGAGCGTTCTAAGCGTTTGGAAGGCGAAAACACTGATTTCCCCCCTCTAGACTATTCAGGGGTCCCCCATGAGACCCTTGAAAGACTCCATTATTGTATGGAGAAAATGGAAAGGTTTTTGGGAAGCCAAAACCCACCCACACACAAAAGACCAGGAGAATGGCCCCAGGATGACCCTAGGGTCAAGATCCCTAGACTGTTTACCCTTTCTACAGACATATATAACCTCACTGAAGAGGAGCAATACCTCCAAGAAGATGAGTAGGGTTTGGGTGGAGAGGAAGAACATGAGGAAGAGGGGTTTGAAGAAGATCCTTACACTAGTGCAGGAGTTTTTGAAGAAGATACAGCCACCTCACAGCCCTGGCAATCCCCATCAGTGCAGCCTTGGCAATCCCCATCTGTGCACTCAGACCCTGATGCCTTTCACCCTTCTCCCAAGGATTCACCTATTGGAAACACCTCTCCCATAGATGACCAACCTTCCCTTAATGCACTATTGCGCAAGGCAGCAGCGCATTTTGAAATACACAAGGGAAACTCTTCCTGACATAGACTTTGTAGAAAAAGTTATTAAAGAAAAAGCCCCTGTTAGTCAGTCTATTCCGCTCCTGGCTTCCATAAAGAGAAGAATAACTCCTTCCCTTTCCAATCCTGCATTAGTCAGAGGGGTCAACCCTCGGATAGAAAAGCTCTTCAGCCCTTCGTCCTCTGACCCCTTGTACATCAGAGGACATTCTATTCCGGACTCCCTTGTAGTTACTAATACAAGAAAAAGAGCGGGGGTACCACTATCCACTAGTGAGGCACCACCTGACAAAGAGGGCAAGAAGCTCTATGCACTTGGGAAGAGAATCACGACCTCCGCAGCCTTCTCAACTAGGATTGCGAATAACAATTCCCTACTAGCTAGCTACGCAGATGCACAGTGGAGAAAACTGCGCAGCGAAGCAGAGGACGCACCAGAACCCCTGCGTTCACGCCTGTTAGATCTCATCTCAGAGGGAACTCTTGTAAACCAGGGCATCGTAAAGAACTCCTTAGATGCCGCAGAGACGGCTGGCCGTTCCCTGGTTCAGGGAATACTTCTCAAACGCCATGTCTGGCTGCGCAATTCGGGATGTAAGCCGGAAACCCAGGCTTCCCTGATAAATAAGCCCATAGAACAAACACACCTGTTTGGGAAAGCAGTTGATGAGGCCCTAGAACATGCGAAGAAGGAGGTTGATACCATCAAGACTCTTGAACAAATTTCTAGGTCCCCTAACAGACGCGGCTATGGCAATAGACGCTCCTTTCGTGGCCAACGCCAACAAAACCAACAGCAATTTTACTCTGCTACCAACTGGCCCTCTAACCAGGGTAACAACCACTTCAGTCAAAGAGGCCAACGCCGTGGCAAAGGAAGAGGTCGCGGCTCCAGCCCCAAAGGTTCCACGCCCAATACTAACAAATGACCCGAAGATTCGGGTCCCCTCCCATGCATCACCGGTCGGGGGCCGGCTAACATTGTTCCTATCAGCATGGGAGGAAATATCGTCAGACCGCTGGGTTTTATCCACCATAGCCCACGGATACTGCATCGAATTCAACGGTTCCCCGAAGTACAGACCCCCACGGAACCGACGCATGACACCGGAACACCTCACCATTCTTCTTCAAGAAGTAGAAGAGCTACTGAAAAAAGAAGCTATAGAGGCTGTTCCCCTATCTCAGGTAACAGAAGGTATTTATTCAGTGTACTTCCTTGTACCCAAAAAGGACTTAACCATGCGCCCTGTATGAGATCTGCGCCCAGCGAACAGGTTTGTCAAACCCCAAAAGTTTTGTATGGTGACCTAGCAGGAAGTAATCCCACTGTTATCACAAGGGGATTACATGACAACACTAGACATGAAAGATGCATACTTTCATATTTTAATGTTGCCAGCGCACAGAAAATACCTCAGGTTCAAGATAGAGAACAAGCACTACCAGTTCAGAGTACTAGCCTTCGGGATAGCATCTGCACCAAGGGTATTCACGAAAGTACTGGCAGTGGCAGCGGCCCACCTATGCAGGTTATCCATCCCGGTATACCCTTACCTCGACGACTGGCTCATAACAGGGGATTCTTACGAAACATGCTTCTTCAATACCCAAAAGACTGTAGACCTTTTGTCCCAACTGGGCTTCTCCATCAACGAAAAGAAGTCCAGCTTAGACCCCAGCCAAATCAAACAATTCCTAGGGGCTCTAATTCAAACAAAGGACGGCCTCGTCTTCCCCTCCAACGAGAGGGTCCAAAACATGCTGTTTCAGATCCCCCACTATGTGGCAGGTCGAGAGGTGACCGTACGCAAGGCAATGCGCTTGCTAGGGATGATGGCGTCCTGTATTTATTTGGTACCTCACGCGCGCCTGCGCATGCGCCCAATGCAAGAGTGGCTCTACAGCCAGTGGTGTCAGGCCAGCGGACAATGGGACGATCTAGTGGTGGTCTCGCAGGCCTTGGTTCTCTCGCTACGGTGGTGGACAAAAGAAAACCTGTTATTAGGGAAAACTTTTGCCACACCCGCAGTGGAAGCCACTCTAACCACAGACGCATCCCTCACAGGATGGGGGGCTCACCTATCCCATCAGACTGCTCACGGAGCGTGGACTCCGAGCTTAGCATCCAAGCATATAAACCTGCTGGAACTACTAGCGGTGTTCAAAGCACTGAAAGCCTTTCAGGAACACCTACAAGGAAAGACAGTGATGGTCCTCACAGACAGCACCACAGCCATGTACTACCTCAACAAGCAAGGGGGCACTCACTCTCCAGGACTGTCCAAGCTGTCCCAGAATATATGGAAGTGGGCTCTCAAACACAACATGTTCCTACTATCACAACATGTACCAGGGGAACTCAATCTGCTAGCAGACAAACTCAGCAGAGACTTCCCCCTGCCCGAAGAGTACGAATGGCAATTGCACGAAGACATCGTCTTAGACGTCTTCACGCAATGGGGATTCCCGGAAATAGACCTATTCGCAACTATGGAGAACTCACAATGCCAAAGTTACGCCTCCAGGTACCCCCAGAACCAGTCCAAGGGGAACGGTCTGTCGATTCAATGGTCAGGGAAATTTGTTTACGCCTTTCCCCCGACTCCCCTTCTCAACTAAGTGGTGCACAAGATGCACCAGGAGCAGGTTACCATGATACTAGTGGCCCCAATGTGGGCCCGGCAACCATGGTTCGCTCACTTGATGGAGATGTCCCTATCTCCCCCAGTGAAACTTCCCTGCCCGTACAACATGCTGTCACAGGACAAGGGCAGGACTCTGCATCCATGCCCTCAGACCATGAACTTAGCAGCCTGGCTCCTGAGATCATAGAATTTGGACATTTACAACTCCCGCAGAGATGTATGGACATCCTCAGGGAAGCCAGAAAACCTAATACTTGCCACTGCTATTCTAGCAAGTGGAAAAGATTTGTCATCTGGTGTAAAGGTAAGAGCATCAACCCGGTTGACTGCTCTCCCACTAACATTGTTCTGTACTTGACCCATTTACTGTATTCAGGTCTAGTCTTCAATTCCATTAAAGTCCACCTAGCAGCACTTTCAGCATACACCACTTCCCAACTTAAAGTGCTGTGGTGGAAGATACCAGTTATCAAGGCCTTCACGGAGGGGGTAAAGAGAATACACCCTCCGATAGCTAACCCAGCTCCCGGATGGGACTTAAATGTGGTACTTTCTAGACTCATGGGCCCTCCTTTCGAACCCATGCACAAGGCAACTCTTAAAGACCTCACTCTTAAGACTGCTTTCCTAATAGCTATCACCTCCATTAGGAGAGTAAGTGAACTACAGGCTCTTTCTGTACTAGACCCCTTCGTAACAGTTAACAAGGATAAGGTGGTTCTACGCACACACCCAAGGTTTGCACCAAAATTAATCTCGAAATTTCATGTAAACCAGTCAATAGAACTACCAACATTCTTTCAAAACCCTTCCAGCTTGGGAGAAAAAAGTCTGCATACACTAGATGTACGCAGAGCCGTCATGTTCTACATGGAAAGAACCAGACCACTGAGAAAGACTAATCAGTTCTTTGTCTCGGTGGCAGCAGGAATAGAAGGAGATGCTGTTTCAAAGTCCACTATATCTAGATGGATTGTTCAATGCATCACTCTCTGTTACACTCTTGCTAAGAGAGAACTACCCTTCAAGCCAAGAGCACATTCCACTCGAGGCACTGGGGCTTCCATAGCGTTCAATGCAAATGTTCCCCTTGAGTCCATCTGCAAAGTGGCTACCTGGAGTTCTGTGCACACCTTTACAAAACACTACTGTCTAGATGCACACTCTAGATCTGACTCCCAGGTGGGACAGGCAGTATTAAGACATCTTTTCTCTACTGTTCCTTCTCTTAACCCACCGCCAACTCCGGGTACTGCTCGCTAGTCTATGCACAGCATGTGATTCTAAGCAGATTAACAAACATCAGAAGACAATGCATTACTTACCGTAAAAGCATTTCTGATGGTTGTATCTGCTTAGATTCACATACGCCCACCCTTCCTCCCCGCTCGGATGGAAGGAACATAGACATCCCTTTCTATATTTCTCTCTTTTCTGTACTCACTCACGTCTAGAAGGCTCCCTCAGGGCAGAAAAATACAAACAGAGGGACCTCGACGCGTGAGGGATTGTGGGTACGACGCACGTCACTATAGGGATAGTGTTACAGACACGCCTTGTCGACGTCCCCTTTTCGACTACGAAAAACAAAATGCAATACTCCGCAGTGACCACTGGATGTCGGACCTATGCACAGCATGTGAATCTAAGCAGATACAACCATCAGAAATGCTTTTACGGTAAGTAATGCAGTCATTCACTTTTTTCATGAATTGCATTTTACGACTTCAATGTTTTATGATACATTAGGAGTTTTTAGAAATCTTATGATATACTTTACCGAATTGAATAGAAATTTTCTATTAAATTTAGGATGTGAATTGGCCTTGTAATGTGGTTTATACTTCTCTATTGGCATTATTTGGTGTGTGTATATATATTTCTGAGGCTTGTGGAATCTGCTTAGATCACATGCTGTGCATAGGCCGACATCTAGTGGAAGCTGCGGAGTATTACAGTTTGTTTTTCGAAAGTCGAAAATGGGCGTCGACACAGGCGTGCCAGTAATACTATCCCTAGTGTGACGTCCACTGTACCCAAGATCCCTCACGCGTGTAGGATCCTCAGATTGTTTTTTTCCGCCATACTGGTCGGAAGCATCTTGCGGAGTTCCCTGGCCTTAGCCA
Organism: Ambystoma mexicanum; assembly: GCF_040938575.1. Lineage (NCBI taxonomy): Eukaryota > Metazoa > Chordata > Amphibia > Caudata > Ambystomatidae > Ambystoma > Ambystoma mexicanum. Next base: position 1,108,938,572 of record NC_090929.1, on the reverse strand, counting down.
TACTTTTGCTGTTATTATAATTATAATTCTTATTCATTCCCTTCCCCACCCCAACGTCGACCCTCAACCTCGACGACGGCTGGAGAAGTCATCGACCGTCGACTGCTGCACAACGGATCTGGGCCTCGGAAGGCCGCTGGCCTCGGCCCGGGCCTAGTAGGCCGCTGGCCTCGGCCCTTACAAGTAGGGAGAGTGGGGGGTGGTACATACTCTTCACTCTTGATATATAGTTACATTTTATATATTCCTACACTTAGCAGCCCGCTGCCTTAAGGTGCGTATGGAGGGTACCCCTTTTCAATTCTGCCCCAAGTGCAATCGCAAATACCCTTGGGTCGACCGGCACGCCACGTGCAATCTCTGCTTGCCGAGGGATCACCCCGAAGCGAACTGCAGAGCGTGTAGTAGGTTTAAACCTAAGACACTTAAGGACCGTTCGACAAAGCGTTGGGCCCACCACGCCAGGCAGGAGGCCATGGCAGCGGAGGGCGCCTTCAGCGATGGCAGCGACGCCGTACTTTCGGACGGCGAGGGCATTATGGCGTCGAAAGACAGCCGGCGAGCGCAGGTCCCCGACCTCGGAAGGTCGTCCGGCAGGGCGGCTATGGGGAAGACCCCCGGCGACGCAAGCGCTACACACCTAACACACACTAAACACACTAAGACCAACCGGACCTCGACGACGTCGACTTCCCGGAAAGAGGCACAAAAAGAACGGTCCGACTCGGTGTCCTCTGGGCGCTCTCGATCGAGATCACCTCACGACGCAAGGCAATCATCCACTCTTGCCAAGAGTGCCTCGCTACACACATTAACGGAAGTTCGATCGTCGGGAGACGAAGACGACTTCCACCCCCAGGCCGCGCTCCAAGATACCGAGACCGCGGTTAACACCAGTGAGGCCCCACGCCCGAAGCACACAGATACCTCTCCAGACCCTCGGCGCCAGGCGTCCAAAGTCTCTGGGGCCTCCAAGGGACAGGGAAAACATTTTTCCACGCACGGGGAGGGGGGGAAACAGCGGAAAGCACAGCCTTCCACCCCTGTAAAGCCATCCTCTCACCCTAGGCAGACAAGTAAACACAAGTCTACCCTTGAAAAGTACCATAAATCATCACCTGCTAAAGTAATACCCTGTTCCAGGGAATGGTCCAGTGAAGACATAGACAGGGTTATGTCTAGGATGTCTTCCTTGGCTGATTTTTATGATAAGAACCCAGAACACTTTCTTTCATATAACCCTCAAGGGGCCACACCCTCAGGCTCCTCCGATCCTATCCCACTAAGTAAAAAGCCCCGGGTCGAAAGACCTGAACCCTTCGAGGTTCAGCCTTACTCCACTCCATATTCTACTCCACTCCCCAGTTACCAGGGACAAGTTTTCCCTGAAGAGGACCAGGAGTTTGAAATTATGGAAGAACAAACCGGGACAGATTACTATGCAGAGGATGAGGACCTGGAGGAGGGAGAAGATGAGCAGGAAATTTACAGAGTAGATTCCCCAGTACAAAGCGAAGCCCCAGTTACTGACTCTCCAGTTGATAACCAGCCCCTCCTCAACGAGGTTCTCGCTCGAGCAGCGGAACACTTCCACATCGACACCCACGGTGTACAGGAGGAAAGGGACTTCGCGGAGGAGTTTGTAGGAGAGAGAAGACCGGTCGCTCAGACCATCCCTATCCTCAAATCCATCCAACGAAGAATAGATCCTTCCCTGGTGAATCCTAATCTCACCAGAGCTGTCAACCCCAGAATTGAAAAGATTTTCCGGGCAGCCCAGTCTGACCCTCTGTATATAAGGGGACATCTTAAACCAGATTCCCTAGTGGTGACCAACACTAGAAAAAGGGCTGGCACGCCCTTATCTTCATCAGAAGCTCCTCCCGACAAGGAGAGCAAAAAACTTTACGGGTTTGGCAGAAAGGTAGCCTCAACGTCCGCCTACCAAGCAAGGATTGCGAATTCCACCACCCTGTTGGCTACTTACAATTGCCATCAATGGGAAAAAGTCGCGGCGCTCATTGCCTCTGCTCCAGAACCGTTAAAGGGCCAGCTGGCTCGGATCTCGGCAGAGGGGAGAGCCGTGTCTGGTTGCATTTTAAAAGCAACTTTCGACGCCGCTGACAACGCAGGGAGATTGATAGCAGAAGGTACTGTTATCAAGAGACATGCGTGGTTACGGCAGTCGGGATTCAAGACAGAAACCCAGGCTTCTTTAATAGACAAGCCAGTGGAACCCGACCTATTGTTTGGGAAAGCGGTCGAAGACGCACTTAAAAATGCCAAAGATGAATATGAGACTCTCAAATCCCTTGGCCAGCTTACCAACAAACCCCCTAACCAGAGGGGGAACAATAATTTTCGTCGCCCACGCGGCCAAAATTCACAAAGAGGCAACTATGCCCAGGGACAAGGTACACAATGGAATAACAACCAGCAGTCTACCCAGAGTTACGGCAGGGGTAACAAGAGAGGTCGTGGAAGAGGCAGAGGCAGCCCCAACAAGGGAGGTGGCACGCCTCCACCAAAACAGTGACGCTCAGTTCAGGGTCCCTTGCCACGCAACCCCAGTAGGGGGACGCATTTCCACCTTCACCCAGGCTTGGGAAGGGATCACCTCAGACAGATGGGTGCTGTCAACAGTATCCGCAGGATATTGTATAGAACTACTGCAGCGTCCCCGGAATCCTCCTCCACGACAAAGAGTGCACTCCCTAGAGCATCAAAGGATCCTTCTCGAGGAGATCGCCATTCTGCTAGAAAAGGACGCGATAGAACTCGTCCCAGGACACCAGGTAAACAAGGGTATCTATTCAACTTACTTCCTTGTGCCAAAGAAAGATTTGACAATGCGCCCAGTATTGGACTTACGGCCTGCCAACAAGTATGTCAAGCCCCAAAAATTCCGTATGACCACGCTACAAGAGGTAATCCCCCTCCTAAAAAAGGGGGATTACATGGCAACCTTGGATATGAAAGATGCTTATTTTCATATTTCCATGCTCCCAGCGCACAGAAAGTACTTGCGCTTCAAGGTGGACAGTCGCCACTACCAATTCAAGGTACTGCCCTTCGGGATAGCTTCAGCACCAAGGGTATTCACCAAGGTACTGGCGGTGGTGGCTGCACACCTACGCAGGGAAGCAATCCCGGTGTACCCTTATCTGGACGACTGGCTCATAACGGGGGAAACCCCAGAAATTTGCAGGTCAAACATTCAGAGGACTATCGACCTCCTCCACGAATTAGGCTTCTCCATCAACGAGAAAAAGTCAAGTCTGGTGCCAAGCACCTCAAAACAGTTTCTAGGAGCTATCCTAGATACTCAGAAAGGATTGACCTTCCCTTCGGAAGAGAGAATTCGGAATATACTTCTGCAAATTCCGCATTATCAGTCAGGTCAACAGATAACAGTACGCAAAGCTATGCGGTTACTGGGCATGATAGCGTCATGCATTTACCTGGTCCCCCACGCGCGTCTGCGCATGCGTCCCATGCAGGAATGGTTGGCGAAACAGTGGTCTCAGGCAAGTGGTCATTGGGACGATCTAGTGGTCGTTTCGCCAACACTCGTACAGAGCCTACACTGGTGGACAAGAGAGAATCTCGCAAAGGGGAAACCCTTTTACGATCCCGAAGTACAAGCCGTGGTGACTACAGATGCATGCCTGACTGGGTGGGGAGCTCACCATCTCCACCACACAGCCCAGGGTCTCTGGTCTCACTCAGTAGCCAAGAACCACATCAATCTGCTAGAGCTTCTGGCAGTATTCCGAGCGCTAAGGGCGTTCGAGCCCCATCTACTGAACTTGTCGGTGCAGATCAGGACGGACAGCACGACAGCCATGTTCTATCTGAACAAGCAAGGGGGGACTCGTTCGCCAAATCTGTCCAAGCTTGCCCAGAAAATATGGATATGGGCACTCAGACGGAACATCTTCCTGTCATCGCAACATGTTCCAGGGGAGCTCAATTCCATAGCGGATGCTCTAAGCAGAGACTCCCTCCCAGAAGAACACGAATGGGTCCTTCATAGAGACGTAGTAGAAGATCTCTTCTCTCAGTGGGGTTTCCCCACTATAGACCTATTTGCCACAAGCGAAAACAAACAATGCCCAGGATTTGCATCCAGGTTCCCCCAGCCGGACTCCCAAGGGAATGCCCTGTGGATGAACTGGTCAGGGATGTTTGCGTACGCTTTTCCACCAACTCCTCTCATCAGGAAGGTGGTGTACAAGATGAACAAGGAATCGATGACGCTCATCCTAGTTGCTCCCATGTGGGCGAGACAACCATGGTTTCCACACCTACGCAGGATGGCGGTGTGCGAACCCATCAGACTCCCAGCCTGGTACAACCTACTGTCCCAGCAACAGGGTCAAACAGTGCATCAGGAACCCAACTCTATGAACCTAGCAGCATGGCTCCTGAAGTCATAGAGTTTGGACATCTCAAATTACCACAGAGGTGTATGGACATTCTAAAGGAGTCCAGGAAACCAAATACAAGGCACTGTTACTTTGATAAGTGGAAAAGATTCGTTATCTGGTGCCAGAATAAACAAATCAACCCGGTTGATTGCACTCCTTCCAATGTTGTGACATACATGCTCCACCTGCTGGATGCAGGGTTGGTTTTTAACTCGCTGAAAGTACACCTGGCAGCCCTCTCGGCTTACACCACATCCCATAACAAGGTCTCGTGGTGGAAAGTACCAGTGGTTAAAGCCTTCATGGAAGGAGTAAAGAGACTTCACCCTCCTATTTCGAACCCACCGCCAGGATGGGACCTCAACGTGGTGCTAGCTAAGCTCATGGGACCCCCATTCGAACCCATGCATAAAAGTAGTCTCAAACACCTGACTTATAAAACGGCCTTCTTAGTAGCCATTACCTCCATAAGAAGGGTCAGTGAAATTCAGGCTCTGTCAGTGCAGGATCCTTTCTTTACTATCCACAAGGACAAACTGGTTTTACGCACACACCCTAGGTTCTCACCTAAATTCATATCCAAGTTCCATGTAAACCAGTCCATCGAGCTTCCGGCTTTCTTCCAGAACCCGCAAAGCTCGGCTGAGGTGAAACTACACACCCTAGATGTGCGTAGGGCGGTCCTATACCATGTAAATAAAACCAGACCGCTAAGGAAAACAGATCAACTGTTTGTCTCCGTAGCTACAGGCAGAGAGGGGGATCGCGTCTCTAAGGGCGCTATCTCGAAGTGGATTATCAACTGTATACAGCTGTGTTACTCTCTTTCTGAAAAGACTCTGCCTTTTACGCCAAGGGCCCACTCTACTAGAGGCATTGGTGCCACTCTGGCTTTCATTGCAAATGTTCCCCTCGACACCATTTGCAAAGCGGCTACTTGGAGCTCTATTCACACTTTTACTCAGCATTACTGCATTGACACTCATTCCAAGACAGATACACAAGTGGGACAAGCGGTTCTAAGACACCTGTTTGCTCATGACCCTTCTCACATCCCACCTCCTTCTTCTGGTACTGCTCGCTAATCTATGCACAGCATGTGATCTAAGCAGATTCCACAAGCCTCAGAAGGGATACATTACTCACCGTAATCGTATTTCTGATGCTTGTATCTGCTTAGATTCACATGCGACCCACCCTTCCTCCCCTCCGAGAGAAGGCGCATGGTTGCTTGTAGTCTTACCTTTCTGTCTATCTGCTTGGATTATCTGTACTCCCGCTACTCCTCATGCTTCCTCATGTCAGAAAAAATACAATCTGAGGATCCTACACGCGTGAGGGATCTTGGGTACAGTGGACGTCACACTAGGGATAGTATTACTGGCACGCCTGTGTCGACGCCCATTTTCGACTTTCGAAAAACAAACTGTAATACTCCGCAGCTTCCACTAGATGTCGGCCTATGCACAGCATGTGAATCTAAGCAGATACAAGCATCAGAAATACGATTACGGTGAGTAATGTATCCCATATATATATATATATATAATATTTTTTTCCAAGCACGACCGGGTGTATTTTTTGGCTTGGAGTCCCTCATTGTTTGTTGGCCTTGGTCCTGTGAACTATGTAAAGGCCCTGTCCAAGGCTTCCATTTCCAAGCGGCTCTCCGGCTTCAATCATTCACTGGTTGGCATACTGACCGCTGCCTGGCCGTCCAAGCCCATTCCACCAGAGCAATCGCTGCTATGACACCGATCTTGTCTGGTGTGCCCCGGCTGGACGTTTGCAGGGCTGCTACATATAGGTGGACGCACACCTTCATGAAGTTCTACTGCATCGACAGGGATTCCAAGGAGGAGTCCGAGTCGGCCAAGCAGTGCTGCACAACCGGTTTGCTTGATGGTGAGCCTTCTGAGGAGGTAAGAGATTACTTCTGTTGAGCCTTGCCACCTCCCGTGGTTGTGCACGTATGTACTGCTATGTATTCTTTATCCATGAGCATGTGAATCCATGCCAGACCCCATGCTGGAGAACGAACAAGTTACTTTACCTGTAGCTGTTGTTCTCCAGCATGGGTCTGGCATGGATTCACGTGCAAACCCTCCCGCCTGCCCCTCTGTGACTCTTCTCTTGGTCCTACTGCCACGTTACGTAATACCAAATCTGAAGACGGCTGCGTGAGGGGCTTAAGTAGAGATCAGTCATTAGCTGGGGGCAGTATGACCCAGACCTCAGCATGTGAATCTATGCCAGACGCATGCTGGAGAACAGTTACAGGTAAGTAACTTGTTCCTTGTTACCCTCACTACGTAATGGCTAGTGGCTGTGGTTTAATTTTCCTACCATTTTGGGTTTTTACCGCAGGCTGAATCCTCTGCTGCAGTAGAGCACCCATGTGTGACCATTGTGTCGAAATGGGCCGGTCTTCTTTTTTCACCATTTCTTGCTTCTGAGGTCAGTCTTGGGTTATACTCTGCGTGCCAAACCAGGGTTAACTCATTTGTTCGTTTAGCCTTTGGCGGGCTTCATTGCAGAAACCCACCTCTGGCTTCAGTGTGTTTGGCAAGGCAGAAGTGAGGGAGGTGCCCAAAACTTCCCTGTCCTTAGTCTCCAGGGCAACCTGAATGCACCCAGTCCTGATTGGCTGGCTGTCCTTGCAGGATAGCCATCCTGCTGTGTGAATGATAGCCAGGCTGTGCATGAATAGGAGAAACCTGAATAAAAGGTGAGTCTTCTTGGACTGAAGGCAGTCGACCACTGGAAGAAGTATCTGACGAAAGAGTCGTGGAGAGAAGCTTGCTGCATCCTCATGGACAGTTGACTATATGGTGAAGCCCTGCTGCTGTGCTGAAACGCCTTTTCCTAATCGACCAGAGAAGCTCCGAAAGGGACGACTTATTCCCTTGGGTTAGTGGGACCAACTAACCCCGAGACTAACTTTGCTCGAAGACTTTCCCCAACTGGCTGTACTTTTCTGCTGCTGGAACCGAGTGCCAGGGTTCGAGCAATCCGTAGTCTAGTGTAACGCCTGTAAGCCAGCCAACAGCTCCAGGAGTCTCCTGACGACCCACCCGAAGCAGGACGACCCAAGCTCGAGTCGCCTCACCAGTGTGCTGGACTCGAGGAGTGAAGGAGGCCCAACCGGTGTCTAAGATCTGCGGCGGTGCTGCTTACTGCACGCTGAAACCGCAAAGTGCTGTTGAATTGAAAAGAGCCTGTAGCTGCCGCCGACCTTCGAACTACTATGCAAGAGTCCTCCTGATGTCCTCCCTCTTGTCCCCAGGAACACATGATCTGAAACCAGGACAGAAGCCAGCTGGATCTTCTTCTAACCTAAGGTACTATTCTGACTAAGGGGCACTTACCTCTTTGTAGCTTGCTTGTCTCAGTTGAGATTTGCAGATGCTGCTTTTCTAGAGTTGATTCCAGCTCTAACTTGGCCCAACAGTGATTTTCTAAAACATACTCTTTAACTTTGTGCAAGACTTTCTTGCCATCTAAGAAGTGCCGAAGTGCCTCATCGCCATAGACTTTGTTTCAAATAGACGTTGGCTGTCCTGGCTCCCTGCAGACTATTCTAACCCATTGACCTTGATTCTTACTGTCCCTCATAGGTGATGCATTGGTTTTGAACTAATGTTGCTGGGAACATTTTTTATCTAGACTTCACCGGGAGATTTAAAAGTGCTCAAATGATTTGAGAACCTGTTAACCCTTTTCCTTCCCTTAACCTCTTTACCAACCTCAGAATTTTACAAAGTACACAAGTGATATATAAATGCCAATACTGTCCTTGTTAGTGAAGTCACCTCCGGGTGTAGAAAGTGTGTATGAAGTATCTCTAAAGAGTGTCTACTTGCTTTGCCTTGATTCTGAGAAAGTATTTTGAAGTGTATTTTTATTGTTGCACATTGCCCTTTTTAAAGAATGCTTATTTAAAACTGACCGTTAAATCAATAATAATTTTACTCGAACCTTGAGTCTCAGTGTTATTTGGAAACTTGTATGTGTGGATTTCGATGCTAAAGCTCACATTTACCGCTCTTTAGATGTCTGACTGCTCAGTCACACTACCAACTTGTGTAGTACAAACCTATGCCAATCGGTGGGTCACCTAATACCAAGAGGACAAGACTGGTGTAGTCTCCCACAGGTTTACTGCATCAATTCTTGTCCAACACTAGCTTCAGTACTGAAACCCGCCTCTCGCTACAGTTGTCTGGAAGGGCAGGAAGTGAGGGAGGTTCCCCAAACTCCCCGGTCCTTTTGTCTTTATGAATGCCTGAATGCACCCAGTCCTGATTGGCTGGCTGTCCTTTCAAGACCGCCACCCTGCTGTTTGAGTGACAGCTAGGCTGTGCATGAATGGGAGCAACCTGCTTAAAAGGCGAGGATTTTGGGACTGGAGGCGAGTCGACCACTGGGAAGAACACCCGACGTAGAAACCGTGAAATAAGCTTGCTACATCCTCCTGGACTTTTGAAATGCCCGGTGAAGCCCTGCTGCTGTGCTGAAACACCTTTTTCTAATCGACAAGAGAAGCTCTGGAAGGGACGACTACTTCCCTTGTGTTAGTGGGTCCAACTAACCCAGAGACTAACTCCACTGGACCATCTTCCCTGACTGGCTGTACTGCTTTGCTGCTGCAGGAACCAAGTGCCAGGGTTAGAGAAATCTATAATAGATTGAAACGTCTGCCAGCCGGCTAGTAGCTCCAGTAGTCTCCACAGCACCCTCCAGAAGCAGATGACCAGAGCTCGAGTACCCTCACCAGAGTGCAGTAATCAAGGAGTGAATGAAGCCCAACCGGTGTCCAAGATCTGCGATGGTGCTGTTTACTGAGTGCTGAAACCATGAAGTGCCGCTGAACTGAAAAGAGCCTGGAACTGCCTCCGAATTGCTGCTGCAGTAATCCTCCAGACGTCCTTCCTTTTGTCCCCACGACTGAGTCCCAGGATCTGCATCACTGCATCCAGACAGAAGCCAGCTGGACCACTCTTCTAGCCAAAGGTACTGTTCCGACTTGGGGTACGTACTTCAGTGGCTTTAGCTTTGCTCTTCTTAGTTGAGACTTGGAGCTACTTTTCTAGAGTTGATTTCAGCTCTACCCTTCACAAGTGTAACGGCTTGTGACCCTACAGTGATTTTTCTTCAACAAACTCTCTAACTTTGTGCAAGACTTTTATCTAAAAGTGTCTCGGCTCCATAGACTGTGCTCCAATTGACTTTGTCTGTCCTGGCTCCCTGCAGTCTCTTCTAGTCCACTTGACTTAGATATTTACTGTCCCTCAGAGATGACTTGGTTTTAATTTATTATTGCTGGGAAAGGTTTATATCTAGACTTCATTGTAAGATGTAAGTGCTCACATGCTCGAAGTGCCTGTTTAGCCTTTTTCCTTCCCATAACCTTTCTTTTCTACCAACCTCAGAACCTACAAAGTCTACTAGTAATGTATAAATGCCATTACTGTCCTAGTTAGTGAAGTCTCCTCCGGGTGTAGGAAGTGTGTGAAAAGCTTTTCTAAAGGGTATCTACTAGCTTGGTGTTGATTCTGGAAAAGCATTTTAAAGTACATTTGATTGTTACATATATTGCCCAAAAGAATACTTATTTAAAAACAGTTGTTAAATAACAATTTTAACTAAAACCTTGAGTGTAAGTGTTATTTGGTTACTTGTATTTGCTGATTTCATTGCTACAGCTCACATTTACCCCTCTTGAGATAAGCCAGGCTGCTCAGTCACACTACCATCTTGTGTAGTACAGGCCTATACCAAAAGGTGGGTTACCTTATACCAAGAGGACACGTGTTCTGTAGTCTCCCATAGGGCTACTACATCAATTCTTGCTAGCAGTCTATACCCCTGGTGAAGTCAAAAATCATTACAGCTGCTACTAGCCTACTACACAGCTTTAATCTAGGGTTTTTAATCCGCCCTAGGGTCAAAATTGGGTGATTAAAAAGCACCCCTTACCTAGGAGCATTATGGGCTTCCCTAGGACAGCGCATCAAAATGTCTTTCTGATTACAAAATGGCCGAAGAGCCTGGAAAACCAAAAGGAAAAAGAATAAAGTTCAGGGTTCCCCTTATTAAAAAATCAGTACTGCCTTTGCATCCTCTCCAGGCTATGCCAGAACTGGGTCTTAACGGACATCTTCCCTCCAAGAATACCTACAACAAAGCTGCACATAGAGCCCTTTTTCTTACCACTTGCATGCATTAGCAGTGCAGCAACAGCCACCTTGCTCTACTTTGTCATTCCAACTTGCTGCTCTAAATCATCTTTTGCAGGTCCCCAAGTGGCCATAGAAGACCCAATATCAACCTGCACACACATAAAATCCTTGGCAGATAGCAAAGCTGCAAATGAACAGGCATTTTGAAACTGTTGCATGCAGGCTCGCAAGATATGTAGTTTAACTTGGCAGTGATATCCATGTTTGTTTGCATCTAGTATATCCTTCCTGTGCAACATTTCTTATTCCTTCTCTTGCCCACAGGTGGTTCTGGATTCTCAGAAGCGGGTCTTTACCTGGGGCTTTGGTGGTTATGGGCGCCTCGGCCACAGTGAGCCAAAGGATGAGCTTGTGCCTCGCCTGGTGAAGCTGTTCGACTTCCCTGGCCGCGGAGCTGTGCAGATCTTTGCTGGTTGCACTTGTTCCTTTGCCCTCGGTGAAGCTGGTAAGTTACAAATAACCTTTCTCATTCCCACCTTTGTGTAGGGGATAATCTTTGAAATGCCCTGAGCGTACTGCTGAGATGGTAGTATGGGCCCTGCTTCTCACCTTACTGCTATGTCCCGTCCCCTTTCCTCCCTACTGTATGGGCGTCCCTCGCTAGGGATGAGACGGAACCTTTTTCACCAGAAAAATCATCTTCTTCCTATTTATATTTAAAAGCGCAGCCCTGGGTGCATGCGCTCCCCTGACTCCGACCACCGTTGCCACTCCCAAGTCCCCTTTTCTACGTCGACCGAAACGGGTAGATTTGACTTGTGCTCCTGGCTTTGGCTTCGGCCATGTAATACCATACTCTCTTCCCCGGATTCTTTCTTCTGTCTTTTTTTGTCTTCTTTTATGTTATCTTATTTTGCATTTATATAGCGCCTTATGTACCATTGGTATAGTCTCAAGGCGCTGGTAGGTTGAACACCCTTGGGAACCGAAGTTCAAGTCAGTAAAGAGAATTGAAGAGAGTCAAAGGTGCGTGTGAGCACCGGATATGTGTGCAGCTGGTGTGGCATTCGTGTGATAGCTGCTTCTTAGAGGTAGGTGTGCTGGTCGAGAGATCAGGAGTATGTGTTCGTTCTGGCAGTTTTTTATCCAGACCGATTCTGGGTGCGTTAGGCCTGAGGAGAAACGCCTAGGCTGGAGGGTGTGTAACCAGCAGTGTTAGGGTGATGGGGAGTATGAGGCAGATGATGGTATGAGAACAGCTATACCGAATGGTGTCATAGTATCACTGTGTTCTAGTTGAGTGGTGGTGTAAAGAGGAGAGTAAGCGTGAAGATGTGATGTGGTGCACACTTCTAAATTCAATCAATGTACGTTATTAGGCACACTTCTAAATCCTTAGACTTCTATGTTCAGCTTTGCACAGAGAGGATATTGGCACACTTCTAAATTCAATCAGGGCACGCTATTAGGCACACTTCTAAATGCAGGCAAGGCATGCTATTAGATATACTTCTAAATTCAAGTTTTGCACAGAGAGGATATTAGGCACACTTCTAAATTCAACTAGGGCACGCTATTAGACACACTTCCAAGTTCAACTTTGCACAGAGAGTATATTGGCACTTCTAAATTCAACTAGGGCACGCTATGAGACAGAGTCTAAAATCAATCAATGCACGCTATTAGACACACTTCTAAGTTCAGCGTTTCACAGAGAGGTTATTAGGGACACTTTCTAAAGTGAACTAGACCACAGTCACGCTATTAGGGATTCTTCTAAATTCAGCTTTGACATAGTGAGGTTCTCCAGCATGGGGTCTGGCATGGATTCACATGCTCATGAATATTCCCCGTCAGGCTGGGAATCCTCGGTAAAGAAAAAACCAGTATCAGTTTCGTTTCTGATCTGTCTTTCGTAGTAGTAACCAATCACTGGTCTCTGCGTCATACTGACCACAGCCAATGACTGCCCTCTACCTAAGCACCGCCTCTGGCAGCCATCTTCAGATTTTTACCGCACGTTCATGTGTTGGGATCCTCGTGTAATTGCTCTCGAGCGTTAGTGCTATTTTTTTCACGTTTTTTCTCAAACTTCGTTTTTTCGGTCAAAAGAGCCTCAAGCTCCACCGACTCTCCATCCGATCAACAGGGACCCGTTTCGGATTCGTCTGCGCCCCTCAAGGGTGAATATTTCGTCGAGCTACGCTTTTGGAGGACTCCAGAAGTTTCTCAGGCCCGATCATGGCCCAGGAGAAGGGAAGCTCGACGCCCGGAAAGCTGTTCAGGGTCTGCCCTGGATGCCAGCTGCAGAACGTCTTCAAGGAGGACGAACACTCTTATTGTCTTTACTGCCTACATGAGGACAAGACGCACGTGGAGAAGGACTGTGCGTTTTGCGGCAACATGTCGGAGCGGACCATGAAGGACCGCCATCAAAGTCTCGCCAACTGGCTAGAAGGGAAGAGCCCGTCCGGCGAGAAGAAGAGGAAGAAATCCGAGCGGTCTTCTAAGACCTTTGAGGACGCCCCGGCGACGGGGGTCCAACATAAGGCCAAGCACCGCGAGTCCGCTGGCACCGGGAGCGTCGAACGGTCGGGCTCTACGGGCGCCAGGCAGGGCGCACCCTCCCCGGCACCATCAACCACGAGCCAACGCTCTGGGTCGGGTAAGAGGAAGGCAGAGCACCCGGCGAAGCTCCTGGAGAGGCCCCGGTCGAGCTCGAAGGCGGAGGGGGAGCGAGGCAGTGTCCCCCCCCCTCAAGGATAAGGCGGTGAGCGCACCTAAGGTGGTGAAGGCCTTAATCCATCCGGCCAAGCCCTCTATCGAAACTGTCGCGGCGGCCCTGGCTCAGCCTGTGGAGGCTACACCAGTGGTGGCGACCTCGGGGCTCAGAGTCTCCCTGCCACCTCGGAGGGAGTCCTCTTTTGTGCCCATCGATAGGACCCCCGTGAAATCCCCCGTGGGGAAGAAAAAGGGGGGGCAGGGCGTCGTCGTAGATTCGGCCTCAACCTCGGAGGAGGAGCTGGTCGAGGTCTTAAGCCACGGCCTCGGCGTGGAAGAAGACCGGCCCGTCGGGATGGATCCCGACGCAGGGGACGACGACATCGTCGAGGGTACCGACGGGGCCCCTGATCGCCCGTCGGATTCCCCTCTGCCAGCGCCGCGAGACAACTCGGCGGCCATTTTGTTGGCTATACAGGCCTTATGCTCAGAGATAAGGACAATACTTCCATTGCCGACGGAACCTCTCCCGTCGGGGGACCCAGAACCGGGACCTTCTGGTGTTCCCCCTGCCAAGAAAAGAAGGATCCACCCTCCACCTCCTTTTCAGCCGTCGCGCCCCTTCCAGCCCTCCTCCCCGTCCACCCGAGGGGATGATACGGGGACTGACACGGCAGCGACGGGTACGGACGACGAGGTTTACGACGAGGATGTACCGTCGTCGCCTCCCACCAGGGCTTCTCCGCCCGACGAGATTGGATCGTTCCACTCTATGATCGCCAGGGCATCCGAGCTTTTCCAACTCTGCCCTGAGGAGAAGAAGGAAGGTTTCCTTTATCAGCGGCGCGAGGCCAAGAGGAAGACGGTCCTCGCGGTGCCTCTATTGGACGACATTTGGGATGAGGGCCTCACCCTCCTCAAGAACCCTTCCACGACGCCAGCTAGAAGAGACCAGTACGAGAAAAAGTACCGGGTCCCGGACACGGCCCCCCTGTGCCTCCGGACGCAGCCTACCCCGGACTCCGTCGTCTCCGCGGCGGCCAGGAAAAAAGCGGGGCCGGGGGTGCGGCCTCCACATCGACTTCCCCACCGGACGGCGAGGGAAAGAAATTGGACGCTATGGGACGCAGAGTCATCTCGTCTGACGACGATTAAAGCTGCCAACGCCTTGGCTATCTTGGCCCGATACGACAGGGAGCTCTGGTACAAACTGGCTCCCCTGCTGGACTTCTTGCCGGACGACAAGAGGGCAGAGGCCCTGGAGATCCTGCAGGAAGGTGAGGTGGCTTCGGACCACGCCATTACCGTTGCGACGGACATCGCCGACACTGGGTTCCGCCAGTTGGGCAACGGCGTTTGCCTTAGGCGGCGTGGATGGCTCAAGGCTACGGACTTCCGTCAAGACGTTCAGACCAGAGTCCTGGACATGCCCTTCGATGGGAACAACCTGTTTGGGAAAACAGTGGACGATTCCCTTCAGGCCATTAAAGCGGACACCGAGACGGCCCGGGCCCTTGGAGTTCTGCAACAACGACGGACGCCCTTTCGGAGCAGCGGAGGCAAGGGCGCCTCCAAAGGTTCCGGCGGCGGTTTCTCCTCCTACCGTCAAGCAGCCCGCTCGTCGTCTCAGGAGGCCTACAGAGGACGAGGCAAGTCTGGCGGACCCCGCCGTCGTCGCCAAGGACAAGGCGCTAAAGCCTCGTCGAAGCAGGATTGAACCGGCCGGGGGGTCGGGCCCCCACAGAAGCACCCCGGTGGGAGGCCGGCTGGCGAGCTTCGTCAGCGTGTGGGAGTCCATCTCCACCGACCGTTGGGTGCTGGACGCCTTGGCCGGGGGCCACGCGCTCGAGTTTCAAAGAAAGTGTCCGCGCGTCCCCCCCGTGGCCAGGAAAGAACTTCACGTCCCTCAACTTCTCCTGGAGGTGAAGGCGATGCTCAAGAAGGGCGCCATCGAACTCGTCCCAAAGAGGCTTCGGGGCTCCGGAGTCTACTCGAGATACTTCCTCGTGAAGAAGAAGACGGGGGGATGGCGCCCCATCCTGGACCTGCGACGTCTGAACAAATTCATCAAGGCGCAAAAGTTCCGGATGGTCACCCTCCAGCACGTCCTGGGTCAGCTGGAGGAAGGAGACTTCCTGTCGTCGTTGGATTTGGAGGATGCCTACTTCCATATTCCCATCTTGAAGGGGCACCGAAAATTCCTCAGGTTTGTGGTCCAAGGGCGTCATTACCAGTTCAAAGCCCTCCCCTTCGGTCTACGGTCGGCACCCAGGGTGTTCACCAAGTGCCTCGCACCGGTGGCGGCTCAGCTGCGCCGCGAAGGGATCCACGTCTACCCCTACCTGGACGACTGGCTCATCCGAGCCAAGACAAGGGAGCTCGCCGTGGTTCACACGGCAAGGACCGTCCAACTTCTCACGGACCTGGGATTCTCCGTGAACTATGCCAAATCCCACCTGGTGCCCGCGCAAGACGCTCTGTTTCTGGGAGCGAGGCTCAACAGTGTCCCTTCTGGCCTCCCCGTTGGAGGAGAGGACCAGGACCATCCTGGGCAAGGTGCAGCGGATGTTGGTGGCCGACGCGGCCAAGGTGAGGTCCATCAAGTCCCTCCTCGGAATGATGTCTTCCTGCATCTACCTCATTCCCATGTGCAGGCTCCGGATGCGCCCGTTGCAGGAGTTCCTGGACGCGCGCTGGATCCAAACGACGGGCAGCTTCGAGGAAAGGATCACACTCGACGAGAGTTTCCGACGAGCGATCCGGTGGTGGGGCACCCGCGCGCATCTGACGGCGGGCATGGACTTCCAGACCCCAGCCCACCAGGAGACGGTGACCACGGATGCCTCCCTGGAAGGGTGGGGAGCGCACACCGAAAATCTGCACGCAAGAGGCCTTTGGCTCCCGACGGAGAAATCCCTACATATCAACGTCCTGGAGCTCCGTGCAGTGTTTTGGGCCCTCAGGTCCTTCCTTCCGTCCCTCAAGGGCAAGGTGGTGAGGATCTTCACCGACAACACCACCACCATGTTTTACATCAGGAAACAGGGCGGAACCAGGTCCCCAGCACTGTCCAAGGAGGCGCAGGACCTGTGGCATTGGGCAGTCGCCCAAGGGATGTTTCTGGTGCCGTTTCATCTGGCAGGGATAAAAAACACCATCGCCGACTCACTCAGCAGGGAGCTGCGCTCGTGCCACGAGTGGGAACTACGGCAGGATCTAGTGGATCGCCTCTTCCGACGGTGGGGCACACCCCAGATCGACCTGTTCGCGACGGCGACGAACTCCAAGTGCCGGAGGTTCGCCAGCAGGTTTCCCCAGGCGAGGAGCATGGGCGATGCTTTCTCGTTTCCCTGGGAGGGCCTGTTCCTCTACGCGTTCCCTCCTTTGCCACTGCTAATCCGGCTCGTCAACCATCTCAAGAGGTCACGGTGCAGGATGATCCTCGTCGCACCTGCGTGGCCGAGGCAGATATGGTTCCCGGACCTTCTGGACTTGTCAGCGTCCCCGCCAATCAAGCTGCCGGTGGACGCGGATCTACTCTCCAGGGAAGGAGGCGCCATCCTCCACCACAACCCGAAATCGCTGAACTTGCAGGCCTGGCTCCTGCAGCGCTAGAGTTTGGAGGATACGACATACCGGCCGACTGCAGAGAGGTTCTTGCAAAGGCCAGGGCGTCCTCGACTCTTAAATGCTACGGACACAAATGGAAGAGGTTCTCTGTCTGGTGCCACGCACAGAAGATTAACCCTCTACGGATTACGGCTCCCCAAGTACTGCCGTACCTGCTGACGCTGGCCAAAGCTGGACTGGCACACGCGTCCATCAAGATTCATCTTGCTGCGATCTCCTGATACACCAGAACCACGGGGCGGACGTCCTTGTGGTCTCATCGACTGGTGAAAGAGTTCATGAAGGGACTGTTCAGATTGTTCCCGCCGGTGAAGGCTCCGGCCCCGGCGTGGGAGCTCAACGTGGTGCTGACCAAGCTCATGGGACCTCGGTTCGAGCCTCTGCACTCGGCCCCGTTGAAGTTTCTGTCGTGGAAAACAGCATTTCTTGTGGCCATTACCTCCGCGCGCCGGGTGGGAGAGATCCAGGCCCTTTCCTGCAAGGCCCCGTACTTGACTTTTCACGACACGAGGGTAGTGCTCAGGACGCACCCCTCCTTCATGCCCAAGGTACCGTCGCACTTCCACCTCAACGAACCCTTGGTGTTGCCTGTATTCTTCCCGTCGCCTTCGTCGCCGGCTGAGAGAACTTTGCACTCGCTAGATGTGGCTAGAGCGCTGAAGTTCTACGTGGACCGCACGAAGTGTTTTCGGAAGACGTCACAACTCTTTGTGAACTTTGGACCTGTCAATCAGGGGAAGGCTCTCTCGAAGGCTTCCATTTCCAGATGGCTCTCCGGCTGTATCATGTACTGTCATCGGTTGGCAAACCGACCGCTGCCTGGCCGTCCGAGAGCCCATTCCACCAGAGCGATCGCAGCTACCACGGCGTTCCTTTCTGGTGTGCCCCTGCTGGACATATGCAGGGCTGCTACGTGGTGGTCGACGCACACCTTCACGAAGTTCTACTGCGTCGATCGGGATTCCAGGGAGGAGTCCAGGGTCGGCCAAGCAGTGCTGCGCAACCTGTTCGCCTGAGGTGAGCCTGGTGGGGAGGTAAGATGCTTAATGTTGAGCCTTTGCCACCTCCCGTGGTTGTGCATGTGTGTACTGCTATGTATTCTTTATTCATGAGCATGTGAATCCATGCCAGACCCCATGCTGGATAAGGAACAAGTTACTTACCTGTAACTGTTGTTCTCCAGCATGGGTCTGGCATGGATTCACATGCGAACCCTCCCGCCTACCCCTCTGCGGCTCTTCACTTGGTCATACTGCCACTTCACGTGCTTCCAAATCTGAAGATGGCTGCCAGAGGCGGTGCTTAGGTAGAGGGCAGTCATTGGCTGTGGTCAGTATGACGCAGAGACCAGTGATTGGTTACTACTACGAAAGACAGATCAGAAACGAAACTGATACTGGTTTTTTCTTTACCGAGGATTCCCAGCCTGACGACGGGGGAATATTCATGAGCATGTGAATCCATGCCAGACCCATGCTGGAGAACAACAGTTACAGGTAAGTAACTTGTTCCTTATTAGACACACTTTCTAAATGCAACCAGACCACAGTTATGCTGTTAGGGACACTTTCTAAATTTGTGAGGTTTGTGCAGACCATCTAGAGGTGAGATCCAGTTCAATGGAATGAATCGGGTGCACTCAATGATGTTGTGAGTACAATTTAGATGTAGGAGTTTACAACAGTTGTAGGATTGAGTGGTAGGGTAGTATGGCATGAAGTAATTGCTTCAGTCCCCACCCTTGCCACACTTACTTGTTGGTGGGTGTTGGCTTCTTGCTTCTCCTGCGAATACCTGCAGATACGATCTGGAGCCGTCTTGTTGGAGCCGTCCTTTGCCTTGAGGTCCTTAGCCGCTGGGGCTGCACGGGCTGAGGGCTGCCCTGGGGGGGTCAGTAATGGCTTGGGTGAAATGGTCGCTGGTCCAATAAGGGCAGGGAGGGCAGCTCAGGAGGCGGGAGGAGCGGGGATGTGGAAGCGGGCGCGGGAGGGAGGGGAAGCGGCAACCAGGGCTGGAAGGGGCTTCGAGGCCAGCAAAAGTGGGATCAAACGCATGGAAGACCTACAGATGGTCACCACAGCACAGTGCACTCACCGGGCTTCTAGATGAAGAAAGGAGCCGGTGCAGGGACGCAAGCTGATTAGGCTCACAACACAGGTCCTAGCGACCAATCAGATGCATAGGCAGGTGGAGCGGGGATGCGGAAGAGGGCGCGGGAGGGAGGGCAAGCGGCAACCAGGGCTGGAAGGGGCTCGGGGCCAGCAAAAGTGGGATCAAAGGCCTGGAAGGCCTACAGATGGTCACTACAGCACGATGCACTCACCGGGCTTCTAGATGAGGTACTCTGGCGCCACGCTCCTCCCCAGCGCATGTCGACTAGAGCGGGAATCCAGCCTGCGAGGGGCTCTTCCATACATCAGATCCCCGAGCTCTTTGCCTCCGCTGCCTTGGCCGCCCCACGGATGGGAGGGTTACACTGCATGCAACGCACTTTCTTCACGTGCTTGGAAGAACAGACTAGCTAGGTGGAGGGGGCGCTTTGAGAAGTCTCCTCCAGAAGACTTGAAGGACTTTGTCAGAAATAAGTCGAGGCCCAAGGGAGGGCCTGTCTTTTCCAGCCCACGCTGCAAGGGTGACTCCTTTCCAAGGAAACGCCCAGACAGGAGGAACCTCCCAGGTACTCGTACCAACGCTAGTTCAGCTACTGGCTGCCAAGCCGCGGGGTCTGTAGATTTTTCTGGAGACAGTGCTGAGAACTGCAAGGTTCTTTTACAGGGTGTACACCCAAGGGGCTACGCCCTTTTACCGGCAAAATGTCAGAGGAGGCGCTTGCACGCAGCACTACCGGCAATTCAGCCAAGGGAGACGCGCCTACCAGGCCTCGGCCTGAGGTGCAGGCTAGGTCTCATGTTCCATCACCAAGAGTCCTGAAGGACGACGGGCCCAGTGAGCCAAACACCATGACTTCGGCACCTGGGCTACAGCTCGACAAGATGGCCACCGTGCCAGACAAGATGGCTGCTCGTCCGATACCTCCCTGGGGAACGGAGCAGGTGGGAGAACGAGTTACAAGTGGGACTGGTGTCAACCAGGTAAGGGGCCTATAGCTTATCCATCGGCATTGCAGGTTTACCCCGCAACCAGCTAGACAGAGTACGCCCCTGCCCCAGCATGTGCCCGCTATCCTGTCAATATCACCTACCACCCCACCAGCCTTCAAGGACAGGTTCTTTGAAAAGTTCCTCATGCTCATGAGATCTCCTCAGATGGGGTCCTGCTTAGGGATGTAATCGGGGACATGCTCCCTCCGCCGGCGCCTATAGTAATTCCTCCTGTGGCTCCAGCGCTGCAGGCCCCGGTGCAGCTCCAACTTCCCACTCCGACTCCTTCGATTCTGGCTCCTCTGCCTCCCAGAGTTCAGGTGGTTCTGTACCAGCCTCCGCTGCATTAACATTAATAACTTACTTTTGGCATACAAAATACTCATTAAAAAGTAAGTAAAAGGCAAAAGTTATTAGAACACAAGAAATACAAATAGTCATAAGCAGGGCAAATACTTTCAGATAGCTCTGAGAAGAGTCATTCAAGCCAAAGTCAATAGGCCAAAGTCTTTGTACTGGATGCAGCACTTAAGGTATGTAAATGGAAAAGTCTTTGCACAAGTTCTTAGGAGTCTTTGAGAACAAGAATCAAATGTAGGGCAACAAGCTGATTAAACTTGTGAGTTGCAGAAGTTATAAGCACTTCCACATTAAGAAGTAAGTTATCTTAGGCTAGTTTTTACAGTACAGAAGAAAAGTAAAGTTAGTAAAGAAGAAAAAGATGCAGCTGAAGACTTCTGTTCCTCTACAGCTCTGCAGATCTCGCTGTCCCTGGGCCTCGGTTTTGGGGACAAGAGGGAGGACGTCTGGGGACTCCTGCACCATATTGGCACCGTCAAAGCTGGCAACCGGCAACCTTTACTTTCAGTGGCTGTTTTGAGTCTCAGCTCCTTGTGGTACAGCAATTAGCAATAAGCACGGTTCCTGGCTGTCAAGGTGGACTTTCTCACATCTGAGGTCCCGCAGTCGACTGGGGGGAGGAGGGGTGTTAGGCTTGGTCAGTCCTGCTTCATGGGAGTTCGGAGGATCTTCCAAAAGCTTTAGGCCAGCTTACAAGCAACACACACAATCTGGTGTCCCTCTCCCGGTCTCTTCGGTTTCCTGCAGCAACACTGAGGAAATTAAACCAGCTCCGAGATGGGTGTCCAGGTGGCTTACTAGGGAGTTGATTGGTCCTACCAACTCAAAGAGAGAAGTCGTCCTTTGCAGGGCCTCTCGGGCGATGCGAACTTGGCGATTCGGACCTACAACAGGGCTTTACCGGGCAAACCAACGTACCAGGAGTTGCAGCAGCCGTCCTCTTCAAGCTCTTCTTCGGTTCCTTCGTCCAGTGGTCAACTCTGCCGTCCAAGCCAAGAGACTTGCCTTTTATTCAATTCTCTCCCGTTCATTCCAGTCTAGCTGCCACTCACCCAGTAGGGTGGCTGTCGTTGCCGGACAGCCGGCCAATCATCAAGTGCATTTGGGTCTCCTAGGAGAAGAAGAACAGGAAGATTTCAGGCACCTCCCTCACTTCCTGCCTACCCCAAACACTCTGGAGTCAGAGGCGGGTTTCGCTCCTGAAGCCTGCCAAAGGCGAATGAACAAAGACCAAGGCTGGTTTGGTGCACAGAGAAAAACTCAAGGGACCTTTCCAAAAACAAAAGTTTGAAAAAAGAACTGGACCTGTTTTGACAAAGGAGTCTTAGGCGCCATCTTGAAAAACATGTCTCCCGCGATTTAACGTTACGGCGAACAATTCGCGGTTGGGGTAAATCATGGCAGTTCATTGTAAAACCACTGCCACCAGCCATTCTGAGAGGAAAGGGTAACATTTAACTGTTACACGAGTAGCTAGACATAGGGGATATGAAGTAACCCCTCCAGCACTCTATTGTGAGATAAGGGTCTGCTGGCTCTAGAAATGTACAGGACTAAGTGAAGTCAATTTCATTCCACTGTTCTGGGAAACAGTAGTTGATCCCGGAGAAGGTATTTAAACCTTGGGAAATCTGAAAGACTTCCCTGTGGCACTGCACTGAAGGTGCTTTGTGACACAATTTTAAAAGATGTCTATGGAGTTTGTCAGACTCTGTAACCAAAAAGAGAGAGAGGTAAAATTCACACAAAAATACATGACAGTGGGGGAAAAAAAGGCTCTCACACTTTCCAGGTTAAAAAAACCAAATCCAGCAAAGTTGCTGGGGTTCTCTATGGTAGAGGGAATTCGCAAATTTTTGAGAATTCTCCCTATCCTGCATCTTCGTCAATCCAGTGCAAATTCCATGCTGGCAGCCGTTAACCAGAGGCTTTGGTGGAAAATAGCCGACTTCCTTCCAGACCTTCCGCTGCAGAGCCAGTCACGTTTCAAGGCGGGACTGGCAGAGGCCAAAATGGTGGCGCATAACATCATGGAGTCCACTGTGGCCCACATTTACACCTGTTAGGCAGAGTACCCTTTGGGTGCACTACAACAACTCGGATCTCCTGACAATAGGAGGCCAACCTTTGTTATAAGTCTGTACTACACAGGTTGGTAGTGTGGTTGAGTAGCCGGGTTTATCTCAAGAGGGGTCAATGTGAGCTGTACGGAAGTTGCACAGAGATTCACAGTGACAAGTGTCCAAATAAACTTACACACAAGGTTTCTTGATTAAACAATTTTTACATTATTTACCATTTAGTTATAGTAAGCCTTCAGAAGGGAGCAATGTTAAGGAACACACAAATGCACTTAAAAAATCAGCAAATACCCACTTGGGATGGCTCACAAACACTACCTACACGGTCAGGTGACTTCAATTGCTAGGGTGCTGTAGACAATATATTGCTGTTTGCATTTAGACTTTCTTAGAGTGTCAAAGAAAAGAGGGATCAGAATAGAACAAGTATTCACACAATGATTCTCCAGCATGGGGTCTGGCATGGATTCACATGCTCATGAATATTCCCCGTCGTCAGGCTGGGAATCCTCGGTAAAGAAAAAAACCAGTATCAGTTTCGTTTCTGATCTGTCTTTCGTAGTAATAACCATTCACTGGTCTCTGCGTCATACTGACCACAGCCAATGACTGCCCTCTACCTAAGCACCGCCTCTGGCAGCCATCTTCAGATTTTTACCGCACGTTCATGTGTTGGGATCCTCGTGCTATTGCTCTCGAGCGTTAGTGCTATTTTTTCACGTTTTTTCTCAAAAACTTTGTTTTTTTCGGTCAAAAGAGCCTCAAGCTCCACCGACTCTCCATCCGATCAACGAAGACCCGTGTCGGATTCGTCTGCGCCCCTCAAGGGTGAAGATTTCGTCGAGCTACGCTTTTGGAGGACTCCAGAAGTTTCTCAGGCCCAGACATGGCCCATGAGAAGGGAAGCTCGACGCCCGGAGAGCTGTTCAGGGTCTGCCCTGGATGCCAGCTGCAGAACGTCTTTAAGGAGGACGAACACTCCTTTTGTCTCTACTGCTTACATGAGGACAAGACGCACGTGGAGAAGGACTGTGCGTTTTGCGGCAATATGTCGGAGCGGACCATGAAGGACCGCCATCAACGTCTCGCCAACTGGCTGGAAGGGAAGAGTCTGTCAGGCGAGAAGAAGAGGAAGAAATCCGAGCGGTCTTCTAAGACCTTTGAGGACGCCCCGGCAACGGGGGTCCAACACAAGGCTAAGCACCGCGAGTCCGCTGGCACCGGGAGCGCCGAACGGTCGGGCTCTACGGGCGCCAGGCAGGGCGCACCCTCCCCGGCACCTTCAGCCACGAGCCAACGCTCTGGGTCGGGTAAGAGGAAGGGCGAGCACCCGGCGAGGCTCCTGGAGAAGCCCCGGTCGAGCTCGAAGGCCCCATCGGAGGGGGAGCGAGGCAGTGTCCCCCCCCTCAAGGATAAGGCGGTGAGCGCACCTAAGGTGGTGAAGGCCTTAATCCATCCGGCCAAGCCCTCTATCGAAACTGTCGCGGCGGCCCTGGCTCAGCCTGTGGAAGCTACACCACTGGTGGCGACCTCGGGGCTCAGAGTCTCCCTGCCACCTCGGAGGGAGTCCTCTTTTGTGCCCATCGATAGGACCCCCGTGAAATCCCCGGCGGGGAAGAAAAAGGGGGGGGGGCAGGGCGTCGTTGTAGATTCGGCCTCAACCTCGGAGGAAGAGCTTATCGAGGTCTTAAGCCACGGCCTTGGCGTGGAAGAAGACCGGCCCGTCGGGATGGATCCCGACGCAGGTGACGACGACATCGTCGAGGGTGCCGACGGGGCCCCTGATCGCCCGTCGGATTCCCCTCTGCCAGCGCCGCAAGACAACTCGGCGGCCATTTTGTTGGCTATACAGTCCTTATGCTCAGAGATAAGGACGAGACTGCCGTTGCCGACGGAGGAACCTCTCCCGTCGGGGGATCCTGAACCGGGACCTTCTGGTGTTCCCCCGCCCAAGAACAGGAGGATTCACCCTCCACCTCCTTTTCAGCCGTCGCGCCCCGTCCAGCCCTCCTCCCCGTCCACCCGAGGGGATGATACGGGGACTGACACGGCAGCGACGGGTACGGACGACGAGGTATACGACGAGGATCTACCGTCGTCACCTCCCACCAGGGCTTCTCCGCCCGACGAGATTGGATCGTTCCACTCCATGATCGCCAGGGCATCCAAGCTTTTCCAACTCTGCCCTGAGGAGAAGAAAAAGGAAGGATTCCTTTATCAACGGCGCGAGGCCAAGAGGAAGACGGTCCTCGCGGTGCCTCTACTGGTCGACATTTGGGAGGAGGGCCTCGCCCTCCTCAAGAACCCTTCCACGACGCCAGCTAGAAGAGACCGGTACGAGAAGAAGTACCGGGTCCCGGACGCGGCCCCCCTGTGCCTCCGGGCGCAGCCTACCCCGGACTCCGTCGTCTCCGCGGCGGCCACGAAGAAAGCGGGGGGGGGGGGTGCGGCCTCCACATCGACTTCCCCACCGGACGGCGAGGGAAAGAAATTGGACGGTATGGGACGCAGGGTCATCTCGTCTGCAGCGACGACGATTAAAGCGGCCAACGCCTTGGCTATCGTGGCCCGCTACGACAGGGAGCTATGGTACAAACTGGCTCCCCTGCTGGACTTCCTTCCGGACGATAAGAGGGCGGATGCCCTGGAGATCCTACAGGAAGGTGAGGTGGCGTCGGACCACGCCATCACTATTGCGACGGACATCGCAGACACTGGGTTTCGCCAGTTGGGCAACGGCGTGTGCCTTAGGCGGCGTGGATGGCTCAAGGCTACGGACTTCCGTCAAGACGTATAGACCAGAGTCCTGGACATGCCGTTCGATGGGAACAACCTGTTTGGGAAAACAGTGAACGATTCCCTTCAGGCCATTAAAGCGGACACTGAGACGGCCCGGGCCCTGGGGGTTCTGCAGCAACGTCGGACGCCCTTTCGGAGCAGCGGAGGCAAGGGCGCCTCCAAAGGTTCCGGCGGCGGTTTCTCCACCTACCGTCAAGCGGCCCGCTCGTCGTCTCAGGAGGCCTACAGAGGACGAGGCAAGTCTGGCGGACCCCGCCGTCGTCGCCAAGGAGGTCAAGGTGGCAAAGCCTCGTCGAAACAGGATTGAACCGGCCGTGGGGTCGGGCCCCCACCGAAGCACCCCGGTGGGAGGCCGGCTTGCGAGCTTCGTCAGCGTGTGGGAGTCCATCTCCACCGACCGTTGGGTGCTGGACGCCTTGGCCCGGGGCCACGCGCTCGAGTTTCAAAGAAGGTGCCCGCGCGTCCCCCCCCATGGCCAGGAAAGAGCTTCATGTCCCTCATCTTCTCCTGGAGGTAAGGGCGATGCTCAGGAAGGGCGCCATCGAACTCGTCCCAAAGAGGCTTCGGGGCTCCGGAGTTTACTCGAGATACTTCCTCGTGAAGAAGAAGACGGGAGGATGGCGCCCCATCCTAGACCTGCGACGTCTGAACAAGTTCATCAAGGCGCAGAAGTTCCGGATGGTCACCCTCCAGCACGTCCTGGGTCAGCTGGAGGAAGGAGACTTCCTGTCGTCGTTGGATTTGGAGGATGCCTACTTCCATATTCCCGGATGCCTACTTCCATATTCCCATCCTAAAGGGGCACCGAAAATTCCTCAGGTTTGTGGTCCAAGGGCGTCACTACCAGTTCAAAGCCCTCCCCTTCGGACTACGGTCGGCACCCAGGGTATTCACCAAGTGCCTTGCACCGGTGGCGGCGCAGCTCCGCCGCGAGGGGATCCACGTCTACCCCTACCTGGACGACTGGCTCATCCGAGCCAAGACGAGGGAGCTCGCCGTGGAGCACACGGCAAGGACCGTCCAACTTCTCACGGACCTGGGATTCTCCGTGAACTACGCCAAGTCCCACCTGGTACCCGCGCAAAACGCTCTGTTTCTGGGAGCGAAGCTCGACAGTGTCCCTTCTGGCCTCCCCGTCGGAGGAAAGGACCAGGTCCATCCTGGGCAAGGTACAGTGGATGTTGGTTTCCGACGCGGCCAAGGTGAGGTCCATCAAGTCCCTCCTCGGAATGATGTCTTCTTGCATCTACCTCATTCCCATGTGCAGGATCCGGATGCGCCCGTTGCAGGAGTTCCTGGACGCGCGCTGGATCCAAACGACGGGCGGCTTCGAGGAGAGGATCACACTCGACGAGAGTTTCCACCGAGCGGTCCGGTGGTGGGGCACCCGCGCGCATCTGACGGCGGGCATGGACTTCCAGACCACCAGGAGACAGTGACCACGGATGCCTCCCTGAAAGGGTGGGGAGCGCACACCGAAAATCTGTACGCGAGAGGCCTTTGGCTCCCGACGGAGAAGTCCCTCCATATCAACGTCCTGGAGCTCCGTGCAGTGTTCTGGGCCCTCAGGTCCTTCCTTCCGTCCCTCAAGGGCAAGGTGGTGAGGATCTTCACCGACAACACCACCACGATGTTCTACATCTGGAAGCAGGGGGGCACCAGATCCCCAGCTCTATCCAAGGAAGCGCTGGACCTGTGGCACTGGGCCATCGCCCAGGGGATGTTCCTGGTACCCTTCCACCTGGCAGGAGTAAAGAACACCGTCGCCGACTCACTCAGCAGGGAGTTGTGCTCGTGCCACGAGTGGGAGCTCTGACAGGCTCAAGTAGATGTACTATTCCGACGATGGGGCAATCCCCAGATAGATCTGTTTGCGACGGTGACCAGCACCACATGCCTGAGGTTCGCCAGCAGGTTTCCCCAACCGGGGAGCATGGGCGATGCATTCTCCTTCCCTTGGGACAGCCTGTTCCTCTATGCGTTCCCGCCGTTGCCGTTGCTTCTGCAACTCATCAGTCAACTCGGACGGTCCCGGTGCAGGATGATCATTGTCGCACCGGCGTGGCTGAGGCGGTACCCGGACCTTCTGGACATGTCAGCGTCCCCTCCAGTCAAGCTTCCGACAGACGCAGACCTTTTCGGCAGGGAAGGAGCCGCAATCTTGCACCACGACCCAGGGCCTCTGAACCTGCAGGCCTGGCTCCTGTAGCACTAGAGTTCGGAGGCTACGATATCCCGGCAGACAGCAAGGAGGTACTTGCCAAGGCCAGGGCTTCCTCAACTCTTAAGTGCTATGGACATAAATGGAAGTGGTTCTCTTGTCTGGTGCCGTGCACAGACGATCAACCCTCTATGGATTGCGGCCCTTCAAGTGCTGCCATGCTTACTGTGGCTGGCCAAGGCGGGGCTGGCGCATGCATCCATCAAAATTGATCTGGCGGCTATCTCCCGCTACACCAGAACTCCGGGGCGGTCTTTGCTGTGGGTGCACCGCCTGGTGAAGAGTTCATGAGAAAGGACTGTTCCGCTCGATCCTGCCGGTGAAAGCTCTGGCCCCTGTGTGGGAGCTCGACGTGGTGCTGACCAGGCTCATGAGCCCGCCATTTGAGCCTTTGCATTCGGTGCCACTGAAGTTCCTATCGTGGAAGACAGTGTTTCTTGTGGCCATCACCTCCACATGACGAGTGGCAGAGATCCAGGCCCTCTCCTGTAAACCTCCATACCTGACATTCCACGAGACGAGGGTAGTGCTGAGGATGCACCCCTCCTTCATGCCCAAGGTGCAGTCGGACTTCAATCTCAACGAGCCCTTGGTGTTACCTTTTTTCTTCCCGTCGCCTTCGTCACTGGCTGAGAGGACTTTGAACTCGCTGGATGTGGCTAGAGTGCTGAAGTTCTATGTGGATCGCACAAAGAATTTTTGGAAGACATCGCGGCTGTTTGTGAACTTTGGCTCTGTGAACCAAGGGAAGGCCCTCTCCAAGGCTTCCATTTCCAGATGGCTCGCCGGCTGCATCATGCACTGTCACTGGTTGGCAAACCGACCGTTGCCTGGCCGTCCGAGAGCACATTCAACCAGAGCGATCGCTGCTACTACAGCGTTCCTGTCTGGTGTGCCCCTGCTGGACATCTGCAGGGCTGCTACGTGGAGGTCGACGCACACCTTCACAAAATTCTACTGCGTCGACTGGGATTCCAGGGAGGAGTCCAGAGTCGGCCAGGCAGTGCTGCGCAACCTGTTCGCTTGAAGGTGAGCCTGGTGAGGAGGTAAGAAATGCTTAATGTTGAGCCTTGCCACCTCCCGTGGTTCCGTGTGTACTGCTATGTATTTGTGAGCATGTGAATCCATGCCAGACCCCATGCTAGAGAAGGAACTAGTTACTGTAACTGTTGTTCTCCAGCATGGATTCACATGCAAACCCTCCCGCCTACCCCTCTGCGGCTCTTCTGTTGGTCCTACTGCCACTTTTCGTGCTACCAAATCTGAAGATGGCTGCCTGAGGAGGGGCTTAGGTAGAGGGCAGTCATTGGCTGGGGCAGTATGACCCAGAGACCAGTGATTGTTTAGTAGTAGAAAGACAGTTCAGAAACGAAACTGAAACTGATGAGAAACCCGACTCTGGGGACCAGTGTCTGCGGTAGGCAGGAACTGAGGGAGGTGCCCGAAACTCTGTGCTTCGTCTCCTAGGAGACCCAAATGTACTCTGTGGTGAATGGCTGGCTGACTGTCCGGCAAGGACAGCCACCCACCCACCCTCCTGGGTGAGTGACAGCTAGGCTGGAATGAATGGGGGAGAACTGAATAAAAGGCGAGTCCTTTGGCTTGAAAGGCAGTAGACCACTGGACGAAGGAACCGAAGAAGAGCTTGAAGTGAACTCCTGCTGCAGCTCCTTGCCCATTGGTTTGCCAGGTGAAGCGCTGCTGCAGGGACTACTTGAAGTTTGCATCGACAGAGAAGCCCCTCCAAGGACTACTTCTCCCTTTTGAGTTGGTGGGACCAATCAGCTCCAAAGTAAGCCACCTGGACATCCATCTCTGAGCTGGTTGAATTTCCTCAGAGTTTCTGCAGGAACCGTATAGCCAGGGAGAGGGACACCAGATTGTGTGCATTACTTTTAAGCTGGCCTGAAAGCTTTTGGAAGATCCTCCGGACTCCCACGAAGCAGGGCTGACTAAGCCTGACCTCAGCAGAGTGCAGGACCCCAGAAGTAAGGACCGTCCACTTTGACAGCCCGGAACCACGCTTATTGTTATTTGCTGTACCGCAAGGAGCTGAAACGCGAAACAGCCACTGAAAGTAAAGTTTGTCGGTTGCCTGTTTTGACAGTGCCAGTGCAGGAGTCCCCCGACGTCCTCCTTCTTGTGCCACGACTGAGGCCCAGGAACGGTGAGATCTGCATAGCTGCACAGGAACAGAAGTAATCAGCTGCATCTTTTCTTCTTTAGCAAGGTACTGTGAAACAAGTCTAAGAAAACGTACCTCTTACTGTGGAAGTGCTTTTAACTTCTGTAACTCGCAAGTCTAATCATCTTGTGGTCCTACATTTGATTCTCTTTTTATCAAAGACTCCTAAGAACTTGTGCAAAGACTTTTCCATTTACTTACCAGAAGTGCTGCATCCTATACAGACTTTTGCCCATTGACTTTGGCTTAGCCTTTTTGAATTGAATGACACTTCTAAGTGCTATCTGAAAGTATTTGCTCTGCTGAAGAATATTTGTAATTATTTGTGTTCTAATAACCTTTACCTTTTACCAACAGTAAGATATTAATGTCCCCAACACCCTTGTTACTGAAGTCACCTGTGGGTGTAGGATGTCTGTGGGCCATCCCGAAAGGGTTTTGTCTGATTCAGAAACTCATAGTGCACCAGGAACCAGTCACCATGACATTGGTGGCCCCCATATGGGCCTGCCAACCCTTGTTCGCTCTTTTCTGATGGAGATGTCTCTTTCTTCCCCAGTGAAGCTACCTTGCCCAATCAACATGTCGCAAAAAAAGGGCAGACACTCCACCCATGCCCTCAACATTGAACTTAGCAGCCTGGTTCCATAGATCATAGAGTTTGGACACCTGCAACTCCCTCAGAGATGCATGGACATACTTACGGAAGCGATAAAAGAGAACACCCGATATTGCTATTCCAGCAAATGGAAGCAATTCGTTATCTGGTGAAATTCAAAGGGCGTCAATCCCATTGACTGCTCCCCCACACACATTATATTTAGGGATTCGATTTTTCTAGCTGCTGTTGTTTTTAAAAATCTCGGGACTACATAAACCCCGGTATTTTAATTTTATAATTATGCGCGAGCGGGATTCGATACTGTGCTGCTCTGCATTGGTTTGCTTGAAAGACCAATGCATTGCAGGTGAGCTATCCTCCAAGCCCTTGTTAATGGGCTCTGTTGCTGTCTGTGTGAATTCAGGACCCAATGATATTTATCAGCCACTAGATGGCAATATTTAGCTTTCTTTGCTGGCAGGTTAAAAGAAAGCTAAATATATGTAAACACGCGTGATGTCCAGAATATACCGTGCTAAGCAGTTTAAACTATGCTGGGAGTCTACAATCACCGCCAAGGAAGGTCACACGTGTAATTGACCTCATTAAGCAGCAACCTGTCCCTTTGTGTCATTGTATAACATATCTAATTTCCGAAGATATAATGTACATTGCTTGTTTTCTTTTGTAGTGTTTCTTTACCACTGTTTTCATGTAACAATGAAAACAATTGCTATTTTTCATTGTGTGATTATTATTTTCCAGAATCATCAGAAGCATTTGACCTAAATCCCTAAAGTGTAACCGTTCTAAATTATTGGAACATGTTAACTTGCTTCCTAGAAAATCGCTGTGGAAAATATTGTCTTTTTTCCCCAGAATCAGACGGATAGTAAGCTTGTCTTAGTGAAGAAAATCACAGCATTTTTACATGAAGCAGATGCTACTGGCAGTAGTAAAATATAGCCCTCCTTGTTTTATTGCTTTGCAAATAAAGCTGTCTACGCGGGAATGCGGCAGAAACTAATTACTTCAAGGTTTCAGCTAATCCAGTTTGTGGGCGCATTGCATACAAAAACGGGGTTTCCAGATTGTTAGTGCTGAGGTGGAATAGTGGGGGTGGTCTCTCCGTATCACTTAACACCTCAATCAAATCCCTGAGAAGAGTACGGTCCTGGGACCCTTCCATTCAGAGAGTGATGCAATGTGTGCTTTTCATGGATGAGACAAGGGTCCTCCAGTGCACAGTGGAAATGAAGCACACAGTGTAAAATATAACCTCGCTAACATGCGGACACCAAACACTGATCAATACATTACCTTTATAGCTCGCTCTGTAACAAAAGAAAGATCAATTGAACCGTGGGAGGAGGCTCAGCTGCTTTACTATGCACAGTAATACTTGCCATGGACCAAAAACCTTACTAGACACATTTTAAAAGGGGAAGCGTATTAAGTGGAAGAGAAAAACCGAGTCGTAATGCTTTTCCACCTCCAGGGGTGGACTGCGAAACAAAAGAGGCCCTGGATATAATGTTCAAAGTGGCCCCAAATTACACATTTTCAGCAAACCCAACCCTTTTCCTGTGAGTAAACGTGGAAATATCACACAAAGGAGGCCCAGGTGCAGAGGCCTACTGGGAAATCTCCAGAGTTCCCTCTAAGCCAGTCCACTGCTGTTCACCTAATTTGACACGTCGCCACATTTTGATGCAGTGTTGACATGCAAGAGTGGCACAGAGTGGAGATAAGATCTCTGCAACACTGACTCATTGGTGCGCTTTGTTGTACACCTATATGAGGTTTTAATGCAGGCATACAACACATGGCTTCCTATAGAACCCACCTCGGTTTTGCAGCTGGTCAGAACCAGGTGCATGCCATAGTAATACATTAGCAAATGACCGCTGCACAGGATATTTGTGGCCGCAGCATTTACTTTTTGCCGAGACAGTTTGGGAAAATGAAAGAGCAAAAGTGAGATTCCCTCATTTTTATCCTTCCTTCTCCACTCGAGCTTGTGAATGTGTAAAATTGCATGCAGGGTATCGCAGAGCACTCAAATCGTAACGCTGTTGGTCCTTTGCATTCAATTTGCATTTCATGCAGAAAGCTGGTGTATGTGTTTTAGCCAAGATTGACATTTTCGGTGAACAGCTGTGAGTGGCAATTATACCTTCAACCACTTCTTTGGTGAGGTCAGCCCTGAAACACATAGCCAGGGCGTTCTTTGTCAATCATGATAGTCATCAAATAATGTTATTCAACATATTTGTCATTAGGTACGCAGCATAAAACAGTTGTAATGAATTACATGCAATAATATTTACACAGTGTGAAACTGGACACTGTAAACGCTTTTTGGATCAAAGTGCAATTGGGCGATGGAACAGTGAGTTCACATTTTACACTTGGATCTAACCATGAAAGAATATTTGTGTTTACACTGAAAAAAACTGTTATCTGCGATTTTTCGAAGTGGGCACGCGAGAAAACACAGAAACACAGATTCTGGAATTTTTGGAAAACACTGGAAAAACGCCACCGGAAGTAATAAAAAAAAATAATAAACCCCGAAAACAGGAAACCCTAATTATATTGTACCTAACTCACTTACTTGACTCAGGCCTGATTTTTAATTCCCTTAAGGTTCATTTAGCTGCTCTCTCAGCTTACACCACGTCGCAACAGAATGTGTTTGTGACAATGTGATTACTTATCTATGCAATGTGGAAGTCCTATTAATAAAAGCCTAGGTTATCGATACAGGAAGACATGCCCGTATGGACTTTCCTCTAATGAATGCTGTGCTTTGGTTACCTAGGAAACAAGGGTTGGCGAGGAGGAGGCAGAGATCAACGGTTACAGCTGGGCTTATTGAAGGAGACAGCTGGTGAAGTGTAAAGAGGATTGAAAGGTTAAGTTGCGCGGACTTCTAAACTGTTTTATTGAAACAGAGAGGACGATCGTTGTCGTTGAATAAGGAGAAGGAAAGGTAGCGCCGTTGCGCTCGGCCAAAGAAGTAATGTAAAATAATGCGACCGTTGTCGCTCGTTTTAAGAAAATAAGGAAACAACGCTGTTGCGCTTTGACAGCGACGAGAGAAACAAGGTGAAAGGGAGCGACCGTTGTCGGCATCCCAAAGTTGAAAGAAGAGCGCCGTTGCGCAGTGAGAGTGAAAGGAGGCAGAGCCGAAGCCTCGTTTGAGGACCGAAGCGGAGAGGGATCGTACAATACGCCGGACCACAAACAGTAACGTATCCATTAAGTGAATGAGAATGAGGTGTCATGTAATACTCGTTATCAGAGGGAAGTAAAGCAGTTCGTATGAACTTAAAGCTAATAAGAGCCTAAAACTGTTATTTAATTGAACAAACTATCGAGTGTGTGAAGAGGCGGAGTCTCATTCGTAGTAAGAAACAGACTTTCAGAAGCAAGAGAATCGACGGAGAGCGGAAAGAGAGGAAAGAGGGGTTTAGAGAAAAGGGATGTTATAAAGCGAATCGAACCGTGTGGTCTGGACATTATCTGAGAATGGTTAACAACAGAAGTTAACAAAGAGGCGTCATTGAAAGAAAACGTTCCTCAGTCACAGACAATTTCACAAATTGACCTGCAACGTTAGAACGAAGCAACACAAAGGCCATTATACTCAAGGTGCCTGACTGATCGTTTGTTGTGATCTTTGAACTCAAATTAATACGATCACTATAGAAAACAAGGACAGGATTGTGGATAAAGTATTCAGAGGCAAGAAGATATTTAAAAAAAAAAAAACAAAAAGAAGGAACAGAGCAGAGAAAAGAAGAATAACTTTTAAAGTTACATGAAACAGACAGAAGAAATAAACATAGACATTAAAGGGGAATGAATAGACATTAAAGTCACAAAGAACTTACCTGATTACACACCGGTCAGGATCCCTATACAGTAGACTGAAGAGACGGGGAGAAGACCTATCCTTTTCAGTAAATCTAGATGCAAAGAGGGAATTTGTTAATAAATGATTTGGGTTCTCTTCTAACCCATACAAACTACTCACTGGCTAAGTTTTCTTTATTTCATCATCATTCAAGTGAAGTGTTAGTGTTGTGGTGGAAAATACCAGTTACTAAGGCTTTCATGGAAGGGGTGAAGAGAATTCATCCCACCATTTCTAATCCAGCTCCCGGATGGGACCTGAATGTGGTATTAATCAGACTTATGGGGTCTCCATTTGAACCTATGCATAAAGCAAGTCTCCAGGATCTTACCTATAAGACAGCCTTTCGAGTGGCGATCAATTCTATTAGAAGGGTTAGTGAACTACAGAGCCTCTCATTTCTAGACCCCTTTGTTACAGTTCAGAGATATGGTGGTTCTGCGCACTCACCCTAGATTTGCGCCTTAATTTATCTCCAAATTTCATGTGAACCAATCAATAGAACTGCCTGCTTTCTTCTAGAACCCTACCAACATGGCCGTAAGAAGCCTACACACCTTAGATGTCCGTAGGCCAGTCATGTTTTACCTGGACAGAACTAAACCACTAAGAAAGACACGTTTCAGTGGCAGCTGGTAGAGAAGGGGATCCTGTCTCTAAATCGGCAATCTCAAGGTGGATTGTCAAATGCATCACACTGTTGCACTCTTGCTAACAGAGAACTGCCCTTCAAGCCTAGAGCGCATTCTACCTGGGGGGGGGCACTGGGGCTTGCATAGCATTCATTGCAAATGTTCGCCTAGAGTCCATTTGCAAAGCGCCAACCTGGAGTTCTGTACAGACCTTTACAAAACACTATTGCCTAGACACTCATTCTAGGGCTGATTCTCAGGTGGGACAAGCAGTACTAAGACATATTTTCACTACTGTTCCTTCTCACAACCCACCTCCAACTCCGGGTACCGCTTGCTAGTCTATGCACAGCATGTGATTCTAAGCAGATTAACATATACCACATTTCACAGGGACAAGGTGGTGCTTAGGATGCACCCATCATTTTTCCCTAAGATCGTTTCATTGTTTCACCTTAATGCAATACCTTCTGTCCCTCATCTTCTGGATTTGCAAAGAATGCCTGAAATACTGTCTGGATGTCGGATGTGCTCTCAGATCTCAGATAGGACAAAGCTGCTGTAAATCCGATGCCTTGTTCATCACGTTTGGTGGGTAAAAACCGGCTGTTAAGCCTCCAAGGCTTCAATAGCTAGGTGGATGGTCATGGCCATCAAGGAGGCGTATGAGGGGCAGCATAAAGTCTTTGCCAGCAAACATGCACGCACACGCCATCAGAGCCAAGGCCAAGGTCAAAGTTGTGGCTTTCCAAAGACATGTTCCGTGGCAGACGATCAGCAAAGCGGTTACTTGGGCTTCCCCTTCGGCCTTTTGCAAACACAACTGCTTGGATGCCATCTCCAGATCAGACGCATCATTTGGCCAGGCAGTTTTGAAGAACTTCTTTTCTTAGAGGCGCAACTCTGCTCCCCAGCACTGCATTCACCCATACAGTATGGCGGAAAGGGGGCATAGTGTTGGAGTAAATGTTAATCACGGTAGTGACTGACGTACTCCTAGTTCATAGTCACCTTTCTTCCATAGGTCCCACCATCCTCCCCGTACTAATCCTGTGTCATTAGGCAATTGTGATGTTGTCGATGTGTCAAAGGGGACTGAGGAGTGGCGCCGGTGGGTGGAGTCAGAGGAGCGCATGCTCCCAGGGCCGTGTCCCGGCGCATCTAAATTTAAATGGGTAGACAATTGTTTTCGGTTTCCCGTCCGTATGAGGGGAGGGAGGAGCGGAACTATGGACTAGGAGTAAGTTAGTCACTCAGTGAGTAATGCATTTATCACTCAAGTAGTCGTCTTCCAACTTCTTCCATGCATTTAGACCATTGCATCAAATAAGACGGGCAACAAGAGTACCTAGTTATTCATACTCTGCTAAATGGTACCTCCGAGATGAGTGAATTCAAGTAATGGGGCATTGGTAAGTCCTAAAACTAGTGACGTGTAGTCTGTATTCAATTGATAACCATACTTGCTATGCTTTGAAAACTGTACAGGGTATCATGGACTTAGTCAAATCTCTTCCTGCTGTGGTAATAGTCTGTTATATACATTGTAAACTAACCTAATCCTAGTTGATGGTCCTTGACAGCAAAATGAGTCCAAAGACTTAAAAGCAGCTAATGGCACAATGAACAAGAGGTGGATTAAGGTACTTTCTACTCTGCCACTTGCAAGTGTATAACATTATCTAAGCATGATGTACTGGAGGCAGTTACCTCCAGAATGGAGGGAATTGCCATTATTGCATCATTGCTCATTTGAATACGCTTCTAAGTGCAGTACTCTTTATCATCTTGATCTGCTATTTCTGGGTCTTCACTACAAAGGTGTCACAGCTGAGCATTGCTGATTTTGCTGTAATGCACATAGTTTTCTGCCCCCGTTTGTCCCACTGAATCGGGAGGCTGCTTAATGAAACACTAACTTAGAATGGATTGTGTCCTCCCACGTATTCCTCATTTTCGTATCTCTCCAGCTTTGCTGCTTTGGAAAAATACATTCTCGGCAGACCCCCAGCAACTTTGCTGGATTTTGAGGACTTAGATTTTTTTTTTACCTGGAGAGATCCACCCTTTTTCCCACTCTCTCGTATTTTAAAGGGATTTCTGAACTTTGTGTTTCAAATGGATTGTGTCCTCCAACGTATTCCACATCTTTGACATGCTTCGGAACTTTTTTCGGCAGAGGGCGTCCTGCGTCGATGGGGTCGAGGTCCTTCGAAGGCCTCTGTTGAGGGTGACTTCACCAGATGTTATAAATGGGAAGCACGGCGCCCGTAGCCTCAGTTCCGTTTTTTCCGCAAACGTGTTTGCTTCGAGAACTCGGCGTGCCTCGTGTTATCTTCTTCAAAGAATGTCTTCATCTTCTACCCCTCCGACTCCACGGTCTGGTTTTAAGACATGCCGGGACTGTAAATCCAAAATGTCGATTACGGACCCTCACCGCATCTGCTTGTGGTGTCTGGGCAAAAGTCATGATACCGACTGCTTGAAGTGTCAGTCGTTGACTGCCATGGCCTTGCGGGAGCATAAGGGGAAGTTGCAGGTAGATTGGCTTTCTTAACCTCGTAAATCTCAAAAACCTACTGGTATTTCCACCAACGATTTGAGGGGTGACACTCCTCGTTGGAAGGAATCCCGGGGATCTCGGTCCCGGAGTGGGTCTCTCCACTCCTCGTCTCGGCACTTCCGGAAGCGGTGTCACCAGTCGCCTTCCCCGTTGGATGATGGCTCCGCGAGGAAAGTGGCTTGTCCCGCTAAATTTTCGACTCCTGAGGAATGGGAGGTATTCAGGGAGCAAATGCTGGCGATTTTTCAATCCCAGGACACACTTGCGTCCGCGCCTTTGGTAGAAGAATGGGCTTGGTCCGATGCTCGCGCGCCTTTGTGCCCGGGTCCTCACTGCGATAAACATAGGGAGCCGCTGAGGTCCCGTTCGGACAAGGCTCTGGTGGATCGCCAGAGACGTTCCAGATCCAGGTCTCTGTCTTTGTCCCCAGCAAAACTGCAGAAATCTGGAAAGGGCTCAAGGTCTGGATCGACACTGTCTGCGCCGTGTCTATTGAGTATGGGGGTCAGAGCTTTGCCTTTGATCCAGTCCTCGGAGCCTTCAGCGCATTTGTCGACACCAAAGCCATCGGCGCCCTCGACACCGTCGGGGCAATTTGTCCAGAATGTTCCAGACAGGCCCCTGGCACTGTGGATCCTCCGAGAAAGCTTTTATCAAAGACTGAGAGGCCTGTTCTGAAATACAGGGCTGCTCCTGTCTCTAGAAAGGAGTTCTTTCATTCTCTGCATGATATTTGAGGATGAGGAGAGGTCAGATATGGAGTTGGAGCCTGTTGAAACTCATGAGGCTCCTGACATGGTCTTTTCTGAACAGTCAGTTGGAGTTGCGTCAATCTTTGCATGATGCCAGTGGCCTTGACACATCTCCTGCTGTGGAGTTTGGTAGGCCAGAGCCTGGGGCTCATGCGGAATCCTCCTATAGGGGGTTGATGTCGAGAGTTAGAGTATCTCGGGTGGTCCTGTCCTCCGGTTGCATTCGATCAGGATGACCTGACTGATATTTTGGATCAGGGTCCATCCACTGACCCAGTGTTGCCTTTTCATTTGGCATTGCAAAAAAGGGTGGCAGCTACTTGGCAGACCAGAGTCTCTTTGTTGACTTAGAAATACCACCCATCCGGTAGCAACCCCAGCTACCTTAGGAGAATTTTGTGGTTCAGGTGGCTACGGCCACCACCAGGCAGGCGGCGTACCCTACCATCCCTCCTGATTGGCACGACAAGCGCTTCGATGGTTGGGCACACACAAGGTATTTTCTGCTGGCAATATGGCACTGAAGTCGGCCAACTCCACCTGTGCCTTGGCAAGATTTTCACACACTCTGTGGAATTGTCTCTGGCGGCTGAGCATATTCCCAAGGGCGTAGAAAGGGATGGGTTCCTTACTCTTGTGCAGGATGGCAAAGATGCCATGTGTGAATCCTTCAGTCTGGGTTGGACACAGCGGATAGTGTTAGCCGGTCCATGGCTACGAGCACCGTAACACGCAGGTTTGCATGGTTGCGGAAGTCTGGTTTTGCTCCGGATGTGCAAGCCAGTCTTCAGAGCATGCCCTTTTGATGGCTCTCATTTGTTTGGCAGCAAGGCTGAGCCTTGAGAGGTTGCAGAACTCAAAAGCTTCTGCTAAATCTTTGGGCTTCAGCTGTGAGTCAACCTCCGCCTATTTGTCCTAGGGGACAGCTGTGGAGGGGGGTGGGAGGGGGGGTTCCTTTCGTTACTTTTCCTCTTTTGGTACAATGAGAGGAGTCGCTAATCAAAGCGGTCACCGTGAAGGTACCCGTGGTAGATGGGGTACTCGAGGTGCCAAAGCCGCTCAGGCAGTAGCCTCTTTGCCTTCAGGCGCTGCCACAGCCGCTCCAAAACAGCTATGAGGCCATGTTCCATTGTTTGCCGCTTGGGGGCAGACTGTCTCAGCATCTCAAAGAATGGCTAGCTATTATTTCGGATGCATGGGTTCTGGATACAATAGCCCACAGCAACGGCCTTCCCTTCCTACAGCGGCCTCAAGACAATCCACTGGGGAATCTCTCTTTGAAGCTTCCAGATCCGCTCCTTGTGCAGGAAATCTTGAACCTGCTGGAGAAAGGCGCTATAGAACTGGTGCCTGTGGCAGAGAGGAACAAGGGATGGTATTCCCCATATTTTTTGATTCCAAAGAAAGACTGGGGATTGAGACCCATCTCAGACTTGTGTTGGTTGAACAAGTTCTTCAGGAAGGACAAGTTCAGATGGTCACTCTTTCTCAGGTCCTTCGACTTCAGGATTGTTTGGTGTCTCTGGACCTAGAGGATGCTTATTTTCATGTGCCGATTCATCCAAAGCACAGAAAATACCTGAGGTCTGCGGCTGGCAACTCACACTTTGTTTCGGGTCCTGCC
Organism: Ambystoma mexicanum; assembly: GCF_040938575.1. Lineage (NCBI taxonomy): Eukaryota > Metazoa > Chordata > Amphibia > Caudata > Ambystomatidae > Ambystoma > Ambystoma mexicanum. Next base: position 1,108,898,768 of record NC_090929.1, on the reverse strand, counting down.
ATTCGGATTGACCTCTGCCCTGAGGGTCTTCAAGCTAATGGTGATGGTGGTGGCAGCGTATCTCTGGAGAGGGGGGTTCATGTCTACCCCTACCTGGACGATTGGTTGGTCCCGGCGCGTTCTCCCGAACAAGCTTTGGATCATCTAGACTTCACCTGCCACTCCTTTCACAAAGCTGGGCTTCTCCCTCAATTTCAAGAAGTCGCATATGACATCTTCCCAACAGCTCCAGTACATTGGGGCTGTGTTGGATACGTCCTTGGGGGAAGTGCTCGCCTCCCATGGTGAGGGCTCATCACATTGTACAGATGGTCAACAAATTTCAACGTGCCAAGAGTCTTCCTGCTTTCGAATTCTTAAGGTTGCTCGGCCTCTTGGCATCCTGCATTTTTCTGGTGCCAGAGGCCAGACTGAGAATGAAATCCCTTCAATGGGTTCTCAAGATGCAGTGGTCGCAATTCTCAGGCAAGATGTCGGATCCCGTTCAGATTCCACTATCTGTCTCGCAGGATCTTCTGTGGTGGGCCTGCAAAGGCAACCGTGGCCGGAGGTGACGGTGGTGACGGACGCTTCCCTCACAGGATGGGGAGCTAGTGCCAACGATCTGAGCGCTAGGTCCCAACCTGAAGTGCAAAAGATTTTGCCCAAGGAAATTTCCTCAGAGGAGCCTTGGGGGATGCATTTGTCGTGGATTGGTCAGTCCCACTTAGTAAATGTTTCCTCTGGTCCCTGTCATTCCTCAGATGCTAAGGGGGTTGTGGAGGTTCGGATACCACATGATCCTCATTGCTCCGGATTTGGCCAGGAGAGCGTGGTACCCGGACCTTCTAGAAATGTCCATCTGCCCTCCACGCGGTCTTCCCCACAGAGGGGATCGGCTCTCTCTCTCTCGTGGGGGGCTGGGGATTATCCATCCAGAGGTCAAGACTCTCAACCTTCACGCTTGGTTTCTGAAAGGTTGAGATATAAGGATTGGGACCTCCCGGATGACGTGCTAGAGGTGTTGCTTTAGGCCAGGCGGCCGGCAACCAAATCCCTGTACTGTTGGCGTACGTTTTGCGACTGGTGCAGAGGAAACAATGTCTATCCTTTTCAGTGTTCCATTCCGATGGTTCTTTCCATGGCCACAGGGGTCTTCAAGTGGGTACCATTTAAAGGTTACCTGGCGGCGCTGTCTATTTTCAAGCGCTTTCTTATTTTAAGATTCCTTTTTTCCCACTTTCTAAAAGGGCTCACAAATGTGTTCCCACCGTCCCCGTTTCAGGTGCCGGTTTGGGATCTGAATTTGGTCTTGAAATTCCTGGTGGGTGCTCCGTTTGAACCTCTGCACTCTTGTCCTTTTGAGATTGTTGTCTTTCAAGGAGGTTTTCTTGGTTGCAGCTACATCTGCTCGCAGAGTGAGTGAATTACAGGCCCTTTCATCTAAGCCACCCTCTACTGTATTCCACAAGGATAGGGTTGTACCGAGGGTATGTCCGTCCTTCCTACCCAAGGTAGTTTGAGTTTCATATGAGCCAGAATTTGGTACTTCCTGTTTTCTAACTGGTAACGTTCTTTCGACTGTTTGTTCCTCCAACATATTCCACATCGTCCTCCCAGTCTACCCCTCTGAAGAATTTCCTATGTTGTTGCAGCTTGCGTTCCCGCAAGGCTATGTGCAGTCGTTGGGTACAAGCATGTTACACATTATGGAGGAAAAAACATAAACTGAGGCTACGGGCGCAGTGCGTCCTATTTATAACATCCGGTGACGTCATCCTCGATGGAGGCCTTAGAGGGACATCGACCCGACGCCATCGACGCAGGAATCCCTCTGCCGAAAAAACATCCGAAGCAGCACAGCACTGCAAATTACAAGTGAAATATGTGGAATAAGTTAGAGGGACATCCAGTCGAAAGAACGTTACCAGCTGGTAAGTAACTAGTTCTTCTTTTGGTTATGGAGCCTGACAAATTCAATAGGCATCACCTTTTACATTGTCACAGAGCACCTTCAGTGCAGTGGCACAGGGAAGTCTTTCAGATTTCCCAAAGGTTTAAATACCTTCTCTGGGATAAACTACTGTTTCCCAGAGCAGTAAAGTGAAATTGACTATACTTATATCTGTAACTTTCTAGACCCAGCACACACTTATCTTACAATAGGTTGTTGGACGGGTTACCTAGTATTCCCGTTGTCTAGCTTCTCCTGTAACATTTTTGTTGACCTTTCCTCACTGAATGGCTGGTGGCAGTGGTTTTGTTTTTGCTACAGTGGTGTGCATTTACCGCGGGCTGCGTTCGCAGCTGCAGTAAAGCACCCAAGGGTGCCATTTTTGTCAAAATGGCCCCGGTCGTCTTTTTTTGCCATTTTTGTGGAAAGGTCCTTCAGATTTAATCTGCGCGCCAAACCAGGTTTGGTCCCATTGTTCGCTTTTCCTTTGGCGGGATTCACGAGTGAAGCCTACCTCTGGCTCCAGTGTCTTTGGTGTGGGCAGGAAGTGAGGGAGGTGCCCGAAACTCCCTGTACTTAGTCTCCTAGGAGACTCAAATGCACTCTGTAGTGATTGGCCAGCTGACTGTCTGGCAAGGACAGCCACCGTGCTGGGTGAGTGGCAGCTAGGCTGGAATGAATGGGAGAGAACTGAATAAAACATGAGGCTTTTGGCTTGGAAGGCAGAGTTGACCACTGGACGAAGGAACCGAAGAAGAACTTTACGCCTGCTGCAACTCCTGGAACGTTGGTTTGCCCGGTGAAGCCCTGATGCTGCGCGGAAACTCCAAATTCGTATCAACAGAGAAGCCCCTGCAAGGACGACTTCTCCCCTTGAGGCGGTGGGGCCAATCAACTGCAAAGTAAGCCACCTGGACATTCTCTCCAGAGCTGGATGCTTTTTCACAGAGTTGCAGCTGGAAACCGGATAGCCAGGGAGCGGAACACCAGATTGTGTGTGTTGCTTTTAAGTTGGCCAATAGCTCCAGGAAGATCCTCTGGACTCCCAGAAAGCAGGACTGACCGAGCCTGAGCCCCCTCGCAGAGCGGGACCCCAGAAGCAAGGAAAGTCCATCTCGACTGCCTGGAACCGCGGTGTTACTATATGCGGTAGTCGCAAGTAACTGAAACGCCACTTGTTAGAAAGATTGCTGGTTGCGAGTGATGACCGTCCCATTGCAGTGCAGGAGTCCCTGGAAGTCCTCCCTCTTGTCCCCACGACTGAGGCCCAGGAACTGAGAGATCTGCAGAGCTGCACAGGAGCAGAAGTCATCTGCTGCACTTTTTCTTCAATACAAAGGTACTGTAAAGTCTGAGAGAACTTGCCTCTTATTGTAGAGTTGCTTGCATCTTCTACTCACAAGACTAATCCGCTTGTGGCCCTACATTTGATTATTCTTTACCTCAAAGACTTCTGAAACATTGTGCAAAGACTTTTCTACTTACCTACCAGAGGTGCTTCATCCTATACACGACATTTGCCCATTGACTTTGACCTAGCCTGTTATACTGTGACTCTGCTTAGGGGGATCCAAAAGTATTTGCCTGCTTAAGAATATTTGTGGTCTCTTGTTTGTTCTAATAACCTTTTCCCTTTATCAACTTACCAGTATTCTAAATTCAAACAGTAAGATATTAATGTCCCCCGCACCCAAGCTATTGAAGTCACCTGAGGGTGTAGGTTGTGTCTGTGGGCCATCCCAAAAGGGCCTTCAGTGATTTTAGAATATTAGGAGTGTGTGTTTTGAAGTGGATTTGAGTGTTTCTCCAGCATGGGGTCTGGCATGGATTCACATGCTCATGAATAGTCCCGGGAGGATAGCTCAGCAGCAACGTCCGCACCTTGGAAGCAAGACGACACGGAGCAAAACAGGTTCGATCCCCGGGTCTGCGCTTAGAAAACTTCTGGATGTTTAAGCGCATTATAAATGCGCAACAGAGACCAAAACAATTCCTGTAATGGCGCCTCGATGCCCGCGGGCAGTGTGAGCGCTTTAAAAATGTAAATAAATAAATAGTCCCCGTCGTCAGGCTGGGAATCCTTGGTAAAGAAAAATTCAGTTTCACTTCTGAACTGTCTTTCTCTGGACAAGCAATCACTGGTCTCTGGGTCATACCTCCCCCAGCCAATGACTGCCCTCTACCTAAGCCCCTCGTCTGGCAGCTATATTCAGATTTTTACTGCACGTTCATGTGTTGGGAGTCCTCGTGCTATAGCTCTCGATTTTATTGCGTTTTGCGATTTTATTTATTTTTTAAAAAAATTTTTTTTATTTTTCTCTATCGGTTTTGCTCTATTTTTTCGGTCTGTCGAGCCTCAAGCTCCATCGATCAACCTACCGATTGACGGGGGATCTGTTTTTCGGATTCTTCAGTGCCCCTCAAGGGCGGATTTTCGTTGAGTTTCTTCCTGGAGGATGCCAGAAGCTTCTTCGCCGCCATGTCCACGCAGTGTAGGCTTGGGAGGAGAATGACTTGATACCTCTCTTCGGTTTGCCTCGGCTGCAACATACGGAATGTCTTCGGACGATGGACATTCCCTGTGCCTCTACTGCCTGCATTCGGACCCGACGCATGTGGAGGATGACTCTGGCTTGTTGGGAGATGGTGACGTGGACCGATCGACACAAGCGCCTCAGTGAGTGGTTGCCGGCCAAGGACCTTGCTCTGGGTGAATCCCGGCAGCATGCCTCGCCTGCCCAGAAGAAAACTGATCGGTCTTCTAAGACCTTTGAGGGCGCCCCTCCCGCGGGGGCCCAACATAAGGCTAAGTACTGCGAGTCCACTGCCTCCGGGAGCACGCTTGCGACAGGCTCCTCTGTGGCCAGGTCGAGTTCGTATCTCCAGCACCTTCGACCACAAGCCAATGCTCAGGATCTTCAAAGAGGAGGAAGTTGGACCATCCGGGCAAGCTCTCGGACAAGACCTAGACAGGCCCTGCAGAGCAGGTCCAGGTGAGCGGGGGCTCCGACCCTCCCCTAAGGTGAAGGCTGCAGACTCTGCACAGGCTGTGAAGGCCCAGGTGCATCAGACTAAGGCCCACGCTTCCATCGATGTAGTGGCGGCGTCCCTCGGGAAGGCCGCTGTGGCGGATCTGCAGGGCACAGCCCCAAAGGCGAGAGTATCTCTGCCTGCCAGGAGGGAATCCTCTTTCCAGCTCATCGAGAAGACTCTGGAGAAGGTGATGCCCATCATTTCACCGAAACAGTTTCCCATTGTCGCAGAGGGGGGGGGGGAGGTGACGGTAGCCCTCCAGTGCACGGATATCTCCTCAGAGGAGGAGCTCCCCAACCTCACGGTCCTCCAGGAGGGGAGATGCATTGAGAGCAGGCTGTATGGGAGGGATCCCGACTAGGGCACAGAGGAGAGCGACAACGAGGGCGACAACTAAGAGCAACAGGGCGGTGACTACACAGTGGACCAACCTAAGCCGCAAACGTGCTTGTCCCTTTCGCCACCACCCCCGAGGGATGACACGTAACCGGACACGGCGACAACGTGCACTGGCACGGATGACGGTGGCCTGGTTGATCTCCAGTCACCGCATGCCAGATCTTAACTGCTTGACGAGATGGGCTCGTTCCACGCCATGATCTCCAGGGCCTCAGAGCTGTTCTAGCTCGTCCCGGAGAAGAGGGTTTCCTTTACCAGCGCCGGGAGGCGAAGAGGAAGACTGTGCTTTCGATCCCGTTATTGGATGACGTTTGGGACGAAGGGTTGTCCCTCATGAAGAACCCTTCATTGGCTCCGGCGAAGAGGGATCGCTACGAGAAGAAATACAGAGTGCCGGACTCTGCGCCCAAGTGCTTACGGTCCCAGCCGTCTCCAGACTCTGCGGTTTAAGCGGCAGCCAAGAAGTCGTCTTCGGGCTCCTCCTCGTCGGTGGCCACCAACGCCCCGGACGGTGAGGAGAAGAAGTTGGATGCCATGGGGCGAAGTTATCACGTCGGCAGCGACTACCATCAAGGCCGCTAATGCCCTCGCCATCGTGGCGCGTTACGACGGGGAACTTTGGTTCAAGATGGCCCCCCTCCTGGACACCCTTCACAACGACAAGTGGGCTGAGGCGTTGGAGATCCTACAGGAAGGTGAGGTGGCTTCGCACCATGCCATTAAAGTGTCCACAGACATTGCCGACACAGGATTCTGCCAAGTGGGCAACAGCGTTTGCCTTCGTCAGCGAGGCTGGCTGAGGGCCACCAATTTCTGCCAGGGTGTTTAGTTGAAGGTGTTGGACATGCCCTTCGAGGGGACAATTTGTTTTGAAAGACTGTGGGTGAGTCTCTTCAGGCCATCAAAGCGGACACTAAGACGGCTCGTGCCCTGGGCACGCTTCAGCAACGACGGCCGTCCTTTCGGACTTCTGAAGGAAAGTCCCAAAGTTCTTCAAAAGGATTCAGAGTAGGTGCTTGATCCTGCGGTCAGCCCTCCCGCTTGTCGGCTAGGAGACCTAAAGGGGCCACGCCAAGTCTGGAGGTGGACGTCGTCATTGCCAAGACCCCCAAGGCGGCGCTTCGATGTCGAAACAAGATTGAACCGGCCGTGGAATCGGGCCCCCACCCGTGCACCTTGGTGGGAGGGCAGCTGGCGAACTTCGTGTGGAAGACCATCTCCACTGTTAGGCAAAGTTTGCATGCAGTATCCTCTGGGACCACTACACACAACTATGACCACAGGTGTATGCAAAAACCAACCTTTGGTATAAGTATGTACCACACAGTTTGTGGTAGCGAGCTGAGCAGCCAGGCTTATCTGAAGAGTGCATGTGAGCAGTACAAGGATGTTAGAATCACAATGGTTCAGATAGACACTTACACTCAAGGTGTCTTCGTAAAACACTTATTAATTTATTACACAATCATTTAGAAAACATTCACTAGAAGGCGGCAACTTAATATTATACACATACACATCAATACCAAACCAATACATTTGTGAGTGAATTAGGCTCCCCTGAAATAGGAGCAAAATGGCATTTTAGTTACTTTAAATGGGAGTAAATAGAATGGATCACAAATAGTTTCTTAGACAGTGCAAATAAGTTTCAGTTCAGTTCACTAGCGGACTCAATTCAGTTCAATAGGCCTAGGCCAAAGTCAATGGACTAGTGTCTTGGAAAGGAAAGAGCAGTTCTTGTAGTTAACAGTAAAGTCTTTGCCAAAGTTCTCAGAAGTAGTTTGTACGCAAAAGAATCATATGTTGGGTCACAAGCAGATTAGGCCTGCAAGTTGGGAAAGGTTCACGATCTTTCACCGCAAGAGGTTAGTTCTCTCAATCGGGTTGACAAAGTACCTTAGTATGAAGAAAAAGATGCAGCTGAAGACGTTGGTTCCTGCAGATCTCACTGTTCCTGAGCCTCAGTCGTGGGGACAAGAGGAAGTCTGGGGACTCCTGCACGGGGACGGTCGAACAAGCTGGCAAAATGGTAGCGCTTCGGTCTGAGTAGCTGTAGTCAAGCACACAAGCTGGTGTCCTCCCCTACCCCCAACCCCCCTCCTCCCCTCCCCCCCCCCCCTGGTTAATCCTAACCAGATCTGAGAATGGTATCCAGGTGGCTTACGAGTTGATTGGTCCCACCAACTCAAAGGAAGAAGTTGTCCTTGAAGGGGCTCCCCTGTCGAGATGAACTTGGCAATTGGGACCTGCAGCAGGGCTTCACCGTGCAAACCAACGGTCCAGGAGTTACAGTAGCCGTCATCTTCCAGCTCGTCTTTGGTTCTTTTTGTTCCAGTGGTCGACTCGACTTTCCAGTCCAAGAGACACACCTTTTAAGCAGTTTTCTCAGTTTCATTCCAGCCTGTCACTCACACAGCAGGGTGGCTGTCCTTGCCGTACATTGAGCCAGCCAATCACGCCAGAGTGCATTTGGGTCTCCTAAGAGACTAAGCACAGGGAGTTTCGGGCACCTCCTTCACTTCCTGCCCACCCCAGACGCTCTGGCGCCAGAGGCAGTCTTCAATCCTGAGAGACGGAGACAAACTCTAGAAGGACCTTTCCAAAAAGAAATGGCGAAAAAAGATCAGGACCTGTTTAAAAAAAAAAAGGGTCTTAAGGCACCATCTTGAAAAACATGGCTCCTGCGATTTTTAGCTACCGGTGTTCGCGGTCGGGAAAAATCCTGGTAGTTCGTTGTAAAACCACTACCACAAGCCATTTCGATAGGAAAGGGTAGCATTTTAGCATTTGACTGCTACATGAGTTTCTAGACAGAGGGGATACTAGGTAACCCCTCCAGCACTCTATTTTTTTAAAAATGTTTTATAACCAACACACCAAACATTACAATTTAGAGGATATTTACATTCAAGTCTGTTGCAATATAGTCATACATCAAACATTACGGTCTTCCCTCCCCCCTTCCCTTTACCTCGAGCCCCTATTTCCATGCCGCCCGCCGAAATATCTCATTGTGCTCTCACATCTCCTGCGCAGAGTCCCCGTCGGGACCCGCCTTGGGGGTGCCTGCTAGTGTAGACACCAGTTGCCTCCATTCAATCAAGGGTCCCACTTCCTCCTCCCCACCCCTGCTGATTGCTTCATACCAGACTGTCGTTTCAGCGTCCGACCATTTTAGGAGGTCCATCCACCACACCACTATTCTGGGGCGCTGGGCGGCCTTCCAGCACATTGCGATTCTTCGTTTGGCTAGAATGTAGGCTAGGTCCTTCATTTTACTAACATGCTTCAGGTTACGAGGACACCCCCAGCAAACATGCCCATACTGATTCCACCTCCAATGTGAATCCTTTCTCCGCCAGGTGCAACTTGATCTCTGTCCAAAATCTGCCCACCTCCGGGCAAGCCCAGAACATATGTATTAGCCCCGCTTCCGCCTCTCCACATCGTGGACACTTTTGCGCCGCTGGGTTCCCAAACTGGGCAATCCTACCGGGGGTCATATATGCCCTAAGGGTGACATAGAGCTGTATCTGCTGAAACCTTGCGTTGCGAGACAACTTCTTGTGGTACTTTTGAACTCTGTCCCATTGTCCATTTAGTAGGGGTTCTCCCACCTCATCCTCCCAATCCCGTCTCAATTGCAACACCACCTTACCCACCCTGGACATCAGTATTTCGTATATGCGGGACACTTCATGCCCACCCTCCGAGATATACATTGTCTCGATAGCCATATCTGGTTGCTCTGATAACTCTTCCACAGACCATCTGTCCAACACAAGTTTAATAATTCTAGTATGGGTAATGTGTTGGCCTGCATGCACCCCGGTGTCTTCCATCAGCCTACTGAAATCTAGTGCCTCGCCCTCTTGCCATACATCCCCGAGGGTCACAAGTCCCGTTGATTCCCAGTATTTACGGACCGCTATTATCAATTGCGGGTCCTCTCCGCATACTACTACCAGCGGCACCTGCGGGGAGCACGGGGTTGGGATTCCCACCAGCTGCCACGTTTTGTTCCAGATTTCCCAGCCCAGTGTTAGGAGCTTTGCCCTTCCCTGCACTTTAGCTTTGGGCAACCACACCACCTCCCTCAAAAAATAAGGGGCCCGAGTCCTTATACAGCAGCCTGGTCTCAGCAGACTCTTCCTCGGGCAGCCACCTGGTCACGTACTGAAGTTGTCCTGCCAGATAATACAGCTCAAAGTCCGGTAAATTTATGCTCCCCTTGTCGCTCGGGTTTTGTAACTTCCATAAAGCCACCCTGTTTCTGGTATTGTGCCAGATGAAGCCCCTACATAAACTGTGGAGTTTCCAGAAAACCCGTCTGGGGCCATACAAGGAATATTCACAAAGAAATGCAACAGTCTCTGCAGGACCACCATCTTAAGCACCGCCGCCCTACCCATCATGGCTAAGGGGAGCCTAGACCAGAACCCCATACTATTCTTAACCCCTCAGCACTCTATAGGAAGATAGTGTGTGCTGGGTCTAGGAATTTAAAAAGACTAGTAAAGTCAATTTAACCTTACATTCTCTTGAAAACAGTAGTTGATCCCAGAGAAGGTATTTAAACCTTTTGGAAGTTTAAAAAGTCATCCTTGTGTCACTGCACTCAGGGTGTTGAGTAACACACATGAAAAAGATAATGCCTATGGAGTTGTCTAAAACTCCATAACCAAAAGAAATAAACACAGAAAACAAACAGAATTAAAAAGTTCAAAGCCTCAAAGTTTAGCAAAAGAGCTGGAGGGCTCAAATGTAGTGAATTGGCACATTTATGAGAATTCTCACTAACGAAGGAAAAGAAGTCTGGGAAGTCTAGAGACTCCACTCAGCGTAAACGAAAAGGTCCCAGTCGAGGAGTCGATCGAGGCAGTCTTCTTCGAAGAAGGCGAAGAGACTCCATAGGTCTCCCTCTTTATCAGATTCCTCTACTGAGGTAATCTGGAGCCGACTAGGTTGGATTCCCCTCGTAAATGGGATGCCTTTAGGGTGGTAATGAGGGAGTTTTTTTAGAATGCAGCCTCAACTCTCTCAAAAGAATCACGCAATAGCCATGCCCCGGTCGATCTTTCGGACGCCGGGGAAGTCAAAGGCTAGATTGTCAAAGCCAAGTAGTAAGCCGGCTGTTCGTTGAGATACTTGACCCGACAAAAAGGTGTCAAAGGTATTGAGTCCATCTCCGATACCGTCGAAAAAGCTTAAATCGTCGAGGCCTTCGACAGTTTTGTCGACGCCAGCAGCCCCGACCGCTTCAACTCCAAAATCGAGGGCGATTCCTAGTAAATCGACCCCTTTTTTTTTTTCAAAGCCGCCTTCGACACCGTGGGCGGAATCTTCGATCTCATCGAAGCCCATACCGGTTCAGGAAAAAACGTTTAGGCCTGTTCCTCCATTTATGAGGTGGAAATTGCTTCTAATGAGGAGACTTCTCCATTTGGGGTGCAGTTTGGCCCTCGAAATGTACTTTAAGAGCTCATTGACCCAGAGTCAAAGATGAAAGACCTTAGTGACTCCCTCCAGTCCACTAGTGGTGTTGACACTTTGCCAGAGCTGGAGTTTGGCAGGCCTGACCCCTGAGAGCATGCCGATTCAAGTTACAGAAATCTTATGAACAGAGTCACAGAGTATATGGGGGTGGAGTAGGGCTTCCACAGCATATGAGCAGGAGGACATGACTGACATCCTGGACCGGAGACCACAGCAGGACCCAATATTGCCCTTTCATAAGGCCCTTCAGAGGAAGGTTGTGGCTAATTGGGAAGCTCAAATCTGGGCCTGCTGTGAACAGTAACTACTCTAACAAGTATTGACCCTCTAGCAGTGATCCAGACTACCTCACCAATCATCCTATGCCTGAGTTTAGTAGGTCAGGCTGGTACATCAACCAATCTGCCTATACCTCTATCCTTCCAGGATATAGACCAGATTGATGCATGGCTCGCATGGCCTTGAGGTCTACTAACGTTACCTGTACCTGGGCTAGATTTTCTTAATTCCTGTGGGACTGTGTTGCAATGGTGGCTGATCACATTAATGATGGAGTTGAGCAAGATTGTGTGTATGCAGTACCCTTTGGGTGCACTACAACAGCACTGACCTCCTGGCAATAGGAACCCAACCTTTGATACAAGTCTGTACTATACAGGTTGGTAGTGTGTTGAGCAGCCAGGCTTATGTCAAGAGAGGTCAATGTGAGCTCTAGGGGAGTTACACAGATGCACAGTGATAAGTATTCAAATAAACTCTTACACACAAGGTTTCTTGATTAAACAATTATTAATTTAACAGTTAGTATGCCTTCTTCAGAATTGGCAATATAACAGTAACACTCAAATTCACTTCAAAAATACACACTCTTAATATTTCCAAATCCGCATGTACCCATTTGGGATGGCCCACACACTACCTACACCCTCAGGTGACTTCAATAGTTATGGTGCTGGGGACATCAATATATCACTTTTGTAATTAGAATATTCTTGAAAGTGTCAAAGGGGAGGTTTCAGAAATAGGCAAGTATTCACACCATTTTTCTTAAGCAGGTAAGTACTTTAACCATAACCCCCACAATGCAGTCAGTTAACCCTTTCCTGGAAGGAAGGCAAAACACATATGCAAGAGAGAGAAGTCATTCAGGGAGCCAGGCCAGCCAATGTTAAGTTAGCAAAAGTCAAGGGGAGCTGAAGTACTTCTTGCAGGTAAGTAGAAAGTCTTTCACAATGTTTAAAAGGTCATTGTAGAATAGAAGAAATCAGAGTAGGGCCACAAGCTGATTAGGCTTGTGAGGTAAAGATGTTAGCAACTCTACAGGGATAACCAAGACAAGACTTCGAGGTCAAGCAAGGTGGCACAACAGGTGGCTCTCAGACTTTACAGTATCTTTAGGTTGAAGAAAAGTGCAGCAGATAACTTCTGTTCGTGTGCAGTTTTGCAGATCCTGGTGTTCCTGGGCCTGTCGTGGGGGCAAGAGGGATGACTTCTGGGGACTCCTGCAATGCAATGAGATGGTCAGCGCTCTCAACCAGCAATCTTCAAACAAGTGGCACTTTGGTGTTTCAGCTCCTCAAGTCTACCGCAAATAGCAGCGCAGCAGTTCCTCGCTGTCAAAATGGGCTTTCCTTGCATTTGAGGTCCTGCTCTCTGTTGAGGGGGCTCACGCTGTGGCAGTCCTGCTTCCTGGAGCTCTTGGCCAGCTTAAAAGCAAAGCACACATCTGGTGTTCTTCTCAAAGGCTATTTAGTTCCAGCAGCAACTGTAGTGGAAATTCAATCAGCTCTGAGAGGATGTCCAGGTGGCTTACTTTGGAGTTGATTGGTCCCACCAACTCAAAGGGAGAAGTCCTTGCAGGGGCTTCTTTGTCGATACGAATTGGAGTTTCAGCACAGCAGCAGGGCTTCACCGGGCAAACCAACGGTCCAGGAGTTGCAGCAGGCGTCCTCTTCAAGTTTTTCTTCGGATTCCTTTGTTCAGTTATTTTCTCTGCCTTCCAAGCCAAAAAGCCTTACCTTTTAGGCAGGGTTCTCCCATTCATTGCAGCCAAGCTGTCAGTCACCCAGCGGGTTGGCTGTCCTTGCTGGACAGCCAGCCGGCCAATCACCTAAGAGTGCTTTCTTGTCTCCTAGGAGACTAAGCAGAGGGAGTTTCGGGCACCTCCCTCGCTTCCTGCCCCGCTAGACACTAGGGATGTAACGGTATACCGTAAAGATACCGTGAACCACTCAATTGAACAATAACCGTCACATTGTTTATACCGTTATACCGTTAAGTGTGCTTTTCAATCTGATTTGGAAAGGCTGCAGTAAGCAAGTGCTGCGCAATCTTGGTCTTGCACTGTTGGATGTGCCATCTGCCAAGTAGTTTCAGTTGGAGTAGTTTTTAATGCCATTCCATAAACCACACGTGCCTGGCACAAAATCATTATGTTAGCAATAGGAAGAATAAATACAGTGACAAGAAGGAAAAGGGTTTATTTTGGGTTGGCGGCTTTGGGGTTTATATATTTATAATGGATAATGTTTGCTAAACATATGACAATGGGGGATTTCCCTGGTTCTATCATTGAATTTACATATAATAAGTCACACTGCAAAATTCACTCCTCTCTGTGGGTATTCCCTGCTGCCATACTAAAGGGTAACCTGTCCGTGATTACTGAACACATTTTGGCCCACAAGTAAACTAAAGGCTGTAACGTAAAGAGAGCGTGCGTGTGCGTGTATGTGTACAAGCGTATACTACCATCAGCCTCCATTGATCTGTGGCATGCAGGTTATAAAGATGGCACCATGTTCATCTTCACCAGTAGCCAGTGAGGGAACTAAAAGCCTAAATTACCACTTAAGAAAAGCTATTCAGTTTGCTTTGCCAGTCGCAGCAGGGCTCCCCCCCCCCCTTCCTCCTCTCCACACATGTTTGTATTTGGTGGAAGCAAGGGGTGGCATTTCAGTGGAAAGTATGTTGAAAAGCCCAATTCTGGCCCTGGATGCCTTGTTTTGTTTGTGATGATAAATCTGACAATTTATGACCTTTTAGAAAATATTTGTTAAGATTGGTTAACTCCACCTGCCATACCGCGATAACCATGATATACCGTCGTTTGGCAAGAAGGTTAATGTACCGTCATAAAACTAATACCGTGACACCCCTACTAGACACCCTGGAGCCAGAGGCGGGCTTCACTCGTGAATCCTGACAAAACAAACAAAGGGACCAACCCTGGTTTGGCGCACAGAGTAAATCTCAAGAACAACCTTTCCACAAATAAATGGAGAAAAAATAAGACTGGCCATTTTGACATAAATGTCATCTTGGGTGCTTTACTGGAGCTGCAAACTCGTCCCGCGGTAAATGCACACCACAGTAGTTAAAATTAAATCACTGCCACCAGCCATTTATCGAGGAAAGGGTGACATAAAATTGTTACATGAGAAGCTAGACAAAGGGGATGCTAAGTAACCCCTCCAGCACCCTATTGTAAGGTGGTGTGTGCTGGGTCTAGAAAGTTACAAATGTAAGTAAAGTCAATTTCACTTTACTGCTCTTGGAAACTGTAGTTTATCCAAGAGAAGGTTTTTAACCCTTTGGGAAATCTGAAAGACTTCCCTGTGCCACTGCACTGAAGGTGCTGTGTGACGCAATGTAAAAGGTGATGCCTAAGGAGTTTCAGTGTTAGGGATAATTCTCAGAAATGTGCTAATTTTCCTTCACCTTGGAGACCCCCAGCAACTTTGCTGAATTTTGAGGACTTGTTTTTGTCCCTTGGAGTGAGTGTGAGCATTTTTCCCACTCTCTCGGGTATTTTGATGTGTGTTTTACTCTTGTGTTCTTTGATTAAGGAGTTTTAGCAAAACCCCGAAAGGCATCTTTTTATTATTGTCACGCAGCACCTTCAGTGCAGTGGCACAGGGGTGTCCGTTGGACTCCCCAGGGTTTCATTACCGTCTCTGGGATGAACTACTGTTCCCCAGAGAATGTAAAGTTAAATTGACTTAACTAGTCTTTTTAAATTCATAGAGCCAGCACACACCATCTTGCAATGGAGTGCTGAAGGGGTTACCTAGTATCCCCTGTGTCTAAACACTCTTGTAACAGTCAAATGTTACCCTTTCCTATCGAAATGGCTGGTGGCAGTGGTTTCTTAACTAACTACCATGAATTTTCCCGACCGCGAACACCAGTAGCTAAAACTCTGGGTAGCCATGTTTTTCAATATGGCACCCAAGACCCCTCTGTTAAAAACACTCTCTGGTCAGCTTTTTTTCGCCGTTTCTTTGTGGAAAGGTCCTTCTTGGGTTTAACTCTGCACGCCAAACCAGATTTGCTCCCTTTGTTCGATGCCCTTTGGCAGGCCTCTTTGCTGAAGCCCTCCTCTGGCGCCTGAGTGCCTGGGGTGAACAGTATGTGAGGGAGGTGCCTGAAACTCCTTGTGCTTAGTCTCCTAAGTGGTGTGATTGGCTGGCTGACTGGCTGTTCGGCAAGGACAGCCACCCTGCTGGGTGAGTGGCAGCTGGGCTGGAATGAATTGGAGAAAACCGTTTAAAAGGCGAGTCTCCAGGACTGGAAGGCAGAGTAGACCACTGGAACGAAAGAACCGAAGACGAGCTGAAGGAAGACAACTGCTGCAACTTCTGGACCGTTGGTTTGCCTGGAGAAGCCCTGCTGTGGGTCCGAATTGCCTGAAACGCCCTCGACAGAGAAGCTCTTACAAGGACGGCTTCTTCCTTTGAGATGGTGGGACCAATCAACTCGGCAAAAGCCTGGATACCATTCTCAGAGCTGGTTAATGTTAACCAGGTGGAAGGATACCAGTTTGTGTTTGGAAGCCACATCTACTTGAGCTGAAGTGACGCCATTTTGTTTGCTCCGACGACGATCCCGTGCAGTCCAGGAGTCCCCCGACGACCTCCCTCTTGTCCCTGCGACTGAGGATCGGGAACAGCGAGACCTGCAGGACCTGCCGGGGACCAACATCTTTAGCTGCATCTTTTTGCTCCACTTTAAGGTCCTGTCATATGGGCAAGAGATCCCAACTCTCGCAGTGGGAGTTTGTGAAACTTTCCCAACTCGCAGGCGTAATCAGCTTGTGACCCGACATATCTTGCTTTTTCGTCTGAACTACTTCTGAAAACTTTTACAAAGACTTCTCCATTTGTACCAGAACTATGCTATCCTATCCAAGAACATTAGACTATTGACTTTGGCCTGGCCTATTGAATCGAATTGATCCTCCTGGTACATTGAACCTTTGCATTACCTAAAAGAAGTGTTTTCTAACCCTTTGTACAAACCTATGCTTTTTATTCCTATTTAAAAGTATTGAAGTGCTATTTGGCTCCTTTTTCAGGGAAGCGCAAACTGTCTCTATAAAGAGTGTTACTGTAGTATATTGGCGTTTTATTATTGATTTGATTTCTACTAGTGAATGTTTTCTAAATGACTGTGTAAAAGTATTTTTCCAAGAAACCTTGAGTGTGTCTACTTGAACCACTGTGATTGTGCTACTTCTATGTAACTTCTGCTACTGCTGATGTTCCCTCTTGAGATAAGCCTGGCTGCTCAACTCGCTACCAAAAGTGTGTGGTACAGACTTCTACCAAAGGTTGGCTTTTGCTTACACCTGCAGTCCTAATTGTGTGTGGTGTTCCCAGAGGTTACTGCCTGCAATTCTGCCTAACAGACTCCACAACCAAGAGAAACTGTGTTCAAAATCACATTAAATTACTTGAGAGTGTAGGAAAAAGGGTCTCACTCCAGGTTAAAAAAAATCAAGTCCTCAAAATCCAGCAAAGTTGCTGGCGGTCTCTAAGGTGGAGGGAATTAGCACATTTCTGGGAATTCTCCTAACACCAGTATCTTCCGGCCTTTGATTTTCTGAGGTTGCTTAGTGTCATGGCATCCTGCATTTTCCTGTTTCAAGAGGTCCGATTGAGAAGGAGATCCCTTCAATGAGCTCTCGGGAATCAATGGTCCCAATTTTCAGGGAATATGTCGGATCAACTGCAAGCTCCGAGCAGAATTGCTCAAGACCTTCTTTGGTGGGCTTGCAAGGACATTCTCAAGGTAAAATCTTATTGGCAACCATGGCCGGAGATAACTGTAGTGACGGACGCCTCACTGACTGGGTGGGGAGCCCACACCATCGAACTGACAATCGGCGGTCGTTGGTCTCCATCGGAGTCCAAACGAGACATCATTCTGTTGAAGCTGAGGGCAATCAGACTAGCGCTTAAGGCCTTCCTGCCCTCTGTACGGGGGAAGGAAATGTCCTGATAATGACAAGAGTGGCCATTTACTACCTCACCAAGAGAGGTGGTGTAGGGTCACTACCACTGTGCAGAGAGGCAATGCAGATCTGGTTCTGGGCAATACAAGAAGGAATCTTTCAGCAGTTCACATAGCCGGAGAGCAGAACACAGCGGAGGACGCTCTGAGCACGCAGTGCACAGTCACCCTTTGGGGAACCCCTCAAGTGGATCTGTTTGTGACCGGTAGCAACTGGAAGTGCGAGCTGTATTGCTCAAGGGAATGTCCCCCAAGAGGAACTCTAGGAGACACGTTCGTGGTGGACTGGGAATTTCCATTACTGTATGCGTTTCTTCCAGTCCCCGTCATTCCTTATGTGATCCAGAGGTTGAGAAAGTTCAGGAAATCAATGATCCAGATTGGGCCAGGAGGACGTGGTACCCGGACCTTCTGGACATGTTAATGTTGGGGAGAATTCTCATAAAAGTGCTACTCTTTTGCTAAATTTGGGGCTTTGAAATGTTTAATTGTTTGTTTTCTGTGTTTATTTCTTTTGGTTATGGAGTTTTAGATAAATCCATATGCATCATCTTTTCATGTGTCACACAGCACCCTGAGTGCAGTGAAGCTGGGAAGCTTTTTGGCCTGTCTCAAGGTTTAAATACCTTCTCTGGGATGAACTGTTTCCCAGAGAATGTAAAGTTAAATTGACTTTACTAGTCTCTTTAAATTCCTAGACCAGCACACACTATCTTACAATAGAGTGCTGGAGGGGTTCCCTAGTATCCCCTATGTCTAGAAACTCATGTAGCAGTCAAATGCTAGCCTTTCCTATCGAAATGGCTGGTGGCAGTGGTTTTACAATGAACTACCATGGTTTTTACCGACCGCGAACACCGGTAGCTAAAAATCGCGGGAGCCACGTTTTTCAAGATGGCGCATAAGCTCTTCTTTTTTTGCCATTTCTTTTTGGAAAGGTCCTTCTAGAGTTTGTCTCTGCACGCCAAACCAGGTTTGGTCCCTTTGTTTCTATGCCTTTGGCGGGCTTCAGGAATGAAGACCGCCTCTGGCGCCAGAGTGTCTGGACGTGGGCAGGAAGTGAGGGAGGTGCCCAAAACTCTGTGCTTAGTCTCCTAGGAGACCCAAATGCACTCTGGCGTGATGGATGGCTGGCTGACTGTCCGGCAAGGATAGCCCCCTTGCTGGGTGGGTGGCAACTAGGCTGGAATGAATGGGAGATAACTGTATAAAAGGCGAGCCTCTTGGACTGAAAGGCAGAGTCGACCACTGGAACGAAAGAACCGAAGACGAGCTGGAAGAGGACAGCTGCTGCAACTACTGGACCGTTGGTTTGCCCGGTGGAGCCCTGCTGCAGGTTCGAATCGCCAAGTTCATTTCGACAGAGAAGCCCCTTCAAGGACGACGACTTCCTTTGAGTTGGTGGGACCAATCAACTCGTAAGCCACCTGGATACCATTCTAGGAGCTGGTTAGGATCAACCAGGGAGAAGGAAACCAGCTTGTGTGCTTAAAGAACAGCAACCGGAATCGAAGATTTGCCAAATTGACTTGTCCCTGTGCAGTGCACGAGTCCCCCGACGTCCTCCCTCTTGTCCCCACGACTGATGCTCATGAACAGCGAGATCTGCAAGAACAGAAGTCTTCAGCTAGATCTTTTTCTTCAATATA
The DNA here is from genome assembly GCF_040938575.1 of Ambystoma mexicanum. Lineage (NCBI taxonomy): Eukaryota > Metazoa > Chordata > Amphibia > Caudata > Ambystomatidae > Ambystoma > Ambystoma mexicanum. Next base: position 1,108,879,961 of record NC_090929.1, on the reverse strand, counting down.
AGGTACTGTGAAAACCCGACCGAGAGAACTTGCCTCTCACCACGAAAGTTCGTGGAACTTTGGCAACTTGCAGGCCTAGTCAGCTTGTGACCCGACATACAAACCTTCCGTGAACTACTCCTAAGAACCGTGGCAAGGACTTTTCCGTTTTAAATACTAGAACCGGTTTTACTTGTACAAGACACTAGCCCATTGACTTTGGCCTACCTATTGCATTGAATCAACTCCTCTGGTGAACTCAAAACTATTTGCACTGTATTAGAGTAACTTTAATTTCTGATGTTTGTTAATCTGCTTAGAATCACATGCTGTGCATAGGTCCGACATCCAGTGGTCACTGCGGAGTATTGCATTTTGTTTTTCGTAGTCGAAAAGGGGACGTCGACAAGGCGCGTCTGTAACACTATCCCTATAGTGACGTGCGTTGTACCCACAATCCCTCGCGCGTCGAGGTCCCTCAGATTGTTTTTTTCCGCCCAGATACTGGTCGCCTTTACGCGGAGCTCCTCGAGAGACATTGCAGATTTCATCTCCTCGACCTTTGGTCGTTTTCCTATATAATATAAAACATATCGATCCTCCCCTCGACGCTGTTGGAAGCTTCTCCGTCGAGCAAGATCTTCGACGGAGGGGACGAGCGGAGGAGATCCTTCGGCGTTGCCGAACACGTGGCCTGGCCTCGCAGGCCAAATACAGTAGGGAGAGTGGGGGTCGTGGGACATCTCTAATTCTTTTCTGAGAATGCCTTTCCTTTTCCCCTTCCTTTCCCTTGGGGTGGTAATCACGTTTTATTGCCTCAGCTATGGAGAGGACACCCTTTAGGTTTTGCCCGCTTTGCAAGGGCAAGTTTACTTGGAAGGACAAGCATTCACGGTGTAACCGCTGCTTGCCCCTCGATCACAAGGAGGAGGGTTGCACGGCTTGTCGGCTTCTTAAGCCGAAGACTCTAAAAGACCGTAAGGTCAAAAGGTGGGCGGCCTACGCTATGTCGAAGGCCGACGCCCCACCCACCGTCGCTACCTCCGACAGTGACGAGGAACGTGATACCACGACCTCCGCTACGGAAGTCGAAAAACCCCCTAGAGAGCGCACACGCACTTCGTCGTCTGTCCCCGGCCCCGACGGGCTCGGCTCACGCCCTGCATATGGGGATGAACACCCCGGCGACACTGACGCACACGACCACACATAAGCACACAACCCATGGCTCTTCTTTGCCAAAGGCAAAGAGAGCATCAGCGCCCAAGGAGACGCAGGTTTCACCGGCGGCCTCCTCGGACCGTTCGGGTTCGAAGCCCCTCTCGCAGCCGCGACCAGCGACTGGGCTTTCGGCAAAGAAGGGCGCCGCCCCCAAATCATCGGCCGGAGCGCATCAGCAGAAAGCGCATGCCGCCGTAGAGCGTTCGACACCCATAACGTCGAAACCACAGCTACCCGCGGACAAACGAGTCGCTGAGAGCTTGGCGAGGATCGTGGTAGCCGACGCCCAAAAGCGTACGCCGAAAGACACGTCGAGCGCTACGCAAAGGTCGAAGGACACACCGGAAGGCTTTTCGGAAGGCGACGGGACACTTTCCTCGACGCTAGGGGAGAGGTCGAGCCGTGTTCAGCTACAAGACACCAATTTTCCCCCGCTAGACCGCTCAGGGGTACCCCATGAAACCATGGAAAGGCTCCATCTCTGCATGGAAAGGATGGAAAGGTTTATGAATGCCCAAAACCCTCCCACTCCAAAGAGAATAAGAGAAGGGCCTCAGGAGGACCCCAGGGCCAAAATTCCAAGATTAGTCAATCCCCACCAGGACACAGCCTCAGACTTCCACAGTGTGTATGACCTCACTGGGGAAGAACTTTATTTTGAGGAAGAGGATGATTTTATGGACGAGGAAGACGGTCAGAACCAGGAGGAAGGTCTGGACGACAGCCCAGACTCGGTAGGAGAAGGCTTCGGAGAAAATCCAGAAGAAGGACCTTCTCACCCCTGGCAATCACCATCAATATATTCCGACACTGATGTCCTGAATCTAAATCCTCCTGACATTTCACCGGTTAGAAACACGTCTCCCATCGACGATCAACCCACATTTAATGCCCTGTTGCGCAGAGCAGCAGCACACTTCGAACTAGACACTGGGGAGCTCTCTCCTGAATTAGACTTTGTAGAAAGGGTAATTAAGGAGAAACCCCCGGTCAGTCAGACAATTCCCCTCCTCGCTTCGGTGAGGAGAAGAATCATCCCTTCGCTGTCCACACCCGCACTAATCAGAGGGGTCAATCCTAGAATTGAAAAACTTTTCACTCCTTCACCCTCAGACCCGCTGTACATCAGGGGACATTCCATTCCGGATTCCCTGGTAGTAACCAACACAAGAAAGAGGGCAGGGGTACCACTCTCCACCAGTGAGGCACCACCTGACAAGGAGGGCAAGCGGTTATATGCCCTTGCTAAAAGAATTACATCCTCGGCCGCCTTTTCGGCAAGAATTGCCAACAACAATTCTTTGCTCGCGAGCTATGCGGACGCGCAGTGGGCTAAACTGCGCAAAGACGCCGAAGAAGCGCCGGAACCTTTACGTACACGCCTGCTTTCAACTATTGGCGAAGGAACCCAGGTCAACCAGAGTATTGTGAAGAGCTCTCTGGATGCGGCAGAAACTGCGGGACGTTCCCTAGTTCAGGGAATAGTCCTTAAACGACACGTATGGCTGCGCAACTCAGGGTTCAAACCGGAGACACAGGCGTCTTTAATAAATAAACCTGTTGAAGACTCCAACCTCTTCGGGAAGGCGGTGGATGAGGCTCTGGAGATGGCTAAAAAAAGAGTTCGATACAATCAAAACTCTTGACCAAATCTCTAAGCCCGCTACCAGGCGCGGATATGGCAATAAACGCTTTTTTCGTGGCCAACGCCAACAACAAAACCAGCAGCAACAGTACCCTGCCACCAACTTCCAGACCAGTAGTGGCCAGTACAGTCAAAGAGGACAGCGTCGGGGCAAAAGAAGAGGGCGAGGGTCCACCCCCAGAGGTTCCCAAGCCCCTAACAACACCAAGTGACGCGAAGATTCGCGTCCCCTCCCATGCAACGCCGGTTGGGGGCCGGATAACATCCTTTCTTCCAGCATGGGAGGGTATAACATCAGACCGCTGGGTACTTTCCACCGTAGCCCACAGAGACTGCATCGAATTCAACAGTTCCCCAACATACAGACCCCCGAGGGGACGACGCATGTCACCGGAACATCTTGCCATCCTTCTACAAGAAGTACAGCAACTGCTGGAGAAGGGAGCCATAGAGGTCGTGCCTCTATCTCAGGTAACGGAAGGTATTTATTCAGTGTACTTCCTTGTACCCAAAAAGGATCTAACCATGCGCCCTGTATTAGATCTGCGCCCAGCGAACAAGTTTATCAAACCCCAAACGTTTCGTATGGTGACCCTACAGGAAGTGATCCCACTGCTATCACAGGGAGATTACATGACAACATTGGACATGAAAGATGCATACTTTCATATTTTAATGTTGCCAGCGCACAGAAAATACCTCCGGTTCATGATAGAGGGCAAACACTACCAGTTCAGAGTGCTACCCTTCGGCATAGCATCAGCACCGAGGGTATTCACGAAGGTACTGGCAGTGGCAGCAGCCCACCTGCGCAGGTTGTCCATCCCAGTTTACCCTTACCTCGACGACTGGCTCATAACAGGGGATTCTTACGAAACATGCTTCTCCAATACCCAAAAGACGGTAGACCTTTTGTTCCAGTTGGGCTTCTCCATCAACGAAAAGAAGTCCAGCCTAGACCCCAGCCAAATCAAACAATTCCTAGGGGCTCTAATTCAAACAAAGGACGGCCTCGTCTTCCCCTCCAAAGAGAGGGTCCAAAACATGTTGTTTCAGATCCCTCAATGTGTGTCCGGTCGAGAGGTGACGGTACGCAAAGCAATGCGCTTGCTAGGCATGATGGCGTCATGTATTTATTTGGTACCTCACGCGCGCCTGCGCATGCGCCCTATGCAAGAGTGGCTCAACAGCCAGTGGTGTCAGGCCAGCGGACTATGGGACGATCTATTAGTGGTCTCGCAGGCCTTAGTTCTCTCGCTACGGTGGTGGACAAAAGAAAACCTAGAAAAAGGGAAACCCTTTGCCACACCCGCGGCGGAAGCCACTCTAACCATAGACGCATCCCTCACAGGATGGGGGGCTCACCTATCCCATCAGACTGCTCACGGAGAGTGGACTCCGAGCGTAGCATCCAAACACATCAATCTTCTGGAGCTACTAGCGGTGTTCAAGGCGCTAAAAGCCTTCCAGGAACACCTACAAGGCAAGACAGTGATGGTCCTTACAGACAGCACCACAGCCATGTATTACATCAACAAGCAGGGGGGAACCCACTCTCCAGGCCTGTCCAAACTGGCCCAGAACATATGGAAGTGGGCTCTCAAACAGAATATGTTCCTCCTGTCACAACATGTACCAGGGGAACTCAATCTGCTGGCAGACAAACTCAGCAGAGATTTCCCCCTGCCCGAAGAGTACGAATGGCGACTGCACAAAGTCATCGTCTTCGACGTCTTCACGCAATGGGGATTCCCAGAAATAGACCTGTTCGCAACCCTGGAGAACTCACAATGCCAAAGCTACGCCTCCAGGTACCCCCAAAACCAATCCAAGGGGAACGGTCTGTCGATTCGATGGTCAGGGAAATTTGTTTACGCTTTTCCCCCGACTCCCCTTCTCAACAAGGTGGTGCACAAGATGCACCAGGAACAAGTAACCATGATACTGGTGGCCCCAATGTGGGCCCGACAGCCATGGTTCGCTCACTTGATGGAGATGTCTCTATCTCCCCCAGTGAAACTTCCCTGCCCGTACAACATGCTGTCACAAGACAGGGGCAGGACGCTGCATCCATGCCCCCAGAACATGAACTTAGCAGCCTGGCTCCTGAGGTCGTAGAATTTGGACACCTACAGCTCCCGCAGAGATGCATGGACATCCTCAGGGAAGCCAGAAAACCTAACACTCGCCACTGCTATTCTAGCAAATGGAAGAGATTTGTCATCTGGTGCAGAGGAAAGAGCATCAACCCAATTGACTGCTCTCCCACACATATTGTTCTATACCTGACCCATTTATTAGATTCAGGTCTATGGTTCAATTCCATTAAAGACCACCTAGCGGCACTTTCTGCATCCACCACTTCCCAACTCAGTGTCGTGGTGGAAGATCCCTGTTATAAAGGCCTTCATGGAGGGAGTAAAAAGAATACACCCCCCGATAGCTGACCCAGCTCCCGGATGGGACCTTAACGTGGTACTTACAAAACTCATGGGATCACCCTTTGAACCCATGCACAAAGCAACTCTTAAAGACCTCACTCTCAAGACTGCTTTCCTAATAGCTATCACCTCCATCAGGAGAGTAAGTGAACTACAGGCTCTTTCTATTCTAGACCCCTTTGTTACAGTTCACAAAGATAAAGTGGTTCTACGCACTCACCCAAGGTTTGCTCCAAAATTCATCTCAAAATTCCATGTAAACCAGTCTATAGAACTACCAGCGTCCTTTCAAAATCCTTCCAACTTGGGAGAAAGGACTCTGCACACACTAGATGTGCGCAGAGCGGTCATGTTCTACATGGAAAGAACCAGATCACTGAGGAAGACTAATCAGTTCTTCGTCTCGGTGGCAGCAGGAAGAGAAGGGGATGCAGTTTCAAAGTCCACTATTTCTAGATGGATTGTCCAATGCATCACTCTCTGCTATACTCTTGCTAAGAGAGAACTGCCCTTTAGGCCAAGAGCACATTCTACTCGAGGCACGGGGGCGTCCATAGCATTCATTGCAAATGTTCCCCTTGAGTCCATCTGCAAAGCGGCTACCTGGAGTTCTGTGCACACCTTTACAAAACACTACTGTCTAGATGCACACTCTAGATCTGACTCCCAGGTGGGACAGGCAGTATTAAGACATCTTTTCTCTACTGTTCCTTCTCATAACCCACCGCCAACTCCGGGTACTGCTCGCTAGTCTATGCACAGCATGTGATTCTAAGTAGATTAACAAACATCAGAAGACAATGCATTACTTACCGTAAAAGCATTTCTGATGGTTGTATCTGCTTAGATTCACATGCGCCCACCCTTCCTCCCCGCTCGGATGGAAGGAACATAGACTTCCTTTTATATCTCTTTTCTGTACTCTCACGTCTAGAAGGCTCCCTCAGGGCAGAAAAATACAAACAGAGGGACCTCGACGCGTGAGGGATTGTGGGTACAACGCACGTCACTATAGGGATAGTGTTACAGACACGCCTTGTCGACGTCCCCTTTTCGACTACGAAAAACAAAATGCAATACTCCGCAGTGACCATTGGATGTCGGACCTATGCACAGCATGTGAATCTAAGCAGATACAACCATCAGAAATGCTTTTACGGTAAGTAATGCATTGTCATTCGTTTTATTAACTTGTGCCTTTTTTGCTCCTACTTCAAGGGAGCTCAACTGCTTAGTAATTAGTATTGTAGTATTCTTTTTGTGTGATATTGGTTGCCTCATTTAGTGAATGCTTTATAAATGATTGTGTAATTAATTAATAGTTTTTACCAAGAAACCTTGAGTAGAAGTGTATCTGAATACTTGTCATTGTAGACTTCTTTGTAACACCCTTACAAGCTCACATTCCCTCTTGAGATAAGCCTTGTTGCTCAGCTCGCTACCAAAAACTCTGTGGTACAGACTTATACCAAGGGTTGGTTTTGCTTACACCTTTAGTCATAGTTGTGTGTAGTGGTCCCAGAGGGTACTGCCAGCAAACTCTGCCTAACAGTCCATCTGCCCTTCCAATACGTCTTCCACAAAGAGAGGATCTTCTCTCGCAAGAGGAAGGTTGGGTTCTCCATCCAGAGGTCAAGACACTCAGCCTTCACGCATGGTTTCTAAGAAGCTAAGAAGCTGAGATATAGGTATTGGGACCTCCCGGATTACTTAATGGAGATTTTGCTTTCGGCCAGAATGCCAGCAACCAAATCCTTGTACCAGTGTCGTTGGAATAAATTCACTAACTGGTGCAAGGACAAGAATGTGGACCCTTTTAAATGTGGCACTACTATGATGCTTTTTTCCTGTTGCATTTGGCTAATCTGGGGCTCCAGATTGGAACCATAAAAGGATACCTGCGGCGGTTTCTATTTTTAACCGCTCCGGAAGAAGTCTATTTCAAAATCGCTTTAATTGTTCAATTTCTGAAAGGACTCAATGTGTACCCTCAAGTCCCATTTCCAATCCCTGCTTGGGATTTAAACATTGATTTAAAATGTCTTTCTTGTATCCCTTTCGAGCCTTTACATTGCTGCCCGTTAAGGCTCTTAACTCTGAAAACTGCATTCTTGTGGCATTAACATCCACCCGCAGGGTAAGTGATTTGCAGGCTCTTTCATGCAAGCCTCATCATACTAAGTTTTATAAGGATAAAGAGTAAAACATCATTCCTGCCGAAAGTAGTCTGACTTGCATTTATCGCAGAAGATAACACTACCAACTTTCTACCCTCCTCCTCATTTAGGCAAAGAGAGGCTGCATAGGCTGGACCCAGAAAGGCTCATAGAAATTCTGCGTTTAGCCAGAATGTAGGCCAGGTGCCTGAGTTTGCTCACGTGTTTCAAGTCGTGTGGTCTGGTGAATCCTCCTACCATGCATACCTAAACAGATTCTACATCTAGCTTAATCCCCTTCTCGGTCAGGCGTTGGTTGATTCCTTCCCACCCCCCCCCAGAATCTTCCCACCTCTGGGCATGCCCAGAACATATGAACCATCCCAGCATCCACCTCCCCACATTTGGGGCATGTTTGTACCTCTGTGCTCCCGAATCTGGCAATTCTCTGGGGCGGGTGGTCATATATGCCCTATGGGTTATATACAGCTGGATCTGTTGCAGTCTAGCATTCCTGGACACCTTTTATGATATCTCTGTGCCCATTCCCATTGCCCATCTTGCATGGGTGCTCCTGCCTCTTCCTCCCAGTCCAGTCTCAGCTGGGTCACCTCCTTGCCCACTCTAGACATCACCAGTTCATAGATCCGGGATACCTCATGCCCTCCTTCTGAGATATTGTGTATCATTTCTATTGCCATGTCAGGTTGGCCTGCTAGCGCTATTTCTGACCACGTCTCCCTCACCCATTTGACCACTCTGGCGTAAATAATGTATTGTCCCGGGTGTAGCCCGGTTTCATTGACTATAGTTTGGAAATCCAATGCCTCCCCCTCTTACCATGTCTACCAGAGTTGCCAAGCCTACCTGCTCCCAATGTATCTGGATCACCTTTCTTAGTTGCTAATCCACCCCGCACAGCGGCCCAAGTGGTGCCTGCGGGGAGCATGGGGTCGGGTTGCCTATTACTCTGCACACCTTGTGCCATGTCTCCCATCCTAGTTGCAGCAATCTCGCTTGCCCTTTTAGCTCTGCTTTAGGTAGCCATATTAGTTCTTTCAAAAAGTATGGGTCGCATTCGTCCTGTAACAGTTTGGATTCCGCCGTTGTATCTTCTGACAACCACCTAGCGACATATTGCAACTGCCCAGCCAGATGGTATATCCCAAAGTTCAGCAGGTTTATGCCCCCTCGATCATGTGTTCTGTAATTTGAATGAGGTAATTCTGTTCCTGGTGTTGTGCCAGAGGAAACCTCTTTATAGGTTCTGGAGTTCAATAAAGAAGCATCGGGGCACATGTGTGGGATGTTTACGAAAAAATGTAGTAGCCTGGGCAACACCACCATCTTCAGCAAAGCGGCCCTCCCACCATGGCTAGGGGGAGCTTAGTCCAGAACCCCATGCTGTTCTTGATGTTTATCGCTTTGTATATTTGTGTTAATCTTCTATTGTGTGATATATATTAATCCCTAGACAACAAAACATTCTGGTCTCCCATGCTATCTGCAGGGTCGGTAAGTTGTGCAGTGGGACCCCTTTGTATCTTCCTAGGGGAAACATGCAAGATTTTTTGGGGTTAACGCTATGCCAGAGAGTGTCGCGTAACACTCGTCAGCATACAAAGATATCAAGTGCGATTCCCCCTTTGGTGTGAACGCCTATTTCGTCCTATTGTTGTCTTAGGTAGATCGCTAGAGGTTCAAGTGCTAGGATGTACAGCATCGGGGGACCATGGGCAACCCTGTCTACTACCTCTGCTAAGTTGCAATTTGTCTGAAATGATAGCTCCCGTCTTGACTCTAGCCAGTGGGGAGCTTTACACCAATTTTAGCCACCTCAGATACCCAGGCCCCATCCTGTATTCCTTCAAGGCTGCCATCAGCCATGGCCATCTCACAGAGTCGAAGGCTTTCACAGCGTCTAGCGAGACTACTTCTATGGTTATCAGATATACCTCTGTCTGGGTCATATCCAGTCAGGTCGGGTGTATGAGTATATTGATTACCCGTCCTGGTTTAGCATGGATAACGGTCTATAGGACCCACAGTCTGTACTGTTCATCAAGTTTAAGGAGCGGGATGATTATCGCCTCCTTCAGGAATTCCGGCAAGCTCCCCTTCTCGAAGGCCTCATTTAACATTGCTAGTAACGTGGGGAGCACCTCCTGTCTGTATGTTTTGTAGAATTCGCTAGGGAGCCCGTCTGCCCCAGGGGCTTTGCTCGTGGGCAAGTGTTTCATCACTGCCTCTAGTTCCTCTATTGTGATTGGGGCCTCCATGTTCTCCCTCTCTTCTGCGCTTAGTTTGGGTAATCCTATATCTTCTAGCGTCTCCCGAATCTCCTGCTCTATCTTCCGAGCGTCCTCATATAGGTGTTAGTAAAATTTCAGGAATCCCTCATTCACGCTCTCTTGAGTGTCCCATAATTGGCCCGTTTCCGCCTTTATCTCTCTGATCGCTGATCTGGGTGTCTCGTTCTTATATAACCATGCTAGCAGGCTCCCTGGTTTTTCCCCCTCCCGCATGTTGTCTTTCAATGTATTTCTTATAGTTTAAGTTGCATAATCTTTCCCAGAGCCCGCTGCTTTCTTGTTGTAATTGTCCGTTTCCTCCTGCAAGGTGTTCCCTCTTTTCATGATTGCTTCTATCTTCCTTTTAGTCTCTTGCAATTATCGCATTATGCCCCCTTGTAACCCTCTGGACTTGGATATGGCCGCTCCCCGCACTACTACCTTGAACGCCTCCCATAGAGTGGCCTCTGACTCTGCAGTGCCGGTATTGTTTTTAAAATATTCGATTATCTCCTCCCTTAGGTCCTCCCGGAATTCAGGGCTTCGGCTCTGAGCCTCCACGTTGGAATTCTGGCTCTGGTGGGCTGGTGTAGTCAGGGTACCCGGTGATGGAGGCTGATGCTCTGTTTATGGTTCCCCCCCCTTTAAGTAAATGCTCTAGGACCTTCTCCCTGTCTTTGTAGTTCAGGATCTTAGCAATGATGGATCGCGGTGGGGCCCCCGGCGGTGGTCTTCTGGACAGGGCCCTGTGCGCTCTCTAAACTGCGAATCCCTGGCTCAGAACTCCACCCGCTATCTCCTGCAGCAGCATGTTCTCCACGTAGTTCATTGGATTAGATCTTCCTTCTCCTTCTAGAAGCCCTACGATGCGCACGTTGTTTCTGCAGGCCCACCCCTCCGCCACTTCGGCTCGCTCCTCCAGATTGTACATCTGTTGTTGTAGCACATGGATGTCACTCTTGTTAGTCGTGCTTGTGCCTGTGTTAGTTCCCCTCTTTTTCAAGGGTTCCCATGCACTTGGCCAGCGCCCGTACATTCTGTTGCAGAAAATTAACATCAATGCTCACTGCATCTATTTTTGTTTCCAGCGCTGCACTTAGGTCTGAGATGACGGTGCTCATTTTGCTTTCCCATGCTCCTTTCAACTCTGCAATCGCATCCAGTATCTGCTGGTTGCTGGGCGCCACCTGTTCATTTTCTCGCATGCCCTGCCCTGTTCCGCTGGCCCCCGATATCGCTTGTGGTGTTTTGGTGAAGTCCTCCAGGGTGGACTGCTTTCCTTTACTTTTGGGCAGTTTGGATGGCATCTTGTTTGTGTGGCGGCTGCTGGTCGAGTGCTGCCCTTAAGTAGGGCTGCCTTTTCCTAGTGTAATCTTTTATTCACTGTGGCGGGTAGTGTCCTCGCCAGTACGCCGCTTCTGCTTGGCGTGGGGGCCCCCTGGTTCACCTGCTTCCATGAGCAGTCCGCCCCAAGAGGTGGTATGGACGGGCTAAAGGAGCCAGCCGTCCAGGAATGATCTGTCAGGCCGGCAAGGGCTTCCTCGATCTTGCGTGCCGATGAGGATGCTGGTGCAGCACTCTTATGGACTTCTGCGTGCCTCCCGTGGCTGGTATTGTCCCCCAATGTTTTCTTTTCACCCCCAAACGGCTGCTGTCTCGATCCAGTCCCACCTCAGTATTTCCAGCAGTGCTCATTCATTCCCCAGCACAGCAGGCCTCCAGAGTCCTGTGTCGTCATTCCAGCTAGCTAGGATTGTTAATGTCTTCTTTCATATATCAATGTATGGCTGCTACAGTATCTCTTGATCAAGCTGTCCTATTGCATTTGCCTTGTCTGTGCCTCCAGTTAGTTGTTTGGGCTCTCCGTCCCCTCTGCATGCTTCCCAGCCACAGAGGAACAGTGTCCTGTGTCACGATGTAACCGTTCAGTTCAGTAGCGTCTCGCTCATACCGGCCTCACACGAGCATTTCCCACTGCTTGCTCTCGTCTCCCCGCCCAGCAGGCCTACAGTGGCTTTTGTTGTCGCTCCAACCAGCTCGTGTTGTGAGATCCGCCGCTCATATGTTCAATTAGGGGCGATACATTGTATCTTAGCAGCGTAAATCTTTTGCGTGTGCCTCCATGATATTGTCAGCTCGCTGTTCGGGCTCCTCACTCCTTGCCCCTCCTCAGCGCTTTCCGCTTCAGAAGAACAGTGTCCTGTGTGACACTATCCTTTTGGATGCGCTGCGTCTGCCCTAATTACAGCTGTTAAAGGCGGCGGGGTGTCAGTCTGCGCGTGGGCTAATCGGAGGCTTGTGACTACTGCTCTCCTCCGGGGTGAGCACCTGGCTGCGGCCGTCCAGGGCAGCGGTGCGTGCACTCTCATCCGATGCAGTGGTCCCTCGCCTGTCAGCAACTCCTTTGTTCTCGGATGCTGTCCTCCCATTTACATGGGTCTGGCCTCCGGGCATCGGGTCTCCGCACTGTCAAGTGTCGTGAAGTGCATTTCTCGTCTGCAGCTTGAGCGCATCTTTGTTTCTGGGGAGTGATAAGACGACCAACCTCACGCTGTCACATCTTTGTTGCGGCAATCCACCATTTTGATCACAGCAACTGCGAGTCCCGTCTTCTGGAAAGTCTATTTTGATGCATTGTTCTTGCTCGTTATGCACACGCTTCACATGCAGTGAGCTATGTGCCTTCACCCACGTCTGCATCCAGTTTCAGGAATTTCAGGCGTCTTTTCACGTGTTTTTGGTTCGGATGATTCTCGGATATGCACGAGCCACCCGGAGGACACGTCTACTCCATGGCTTGCTTAGCCACGCCCCCAGAGTCTATCAAAGATAATGAATACGTGGGAGGAAACAATTCATGCAAAGAACAAGTTACCCCTGTTAGCGTTCTTTTGACTGGATGTTCCTCCCACGTATTCCTCATCGCCCCTCCCAGCCTACCCCACTGTACAATTTACGTGAATTACTGCGTTTCCTGAGATCTTGTGGTCTGGGGTACGCCTGGTTAGTTCCTCGATTGAATGAAAAAACAGAACTGAAGCCAACGGGTGCTGCTCAAGCTATTTATACCGCTGATAACGTCGACGCTGACCCTTGAGGGACATCAACGCCACGACATTGTGCACAGCGCCTCTGCCGAGATTTTTTTTTTCCCAAAGCGGCAAAGCTGGCGAGATACGAATATCAAAGATGAGGAATACGCGGGGGGAACATCCAGTTGTAAAAACATTACCTGGGGTAAGTAACTTGTCCTTCTGTTTGAACAATCTAATAAAACTTCAACAACTGGTAGACTTGCATTGAACTAAAACACAACACCCTTTGCACTCTAAATGGGTGTGGGTGTCTTTCTGCAGACGGGTCTGTGGAGAACTGGGTATAAACTGTAATTGTGATTGGTAGACTGGGCGCTCTGCGCCATCTTGTTTGATTTTGCCAGTGGTACATTTTTTGATGGCTGTGAGGGAGAAGGGTGAAGGGAGATCAAAGTCAAATATGCTTACATTGACCTTTTGTTTTTCTCTTTAATAGGTAGTTTGTTTTTCTGGGGTGTGACAAACACTACCCGTGATTCAACAATGTATCCCAAAGCGGTGCAGGACCTTTGTGGCTGGAAGGTGCGCAGCGTGGCCTGTGGGTGAGTTTTGGCAGGGTTGTAGCCTAGTGTTATGGAGATTTTTCATCAGCCCAGACCTCTGGTGAGGGATCCAAAACGAGCATAACGTAAATACAAAGCAGGGGTTTTAAAGAAAGGTTGCCCTAACTATTTTTATGGAGAATTTACATTTTTTTGCCATTTCACTTTTACCTTGGAGAGACCCCAAGCTCTTTTACAGGACTCGGGGCTTCATAATTTGTATTCCTGAGTGGGACTTTTTCCTCCCTCTTGTGCGTTTTTCTGACTAGGATTTTCTGTTCGTTACTGTTTAATGGAGTCTGGTAAACTCCATAGGCATCTGCTTTTTGAATCGCGACACAGCACCTTTTGTGCAGTGCCATTGAGCAGTCCCTTGGACTTCTCTTAATGTTGAACTATATTTTCTTGGATTAACTATTGTTCCCAAGTGTTAAGGCGAATTCTCAGAAATGTGCTAATCCCCTTCTACATTAGAGACCCCTGGCACTTTTGCTGAACTTTAAGACTTTAAATTTCTATCCTGGAGAGAGTAAGGCCTTTTTCCCACTCTCTCGTATTTTTCTATGATTTTAACTGGGTTTCTTTTGATTTTGGAGTCTGACAAACTCCATAGGCATCATCTTTTTACATTGTGACACACAGCTCCTTCAGTTAAGTGGCACAGGGGAGACTTTCATATTTCCCAAAGGTTTAAATACCTTCTCTTGGTTAAACTACTGTTTCCAAGAGCAGCAAAGTGAAATGGACTTTACTTGAATTTGTAACTTTCTAGACCCAGCACACTATCTTCGGGTGCTGGACAGGTTACTTAGTATCCCTTTTGTCTAGTTTCTCATGTAACATTTTTGTTACCCTTTCTACTGTTATTAGCAGGTGGTAGTGGTTTAATTTTTACTACGATTGAGTGTTTCTATTGCAGGCTGCAATTGCAGCTGCAGTAAAGCACCCATGAGTGCCCATTTTGTCAAAATGGTCCCAGTCTTCTTTTTTAACCATTTCTTGTTGGAAAGGTCCTTGTTAGGGAGAATTCTCAAACGTGCTAATTCCCTCTACCTTATTAGAGACCCCCAGCAACTTTGCTGGGTTTTGAGGACTTGATTTTTTTTAACCTGGAGAGTGTGAGACCATTTTTTCCACTCCCTCAAGTATTTTGTGATGTTATACAGTGTTTCGAGGGGATTGTGTCCTCCGACGTATTCCACATCTATGACAGGTAATGTCCACAGCTGTGCTGCTTCAGAACATTTTCGGCACAGGGCGTCCTGCGTCGATCCGTTGTCTCTCGAGGGCCTCCGTTGAGGGTCAACTTCACCGGATGTTATATATAGGACGCACGGCCCCCATAGCCCCAGTTCTGTTTTTTCCGCAAACGTGTTTGCTCAGGAATCTTGGCGCGCTAGATTCTTTCTTCGTGTACGATGTCTTCATCTTCTTCTACTACCCCGAAGTGGGGCTTTAAAAAAATGTCGGGACTGCGGTTCGAAGATGTCCATCACGGACCCGCATGACATCTGCCTCTGGTGCCTCGGTGAAAGCCACGCCACCGACGACAGAGGATTGCCAGTCCCTGACGTCTAAGGCCTTGCAGGAACGTAAGGGGAAATTGAAGGTAGGGAGGGTGCCTAAGCCCCGTAAATCGAAGTCCGCTGGGCTTTCGACCGATGACTCGAGGGGCGACTCTCCGCGTCGGTAAAAATCCAGGGGTCTCGGTCTAGGAGTGGTTCCTGTCCTTCCTCTGCCTCGTCGAGGCATTCTAGGAAGCGCTGTCACCGGTCGCCTTCCCCGTCGGAGGAGGACTCCGACAGACGATTGACTTGTCCCACCAAGTTTTCGTCGCCAGCCGAATGGGATGCATTCCGCCAGCAAATGATTGTGATTTTCGAGTCGCAAGGCACAGTTCCGGCCGCGCCTTGGAAAGGAGCCAGCAGGGAACGGTCTAGGTCCAACACTCGCACGCCTTCGGGCTCGGGCGATCATCGGGAGCTGTCGAGGTCCCGTTTGGACATGGGAGATCGCCATAGCCGTGCCAGATCCAGGTCGCGGTCCTCGACGCCATCGAGACGGTCAACCTGTGAAGCCTTCCAAGAAGGTGTCGACGCCATTGACGCCGTGTCCATCGAGGGAGGCTCCACCCTCGAAGAAGTAGTTGACACCGTCGGCGCCTCGCTCGATGCCGATTCCTTCGGCACCCTCGGCGCCGTTTGTGGAGGATTTGATGGAGGTGCCCCTGAGGGCTGTGGAACCTCTGAGGAAGGCTACCAGTAGGTCTATGAGGCCTGTTTTTGAGTCCCTTTCTGTTCCTCCTCCTAGATTGGAGTTTTTCCAACCTTTACAGGAGATTTCAGAGGTTGAGGAACTGTCTGAGGAGATGGCCTTGCCTGTGCCTCCTGATGTCCCTGATGACCTTTTGTCTGGGCATAGTCAGATGGAGGAACTCCGTCAGTCATTGCACGACGCTGGTGGCCTTGACACATCTCCGGAGATGGTTTGGCCGACCTGAGCCTGGGGTGCATGCGGATTCCTCCTATCTGCGTCTCCTGTCAAGGGTGACGGAATACTTGGGGTGGTCTGCTCCACTTGTTGAGTTTGCTCAGGATGATTTGACAGACATCCTGGATCAAAGGGATTGCAAAGGAGGGTGGCAGCGGCTTGGACTGCTCCGGAGAGTCTACCGGCAGTTAATAAGTCGCTTCCAAAGAAATACCGCCCATCCAGTAGTGACCCCTGCTACTTATTGACGCACCTTACTCCGGAGAGTTTAGTGGTGCAGGCGGCTACGGCCCCCTCCAAGCAGGCTGCGTAACCTACCATCCCTCCCTCCTGATGGGGACGATGAGCGCTTTGATGGTTGGGCAAAGATGGTATTTTCGGCTGGGGGTATGGCATTGAAGTTGGCCAACTCCACTTGTGCCTTAGCGAGATTTACACACACTCTGTGGAACTGTGCGTCTTTGGCAGCTGATCATATTCCCGAAGGGGAAGAAAGGGATGGTTTTCTAGCCCTCGTGCAAGACGGCAAGGAGGCCATGTGCGAATCCCTTCAGTCGGGTTTGGACACAGCAGACTGTCAGCCAGTCCATGGCTGCGAGCACCGTGATACTCAGGTTTGCATGGTTGCGGAAGTCGGAGTTTTCTCCTGATGTGCAATCCCGGCTTCTGAACATGTCCTTTGATGGGGTTCATCTGTTTGGCAGCAAGAGTCTCCTGGCGTTAGAGTTCTTGAGGTTGCTCAGCCTCATGGCATCCTGCATTTTTCTGGTGCCAGAGGCCAGGCTGCGGATGAGATCTCTGCAGTGGGCTCTCAAGATGCAGTGGTTGCAGTTCTCAGGCAGGTTGTCGATCACGTTCAGATTACGACCTCGGTCGCCCAGGATCTTCTATGGTGGGCCGTCAAAGGCAATCTGATGAGGGGGGCACCATTTTGGCAACCATGGCCGTAGGTGACGATCGTGACGGACGCATCCCTCCAAGTTGAGGAGCTCATGCCAACGAGTTGACAGCCAGCAGACGTTGGTCTCCATTGGAGTCTAGACTCCACATCAATCTGTTAGAGCTGAGGGCCGTCAGGCTAGCCCTGAAGGCTTTTCTGCCATCTGTGCGGGGTAGAATATCCTGATTATGACAGACAATACAGTGGCCATGCACTACTTAAACAAAAAAGGGGGGACAGGGTCACTCCCGTTGTGCAGGGAGTCGATGCACCTCTGGTTCTGGGCCATCCAGCAAGAAATTTTGATCTTGGCAGTTCATCTGGCCGGAGACGAAAACACGGCGGCAGACGCTCTGAGCAGGCAGAGCACGGTCTCTCACGAGTGGGAGCTGACTCAGGAAGTTCTTTTGGAGATCTTCGCCCTTTGGGGAACCCCACAAGTGGATCTCTTTGCCACCACTGTCAACCGGACGTGCGAGAGATTCCGCTCTCAGGAATTTACTCCAAGAGGAACCTTAAGAGACGCGTTCGTAGTGGAGTGGTCCATCCCACTGCTGTACGCATTTCCTCCATTCCACGTCATTCCGCAAGTGTTGCGGAGGTTACGGAGGTTCAGTTCCCGAATGATCCTCATTACTCCGGCATGGGCCGGGAGAGCGTGTGTTAAGATGGATTTCAGAACTCTGACCTGGAGGGGCAGAGGTTCAGAAGGCCAGCCTAGTTTCTTAGAACAGGGTAACCTCTGGACAAGCCAGACCAATCAGGGTAGCGATGGTGGCGGTCAAGACTAAGTCTCAAGAGGGGTGACTGAAAGCCCACAATGAGCACACAAAGTAAGGACACTTACAAATTACTCCAGACAGGTGTTCTATTAAAAATAGACACCTTTATTACAAGGCCTTTGTAACATCGACCATAGCAAAGAATCACAATAATACTGAAGTAAACCAACACATCACAATCAATACAATATATATACAAGACCGAGGGGTCTATGGAGTCATGAAATATGTAGACCACCTAGATGAGGAGGAAAACGGGCAGTTCAAGTAATCGTTAGGTGTATTTCTGATGTCAAACTGGGTCTAAGAGGTAGTCCAAGCCCTACGAAGAGAGGAGCCTTATGCTTAATAGTACATGCACGTGCTTGTGCCAATGGACAAAATAATGTCTCGTCAAGGGTCTGACAGTTCAGGAAGGTGGATGAGGCGATGAAGAACAAGTCCCCACTACTCAAGCAAGACCTCCACTTGCGGGCAGAGGCAGGGTGAGAGTGCGGGATGGATCCGCTATTTCGCAACAGCGGTAAAAAAGAAATGGGTTCCTGCGCTAGGGGCCACTGGTTGGGGTATGGACTACTCACCGGTCCCTGACGCAGGCAGACCCAGACTTTGCCAGTTCAGTTCACGTTGCTGGCAGGTTCAGATGCGACAATCAGAACGCCTCAAAACCGCGTAGATTCCGCGGTAGCAGGATTCAGGGTCGAGGGGGTCACCAATGCAGCGAACGTGCACAGGTCGTTACCACAGCAGGGCAACCGCGTTTACTCTGGTCCGGGTGCACTCGTCTCACTTCAGACCTGGGAATGCCAAGTGTACGAAATTCGGTGTGAGGGTGTCGTGGACACAGAGCTAGCAGTAGGCCAAGTTTCGAGGGCTTCCCCGAAACGGCGGCGGTGACGGAGCAAATGTCCCGCGTAAGATGGCCAGCCCACTGGTTGGCCCAGGGACACTTCCGAAGAGGTTTACTTGCAGGGTTTGATGAAGGTGCCAAGAATAGTTGGTCCCACTATTCCAATGGGTTGAAGTGCCTTCGCAGACCTTCTAGGACGATCAGACTCTCTGGCACCCAGGATGTGTATTGGGAACAGACATCCCAGCCCACATCCTGGAGGCACACACAAGGCATGCAGAAGCCTGCGAAAGCTTTGGGTTTCGTGGGAAAGTGCATGACCAAATAAGGACTGACCCGGGTCAGCTCGACCTGGAGAAGGTGAAGGGGCAAGATGGCCAAAGGACAGGACAAAGAACCTCGTGGCATGGCCATTTTAGAGCCAGGCCACCTATTTGTGCCAAACACGATAAGCACGGATAACCTGGCAAAAAAGGGTTTAAAACATAAGATAAACGATAGCTGCCACCAGTCCTGTCCGTGACACACCTGCACAGTTCATAATCAGTCCAGCGAGAGTGTCTAGGGCCTTTGGAATTACTAGAGACCCAAGGCTGCGGTAAAATAAGTTACATCGCACTCTTGTACCATGTTGCACAAAAACTGCAACCTGAGGAAAGGACTAAGGGAAACAAAGTCTCCCAGTACTGACTGTCTTAAGGGCATGTTAGTATCCCCATAAGAATTGAGCAAAAGCCCAGGGGAGTGCGGCTGAGGGGTGCCCTACTCAGGCAAAGGTTAGATCAGGGTGTAGAACAGCAGCAAAAAAGTTTGGGGGTTGACACATGGAGGGAAAATTACATTCAAATATGAAATCTTTCCTAACAGCGTGGTATCCGGACCTTCTAGACCTGTCCATCTGCCATCCACGCCGTTTTCCCTAACGAGACCATCTGCTCTCACGGGAGGGGGGTCGGGTTCTCCATCCAGAGGTCAAGTCTCTCAGCCTTCATGCTTGGTATCTGAAAGGTTGAGGTATAACGATTGGGACCTCCCCAAAGACGTGATTGAGGTGTTGCTTTCGGCCAGAAGGCCTGCAACGAAATCCGTGTACTGTTGCCGTTGGAGAAAGTTCTGTGAATGGTGCAGGGTACAGAATGTGGGTCCTTTCCAATGTTCCATTCCTTTGGTTTTGTCTTTTTTGCTTTCTTTAGCCCACAAGGGCCTGCAAGTGGGTACCATTATGGGTTAACTGGTGGCGCTGTCTATATTTAAGCGCTCGTCTGAGGAATGCTCTTATTTTAAGATTCCTTTGATTTCCCAGTTTCTGAAAGGGCTAACTAATGTGTTTCCACTGTCACCTTTCCACTTGCCGGGATGGGGATTTGAATTTGGTTTTAAAGTTTCTAATGGGAGCTCTGTTTGAGTCCTTACATTCTTGTCCGTTGCGACTGTTGTCCTTTAAAACTGTGTTTCTAGTTGCGGTTACTTCCGCATGCAGAGTGAGTGAGTTGCAGGCACTTTCCGCCAAAGCCACCCTTTATTATTTTCCATAAGGACAGGGTTGTCCTGCGGGTGCGGCCTTCTTTTCTTCCGAAGGTTGTGTCCGAATTCCATTTGAGCCACAAGGTGATTCTTCCGGCGTTTTATCCTCCTCCACATCCTGGTAAGGAAGAAGAGAGGCTCCATAGGTTGGATCCTAGGAGAGCTTTGGGTTTCCATCTCTCACGGATGTCCCGGGTCAGTGTGAACGATCAGCTCTTTGTGGGTTATGCTGGAAGGCGCTTGGGTCCGGCTGTTTCCAAGCAGACCTTGTCCAGATGGATCATTTTGACTGAGTATTACCATTTGGTGGGAAAGGACCGTCCAGTTGGCTTACAGGCTCACTCTAGTAGGGGTCTGGCTGCCTCCACTGCTCTACAGACGGGCGTTCCTATTCGCAATATTTGCAAAGCAGCCACATGGGCCTCTGTCCATACTTTTGTGAGACACTATTCCTTGGACTCCATCCATGGGCAGGATATGGCCTTTGGTAAGGCATTCCTCTATTCAGCAATTTGATTGGGCATTCTAAAATTGTAAATTCTTTTCCCACCTCCATAAGTTGGTACTGCTTTGGGAGTCTGTCATAGATGTGGAATACGTCGGAGCACACAATACCCTCGAAGAACGAGTTACTTACCTTATCTGGTAACGTTATTTCTATGGGATGTTCCTCCGTATTCCACATCGCCCTCCCAGCCTGCCCCTCTACTGAATTTCCTATGCAATTGCAGCTTGCGTTTCCGCAAGGCTTTCTGCAGTCATACTGGCAGGAGATTGGTGCCACACGTTCTGGGAAAAAATTACAATTGGGGCTACAGGCGCCGTGCGTCCTATATATAACATCCGCTGACGTCGACCCTCGACGGAGTCCCTTGAGGGACAACGGATCGACGCCATAGACGCAGGACACCCTCTGCTGAAAATGTTCCAAAGCAGCAGAGCTGTGGACATTACCTGTCATAGATGTGGAATACTTCGAAGGAACATCCCATCGAAAGAACAGTACCAGATAAGTAACTTGTTCTTCTTTTTAGTTAAGGAGACTAAACAACTCCATAGGCATCGTTTACAAGTGTGTCACTAAGCACCTTCAGTGCAGTGACACAGGGAAGTCTTTCAGATTTCCCAATGTTTAAATACCTTCTCCTCTGGGATCCACTACTGTTTCCCAGAATAGTGGAGTGAAAATGACTTCAATTGGCCCTGTACATTTCTAGACCCAGCACACCCGATCTTAAAATAGAGTGCTGGAGGGGTTACCTAGTATCCCCTATGTCTAGTTACTCATGTAACAGTCAAATTTTACCCTTTCCTCTCAGAATGGCTGGTGGCAGTGGTTTTACAATGAACTACCATGATTTCCCCCGACCGCGAACTGTTTGCAGCTCTGGTAACGTTAAATCGTGGGAGCCATGTTTTTCAAGATGGTGTATGAGCCGCCTTTGTTAAAACGGGTCCCGGTCTTATTTCTTTGCCGTTTCTTTGTGGAAAGGTCCTTCTCGAGTTTTTCTTTACACGCCAAACCAGGTTTTGTCTTTGTTCATTCGCCTTTGGCGGGCTTCACGAGTGAAACCCGCCTCTAGCTCCAGAGTGTCTGGGGTAGGCAGGAAGTGAGGGCGGTGTCGAAACTCCCTGTGCTTAGTCTCCTAGGAGACCCAAATGCACTCTGTGGTGATTAACTGGCTGACTGTACGGCAAGGACAGCCACCCTGCTGGGTGAGTGGCAGCTAGGCTGGAATGAATGGGAGAGAACTGAATAAAAGGCGAGTCTCTTGGCTTGGAAGGCAGTCGACCACTGGAAGAAGCAACCGAAGAGGAGCTTGAAGAGGATGGCTGCCGCAACTCCTGGACCGTTGGCTTGCCCGGTGAAGCCTTGCTGCAGGTCTGAATCACCAAGTTCGCATCGGCAGAGAAACCCTGCAAAGGATGCCCTTTGAATTGGTAGGACCAAACAACTCCCAATTAAGCCAACTGGACACCCATCTTGGAGCTGGTTGAATTTCCTCAGAGTTGCTGCAGGAAACCGTAGAGCGACACCAGGTTGTGTGCGTTGCTTATAAGCTGGCCTAAAGCTTTTGGAAAATCCTCCGACTCCCACGAAGCAGGACCGACCAAGCCTGACAGCCCCCACCCCCTCTCCCTCAGTTGAGTGCAGGACATCAGATGTGAGGAAAGTCCACCTTAACAGCCAGGAACTGCGCTTATTGCGATTTGCTGTACCGCAAGCAGCTGAAACGCGAAACGGCCACTGAAAGTAAAGTTTGACGGTTGCCAGCTTTGACGGTGCCAGTACAGTAAAGGAGTTCCCCGACGTCCTCCATCTTGTCCCCACGTCTGAGGCCCAGGAACAGTGAGATCTGCAGAGCTGTATCGGAACAGAAGTCTTCAGCTGCATCTTTTTCTTCTTCACTAAGGTACTGTAAAACTAGCCTAAGAGAACTTACCTCTTACTATGGAAGTGCTTGTAACTTCTGCAACTCACAAGTCTAATCAGCTTGTGGCCTACTTGACTTTGGTTTAGCCTATTCAATTGAATGACTCTTCTCTTACTATCTAAAACTATTTGCCCTGCTTATGACGATTTGTATTTCTTGTGTTCTAATAACCTTTGCATTTTACTTAACTTTTTAAAGAGTATTCTGTATGCCAACAGTAAGGTATTAATGTCCCCAGCACCCTTGTTACTAAAGTCACCTGTGGCTGTCTGTGGGCCATCCCAAAAGGGCCTTGTCTGATTCAGAAACTCAGTGTACAGTATTGAAGTATATTTGTGGGTAACTATTCTATTGCTCCCTTCTTAAGAAGGATTTATAACTTAATGATTGATACATTTATTGTTTATGCAAGAAACCTTGAGTGTAAGAGTTTATTTGAATACCTGTAACTGTGAATCTTAGTGTAACTCCACTACAGCCCCCCTTTCCCCTCTTGAGATGAGCCTGGCTGCTCAACACGCTACCAAAATGGTGTAGTACAAGCTTATACCAAAGGTTGGGTTGCCTATACCTTTGATCATAGTTGTTTGTAGTGTTCCCAGAGGGTACTGCATACAAAACTTGCCTAACAGTCGTCCTTGAGATTTACTCTGCACGCCATACCAGGTTTGGTCCCTTTGTTCGTTTTTGTTTTTGGCGGGATTCACCGGTGAAGCCCGCCTCTGGCTCCAGCGTGTCTGGCATGGGCAGGACGTAAGGGAGGTGCCAGGAATGCACCCAAAGGTGATTGGCCGGCTGGCCGTCCTTGGGGACAGCTACCCTGCTGTGATTGACAGCTAGGCTGCAAATGAATGGGAGAAACCTGCTTAAAAGGTGAGGCTTTTTGGCTTGGAAGGCAGATGTTAGGGAGAATTGGAGACCCCCAGCAACTTTGCTGGATTTTAAGGACTTGGATTCTTTTACCTAGAAAGAGTGTGAGCCTCCCCCCCCCCCCCCCAATCTTTCATGTATTTTGACGTGTGTTTTACTCTTGCGTTCTTTGATTATGGAGATTTGGATAACTCCATGGGCATCATCTTTTCATGTGTTACACAGCACCCTCAGTGCAGTGACACAGGGATGTCTTTTTAGACTGCCACAAGGTTTAAATACTTTCTCTGGGATAAACTACAGTTTCCCAGCCAATGTAAAGTTGAATTGACTTTACTAGTCTTTTTAAATTCTTAGACCCAGCACACACTATGATTATTTTTCGTACAAACTACTTTTGACTTTGGCCTATGCCTATTGAACTGAATCGAGTCCTCTAGTGAACTATAACTATTTGCACTGCCCAAGAAAGTATTTGTGATCTATTCTGCTAACTATTGTCTTTTTACTCCCATTGAAAGGAACTGAAATGCCATTTTGCTCCTATTTTAGCTGAGCCTCATTTGTTCAGAAACTTATTGGTTTGCTTTTGGAGAGGGTGTGTATAATATTAAGTTGCCTCCTTCTAGTGAATGTTTTACCAAGAAACCTTGAGTATAAGTGTCTACTTGAACCACTGTGATTGTAAGACCTCTGTGTAACCTCTTGTACTGCTCGCATTCCCTCGCATACTCCTCGGCTCGCTACCACAAAACTGTGTAGTACAGACTTATAAGAAAGGTTGGTTTTTGCTTACACCTGTAGTTCTAATTGTATGTGGGGGTCCCAGAGGGTACTGCTGGCAATTCTGCCAAACAGCGAGATCTGCAGGAACTGCAAGGAACAGAAGTCTTCAGCTGCATCTTTTTCTTCATTGTAAGGTACTGTGTAAGCCCGACAAAGAGAACTTGCCTCTCACTGCGAAAGTGCTTGAAACTTTGGTAACTTGCAGGCCTAATCAGCTTGTGACCCAACATATCAATCTTACTTTTACGTACTACTTTTGAGAACTTTGGCAAAGACGTTTCCGTTTAGCTACCAGACCTGCTTTAATCCTATACAAGACTTTAGCCCATTGACTTTGGCCTAACCTATTGCATTGAATCGACCCGGTGTCCGCTAATTTGGTCGAAAAAAAAAGATTGAATGACCATTTGGTCGAGAAAATAATGGTCGAATTTTTTTTGTTTATTTATATAAAAAAAAAGAAAAGTTAAAAAAAAGTTAAAAAAAATAATAATAATTCGACCAAATGGTCATTCGACCATTTGGTTGTCGACCAAATGACTGGTAGCCAATCGACCCCTCTGGTGAACTCAAACTATTTGCACTGTTTTAGAGTCACTGTAATATTCGTTTTATTAACCTATGCTTTTGCTCCTACTTCAAAGTACCCTGAATGCCATTTTGCTCCTCCTTCAAAGTAGTTTAAATGCATCAGAAACGTACAGTGTAAAGTACTGAAGTATATTTGTGTGAGATATATTGCCTCCTTCTAGTGAATTTTTTATATTTTTTATAACTGACTGAAATAAATAAATCAGTGTTTTACCAAGAAACCTTGTGTAAGAGTCTATTTGAATAATTGTGATTGTAGACCTCTGTGGATCATCATTACAGCTCACTTCCCCTCTAGCAATGCTACAAAAACTGTAGTACAGACTTGTACCAAAGGTTGGTTTTCCTTACACCTGTAGTCCTAGTTGTGTGTAGTGGTCCCAAAGGGTACTGCATACATACTTTGCTCAACAATGACAAAAGTAGTTGTAGGTTTTTACTGCACCTAGAATAAGTGTTCCAGTATTCATCAGAAGTATATGTCCAGTTGACCGATTAAGTGATTTGTACCAAGAGTCAGTGTATAACTGGTAGGGTCTACTGCGCTTGCACTACTGAATGTAGATGTGAAAGAAATCATTGGTTTTTACTCCCCAAGAATCGGCTTGACCTATACTGAATGTGTATGAAAAGGTTTTGACTTCCCTAGAACTACTGTTAGGTACTTCAAATAAGGTCTATACTTGGGTCAGTGTACTTTCAAGTATAGCGTTTTTATACAGTGATTTCATATAATGTTTTAGTGCTTACTTACCCCTAGATTTATCTGGGCCTGCTGTATTTAAATAAATCCTTTATTTTTACATGCATAGTGTTTCTTTGGACCATTTGTATTACAATTTCATTTGTACTGATTCTACAGTCCTCTCTCCCTCCTAAGAAGTCTGGCTGCTCTGTCTACGCTACCATATACTCAGGTGGTACAGCCTTATACTAAGAGTGGAGTCTTGTACTGCCTCAGTTGAATGGTTTTACTAAGCCCTTAGTTGGACTTCAGAAAAACTGTCCTAACAGGAAATCCAGCCAGCTGCGAGAGGATTTCCAGATAAGTTAGTCTTGGGGTCTATTGGTCCCACGAACCCAAGGAGAGAAGTCGTCCTTTGTAGGACTTCTCTAGTTGAGGCGAATTCGGAACTTCAGCACTACAGCAGGGCTTCACCGGGCAAACCAACGGTCCAGAAGTTGCAGCAAGCGTCTGTTACAAGTTCTTCTACAGATTCCTTCGTCCAGTGGTCGACTCTGCCGTTAGGCAGAATTGCATGCAGTACCCTTTGGGATCACCACATACAATTAGGACTACAGGTGTAAGCAAAACCAACTTTTGGTGTAAGTCTGTACTACACTTTTCGGTAGCGAGCTGAGCAGCCAGGCTCATCTCAAGAGGGAATGTGAGCAGTAAGATGTTACACAGAGGTCTTACAATCACAGTGGTTCAAGTAGAAACTTACACTCAAGGTTTCTTGGTAAAACACATTCACTAGAAGGAGGCAACTTAATATACATAAACAAACTTCAGTACCAAACCAATAAGTTTGAGTAAATTATGCTCCCGTGAAATAGGAGCAAAATGACATTTCAGTCACAAGTTAATAAAATAGATCATAAATATTTTCTTAAACAGTGCAAATAGTTTTAGCTCACTAGAGGACTCGATCCATTTCAATAGGCCTAAGCCAAAGTCAATGGGCTAGTGTCTTGGTTAGGAAAGAGCAGTTCTTGTAGTAAACGGTAAAGTCTTTGCCAAAGTTCTCAGACGTAGTTTGTACGAAAAAGAATCATATGTTGGGTCACAAGCTGATTAGGCCTGTAAGCTGGGAAAGTTTCACAAACTTTCACCGCGAGAGGCAAGTTCTCTCAATCGGGTTGGCACAGTACCTTAATATAAAGAAAAGATGCAGCTGAAGACGTTGGTTCCTGGCAGTTCCTCCAGATCTCACTGTTCCTGAGCCTCAGTCGTGGGGACAAGGACGACGTCAGGGGACTCCTGCACTGCACAGGGACTGGTCAAACAAGCTGGCAAATGGAAGATCTTCGGTACGAGTAGCTGTAGTCAAGCACACAAGCTGGTGGCCTTCCCCCTGGTTAAACCTAACAAGCTCTGAGAATGGTATCCAGGTGGCTTACGAGTTGATTGGTCCCACCAACTCAGAGGAAGAAGTAGTAATTGAATGGGCTTCTCTGTCGAGATGAACTTGGCAATTAGGACCTGCAGCAGGGCTTCACCGGGCAAACCAGCGGTCCAGGAGATGTAGCAGCCGTCCTCTTCTAGCTCGTCCTCTGTTCTTTCATTCCAGTGGTCGACTGCTCAGCCAGCCAATCACACCAGAGTACATTTGGGTCTCCTAGGAGACTAAACACAGGGAGTTTCGGGCACCTCCCTCTCTTCCTGCCCACCCCGGACACTCGGGCGCCAGAGGCGTTCTTCAGTCCTGAAGCCCGCCAAAGGTGAAGGAACAAAGGGACCAACCCTGGTTTGGCGCGCAGAAACAAGCTCTTGGAGGACTTTTCCAAAATGAATTGGCGAAAAAAGACGACCGGGACCTGTTTAAACAAAGGGGGCTTAGGCGCCATCTTGAAAAACATGGCTCTCGCAATTTTCGCAGTCGGGAAAAATCATGGTAGTTTGTTGTAAAACCACTGCCACCAGCAATTTCGAGAGGAAAGGGTAGCATTTGACTGCTGTATGAGTTTCTAGACATAGGGGGATACTAGGTAGCCCCTCCTGCACTCTATTGTAAGATGGGGTCTAGGAATTTAAAAAGACTAGTAAAGTCAATTTCACTTTACTTTCTCGGGGCAACAGTAGTTTATCCCAGAGAAGGTATTTAAACCTTGGGACAGCCTAAAAGGCTTCACTGCATCGCTGCACTGAGGGTGCTGTGTGACACAAATGAAAAGATGATGCCTATGGAGTTGTTTAGAAAACACTGAAATGAAAAGTTCAAATTCCCAAAGTTTAGCAAAAGAGCTGGAGGGCTCTAAGGTAGAGGCAATTGGCACATTTATGAGAATTCTCCATAACAGTCATAGTTATACTAGGTAAGTAAAACCTAAGGATGTAATATACAGTTAAAGGTGCTTTTGAAATCGGGGTACCCCAGATTGAGGTAAGCAGTAACTCTTGAAACTTATTGTGGATGGCACACAGCTAACACAAGGTAAGTACAACCCCACATACTATTTTTAACCTCATAATGAAGGGGAAAGTAAAACCCAATGTCCCACTTTACTGAATGACGCAAAGTAGGTAGACAACAACCTAATAGTTATTCTGGACAGGCTTGCAGTAAGTCAGGGTAAGCAAGACCCAGTTGGGGGACACTCATACAATTATCCTCACAGGATTAATCTGGTGATACCAACACTTTACTTTTGGGAAGAGGAACAGCCTAATCACAGGTGAGTTAAATACCTTCACAAACTACTTTCTATTTAGACTGGCAAAACAGTTTCTAAGGAAGAAAAGATGTTAACCATACTTTTAACAATAGTGCATCACACATTCAAGATCAGTAATAACTTGTGTAACTCTTAGAATTAGTTACCAACCAACTCTTTACAAGTAAGTATCTTTGAAACACTTATTTTCATTTCTAGGCAGAAGTCCCAATCCCTTCAAAGTCTTTCCCTTATTCTTGGAGCATGAGTGTTCTCAGTGGCAGAAGGGGGGGGTCACTAGGAATAGTCGCCAACAGGCAGTGTCAGAATAGGTTCTTTAGTAGCGAAGGTCAGAGTTTCTTAAGAAAACTGGGCAAACAGGCAAGTACTGTAATTTAGAGTTTGAAAAGAGTGCAGGGGTTTCGCAGAAGACGCCCTAGCAGATTCTAACAGTGGGACTGGGTGCACTGGATGAGAGGCCTCCACACCACAGAAAACAACCCACAGCTTCACAGAAATCCTAACTGGCTTAAGGTTAGTACATACCAAAGCCAACACAGTACCTCAGCATTGAAGATTTTGCAGCAGGGGAACTTCAGGGTCTGCAGCCAAATACCCGGTCAGTGGATTCCTTGTCGTGGAGACTGAAAACAAGACCTCAGGAGGGATCGATGAAGAACGCTCTAGGCAAGGTTTCCCTCGCGGCTGAATGGAGTTCTGGCATCTTTGCAAGGAGCACAGAAGACACAATCGCGGTTGAATTCTCGTTGTTACAAAGGTCGAGCACTCTGGTGAGAGGACCTTTTTGACTCGATTGGTTTCTGGAGATCCACCAGGATGCACACGAAGTTTCAGCGAGATTCGGATTTTGGAAGACCGTGCACCGCACAATGGCTTGAGGTCCCAGGGAATTGGGGTATTGCAACAACGCAAGGTTGCAGCAACGCGTGGGATGGCTCAAAATGCAGGTCTTGAGTCTAGTGGGTCTCCCCAGGCTCTGTGTCGGGGTCGCCGTATTCGCAGGCCCCAGGTCGATTGGAAGGAAGGGCTACAGCAGGCTCCCGTTACACAGCAGGCTCATTCCAGCTGTTTCCTTCAGCTTCTCTTCGGTTTCAGTTCCAGTGGTCGACTGTTCTTCAGCTTCCAGGTTCGCAGTATTTATCAGGAATTACAACACAACCTCTCCATTCTCTCCCTGCATTTTACAAGAAGGGGTGGTCTGGTTGTCCAATCAGGGCAGCCAGCTTCCCACTGGGATTTGTCCCCATTCAAGCAAGGCGTAAGACAAAGGGCTTGGGAGTTTTGGACTCCTCCCTCACTTCCTGCTCTCAGACAGACTGGAGACTGGGCGAGGAGTCCAGGGGACTCGCACCAAAGACAAATCATACAAAGGAATTTCCCGCCCTGGATGTCAGGGGAAGGAACAACAAACAAACACTAAAATGGCGAAAAAAGAAGACCGGGGACATTTTGGTAAGAATGGACACCCTTGGGTCACTTTGCTGCAGCTGTGAACACAGCCCGCGGTAAAGGTGCACCAAATGAATACAAGGTATCACTGCCACCAGCCATTGTAGTTGAGCTTGTCACTGTAAGAGAATTGTTAGTTTTAGTGTGAAATGGTATACATTGTGTCTCTGCAGCACTCCACATAAGGTGGGGTGTGCTTGTTTCACTTAAAAAAAAAAATGTAAAAGGATCCAAAGATCCTTTCTACCCTTGGGAACGGTATTTCACTCAAGGTTAGCACAAGAAAGTTAAAAGGGGGATCCCCTGGGGCAAACCAGCAACAGGCACTTGTTGCCAATAAGTTGTTTAAGAGGATAACTTTAAATGAACACTATGGAGAGTCTTAAAAAGGACACCCATAAAAAGAGTTGACGATTATGTGAGTGTGGAAAAAGGGTCCCACTCACTGAGGGATTAAGGAAAAATATCACACTAATGAAGCAAGAAGTTTTGGGGTTGACCCAGGAAAGGAAGACTTACCAGTTCTGTGCAAATCTTACCCAACACTTCCATTGCTGCTGCAGGAGCCGATTGCCAGGGAGAGGAACACCAGAATCGAATGGGTCATATTTAAGTCAGACCCAAGCTCCAGGAAGATCCTCCGGACTCCCATAAAGCAGGACTGACCAAGCCTGATGTTAGGCAAGATTGTGTGCAGTATCCTTTGGAAGACATATAACACATAGGAAACGCAGACTGCCTCCTTCTCCTGTATTTTGCCGGTATTTAGACTACAAATAGTGACAGATAACATGTGTCATCAGGTATCAACAAGACTCAAAACCTCTTTAGTTATGTGTAGGAAACTTCTGGATCAATTTATTTCACAAATTAGTTTCCTTATTGCACAATCTGATATCTAAAAACATAATTCACAACATGATTATCACACATACAAAACATTCTTCATGGGTTAGTGTACAAAACAGACTTGCATTTTTGTTATGCAATCTGGTCATAAGTTCTATGGCAACATGACGATTTTTGAAAGTAAACTTTAGTTATTGAACGACTTTATGAAGAGCAGGTTAAAAGGGTAGAGACAGTCGAGCAATTACACAATGTGATCTCTTATTTAAACAAGACTTTTGACATCAATAGTCTTTTCCCATTTGTCACAGTTCATCTATTCTTGCACAGAGCACAATATCTGTGCTTATATTGAACCCCTGTCTCTTCATTATTTTTCTATGTCTCTTTGAAGTACTAAATGTCTGTTACTTCCACATATATTTTTATTGGAAATTGATGTTTTTCAGGATAATATGTTGACACACTGCATTTCGGCCTATTCTGACAGGATAAGCCCCATCCTTAAGTAGGTTTTCCCGATGTGTTTAGGGGGGGCCTTTGTCAGAACAGATGATGAATTTGATAGCTCTTTAATCTTCTAACCCTTTACTTGAGGTACTCTAAAAGTGTTAAAACAAGCAGGACAGTGAGTCGGATAAACTGATCGTGGCGATTAAAAGATACCGTTGGTCACTGAATGGTCTGGTCTACTAACCTTAAGTAGACCGGAACAGGGACAGGATTCTTTTCAGGCCCAATTAATATGGCTTTTGTTTTAAACTGTTAAAGCATACAGGATATCTCTTTAATTATATTATAGGTGCAACACCTATATGGATTGAATGATGGTCGATATTGGTTTACCATTATATGTACCTTATTCATGGGGAGGGGCGGTTTAACATGCCTTATGATCTAAACAAAGTGCCACAGATATATTGGGCGCATCAAATTAGTTTCCTCTCAATTGTTTGCCTGAAGGGGAGACTTTTACTTTCCTGGCTGACACTTTACACATGGTATGACAACGTTGTCTCATCTCTTATGTGTTTCCTTAGACCAATTGATGGCCTTTTCTCCCGGAAGGAGAAGGAGGGCTTCTTGTACCAGCGTCGCAAGGCAAAGAGAAAGTCTATCCTTTCAGTGCGATTCTTGGATGACATTTGGGACTATCTCGCATGAAGAAACCTTCTACGGCCCCGGATGTTAGGACAGTTTTTCTGTAGTCCAACTAAGGGCTTAGTAAAACCATTCAACGGAGGCAGTACAAGACTCCACTCTTAGTACAAGGCCGTATCACCTGAGTACATGGTAGCGCAGACAGAGCAGCCAGGCTTACCTTAGGAGGGAGAGAGGGCTGTAGAATCCGTACAAATGAAATTGTAATACAAATGAGTCAGCACTAACACATTATGAAATCACAATATAAAAACAGAACAATATACTTGTAGGTACATAAAACTTATTTGGTACTCCTGACAGTAGTTCTATGGAAGTAAAAACTTTTTCATACGCATTCAGTATAGATCACACCTATTCTTGGAGAGTAAAAACCAATGGTTGCTTTCACAATTACATTCAGTAGTACCCTACTAATTATACACTGACTTAGTATAAATCACTTAATCGGTAAACTGGACAACATACTTTTGGTGAATAGTTGAGCACTTATTCCAGGTACAGTAAAAACCTTTAACTAGTTTTTTGTAAAACCTACGGATGTAATATAAAATTACAGGTGCTTTTGAGATCAGTGAACCACAGAGAGATAAGCAGTAACTCTTGTAACTTATTTTTGGGAAGGTACACAGCTAACACAAGTAAAACACATACTTTTTTAACCTCACAAAGAAGGGGAAAGTAAAACCCAATGCCACACTTTACTGAGTGACTCAAACCTATTCTAGGTAGGCAACAGCCTAATACAGACTTATTCTGGACAGGCTAGCAGCAAGTCTGGGTAAGCGCGACCCAGTTGGAGGACACTCATACAATTACCCTGTGGGAATAATCTGGTGAAACCAACACTTTACGTTTGAGAAGAGGCACAAGCTAATCACAGGAGAGTAATTTCTGATGTTTGTTAATCTGCTTAGAATCACATGCTGTGCATAGGTCCGACATCCAGTGGTCACTGCGGAGTATTGCATTTTGTTTTTCGTAGTCGAAAAGGGGACGTCGACAAGGCGTGTCTGAAACACTATCCCTATAGTGACGTGCGTTGTACCCACAATCCCTCACGCGTCGAGGTCCCTCAGATTGTTTTTTTCCGCCCAGCTTCTGGTCGCCTTCACGCGGAGCTCCTCGAGAGACATTGCAACTCCTCGACCCCTGGTCGTATTTTCTCTAATATTTATAATCCCTCCCTCGACGCAGTTGTAAGCTGTTCTCCGCCGAAAAGAATCTTCGACGGAGGGTCGAGCGGAAGAAATCCTTCGGCGCTGCCGAACACGTGGCCTGGCCTCGCAGGCCATATACAGTAGGGAGAGTGGGGTCGTGGGACATCTCTGGGTCTTTTCTGAGAATGCCTTTCCCTTTCCCCTTCCTTTCCCTTGGGGTGTGTATCGCGATTTATTGCCTCGGCTAT
Organism: Ambystoma mexicanum; assembly: GCF_040938575.1. NCBI lineage: Eukaryota > Metazoa > Chordata > Amphibia > Caudata > Ambystomatidae > Ambystoma > Ambystoma mexicanum. The sequence continues at coordinate 1,108,847,057 of NC_090929.1, read as the reverse complement.
GGAGAGGACACCGTTTAGGTTTTGCCCACTTTGTAAAGGCAAATTCACTTGGAAGGACAAGCACTCACGGTGTAACCGCTGCTTGCCCCTCGATCACAAGGAGGAAAGGTGCGCGGCGTGTCGGCTTCTTAAGCCTAAAACTCTAAAAGACCGAAGGGTTAAAAGGTGGGCGGCCTACGCGATGTCGAAGGCCGAAGGTTCACCCGCCGCTGCTACCACCGACAGTGACGAGGAACGCGATACCACGACCTCCGCTACGGAAGTCGAAACCCCCTCTAAGGAGCGCTTACGCGCTTCGTCGTCTGTCCCCGGCCCCGACTGGCTCGGCTCACGCCCTGCTTATGGGGATGAACACCCCGGCGACACAGACGCACACAAAGATCCACATAAACACACAACCCACGGCTCTTCGTCGACAAAGTCGAAAAGACCTTCGGCGCCCAAGGAGACGCAGGTTCCACCGGCGGCCTCCTCGGACCGTTCGGGTTCGAAGCCCCTCTCGCAACCGCAGCCGCGACCTGCGACTGGGCTTTCGGCAAACGAGGGCGCTGCCACCAAACCATCGGCCGGTGCGCATCAACAGAAAGCGCAGACCGCCGTAGAGCGTTCGATACCCATAGTGTCGAAAACTCAAGCTTCCGCCGACAAACGAGTCGCCGACAAGCGAGTCGCCGATAGCTTAGCAAGGATCGCTGTAGCCGACGCCCAAAAGCGTACGCCGAAGATTTCGTCGAGCGTTACGCATAAATTAAAGGATACGCCGAAAAAGCCCGAAGGGAAGCAGGGACTACCCCCTTCAGGCAGGGAGTCTCCCAACACACCAGAAGGTTTTTCGGAGGGCGATGGGACACTTTCCTCGACGCTTTGGGAGAGGTCGAGCCATTTCGAGTTAGATAACCCTATGTTTCCCCCGCCAGACCGCTCTGGGGTACCCCATGAAACTATGGAAAGACTCCACCTCTGTATGGAGAGGATGGAAAAGTTCATGAGCACCCAGGCCTCTCAAACACTCAAGAGGACCAGAGAAGGGCCTCAGGAGGACCCCAGGGCCAAAAATCCGAGGCTAGTCGATCCCCAGCAGGACACAGCCTCAGACTTCCAAGATGTATATGACCTCACTGGGGAGGAGCAAAACTTCGAGGAAGAAGATGATTTCATGGACAATGAAGAACAGAACCAGGAGGAATGTCTGGAAGACAGAACAGACATTATAGAAGAAGGCTTCGGGGTTAACCCAGAAGAGGGACCTTCACACCCCTGGCAATCACCATCAGTGTATTCCGACACTGATGTCATAAACCTAACTCCTCCGGACAATTCTCCAGTTAGGAACACGTCTCCAATTGACGATCAGCCAACGTTCAATGCACTGTTGCGCAGAGCAGCAGCGCATTTCGAACTCGACACCGGGGAACTCTCTCCAGAATTGGACTTTGTGGAAAGAGTGATTAAGGAAAAACCCCCGGTCAGCCAGACCATTCCACTCCTCGCTTCAGTGAAGAGAAGGATCATACCTTCGCTGTCCACTCCCGCTATGATCAGAGGGGTCAATCCACGGATTGAAAAACTTTTCACTCCTTCACCCTCAGACCCCCTCTACATTAGGGGACATTCCATTCCTGATTCCCTAGTGGTTTCTAATACTAGAAAGAGGGCAGGGGTACCACTTTCCACGAGGGAGGCACCCCCTGACAAGGAGGGCAAGAGGCTATATGCCCTTGCAAAAAGGGTTACTTCCTCGGCTGCCTTCTCAGCAAGAATTGCCAACAACAATTCCTTGCTTGCAAGCTACGCAGACGCGCAGTGGGCCAAACTGCGAAAAGACGCCGAGGAAGCACCGGAGCCTTTACGTACGCGCCTACTGTCAACTATTGGCGAAGGAACCCAAGTGAACCAGAGCATTGTTAAAAACTCTCTGGACGCGGCAGAAACAGCAGGACGTTCCTTGGTACAAGGAATACTCCTAAAGCGCCATGTATGGCTGCGCAACTCAGGCTTTAAACCAGAGACACAGGCGTCTTTGATAAATAAACCTGTCGAGGACGCTAACCTCTTCGGAAAAGCGGTAGATGAAGCCCTAGAGATGGCTAAAAAAGAGTTCGACACTATCAAGACTCTCGACCAGATCTCTAAGCCCACTACCAGGCGCGGCTATGGCAACAAACGCTTTTTTCGTGGCCAACACCAACAACAAAATCAACATCAGCAATACCCTGCCACCAATTACCAAACCAATAGTGGGCAGTACAGCCAAAGAGGACAACGCCGGGGCAAAGGGAGGGGTCGGGGATCCACCCCCAGAGGCTCCCAAGCCCCCAACAACTCCAAGTGACGCGAAGATTCGCGTCCCCGCCCATGCAACACCGGTCGGGGGCCGGATAACATCCTTTCTTCCTGCATGGGAGGAGATAACGTCAGACCGTTGGGTACTGTCCACCGTAGCCCACGGATACTGTATCGAATTCAACAGTTCCCCATCCTACAGACCCCCGAGGGGACGTCGCATGACACCGGAACATCTTGCCATCCTTCTCCAAGAAGTACAACAACTACTGGAAAAAAGAGCCATAGAGGTCGTGCCTCTATCTCGGGTAACGGAAGGTATTTATTCAGTGTACTTCCTTGTACCCAAAAAGGATCTAACCATGCGCCCTGTATTAGATCTGCGCCCAGCGAACAACTTTATCAAACCCCAAAAGTTTCGTATGGTAACCTTACAGGAAGTAATCCCACTGCTTTCTCAGGGAGATTACATGACAACATTGGACATGAAAGATGCATACTTTCATATTTTAATGTTGCCAGCGCACAGAAAATACCTCGGGTTCATGATAGAGGGCAAACACTACCAGTTCAAAGTGCTACCCTTCGGCATAGCATCAGCACCAAGGGTATTCACGAAGGTGCTGGCAGTGGCAGCGGCCCACCTGCGCAGGTTGTCCATCCCAGTTTACCCTTACCTCGACGACTGGCTCATAACAGGGGATTCTTACGAAACATGCTTCTCCAATACCCAAAAGACAGTAGACCTTTTGTTCCAGTTGGGCTTCTCCATCAACGAAAAGAAGTCCAGTTTAGACCCCAGTCAAATCAAACAATTCCTAGGGGCTCTAATTCAAACAAAGGACGGCCTCGTCTTCCCCTCCAAAGAGAGGGTCCAAAACATGCTATTTCAAATCCCTCAATATGTAACCGGTCGAGAGGTGACGGTACGCAAAGCAATGCGCTTGCTAGGAATGATGGCGTTGTGTATTTATTTGGTACCTCACGCGCGCCTGCGCATGCGCCCAATGCAAGAGTGGCTCAACAGCCAGTGGTGTCAGGCCAGCGGACTATGGGAGGATCTAGTTGTGGTCTCGCAGGCCTTAGTTCTCTCGCTACGGTGGTGGACAAAGGAAAACATGGAAAAAGGGAAACCCTTTGCCACACCCGCGGCGGAAGCCACTCTAACCACAGACGCATCCCTCACAGGATGGGGGGCGCACCTATCCCATCGGACTGCTCACGGAGTGTGGACTCCGAACGTAGCATCCAAACACATAAATCTACTGGAGCTACTAGCTGTGTTCAAGGCGCTAAGAGCCTTCCAGGAACACCTACAAGGCAAAACAGTAATGGTCCTTACAGACAGCACCACAGCCATGTACTACATCAACAAGCAAGGGGGCACCCACTCTCCAGGCCTGTCCAAGCTGGCCCAGAATATATGGAAGTGGGCTCTCAAACAGGACATGTTCCTACTATCACTACATGTACCCGGGGAACTCAATCTGCTAGCAGACAATCTCAGCAGAGATTTCCCCCTGCCCAAGGAGTACGAATGGCGCCTGCACGAAGACATCGTCTTCGACGTCTTCACACAATGGGGATTCCCAGAAATAGACCTGTTCGCAACCCTGGAAAACTCACAATGCCTAAGTTACGCCTCCAGGTACCCCCAGAACCAATCCAAGGGGAACGGTCTGTCGATGCAATGGTCAGGGAAATTTGTTTACGCTTTTCCCCCGACTCCCCTTCTCAACAAAGTGGTGCACAAGATGCACCAGGAACAAGTGACCATGATACTAGTGGCCCCAATGTGGGCACGACAACCATGGTTCGCTCACTTGATGGAGATGTCTCTATCCCCCCCAGTAAAACTCCCCTGCCCGTACAACATGCTGTCTCAGGACAAAGGCAGGACTCTGCATCCATGCCCCCAGAACATGAACTTAGCAGCTTGGCTCCTGAGATCATAGAGTTCGGACATCTACAACTCCCGCAAAGATGCATGGACATCCTCAGGGAAGCCCGAAAACCAAACACTCGCCACTGCTATTCTAGCAAGTGGAAAAGATTTGTCATCTGGTGCAGGAGTAAAAGCATCAACCCTATTGACTGCTCTCCCACACATGTGGTCCTATACCTGACCCACCTATTGGATTCAGGTCTAGTGTTTAACTCCATTAAAGTCCACCTAGCTGCACTTTCTGCATACACCACTTCCCAACTCAAAGTGTCGTGGTGGAGGATCCCTGTTATAAAGGCCTTCATGGAGGGAGTAAAGAGAATACACCCCCCGATAGCTGACCCAGCTCCCGGATGGGACCTTAATGTGGTACTTACCAGACTCATGGGCTCTCCATTCGAACCCATGCACAAAGCATCTCTTAAACACCTCACGCTTAAGACTGCTTTTTTAATAGCTATCACCTCCATCAGGAGAGTAAGTGAACTTCAGGCTCTTTCTATTCTAGACCCCTTCGTTACAGTTCACAAAGATAAAGTGGTTCTACGCACTCACCCTAGGTTTGCTCCGAAATTTATTTCTAAATTCCACGTAAACCAATCTATAGAACTACCAACGTTCTTTCAAAATCCTTCCAATTTGGGAGAAAGGACTCTGCACACACTAGATGTACGCAGAGCGGTCATGTTCTACATGGAAAGAACCAAACCACTGAGGAAGACTAATCAGTTCTTCGTCTCGGTGGCAGCAGGAAGAGAAGGAGATGCAGTTTCAAAATCCACTATTTCTAGATGGATTGTTCAATGCATCACTCTCTGCTATACTCTTGCTAAGAGAGAACTGCCCTTTAGGCCAAGAGCACACTCTACTCGAGGCACGGGGGCATCCATAGCATTCATTGCAAATGTTCCCCTTGAGTCCATCTGCAAAGCGGCTACCTGGAGTTCGGTGCACACCTTTACAAAACACTACTGTCTAGATACACACTCTAGATCTGACTCCCAGGTGGGACAGGCAGTATTGCGACACCTTTTCTCTACTGTTCCTTCTCATAACCCACCGCCAACTCCGGGTACTGCTCGCTAGTCTATGCACAGCATGTGATTCTAAGCAGATTAACAAACATCAGAAGAGAATGCATTACTTACCGTAAAAGCATTTCTGATGATTGTATCTGCTTAGATTCACATGCGCCCGCCCTTCCTCCCCGCTCGGATGGAAGGAACATAGACTTCCTTTATATATCTCTCTCTTTTCTGTACTCACTCACGTCTAGAAGGCTCCCTCAGGGCAGAAAAATACAAACAGAGGGACCTCGATGCGTGAGGGATTGTGGGTACAACGCACGTCACTATAGGGATAGTGTTTCAGACACGCCTTGTCGACGTCCCCTTTTCGACTACGAAAAACAAAATGCAATACTCCGCAGTGACCACTGGATGTCGGACCTATGCACAGCATGTGAATCTAAGCAGATACAATCATCAGAAATGCTTTTACGGTAAGTAATGCATTCTCATACCTTCACATCTACTTTCTATTATAATGGCAAAACAATTTCTAAGGAAAGAGAAGATGTTAACCATACTTTTAAGAATAGTGCATTACACATCCAAGTTAAGTAAGAACTGTTCACTCTTCGAATTAGTTACCAAACAACTCTTAACATGCATGTAACCTTTTAAACACTTTTTACTTGACTAAGCAAAGGTCCGAATCACTTGAAAGTCTTTCTCTTATTCTTGAAGCACGAGTGTTCTCAGTGGCAGAAGGGGGGTCACTGGGACTAGTGACCAACAGGCAGTGTCAGGATGGGTTTTTTAGTAGAAAAGGTCAGAGGTCTTTAGGAAAACTGGGCAAACAGGTGGGTACTTTACTTCTAGGGTTAGAAGAGGGTCCAGGGGCTCTGCAGAAGACACCCGAGCGGGATTCTAGCAGTGGGACTGGGTGCACTGGATGAGAAGCCTCCCCATCCAGGAAAATCGCCCCACAGCTACACAGAAGCCAAGCCAACACCGTACCTCAACATTGAAGATTTTGCAGCAGAGGACTTCAGGGTCTGCAGCCAAATACCTCGTCGGTGAATTCCTTGTCATGCTGACTGAGAACAAGACCTTGCAAGGAACTTTGCAGCAGGGATCGATGAAGAAGGCTCTAGGCAAGGGTTCCCTCGCGGCTAAATGCGGTTCTGCAGAATTGGTGCCTTTTCAAGGAGCACAGAAGACAGAAAATCTCTGTTGAATTCTCGTCATTACAAAGGTCCAGCACTCTGAGGGGACATTTCAGACTTGATTTGTGTCACTGGAGATCCACCAGTTTGCCCACAAAGTTTCAGAGATTTGGAATTCAGAAGACCGCGCACCGAGGTCCCAAGGTATTTGGGGTATTGCAGCAACGCAAGGTCGCAGCTACGCGTGGGATGGCTCAACATGTTTCTCCCCAGGCTCTGGGTCGGAGTTTGTCGTTTCCGGAGATGCCAGGTCGATTGGAAGGAAGGGCTACAGCAGGCTCCGGTTACACAGCAGGCTCTCCGGTCGGTGAAAATAGTTTCAGCCTCTTTTCCTCCTTCATCCTCTTCGGTTTCGGTTCCAGTGGCGACTTTTCTTCAGCTTCCAGGTTCGCAGTATTTATCAGGAACTACAGCACAACCTCTGCATTTTACAAGTAGGGGCGGTGTGGTTGTTCAATCAGGACACCAACCCCCCCACTGGGATTTGTTCCCATTCAGGCAAGGCGTAAGACAAAGGGCTGTGGAGTTTTGGACTCCTCCCTCGCTTCCTGCCCTCAGACTGGAGCCTGAGGGGGATGCAGGGGGACGGGGGTGGGGTTAGGGGGGAGTCCAGGGGACTTCCACCGAAGATAAAAATCACACAGGAATTTCCCACCCTGGATGTCAGGGGAAGGAACAAGAAACGACAAACACTAAAATGGCGAATACAAGGTATCACTGCCACCAGCCATTGAAGGTAAGCTTGTCCCTGTAACAGAATTGTTACACGTTTAATGTGAAAGGGGATGCATTGCGTCTCCCCAGTGTTGGGGTGAATTATCAAAAATGTGCTAGTTCCCTCCACCTTAGAGACCCCCAGCAACTTTGATGGATTTTGAGGACTTGATTTTTTAACCTGGAGAGTGTAACCCTTATTCCCACTTTCTCATGTATTTTAATGTGATTTCATACACTGTTTCTTTTTGGTTATGGAGTCTAACCAGCTCTATAGGCATCATCTTTTACAATTGTCACAATGCACCTTCAGTGCAGTGCCACAGGGAAGTTTTCCCAAGGTTTAAATACCTTCTCTGGTATCAACTACTGTTTCCCAGAGCAGTAAAGTGAAATTAGCTTTACTTAGCATTGTACTTGCTAGACCCGGCACACCCTATCGTACAACAGAGTGCTGGAGGCATTACTTAATATCCCCTGTGTCTAAATGCTCATGCAACATTTTTTATGTTGCCCTTTTTTCAATTGACTGGCTGGTGGCAGTGGTTTTGTTTTGAACTACATAGGTTTGCATTTACTGCGACCATTCGTGGAACCGGTAACGTAAACCGCAGAAGCCACCTATTTGAAAATGGCGTCCAGCAAAAATGGTGCCTGGTCTTCTTTTTTCACCAGGTCTTTGTGGAAAGGTACATCTAGAGAGTTTCTCTGCGCGCCAAACCAGGTTTGGTCTTTTTGTTCATTTTGTCTTTGGCAGGGTTTATGAGAGAAACCCGCCTCTGGCGCCTGAGTGTCTGGGCTAGGCAGGAAGTGAGTGAGGTACCCAAAACTCCCTGTGCTTAGTCTCCTAGGAGACCCAAATGCACTCTGTGGTGATTGGCTGGCTGACTGTCCGGCAAGGACAAGCCACCCTGCTGGGTGAGTGACAGCTAGGCTGGAATGAATGGGAGAGAACTGAATAAATGGCAAGTGTTTTGGCTTGGAAGGCAGAGTCGACCACTGGACGAGGGAACTGAAGAAGAGCTTGAAAAGGATGTCTGCTGCAACTCCTGGAGTGTTGGTTTGCCCGGTGAAGCCCTGCTGCAGTGACTACTTGCCAAGTTCGCATAGACAGAGAAGCACTGCAAGGACGACTTCTCCCTTTGAGTTGGTGGGACCAATCAACTCCCAAGTAAGCCAACTGGACACCCATCTCGGAGCTGGTTGAATTTTCTCGAGAGTTGCTGCAAGAAACCATAGAGCCAGGGAGAGGGATGCCAGATTGTGCGTTGCTTGTAAGCTGGCCTAAAGCCTCTGGAAGATCCTCTGGACTCCCACGAAGTATGACTGACCAACCCTGACCCCTGTCAGTCAAGTGCAGGATTTCTGATGTGAGGAAAGTCCACCTTCACAGCCAGGAACTGCGCTGACACTACTGGTGTAGTGCAGGAGTCCCCTGACATCCTCCCTCTTGTCCCCACGACTGAGGCCCAGGAACAGTGAGCTCTGCAGAGCTGCACAGGAACAGAAGTCTTCAGCTGCATATTTTCTGCTTTACCAAGGTACTGTGAAACAAGTCTAAGAGATCTTACCTCTTACTGTGGAAGTGCTTGTAACTTCTACAACTCACAAGTCTAATCCTCTTGTGGCCCTACATTTGATTTTTCTTTTTATCAAAGACTTCTAAGAACTTTTGCAAAGACTTTTTCATTTGCTTACCTGAAGTGCTGCGTCCTATACAAAGACTTTTGCCCATTGACTTTGGCTTAGCCTATTTGAATTGAATTACTCTTTTGTGGTATCTGAAAGTATTCACCCTGCTTAGGAATATTTGTAATTTCTTGTGTTTTAATAACCTTTGCCTTTTACCAACTTTTCAAGATTGTTCTGAATGCCAACAGTAAGATATTAATGTCCCCAGCACCCTTGTTACTGAAGTCACCTGTGGGTGTAGGTTATCTGTGGGCCATCCCAAAAGGGTATTGCCTGATTCAGAAACTGAGAGTGTACAGTATTGAAGTTTCTGATGTTTGTTAATCTGCTTAGAATCACATGCTGTGCATAGGTCCGACATCCAGTGGTCACTGCGGAGTATTGCATTTTGTTTTTCGTAGTCGAAAAGGGGACGTCGACAAGGCGTGTCTGTAACACTATCCCTATAGTGACGTGCGTTGTACCCACAATCCCTCACGCGTCGAGGTCCCTCAGATTGTTTTTTTCCGCCCAGTTTCTGGTCGCCTTTCGCGGAGCTCCTAGAGAGACATTGCTATACTTGCCACGGACCTCGGTCCTTTTGTCATAACTTAATATACTGATAACGATCCCTCCCCCTCGACGTTAGCTGTGAAGCTGTTTCTCCGCCGAACTGATTTTCGACGGAGAGGAAGAGCGGAGGAGATCCTTCGGCGCTGCCGAACACGTGGCCTGGCCTCGACGGCCAACTTACAGTAGGGAGAGTGGGGGTTAGAACTTTGTCTCTTCTCTTTGAGAATGTCTTTCTTTCTCCCCTTTCTTTCCCTTGGGGTTGTTATCGCCAGCTATTATTGCCTCCGCTATGGAGAGGACACCATTTAAGTTTTGCCCACGCTGCAGGGGCAAATATACTTGGAAAGATAAGCACAAGCTCTGTAATCGTTGCTTACCCCTCGATCACATAGAGAACAGCTGCGCAGCCTGCAAGCTCTTAAAACCCAGGACTCTTAAAGAACGTAGTGTTAAGAGGTGGGCAGACTACGCGATGTCGAAGTCAGTTTCCTCACCCGCTGCCGCTGTTACTGAAAGTGACGAGGAGTGCGATAACTCGACGTCCGTTACGGAAGTCATGAACCCCCAGAAGGAGCGCTCCCGCTCCTCTTCGTCCGTCCCCGGCCCCGACGGGCTCGGCTCACGCCCTGCTTATGGGGATGAACACCCCGGCGACAAGGACGCACACAAACCCCATAAGGCTAAACACACTACCCACGGCTCTTCTTCGTCGAGAACGAAGGATCCATCAGCGCCGAAGGGGACGCAGGGCACTCCGGCGTCTACCGCAGACCGTAAAGGTCACAAGCCCCACCCGCAAACGCAGCCGCGACCAGCGATTGGGCTTCCATCTAACACGGGCGCTACCCCAAAAACATCCGACGCAACGCTCCATAGAGCGACCGTCGAGGTACAACGCGCAACGCACACAACGTCGACACCAGAGCCCTCGACGGACAAAATCGTGGTCGAGAGCCTAGCGAGAATTGTCGCCGAAGACAAACGTACGCGGACGACGAAACAAACGTCGAATACCGCGTCGAAAAAACATAAAAGCAGCCAGGAACTGCCCCTTTCTCCAAAGGACGCTTCCGAACTACCTGAAGGCTTTTCAGAAGGAGACGGGAACCTCTCGTCGACGTTGTGGGAGCGTTCGAAACGATTCGAAGGCGAAAACACTAATTTCCCCCCTCTAGACTATTCAGGGGTACCCCATGAGACCCTTGAAAGACTCCATTCTTGCATGGAGAAAATGGAAAGGTTTCTAGGAAACCAAGACCCACCCACTCACAAAAGACAAAGAGAATGGCCACAGGATGACCCTAGAGTCAAGATTCCTAGGCTGGTTGACCTCACTGAGGAGGAGCAATACCTCCAAGAAGATGAGGAGTGTTTGGGTGGAGAAGAAGAGGTAGAACTTGAGGAAGAGGGGTTCGAAGAAGATCCTTACACCACTGCTACAGGGTTTGAAGAGGATACAGCTACCTCGCAGCCCTGGCATTCACCGTCAGTGCAGCCTTGGCAATCCCCATCAGTACATTCAGACCCTGATGCCTTTCTCCCTTCTCCTCTCAAGGATTCACATGGGAACTCCTCTCCCATAGATGACCAACCTTCCCTCAATGCACTATTGCGCAAGGCAGCAGCGCATTTTGAGATTGATACAGGGGAAACTCTTCCAGACATTGACTTTGTAGAAAAAGTCATCAAAGAAAAAGCCCCTGTTAGCCAATCTATTCCACTCCTGGCTTCTATTAAAAGAAGAATTTCTCCTTCCCTTACTAACCCAGCTTTAGTAAGAGGGGTCAACCCTAGAATAGAAAAGCTCTTCAGCCCTTCATCCTCTGACCCTTTATACATCAGAGGACACTCTATTCCGGACTCCCTTGTGGTTACCAACACAAGAAAAAGAGCAGGGGTGCCACTATCCACTAGTGAAGCACCTCCAGACAAAGAAGGCAAAAAACTCTACGCACTGGGGAAGAGAATCACTACCTCCGCCGCCTTCTCTACTAGAATTGCTAATAACAACTCACTTTTAGCTAGCTACGCAGATGCACAGTGGAACAAGCTGCGCAGCGAAGCAGAGGAAGCACCTGAACCTCTGCGTTCTCGCCTGCTAGCTATAATATCAGAGGGCACACTGGTAAACCAGGGCATCGTTAAGAACTCCCTAGATGCCGCTGAGACGGCTGGCCGCTCCCTAGTGCAGGGAATACTTCTCAAGCGCCACGTTTGGCTACGCAATTCAGGTTTTAAGCCCGAAACCCAAGCCTCCCTCATAAATAAACCCATTGAACAGACACATCTGTTTGGGAAAGCAGTAGATGAGGCCCTAGAACATGCTAAAAAAGAGTTTGATACCATCAAGACTCTTGATCAAATTTCTAGGCCCCCTAACAGGCGAGGCTATGGTAATAAACGCTCCTTTCGTGGCCAAAGACAGCAGCAGAACCAACAACAACAATATTACTCTGGCTCCAACTGGCCCACTAACCAGGGTAACACCCAGTTCAGTCAAAGAGGCCAACGCCGTGGCAAAGGAAGAGGTCGTGGCTCCAGCCCCAGAGGTTCCACGCCCAATACCAGCAAATGACCCGAAAATTCGGGTCCCCTCCCATGCATCACCGGTCGGGGGCCGGCTAACATCGTTCCTTTCAGCATGGGAGGGAATCACGTCAGACCGTTGGGTATTATCCACCATAGCCCACGGATACTGCATCGAGTTCAACGGTTCCCCGAAGTACAAACCCCCACGGAACCGACGCATGACACCGCAACACCTCTCCATTCTTCTTCAAGAGGTGGAAGAACTACTGAAGAAAGAAGCTATAGAGCCCGTCCCCCTATCACAGGTAACAGAAGGTATTTATTCAGTGTACTTCCTTGTACCCAAAAAGGACTTAACCATGCGCCCTGTATTAGATCTGCGCCCAGCGAACATATTTGTCAAACCCCAAAAGTTTCGTATGGTGACCTTACAGGAGGTAATCCCACTGTTATCACAAGGGGATTACATGACAACACTGGACATGAAAGATGCATACTTTCATATTTTAATGTTGACATCGCACAGAAAATACCTCAGGTTCAAAATAGAGGACAAACACTACCAGTTCAGAGTACTACCCTTCGGGATAGCATCTGCACCAAGGGTATTCACGAAAGTACTGGCAGTGGCAGCGGCCCACCTGCGCAGATTATCCATCCCGGTATACCCTTACCTCGACGACTGGCTCATAACAGGGGATTCTTACGAAACATGCTTCTCCAATACCCAAAAGACCGTAGACCTTTTGTCCCAACTGGGCTTCTCCATCAACGAAAAGAAGTCCAGCTTAGACCCCAGCCAAACCAAACAATTCCTAGGGGCTCTAATTCGAACAAAGGACGGCCTCGTATTCCCCTCCAACGAGAGGGTCCAAAACATGCTGTTTCAAATTCCCCATTATGTAGCAGGCCGAGAGGTGACGGTACGCAAAGCAATGCGCTTGCTAGGGATGATGGCGTCATGTATTTATTTGGTACCTCACGCGCGCCTGCGCATGCGCCCAATGCAAGAGTGGCTCTACAGCCAGTGATGTCAGGCCAGCGGACAATGGGACGATCTAGTGGTGGTCTCGCAGGCCTTGGTTCTCTCGCTACGGTGGTGGACAAAAGAAAACCTGTTATTAGGGAAAACTTTTGCCACACCCGCAGTGGAAGCCACTCTAACCACAGACACATCCCTTACAGGATGGGGGGGCTCACCTATCCCATCAGACGGCCCACGGAGTTTGGACTCCGAGCTTAGCATCCAAGCATATAAACCTGCTGGAACTACTAGCGGTGTTCAAAGCACTGAAAGCCTTTCAGAAACAGCTACAAGAAAAGACAGTGATGGTCCTCACAGACAGCACCACAGCCATGTACTACCTCAACAAGCAAGGAGGCACTCACTCTCCAGGACTGTCCAAACTGTCCCAGAATATATGGAAGTGGGCTCTCAGACACAACATGTTCCTACTGTCACAACATGTACCAGGGGAACTCAATCTTCTAGCAGACAAACTCAGCAGAGACTTCCCCCTGCCCGGAGAGTACGAATGGCAATTACACAAAGACATCGTCTTAGACGTCTTCACTCAATGGGGATTCCCGGAAATAGACCTGTTCGCAACTCTGGAAAACTCACAATGCCAAAGTTACGCCTCCAGGTACCCCCAGAACCAGTCCAAGGGGAACGGTCTGTCGATTCTATGGTCAGGGAAATTTGTTTACGCCTTTCCCCCGACTCCCCTTCTCAACAAAGTGGTGCACAAGATGCACCAGGAGCAGGTTACAATGATACTAGTGGCCCCAATGTGGGCCCGGCAGCCATGGTTCGCTCACTTGATGGAGATGTCCCTATCTCCCCCAGTGAAACTTCCCTGCCCGTACAACATGCTGTCACAAGACAAGGGCAGAACACTGCATCCATGCCCTCAGACCATGAATTTAGCAGCCTGGCTCCTGAGATCATAGAATTTGGACATTTACAACTCCCACAGAGATGTATGGACATCCTCAGGGAAGCCAGAAAACCTAATACTCGACACTGCTATTCTAGCAAATGGAAAAGATTCGTTATCTGGTGTAGAGGTACTAGCATCAACCCAGTTGACTGCTCTCCTACTGACATTATTCTATACTTGACCCATTTACTGGATTCAGGTTTAGTGTTCAATTCCATTAAAGTCCACCTAGCGGCACTTTCTGCATACACCACTTCCCAACTTAAAGTGTCGTGGTGGAAGATACCAGTTATCAAAGCCTTCATGGAGGGGGTAAGGAGGATACACCCTCCGATAGCTAACCCAGCTCCCGGATGGGACTTAAATGTGGTACTTTCCAGACTCATGGGCCCTCCCTTAGAACCCATGCACAAGGCAACTCTTAAAGATATCACCCTTAAGACTGCTTTCCTAATAGCTATCACCTCCATTAGGAGAGTAAGTGAACTACAGGCTCTTTCTGTACTAGACCCCTTCGTAACAGTTCACAAAGATAAGGTGGTTCTACGCACACACCCAAGGTTTGCACCTAAATTCATCTCGAAATTTCATGTAAACCAAACTATAGAACTACCAACGTTCTTTCAAAACCCTTCCAGCTTGGGAGAAAAAAGTCTGCATACACTAGATGTACGCAGAGCTGTCATGTTCTACATGGAAAGAACCAGACCACTGAGAAAGACTAATCAGTTCTTTGTCTCGGTGGCAGCAGGAAGAGAAGGAGATGCGGTCTCAAAATCCACTATATCTAGATGGATTGTTCAATGCATCACTCTCTGTTACACTCTTGCTAAGAGAGAACTACCCTTCAAGCCAAGAGCACATTCCACTCGAGGCACGGGGGCTTCCATAGCATTCATTGCAAATGTTCCCCTTGAGTCCATCTGCAAAGCGGCAACCTGGAGTTCTGTGCACACATTTACAAAACACTACTGTCTAGATGCACACTCTAGATCTGATTCCCAGGTTGGGCAGGCAGTATTAAGACATCTTTTCTCTACTGTTCCTTCTCATAACCCACCGCCAACTCCGGGTACTGCTCGCTAGTCTATGCACAGCATGTGATTCTAAGCAGATTAACAAACATCAGAAGACAATGCATTACTTACCGTAAAAGCATTTCTGATGGTTGTATCTGCTTAGATTCACATGCGCCCACCCTTCCTCCCCGCTCGGATGGAAGGAGCATAGACATCCTTTTATACATATTTCTCTCTTTTCTGTACTCACTCACGGCTAAAAGGCTCCCTCAGGGCAGAAAAATACAAACAGAGGGACCTCGACGCGTGAGGGATTGTGGGTACAACGCACGTCACTATAGGGATAGTGTTACAGACACGCCTTGTCGACGTCCCCTTTTCGACTACGAAAAACAAAATGCAATACTCCGCAGTGACCACTGGATGTCGGACCTATGCACAGCATGTGAATCTAAGCAGATACAACCATCAGAAATGCTTTTACGGTAAGTAATGCATTTTCATATTTGTGTGTTACTGTTAGGCAATGTTTGTATGCAGTACCCTTTGGGAACACTACACACAACTAGAACTACAGGTGTAAGCAAAACCAAACTTTGTAAGTCTGTACTACACAGTTTTTGCTAGCGTTGCTGAGCAGCCAGGCTTATCTCAAGAGGGGAATATGAGCTGTAATGATGTTACACAGAGGTATAACAAGTATTCAAATAGACTCATACACTCAAGGTTTCTTGGTAAAACACATATTCATTTATTTCACAGTCAGTTATAAAACATTCACTAGAAGGGGGCAAAATCTCTCGCACAGAAATATACTTCAGTGCTTTACACTGTACGTGTCTGAGGCATTTAAACTACTTTGAAGTAGGAGCAAAAAGGCATAGATTAATAAAAAGATCAGTTATTCTTAGACCGTGCAAATAGTTTGAGTTCACCTGAGTCGTCAATTCAATGCAATGGCTTAGGCCAAAGTCAATGGGCTAAAGTCTTGTATATGATAAAGCAGTTCTGATAGTTAAACGGAAGTGTCTTTGCCAAAGGTCTCAGAAGTATTTTGTAAAAGAAAGATTCATATGTTGGGTCACAAGCTGACTAGGCCTGCAAGTTGCCAAAGTTTCAAGCACTTTAGTTGTGAGAGGCAAGTTCTCTCGGTCAGGTTTTCACAGTACCTTTACAATGAAGAAAAAGATGCAGCTGAAGACTTCTGTTCCTGAGCCTCAGTCGTGGGGAAAAGGGGGAGGACGTTGCGGGACTCCTGCACTTGGACTGGTCGAAAGGCTGGCAAATCTTCAATTCCGGTAGCTGTAGTCGAGCACACAAACTGGTGTCCCTCTCCCTGGTTATTAGGTTTCCTACAGAACTCTGAGGAAAATACAACCAGCGCTGAGAATGGTTGTCCTTGCAGGGCTTCTCTGTCGAGATGAACTTGGCGATTTTGACCCACAGCAGGGCTTCACCGTGCAAACCAACGGTCCAGGAGTTGCAGCAGCCGTTCTCTTGAAGCTAGTCTTCGGTTCTTTCGTTCCAGTGGTCGACTCTGCCTTCCAAGCCAAGAGACTCTCCTTTTATACAGTTCTCTCCCATTCATTCCAGCTTAGCTACCACTCGCCCAGCAGGGTGGCTGTCCTTACTGCACAGTCAGCCAGCCATTCACGCCAGAGTGCATTTGGGTCTCCTAAGAGACTAAGCACAGGGAGTTTCGGGCACCTCCTCACTTCCTGCCCACCCCAGACACTCGGGTGCCAGAGGCGGCCTTCAGTCCTGAAGCCTGCCAAAGTCTAAGGAACAAAGGGACCAATCCTGGTTTGGGGCGCAGAGACAAACTCTCGAAGGACCTTTCCAAAAAGAAATGGCGAAAAAAGACCAGGACCTGTTTAAACAAAGGGGGCTAAGACGCCATCTTCAAAAACATGGCCCCCGCGATTTAACGCTACCAGTTTTCACGGTCGGGAAAAATAATGTTAGTTCATTGTAAAACCACTGCCACCAGCCATTTCGAGAGGAAACTGTAGCATTTGACTGCTACATGAGTTTCTAGACCGAGGGGATACTAGGTAACCCCTCCAGCACTTTGGTGTAAGATGGGGTGTGCTGGGTCTAGGAATTTGAAAAGACTAGTAAAGTCAATTTCACTTTACTTTCTCTGGGAAACAGTAGTTAATCCCAGAGAAGGCATTTAAACCTTGGGCTAGCCTAAAAGGCTTCCCCTGTGTCACTGCACTAAGGGTGCTGTGCGACACAAATGGAAAGATGATACCTAATGGAGTTGTCTAAAACTCCATGACCAAAGAAAATCAGGAGTAAAACGCATTCAAAATACATGAGTGGGAAAAAGTCTCGCGCTCTCTCCAGGTAAAGAAATCAAGTCCTCAAAATCCAGCAAAGTTGCTGGGAGTCTCTAAGGTGAAGGGAATTAGCACATTCATGAGAATTCTCCCCAACAACTATTCTATTGCTCCCTTCTGAAGAAGGCTTTATAACTGACTGATAAATAAATTGTTTATGCAAGAAACCTTGTGTAAGTTTATTTGAATACCTGTAACTGTGAATCTTTGTAATTCCACTACTGCTCACATTTCCCCTCTTGAGATCAGCCGGGCTGCTCAACATGCTACCAAAACTGTGTACTACAAGCTTATATCAAAGGTTGGGTTGCCTATACCTGTAGTCATAGTTGCTTGTAGAGTTCCCAGAGGGTACTGCATTCAAACTTTGCCTAACACCCAGCACTCCACATAAGCTCATCCAGGCCAGCTCAAGGAGCATCGCTGTCAACCACACGGTGGGGACCATCTGCCTACTGACGAATCTGAGATTCTCAGTGAATTATGCAAAGTCCTGCTTGACTCCATCGCAGGACGCACTGTTTCTGGGATCCCGGCTCAACAGTGTCATGCCTGCCGTCACGGTCTGAGAGGAGAGTGGCGGCCATCCTGGGCAAGGTGCAACAGCTGTTCGCTTTGAAGATCGCCACGGTGAGGGCCATTAAGTCTCTGCTCTGCATGATGTCATGCATTTACCTCATCCGACCCTGCAGGCTACGGATGCGGCCACTGCAGGAGTTCCTCGATGCCCGTTGGAGTCAAGTGTCTGGAAGCTTCCAGGACAAGATTGCTCTTGACGAGGTGTTCCGTCGGCCGATAAGATGGTGGGACGTGCGCTCTCATCTGACTGGAGGCGTGGATTTCCAGACCCCACCCCACCACATCAGGAGACTGGAATGACGGGCGCCTCCCTGGAGGCATGGGGAGCCCACACCGGAAGTCTTCACGCCAGAGGCCTGTGGCTGCCGGAGGAAAAGACGTTGCACATCAACGTGCTGGAGTTCCGGGCAGTGTTTTGGGCCCTCAAATGGTTCCTGCTGTGCCTCAAGGGCAACGTGGTGCGTGTCTTCACCAACAATACCACCATAATGTTTTACATCAGAAAGCAGGGGAGCACCAGGTCCCCAGCGCTCTCCAAAGAAGCACAGGACTTATGGCATTGGGACGTCGCTCAGGAGATGTTCCTCATCTGGTTTCAGGAGTCAAGAGCACGGTCGCCGACTCGCTGAGCAGGGACCTTCGCTCGCGCCACGAGTGGGAGCTTCAGCAGGACCTAGTGTAGAATCTGTTCCGCAAATGGGGCAATCCCCAGATAGACTTGCTTGCAAAGGCAGCGAACACCAAGTGCCAGAGGTTTGCCAGCAGGTTTTCCCAGCAGGGGAGCATGGGGGGGGAAGCCTTCTCATTCCCTTGAGAAGGCCTCTTTCTGTATGCGTTCCCTCCGTTGCCGTTGTTACTTGGAGTCATCAATCTACACAAACAGTGCTGGTGCCGGATGATCCTCGTGGCACCAGAGTGATCTTCTCAGCATGTCGACGGCACCATCAGTCAAGCTGCCAGTGGTCGCGGTTCTTCTCGCCTGGGAAGGAGGCGCCATTCTTTACCACGTTTCTCATGGCCATCACCTCTGCACGACGAGTGGGGGAGATCCCTGTGGATGCATCTCTCCTTCATGCCCAAGTTTCTGTCTTAATTCCACCTCAATGAAACCTTGGTGTCACCTGTGTTTTTTCCGATGCCTTCGTCGCCGGCTGAAAGAACGTTGCACTCTGCTGGATGTGGCTCGAGCGCTGAAGTTTTACGTGGCCAGCACGAAGAGTTTCCGGAAAACTTCTCAACTTTTTGTGAACTTTGGTCCTGTGAATAATGGTAAAGCCCTGTCCAAGGCTTCCATTTCCAGGGGGCTCTCCGGCTGTATCACCCACTGTCACCAGTTGGCAAAACCGTTGCCTGGCCTCCGAGAGCCCAATCTAACAGAACGATCACTGCTGCAACGGCTTTCCTGTCTGGTGTGCCCCTGCTGGACATATGCAGGGCTGCTATGTGGAGGTCTACACACACCTTCACGAGATGCTACTGCATCGACGGGGATTCCAGGGAAGAGTCCAGAGTCGGCCAAGCAGTGCTGTGCAACCTGTTTGCTTGAAGGTGAGCCTGGTGAAGGAGGTAAGAGATGCTTATGTTGAGCCTTGCCACCTCCCGTGTTTGTGCCATGTGTGTACTGCTATGCATTTTTTATTCATGAGCATGTGAATCCATGCCAAACCCCATGCTGGAGAAGCTTGATGATGACTTGTGCTTTTGATTTCACTCTTACAAAGCATACAATTATGATATAAACACATCCCAGTGTCCATATTTACAATATAATAGTCGCATTTTTGCAAACACGACCTATGTTAATATATGCATTGAGGCACAGGGCTTTGTGTTTTGTCTGTGTTACGCTCACCTGGTATCCAGGGGGACGCCACCCATCCCTGGTTGGATGATTTGCACTCTCGAACCCTCTCCCGGTCCCTTGGTAAGGCCTCTGGTTAAAGATGGGTCTTAATATTGTAAAAGGTGGATTCTCCATCCTGCTCCTCGTGGCAGGGGCGTTTAGATGTGGGGGGCGAGCAGCAACCAAGTTACTTCACTGGTGCAAGCCTCCCCCTGTGGGAATCCAGGCCTGCTGCGACTCCGTAGGTTTGCTGCTTTACAGTCTTTATATGAAGTTCTTATGTTCCTCTAAGTTCGAATAATGTCTTGCTTCTTTCCTTTTAGAAATGGAATGGTATTTTGGTGTTGTCATGCAGTTTGAAGATGAGCATGGGCCGCTAGGCGAAAGTGCAGTGTGCGCGATGCTGTCCGGTGGGTAATGCGCGATGCGCTGTTTCGCCTTTTATATTGCTAACCTGTGTCTTTTCTCTCCTTGCAGGTTGCGATGATCCTTGCCGAGCGCCGTAATGTTCCAGCAATGATACTGACCAGGAGATGACTACCCAGGTAAGAGTTGTGTGGCTTTCTTCATTCGGGAGGAAACATGAGTAAACGCTTACTAATGCTGTCTTTCTCCTCTTTCCAGGTTATGGTATTCCAGGATGCATGCAGTGCCAGATGATGGAGTTCGTACCTTCAGGTGAGTGGAACTGAAGTCGGCGATGGATTGAAGACAGGATACTGTTCCAGGTAAGTTTCGTAGTGTTCTTCCTCTCTCTGCAGGTCCTTGGTTTCAGGTAAACTGGCATCAAAGATCTGGACACAGTGAGCGTTACGCTGCCCACAGCAGAATAACGCAAAGCATGCTCTGCTGTTTGGGTGCGGTTTATATAGTCTCAGGTAAAGTAGTCCAGGTAAAGTAGTCCCAGGCCTGCCACACCCAAAGTAGTCCAGGTAAAGTAGTCCCAGGCCTGCCACACCCAAAAGACTAGACCGCATAGCTCAGTTCCTTGTAACTGAGCTATGCGTGTGCCTCCATGTTGGCTGAACCCCCCCCCCCCCCCAAGTTAAATAGTCCCAAGTAAATAGTCCCATTCTAATGTTGGTCTTCATGATGGCTATGAGCCTGGCGCCAAAGGCGCCAGGACTGACTCCAAGAGAGTCTTGGATGCGGTTTTAAGGCCTTTCACCTGGTGCTAACTGGAAGGCTGACTTGCCAGTGAGGGCCAGGGGCAAGGGTCATGACACTATGTACCAAAGGTTACATGGGCATCTTATGCCATATACCGCCCATGCGGTCTTACAATTGGTGAATTATTTCAGAGACCATTTGATGTTGTACAAATCGATGCTTTTTGTGTTAGCCGTCAAATAGCATACTGAGCATTGCCCGCATTTATGGTGACTTATTACTGGGGGAAGGACCCACAGGGTGGTTTGATTGTTCCTCACGTTCTGTTCTTCTTTATAGGTGTGCACCAATAATTGTTTATGGTTGATTGTTTTTTTTAAAGCAAATCTTGGTTTTGAAGGGTTGGACTCGGGAGTCTTTACCGAAGGCCAGTGTTTCAATATGCTCTTCTTAATTGAATTGCTAATTGGACTATATGTCGTGACACATGTGATTTTGTCGTAAGAGGCCTTGGTTTGTTTAGTTGGGCAGATTTCTTGTGAGGTATTCTTAGCTCTTTTCTTTGCGTTTTTTATACATTTACGTGGGTACCCTTGTTTTTCCAAACGTTCTGTTAGGTCGGTTGCATTTACTTCTAATTGTTGGATGCTTGAGCAGTTTATTCTAATTCGTAGGAACTGTCCGTATAGTAAATTCAATTTCAAGTGATTTGGGTGATCGCTACCATAGTGGAGTAAGGTGTTCTTGTCGGTTGGTTTATGAAATAACGTGGTTTACAGCCTACCTGGACTCTTTCTTGATCATTAAATACAAAAAAAGCTAGGCCACGTTTATTCACCACCATGGTGAATTTCAGAAAAGCATCTTGAGGTTTTGAACTGATCCAATTCTTGTCTATTACCTGTCGATATTGTGAAAACATAATCAATATAACGGTTCCAATTTATCATATGGTGTCTAAATGGATTTATATCCTTAAAGATTAAGGTGGTTTCAAAAGTGTCCATATAAGTTGGCGATGTCTGGCACACAGGTTGTCCCCCATACTTGTTCCGTGTATCTGCTGGTAGAGCTTATTCTCAAACAAAATGTTTCTCCATCAATGCCACTCTTGTGAATTCAAGAATAAATGCAGTGGGGACTCTACCTACTCCTACGTCCCGTCTCCTTTCCTCCATACTTATGGGACATCTCTCCGTCCTGTGGGACGGGACAGGAGCACTTAGTAAAAAGGATCCAAATTTTTTTAAAAAATGTGTCCCCCCTCTCTTTCCTGCGCGGGGCCCGGCACACGGCCGTAACCCCGCCCACCTTGGCTCCGCCCCGCTTCGCCCATCAGTCCTTTTCTCTGCACGATCGGGGCCGGACGCACTTGCATCCTCGGAAGACTTTCTTCCCTTTTTTTCCCCTCTCTGGCTCTCGCTAGCGTTCGTTTACTAGTCTGTCTGTCTTTTAAACTAGATTTTCCAGACTGTTCGTGTCACCGTCGCTTTGCGAGGGCGGATCCCCATCCTCTTTGTTTAGAGTGTTTGGGTCCGGAGCACCGGTGGGACTCCTGTTTTTACTGTGACTCCCTTTCGGTCCGGGCACTTCAACGTCGGTTGGAGCGGTGGGAGGTGGTGTTCGGACGGACTCCTCCTTTGCATTTTCAGGCGCTCATCGGCGAGAAGAAAAAACGCCCGGTAAGTTCTTTACTTTTCAGAGCACCCCGGCTGGGGGATACCTTTCCGGATTCCTCTCGAGCCGGGTGGGGCGTTGATCGCTCTGTTACCTGGGTTCGCCCTGAGGTGCCTGTCGGGCCTAATAATTCTACTGGAGTTTTCTGCGAGGGTCTCTGTAAGGGGCCTGTGTCCACCGGAGTACGCTCTGAGGCCCCTCCTGTGGGGGCTGTTTGTAGACCCAGTTCTACTGAGTAGTGGGGTACCGGAGCTTGCTCTGAGGCTGCTCTTTCAACTTCCCTCAAACAAAACCTGGGTGCGCCCCGAGGTCTTGGCTGGGCTTGAGGTTACCGAACGGATGTTCGAGGCCCGTGCCGATAAGGCTTCTACCGGTCCGAGGTCCCTCGTACAGAGGCTAAGGATACCAACAGTTCTGAGGGGCCAGGCAAGGCCCTGTCGGTGACAGCGCACCGTTCCCGCTCTTGTGGTGACACCAGATCTGTTGAGGGGGCAAAGAAGAAAGTTTCTTTTTACCGGCAGTGCCGAGGCCCTTCCTTCGAAGGCTCAGTTGGCAGTTGGTATGTCGCAGAAACATTCCAGGCCTCATAGTACCGGCTCTGCTGAGGTTCCTTACGTTAAGGCTAAAATTAAGACCCCTGACCCATCGACGGGGACCCCTGCCTCACTTCCTCACGTGCCGCAGTTCCCATCAGATGAGGACAAAATGGCGGCCGTTCCCGCCACGACCACGGCGGCCATTTTAGGTACTACCCCCTACAACTACGCCATCGGCCCCTGGTGTAGGGTTCGGTCCTTCGGGTGAACCTAAGTCCCTTGTGCGCATCCTTACCGGCCGGTTTATGATTGGAACGCCCGGATGCCTCTTCCGCACAATGTTTTGTTGCCCGCGGGGGCGGCTCCCTTGATTTATGTAGATTCGTCGGTGGAGAGGCCGGTGTGGCACCCTTCTCAGTTACGTCCCTGGATTTGTTGACCTCATGAGGCCTCCTCAGGTTCCTAAACAATCTCCTGAGGACGCTTTTTTTCGGTAAATTTCAAGCGCTTATGCTCACCGACCCCATGAGAGAATATTTCAAAGGGCTTTTCAAGGCGATATGTCCACCCGCGCCTCCGGTTCCACCCGTTCCGACGGTGGTCCCGCCGGCGCCTCCCTTGCCCGTGGTGCCTCCCCCTGCGCTTCTGCCTGTGCCACAATTGTCCCCAGTGGACAAGGCAGTGCCTGACGCAGCTCAGCAGGATCCTGACCTGTCAGATGACCCTCAAGGCGATCAGGAAAACGAGGACCTTCCCCGCTCTATCAGAGCTTTCCATGACTGGGTGCTGGACATGAGTTTCTTAGATGTTCCGGTGCCTGGGGCACCTGCTCTGCAGGAGGGCGTTATTTCTGGGGCGTTCACCTTGTCTCCTTTGGAGCGTACTGGCCTGTTCTTGCAGATGGACTTTTTGGCCGAGGTCTGTAGAGTTTGGGAAAAGCCACACTCGGGACTTTTTGTCAATAAAATGATTGACGCGAGGTACAGGCTGCATTCTTCGGAAGAAGTGGCCTTGTCGTCTTGTCCGCCTACCTCCTCCACAGTGGTGGCTGCGGCTACGTTGTAATCCAGGCCTGCAGCATCCTCCTCCGCAACGGCTACTCAGGTCTTGGGAAAGGAGGACAAGCTCCTGGACTCCCTAGGGAGGAAAATCTTTGCCAATTCGGCCTTACAGCTCAGGCAGGCCAATGCAGAGTTGATTTTGGTGGGAGCTAACATGCGGATTTGGAGAGGTCTGTCGGAGTTTGAAGAGCACATTCCGGTCGAGAAGCTGGAGGATTTCAGAGGAGGCCTTTCCGATGCCAGGGTCTTGGCCCAGGATCTCCCTGGAGGCTGCGGCTCATCACGTAGACACCTCGGCTCGGGGTCTGATGCTTGGGGTTGATACCTCGCGGCGAGCATGGCTGCATGCCACTAAGTTCTGGAAGGAGGTGCAAGACAAGGTTCTGGACCTTCCATTTGATGGTAGGGAGCTTTTTCACTCTTCTACTGATGTAGAGCTCACCAAAACCAAAGGCAGCACTCAGACGGCTAAATCATTGTCTGTTCTGGTTAAAGCTCCCTTCAAGGCTCAAAGGCCGTTGTCGCAAGGTCGACCTTCCTCTGGTTTTAGGGGCTTCCTCGACCGCAAATCTCGCAGAGTGGATACTCCTGCGGGGAATAACCGCCGTAGACAACAGTGTACGCAGTATTTCTCCCGTTCCTCAGCCTCCTCATCAGGTTCAGGTGGCACCGCCACCGATGAGCCTGCCAAATGAGGGTTTTCCGCGCTCGCACGAGACCCCGATGGGAGGACGCATTGCGTCTCATTGGGAGGCGTGGCAGGCCATCACAGAAGACAAATGGGTCTTGTCAGTCACTCGAGCGGGCTTCCCCTTACCTTTACCTCCTACCACACCCCTCAACCCTCCTTTTCAGCTGTCGCGCTCACCCTCCCTCAAGGCCGAGGTTCAGAAACTTCTGTAACTCAGAGCTGTGGAACCCGTTCCCCTTGGGGAGCGAGGGGAGGGCTTCTACTCCCGGCTGTTTACGGTGCCCAAACCTAGCCAGGCTGGCCTGCGCACCATCCTAGACCTTTCCCAGTTCAATCTTTTCCTACCCCAAGAGAAATTCAAGATGATCACGCCCGGCCAGATTCGCTCCTCTTTGCAAATGGACAATTGGCTCAGCGTGGTGGATCTTCAGGATGCGTACATGCATATCCTGATTTGGAATCCACACAGGAGATAACTCTGCTTCTCTTTGGGAGAGGAGCACTTCCAGTTTCTGGTGCTTCCTTTTGGCCTCAGTTCGGCGCTGCGTCTCTTCACGAATATGATGTCGGTGATTGCAGCCTATCTTCGTCTCCAGGGTATCCATGTGTATCCCTATTTGGACGACTGGCTCCTACGCAGCCCTTGTCCGTTGGCAGCAGCGGACAACCTCCAGTCTCTCCTTCAGCTCCTGTTCCATCTTGGGCTGTCGGTGAACTGGCGGAAATCCTCCATGACGGTCTCACAGGACCTGACTTTCCTGGGTTTTCGTTGGAACACGATTGACTGCCGAGTGTATCTGACCGGGGACAGAATGGCGGATCTGTTGGCCACGTGTCAGATGTTTGCGCAGTCGGGGAGCATGTCGGCCTGGTGGTTCCAGAGGCTTCTGGGCCTCATGGCCTTGTGTGTACTGGCTCTTCCTCTTGCTCGTCTCAAAATGAGACGGACCCAGATGGCTCTTAGGATTTCCTGGCGTCAGGCTGTGGACTCGGATTCCAAGGGGATAATGATTCCGGATTCCATGAGTGGACCTGGACTGGTGGTCATCTCTCAGCAACCTGTCAGTGGGCGCAGGGTTCCAGGACCCAGCCCCCATGGTGACGATCACAACAGACTCCTCCCTTTTGGGATGGGGTGCAACATTAGATCTTCAGGTCTTGGACCTCTGGTCACCTCAGGACAAGCTCCTGCACATAAATCATTTGGAGCTTCTGGTGATTTTTCTGGCGCTCAAGGCGTTCAGACCTCTCATTGTCAACAGGGTGGTCCGCATAAGAACGGACAATGCGGTATCAATGTAGTACATAAACAAGCAAGGGGGAACGAAGTCTCCCCCTGTCGTGGACCTGTCCATCCAGATTTGGGAGTGGGCCGTGCTTCATGGGGTCTGGCTGCTTGGAGTGCACATCCCGGGCCAGCTGAATGTCACTGCGGATGCCCTCAGCTGGCGGACAGTGGTCAGCTACGAGTGGGAGTTGAAGGCGGAGCTCCTCTCATGGATTTTCTCGCGTTGGGGCACACCGGAGGTGGACCTCTTCGCCACAGCGATAAACGAGAACCTTCCTCAGTACGCCTCCAGAGGGGGCCTGGGAGACTCCTCTCTGGGGGACGCACTCGAGATTCCATGGCACAACATGAGAGCTTACGCCTTCCCACCTCTTCCCCTAGTTCATCGAGCAATTTGGAAGTTGAAGAGCTGTCAACTGTTCACTTCTACTGATGGCTCTGTGGTGGCCGGCCAGGTTTTGGTTCTCAGAACTTCAACACTTGTCGGCGTGTCCGCCGATCAGGTTACCAGTAACTCCCGATCTTCTTCACCAAGGGGAACAGCAGATGTGGCACCCCTCCCCACAATCGCTCAACTTGGCAGGATGGTGCCTGAGTTCACGTCTCTAGAGCATTTGGGTTTGTCTGCGGATAACATGCGCATTATCCAGGCAGCCAGGAAACCCTCGACCAGATCCCAATACAAGACTAAATGGCTCAGGTTCTGTCATTGGTGTTTGGAGAAGAAATTGGACCCGAGGGTGGCAACGATTGACACGGTGCTGGCCTTCGTATCCTCCCTAGCAGAGTCAGGGGTTCATGTTCTGTCTTCCAGGACTTATCTCTCTGTGATTTCTGCTTACCTCTCTACAGACCGGTGTTCTTATTCTTTAACTAACCCGGTGGTGAAGAGACATTTTGCTGGCTTGACACGCATCTAGCCTCCGGTTCGTAGTCTCTACCTGCCTTGGGACCTAAATGTAGTCCTGACAGCGCTGTGCCATAAACCCTTTGAGCCAATGGCTATGGTTGACCTCAAGTACGTGTCCTGAAAAGTGTCCTTTCTGGTAGCCGTTACGTCTGCGAGGAGAGTGAGCGAGCTCCAGGCATTGTCGGTGGAGCATCCCTTTCTTGGTCTTTCACAAGGACAAGGTAGTCCTTCGGACGAACCCAGCTTTCCTACCAAAGGTAGTGACCGAATTCCATCTGAATCAGTCGATTTCCCTTCCGGTCTTTTTTCCGAACCCTGCCTCGGAGGCGGAAAGGGTTCTACACTGCCTGGATGTCTGAAGAGCTCTTAAATTCTACCTGGACAGGACTTCCGAACTTCGGAGCTCTCTCCAACTGTTTGTGACCTTCGGTAAACCTCAGGGCAGGCCGGCGTCTAAGGCATCCATCTCCAGATGGATTACCGCCTGTATCACAGAATCTTTCACTGTCCAAAAGCTGAAACCTCCTAAAGGTATCCATGCACACCAGGTGCGAGGCAAGGCAGCCGCGGTTGCTTTTCAGAAGTATGTTCCCTGGGAGTCCATTGCTAAAGCGGCTACTTGGGCCTCCCCATCTGCTTTCTGTAAGCATTACTGCCTCGATATGAGCTCTAGAGCTGACGCTCAGTTCGGCCAGGCTGTGTTGAAGAACCTGTTTCAGTAAGGGGTATTTCCATCCACCCATAGTTCCTGTAAGGAGTGCTTGGGAATCTCCCATAAGTATGGAGGAAAGGGGACGGGACGTAGGAGTATTACCAGGTTACACACCGTAGTGACCACCTTACTCCTAGTCCATAGTACCCTTTCCTTCATACGCCCGCCCGCGGTCCCCTCTAATAAGGTTCCTCTGTTATTGCTAATGGGTCTTGACCCTGCGATAGAAAAGGACTGATGGGTGTTGCGTGGGGCGGAGCCAAGGTGGCGGGGTTACGGCCGCATGCCGGGCCCCACGCAGGAAAGAGGGGAGGGACACATTTTTGAAAAAAATGGGATGCTTTTTACAAAGTGCTCCGGTCCCGTCCCACAGGACGGAGAGATGTCCCATAAGTATGGAGGAAAGGGGACTATGGACTAGGAGTAAGGTGGTCACTACGGTGAGTAACCTGGTAAATCTGGGTTGGGTCTTTGATCTCAGTGTTCTTTCAGTACATTTAAACTAGCTATTTGTGGTATGCTAGTATATAATGCTTTGACATCGAAACTAACTTGTATGTTGTCTTCTTGTACCATGATATCGTTGAGTATATTCATCTCAGTGGTGTCTCGTATTATTGACGAAGGAAAAAAAAGTCTGCATATTGGGATAAGGGTTCTAAAATGGACCCAATTGCTGAAACGATGGGCCTCCATGGTGGATGTTTGCTGTCTTTATGCATTTTTGGCAAGGTGTAGAACACGTGCAACATTGAATGTGGTTTATTAAGGAATCTTCTTTCGTTCTCGTCAATCCATCCTTCTCTTGCTGCATGAGATGTTAGGCTGCTTATTTCTTCTTGTAATCTCTGAGTAGGATTGAAGTAGTTTAATGATGTGTGATATTTTATTTGTCGTGCGCGTACACAAGTGTTTCAGAGCGCAACCAGGCAAAGGGAGGGAATGGGAGAAACAAAAACAATCTTAGTAGGCCCAGTGACATTGAGAATACGCAAGTGCATGGGGAAGGGGAAAGTGCATGGAACGGGGGAGAAATTGGAAAGTGCGCAGCCTAGGAGAGAACTAAAAAAAATGTATAAGTCAAATGTGAAACAGTGGTAGTGCAGCCAGTAAGTGGCAAAGTGCTAGGTTAGTCAGATAGGGTGTATCTGATTAGTGCAGAATAAGAGTGGGTGGGGGACTGTATGGGTACAGATACAGGCCCCAGTGCAGGGGGTGGCCCGGAGGCAGTGCAGAAGGGTGGCCCGGAGGCAGTGCAGAAGGGTGGCAGGGTGAGCAGGTACCTGGGCCCGGAGGACAAAGGGTGACCAGGTGCGCAGTGCCGAGAGAAAGCAGATCAGTGGGGGAGAAGAGGGGCAAAGAGGCAGAAGGGAAGAGGAAGGTTTTGAGGAGCTTCCGGAACCGTAGATGATTCTCCTCCAGTTTCAAGGTGGCAGAGAGGCAGTTCCAAAGGGAGGCCCCAGCCGAAGACTGAGATCTACCCCCAGCTCATTTCTTTGAAAAACGACTGACCCTAAGGGAGTTGGAGGTAGAGGAGCGAAGGGCTTGAGAGCGGGGGTATTTACAAAGAGATAGTTGAAGGTATTTTGGGCCCAGGCACCAGAAAGCCTTGTGGACAATGCAGAGGGTTTTAAATGAATCCTTGCTTCCACTCGGAGCCAATGAAGGTATTTCAGTGCTGGAGAGATACGATCCCAGGGCTTGAGGCCAAGGATAAGTCTTGCAGTCCTTTTCTCGATTAGTTGTAGAGGGCGGAAAGTGGAAGCGGGTAGATTTAGAACGAGGCTATTACAGTAGTCCAACTTAGAGCGACTCAGAGCTTGGGAGACAGTGAGCTTCTGAGGGAAGGAGAGGAAATGAAGAGTACCTCTAAGGAGGTGCAGTAAGACGTTAGACTTTTTAGAGATGTGTGCAGAGAAGGAAAGTGTGAAGTCAAAGATGACCCCGAGGTTCTTAACCTCGCAGGTAGGGGCAGGAGGAGGGCAAAGGGAGGCCGGCCAGAGAGTGAGGGAAAAGGATGGCAAAGGTGTACCAATGAGGAGGATCTCAGTCTTGTTGGCATTTAAACAAAGCTCATTGGCGACACACCAATTTTTGAATGGCGATTAGGAGGTCGGAGATGAGGGAAGGAGAGTGGGTGGCTTCATTTCGATAAGTCTTTGCCCCAAAGCACTATTCCTCTGCCTTTGTCGGCTGGCTTGATCAGGAAATCTGGTGCTGAATCCCGATGTCTAATTCCACCCCGTTCTTCCTTGGTCATGTTATCTGTGGTGTAGCTTTGAGTCTTAATGATGTTGTTGACTTCATTAAGCACCTTGTTTTCAAATGCATTAATTTCTGGGCTGATTGTGGTTGGGGGAGGTGTAAATGTGCAGGGGAGCTTAAGTCCTGTGGTACTTTCTACTTTATCTGAATCTTTAGTCGTCTCCCTCGGTTCTCTGAATTATTTCAATCTCACAGTTCTAAAAAAACAGTCTTAATTCCACCTCTGTCTAGAAATAGTTGGAGTTCTTCATGGGTACATAACTTAGTCCCTTTGAGAGTACCTTGATTAGTAAGATTAAAGACAGAAGCTACCATATTTCCTCTTGACGGTCACTTCACTGTCATGTGCGTACTCCATATTATGGTTGTGGTCTGGTCCTTCTTGGTCTGCCCCATGGCCTGTTCTCGATGTCCTTTAGTTTCCTGATCTTCTTGTCCAGATTGAATTGACAGAACCTCTGTGTTTCTTCATTTATTTTTTCCAATAGCACTTTCACGTCTTTTGTGGTGATCTTCTGCTAATTTCTTTTCAAGTTCTTGTAGTTCTTCATCTCGTTTCTTACCTTCTTCCTCAGCCGTTTCTATGACTAAAATTATCCAGTTACGGCTACAGCGATTACCTATCCCACTAAAGTTTAGCTTGAATTTCGGGTTGTCTATAAATACCCTCAGGATGTTTTGGACTTGAAGTCCTTCTGGGATGACTCCCGCCTTTTAGATACTCGAGCATTAACATTCCGTGGAGTTTGGTGCAAACAAATGTTTTCTTTTTTTGTATGATCGCATCGGCCTCATTTTCCCCTGATTTTGTCAAGGCTATTGCAGGATCATTTTGTAGCAGTGATGGCTGCCCAGTTAAACGTTGAAAATGTTGGTCTTTGTACGAAATGATATTTGTTATCCATTTTTGTGTTTCATGAATATCGGAGAAACCTATAATGCTTTACCTCCATCGGGTTTCTTCGCAAACTATATTTTCTTAGTTTGTCTTGTCTTACTCACATGTTTGTCTTTACTCAAGACAGAGACCAAACAACCAAGGGTTGTCTTTAAATTTTTATACGGTAGGTCACACCCAGAATTTTGTTATTGAGGGGTCTGTTATAATAGGGTGAAAGCAACATATAAAACATAGGAAACACAAGACTACCTGTTTGTGGTCTAAATACTGGTAAAATGCAGGAGAAGGAGGTAGTCTGTGTTTCCTGTGTGTTATATGTTGCTTCCACCCTTTTATAACACAGACCCCTCGATAACAAAATATTTTGGGTGTGACCTACCGTGTAATCCTTTGGAAGACTACAGCAACCTTGACCTAGAAGTCTACTACACAGGTTGGAGGTATGGCTGAGCAGTCGGGCATATCTCAAGAGGGGTCAATGTGAGCAGTAGGGCTTTTACACAGATTCAAAATGACAAGTATTCAAATAAACGCTTACACTCAACTTGATTAATTTATTTAAAAGTTATATAAGCCTTCCTCAGAAGGGAGAAAAACATGTAATACTTCAAAATATACTTCAAAACACAGTTTCTCTAATTAGATGATACCCATTGATTATGGCAAACACTCCTACACCCTGAGGTGGCTTAAATAGCTAGGACACTGTTAGATTGTGGAATAAAACAAAGGTTAACACATAATTAATTAATAAACTGGTAAGTACTTTTTGAACCCCCCGCCCAATGCAAAGTAAATTAATCCTTTCCTGGGGGAAAGGTAAAAGCACAAAATCAGAGGTAAGAGTCTCTAATGGAGCCAGGACAGCCAATGTTGGTTGAGCCAAGTCTAGGGGACCTGAAGATCATCTTTGCAGGTAAGAAAGTCTTGCACAATGTTTTTAGTAAAGTTTGTAGAAAAAAGATCATGTGAAGGGCCACAAGCTGTGAGGCTTGAGGGGCAAAGCTGCAAGCAACTCTGCAAGGGCAACCAAGACAAGTCTCAACTGAGAACAAGTAAGGCTACACCACAAGAGGCAAGTCCTCTTAACTTTACAGTACCTTTGTTCCAGCTGGCTTCTGTTCCTGTACAGCTCTACAGATCCTGATGTTCATCAGTCGTGGGGACAAGAGGGAGGACGACACAGAGAGGGGGGGCAGTGTCCCAAAAAGCAGTAATGGAAAGGGGCTGTAATCTAAGCAAAACCAATGGGGTCCATACTGCTATGAATTCAATTAAAAAATGCTTGTGTAAGCTATTTAATAGGTGTACCAAAAAGGTATCTCTGAACCATTCAAATTAGGCTACTGTAGACTCAAAAAGCAATCAAGGTAGTCTCTTGCTAAAACCAGTAAACATGTTTCTGATGTTTGTTAATCTGCTTAGAATCACATGCTGTGCATAGGTCCGACATCCAGTGGTCACTGCGGAGTATTGCATTTTGTTTTTCGTAGTCGAAAAGGGGACGTCGACAAGGCGTGTCTGTAACACTATCCCTATAGTGACGTGCATTGTACCCACAATCCCTCACGCGTCGAGGTCCCTCAGATTGTTTTTTTCCGCCCAGTTTCTGGTCGCCTTTCGCGGAGCTCCTAGAGAGACATTGCTAATACTTGCCACGGACCTCGGTCCTTTGCTATACTTAATATATTAACGATCCCTCCCCTCGACGTTAGCTGTGAAGCTGTTTCTCCGCCGAACAGATTTTCGACGGAGAGGAAGAGCGGAGGAGATCCTTCGGTGCTGCCGAACACGTGGCCTGGCCTCGACGGCCAACATACAGTAGGGAGAGTGGGGGTTCGAACTTTTATCTTCTCTTTGAGAATGTCTTTTTCTCCCCTTTCTTTCCCTTGGGGTTGTTATCGCCAGCTATTATTGCCTCAGCTATGGAGAGGACACCTTTTAAGTTCTGCCCACGCTGCAGGGGCAAATATACTTGGAAGGATAAGCACAAGCTCTGTAATCGTTGCTTGCCCCTCGATCACAAAGAGGACAGCTGCGCAGCCTGCAAGCTCTTGAAACCTAGAACCCTTAAGGAACGAAGGGTTAAAAGGTGGGCGGACTACGCGATGTCGAAGTCAGTTTCCTCACCTGCTGCCGCTGTTACTGAAAGTGACGAGGAGGGCGATAACTCGACGTCCGTTACGGAAGTCATGAACCCCCAGAAGGAGCGTTCCCGCTCCTCGACGTCCGTCCCCGGCCCCGACGGGCTCGGCTCACGCCCTGCTTATGGGGATGAACACCCCGGCGACAAGGACGCACATAAACCCCATAAGGCTAAACATACAACCCACGGCTCTTCTTCGTCGAGAACGAAGGATCCATCAGCGCCGAAGGGGACGCAGGGCACTCCGGCGTCTACCGCAGACCGTAAAGGTCTCAAGCCCCACCCGCAAACGCAGCCGCGACCAGCGATTGGGCTTTCATCTAACACGGGCGCTACCCCAAAAACATCCGACGTAACGCTCCATAGAGCGGCCGTCGAGGTACAACGCGCAACGCACACAACGTCGACACCAGAGCCCTCGACTGACAAACTCGTTGTCGAGAGCCTAGCGAGAATTGTCTCCGAAGACAAACGTGCGTGGACGACGAAACAAACGTCGAATACCGCGACGAAAAAGCACAAAGGTAGCCAAGAACTGCCCCTTTCATCTAAGGACGCTTCTGAACTACCGGAGGGCTTTTCAGAAGGAGACGGTAATCTCTCGTCGACGACGTGGGAGCGTTCGAAGCGGTTCGAAGGTGAAAACACAGATTTCCCCCCTCTAGACTATTCAGGGGTACCCCATGAGACCCTTGAAAGACTCCATTCTTGCATGGAGAAAATGGAAAGGTTTCTAGGAAACCAAGACCCACCCACTCACAAAAGACAAAGAGAATGGCCCCAGGATGACCCTAGAGTCAAGATTCCTAGGCTGGTTCCCCCTTCCACAGATGTATATGACCTCACTGAGGAGGAGCAATACCTTCAGGAAGATGAGGAGTGTTTGGGTGGGCAAGAAGAAGAACTTGAGGAAGAGGGGTTCGAAGAAGATCCTTACACTAATTTCGAAGAGGATACAGCTACATCGCAGCCCTGGCAATCCCCGTCAGTGCAGCCGTGGCAATCCCCATCAGTGCACTCGGACCCTGATGCCTTTCACCCTTCTCCTCTCAAGGATTCACATATTGGGAACTCCTCTCCCATAGATGACCAACCTTCCCTCAATGCACTATTGCGCAAGGCAGCAGCGCATTTTGAGCTTGACACAGGGGAAGCTCTTCCAGACATAGACTTTGTAGAAAGAGTTATTAAAGAAAAAGCCCCTGTTAGCCAGTCTATTCCACTCCTGGCTTCTATTAAGAGAAGAATTTCTCCTTCCCTTTCTAATCCAGCTTTAGTAAGAGGGGTCAACCCTAGAATAGAAAAGCTCTTCAGCCCTTCATCCTCTGACCCTTTATACATCAGAGGACACTCTATTCCGGACTCCCTTGTAGTTACCAACACAAGGAAAAGAGCAGGGGTACCACTATCCACTAGTGAAGCACCACCTGACAAAGAAGGCAAGAAGCTGTACGCACTTGGGAAGAGAATCACGACCTCCGCCTTCTCTACTAGAATTGCTAATAACAACTCCCTATTAGCTAGCTACGCAGATGCACAGTGGAGCAAGCTGCGCAGCGAGGCAGAGGACGCACCTGAACCCCTGCGGTCACGTCTGCTAACTGTAATATCAGAGGGAACACTTGTAAACCAGGGCATCATTAAGAACTCCCTAGATGCCGCTGAAACTGCTGGCTGATCCCTGGTTCAGGGAATACTTCTCAAACGACACGTTTGGCTACGCAATTCAGGTTTTAAACCCGAAACCCAAGCCTCCCTCATAAATAAACCCATAGAACAGACGCATCTGTTTGGGAAGGCAGTTGATGAGGCACTAGAACATGCTAAGAAAGAGTTTGATACCATCAAGACTCTTGATCAAATATCTAGACCCCCTAACAGGCGAGGCTATGGTAATAGACGCTCCTTTCGTGGCCAAAGACAGCAGCAAAACCAACAAGAATGTTACTCTGCTACCAACTGGCCCTCTAACCAGGGTAACACCCAGTTCAGTCAAAGAGGCCAACGGCGTGGCAGAGGAAGAGGTCGTGGCTCCAGCCCCAGAGGTTCCACGCCCAATACCAGCAAATGACCCAAAGATTCGGGTCCCCTCCCATGCAACACCGGTCGGGGGCCGCCTAACATCGTTCCTATCAGCATGGGAGGGAATATCGTCAGACCGATGGGTATTATCAACCATAACCCACGGATACTGCATAGAATTCAACGGTTACCCGAAGTACAAACCCCCACGAAACCAACGCAGATCACCGGAGCACCTCACCATTCTTTTACAAGAAGTAAAAGAACTGCTGAAAAAAGAAGCAATAGAACCTGTCCCCCTATCTCAGGTAACAGAAGGTATTTATTCAGTGTACTTCCTTGTACCCAAAAAGGACTTAACCATGCGCCCTGTATTAGATCTGCGCCCAGCGAACAACTTTGTCAAACCACAGAAGTTCTGTATGGTGACCTTGCAGGAAGTAATCCCACTGTTATCACAGGGGGATTACATGACAACGCTAGACATGAAAGATGCATACTTTCATATTTTAATGTTGCCAGCACACAGAAAATACCTCAGGTTCAAGATAGAGAACAAACACTACCAATTCAGAGTACTACCCTTCGGGATAGCTTCTGCTCCAAGAGTATTCACAAAAGTACTGGCAGTAGCAGCGGCCCACCTGCGAAGGCTATCCATCCCAATATACCCTTACCTCGACGACTGGCTCATAACCGGGGATTCTTACGAAACATGCTTCTCCAATACCCAAAAGACCGTAAACCTTTTGTACCAACTGGGCTTCTCCATCAACGAAAAGAAGTCCAGCTTAGAACCCAGCCAAACCAAACAATTTTTAGGGGCTCTAATTCAAACAAAGGACGGCCTAGTCTTCCCCTCCAACGAGAGGGTCCAAAACATGCTGTTTCAGATCCCCCATTATGTAACAGGTCGGGAGGTGACGGTACGCAAAGCTATGTGCTTGCTAGGGATGATGGCGTCATGTATTTATTTGGTACCTCACGCGCGTCTGCGCATGCGCCCAATGCAGGAGTGGCTCAACAGCCAGTGGTGTCAGGCCAGCGGACAATGGGACGATCTAGTGGTGGTCTCGCAGGCCTTAGTACTTTCGCTGAGGTGGTGGACAAAAGAAAACCTGCTAATAGGGAAGACTTTTGCCACACCCGCGGTAGAAGCCACTCTAACCACAGACGCATCCCTCACAGGATGGGGGGCTCACCTATCCCATCAGACTGCTCACGGAGCGTGGACTCCGAGCTTAGCATCCAAACATATAAACCTGCTGGAACTTCTAGCAGTGTTCAAGGCACTGAAAGCCTTTCAGAAACACCTGCAAGGAAAGACAGTGATGGTCCTCACAGACAGCACCACAGCCATGTAATACCTCAACAAACAAGGGGGCACTCACTCTCCAGGACTGTCCAAACTGTCCCAGAATATATGGAAGTGGGCTCTCAGACACAACATGTTTCTACTATCGCAACATGTACCAGGGGAACTCAATCTGCTAGCAGACGAGCTCAGCAGAGACTTCCCACTGCCCGAAGAGTACGAATGGCAATTGCACGAAAACATCGTCTTAGACGTCTTCACGCAATGGGGTTTTCCGGAAATAGACCTGTCCGCAACTATGGAAAACTCACAATGCCAAAGTTACGCCTCCAGGTACCCCCAGAACCAATCCAAGGGGAACGGTCTGTCGATTCAGTGGTCAGGGAAATTTGTTTACGCCTTTCCCCCGACTCCCCTTCTCAACAAAGTGGTGCACAAGATGCACCAGGAGCAGGTTACCATGATACTAGTGGCCCCAATGTGGGCCCGGCAACCTTGGTTCGCTCACTTGATGGAGATGTCCCTATCTCCCCCAGTGAAACTTCCCTGCCCATACAACATGCTGTCACAAGACAAGGGCAAGACACTGCACCCATGCCCTCAGACCATGAACTTAGCAGCCTGGCTCCTGAGATCGTAGAATTTGGCCATTTACAACTCCCTCAGAGATGTATGGACATCCTCAGGGAAGCCAGAAAACCAAATACTCGCCACTGCTATGCTAGCAAATGGAAAAGATTTGTCATCTGGTGTACAAATAGGAGCATCAACCCAATTGACTGCTCTCCTACTGACATTGTCCTATACTTGACCCATTTACTGGATTCAGGTCTAGTGTTCAATTCTATTAAAGTCCACCTAGCGGCACTTTCTGCATACACCACTTCCCAACTTAAAGTGTCGTGGTGGAAGATACCAGTTATCAAAGCCTTCATGGAAGGGGTAAAAAGAATACACCCTCCAATAGCTAACCCAGCTCCCGGATGGGACTTAAATGTGGTACTTTCTAGACTCATGGGCCCCCCTTTCGAACCCATGCACAAAGCAACTCTTAAAGACCTCACTCTTAAGACTGCTTTCCTAATAGCTATCACCTCCATTAGGAGAGTAAGTGAACTACAGGCACTTTCTGTACTAGACCCCTTCGTAACAGTTCACAAAGATAAAGTGGTTCTACGCACACACCCAAGGTTTGCACCAAAATTCATCTCAAAATTTCATGTAAACCAGTCTATAGAACTACCAACGTTCTTTCAAAACCCTTCCAGCTTGGGAGAAAAAAGTCTGCATACACTAGATGTACGCAGAGCAGTCATGTTCTACATGGAAAGAACCAGACCACTGAGAAAGACTAATCAGTTCTTTGTCTCTGTGGCAGCAGGAAGAGAAGGAGATGCAGTTTCAAAGTCCACTATATCTAGATGGATTGTTCTATGCATCACTCTCTGTTATACTCTTGCTAAGAGAGAACTACCCTTCAAGCCAAGAGCACATTCCACTCGAGGCACTGGGGCTTCCATAGCATTCATTGCAAATGTTCCCCTTGAGTCCATCTGCAAAGCGGCTACCTGGAATTCTGTGCACACCTTTACAAAACACTACTGTCTAGATACACACTCTAGATCTGACTCCCAGGTGGGACAGGCAGTATTAAGACATCTTTTCTCTACTGTTCCTTCTCATAACCCACCGCCAACTCCGGGTACTGCTCGCTAGTCTATGCACAGCATGTGATTCTAAGCAGATTAACAAACATCAGAAGACAATGCATTACTTACCGTAAAAGCATTTCTGATGGTTGTATCTGCTTAGATTCACATGCGCCCACCCTTCCTCCCCGCTCGGATGGAAGGAACATAGACACCTTTTTTATATATTCTCTCTTTTCTGTACTCACTCACGTCTAGAAGGCTCCCTCAGGGCAGAAAAATACAAACAGAGGGACCTCGACGCGTGAGGGATTGTGGGTACAATGCACGTCACTATAGGGATAGTGTTACAGACACGCCTTGTCGACGTCCCCTTTTCGACTACGAAAAACAAAATGCAATACTCCGCAGTGACCACTGGATGTCGGACCTATGCACAGCATGTGAATCTAAGCAGATACAACCATCAGAAATGCTTTTACGGTAAGTAATGCATTGTCTTATTTTGCAATAAAGCAACATAGACAAAGACATTTTTGCATGAATAACTGAAAAAATAAATAACTGATCTAAACAAAGACAGAAATAGTAATCTTATTTCAAGAATTGCAAGAAATCAAACAGAAATTATACAAACTAAGTGGTGGCCTAAAACTGAGCCAGCACACTCGCATATGGCTTGTATTCAGCCAGTACACAGATTTCTAAATTGACAAAATTGAATTATTCAATATTTTTCATTTAACTGACAGGTCTGCCTACGTGTATGTGTCCAAAATAGATTAATGATAAGAAAACAACAAATTAAATAGATATCTTGAACACGTTTCGGCAAGAAGCCACCTGTCTAGCAAGTAATTCCAATACATGATTAAAGTTGCCTTCCTCAGGGCGAAATAACACACAACAGCTGGACCCTGTGGGTAAG
This sequence comes from Ambystoma mexicanum, assembly GCF_040938575.1. Lineage (NCBI taxonomy): Eukaryota > Metazoa > Chordata > Amphibia > Caudata > Ambystomatidae > Ambystoma > Ambystoma mexicanum. The sequence continues at coordinate 1,108,808,172 of NC_090929.1, read as the reverse complement.
CAGACATGAACAAAAAGAAAAAATAAATTATGTGCAAGAGATAATCTCTTAGCGAGAAACTACACAGAATTGCTTAGAGTTACAGTTAGAAGCCAAAGGGCACAAAAGTTACCTATGCGAGAGATAACCAGGCGCAGTGCTGGCCGAGGACCGGTGCAAGGCGTCTGGATAATTGGGCCCGGGGTTGACCCATAACAGTGCTACATCAAGAGAGGGGAATGCTTTGGAGAAAACTCTCTCTAAAGGAAAAATATAAAATTGAGTAAAATAGTCTGAAGTTTATTTTTGAACAAATATTTCAGAAATCGTTTGCTGTGGAGTTACAGAACTACCTGTCATTCAAGGTTGCCAGAAAAATTTAAGTTTCCAGGAAAATCTATAGTATGCTGATATGGCGTTATTCAGCACGTTGCGGAACGAATCCTGAGTTCAAGGGTTAGCATCAGGAGTTAAACCTGCAGGTTTAACTATTAAATAGCTTACACAAGCATTTTTTAATTGAATTCTTATCAGTATGGACCCCATTGGTTTTGCTTAGACAAGAGGGAGGACGTCTGGGGACTCCTGCACTGCAATGGGAAGGTCCGCGGCAGCAATGGGTGTTAGGCACGATTGTATGCAGGACCCTTTGGGTGCACTACAACAACCCTGACCTCCTGACAATAGGAACCCAACCTTTGGTATAGGTCTGTACTACACAGGTTGGTAGCGTATTGAGCAGCAGACTTATCTCAAGAGGGGTCAATGTGAGCTGTAGGGGAGTTACACAGAGATTCACAGTGACAAGTATTCATGTAAACACTTGCACATAAGGTTACTTGAATAAACATTTATTAATTTATCAGTCAGTTAGAATAAGCCTTCTTCAGAAGGAAGCAATGTTGGGCAACGTTTGTATGCAAGTACCCTTTGGGACCACTACACACTACTAGGACTATAGGTGTAAGCAAAACTAACCTCTGGTATAAGTCTGTACTACAGTTTTTTGGTAGCGTTGCTGAGCAGCTAGGCTTATCTCAAGAGGGAATGTGAGCTGTAAGGATGGTACAATAAAATACAAACACACGGAGGTCTATAATTACAAGTATTCATATAGACTCTTATACTCAAATTTCTTGGTAAAACACTTATTCATTTATTTCAGTCAGTTATACATCCTTCACTAGAAGTAAGCAATCGCACACAAATATACTTCAGTACTTCACAATATCGGGTTCTGAGGCATTTAAACTACTTTGAAGGAGGAGCAAAATGACATTCAGAGCATTTGAAGTAGGAGAAAAAAGGCATAAATTAATAAAAATGAATATTAGTTACTCTAAAACACTGCAGATGGTTTGAGTAACAATAGGTTAGGCTAAAGTCAATGGGCTAAAGTCTTGTATAGGATAAAGTAGTTCTGGACCTTAAACTGAAAAGTCTTTGCCAAAGTTCTCATAAGTAGTTTGTGAAAGAAAGATTCAGATGTCGGGCCACAAGCGGACTAGGCCTGCAAGTTGCCAAAGTTTCAAGCACTTTGACAGTGAGAGGTAAATTCTCTCGGTCGGGTTTTCACAGTACCTTACAATGAAGAAAAAGATGCAGCTGAAGACATCTGTTCTTGGCAGTTCATGAAGATCTCGCTGTTCCTGAGCCTCAGTCGTGGAGACAAGAGGGAGGACGTGGGGGGACTCCTTCACTGGGATTGGTCAAAAAGCTGGCAAAGGCAAATCTTCAATTCCGGTAGCTGTAGTCAAGCACACAAATTGGTGTCCTTCTCCCTGGCTATACGGTTTCCTGCAGCACTCTGAGGAAAATACAACCAGCTCCGAGAATGGTATTCAGGTGGCTTACAAGTTGATTGGTCCCACCAACTCAAAGGGAGAAGTCGTCCTTGAAGGGGCTTCTCTGTCGAGATGAACTTGGCGATTCGGACCTGCAGCCCGGCTTCACCGGGCAAACCAACGGTCCAGGAGTTGCAGCAGCTGTCCTCTTGAAGCTCGTCTTCGGTACTTTCGTTCCAGTGGTCGACTCTGCCTTCCAAGCCAAGAGACTTGCCTTTTATTCAGTTTTCTCCCTTTCATTCCAGCCTAGCTGCCACTCACCCAGCAGGGTGGCTGTCCTTGCCGGACGGTCAGCCAGCCAATCACACCAGAGTGCATTTGGGTCTCCCTGGAGACTAAGCACAGGGAGTTTCAGGCACCTCCCTCACTTCCTGCCCACCCCAGACACTCGGGCGCCAGAGGCGGTCTTCAGTCCTGAAGCCTGCCAAAGGCGTAAGAACAAATGGACCACACCTGGTTTGGCACGCAGAGACAAACTCTAGAAGGACTTTTCCAAAAAGAAATGGCAAAAAAAGACTGGAACCTGTTTAAACAAAGGGCTTAAGGCGCCATCTTGAAAAACGTGGCTCCTGCGATTTTTAGGTACCAGTGGTCGCGGTCAGGAAAAATCATGGTAGTTTGTTGTAAAACCAATGCCACTAGCCATTTCGATAGAAAAGGGTAGCATTTGACTGCTACATGAGTTTCTAGACACAGGGGATACTAGGTAACACCTCCAGCACTCTATAGGAAGATAGTGTGTGCTAGGTCTAGGAATTTAAAAAGACTAGTAAAGTCCATTTAACCTTACATTATCTGGGAAACAGTAGTTGATCCCAGAGAAGGTATTTAAACCTTTTGGAAGTCTAAAAAGACATCCCTGTGTCACTGCACTGAGGGTGCTGTAACACACATGCAAAAAATGAATCCTATGGAGTTTTAGATAACTCCATAATCAAAGAACACAAGAGTAAAACTCACATCAAAATACATGAGTGGGGGGAAAAAAAGGCTCATACTCTTTCCAGGTAAAAAAATCTAGTCTTGAAAATTCAGCAAAGTTTCTGGGGGTCTCTAAGGTGAAAGGAATCAGCACATTCATGAGAATTCTCCCTAACAAGGATAAAAGACACTATAAAGAGTCTAAAAAATGATGCCCATGAAAAGAGAGACTCTGTGAGTGTGGAAAAAGGTTTCCACTCAGAGGTATAAGGACAAATGATCCACCAGTAAAGCAAAAGGTTCTGGGTTGACACAGGTCAGGAAGATTTACCATGACTATGTAAATCTTGGCTAACGCTACCTTAACAGTAAAGAATTACTTGATTTCTTATGTGACCAAAACATTTTACAATCAGTCCAGGGATATTTATTTTGCTGATTCAAATGTTGAGTACTGGCCGTACTCAGTCTTTATTTATATGAACATGGTTGGTTTAATCTTGCATTTAATTTAGACGGGATTTGCATGGTTTAATGAAGGACGTCCATAAAGCCCCTGCTCTTAATGAGATTTTGCATGAATGCTATGACTGGGTTAAAGGATTACAGAGGTGATTTGTATGGGTTGGGGCAAAGGTAACACAAATAGTGTCTGGGTTAACAACTTCCATTAATGTGTTGTGGTTGGGGTAGAGGTTTTCGATGGTAATGTGTTTGGGTTGACGACGCTTATCCAGGTAAGGGGTGGTGTAGATTTGGAGTGTCTGGTGTATCAGAATTTGGGAACAGGACTTTCTTTGAATTAGTTGGAGTGTGTGCTAGTTTTGCTATGGTAGTTTTATTTGAATGATAGTGAGTTTTTAATGGTGCACTGGAGAGTTTACATACGGAATACAGTTAACTTGACCACCACCTCCTGTCATAGCAATACCTTTGTGTGGCAGAAGGTAGCTCTAATGTGTTAAGCAGACTGTAAAATATGCTGTTTAATTTTGGTTTGTTTTGCCTGAATGTTAATTCCAAGCGGGTTCATTTTTTTTAGGAAGAGCAGTATTATTGTGGCAGCTGATGAAAGCACCATTAGCTGGGGTCCATCGCCATGCTGCGGGGAACTGGTAAGCACCATCTCTACAACGTAAAATGCCTGCTTCAGGTCTCCAAGATGCCCAAGAGATGTTTTTCCTTATGAAAGGTCTGTACATTTATTTTTTTTTCTTCTAGGGCTATGGGGAAAATAAAGCCAAATCATCCACCACGGCACAGGAAGTTAAGACTCTGGACGGCATTTATATAGAACAGGTGAGAACTGCATGTCTTATTGATGACAACATAGTTTCAGAATCAACCCTTGGAGTGGATGCTGAGAGGCCAATCTATTATGGTGAAAAGGAAAGACTGTCTAGCCAAATCCAGTCAAGGTGTAGAGTAGCAGAACAGAAATGCTTGGATTACAGAGCGGTGTAAATGTAGGCCAGGCCACACACTGAGCGCTCCAATAATTCCAAAAGAGTAAAAGGATATAAAATTATTTCTGATGCTTGTGAATCTGCTTAGAATCACATGCTGTGCATATAGTCCGACATCTAGTAGTAACCGCAAAGTATTGCATCTTGTCTTTCGAGGATCGAAAGGGGATGTCGACATGGGTGTGCCTGTAATCCTTTCCCTAACGTGGCATGTAGTGTACCCAAAATCCCTCTCGCGTCAAGGTCACTTGTTTTTCTCCGCCCAGCTAGCTGGTTGCCTTATGCGCAGCCCTTACATATTGCAAAAAATATATTCTTCCCCACGACCTCCGGTTGTTTATATTAGTTTCCTCATCGACGACTACCTCTTTACCACCGCCAAAGACATCGGAAGACATCCCTGGACTTCGACGGCTGGTGCTCTGGTCAACGCTGTCGACCACGTGGCCAGGCCTTCGACTGGCCTATACAGTAGGGAGAGTGGGGTCCAGGGGTTGCCATTTCTTTCAAAAATGTATTTCCCTTTCCCCTCTCTTTGCCCCTTTTGGTTTTGCCATCACTATAATACACCTGAGCTTTGGACAGACACCCTTTAAATGTTGCCCTTCTTGTAAAGGCAAGTACCCTTGGAAAGACACCCAGCGGAGGTGCAATAAGTGTCTCCCTCGTGATCACTGTTAGGCAGAATTGCATGCAGTACCCTCTGGGACCACCAGATACAATTAGGACTACAGATGTAAGCAAAACCAACCTTTGGTATAAGTCCGTACTACACCATTTTTGGTAGCGAGCTGAGCAGCCAGGCTTATCTCAAGAGGGAATGTGAGCAGTAAAAGGATGTTACACAGAGGTCTTACAATCAGTGTTTCAAGTAGACACTTGCACTCAAGGTTCTTGGTGAAACACTTACTAATTTATTACACAATCATTTAGAAAGCATTCACTAGAAGGAGGCAACTTAATATCATTCACAAATATACTTCAATACCAAACCAATAAGTTTCTAAGTAAATTGTGCATCCCTGAAATAGGAGCAAAATGGCATTTCAGTTACTCTAAATGGGAGTAAAAAGGCACAAGTTAATAAATTGGATCACAAATACTTTCTTAGGCAGTGGTAATAGTTTCAGTTCACTAGAGAACTCAATTCAGTTCAATAGGCCTAGGCCAAAGTCAATGGACTAGTGTCTTGGATAGAAAGGACCAGTTCTTGTAGTAAACGGTGAAATCTTTGCCAAAGTTCTCAGAAGTAGTTTGTACGAAAAAGTATCATATGTTGGGTCACAGGCTGATTAGGCCTGCAAGTTGGGAAAGTTTCACGAACTTTCACCGCGAGAGGTAAATTCTCTCAATCGGGTTAGCACAGTGCCTTAATATGAAGAAAAGATGCAGCTGAAGACGGTTCCTGGCAGATCTCGCTGTTCCTAAGCCTCAGTCGTGGGGACAAGAGGGAGGATGTCGGGGGACTCCTGCACTGCTCGGTGACTGGTCAAACAAGCTAGCAAAATGGAAGATCTTCGGTCCGAGTAGCTGACGTCAAGCACACAAGCTGGTGTCCTTCCCCCTGGTTAATCCACACCTGCTCCGAGAATGATATCGAGGTGGCTTATGAGTTGATTGGTCCCACCAACTGAAAGGAAGAAGTTGTCCATAAAGGGGCTTCTGTGTCGAGATGAACGTGGCAATTCGGACCTGCAGCAGGGCTTCAACGGGCAAACCAACGGTCCAGGAGTTGTAGCAGTCGTCCTCTTCCAGCTCGTCTTCGGTTCTTTCGTTCCAGTGGTCGACTCTGCTTTCCAGTCCAAGAGACTCGCCTTTTAAACCGTTTTCTCCCTTTCATTACAGCCTAGCTGTCCCTCACCCAGCAGGGTGGCTGTCCTTGCCGGACAGTCAGCCAGCCAATCACGCCAGAGTGCATTTGGGTCTCCTAGGAGACTAAGCACAGGGAGTTTAGGGCACCTCTCTCCCTCCCTCTCTGCCCACCCCAGACACTCAGGCGCCAGAGGCGGTCTTCAGTGCTGAAGCCCGCCAAAGGCGGACGTACAAAGGGACCAAACCTGGTTTGGCACGCAGAAACAAACTTTAGAAGTACCTTTCCAAAAAGAAATGCTAAAAAGAAGACCGGGACCCGTTTAAATTAAGGGGCTTAAGGCGCCATCTTGAAAAACATGTCTCCCGCGATTTTTAGCTACTGTTGTTCGCGGTCGGGAAAAATCATGGTAGTTTGTTGTAAAACTACTGCCACCAGCCATTTCGATAGGAAAAGGTAGCATTTGACTGGCACATGAGTTTCTAGACACAGGGGATGCCAGGTAACCCCTCCAGCACTCTATAGGAAGATGGTGTGTGCTGGGTCTAGGAATTCAAAAAGAATAGTAAAGTCAATTTAACCTTACATTCTCTGGGAAACAGTAGTTTATCCCAGAGAAGGTATTTAAACCTTTTGGAAGTCTAAAAGACATCCTTGTGTCAGTGCACTAAGGGTGCTGTGTAACACACATGAAATGATGCCGCCTATGGAGTTATCTAAAATTCCATAATCCAACGCACATCAAAATACATGAGTGGGGAAAAGGCTCACAATCTTTCCAGGTAAAGTCAAGTCCTTAAAATCCAGCAAAGTTGCTGGGGGTCTCGAAGGGGAAGGGAATTGGCACATTTATGAGAATTCTAACTAACGATCACCACGAGGCATCCTGTCGGTCTTGTCAGCTCTTGCGTCCTAAGACTGTCAAGGAACGTCGAGTGAAACGGTGGGCGTCCTACGCCATGATGCAGGCCGAGGGTAGCTCCCCCGCCGCCACAGGCACCGTGAGTGACGAGGAGTTGCGCGATCGCTGTGGCTCCGATACGGATGCCATCGACCTTTCATCGGAGCGGTCACGCACCGAATCTTCCAGCCCCCGGCAGGCGGGACAATGGTTCTGCTATGGGGAATGTACATCCCGGCTGCAGGGATGCACCTGCTACACATAAGAGTAAGCACACAACCCCCAGTACCGTCTCGACAGATTTGTCTGGGCGGTCCATGGCGCCAACGGGTACGTCGAGGTCCTCTGTGGCACCCACCGATCCACATGGTCAGCAGCCCTCCCTGCAACCACGTAAGTGACATGCTTCCGGGCATTCCGCAGATAAGGGTGTCAGCACCAAAAGTCATAGGGCTGTCGAGGCGCCGACGCCTAACGTTCCGGCTGCGTCGAAAATGACGGCCAAGCTGCTTGAACACCTGAAACACCTCCCGGAGCTGTCGAACATACGCAAGAGTCTCGCAAAGATAGTTTTGGCTGCCAGTAAGACTAAGGATAGGTCGAAAGACACGTCATCATGTTGGGATCGACAAGAAGACTATTCTGAGAGCCCCCAGTCCTTATCTAAAACGCTCAGATAAATCTCGATGTTCTAGGTAGGTAGATCCCCAGGAGGAACCCCCCCCGCCCCCTCCTCCCCCGTACCCCTCTGACTCCTCATTATGGACCAGGTATAGGTTTGAGGGGTGTATGGATAGGCTTGCAAAGTTTGTGGACTTCTCAGAAAAGTTTACCACGCCCAAGAGGTCTAGTCAGGAGGAACTTTACCCTTCAGTCTCTAAATTCCAGAGGACCACCTACCCTCTTCATGAGGCGGTCTTTGACCTGACAGCTCAAGATGAGGTTCCTTGAGACCCCTTTTTTACAAGAGGATGATCCTTTTGAGGAACACACTGACCAGGCTCCTGACTGGGGAGATGAACCACCGGTGGATAACCCACCTGGGTTGTCACCTACAATACCCCAATCCTGACACTATATGCATGGATCCCGCCTCCCCACCACAGCGCCAGGCATCTCCCATAGATGACCAGATGGCATTTAATGCAATTCTGAAGAAGGCAGCGGAACATTTCCAAATAGCCATGCAAGAAGTGGTGCAGGACTCTGACTTTGTGGAGGATATTTTAAAGGAGAAGCCACCTGCCAACCAGGCGATCCCTTTACTAAACTCCACTTTTTTGTCCGTCCCCCCTTACAGACCCCCCTCTATATTCGGGGACATGACACCCCAGATTCTCTCGTGGTCACTATAACAATAAAGAGCGGGGGTACCCTTGGCCACGGGTGAGGCACCACCAGGCAGACTGCAAAAAACAGGATGCCCCAGGGAAATGGGTCAATACTGCGGTGGAGTATTCCACCATGATTACCAACCATACCATTGCGGACAGTCCTACTCGCATTCCCCACATAACCAATATGGAACGGGTAACACTTGGTCCTCCATTTCAAGGGTCCACTGCCTCCAATCAGTATCCACCTAGAAGACAAGGCCGTGGGAAAGGAAGGGGGTCGCAATGCCAGCCCTAGAGGCTCCCCTACCTCAGTCAGAAATTGGATTACCACAGGCCAATGGGTGCTCAAGACAGTAACCCACAGTTATTGCATCGAGTTAAGCAGGCCACCTCGATTCAGATCACCAAAGTCCAGGCATCTAACACAGGAACACCTGAAGATCCTGCTGCAAGAGGTCGAGATCCTGCAGGAAAGGTGCGGAATCAATGTCGTCCCCATTCTACAGGTAAAGTGTATTCATTCTGTGTACTTCCTTGTACCCAAAAAGAATCTCACCATGCGCCCTGTGCTAGACTTGCGGCCGGTGAACAAATTTGTCAAACCCCAAATGTTTTGTATGGTAACGCTGCAAGAAGTAATCCCTCTACTAACACAGGGGGATTACATGGCAACATTGGACATGAAAGATGCATACTTTCATATTTCAAAGTTGCCAGCAAACAGGAAATACCCAAGGTACATGATAGAGGACAAACACGATCAGTTCAAGGTCCTACCCTTCGTCATTGCCCCAGCTCCAAGAGTATTGACAAAGGTGCTGGCAGTTGCAGCAGCTCACCTGGGCAGGCAATCCATCCCGGTTTATCCTTACCTCGACGACTGGCTCATAACAGGGACTCCTACAGAACATGCCTGTCAAACGCCCAAAGGGCGATAGACCTACTCTTGGGATTCTCCATAAACAAGAAGAAATCCAGCCTCGACCCCAGCCAAGTGTTAGCACATTTCTGAGAATTCTCCCTAATTCCCTCCACCTTAGAGACCCCTAGCAACTTTGCCCGATTTTGAGGACTTGATTTTTTTTAACCTGGAGAGAGTGAGACCCTTTTTCCCACTCATGTAATTTAATGTGATTTTGAACACTGCGTTTCTCTTGGTTGTGGAGTCTGACAAACTCCATAGGCATCATCTTTTACATTGTTTCACACAGCACCTTCAGTGCAGTGGCACAGGGAAGTCTTTCAGATTCCCCCAGGTTTAAATACCTTCTCTACTGTTTGCAAGAATAGTAAAGTGAAATTGACTTTACTTACATTTGTAACTTTCTAGACCCAGCACACACTATCTCAAAATAGGGTGCGGGAGGGGTTACCTAGTATTTGTCTAGCTTCTCATGTAAAAAATGTTGTTACCCTTTCCTCACTAAATTGCTGGTGGCAGTGGTTTCGTTTTTACTACCGTGGTGTGCATTTACCGTGGGCTGTGTTCGCAGCTGCAGTAAAGCACCCAAGGGTGCCATTTTAGTCAAAATGGCCCCGGTCGTCTTTATTCGCCATTTCATTTGGGAAAGGAGCTTCTTAAGATTTACTCTGCGCACCAAACCAAGTTTGGTCCCATTGTTCGCTTTGCCTTTGGCAGGATTCACGAGTGAAGCCCGCCTCTGGCTCCAGATTGCCTGAGGTAGGCAGGAAGTGAGGGAGGTGCCCGAAACTCCCTGTGCTTGGTCTCCCAAGAGACCCAAATGCACTCTCTGGTGATTGGCCGGCTGACTGTCCGGCAAGGACAGCCATCCTGCTGGGTGACTGACAGCTGGGCTGGAATAAATGGGGGAGAACTGAATAAAAGGCGGGGCTTTTGACTTGGAAGGCAGAGTCGACCACTGGACAAAGGAACCGAAGAAGAACTTGAAGAGGACGCCTGCTGCAACTCCTGGACCGTTGGTTTGCCCGGTGAAGCCCTGCTGCTGTGCTGAAACTCCAAATTCGTATCGACCGAGAAGCCCCTGCTAGGACGACTTCTCTGCTTGAGTTGGGTGGACCAATCAACTCCAAAGTGAGCCACCAGGACATCCATCTCGGAGCTGGTTGAATTTCCAGAGTTGCTGCTGGAAACCGTATAGCCAGGAAAAGGAACACCAGATGGTGTGTGTTGCTTTTAAGCTGGCCTAGAGCTCCAGGAAGATTCTCCGGACTCCCCGGAAGCAGGACTGACCGAGCCTGAACCGCCTCAACAGAGTGCGGGACCCCAGAAGCAAGGAAAGTCCATATCGACAGCCAGGAACCACGTTGTTGCTATTTGCGGTAGACGCGAGGAGCTGAAATAATGAACTGCCATTGAATTGAAGATTGCTGGTTGCGAGCGGTGACTGTCCCATTGCAGTCCAGGAGTCTTCCCTCTTGTCCCCACGACTGAGGCCCAGGAACAGTGAGATCTGCAGAGCTGCACAGGAACAGAAGTCATCTGCTATGAATCGTGTGTCAGTTGAGGATTTCGCTGCAACCTTCTCAACCCCTCACCCCCCCCCCCCCCCCCTCCTCTGGCTGACTCGCACCCGGACACAACCCTGTCCCTTCTTTACTCTATTTTTGATACTCAAGTGTAGGGCGGCTGAGAGGAAACGGAGGGCTTCTTGTTCATCCTCTGACAAACTGACTCTGTCCACACCAAGAAGAGAGACCACATTCAAGCCTATGTCTCTGCGACATCTAACAACTCGGCTGAGCTCTTTAAAATCTGCATGGAGCTTGCCAACCCTGCTGCAGTCTCCACCCCTCCTCCTGCCTCCCAGGCTCTCTGCAATGCCCTTGCCTCTCACTTTATCTCAACCCAGGACATCCTGTCTACCCTCTCCTCCCCTCCTAGTCCCTCTGTCTGTGCTTGCTAACCCCCTTTAAACAACCCCCACCCTCCTTCTCTTCCTTTCCTCCCCTGATGAGGTCGGTAGACAAGTCCGATCTATGGAAGCCCCATCAAAACAGGTTCATCCCTGTTCCTCTAAAACCATCAAGGACCACATTGACACCCTCGCTCCAGCCCTTGCTGATTTTTTGAAACTACTCCTTTGCCTCAGGATCCTTCCCCCCTCCCCTCTGAAGCACTCCCTTGTGCATCCTCTTCTCAAGAAACCCACAGCTGGTCCTTCCTGTCCGGCTTACTATCGTCCAATCTCCATTACTCCCTTTCTGGGCAAACTCCTGGAAAAGCTGGCCATCTCTCAGCTTAACCTTCATTCTGATTCAGTTGGCTGTCTCCATGATCACCAGTCAGGCTTCAGAGCGGCCAGAAGCACGGAAAAGAGCTCTCCTGAACATCTGTGAAGATCTGCTCACCAACTTTGACTCTAACATTCCCTCTGTCCTCATCCTACTCCATCTCTCTTCTGCCTTCGACACGGTCAACCATACCATCCTGCTCAACTGTCTCAGTGATAACCTGGGTATCACTGATCAGGCTCTGGCTTGGTTGACCTCCTTCCTCTCGGATGGACCCTCCCAGGTCCAACTGGGGTCTTTCCTATCCTCCATCTTCCTCTCTACATGTGGTGTTCCCCAGGGGTCTAACCTCTCACCCTGGCTTTTCAACCAATACCTGGCAACTCTCGCCCACTGCATTGCCATTTTCTGCTCAAATTTCCAGTGCTACGCTGACGACACAACTCATTTTCAGGCTGCCCTCGGCCACCTGATCTCCCTCTCTCATCTCTGATTGCCTAACTGCCATTCAAGATTGGTGTGCCGCCAATGATCTTTGTCTGAATGCCAGCAAGACAGAGATCCTCCTAATCGGCACACCTTCACCATCCTTTCCCCTCTCTCTCTCTCTGGCCGGCCTCTCTTGGCCCTTTTTCTACCCCCACCTGCAAGGCTAAGAACCTCAGGGTCATCTTTGACTCCACACTTTCCTTCTCCCCCCACATCTGAGGTCTCTAAAAAGTCAAACTTCCTACTTCACCTCCTCAGAGGTACTCTGCCTTTCCTCTCCTTCCCCCAGAAGCTCACTGTCTCCCAAGCTCTGGTTCTCTCTGGGTTGGACTATTGTAACAGCCTCTTTCTAAATTTACCTGCCTCTACTCTGCGCCCTCTGCAACTAATCCAGAACAGGACTGCAAGATGTGTCCTTGGCCTCGAGCACTGGGATCGTATCTCTCCAGCTCTGAAATCTCTCCATTGGCTGCCAGTGGATGCAAGGATTAAATTCAAAACCCTCTGCATTGTCGACAAGGTTTTCTGGGGCCTGGGCCCAAAATGCCTTCATCTATCCCTCTGCCAATACCTCCCCTCTCAAGCTCTTCGCTCCTCTAACTCCCTCAGGGACATTCGTTTTTCAAAGAAACGAGCTGGGGCTAGATCTGTCTTCGGCTGGTGCCTCCATCTGGAACAGCCTCCCTGCCACTCTAAAACTTGGAGAACCATCTCCGGTTCCGGAAGCACCTCAAGACCTTCCTCTTTGCTTCTGCCTTTGCTCCCCTCTCCCCTGCTGATCTGCTCTCTTGGCACTGTGCACCTGGCCCCCCATTTCCCCTGGGCCCAGGTACCTGTTCACCCTGCCACCCTCTTGTACTGCATCCTGGCCACCCCTGGCACTGGGGACTGTATCTGTACCACGGATTGGCACGGATTACGTTTCCGCATGCACCCCATGCAAGAGTGACTCAACAGCCCGTGGTGTCAGGCCAGGGGACAATTGGATGATCTAATGGTTGTCTTGGCAGCCCTTGTTCACCCTCTGCAGTGGTGGTCGTGGGAAAACCTTTTTAAGGTAAAACGTTCACCATCCCCGCAGTAGAAGCCACTCTCACAACGGATGCATCTCTCACGGAGTGGGGAGGGCTCACCTCCTTCAGCAGACAGCGCACAGCGTTTGATCCCCAGCAGTAGCATCCAACCACATAAACCTGTTGGAGCTGTTGGCGGTGTTCAAAGCACTGAAGGCCTTTCAGACACAGTTGCAGGGAAAGACCGTACTGATCCTCGCAGACAGCGCCACAGCCATGTACTACCTGAACAAGCAAGCAGGCACTCACTCTCCAGGGCTGTCCAAACTGTCTCGGAACATTTGGAAATGGGCTGTCAAACGGAGGATGTTTCTGTTGTCTCGACACGTTCCAGAGAAACGCAATCTTCTGGCAAACGTGCTCAGCAGAGACTTCCCACTGCCCTCAGAGTATGAATGGAGACTACACAACGTTTTTGTAGAATGGGGCTTCCCAGAGATCGACTTGTTTGCAACTCTGGAGAACTCTCAATGCCCAGATTACGCCTCCCATGTACCCTCAGAACCGATCCAAGGGGAACAGTCTCTGGATAACATGGTCAGTCCCCCCCCCCCTCACTCCCCCGCCCCACCACCACCTCCACCCCTCGCGACTCCCCTACTCAACAGGATTGTGCACAAGATGCACCAGGAACCAGTCACCATGATATTGGTGGCCCTGCTAACCCTGGTTCTCCCATCTGATAGAGATGTCCCTCTCTCTCTCTCCTCTGATGAAACTACCTTGCCCATACAACATGCTATTTCAGGACAAGGGGGGGAAACACTTCAGCCATGCCCGCAGAGTCTCAACTTAGCGGCCTGGCTCCTGAGGTCGTAGAGTTCGCGCATCTCCAACTTCCTCGGAGATGCATGGATATATGGATATACTTAGAGAAGCAAGAAAGCCTAACGCCAGACATTGCTGCTCCAATAAATGGAAACACTTCGTCATCTGGTGCAATTCCAAGAGCATCAATCCCATTGACTGCTCTCCTACTCCTAATGTATTATTCCTGACTCACTTACTAGACTCGGGTCTAGGTTTTAATTCCCTGAAGGTTCACTTAGCTGCACTCTCAGCCTATACCACGTCCCAGCGGAAAGTGTTGTGGTGGAAGATCCCTGTAATTAAAGCTTTCATGGAAGTGGTTAAAATAATTCATCCCTCTATTTCTAACCCGGCTCCCGTATGGGACCTAAATGTGGTATTAACCAGACTATGGGGTCTCCCTTTGAACCTATTCACAAGGCAAGCCTCAAAGCACTCACAGGAGTGCCTTCCAAGTGACCGTCACTTCAGTAAGGAGTCTGTGAACTACAGGCCCTTTCAATTCTAGACCCTTTTGTCAAAATTCAGAGATAAGGTGGTTCTGTGCACTCACCCTCTGTTTGTGCCCAAATGTATTTCTAAGTTCCATGTGAACCAGTCAATAGAACTTCCCACATTATTCCAGAAGCCCACTAACGTGGCTGAAAGAAGCCTACACACACTGGATGTGCGCAGGGCAGTCATGTACCATCTGGAAAGAACTAAACCACTTAAGAAAACAAATCAGTTTTTCGTTTCAGTGGCGGCTGGTAGAGAACGGGATCCTGTCTCTAAATCGGCCATCTCAAGATGGATTGTCAATTTCATCACACTCTTCTACACTCTTGTAAAGAGAGATCTGACCTTCAAGACTAGACCAGATTCTACTCGAGGCACTGGGGCTTCCATATCATTCATTGCAAATGTTCCCCTAGAGTCCATTTGCAAAGCGGCAACCTGGAGTTCTGTGCACACCTTTACAAAAACACTACTGCCTAGACACTCTCTCTAGGTCTGATTCTCAGGTGGGACAAGCAGTACTAAGACATCTTTTCACTACTGTTTCTTCTCAAATCCCACCACCAACTCTGGGTACTGCTCGCTAGTCTATGCACAGCATGTGATTCTAAGCAGATTCACAAGCATCAGAAGGCATTCATTACTTACCGTAATGGCTTTTCTGATGATTGTATCTGCTTAGATCCACATGCGCCCACCCTTCCTCCCTGCTCGGATGGAAGGAACATAGACATATTACTACTTCTTCTCTCTTTCTGTACTCACAATAGTCCCAAGGCTCCCTCACGGCAGAAAAAGTACAATCAGAGGGACCTCGACGTGTGAGGGATTTTGGGTACACTACACGTCACGTTAGGGCTAGTGTTACAGGCACGCCCATGTCCTCTTTCGATCCTCGAAAGACAAGATGCAATACCCTGCGGTTACCATTAGATGTCGGACTATATGCATGTTAGGGAGAATTCTCAGAAATGTGCCAATTCCTTCTACCTTGGAGACCCCCAGCAACTTTGCTGGATTTTGAGGACTTGATTTGTTTTAACCTGGAGAGAGTGAGACCTTTTTCCCACTCTCTCATGTATTTGGTACACTGTTTATTTTTGGTTGTGGAGTCCGACAACTCGATAGTCCTCATCTTTTACGTTGTGTCACACAGCAGCTTCAGTGTCTTCCAGATTTCCCCAAGGTTTAACTACCTTCTCTGGGATAAACTACTGTTTGACTACTAATTGACTTTGCTTAGCATTGTAACTTCATAGACCCAGCACACCCTATTTTACAATAGAGTGCTGGAGGGGTTACTTAGTATCCCCTTTGTCTAGCTTCTCATGTAACATTTTTGCTACCCTTTCCTCACTGAATGGCTGGTGGCAGTGGTTTCATTTGAACTACCATGGTATGTCTTTACCGTGGGCAGCGTTCGAGGCTCCGGTAAAGCAACCGCGGGAGCCATCTTTTTCAAAATGGCACGTAGCCATCTTTGACAAAATGACCCCTGGTCTTCTTTTTTCGGCAGTTCTTTGTGGAAAGGTCCTAACGATTTTCTCTGCACACCAAACCATGTTTGGTCTTTTTGTTCATTTCGCCTTTGGCGGGCTTCAGGAGTGAAACCCGCCTCTGGCTCAAGTGTGTCTGGGGTAGGCAGGAAGTGAGGGAGGTGCCCGAAACTCCCTGTGCTTAGTCTCCTAAGAGACCCAAATGCACTCTGTGGTGATTGGCTGGCTGACTGTCCGGCAAGGACAGCCACCCTGCTAGGTGAGTGACAGCTATGCTGGAATGAATGGGAGAGAACTGAATAAAAGGCGAGTCTTTTGGCTTGGAAGGCTGAGTCGACCACTGGACGAAGGAACTGAAGAAGAGCTTGAAGAGGACGCCTGCTGCAACTCCTGGACCGCTGGTTTGCCCGGTGAAGCCCTGTTGCAGTGCCGAAACGCCAAGTTTGCATCGACAGAGAAGGCCCTGCAAGGACGACTTCTCCCTTTAAGTTGGTGGGACCAATCATCTCCAGGGTAAGCCACCTGGACATCCATCTCAGAGCTGTTTGAATTTCCACAGAGGTGCTGCTGGAAACTGTATAGCCAGGGAGAGGAACACCAAATTATGTGCATTGCTTTTAAGCTGGCCTAGAGCTTTTGAAAGATCCTCAGGACACACAAGAAGCAGGACTGACCAAGCCTGAGCCCGCTCAAGAGTGCGGGGCCCCAGAAGCAAGGAAAGTCGACCTAAACAGCCAGGAGCCATGGTGTTGCTATTTGCGTTAGACCCGAGGAGCTGAGACACGAAACAGCCACTGAAAGTGAATTTTGCCAGTTGCAATTTTTGACATTCCCAGTGCATTGCAGGAGTCCCCCGATGTCCTCACTCTTGTCCCCACGACTGAGGCCCAGGAACAGCAAGATCTACAGAGCTGCACAGGAACAGAAGTCATCAGCTGCATCTTTTCTTCATTGCCAAGGTACTGTAAAACAAGCTAAAGAGAACTTGCCTCTTACTGTAGAGTTGCTTTGAAACTTCCACATCTCACAATCCTAAACAGCTTGTGGCCCTACATTTGATTCTTCTTTTCATCAAAGACTCCTAAGAACTTGTGCAAAGACGTTTCCATTTACTTACCAGAAGTGCTTCATCCTATACAAGACTTCTGCCCGTTGACTTTGGCTTAGCCTATTGAATTGTATGACACTTATTGGAGGCTCCAAATGTATTTGCCCTGCTTAAGAATATTTGTGATCTCGTGTTCTAATGACCTTTGCCTTTTACCAACTTTTAAGAGTATTCTAAATGCCAACAGTAAGATTTTAATGTCTCCAGCACTCTTGTTATTGAAGTTGTCTGTCGGTGTAGGTTGTCTGTGGGCCCTCCCAAAAGGGTCTAAACTGATTTAGAAACTAAGTGTACAGTATTGAAGTGGATTTGTCTTACTAGTATATTGCTCCCTTATAAAGAAGGCTTTATAACTGACTGATAAATTAATAATTTTGTATGCAAGAAAATTTGACTTTTGAATAACTGTGAATCTTTGTGTAACTCCACTAAAGCTCACATTTCCCCTCTTGAGATAAGCCTGGCTGCTCAACACGCTACCAAAACTGTCTAGTTCAAGCTTATACCAAAGGTTGGGTTGCCTATACCTGTAGTCATATTTGTTTGTAGTGTTCCCAGAGGATACTGCATACAAACTTTGCCTAACAGTCCTGACAAACAGTACCTCGCATCTGTGGGTGCACCTACCTTGGCGCAAAGGGAGAAGGCTAAACCAACTGGTACATCAAATGCCCTGGGGAAGACTGAATTTGGCTTTGTGGACAACCCACAGATTTGGGCTTTGGGTTTTGCAGCCACCAAGGAAAATGGAGAACCCCATGCTTTTCTGAAGAGAAGACGCACGTGTGAATCTAGAGGTCTGACTTGCATGAATCGCCCTAACATTTTTACCCACAATGCCCAAAATGTAGGTGTGAGGGAGCCCCGGCAGTGCCCCATGTCTACCTGGAGGGAAAAGCTCCAGCACAGCTAGAGCTCCACGACGTTAGTGGGAGATGTCCCGGCCATGGGCAACTGTCTCCCATGTATATTGATCGCCCCAAAGTCCAGCGCCGGTGCCAGGGAGTTCCGGCAGGATCCCCACCCCTTCTCGGAGGGAAATTCTGCAATGCAGCCTAGCCAGAGCTCCAGGATGGTCGTGGGTGATGTCCCTGTCCTTGGATGGCTGTCTCCCATGTGGGTTGACCATCCCCAAGTGCAGCGTAATTCCCAGTGAGCCCCAGCAGGGTCCCTATCCCTTTCTGGAGGGAAATTCTGTAACGCAGCCCAGCCATTGCTCTGGGCTGGCTGGGGGTGATGTCACCGGCCTTGGGTCTCCGTCTTCAATTTGGGTGGATAGCACCCAACTCAACAGCTGTCACGGTGTGCCCCGGCAGGGTCCTTGTCCCTTCCTGGAGGGAAAAGCTGTTTGGCAAGAATTGTTGCAGTAACCCTGGGGGAGACTACACAATCCTTGTCCTCTTGGTATTAGGTAACCCAGCTATTAGTATAGGTCTGCACTACACAAGTTGGTAGTGTGACTGAGCTGACAGACTTATCTCAAGAGGGATAAATGTGAGCTGTAGAGCTGTAGCATCGAAATCCACCAAAACAAGTATCCAAATAGCACTTGCACTCAAGGTTTTCTAGTAAAATATTTAACAGCCAGTTTTAAATAACCATTCTTTAAAAAGGGAAATGTGCAACAGTAAAAATACACTTCAAAATGCCTTCTCAGAATCGAGGCAAAGCAAGTTGGTACTCTTTAGAGATGCTTCATACACACCCCCTGCACCCTGTGGTGACTTCACTAACTAGGACAGTAATGGCATTTATAGATCACTTTTGTACTTAGTAAATTCTGAGGTTGATAGAAAGGAAAGGTTAAAGGAAGGAAACAGTTAAACAGGTTCTCGGGAACATGTGAGCACTTTTAAATCTCCGTGAAGTCTAAATAACAATCTTTCCCAACAATATTAGTTAAAAACCAATGTATCACCTATGAGGGACAGTAAGAATCAGTCAATGGACTAGAAGAGCCTGCAGGGAGCCAGGACAGCCAAGGTCAATTGGAGCAAAGTATGTGGAGATGAGGCCCTTCTTGGATAGCAAAATGTCTTGCACAAAGTTAGAGAGTTGTTGTAGAAAATCACCTTTGGGTCTCAAGCTGTTACACTTGTGAATGTTAGAGCTAAAATCAACTCTAGTAAAGCAACTACAAGCTTCTCAACAAGGAAGAGCAGATGGAGGTAATGTTAGGCAAGACCGTATGCAGTACCCTTTGGGTGCACTACAACAATGCTGATCTCCTGGCAATAGGAACCCAATCTTTTGTATAAGTCTGTACTACAGAGGTTGGTTGTGTGTTAAGCAGCCAGGCTTATCTCAATAGGGGTCAATGTGAGCTGTAGGGCAGTTACAGAGATTCACAGTGACAAGTATTCAAATACACTTACACACAAGGTTTCTTGAATAAACAATTAATGTATTTACCAGTCAGTTATAGTAAGCTTTTTTTTCAGAAGGGAGCAATATAAAACCACACACACATACACTCTTAGTTATCTAAATCAGAAAAGACCCATTTGGGATGACACACAGGCACTACCGAAGCCCTCGGTTGACTTCAATAGCTAGGGTGCAGTTGGCATTATTATATTACTGTTGCATTTAGAATATTCTTGGGAGTAGTGATAGAGAAGATAGTTCAGAATAAAAAAAGTATTCAGTTATTCTTATGTAGGCAAGTACTTTCAAAACAACCCCAATGCAAATTTAGTTAACCCTTTCCTGGAAGGGAGGAAAAACACATAAGCAGAAGAGGAGTCATTCAGGGAGCCAGTCCAGCCAATGTTTAAGTTAGCAAAAGTCAAGGTGAACTGAAGCTCTTCTTGCAGGTAAGTAGAAAGTCTTTTCCAATGTTTAAAAAGTCTTGGTAGTATGGGAGCAATCAAAGTAGGGCCACAAGCTGATTAGGCTTGTGAGGTAAAGAAGCTGGCTATGCAACAAGAGCTAAATTCTCTTCGACTTTACAGTACCTTTAGGTTGAAGAAAGTGAATCAGATGACTTCTGTTCCTGTACAAATCTCACTGTTCCTGGGCCTCAGTCGTGGGGACAAGAGGAAGGACTCCTGCACTGTCATGGGACGGTCAACGCTCGCAACCAGCAAATTTCAAACAAGTGGCTGTTCGGTGTTTCAGCTCCTCACGTCTACCGCAAATAGCAACACCGCAGTTCCTGGCTGTCAAGATGGGCTTTTCTTGCATCTGGGGTCTTGCACTCTGTTGAGGGGGCTGAAGCTCGGTCGGTCCTGCTTCCTGTGAGTCCGGAGGATCTTCCTGGAGCTCTTGGCCAGCTTAAAAGGAACGCACACAAACTGGTGTTCCTCTCCCTGGCTATCCGGTTCCAGCAGCGACTGCAGTGGATACTCGACCAACTTTGAGAGGATGTCCAGGTGGCTTACTTTGGAGTTGACTGGTTCCACCAACTCAAAGGGAGAAGCTCGCCTTGCAGGGGCTTCTGTTGATACGAATTTGGAGTTTCAGCACAGCAGCAGGGATTCACCGGGCAAACCAGCGATCCAGCAGTCGCAGCAGGCGTCCTCTTTCAAGTTCTTCAGATTCCTTCGTCCAGTGGTCGACTCTGCCTTCCAAGCCAAAAAGCCTTGCCTTTTATGCAACTTGCTCCCATTCATTCCAGCCTAGCTGTCTGTCACCGGGCAGGGTGGCTGTCTTTGCCAGCCAGTCACCTAAGCGTGCATTCCTGTCTCCTAGGAGACTAAGCACAGGGCGTTTCGGGCACCTCCCTCGCTTCCTGGCCCCGCCAGACTCATTGGAGCCAGAGGCGGGCTTCACTCGTGAATCCCACCAAAAATAAAACGAACAAAGGAACCAAACCTGGTTTTGCATTTGAGTAAACCTCAAGAAGGACCTTTCCACAAACAAATGGCGAAAAAAGAAGTCTGGGGCCATTTTGACAAAAATTGCACCCTTGGGTGCTTTACTGCAGCTGCAAATGCAGCCCGCAGTAAAAACACACAACGGTAGTAAAAGTAAACTACTGCCACCAGCCATTCATCGTGGAAAGGGTAACAGAAAAATGTTACATGAGAAGTGAGCCAAATGGGATTCTAAGTAACCACTTTTGGTTTGCCCAGTGAAGTCTTGCTGCTGTGCTGAAGCTCTGAATTCTCCTCGACTAGAGAAGCCCTGCAAGGACGACTTCTCCCTTGAGTTGGTGGGACCAATGAACTCCAAAGTAAGCCCTTCTGGACATCCTCTCGAAGCTGGTTGTATTTCTGCTGCTGGAACCGAAGTGCCAGGAGAGAAGAACACCAGATTGTGTGCGTTGCTTTTAAGTCGTACCCAAGCGCTAGGAAGATCCTCCGGACTTCCCTGATGCAGGACTGACCAAGCCTGAGCCACCTCAACAGAGTGCTGGACCCCAGAAGCAAGGAAAGTCTCAAGTGGTATCCGAGAACTGCTGTGTTGCCATTTGCTGTCCGACACGGGGAGCTGAAACATTGAAGGACCGCTGAATTGAAGTTTGCCCATTGCTGCCGCTGACCTTTCCATTGCAGAGCAGTAGTCCCCAGACGTCCTCCCTCTTGTCCCCACGACTGAGGCTCAGGAACAGGATCTGCAGAGCTGTACAGGAACAGAAGCCAACTGGAAACATTTCTTCTAACCAGAAGTATTGTAAAGTCTAAGAACTTGCCTCTTGTTGTGTCGCCTTACTTGCTCTCAGTTGAGACCTGTCTTGGGTACCTTGCAGAGATGCTAAAGCTTTCCACCTCACAAGCCTCCCAGTTTGTGGCCCTTCAAGTGTTCTAATTTCTACAAACATTTCTAAAAACATTGCAAGACTTTTTACCTTCCTGCAAAGAAGATCTTCAGCTCCCCTTGACATTGTGAAATAAACATTGGCTGTCCTGGCTCCCTGAGAAACTCCCCTTTAGCACTGACTTTGTGCTTTGGCCTTTCTCCCAGGAAAGAGTTCATTTACTCTGCATTGGAAGATTTTAAAAGTACTTACCTGTTTGTGAATTATTTCTTAACCATTGTTTTATTCCTCTATTCTATCTTCTACACCAAACTCAGTATTGCTCTAAATGTACCAGTGATAAATCAATGTCTAGTGTCCTAGCTATTTAAGTCACCTGAGGGTGTTGGAAGTATCTGTGTGCCATCCCCAATGGGTATCATCTGATTAAGAGAAACAGTGTATTTTCAAATGTATTATAGGTGTTATCTATATATGACTCCCTTTAACGCTACCAGTGTTCGCGGCAGGGAAAAATCATGGTAGTTTGTTGTAAAACCACTGCCACCAGTCATTTCAAGAGGAAAGGATAGCATTTGACTGCTACACGAGTTTCTAGATATAGGGGATGCTAGGTAACCCCTCCAGCACTCTAATGTAAGATAGTGTGTGCTGGGTCTAGGAATTTAAAAAGACTTGTAAAGTCAATTTAACTTTACTTTCTCTTAAACAGTAGTTTATCCCAGAGAACATATTTAAACCTTGGGAAAGCCTAAAAGGGCTTCCCCGTGTCACTGCACTGAGGGTGCTGTGTGACACATGAAAAGGTGATGTCTATGGAGTTGTCTAAAACTCCATAATCAAAGAACACAAGAGTAAAACACACATCAAAATACATGAGAGAATGGGGAAAAAAGGCTCACACTCTCTCCAGGGAAATAAACCGAGTCCTCAAAATCCAGCAAATTTGCTGGGGGTCTCTAAGGTGAAGGGAATTGGCACATTTATGAGAATTCTCCCTAACCGATCTTATCGGAGACTCTGGAAACCTCAGTATACTACTACTACTACTACACTTATCTGCCGCATGCGATCTGGTCGACCATGACAAACTTTGCAACACCCTGCTTACCAATTTCAACTTCTCCCAAGAAGCCACGCTATGGGTTACATTTTTATCTGATTGCACCTCCAGAATAAGCATTGGAAAAGAAGCAGCTGACCCCATCCGAGTCCCATTAGGAGCGCCACAAGGCTCTTGCCTATCTCCAACCCTTTATAATGCTTAGACTAAGCTACTCTTTGTAGCACTATATAATATGGGAGTCTATACAAATTTTGCTGATGGTACGCAGATTCTCATTCCGATCTCAGGCAGGCAACCATGAGCAAGACACGATCACAATTAACAAAATCTATGCCATTATCCAAAACTGGATGGCAAATAATATTCTATGCCTTAACGACGAAAAAACTGAGATCCTCATCGTGGGGTCACCAGAAAAAATCAAAGCTCTCCACATAGATTACAATTCCATAACCATTGACGGCACATCCATCCCCATTCTCCACCATGCAAAAACACTAGGGGGTTCACCTTGATACTAATCTAACACTGACCAAACATGTCAGCGCACTCTCCTCTGCCACCTTCTATACCTTAAAGCTCATTGCTCTGAGTGGGAAATTCTTGACCCCCCAAAACTACATTACTCTAGCCAGGGCTCTTATTTTGTCGAAGCTAGTCTACTGCAACATTTGAATGCTAGGTGCCTCCAAATCCAATATTGCCAAACTCCAACTCCTACAAAATAAAGTATTACGAGCAGCCTTGGGCATTGAATAAATTCAACCATATTTAAATAATCAGAAGGGAGGTCCATTGGCTTCCTATCAAAGGCAGAATTTCATTCAAAACACTATCACGCACAAGTGCCTCAACAACACAGCCCCTACTTATCTGAATAATGCCATCGTCCACAAAGACTATCAGAATCCTTAGGTCTAGCAACAGTTCACTTCTCATAGTCCCCCCGCTACCAAAGATCCAGGGCAGGGGGAAATAGCTTTGCGGTCTTGGCCCTACATTATGGAACACCCTTCCACCTAGCATCAGATCTCAAGCCTCCCACCAGACCTTCAAAGAAATGTAAAACACGTGGCTTTTTAACGTGTATGACTGAAGCACAGTATCTATATCATTCTGATTTTATTATAACTTAACTATTGAGAGTAACCTGCAACCAGATTTATATATTATATAACACATGCATTTACTGTGTCCTGTAACTAGATAAGTAAGCATCTTGTAAATATTGTACTGGTCTGCATTGATTTTGTACTGTAACCAGTTTAGTAAACATTCTGTAACCTGCACTGATATACCTCCGGGTCTGGGCGTATAATAAAAGAATAAAATAAATACCTAATAGCTAGTTATACCCAGTATACTTTTAAGTGTATAATACAGTTTCTCAGGCAAGTAAGAATTTTATGAAACTATTTTAGAAAAGCACCAAAGCAATTCAGGGAAGCACAACCCATTGTTAAAGGTTTAGAAGAGCAGCGGCTATTCAAGTTAAGACCTATATACTTTTAAAAGCGGACTATCAGTAACTCAAACACAAGTATGAACTCAAAGATTGTTTAATATCTGGATAAAGCAAATCGGGGAAAACAAACCCCAATGGTACACTTTAAAAAAGACGCAATGTTTTCCAAGGTAGGTAAACCCTATCGGTCAGCTTTTAGACTCATTCAGTTTCAGAATAATCGAACAATACCAACTCAATTACTTTCTAGAAGGGTGAAACGCAATTCAGAGATAAGTAAATAACTCATTATACTTTTCAGAGGGGCAACAAGCAACTCAAAGTTAAGAACTTCAGAACAGTTTGTAACATATTCTGTTTAGGAATCAAGGTTATACACTAACACATTTACAAGTAAGTACTTGTGATCTTTTCATGAAAGAGGCTTCTACTTTTAAAGTCCTTCCCTATTCTAGGGCATGAGTTGTCTGAGGCAGAAAAGGGACCCTAGAGGTCTAGGAGCCAGCAGTAAGCAGGTCAGGATGAGGCTTGGATGCAGGAAATTCAGAGTTTTGGAGGAAATGAGTACAGACTTCAACGTTAGTAGAAAGTGTTCAGTGACTTCAGAGAAGGCTCCCTAGATGCGTTCCAGCATTGGGCCTGGCCGAACGGTATGGGTGTACTCCCAAACACATAAATCATCCACACAGGATCGACACAAGATGCAAGTTACGTATTACCCAAGCCAACACTACCTCAGCAGGGATGAAAAGCTTCTGGACGGGCACCTTAACAATGCAGCAGCACATGACCCAGTATCTGAATTCTTGGCCGTGGTGACGAAAGAACAGACACTGGAAGCTAACTTGCAGCAGCTGCCAACAGAAAAGGCTCCCAACAAAGGATTCTTCATGGCTTACCGTGGTTCTTTTGATTTGGTGCCCTTTTACAAGAACCAGATGAATGGATATTGCTAGGCGGACTCTTTACTCGCTCGGTCCAGCACTCTGTTGAGGGGTCTTCAAGGATTTGAATCGTGTCTCTGGAGGTACAGCATGAGTCCACCGAAGTTTAGCGCAAATCAAACTTCAGAAGTGGATGCACAGTACCTTGCTCAAGGTACCCTGATATTGACAATTTGCTGCCCAGCAAGATCACAGCACGTCGAGGGATGACTCATTTTGCAGGTTGTCTCAAGACTATTTAGTCTCACCAGCCTCTGGGTAGGGGTGGTCTTCTTTGGCACCCATTGGTCGTTTGGAAGGAAGGGTCAGAACAGACTCTGGTTACACAGCAGGCTCTCCAGTCGCTGGGATCAGTTGCTACCGTCTTTTCTCCATCTTACTCTTTCGGATTCAGCTCCAGTGGTCTACTTGTCTTCAGCTTCCAGAATCAGACTCTTATCCAGGAACCCACGCACAACTTCTGCCAACTCTCCCTGTAGTTTATAGAAGGGGGTGGGTGGTTATCCAATCGGGACAGCCAGCTCCCTAGTAGGAACTGGTTCCTTTCAGGCACACCAGAAGACAAAGGGCTGCAGAGTTTTGGACACGGGTCCTTGGCGGGAAACACAAAGGGTTCCTGCCAAATACAAAACTTCAACCAGGACCTCCCCCACCTAGGACACCAGAGGAAGACCCAAGAAAACAATAAGCACACTAAACATGTTGAAAAAAGAAATCCACCATTCTAGCAGAATGGTGACCCTTCGGTGTATTACCACGACTGGTTTGACAGCCTGTAAGTAATATTTACTGAAAAGTAATTAAAGTAGATTCACTGCCACCAGCCGTAAGAGTTAGCTTGCCAGAGTAACACAAATGTTACTAGGCCAGTAAGAAAGTGGATACCGTATATTTTACCAGCACTCACATAGGTTTGTGTGTGCTGGTCTTGCATATAAAATGTAAAGGGGGTGGAAATTCCTCTCTACCCTTGGTGACAGTAGTTCACCCAAGGTAAATCAAGAGAATTAAAAGGCAACCCCCAAGGGAAACCCAGCAACACTGCACATAAGATGTGTGCTGCTATAGCAAAATGCATTCAGCCCAAAGCTTATAGGGAACTATAAATCCAAACGTACACTATGGAGAGACATAAAAAGGTTGCCCATAAAGAGTAAAATACTGGGTGAGGGGGGAAACGATTACCACTCACCAAGGAACATAGACATTGTTAGGGAGAATTCTCAGAAATGCCAATTCCGCTCTACCTTGGAGACCCACCGCACTTTTGCTGGACTCTATGACATTTTAATTTTTAACCTGGAGAGTGCAAGACCTTTTTCCCACTCATGTATTTTTCTGTGATTTGGGCTCTGTTTCTTGGGACTGGAGTCTGACAAACTCCATAGGCATCATCTTTACATTGTGACACACACCACCTTCGGTCTCTTAGATTTCCCAAAGGTTTAAATACTTTCTCTTGGTGAAACTACTGTTTCCAAGAGCGATGAAGTGAAATTGACTTTACTTACATTTTGTAACTTTCTAGACCGAGCACACACTATCTTACAATAGGGTGCTTGAGGGGTTACTTGGTATCTCTTTAGTCTAGTTTCTCATGTAACCTTTTTGTTACCCTTTCTACAATTAATGGCTGGTGGCACTGGTTTACTGTTTACTACCATTATGTGTTTAACCGTGGGCTGCATTCGCATCTGCAGTAAGGCACCCATGGGTGCTCATTTTGTCAAAATGGCCCGGTCTTCTTTTTTTGCCATTTCTTGCTGGAAAGGTCCTTGAGATTTACTCTGCCTGCCAAACCGGGTTTGGTGTTTTTGTTCGTTTTGCCTTTGGCGGGATTCACGAGTGAAGCCTGCCTCTGCCTCAAGACCGTGGTAAAAATTGTAAGATAGTGTGCTGGGTCTAGAATGTTAGATATAAGTGAAGTCAATTTCACTTTACTGCTCTTGGAAACGGTAGTTTATCCAAGAGAAGGTATTTAACCCTTGGGGAAATCTGAAAGACTTCCCTGTGCCACTGCAGTGAAGGTGCTGTCTGACACAATGTAAAAGATGATGCCTATGGAGTTTGTCAGACTCTAACCAAAAGAAAAACAGAGGTAAAATTCACATGAGTGAAGCCCGCCTCTGCCTCAAGTATGTCCGGCAGGGGCAAGAAGTGAGGGAGGTGCCCGACTCCCTGTGCTTAATCCCCTTGGTTACAGGAATGCACCCAAAGGTGATTGGCCAGCTGGCTGTCCGGCAAGGACAGCCACTCTGCTGTGCGATTGACGGCTAGGCTGGAATGAATGGGAGAAATCTGCATAAAAGGCGAGGCTTTTTGGCTTGGAAGGCAGTCGACCACTGGACGAAGGAATCCTAAGAAGAACTTGGAAGAGACGCCTGCTGCAACTCCTGGACCGTTGGTTTGCCCAGTGAAGCCCTGCTGCTGTGCTGAAGCTTCGAATTAGTTTTGACTAGAGAAGCCTTGCAAGGACGACTTCTCACCTTAAGTTGGTGGGACCATTCAACTCCACAGTGAACTCGTTTGGATATCCTCTCAGAGCTGGCTGTACTTCTGCTGCTGCTACTGCTGGAACCGAAGTGCCAGGGAGAGGAATACCAAACGGAGTGCATCACTTTTAAGACCGCCCCGAGCTGCTGGAAGATCCCCTAGACTCCCAGTGAGCAGGACTGACCAAGCCCGAGTCAACTCAACAGAGTGCTGGATCCCAGATGCGAGGAAAGTCCAGAGGTATCCGTGAGACTGCAGTGGTACTATTTGCTGAGACGCGAGGAGCTGAAGCCATGAAGTGCCGTTGAATAGAAGGTTGTCCTTTTCTGTCGCTGACCGTTGTGTTGCAGGAGTCCCCAGAAGTCCTCACTCTTGTCCCCGCGACTGAGGCACAGGAACAGGATCTGTGGAGCCACACAGGAACAGAAGCCAGCTGTAACCATTTCTTCTAACCAAAGGTGCTGTACAGTCTAAGAGAACGTACCTCTTATTGTTGTAGCCTTACTTAATCTCAGTTGAGACTTGAGACCCAAAATGCCACGTAAACGAACTGTACCGAGTGGAAGAAAAAGAGCAGAAAGAACAAACACACCGGAACAGCAACAAAGACGCGCAACTGTAGAAAACACTCCAAATCACAGGAACGACACTCAAACAGACGCTAATAGAAGAGAGAAATCCCTATACTTAACTCCATACCTCGTAAACGACCAGTAACCCGAACAAACCAACCCAACGCAAGAATCAGCAACAGCAGACAACCCAACACAAGCGCGCACAAGATCAGACAACGCTAGAAATAACAAACATAATCGACGCGAATTACAACCTACATCACCAAATCAAGAGCAACCGCCACTCGACGCCCACAATCTTTGGAAGAAGAACCTGAGGAAAACAAAAACCTAATACTGAACCTAGAAGAACAGACGCACCTACACCAACACCTCAAATAGAGATCAACATTAAAGGAAACACCAACACCGATCGGAAGATGACCCCAACAATAAAGACAAAACCACACCTCTAAACTCCACTGCAATCTAATAAATGCAAGATCCATGTCAAAACATTCAACAGAAATCTTTGACCACCTCGAAGACAATGGCATTGACATCATATTCATGACAAACCTGGCTGGATGACAACTTCAAAATCACACTCCAAAGTTTGCCTCCCAGCCAACTTCAAATTGTCTTCAAATAAACAGGAAACACAAAAAAGGTTGTCTCGTGATAGCATTCGAAGAACACCTCAAAATAAAAACAGACAACCCTCTCCACATCAACTGCGAAACCAAGGTCATACACCTATCAGCTAACCCAAAAACCAACGTCACGTTCATCCTGGTGTACAGACCACCGTCATATGATGCAACCTTCGTCGATAACTTCATAGAAGCCATCACCAACGTAGCCATCAAGCATGAACATATAATTAACCTGGGGGATTTCAACATCTGGTATGAAGCAAGTCACGCCAGCTCCCAAAACTCACTGACCGGACAACTGGCAACCATGAAACTATGACAGCTGGTCAAAGGAGCAACACACTCAGCAGGTGACACCCTCGACGCAATATTTGCCCCGGAAAAACTCATCACCACAGTTCCACCGATACAAGTACTGTGGAGCGATCATCTCATCATCCCTTTCATCATCAGACTACCAACTCCACTCTGCATCCAGGCCCCCAAACAACCAACCAACCACAAAAATAAACTGGAAAACCATCAAAACAAGCAACCTGTTCAAACAACTGGAGACGACCAAACCTTCAATTACAGAACTAGAGCGGCTGACCTAGACAGGAAAGCGGAGCTGCTACACAAATGGATCGCTGATGCAATCGAAAAGATCGCCCTGGATAAACCATTCACCTCATCAAAAAAAACAGCCATGGCAAAATGGTTCACACCACTACTAAGCATCATGAAAAAGGACTAGAAGAAACTGGAATGGAGGAAAGAATGCAACCTAGAGAAGAAGAAACTGTTCCAGAAAAAAATCCAAGCATACAAGAATGAAATGCAAAAGGCGAAGAGAAGGCATTATGACAAAATCACCAATGCGACAAACCCACAAAAAGAAATGTTCAACATAATCAAAGAAATAAGAAACCCACCAGGCTGCGACAACACCTCAATCCCCTCTGAGAAACTTTGTTTCGAAGGGATTGTCCTCCAACATATTCCGCATCTATGACAGGTAATCACCACAGCTGTGCTGCTTCGGAAAATGTTCTGCGTCGATACGCGGTCCCTCGAGGGCCTCTGTCGAGCCGACATCACCGGATGTTATAAGTAGGACGCACAACGCCCGTAGCCTCAGTTCTGTTTTTTTCCGCAAACTTGTTCGCTTCAGAATCTCTCGGCGCGCCTCGGTTCTTCTCCTGATTGAATCAGTTCTTCGAACTTGGTTGTTTGTGAAGTATCATGTCTTCGTCTTCTACCCTGCGGTCGGGCTTCAATAAGTGTCGGGACTGCAGTTCCAAGATGACGCTTACGGACCCGCACGACGTTTGCCTCTGGTGCCTCAGCAAGGACCACGCCACCGATGACTGTGAGGAATGCCAGTCTTTGATGTCGAAGAACTTGCAGGAGCGTAAGAAGCGCACTGTAGGTAGGGTTTCAAAATCGACGATGGTTCGAGGGCGACTCTGTGTTGGCGTAAGTCAAGGGGGGGGGGGGGGGTCTCGGTCCCGGAGTGGTTCCCGCCATTCCTCTGCCTCTTCTAGGCACTCTCTGAAGCGCCGTCACCAGTCTCCTTCCTCGGCCGAGGACTCCGCCGGACGGCAGGTAGCTTGTCCCAACAAGCATTCATCATCTTTGGTGGAATGGGACGCATTTCGCAAGGAGATGGTGATTTTTGTATCGCAGGGCTCCGTTCGTCCATGCCTTCGAGAGAAGCCAGCAAGGAATGCGCAGGGCCACCGCTCGCATGCGTTCGGGCTCGGGCGGTCGGCGCGATCATCGGGCGCCTTTGCGGTCCCGATCGGACAAGGTAGATCGCTCTAGTCATGCCCGTTCCAGGTTCCGGTCCTCAATGCCCTCGAGACCGTCGGAGCCTGTGAGGCCTTCTAAGAAGGCATCAGCGCCATGTCCATCCGGGGGGGCTCTCTCTCGAGGCTCCGCCTCCAAGGAAGTTATCGACGCCATTGGCGCCGAAGCCATCAAAGGACACGGTCTGGACTCCGGCCTTGAAGCCGTCGATGTCGATTCCGCCGAGGCTTCAAGGCCGGCTTCAAGGAGGCTTTATCGGAGGTGCCCCGGAGACCGGTGGAAATCCTGAGGAAGGCACTGAGTAAGTCAGTGAGGCCTGCGTTTGAGCCTTTTCTGTACCCTCATCTAGGGATTTATTCCAGCCTTTGGATTACATCTCAGAGGTGGATGAAGGGTCAGATGTGTAAGGGTTTGTCCCTCCTGAGGTTCTTGACAAACTGTTGTCTGGTCATAGCCAATCCTTGCATGACGCCAGTGGTCTGGACACCTCCCCTGAGGTTGAATTTGGCAGGCCTGAGCCTGGTACACACGCAGAGTCTTCGTACAGGCCTCTCAACGCGAGGGTGACGGAGTACTTGGGGTGGTCTGCTCCACCTGTGGATTTTCTGCAGGATAGATATTTTGGACCAAGGTCCACCCACTGACCCGGTGTTGCCATTTCATATGGCCTTACAAAGAAGGGTGGCGGCAGCTTGGACTGCTCCGGAGAATCTCCCAGCAGTGAATAAGTCGTTGCTGAAAAAATACCATCCAGCCAGTGGCGACCCCGGCTACTTGTCTTTGCACCCCACTCCGGAGAGTTTGGTGGTGCAGGCAGCTACGGCCCCAGCGAAGCAGGCGGCATACCCTACCATCCCTCCTGATAGGGACGACAAGCGCTTCGACGGTTGGGCAAAGAAGGTATTTTCCTCTGGGGGAATGGCTTTAAAGGCAGCCAACTCTGTTTGTGTCTTGGCAAGATTCACTCACACTATGTGGAATTGTGCATCTTTGGCGGCTGAACATATTCCTGAAGGGGAGGAACGGGATGGTTTTCTTGCCCTCATTCAGGATGCCAAGGATGCCATGTGTGAATCAGTTCAGTCGGGTCTGGACGTGGCAGACTGTGTCAGCTGGTCCATGGCGGCGAGCACTGTGATGCGCAGGTTTGCGTGGTTGCGGAAGTCGGGGTTTGCTCCTGATGTACAGTCCCGGCTTCTCAACATGCTCTTTGATGGTGACCATCTTTTTGGCAGCAAGGCTGATGAGAGCCTTGAGAGGTTGCAGACCTCCAAAGCTGCAGCGAAGTGGTTGAGCGCTGCAGTTCGCCAACCTCTGCCTTTTGGTGAAAGGAGACAGCAATGGAGGGGAGGTTCCTTTTGATACTACTCGTCCTTTGGTAGATCGAGAGGAGCTGCCAGTCAAAGGGGCCAACGTAGGAGTACCAGAGGTGGAAAACAAGGTATTTGCGGTACCAAATCCGCTTGGGCAGTTGCCTCTTTGCCCTCGGGCACAATGTCCCATGGTTCGCCGGTTGGGGGGAAGGCTGGCGCAGCATCTTGTAGAATGGTGTGCCATTACTTCAGATGTGTGGGTTCTGAAGATCATACCCCACAGCTACTGTCTTCCTTTCCGGCAAAGGCCTCACGACAATCCACCAGGGAAGCTCTCTTTGAAGAGTCCGGATCCACTTCTTGCGCAGGAGATCAAATCCCTGCTGGAGAAAGGCGCCATAGAACTGGTGCCTGTAGCGGAGAGGAACAAGGGATGGTATTCCCCATATTTTTTGATCCCGAAAAAAGACTGGGGATTGAGACCCATCATGGACTTGAGTGATTTGAACAAACTCCTCAGGAAGGGCAAGTTCAAGATGGTTACTCTCTCTCAAGTCCTCCAGGCCCTTCAACTTCAGGACTTGTTGGTGTCTCTCAACCTCAAGGATGCTTATTCATGTGACGATTCATCCCAAGCACAGGAAGTACCTGAGGTTTGCGGTTGGCGACTCGCATTTTCAGTTTCGGGTCCTGCCGTTCGGATTGACCTCCGCCCGAGGGTTTTCATCAAGCTCATGGTGGTGGTGGCAGCTATCTCAGGAAAGGGAGGATTCACGTCTACCCCTACCTGGACGATTGGTTGATCAGGGCGCGCTCTCCCGAGCAAGTCCTGGATCATCTGTCAGTCACCTGCCACTCCCTTCACAGGCTGGGCTTCTCCCTCAACTTCAAGAAGTCCCACTTGACACCTACCCAGCGGCTCCAGTACATCGGAGCAGTGCTCCTCCAGCCCGAAAAACTTAGAAAAAAACCGCAGCTAGTGCTTTTTTTAAAAAAAATAAATGGCACTTACCGAGATTCAGCTGCAGCTTTCCTGCTCTGGTCTCTGGTCCCCGACCTCCGCGTACAGCACTAATGAAGGGAAAGCCACCCAGCGGTAGCCTTTGTTTACTACAGCTGGCTGGCTTTTCCTTCATTAGTGCCGCAAAAGCCAAAGCGAGCACAGGAGGGCATCCATTTGACAAATTTGCGAATTTTGAGCTTGAATAGCTCAAGATTTTACATAGGAAGTTTAAAAAAAGAGAATGCTAGTATTTTTTTTTAAGTTGCCTATCTATTTTTTAAATAACATTTTTTACTAGACCATGCCTTTAAGTTTCCACATGTCACGCATGTCCGGATCAGAGTGGTCGATCAGCTCTTTGTAAGATACGCTGGAAGGCGTTTGGGTCAAGCTGTTACTAAGCAGACCTTGTCCAGATGGATTATCTGGACAATCTCTGAATGCTACCATCTGGCGGGTAGGGACCCTTCGGTAGTCTTACGGGCCCATTCTACTAGGGGTGTGGCTGCCTCTACCCCTCTGCAGAGGGGTGTTCCCATTCGTAACATTTGTGAAGCAGCCACGTGGGCCTCTGTCCATACTTTTGTAAAACACCACTATTTGGCCTTTGGCAAGGCGGTCCTCTATTCTGCAATTTAATTGGGCATTCTAAACTTAATTCTTTTCCTGCCTCCATACGTTGGTACTGCTTTGGGAGTCTGTCATAGATGTGGAATACGTCAGAGGACACAATCCCTTCGAAGAACAATTTACTTTCTTACCTGGTAACTTTCTTTCAATGGGATGTTCCTCACGACGTATTCCACATCGCTCCTCCCAGCCTGCCCCCGATTACAGCTTACGTTTCCTTAAGGCTTTCTGTAGTCATACTGGCAGAAGATTGGTGCCACACGTTCTGGGAAAAAACTACAACTGAGGGTACGGGCGACGTGCGTCCTACTTATAACATCTGGTGACGCCAGCTCGACGGAGGCCCTCTAGCGACAGCATATTGACGTCATCGACGCAGGACGCACACGCCGAAAATTTCCCGAAGCAGCACAGCTGTTATGATTATCATAGATGTGGAATACGTCGGAGGAACATCCCATCGAAAGAACGTTACCATGCACGAAAGTAACTTGTTCAACTGCCTGGCAGAACACTTCAAGAACAAAATCACAACATCCGACAAATCATACAAAACAGACCAACCATAACATCCAACAAACCGAACCTAACACAGAACCACAACACAAACTCCAAAACTTTCCCGATCAGCAGAGGCTTTCGTCTTGCTGGTGAAACGCAGCAAGAAATCGGGTTCACCCATGGATCCATGCCCACCTGACATCTACAAATCAATCCTCGCATAAGGAACACCATCAGAATATTACAGAAACCTCCTAAACCTCTCACTAGCAACAGGAACCGTATCAAAAACATTCAAATCAGCATATATCAAACCACTCTGGCGACGTAGAAGACCTCTCCAACTACAGGCCGATCTCAAACATTCCCTACCCAGCAAAACTCTTGGAAACCTATGTCTACAAATTAACCCAAGCATACGTAGCGAAACACCACCGGTTGGACCAAGCACAAGTTGGCTTCAGACCCGCAAGAGGAACAAACATTACTACTGTCCATCTGGGACGACCTAAGAACAAACGCGGACTCCGACACAACCTCAGCCCTGATTCTGCTCGACCTCTCTGCAGCCTTTGACACAGTTAGCCATGACACCCTAACCAAAAGACTAAAACACATGGGCATAACAGACACAGCACTACTCTGGGCTAAATCTTTCCTAGCAGACCGAACAAACCGGCTGGTTAAACGACAATGATGACATATAGAACCGAATAAAGAAACTTCCTGCTGTAAGAGAGGACATACCCATAAGGACAAAACCCAGCGTCCCAAGCCAACTGCCAGCGAACAACCTTCACCCGCTAGATAGATGCTAGTACACATCATACCTGTATAAAGTTGGGTAAACATCAGCTCTCGCCACACTAATTAAGCTCTGGATATTGACAGGGGCATGGACCAAAAAGTTGTGAAGGTAGGCAGACGACGCCTCAGGACAGAAGTGCAAGCGCTAGCCTTGCAACACGCCAAAGGGGTAGGAGCGGTAACATGCATGAGCAACAGAATAAGATGATACACGCCGAGCAGGACTCAACACATGGAGGGAGCAAACCCGGGCTTACCGATGCCGCACTCCACTAGATTGGGAATGCCGTCTCAGCTAGACTGCAGGGACACACAAACGCCTGCCCGCCCCGCATACAAATAGAGGCCACGTACGCAGCCGGTTGCACCAACCTGGGCAAGGTTATGCACATGAACGGATGTCATATTGGACATGGACTGTGAGTGTCATAAAGCCCCTGAGCTGGACATAGACACAGAGATTAGAAATATGGAAATCTAGCGCCTCACTTCAAGACAGGAATGCCAACTAACCAACCCACTAACAACTTCACCCTCTACATACACCTCTCAAATTCCAACCAAACACAGCCACAAACTTACAATGCAGCAATCCACACAAGCTTCACTACATCAACAACAAAACAAAGCACACCTAGACCCACACAACAGCACACAACGTCTTCCAGCAGTATAACACCCTGATCCAACGCCAAGCCGAGCCAACGTAATTCCGGGCTGAGGCCGCCAACAGCACATCACTGCTCTCTTGCACTACTCCAGCTCATCTCACTAACTTGACCTGAACCCCCCTTTTCTTTCAGAACCACCAGAGCGCCAGGGGACCACTCCGGTGGTGTTAGTGCGTGGTACAAATATCCTTTAATATTAACATTAACTTGTCTTGGTTACTTCTGTAGAGTTGCTTGCATTGTCTACCTCTCACAAGCCTCCCAGCTTGTGTCTCTACGTTGATTCTACTTTTTCTACAAATGCTTCTAAAACATAGTGCAAGACTTTTATTCACCTACAAGAAGTGCTTCAGCTCACCTAGACCTTTGCTCAATTGACATTGCCTGGCCTGGCTCCCTGAATGACTCTTCTTTCCTCCGACATTGTTTTTTTACCTTTCCTTCTAGGAAGGGGTTACTCTACTTTGCATTGGGGGTTCAAGAGTACTTACCTGCTTCAGAATAATTGCGTGATCTCT
This sequence comes from Ambystoma mexicanum, assembly GCF_040938575.1. NCBI lineage: Eukaryota > Metazoa > Chordata > Amphibia > Caudata > Ambystomatidae > Ambystoma > Ambystoma mexicanum. Next base: position 1,108,772,113 of record NC_090929.1, on the reverse strand, counting down.
TGTTCTATTCTGTCACCCTTATTTGAGATGCTTTTCAGTATTGCTCTGATCTAGAGAAGCTAAGAGTGTGTATTTTGGAGTGTATTTGTGTGTTGCTGATATTCTGCCCCTTCTGAAGAAGGCTTATTCAAACTGACTGTTAAATTAATAATTGTTTAATCAAGAAACCTTGAGTGTAAGTGTTTATTTGGATACTTGTCACCGTGTAACCACCCTACTGCTCACATTGACCCCCACCCCGCCTTGAGATGAGCCTAGCTGCTCAGCCACACTACCAACCTGTGTAGTATAGACTTGTACCAAAGTTTGGGTTCCTTTTGCCAGGAGGACAAGATGGTTTTAGTGTGCCCAAAGGGTACTGCTCCATATCATGCCTAACAGACATATAATTACCAAGGCCAGCAAAATGTTCTCTGGTTGACACGGGTGAGGAAAATTTATCATAAAAATGAAAATTGTACCCAACAATCAGGAATATAAACGATTGTGAAGATGGCTCATGGCTCAAGGACGACGGATGGGCCCAAAACACTGATCTGGCTAGCTTGAAGGGCAATGGGGTGCAGCCGGCCAGCAGACAAATTCCATGAAAGAACAGTGGAAGCTAACCCCACCCCCCAGTAGATGTGGGCTAGTGGTGTTCCTTCAGCCTTCTGGACTGTAGCTTCCTACCCCTAGAATGCAGTAAAACTTCTCAGAAACCTTTCCAGCATGCCATGCCCAGATGGTATGGAGAACCAGGATAAGGACGAGTACTGCCCTGGAACAATGGCCAGCAGCCCAAAAACTGAACACAGGGAAAGGACACGTTTCCAAGCCAGTAGAGTCCCATACCTGGTCCTAAAAGTGCAGCAGCTTTGTGTCAAAATCCTCCAGCAGGTAAGTAAACCTGCAGAAATTCCAGCAGTAGAGTGTAGAACAGAAGCAGGAATAGCGTCTCCCCTAGATATACCAAACACTCATGTGCTGGCGTAAGCCAGCCCTCCAATCACACACGGGGCACTCTGGCATTTTCTTTCCTGCCAAAAACCATTCCATGTCTTAAAATCGCGGCCGTGGTTTTGCTGCCACAATCATGTAAAGGATGCGGGGGACACCCCCTGCAGCCCCCGGACCCATTATACCATTTACGGGAAGCAGGGGGGACACCCCCGGAACCCCTGTTCCTCTTAAATGATATAATGGGGCACACCTTTACCGGGTCAAACCAAAGCATTTTTGCCGCAATTATTTTTTACCAGTGACATTTTTGCCACAATTATATTACCTGATAACCCAAAAACTTTGTGATACACTTGTGTCTTCCCACACAGTAGGTGTATTGGCGTGTCTTGGGCCAAGGCCCAATCTAGGCCAGCCCAAACTGTATCAGAGGGTTGCGGGGCACAGCTTGGAGTGAACCTGTGTGCACAACAGTCATTGTAGGCCTGATTAATGGTTCCCCCAAACAAATAACAGGCCATAAAACAAAATGCTGGAGAGCAGGACTAAAAAATACATTTATACCGCAATGAGCTATTGCAGTCAATCAGGTTGCACCTCTGGTGAAGCCAAAACTAAATTTCACCCGTCACCAGCCTACTCTCTAAAATAGTGCAGTGTGAGAAAATCGCACTACGGGCGAACGTGTAGAGTTCAGAAAGCACCCCTATCATAGGATCAATATGGGCTCCCATAAAGCCATATATTAAAAAGAAAGAAACGGAAACCAGCGCTACTTCACTATAAGTTCCTCTGACCACAAAGTCTGCGATCCTGGAAACCTAAAGTGAACTTTTATGGTTCCGCTAAAATGGGATCAGAGAATTACCCAAAATTGGATTCTGCCCCATCAGTTACCAGGAAATAACTTTTGTTCCCATGAAATGGGGCAGCAGAATCCCAAAAAACAATCCTTGTTTGACCAAGCACACTGTATATGCCACATTGCCCCTTTCCTGGGCAAACTCCTGGAAAAGCTGGCCATCTCCCAGCTTAATCTTCACACTGAATCCGTTAATTGTCTCCATGACCATCAGTCTGGCTTAAGAGCAGCCAGAAGAACGGAAACTTCTCTCCTTAACATCCATGAAGACCTGATCTCTAACCTTTATTCTAATCTCCCCTCTATCCTCGTCTTACTCAAGCTCTCTTCTTCCTTTGACACGGTCAACCATGCCATCCTGCTCAATCGTCTCCGTGATAACCTGGGTATCTCTGATCAGGCCCTGGCCTGGCTGACCTTGGTCGTCTCTGATCGACCCTCCCAGGTCCAACTTGGGTGCTTCCTTTCCTCTATCTCACTCTCTACCTGTGGTGTTCCCAAGGGGTCTAACCTCTCTCCCTGGCTGTTCAATCAATACCTTGCACCTCTCGCCCACTGCATTGCTGCTATCTGCTCCAACTTTCAGTGCTATGCGGATGACACTCCGCTCGTTTTCAGGCTCCCCTCTGCCACCTAGTCTTCTCCCACCTGTCTGTCTGCTATCCAGGAGTGGTGTGCTGCCAATGATCTCTGCCTTAATGCTAGTAAGACAGAGGTTCTCATCGGCACACCTGCACCCTCCTTTCCTGTCACTCTCTGGCTGGCCTCCCTTGGCCCTCTTCCTGCTCCCACCTGTGAGGCTAAGAACCTTGGGGTCATCTTCAACTCCATACACTCCTTTTCTCCTCACATTTGACGTCTCTAAGAAGCCGAAGCCAAACTACCAACTGCACCTCCTCAGAGGTATTCTTCCTTTCCTCTCCTTCCCCCAGAAGCTCACTGTCTCTAGAGCTCTGGTTCTCTAGGCTGGACTACTGCAACAGCCTCTTTCTAAATTTGCCTACTTCTACTCTCCGCCCTCTGCAACTCATCCAGAACAGGACTGCGAGACTTGTCCTTGGCCTCAAGACCAGGGATTGTATCTCTCCAGCACTGACATCTCTGCATTGGCTCTCAGTGGCTGAAAGGATTACGTTCAAGACCGTCTGCATTGTCCACAAGGCCTTCTGGAGCCTGGGTCTTCAATACCTCCAACTGTCGCTTCGTAAATACCTTTGTACTCCAGCTCTTTGCTCCGCTACCTCCAACTCCCTCAGGGTCAGTCACTTCTCCAAGGAATGAGTTGGTGGTAGATCTTTCTTCGGCTGGGGCCTCCCTCTGGAACAGCCTCCCTGCCCCTCTGAAAGTTGGGGAGAACCATCTCCAGATCCGGAAGCAACTCAAGACCTTCCTCTTTGCTTCTGCCTTCACTTCCTCTCCCCTGCTGATTTCTTGTCTGATACTGCACTGGTCACCTGGCTACCCTCTGATTTCAGGCCCAGGTCCTTGCCTGCCCAGTTGCACACCTGCACTGCCTGCCGGCAACCCTTGCACTTGGGTCTGTATCTGTAACCCTACAGTCCCCCTACCAGCACTTTTGGACACCTGCTTTCTGCACTTACCCTTGCACCTGCTGGCCGCACTTCTTATTGTTTTGATCCCATGCACAGCACTGCAACCTCCCCTTTCCCCTGGCACTTCCCCCTCCCCTGCACTTGTGCAATCTCCATGTCACTTGGCCTAGTATGATCGTTGTCCCTATCCTCCCTCTGTTCCCCCTTCCTTGCCTCGTCGCGCCTTGAAACACTTGTGTATAGGCGCGTTACAAATGCCCTATCATATTCAGATGAAGAGACGCGTGTTTGCTAATATAAGTATTTTTAGTTAATTACCTATTTTTTCTCCTTTTCTGGCTCTTCTGCTCATGCTTCTCTGGCTGTAATATCTGGGTGAACAGTCGGTTTGCTAGTGTGACCAGAATGGTATTATTTTGTGGACTAAAAATCCATCAGCCCAAATGACTTCATTTCTGGAGAATACAACAAATGGTTCTGTCAAGCATTACTGTACTACTCGTAGCTGCAAACCTTGATGGCCAACAGGGTCACTGCCAAAGAAAATGTAGCCTCGACCATTAGCAGGAATGATATTGTTGACCGGTGGCTGACCATTTGCTTTGTCTCCCTAGGTTTCCATGGGATACTCGCACACACTGGTGGTTGCAAGAGATGAAACGGAGCAGGACGAGGAGAAGCTGAAGAAACTGCCAGAGTACAATCCACGTGTGCTTTAATTGCTCATTTTGCCTGGCAATTCACCTTTATTTAGCCCATCATTAAATGAGGGGACAATTTGAAGCACAGTGGGCTGTCAAACAACCTTCTGAAATCCTGCGTTATGGAAATAGTTTGGGTTGTGAAGCAACCCCACTGTATTGCTGAGCCCACTCAAGGTTATGTAATAAATCCCTGTGCATTCCATTTTGTCAAGGAAGACTTCTGCTTAGTAGGTTGCTGTCCTACCTTGGAACACATGTGACTATGGTAGTTCATGTGAAACGGGTCCCCTCATTTCTTTGTCATTAAGATGACACAGCTGTTTAAGGGTCCTCAAAGGTTTTTGGTTAACCTCGTTAAAACATTCCAGTACTCCATTCCAGTTAGGTAATTTGACACAGTTTTCCTCCAATGGTAGCTTACAAATGGCACCTGCCAATTCTGTCTTTATTTTCTTTTTTTGGGCGGTTATTTATTTGACACCATGTTAGTGGAGGGTGATGAGGTGATCAGTCATCTGTGAGTATACTACTTGCAAGGGATAGGGGGAGAATAATCGCCCAAACGGTGCTCTACTAGTAAAATTGGGAGTTAAATCAAAAGCCAGGTGTTTATGAATAGCGGTTTACAAAATTGTTATTGAAGGGCAGTCTTGTGAGAACACATGTCCATCCCTTGCCTCAAGTATCTGTCCAAAGAGGTGGCATGTTCTGGATTAAATCGAAATAACCTATTAAATGAAAACTGTTGTTGGGGACAGACCCCAACTTGGCTCCCCCCTCTTCCTCTGCGACTAGCTCCACCCATTTTGAAGCACCTGTAAAACTGTTTTTGTATAAGGTTTCTAAGAGAAATGTAGTTTTTTTTTATTCTGGAGAAAAGTGTTAACTTGTTGTATTTGTTCATAGCATTTCACACCCTACTTGCTACAATATCTGATTGCGATGGTAATCCTTTTGTGAGGAGAGGATGTTGTAGGCTACTCAGTAGAAGAACACTGATTGATCTATCTGAAACCACCTCTGATCTCTGTTCAGATGCCTGTAACCTTTGCTTCAAAGCACTGTTAGAAAGAAGGCAATTTCTTTCTCATTTAAATGTGACGTCTGCATTGATCTTGAAGTAAATTTTTGAGCACTTCATTGACCAACACAGATGGCCAAATCATCTTTGTGTCCGTGGCAGCCATCTGACAACCTGGAAACATTTGTCTCCTCAGACCATCACAAGTTCTGGAACATTGAATGTCGCATGTTTCCACCTTTTAGTGTCAGTCCTTGATAAAAGGCAATGCAAGAAGCTTTATTATGACAATCTTCAGATGGTTTTAATTGTGATCAGTGGTACAGATCATTGTAGCATAATGTCTGACACACAGGACAATGCCGTTCACTTCTCCCCTTGGCCAAGTAAGTTGTCCAAAGGAGCACTTGTTGTCTGCTTGCAATACAGTTTCTCTCTTGTTCACATCATCTATTACCTCTTCCAGGCAAGAGAACAAGGATACTCTCATCATGCTTGCTTTTCTCATTTTGGGCTCACTGTAAATACAAAAATCTGTTTGTGCCTGCCCTATAGAAATCTGTGGTGTACAGGCCTTGGGAAATAATGTGCTGGAAGCAGGTTCCCCCCCCCCTCCCCGTGCTGCCTTGATCAGGATGACCAAAATCTGTTTGTTGGTGATCTCTACTTCAGTCATTTTACGGGATTGTTCAAAATGGCCTAAAGCCAAGCTGTGTGCCTTTCACTAAAAATGCACTCAGTCCTTTGTGCCTATACTGTGTGTGTTGTTTGCCCTATTTATTTCTTTGCTTGATGCTGCATTATCCATCACTGCTGGGGAATGACTGGGGGGACGGGAGGGGCATCTGTTGCCTGCTTTCAATCTCCTCTCCAGATTTGACTGTTATAATATTTTGGGTTTTATTTGCTATTCACCAAAAGCCCACTGCAGTCCGATCTGTGGACACAGATTGAATAGATGGACCATGTCTTCAATTCAGCGCCTCTTTCTCAGCTTCAGCAGGCACCAGTTAAGTTTCATGTAGGTTGCGGATCAGCCGACTGATGAACCAGTATATCCATTGTTAAGGCAGCTTTTAAAAAAAAAAAAAAAGTTTCCTTTCATTTTCCGTAGAATGTTATTAGGGGAGTAGCTGGTCACTATTTGTATTGACTGATCTGAAACTGGCCAATTGGTCTGAAACGCAGCTTCCAGTGGCAAAACTCTGTAATTGTTTGGGCACAAACATTATCAAAGCAATTGTTTAAGCCCTTGTATCCCTTATACAGCACTGAGTCTGTGTGGGGTGCTTGTGGTTTGACTTGTCTGATTCGACAACTAGTGCTTCAAATGACATTTACTTAAATGAAGCTTTTAGGTGGCCACTTGAAGAAAAATACTTGGCTAGTTTTAATGATTATGCTACGGGTGTTGGTAGACCCTTCCCCTGTTCATCAGAGGTGGCAAATACCAGTTATCAGCCATATTGCTGCTGAAGCCCTGGTCCCTTATCCTTTTTGTTGAGCATCAGTTTTGTCATTTCATGCTTAACAAAGCAGGTTTTGTTCACACATTTTAAGGTTCCTAGTTTTTAGTTTTATAAACTTTTTCTGTCGTGTTTTTTTTATATTTCTTGGAATAACTGTTTGAATAAAATATTTGTTAATGTTTGTGTCTGTCAATTATTTACTTGACCGTCCACACACCTTTCCATGTGCCCACTTGTCTGTGAACTACTACTGAAACGTCCTACTGTATTTATACTTGTGATGTATCTGAATGTCTCATTGTAAATATTCAGCATCCCCCGGAGTGAGCAAAGTGACTCTTGGTGAGGGCTTCTTTCCAATCACAAACGCAGGTCTTCTTTCTCAATAGTAATGGGATACTTCTTTTGGATTGTGTACTCCGACATATCCCTCATCTTTGATATATCTGATATCCAGCTTGCAGCTTTGGAAACCTTTCAACAGAAGAGGGTGCCACGTGTAGTATACTCATTGTCACTTGGCGGCTTCCATCCCAATCTCAGCCATGTCGACGCTGGTATAAGCAGCACGCACCACGCCCGTTGCCTCAGTTCTGTTTTTAAGCCCTTAGTAAAGAACTTTTTCAAGTCGATGAGCTCTATTTAGGAAGAGGTGGTGGTGGTGGAGGAGGAGAGAAGTCCTCGGTTCGGCTTGGAATATGGCACTCCAAATGCTCCTGAAGAGCTAATCTCTATGCAGTCAATGTGAAGATACCTGGTGGGCACCTTGAACGATGCCAGTGGCCTGGATATATCTCCAGATATGGAGTTTGCCACACTAAATGTGGCTGGGCATGATGATGCCTCATATAGGTCAGTCATGGGCAAGGTGACTAAGTAGTTGGGATGGAGCAGGCCTGTGGCTGCATATGTTGAGGTTGATTTTATAGACATCCTTGTTAAGGGTCCTCTGAAGGGTCCAATTCTTTATTTCCTTACGGCATTGAGGAACAGAGTACTGGAGAAATAGAAAAAGCCTGATACTACTCTAGCAGTAAATAAGGACTTAGCAAGGAAATACAGGCCTTCTGAAAGTCTGGCTGTTCAGGCATCAACCTCGAAGGCGGATGCCTATCCCACAAACCCTCTACATACAGATGACAAGAGGTGTGTGATGCCATGGAAAAAAGGGGGTTTTCGGCAGGTAGCATGGCGCTAAAGGCAGTTTATGCTATGTGTGCTTTAGCAAAATTCACACACTTAGTGGGAGGTTGTATGAAATGGCAGCAGAACACATTCCAGAGGCCGAGGAAAGGGAAGGTTTCCTCAACATTGCAGGATGCCAAGGATGCTATGTGCCAGTCTCTGCAATCTGGTTTGGATACCTCAGATAGTGTTAATCATGCGATGGGGCAAGGGCTGTAATCGGAAGGTGTGGCTGCGCAAGTCATTTTTTTTTTCCGGGAGAGACTATTTGATATGCCGTCTAATGGCTCTCTGCTTTTCGTCTCGAAGGCCAATGAGAGTTTAGAAAAGTTGCAAAATTCCAAAGCGATGCAAAATCATTGGGAGCAGTGATTTGCCCACCACAACAGACCCATTTGGCCTGTCCGAGCGAGGGGACAATTCTCTCAAAGGGGGCAGAGGAGACTACCTCGTGGTTCGACGGCGTGGGGGTATAGCAGCCCACACAATCTCTGCCTCTTTGCCTTCCGCAACACCAAAACTACTTTGAGGCTTTAGTTCACAGTACTGTTGTGGGAGACACTGACTCAGCATTCTGAAGTATTACATCAGGTGCTTGGGCTCTGTAACCAGACAGTAGCCCATGGTTAGTGTCTCACATTCTTGAGCAGGCCTCTGAATTCTCCACCAAGCAGCCGCTCCTTGAAGGATCCAGATCCACTGGTCTTAGCTCTTTTGGAGAACGGTGCAATAGAATTGGTACCTGCAGCGGAGAGGAATCAAAGATGGTACTCCCCTTACTAATTCCCAAGAAGGATGGAGGAGTGCAACCCATCTAGGACTTGATGCTTGAACAAGTTCTTCAGGAAGGACAAGTTTAAGATCCTCACTCTTTTGCAAATCCTCCAGCCACTTCAACTCCAGGATTGGATGGTGTCACTCAGTTTGCAGGATGCTTGCTTCCATGTGCCTTTATATCTCAAGGACAGGAAGTACCTGATGTTTGCCTTTGCAGATCTTTTTCAATTTCGGGTCCTGCCTTTTGAGCTCACCTCTGCCCGAGGGTCTTCCCCTCTTTAGGCCTTCTCCCTTATCCAGGTGTCCAGAGTGTAGGTGTTAGTGGATCGACTGTTGGGCCAACACACAGTCCCTGGTAGCTAAGGTACAGGTGCCCTCTGAGCAATCGCTGCATCGCCAACTTAGACGTACCCACCCACTGTGGGTTCACACATCTGAGCCAGAAAGAAAAAGCCAGTAATGCCCAAACACGAGGGTTTACTACACTAGTTCCAACTCTCGCCCACGGCATTGCCATTTTCTGCTCAAATTTCCAGTGCTAGGCATACGACACAACTCATTTTCAAGCTGCCCTCTGCCACCTCCTCTCCCTCTCTCATCTCTGATTGCCTAACTGCCATTCAAGATTGGTGTGCCGCCAATGATCTTTGTCAGAATGCCAGCAAGATGGAGATCCTCCTCATCGGCACACCTTCGTCATCCTTTCCCCTCACTCTCTGGCCGGCCTCCCTTGGCCGCCCTCCTACCCCCACCTGTGTGGGTAAGAACCTCAGGGTCATCTTTTACTCCACCCTTTCCTTCTCCGCCCACATCTGAGGTCTTTAAAAAGTCAAATTTCCGACTGCACCTCCTCAGAGGTACTCTGCCTTTCCTCTCCTTCCCTCAGAAGCTCATGGTATCTCAAGCTCTGGTTCTCTCTAGCTTGGACTATTGTAAAAGCCTCTTTCTAAATCTACCTGCCTCTACTCTCCGCCCTCTGCAACTAATCCAGAACAGGACTGCAAGACTTGTCCTTGGCCTCAAGCCCTGGGATCGTATCTCTCCAGCTCTGAAATCTCTCCATTTCAAGCGCTTTGAAACACATTGTGTATAGGCGCTATATAAATAATCGTCTCATATCCACTGGCTCCCAGTGGATGCCAGGATTAAATTCAAAACCCTCTGCATTGTCCACAAGGCTTTCTGGGGCCTGGGTCCAAAATACCTTCAGCTATCCCTCTGCAAATGCCGCCCCCCCCTTCTCGAGCTGTTCGCTCCTCTACCTCCAACTCACTCAGGGTCAGTCTTTTTTCTAAGAAACGAGCTGGGGGTAGATCGCTGTCTTCGGCTGGGGCCTCCCTCTGGAACAGCCTCCCTGCCCCTCTAAAACTTGAGGAGAACCATCACCGGTTCCGGGAAGCACCTCAAGACCTTCCTCTTTTCTTCTGCCTTCGCTCCCCCTGTCCCCTGCTGATGTTCTCTCTTGGCACCGTGCACCTGGCCACCCTCTGTCTTTTGAGCCCAGGTACCTGCTCATCCTGCCACCCTCCTGCACTGCCTCCGGGCCGCCCCTTGCACTGGGGTCTGTATCTGTACTCATACAGCCCCCCCTTTTTCTTCCTGCACTTATCAGACCTACCCTGTCTGCTGCCTTAAACCTAGCACTTGGAAATTGCTGGCTGCATTACCAATGTTTGTTGCCTTTATCATTTATTTATTGTTATTCTGTTTCTCCAGCATGGGGTCTGGCATGGATTCACATGCTCATGAATATTCCCCGTCGTCAGGCTGGGAATCCTCGGTAAAGAAAAAACCAGTATCGGTTTCGTTTCTGATCTGTCTTTCGTAGTAATCACCAATCACTGGTCTCTGCGTCATACTGACCACAGCCAATGACTGCCCTCTACCTAAGCACCGCCTCTGGCAGCCATCTTCAGATTTTTACCGCACGTTCATGTGTTGGGATCCTCGTGCTATTGCTCTCGAGCGTTAGTACTATTTTTTTCACGTTTTTTTCTCAAAAACTTCATTTTTTCGGTCAAAAGAGCCTCAAGCTCCACCGACTCTCCATCCGATTAACGGGGACCCGTGTCAGATTCGTCTGCGCCCCTCAAGGGTGAAGATTTCGTCGAGCTACGCTTTTGGAGGACTCCAGAAGTTTCTCAGGCCCGGTCATGGCCCAGGAGAAGGGAAGCTCGACGCCCGGAAAGCTGTTCAGGGTCTGCCCTGGATGCCAGCTGCAGAACGTCTTCAAGGAGGACGAACACTCTTTTTGTCTTTACTGCCTACATGAGGACAAGACGCACGTGGAGAAGGACTGTGCGTTTTGCGGCAACATGTCGGAGCGGACCATGAAGGACCGCCATCAACGTCTCGCCAACTGGCTGGAAGGGAAGAGCCCGTCAGGCGAGAAGAAGAGGAAGAAATCCGAGCGGTCTTCTAAGACCTTTGAGGTCCAACATAAGGCCAAGCACTGCGAGTCCGCTGGCACCGGGAGCGCCGAACGGTCGGGCTCTACGGGCGCCAGGCTGGGCGCACCCTCCCCGGCACCATCAACCACGAGCCAACGCTCTGGGTCGGGTAAGAGGAAGCCGGGCACCCGGCGAGGCTTCTGGAGAGGCCCCGGTCGAGCTCGAAGGCGGAGGGGGAGCGAGGCAGTGTCCCCCCCTCAAGGATAAGGCGGTGAGCGCACCTAAGGTGGTGAAGGCCTTAATCCATCCGGCCAAGCCCTCTATCGAAGCTGTCGCGGCGGCCCTGGCTCAGCCTGTGGAGGCTACACCAGTGGTGGTGACCTCGGGGCTCAGAGTCTCCCTGCCACCTCAGAGGGAGTCCTCTTTTGTGCCCATCGATAGGACCCCCGTGAAATCCCCTGTGGGGAAGAAAAAGGGGGGGCAGGGCGTCGTAGATTCGGCCTCAACCTTGGAGGAGGAGCTGGTCGAGGTCTTAAGCCACGGCCTCGGCGTGGAAGAAGACCGGCCCGTCGGGATGGATCCCGATGCAGGTGACGACGACATCGTCGAGGGTACCGACGGGGCCCCTGATCGCCCGCCGGATTCCCCTCTGCCAGCGCCGCGAGACAACTCGGCGGCCATTTTGTTGGCTATACAGTCCTTATGCTCAGAGATAAGGACGAGACTACCGTTGCCGACGGAACCTCTCCCGTCGGGGGAACCAGAACCGGGACCTTCTGGGGTTCCCCCTACCAAGAAAAGAAGGATCCACCCTCCTCCTCCTTTTCAGCCGTCGCGCCCCTTCCAGCCCTCCTCCCCGTCCACCCGAGGGGATGATACAGGGACTGACACGGCAGCGACGGGTACGGACGACGAGGTATACGACGAGGATGTACCGTCGTCGCCTCCCACCAGGGCTTCTCCGCCCGACGAGATTGGATCGTTCCACTCCATGATCACCAGGGCATCCGAGCTTTTCCAACTCTGCCCTGAGGAGAAGAAGAAGGAAGGTTTCCTTTATCAGCGGCGCGAGGCCAAGAGCAAGACGGTCCTCGCAGTGCATCTATTGGACGACATTTGGGATGAGGGCCTCACCCTCCTCAAGAACCCTTCCACGACGCCAGCTAGAAGAGACCGGTACGAGAAAAAGTACTGGGACCCGGACACGGCCCCCCTGTGCCTCTGGGCGCAGCCTACCCCGGACTCCGTCGTCTCCGCGGCGGCCAAGAAAAAAGCAGGGGGGCTGCGGCCTCCACATCGACTTCCCCACCGGACGGCGAGGGAAAGAAATTGGACGCTATGGGACGCAGAGTCATCTTGTCTGCAGCGACGACGATTAAAGCGGCCAACGCCTTGGCTATCGTGGCCCGCTACGACAGGGAGCTCTGGTACAAACTGGCTCCCCTGCTGGACTTCTTGCCGGACGACAAGTGGGCAGAGGCCCTGGAGATCCTGCAGGAAGGTGAGGTGGCTTCGGACCACGCCATTACCGTTGAGACGGACATCGCCGACACTGGGTTCCGCCAGTTGGGCAACGGCGTTTGCCTTAGGCGGCGTGGATACCTCAAGGCTACGGACTTCCGTCAAGACGTTCAGACCAGAGTCCTGGACATGCCCTTCGATGGGAACAACCTGTTTGGGAAAACAGTGGACGACTCCCTTCAGGCCATTAAAGCGGACACCGAGACGGCCAGGGCCCTTGGAGTTCTGCAACAACGACGGACGCCCTTTCGGAGCAGCGGATGCAAGGGCGCCTCCAAAGGTTCCGGCGGCGGTTTCTCCACCTACCGTCAAGCAGCCCGCTCGTCGTCTCAGGAGGCCTACAGAGGACGAGGCAAGTCTGGCGGACCCCGCCGTCGTCGCCAAGGAGGTCAAGGCGGCAAAGCCTCGTCGAAGCAGGATTGAACCGGCCGTGGGGTCGGGCGCCCACCGAAGCACCCCGGTGGGAGGCCGGCTGGCGAGCTTCGTCAGCGTGTGGGAGTCCATCTCCACCGACCGTTGGGTGCTGGATGCCTTGGCCCGGGGCCACGCGCTCGAGTTTCGAAGAAGGTGTCCACGCGTCCCCCCAGTGGCCAGGAAAGAACTTCACGTCCCTCAACTTCTCCTGGAGGTAAAGGCGATGCTCAGGAAGGGCGCCATCGAACTCGTCCCAAAGAGGCTTCGGGGCTCCGGAGTTTACTCGAGATACTTCCTCGTGAAGAAGAAGACTGGGGGATGGCGCCCCATCCTGGACCTGCGACGTCTGAACAAGTTCATCAAGGCGCAAAAGTTCCGGATGGTCCCCCTCCAGCACGTCCTGGGTCAGCTGGAGGAAGGAGACTTCCTGTCGTCGTTGGATTTGGAGGATGCCTACTTCCATATTCCCATCCTAAAGGGGCACCGAAAATTCCTCAGGTTTGTGGTCCAAGGGCGTCATTACCAGTTCAAAGCCCTCCCCTTCGGACTACGGTCGGCACCCAGGGTGTTCACCAAGTGCCTCGCACCGGTGGCGGCGCAGCTGCGCCGCGAAGGGATCCACGTCTACCCCTACCTGGACGACTGGCTCATTCGAGCCAAGACGAGGGAGCTCGCCGTGGTTCACACGGCAAGGACAGTCCAACTTCTCACAGACTTGGGATTCTCCGTGAACTACGCCAAATCCCACCTGGTACCCGCGCAAGACTCTGTTTCTGGGAGCGAGGCTCAACACAGTGTCCCTTCTGGCCTCCCCGTCGGAGGAGAGGACCAGGACCATCCTGGGTGGGGTGCAGTGGATGTTGGTGGCCGACGCGGCCAAGGTGAGGTCCATCAAGTCCCTCCTCGGAATGATGTCTTCCTGCATCTACCTCATTCCCATGTGCAGGCTCCGGATGCTCCCGTTGCAGGAGTTCCTGGACGCGCGCTGGATCCAAACGACGGGCAGCTTCGAGGAAAGGATCACACTCGACGAGAGTTTCCGACGAGCGATCCGGTGGTGGGGCACCCGCGCGCATCTGACGGCGGGCATGGACTTCCAGACCCCAGCCCACCAGGAGACAGTGACCACGGATGCCTCCCTGGAAGGGTGGGGAGCGCACACCGAAAATCTGCACGCAAGAGGCCTTTGGCTCCCGACGGAGAAATCCCTACATATCAACGTCCTGGAGCTCCGTGCAGTGTTTTGGGCCCTCAGGTCCTTCCTTCCGTCCCTCAAGGGCAAGGTGGTGAGGATCTTCACTGACAACACCACCACCATGTTTTACATCAGGAAACAGGGCGGAACCAGGTCCCCAGCACTGTCCAAGGAGGCGCAGGACCTGTGGCATTGGGCCGGCGCCCAAAGGATGTTTCTGGTGCCGTTTCATCTGGCAGGGATAAAAAACACCATCGCCGACTCGCTCAGCAGGGAGCTGCGCTCGTGCCACGAGTGGGAGCTACGGCAGGATCTAGTGGATCGCCTCTTCCGACGGTGGGGCACACCCCAGATCGACCTGTTCGCGACGAACTCCAAGTGCCTGAGGTTCGCCAGCAGGTTTCCCCAGGCGAGGAGCATGGGCGATGCTTTCTCGTTCCCCTGGGAGGGCCTGTTCCTCTACGCGTTCCCTCCTTTGCCACTGCTAATCCGGCTCGTCAACCAGCTCAAGAGGTCACGGTGCAGGATGATCCTCGTCGCACCTGCGTGGCCGAGGCAGATATGGTTCCCGGACCTTCTGGACTTGTCAGCGTCCCCGCCAATCAAGCTGCCGGTGGACGCGGATCTACTCTCCAGGGAAGGAGGCGCCATCCTCCACCACGACCCGAAATCGCTGAACTTGCAGGCCTGGCTCCTGCAGCGCTAGAGTTCGGAGGATACGACATACCGGCCGACTGCAGAGAGGTTCTTGCAAAGGCCAGGGCGTCCTCCACTCTTAAATGCTACGGACACAAATGTAAGAGGTTCTCTGTCTGGTGCCACGCACAGAAGATTAACCCTCTACGGATTACGGCTCCCCAAGTACTGCCGTACCTGCTGACGCTGGCCAAAGCTGGTCTGGCACACGCGTCCATCAAGATTCATCTTGCTGCGATCTCCCGATACACCAGAACCACGGGGCGGACGTCCTTGTGGTCTCATCGTCTGGTGAAAGAGTTCATGAAGGGACTGTTCAGATCGTTCCCGCCGGTGAAGGCTCCGGCCCCGGCGTGGGAGCTCAACGTGGTGCTGACCAAGCTCATGGGACCTCCGTTCGAGCCTCTGCACTCGGCTCCGTTGAAATTTCTGTTGTGGAAAACAGCGTTTCTTGTGGCCATCACCTCCGCACGACGAGTGGGGGAGATCCAGGCCCTTTCCTGCAAGGCCCCGTACTTGACTTTTCACGACACGAGGGTAGTGCTCAGGACGCACCCCTCCTTCATGCCCAAGGTACCGTCGGACTTCCATCTCAACGAACCCTTGGTGTTGCCTGTGTTCTTCCCGTCGCCTTCGTCGCCGGCTGAGAGGACTTTGCACTCGCTGGATGTGGCTAGAGCGCTGAAGTTCTACGTAGACCGCACAAAGTGTTTTCGGAAGACGTCACAACTCTTTGTGAACTTTGGACCTGTCAATCAGGGGAAGGCTCTCTCGAAGGCTTCCATTTCCAAATGGCTCTCCGGCTGTATCATGTACTGTCACCGGTTGGCAAACCGACCGCTGCCTGGCCGTCCGAGAGCCCATTCCACCAGAGCGATCGCAGCTACCACGGCGTTCCTATCTGGTGTGCCCCTGCTGGACATATGCAGGGCTGCTACGTGGAGGTCCACGCACACCTTCACGAAATTCTACTGCGTCGACCGGGATTCCAGGGAGGAGTCCAGGGTCGGCCAAGCAGTGCTGCGCAACCTGTTCGCCTGAGGTGAGCCTGGTGAGGAGGTAAGATGCTTAATGTTGAGTTTGATGTAATGTATTTATGTTGAGCCTTTGCCACCTCCCGTGGTTGTGCATGTGTGTACTGCTATGTATTCTTTATTCATGAGCATGTGAATCCATGCCAGACCCCATGCTGGAGAAGGAACAAGTTACTTACCTGTGACTGTTGTTCTCCAGCATGGGTCTGGCATGGATTCACATGCGAACCCTCCCGCCTACCCCTCTGCGGCTCTTCACTTGGTCATACTGCCACTTCACCTGCTTCCAAATCTGAAGATGGCTGCCAGAGGCGGTGCTTAGGTAGAGGGCAGTCATTGGCTGTGGTCAGTATGACGCAGAGACCAGTGATTGGTTATTACTACGAAAGACAGATCAGAAACGAAACTGATACTGGTTTTTTCTTTACCGAGGATTCCCAGCCTGACGACGGGGAATATTCATGAGCATGTGAATCCATGCCAGACCCATGCTGGAGAACAACAGTCACAGGTAAGTAACTTGTTCCTTCTCCTCTGCTTCGCACTTTCCACCTCTCCCATGCACTTTTCCCCTCCCCCATGCACTTGCGCGTTCTCAATGTCACTGGGCCTAGTAAGATTGCTGTTTTGTTCTCCCCTGTTCCCCTCCCTTGCCTTGTCGCGCTCTGAAACACTTGTGTACGAGCGCGATAGAAATAAAATATCAATCAAACCAAAGGCCCATATGATAAATAACAAAAACCACATAGGAGCCTGAAAGGAAAGAGCAGTAAAGAAAACTAACCACAAAGGTCATCAACCCACAACCTCTCCAACCACAAACTAGGACTAAACCTTAGGGACCAGGAGAAAAAACAATTTAGTGGACACCCACTCGGGGGAATACAACACTAACGCCATGCCTCGCCAGAAGAAAGGCAAAGAAGTTAGAATGGACAACAGAAATAAGAAAGCCCAAACCGCTCGGGAAAATGCTGACCAGTATGAGCCCATAACCCCGGGAAACTGGACAAAAATCAGCCCAGATGGCCCGAGGAGGCATATAAAGAACAGAGCAAAGACAGACTACATTGTTCGCTATCTCGCAACATGCGACTGCGTGGTAAGCAAAGACGGACCAGCAACAATGAACCGACGGGCAATAAGGACTACTAATACAGAGCCCATCGGGACACCAAACGCAACACAACAATTGATAAACCATTGCAACCCGGTTTACACTGTGGGCAATACCCCAACCAGAATCCGGGACAAACTGGAATCCATTACCCTCTACATGCCCTACATCACTGAAAACTGGAACAATGGATGGGTACCAACACAATTCACCACCCGGAACTAACCAAAACCAACCAAACCCGCCCTAAACCTCATCACTCTAGTCAACGAAGAGACCGATCACCAAAGAACCACACCACCTAACAGGTTCAACCAGGAAAAAACCACCAGTAACGGAAACCCAACCAACAACACACCAAACCGAACAACCCATACAAACCACCCAAAAGGAAATTCAAACAAATTCCACTGCAGCCTTCTCAATGTCGGATCCATGGCAAAAAACACGCTAGAAATCCATTCCCTTCTAAACGAATGAGGCATAGACGTGTTCTTTCTTATAGAAACCTAGTTGACAACTCCAAAGCCAGCTGTCATGACACTTGCCCCTTGCCCTCACTGGCAAGTCAGCCTTCGAGTTAGGGCCAGGTCAAAGGCCTTAAAACCTCATCCAAGACTCTCTTGGAATCAGTCCTGGCGCCTTTGGCACCAGGCTCATAACCATCATGAAGACCAACATTAGAATGGGACTATTTAACTTGGGGGCTGTGGAGGGGTTCAGCCAACATGGAGGCAAACACATAGCTCAGTTATAAGGAACTGAGCTATGCGGTCTAGTCTTTTGGGTGTGGCAGGCCTGGGAGAACTTTACCTGGACTACTTTACCTGAGACTATTTAAACCACACCCAAACAGCAGAACATGCTCTGTGTTATTCTGCTGTGGGCAGCGTAACGCTCACCGTGTCCAGTTCTTTGATGCCAGCTTACCTGAAACCAAGGACCTGCAGAGAGAGAGAGAACACTATGAAACTTACCTGGAACAGTATCCTGTCTTCAATCGATCGCTGACTTCAGTTCCACTCACCTGAAGGTGCGAACACCATCATCCGGCACTGCATGCATCCTGGATTACCATAACCTGAAAAGAGGAGAAAGAAAGACCGCATTAGTAAGCGTTGACTCCTGTTTCCTCCCGAATGAAGAAAGCCACACAATTCTTACCTGGGTAGTCATCTCCTGGTCAGTATCATTGCTGTAACATTACGGCGCTCGGCGAGGAACATCGCAACCTGCAAGGAGAGAAAAGACACAGGTTAGCAATATAAAAGGCGAAACAGCGCCGTGCATCGCGCATTACTCACCAGACAGCATCGCGCTTTCGCCTACCGGCCCATGCTCATCTTCAAACTGCATGACAACACCAAAATACCTTTCCATACCTAAAAGGAAAGAAGCAAGACATTATTATTCGAACTAAGAGGAACATAAGAACTGCATATAAAGACTGTAAAGCAGCAAACCTATGGAGTCGCAGCAGGCCTGGATTCCAAAAGGGGGGCTTGCACCAGTGAAATAACTTGGTCGCTGCTCGCCCCCCACATCTACGCGCCCCTGCCACGAGGAGCAGGACGGAGAATCCATCTTTTACAATATTAAGGTAAGGAGAAGGCCCAAGGGGGAGGAAGGAGTTGAGGCCAAGGGAGGTGGGAAAACATAAAGACAATCTGTTATTGAATCGTATTGAATCCAGCTTTCCTATATTGTAGACCCATCTTTAACCAGAGGCCTTACCAAGGGACCGGAAGAGGGTTCGAGAGTGCAAATCATCCAACCAGGGATGGGTGGCATCCCCGTGGATACCAGGTGAGCGTAACACCATCGCTAGTAAAGCAATACTGGACAATTTTAAACTAATATTCCCCAACAGAGAAAACTGAAGAGGAGGCGGAATCGCAATCATAGACAAAATGCAGCTGAGTATCTCAACTCATCACAACCAATGTAGACGACTGTGAATCTCTCCTCAAGATGGAGCTTAACAAGCAAACCAACATGGTATTCTTCCTGATCTACACGTCACTTTCTTATAACCCCAACTGCACAAAAACTAGCGGATGCAGCTGCAATTTTATCAACCTAGTCATACTGGGAGACGTCAACATCTGGTTCGAAAAAGAAAACAAATCAACAGCAAAGTCACTCTGCACACTCCTGGAAACTTTGCATTTCAAGCAAATAGTAAATGGATCCACCCACAACACAGGACATGTCCTGGATGCTATTTTCTGCAGGGAAGGACTGTGCATCTGCTCCATCTAGACCAGTGGTATGGAGTGACCACTACTTGATACCATTCTACATCAGATCCCAAACCCGCCAACCGGCTGTAAAGTAAATACTCCGTACCAGCAAGAAAAGAAACTGGAAGAACGTAGACCTAGAGGCCCTAACAAACCTAATCTCGACCCTCCGAAGTGAAACAGAACCCACCAAAACAACTGTAGACACAGCAGAAGACTCACTCAACAGATGGATTACCAAGAATCTGCAAACAATCCACAGAGAGAACTCTTCTAAAGCATCAGATTTTAAAAAACCTTTCTGCAAGAATTCCATCGTCCCGACACAAGCACTTTGTGACAACATCAACCACCTGAGATCAAAAAGATGCAATCCAGGAGACAATCAACCCAGCCCAGACAAATGCAACCACGACTGCCGGACTACAGACGCTGGGTGAAACGCAGATTTCAGCAAAACTCACCTGCTTAGAACCAATCACAGAAGAAGCCCATGCCACACTGATCAAGGACAGGACTCATTCACTCAAAAGATTAGCAACGTCCTTCATATCGGCATACATTAAACCACTGATGCATAAGGAATCAAAGTGCAGGAGACCCAAGCAACTATAGACCGATACCTAACCTGCCCTACCCAATAAAGATCCGGGAGAACCATGTGTACAAAATCCTTCTTGAATACGTCGAAACAAACAGAATACTCGAATGGTGACAGTTGGCTTCCGACCAATGAGAGGAACAGAATCAGCACTCCTATTGATATGAGACGACCTGAAAATAAACTGAGCCGACGATCCCCAATTGGCACTCCTACTGTTGGACATATCAGTGGCATTTTGCACAATCAGCCATGCAACACTAATACAAAGATTGATGGAATGTGGTGTAGAGGAATCCGCACTGAAGTGGCTTACCTCATTCCTAACAAACCGAACCAAATGAACCTACCTACCTCCATTCACCTCAAACACCAAAAATATATCCTGCGGAGTCCCACAGGGATCGAGCTTCTCGCCTTCTCTTCAACATCTACATGTGCCCACTGACAAAAATCATTTGAATCCACGGACCTTACCGCCTACAACTACAGACACACAACGGATTGTGAAAACAAACGGGACCCAGAAACAAATTAGCCTCAACAACTGGCTCACATAAATCTACAATTGGATGATGAGGAACAACCTTAAACTGAACCTAACAAAAACTGAAATAATGCTCACGTGCAGGATTTGAAGGAGGGAACCCACAATTGGACTTTCCGGCATGGGAACGCAATGAGAGACTTCCGACGTAGTAAATAACCTGGAAATACTCATGGACAACAGACGATCACTGGAATTGCAAGTCAACGCAATTACCAAAAAATGCTATGTCGTCCTACGACTGCTTGGTGGATTACTCCCTTACCTCTCCTTCCCCTCACAGAACCTTCATAATCCTTTCAAGAATTGACTACGTAAACGGCCTCTACCTAGGAATGTCAGAAAGGCTTGCCAAGATCAACAGCCAGGATCCTATTGAGACTAAACAGAAGATACCCCATCACCCTAGCATTGAAAAGCCTGCACTGGTTGCCAGTAAAAAGGTGTCAAATTCAAAGCACTCTGCATCACCCAGAAAGCCTTGCACAGACAAGGAGCTGTATTCCTGCAAGACGAGATTAGCTGGTATCGCCAAGGAAGGGACCTAAGATCCCGCAGTGACATACAAATGGAGGCAAAACACTAAAAAAAAGAGAATTCAACGGAACAGCATTCTGAAGTCTATTTGCTCACATCTGGAACACCTTGCGCAAGAAATTGGAACCACAGAAGTACATCATCACTCTCAAGAAACTGCTCAAAACTTGGCTATTCAACAGACAATTACCACTTTGAAGGGACACTGGCAACAATAACACTACATGTTGGGACCATTTATTTTTTTAATACTCTGAAAAGATTTATAGAAGGCCAACCTATATTGTGACCATGAAAACTCTGGGGCGCTGTAGCCAAACCAGTTGAAGGTAGCAAGTAGAGTGGTCTAGGCTAAGTCTCAAGAGGTGGTGAGCTTGTACAATGAGCACACAACATTTGAAATGTGTCTCTATATCCTACTGGTGTATGGCAAAATGCATATCAAACCCATGAAAATGAATGTTCAGATTAGTATTTGCACTGCAAGTCTACTGAGAATCAACCTTAACCTCAGAAGTTCAAAGTTGTCTGGGGTCAAGTGAACAGTTATAAGTGTCAGGGGACGAGGTAAACTAGCTAACAAATGTCTTCCCAACTTTCGGAGTGCTTCTGTGAACAAGCAATGGCAAAGCCAACTTGTTGGAAAAGTTTTACAAAAGTTAGCAAACTTTTAAAAGATTTAAAAAATATATATTAGATTTTTGCTACAATATACATTCCCAATATACATGGACTTTAATATTGCATCCTAACTATGAAATGTATAAACCTGTTAATATTCCATACTACCATAACCACACCATCTAACAATACCTTCCCTGCCCGCTAATGTGGAGTTATTGGCTCATTACATACGATTGTAAATATAGCTGGAACTCCCCCTCTGTACTCCGATTCTTCATTAGACTTGGTAGGTTGATTGACGGTCTGAGGTCGCTTTTACTGCCATCAGCCTTGACCCCCAGGGATTGCAGGTTCGAGGAGATCTCTGGTCGGTGTCTTATGCTGGTGCAAGGACTCTCAGTGGAAGAATGCAGCAAAAGTCGATGCAAGGACCCGAATGGACGCAGGTAAGCAATTTCAGGTGTTGGCCACTGATGCACAGTGCTGCAAAGGGACTCGCTTGCCAAGGTCAGAATTTTCCCTTCTATCTCGGGGTCCCCTTGATGCTAGGACCATAACACTTCACAGAGCTAAATCTTGCAGGACAAGCTGAGGATCCCCCAAGTCTCAACTCGGAATGGCGACGTCTGCAGCGAGGTAGCCCAAACTCGGAGCTGGTCAGCCACAGGACGGCCCTGGGGCACTTCCTAATGCTCTTCTTTGTACGAAACCAAACTGACGTTGAGAATGGATGTTCCCTCCACTCCAAGGTCGCAGCTCCTTCGCAGGACTGCTGGAGATCTTCCAAAGGGCAGGGCTCTAGCAGGGCAGCAGCGGAAGTTGGTTGCCAAGCCTTCTTCAGACGGGTCCACAGTCTCCTTGCATGTCTTGTAGCTGGACAGGAGTGTTGGCTTCTTCTGTTTGTTCCAGGATCTCTCTAGAGTGGATGCGGGGGTCCTTTTATCCAAAAAGCCAGGTAAGAGCAGCAACCCCCCCACTTGCCAATGACAGATCTGCCACACACACACACACCCCAGCAGTTGTGCAATCAGGACCACTGGTGGCAAAGCCCATTCATTCCACTCATACACACTGGCACCAGTATGTGGATTGGGACCAGACATCCGCAGCCCACTTCCTGGCACAAGCACGCCCTCCAGTAGTCTGCCAAACACCTCTGCTTTCCTGGGCACTGGAAGTCCATATAAGGATGTTCCTGGCCTCACAGGCCAGGAAGAAGCTTAAAAGACGAGATGGCCAAAGGACAATCAATATCTTATGGCATGGCTATGTTTGACCAGTTAGCCAAACGTGGTAAGGCTAGAGCGAAATGCACCAAAAAATTGTAAAAAGTCACTGCTGCCACCAGCTTGTCCATTTAGCACACCTAGAGTAACCAAAAATCCTCTGAGTGTTGATGGAGGGCGGAACAAAAAGTGTACCCCATTGTACTGCATTGTAAGATGCATTGTACAAGTTACTGCAAGTGATGAGTTACTAAAAGTGGTAACAAAGTAACAGGACTAAGGGAAACCATTTTTCCCAGTAATGACAGCCTGAAGGACATGTTGGTTTCCTCGTAACAGATGAGCAAAAGGGAGTGTAGAGAAGCTTAAGGCTTCACTGCACTGTAAAAAGTACAGGTTGTATACAAAAAGTAAAAGCAAAAAGTTTGAGGGTTTGTAGAAATGGAAGGAAAGGTGCAGTAAAGAGGAATCTTTCCTAACACTGCAGACAAACTACTAGAGAGGAGACCAGATGGGCTGAAGAACCACAAACAAGAACCTTGTTAGATACCGGCAACCAAGGAGCTCCACCAGAGGCTCCAACAAACCGACTTACTAATCCATTTCCCATTCCTCCCAACATAACTGACACCAGACCTTGGGCTAGCCACACTACACATAAACCAATCACCAGTGTATGTTCACACCCAGCATCTCTAGATGCTGCAACACACCTTGAACCACCACATAGTCCTTAAAAACAACGCAATTACACACCAAGACACTGGATAATCTTACAGCTAGGGCCACCCATGCCTATGGATCTCTTGTGGACACTATCTAACCAAGGTGCACAACCAGCCCACACTAAAACCAACACGAAGCACTACCACACACCAGAGGCAATGAATCTTACACATACGGTTACGCCTCCTGCATGAACCCACACATGCAAAACACTCAAGACGCCAGTTCCTTCTGGTTCTGAACCTATCCTCTCACCCTATCCTCACTAACCTCCCCATTCCCCTCTTGCAAAGCCACGCAAGCGCCTGGAGACTACCCCTGGGTGGTAGCGGTGCGTTGTATAAATCAACATAACACATGTCTTCACCAAATTGATGGTGGTATTGGCGGCAAGTCTAAGGTGGTGAGGGATTCACGTCTACCCCTACCTGGATGATTGGCTGATGAGGATTTGTTCTCCTGAACAAGTTCTGGAACATCTCTGCATCACCTGCCTCTCCCTCCACAGTCTGGGCTTCTGAAAATTGAGAGAAGTCCCAGATGACACCTTCCCAAAAATGTCAATTTATTGGAACGGCCCTGGAGCCTGCCTCAGGGGAAATCTTTGCCACTGAGGCGTGGGCTCAACATATTCTACCGCTGGTCATGAAATTTCAAAATGCCCAACATCTACCTGCCTTGGATTTTCTGAGGTTGCTCCTGATTTGATTGCTCTGGATTGGTTGCGCCAGGAGTACGTGGTACCCGGAACTTCTAGACATGTCCATCTGCCCTCTGATATGTCTTCCTCAAAGAGCAGACATGCTCACTCAGGAAGGAGTTTGCATACTCCACCCAGAAATCAGAACTCTGACCCTTCCTTCACGCCTGGTTTCAGAGCCAATGAGATGCAGAGATTGGGATCTCCCGGTGTGAAAACAAAATCAAAATATTGAGGCTGAGTACCCCAAAAGGAAATACACAGAAAACGGGATACAAAGGAACATAAAAAGTACTTTATTTTATACTGAATCCAGTTACAAAAACAGAGCAAAATCAGATGGCTATCGGCCCTCAGTACAACACAACGAACTCCAGCGTGTTCAGTGAGAGACGCTGTACATTAGAATGCATTGGCTTTTTATACACTTTGTTGGCTCGATGTCCACCCCACTTCGGGTTAATATTCCACTTAATACATCACCGATCTAGGGTTCATGCCAAGTCTCGAACAAACGCATATAACTGGTATGCCTTTAATACATGTATCAACAAGCCTATACAACAACTGTGTGATCTGGGATTTTCCATGCTAGTCTTCTTAAACATTAATACAATGCGGTTAAACAAGTGTTCTATGATCAGTATTTGAATACATTGTTTTTATAGTATGCTCGTGGATTAGTTTCTTTACACGAGTAATCCCTTACACACGAGTCAACGAAGGACAAGGTCTCAATTCACGACCTCAACAAGTGGCCTGCAGGCAAGTTACATATTAGCTATGGACAGAGGTCAAGATGGCGGCCATGTTGTATTTTGGAATGACACCGTCCACCATTTTAACTCACAGGGTGACTTTTACAAAGCGAATCCTAAAATGGCGGATGAACCTAAAATGGTGGCTTACATTGATTTTAAGGTCAGGACCTTGCAACACGGATTCTTTTGCAAGCAACTTTCGAGCAGCATGGCGTAGGCAAATATACATATATTTATTGCAATAGGAGGCACGATATAATTTCTCTTTTGACACCGGAAGACGTAATGGAGGTGTTGCTTTTGGCCAGAAGGCCAGCAACTAAAGCTCTATACCGCCGCCGTTGGAATATAGACCCTTTTACTTGTGACACACCATCAGTGTTCTTTCTTGTATCTAGCTCATCAAGGGCTGCAGATTTCTACTGCAAAGGGCTATCTAATAGAACTTTCCATTTTCAAGTGCTTGCCTGGACAAGACTTATTTTAAACTTGCCATTGTTATCCAGTTCCTGAAGGGACTGAGGAACATCTTCCCATCGGTTCTTTTTATTGTTCCAGTTTGGGACCTTAATGTAGTGTTAAACTTCTTGATGGGATCTCCTTTCGAGCCCCTTCATTAGCCCCTTCATTAGTGTCCTCTTAGGATGCTGACTTTGAAGACTCTTTCTGACAGCGATCACCTCAGCTCACAGGGTGAGTGAGCTTCAAGCCTTGTCTTCCAAACCACGCTTTACAAACTTCTAGAAGGAGAACATATTTTTTTTTTTTTTTTTTTTTTTGTTTTCCCTTTAATTCTGCCTAAGGTCGTGTCAGTTTCCCCTTGCATTAAAGATTGTTTGCCCTCTTTTTATCCACCTCTGCATCCTTCATAAGAGGAAGAGAGGCTTCATCGCTTGTACCCCAAAAGTGTGGGCTATACTGGTCATAGACTGGGACAGGCTGTTACACAAAACAATCAAGACAAGGTCTGTTCAGTATTACTGAATGTTACACTCTGGCTGGGAAAGAAGTCAACTGATGGTCTGAGAGCTCATTCCACAAGAGTAGGTACTTCCTCGGCTTTACAAAGAGGGGTGCTGGTGCAGGACATTTGCAATGCTGTACCTTGTCTTCGTTGCACACCTTTACAAGACATTGCTTTCATTTTGTATCAGGTCAGGAGGCAAAATTTGGCAAAGCTGTTCAGTGTAAATCAAAAGTAAATTCTCTTTTCCCACTTCTATCTAGTTACTGCTACAGGAGTCATGAAGAATATGTGGGAGGACACAATCCATTAGAGGAACAAATTACTTGCCCCTTGTAATGTTCTTTCTACTGGATGTTCCTTCATGTATTAACCATAGTCTTCTGAACCTGCCCCTCTATCTGTGAGACTTTCCATTATTTACACCTTACACTCAATGTCTGAATTTCTTTAACCCTCCATACTGCTGTGCTGAAAGGGGTGGAAAATGTGAACTGAGGCACTGGGTGCAGTGTTACTTATACCAGTGTCAACGTCTCTTCCGAGAGCGGGTGGAAGCCGTCTAGGGACCATGAGTCGACACATTGTGCCATGTGTCCGTATCTAATTCCTGGGTCATCGGAGAGGACTTCAAGCTTGTTGTCATAAACCTTTATTGAAATGATAAAGGTGTTGGAAAATGCTTCACTATCCCTATTCTAAGAGTCATTTCCCTACCTCAACCAAAAACTAAGGATCTGTGCAACGTCAAGATTTCCATAGCAAAACTGTCTGGTGTCTGAAATCGTATCTTTGCCACGTCCCCACCCCCTCTGCCCCACTTTATAAAAGTAACTCGAAGGTGCTAAGGGAAATGTCTCTGGTCTTGAAATGTGTTCACATTCAAAAGAAATATATATGTACTTCGACACAATAGTTCCCAATGGGTAAGGTTCACAGCTCCAGGGGATGACTCCCTATGCCAGGTTGCAATTCAAGAGTTTTCAAGAAGTGTTCAATTCTTTCTTGAAGGTTTCAGGTCAACAAAAAACCCTTTGTTTTAAATAATAACTTGGATGTGAGTTCCAACTATGTAAAACACCTGGTGTACTCGCCTTCCAGGTTTGTCTCCACTTCAGTTTAACTTTATTCAGTCTTGGCCTGGCATATCCCATTTGCCAGGACGACTCTATCTGGTCTGCTTTATACACTTGTAAGTTTGGTCCTGCCTGGTATATGCTCCTAGTAGTTCTTCTGTAATGTTGCTGAAACGCCAGTGTCCCAATCCCCCGCCTTAAGACTCACTGGTTTTATAGAGTGTTCTTCAGTTCTCTCACAGTGAATGGGGATCTGTGTCTCAATGCTCTGCCTCCACTTTGCAGGCTCACCGTTTTCCCCCAGCTGGTCTCCATGTCTTTCCTGGCTCCCACCTAGTTGCTGAGGCTCTCATTCTGCGCAGGCAGCGGATGTGCTGCTCTCTGGTGCTGGTGGCGCCAAGCAGACTTTTTAAAGGTATTTCTACCGCACACCATCACCAACGGAATTGGTACCCAGGCGCTCGGGAGGATCTGCAAACGAGAAGGCAGGGTGGGTTAGCAGGGTGAAGAGGGAGTAGGATAGTGAGAGAAGTGGTGTCCTGTTGGCAGCTTCAGTTCGGATTTCACTGTGCGCTGAGCTTTGGTGCGAGGATCGGATCACTGTCAGTCCTTGCATGCTAATGGTGCGGCTTATGTGTTTGTTGTTGTGGTGTAGGGTCTTTATCTTCTGGTTCGGTCCCAGTGTGGCACACCAGTTCCTGCAGCCTTTCGCCTTCTGCATTCCCGTTAGCAGGTTGGCTCCACGGACGACGACTCAGCACCTCGACAGCGCCTCAGTCAGCGTTGAGCGGACACTGCTTCCCCAGGTAGCTCTCCTCCATACAGGTTATGCCTTTTAAATATCCCGGCACCTGTCGTACACTTGATGATCACTAGAGTGCCTTCTGTAATGTTCAGCCTCTCGGATCTTCAACCGCCTCGTCTCAGTATTCTCATATGTATGAAAAGGTTGGGCCTTTCTTGGTTCTCTTTTCACATGATACTGGAAGAGGTTATTTATTAGTAGGTCTTGTGGTGAGTGGGCGGGAGCTTTTACAATAAGCCATAAAAGCTTGAGGAATGGAAGGAAATCTCTAAAAGGGAAAAGGGGCGGGGGGTATGTTCCTTCATCTGATGCCATGTTATCCCTTTGAAGGTCACCTCCCCCCAGATGGTCCTCACTAATATAGCCGCCCCCAGGATCTGTAGTGGCTGCCCCTGCAACATGAAGAGACTGCGGCTGGGAAAGGGCTGATGACATCTGATTCATCACACCTCTGATATATCTGATATCCTGCTTGCAGATTTGGAAACGTTTGAACAGCAAACATGAGGAATATGTGGGAGGAACATCCAGTAGAAAGAACGTTATCAGGGGTAAGTAATTTGTTCTCCTGATTCAGAATGGAATGGTGGGTGTGCTTTTGCCCAGCATAACTGCAGCCCAGACCCCACACAATGTAGGAATCTGTTTCCGTGCTGCAATCTGTATCCCTATTCCCACTCCCTGTTCCTCCATTTTTAATGGTATATCCTCCAGGAAAGGCAGTGGCAACCTGGTACGTTGCGCCGCAGTGTTTTTAAATTTGGGGGAAAAAGTAGAGCACATGCATGTTTCCAGGGTGGGTACGCCCCTGCTCCCTCCCCAAATAGTCATTCCTTTTTGCTGTGGGGATAGGGCAAAAGTTCAGTTGTAGCTGCTTTATTTGGCACCCATATGCCTCCCCCTTTCTTCTTTTAACACGGCTCTCCATGCTTTTGCTAAAGAGAAGGGGTTCAAAAAGTGTAAATCATTTGATAGGATGTTTTTCTGTCATGGAGTGCCTAGATACTGGAGGCTCTTTGTGAAACATGTTTGTCACGCTCTGCAAGTGTGGCTTAGAAGGTCGGGTGGGGTTAATCTTTAACCGGCTTCCTCCACGGGAACTCTGGAAGTGTGCGGTGTCCGGAAAGAGAAGTAAAACATTATTTTCCTTTCATAGCAGATTCCTTGCATGTGTGCAGCCAGGACTGGGACCCCTGATCTCTTCCTATGCTGTATGATGATTTCTAATGGGGTTCGCCCCAAGTTGCCTGATGGACCTAATCTGGCGTTTGCACCTAGGAGAGTGGCATGCTGGACACAGTAAATTATTCAAAGGTGATACTTGGTGACCGAGAACACAATCTTTGTGTTTAAGGGAAAGCCAATTTGTTGGAGGGCTTTACAATTGTACAAGATGTGTGATCCCTTCCCCACTGCACACAAGCCCCCTTGCTAGTTTGTCCACAAGGAATCTTTCCTTAAGCTGGGGTTGGGCAAGGTAAAGGAATAGAAAACCGCTTCAAAATCTTCAGTCTTTCTGGGGAGGCTTCCAAGTCCAAATTGATCAGGCACACGTCCATTTGGATGGACGTATTACCTCATAAGGGACGAGGGATCCCGCATTGCAACAAATTCTTTCCCTGGTTTCCCCCTCTTTCCAGCAAAGAAGCAATCTGCTGGTGAAGAATTATTGAAATCTAGTGGGCCTAGCTTCACCAAGAATGTATTTTTACTTCCAGGCTATAGTATTTTGCACCATTACCCAGGGGGAGGTAGATGACAATACTGCACCCCATGGTGTTCTGGTTGCTAGACCCCACTCTGGAGAGGCCTGGCTCTGCATTGTGCATGGAGTACAGGAAAAGTTGTTGCTCTATTGGTTGTGTGTGGGTATAACCCTCCCTCTCCTGATGCTTTCTTTAAGGGTACAATCTGGGAGGTGATGCTGATGGCCCGCTCCTCCTCCCTTTGGTTCCCCAACTTCCGGCTTTGCATGTGCCATTCCACTGGGAAGCTGTTAAAAGCTGCAGCCACAGGCACCAACAGTGGTCGTGTGTTAGGGGAGTTTTCCTAAAGTCCCACTTAGAGGTGAGATTTGGGTAAGCTATCCCAGTAGTTTGTAGATCCCCGTCCCACCCCCCCCCCTAACTCTTTGCATTAGTCTGTACTGCTCAGAGGGGCGGAGCAGTCAGGCTTATCTTAAGAGGAAGATGTGAGCTGTAGCTTAGTACACTGAACCTAGTTAGTATCACACCACTCCCGAACAACCTGGAACTCCCAACTTGCGCTTCCCATTTTAGCGCAGCAAGAGCAGCCCTAGCCAAAATTGCAAACTCCACAGCCTAACCCACACTCTATGGGCTGCCTGAAGGTCAAGGAAAAGCCCGGACCAAGGCCACCTCAAACTCCTCCAAGCATCGCCCTTTCTCCAGCCCAGATCCCAAACCCTGCCACCACACCACAGGACCCAAACCTCCTCACTGACAGCCCTATTCCCTTCTGCTCCCATCCCTGCTGATCAACTATGCCTCCACCGCCCACCAGTTTGCCCCTACCCTCTGTGACCACCCCCTTTCCCATAATGCCCTCACTTGGTCACACCCATCCCCAACTGCCGCCCACCCCCCTTCACCTCCTCCTACCATTCCTGTCCAGCACTAGCAAGCATACCCCACCTACTCTTGTGCCCTCATCAACGCTAGTTAAGTCTCCAAAAATAAATTCCACATCTTTGACCTCATCACAGAAGAAAATCCAGACTTCCTTTTCATCAGAGACCTGGTTTGCTGACTATTAAGAGGCCACTGCACACAAGGTCTTCCCACCCGGTTACAACCTTGTTTGCAACAGATCGCGAAGAGGTGGAGGACTTGCAATATTACATACACACCAATTCCCACTAATAATTAAGGACATCCCAAACAACACCGCAGACTGCAAATCCCTTCTGGTAAAACTCCCAACTCTCACCCTCCACCTTGCACAGCTTCCTACTCCTCTACAGACCCCCTGGCTACAGCAAAAACGTTGCAGACATGCTCGGCGAAGCTCTGACAACCAACCTAAACCTCCATCCTACACTTAACCATCCTAGGGGATTTCAACATCTGGTATTCCCCCCCCCGCCCCTCCCCCCAATTACCTGATGTATCACAGTCAACCTAGAAGCACACAACCTGACACAATTTCTACCCCCACCCACATGGGAGGTCACACCATCGATGCGATCTTCAGCACTCCAAACATATCACTGCCCCCATTCCCCTATCATGCACGGTTCTATGGCATTGCACTGTCCGGCATTTCAAAGCCTGCAATTTAAACGTGTTTGACAGTTCATCGAATAAGATTTTTGGGGGGGTAAGGGAGGGGGAGGGGCGTCCCCCAAATCCCCCCTTCTGCACCTATTTCTACCTATACCCAACAACCACTTATCTGCCCTTTCCCACCCCCCCTAAAAAATTATATGAACTGTTTAACAAGTTTAAACTCAGGCTTTGTAATGCCTGACAATGAAAGAACGGCTTACCATTTGTGCACTTTTCACTCAGCAATTTTCTTCTCTGTACCACTGACCACAGCGCCCCAAGGCCGTGCACGACCACCACCAACCCCCACACCTCTCACTCCGCTATGGAATAAAGTCATTATCACCCCAGATCTAGCCAACTCCCTGCTCGCCTCTCTCCTTACACTTTCCCTCCAGGAAGGACCACCACCCATAAAAATATTCAACCTCTGCTCTCAACACCCTTGCACCCCTCACTCCGACAAAATGGACCTCTCGGAGATCAGGACCCAGTTCACTGCTGTTAGGAAAGATTCCCATTCATGAGTAATTTTCCCTCCAGTTGTCTACCCCCCAACTTTTTGCTGCTGTTGAAACGCCATATCTGTCTTTGCCAGGGAAGCACAGCCTTCAGCTGCACTCCATTGGGCTTTCGCTCATTTTATTATGGGGAAACTGACATGCCCTTAAAGACAGTCAGTACTGGGAGACTTTGTTTACCTTAGTCCTTTCCAATGTTGCAACTTTTCTGCAACATGTTACAAGTGCACAATGTACCTTACAGTACAGTGCGCTTGGGTCTTCCTTTCGTTTTCAAAGGCCCTAGACTCCCTCAAAGGATGTTTCAGCAGATGTCCCTTGGATAGGGCTGGGGGCAGCTTATCTTCATGTATGTTTAACCCTTTCTTGCCATGCAAACCGCATTTATCGCTTTTGGCATCGGAAGGTGGCCTGGCTCCAAAATGGCCATGCCACGAGGTTCTTTGTCCTGTCCTTTGGCCATCTTACCCCTTTGCCTTCACCAGGTCGAGCCGTTGCGGGTCTGTCCTTATTTGGGCATGCATTCTCTCACAAACCTCCAAGCTTCCGCAGTGTTCTGTATGCCTTGTGTGTGTGCTTCCAGGATGTGGGCTGGACTGTCTAGTTCCAATACACATCCTGGGTGCCTGTGAGTCTGGTGTGTGGGAGTGACTGGGACCACCATGGTCCGTGATTGGTCCATGTCTGGTTTGCCTGTATGTGAGCAGATCTCCCATTGGGTCCTCTTAGTTTTGGCACGAAGGAGAATCTGGATAAGAGAAAGCCCCAAACACCCATACCAGGTCGATCTCTTGAGTTCTCACTGAACCTAGGATAGGATCCAAGTATCCTGAAACTAAGAAGCCAAGTCAAGGAACCGCTGATGACCCGCTGGACCCCTCTGCATCTAATTGAACTAGAAGGTCTGTGAAGACGCTTGGACCCATTAGAATAGAGGGACCAACTATTCTCTGCACCTTCATCAAACCCTGCAAGTAAGCTTTCTTGGAAGTGTCCCTGGACCAACCACTGGGCTGACCAGCTTGCGCAGGACCTTTGCTCCAACACTGCTGCCATTTCGAGGAGACCGTAGAAACTTTGTACATCGCAAGCTCTGCGTTCACAGCACTCGTACCGAATTTCGGACACTTGGCACTCACAGGTCTGGAGTAAAGAGAGAGCGCCCAAATCAGAATACATGCGGTTACCTTGTCACCCAGCTGTGGTGGCCATCTTCGCAAGTGCCTTGCTGCTGTGCTCTGAAGCCTGCTACAGTAAAACTGGCCTGCACCATCCACCAGCAGCGGGGAAATCGCCACTGTCCCGTTTGGGAACCAACGCTGTAACTTCGCTGCTGAGCCGCACAACTGCCGCATTTGAACCTGCAACCGAAATGGACTCGACTGCTGAAGTTTGGTCCGGGGGTCGGTGAGTACTTGCAACCCTTACCGGTGGCCAGTAGCGCCTCCATCCACTATTACGCACGAGTGTCCCCTGAGAGCCACTCACCTTTCCACAGGTAGCCTGTGATACTGTCCCTTTCCCAACTCCTGGAACCTGTTCTGCCCTTTTTGGGGAGACCCTCCACGAATAGTGGAACTTATTCTGCATCACATCACTCATCTTCCTGAGCTGCTACAGACCCTACAAGAGACCCTGTTTTCGCCCTTTTGCATTATCGCGTGCACCAGCATTTGAAAGTACTTTGGAGCACTAGGCTCCACTCTTCGTAGGGACTAAACTGCCTCTCAGTTAGGATTTGAATGTTGCCGAGCTGCCTAAAGTGTATTTGCACTGTTTGCTACCTTTCAGGTTGTGGACCCATTCTGTGCTTTTAACCCTTTAGGCCACTTGGTATTGTATGTATGTATTTTAGTAGGATTGTATTGTTTTAAAGGTATTACTGTTGATAATTACTGTGTCTCAGGCCTTGAATAAATGTACTTGTATTTTAAAAATGTACACACCTGACTGGGAGTGGTTTGTAAGTGTCCTTTACTCTGTGTGCTCATTGAGGTCTTTCAGTCACCTTCACCGCTCCTGAGACCTAGTCTTGCCCGCTGCCAATGCTTCCTTGATTGGTCTGGCTTGTCCAGAAGGTCACCCTGTTCCAGAGTTCAGAAATCCATCTGAACTGCCAACCTCAAATCACTAAAAACCCTCAAGCACCGTCTGGAACGGACTTGGAGAACCATCCCTATGACCCAGAACAAAACCGCACTAGCAAGACTCACCAGAGCATACAAACTGTAAATCAGAAAAACAAGAAAGCATTCTACAGCAACAGAATCTTAAACACTCGCAGCCCGAGTAAGTAACTGCATAGAATAATTTCTGAATTCACCTTCCTGGCCTGCTCAACCCCTCAACCCCCTCCACCCCGCACCATCTCCCAATCCCTACGTGAAACCTTATCAGTACACTTCCACAATGTCGCTATTGACAGACATGCTGCATCATCTCTAAATTGGAACACATGCCCCCTACCGACTCACAGCAAAACCCCTCTTCGATGCAAACCTTCAGCTCTTCTTGCCCATTTTACACCAGGAGTTTCTCTTGCTGGTAGCACAAAGCCGCCCTTCAGGCTCCTCTGAGGACCCCTGCCTGCCCACCCCAAAAACATCCTAGCCTCACGTACAGGCAGCATCACACGCTCAATCCTCAACCACTCCCTAACATGCAGATCCTTCCCGGAAGCCCTAAAAACCTCCTACAACAAACCCCTCCCCAAAAAACCTACTCAACCCACTCTTCCCCCAGAACTACCCTACACTCAACCCACTCTTCCCCCATAACTACGGCCAGTCTCCAACACCCTCTTCATTGATTAACTCATGGACCACACAGCATACAAGGAGCTTGACATTTTCACTGAAGCCAACAACCATCTGGACCCTGCGCAATCTGTCTTCAGACCGCTCGGAGGAACAGAATCCTCCCTAGTGTCAGTCTGGGATGACCTAAAAAGAACAGCTGATGCAGAAGGCTGGGCTGTACTCCTTGATTTATCTGCCACCTTGTTTGCTTGTTAGGTGCTTATACAGCAAGTACATTTAGTTTCACAGCACCCACAAGGCAACGGAACACATTAAAATGCATAAATATTAGATACAGTGGAGGAAAAAAAAGAAAAGGACGAACATACTATGCCACCCGAGTATTGAGAGCGTGCAAGTACAGCAAGGAAGAGGGCAGTGGGAGTAGGTGCTGGGGTGTCTGTTCATGGGTGAACTACAAATGAAGTGCAAGTTCTGGTAAGTGCTACATGGCCTAGAGCCGTGTTGGGTGGAAAGTGCGAGCCTCCAGGGCAAGTGTTGAAGGTGGACAGAAGCAGGGGCGATTGTGTGGGAAGTCAAGGGAGCAGAGGATGCATAAGGGCCCTGGACACCAATCACAGCAACTGTGAGATTAGCAGAGGAGAGAGGCAGGGAAGGAGGAGGTAAAGTGGAAAGTCTTGAGGAGCTTCCGGAATTTAAGAAAGTCTGCTTGAGACGCATAGGGAGGGGGAGACTGTTCCATAGGAGGGATCCAGCTGAGGAAAGCGATTGACCTCCTGCCCTCTGTTTAGTGAAAGAGTTGACACCTGAGGAACGTAGATGTTTAGAGGGAGAGTATTTCGTGAGTGAGAGTTGAAGATAGTGTGGTCCTAGCCGCAGACAGCCTTGTGGATGCTGCAGAGGGATTTGAATTTAATCTGTGCAGCAACAGGGAGCCAGAGGAGACTTTTTAGGGCAGGAGAGATGTGGTCCCTGGGCTTAATGCCAAGGATAAGTCTTGCTGCGCTATTCTAGATTAGTTGAAGGGGTCGCAGAGTGGAAGAAGGTAGTTTAAGGAAGAGGCTATTACAGTAGTCCAGCCTACGAAAACCAGGGCATGGATGGCATTGAGCTTCTGGGGGAAAGTCAGAAAAGGGAGAATTCCTTTGAGAAGGAAGAGCTGAAAGTGAGACTTCTTGGCAAAGTCCTGAGTGTGAGGGAGGGAGGAGTTGAAGATGGCTCTGGGGTCTCCAGCTTCAGAAGAAGGTGCAGGGGGAGAGCCCATGGAGGAAAGCCAGAGTTAAGGGAAGGAGGGAGCAGGAGTCCCAGTGTGAAGGATCTCACTTTTGCTGGCATTGAGGCAGAGATCATTGGAGGTGCACCAGGACTGGATGGCAGATAGGCAGTCGGGCTGACGGCAGGTGCAAGATTGTCAGCAGGAGGTTTGAAAGAGTTGTCGTCTGCATAACACTGGCAGTTGGGGTAGGAGGAGGAGCTGAGTACCACCAGCTGAGCGAGTTGGTTGTTAAAGATCCAAGGGGAGAAGATAGAACCCTGGGGGGAACCACAGGTGGAGAAGTAAGGAGAGAAGGTACCCAGGATGACTTAGGAAGCGCGGTCATCTAGGAAGGTGGACAGTGCCTGTTCTGAGATACCAAGGGTATCGTGGAGCTTTTGTATGAGGACAGAATGGTTGACCGTGTCAAAGTTAGAGGAGCGATCAAGTAGAATGAGGACAGCTGGGGATTTGGAGTGCAGAGATATGAGCAGTTCTTCACTGGTGTTCAGAAGAGCTGTTTCCGTGCCTCTGGATGCCCGGAATCCTGATTTATGGTCTTGAAGACCACCAACAAGTTCAGTGTATGAGTTGAGTTGGGGCAAGGCCAGTTTCTCCAGCAGTTTCCCCAGGAAGGGGGTGATTGAAATGGGGCAGTAGTTCGCTGGACAGGTAGGGTCTGTTGAAGTGTTTTTTTTTTTTCTTTCTCCAGCATGGGGTCTGTCATGGATTCACATGCTCATGAATATTCCCGGTCGTCAAGCGGGGAATCCTCGATAAAGAAAAAATCAGTTTGTTTCTGAACTGTCTTCTACTAGTAACCAATCACTGGTCTCTGGGTCATATTGCCCCCAGCCAGTGACTGCCCTCAACCTAAGCCCCTCCTCTGGCAGCCCTTTTCAGATTTTTACCACACGTTCAAGTGTTGGGAGTCCTCGTGCTTTAGCTCTCGAGCTTTTACTGCGTGTTGCGTTTTTCTAAAGAGTTTAGTCTTTATTTTTCGGTCAAATCGAGCCTCAAGCTCCACCGTTTCATCTTCCGATCAACGGGAACCCGTTATGGAAAGGTTTACGCCCCTCAAGGGTGATTTTGTATTTTTTTTTTTTTCCGAATTTCAATTCTTGGAGGATTGCAGAAGATCTTTGAAGCCTACCCCGCGTGGACATGGCCCAGGACAAAGGAGACTTGACGCCAGCTGGATCCAAGCTGTTCAGGATGTGGACTATAGAACGTCTTCAAGGAAGATGAGCACTCCCGGTGCATCTACTGCCTTCACACCGACAAGTCGCACGTGGAGGACTGTGCGTTCTGCAAGAACATGTCCGTCCAGACCATGAAGGACCGTCTTACTCGACTCGCTAACTGGCTGGAGGCGAAGAGCCCAGCAGCAGGTGAGAAGAAGTCAGAGTGGTCTTCTAAGAACTTTGAGGGTGCTCTGGCGATGGGGGGCCCAGCCCAACAGAAGGCAAAGCACCGCAAGTTTGTGGCTACCGGGAGTGCCATTGGACGTCTGGTCATCTCGTCTGTAGCGAAGACCATTAAGGCAGCTAACACCCTAACGATCGTGGCCTGCTATGATAGGGAGCTGTGGTTCGAGATCACTCATATCCTGGACTTCCTCCCAGACTACAAGAGGGTGGAAGCCCTTGAAATCCTGCAAGAGGGCGAGGTGGCTTCGGATCACGCCATCACGGTAGCCGCAGATAACGCCGATACTGGATTTCGTCAGATGGGCAAAGGCGTTTGCCTTCGCCGGCGTGGTTGGCTCAGGGCCACCTATTTCCGTCAGGATGTGCAGACCAAGGTACTGTACTTGCCCTTCAATGGAAACAACCTGTTCGGCAAGGCAGTGGACGAGTCACTGCAGGCCATCAAGGCGGACACAGACGGCCCGTGCCTTGGGCACTCCATCAACGACGCCCGTCCTTTCGGACCTCTGGAGGCAAATCTCAAGGTGCCTCCAAAGGATTCGGTGGCAGTTCCTCATCGCAGGAAGCTTACAGAGGCTGCAGCAAGGCCGGTGGATATAGTCGTCACCAAGGAGCCCAGGGTGGCAAGGCCTCGGCGAAACAGGACTGAACCGGCCTTGACGTCGGGCCCCCACCTGAGCACCCCGGTGGGAGGCCGGCTGGCGAACTTCAGTGTGTGGGAGTCCATCTCCACCGACCATTGGGTGCTAAATGCCCTGGCCCACGGGCACACTCTGGAGTTCCAAAGGAAGTGCCCCCGTTTTCCACCTGTGGCCAGGAAAGAAAACCACGTTCCACAGCTGCTTCTGGAGGTACGAGCCATGCTGAGAAAGGGCGCAATAGAACTCGTCCCAAAGAGGCTCCGGGGTTCCGGAGTATACTTGCGGTACTTCCTCGTCCGTAAGAAGACCGGCGGTTGGCAGCCCATCCTAGACCTTCGCCGCCTCAACAAGTACATCAAATCCCAGAAGTTCTGGATGGTTACCCTTCAGCACGTGCTGGGACAGCTGGAGGAAGGCGATTTCCTGTCGTCGCTGGACTTGGAGGATGCCTACTTACACATCTCCATACACAAAGGACATCGAAGGTTCCTACAATTCGTGGTCTAAGGGCAGCA
The DNA here is from genome assembly GCF_040938575.1 of Ambystoma mexicanum. NCBI lineage: Eukaryota > Metazoa > Chordata > Amphibia > Caudata > Ambystomatidae > Ambystoma > Ambystoma mexicanum. The sequence goes on along the minus strand of NC_090929.1, from coordinate 1,108,734,015 downwards.
CTACCAGTTCAAGGCCCTTACCTTTGGGTTGAAGTCGGCGCCGAGGGTCTTTACCAAGTGCCTGGCACCAGTGGCGGCGCGGCTGCGCCTGCAGGGGACCCACATATTCCCCTACCTGGATGATTGGCTCATCCGAGCAAAGTCAAGAGAACTCGCCGTTGACCACACAGCGAAGACGTCCGCCTGCTCATTGAACTGGGATTCTCGATCAATGTTGTGAAGTCCCACTTGGTACCGTCGCAGGACGCCCTATTCCTGTGAGCCAGACTCGACACAGTGGGGCGGTTGGCTTCGCCGTCTGAGGAGAGGACGAAGGCCATCCTGGGCAAGGCTGTTGACCATGGAAGTGACCAGGGTGAGGTCCATCAAGTCCCTAGTCTGCATGATGTCATCGTGCAGCTACCTCATGCGTCTGTGCAGGTTGCGGATGAGGCCACTGCAGGAGTTCGCCCTTTGGATGCAAGTGGCGGGAAGCTTCGAAGGCAAGATCTCCCTCAACGAGACTTTCCGTCAAGCAATGCGCGTGGGTGCCCCACCACCGGATCTCACGTCGGGCATGGACTTCCAGACCCCAGCGCATCAGGAAATGGTGACGACGGACGCCTCCCTATAGGGGTGGGGAGCGCACACCAGAGATCTCCATGCAAGAGGCCTTTGGCTCCCGGAGGAGAGATCCCAGCACATCAACATCCTGGAGCTCCGGGCTGTGTTCTGGGCCCTCCGGTCTTTCCTTCGTCCCTCAAGGGCAAAGTGGTACGGGTCTTCACCGACAACACCACCACGATATTCTACATCCGGAAGCAGGGGGGCACCAGATCCCCCAGCCCTATTCCAGGAAGTGCAGGATCTGTGGCACTGGGCTGTCGCCCAGGGGATGTTACTGGTACCTTTTCATCTGGCAGGAGTGAAGAACACTGTCGCCGACTCACTAAGCAGGGAGCTGCGCTCTTGGCACGAGTGGGAGCTTCGGCAGGACCAAATGGATCTCCTATTCCAACGGTGGGGCAATCCCCAGATTGATCTGTTCGCGACGGTGAAGAACACCAAGTGCCAGAGGTTTGCCAGCAAGTTTCCCCAACCGGGGAGCATGGGCGATGCTTTCTCCTTCCCCTGGGATGGCTGGTTACTGTATGCGTTCATTCCGCTGCCGTTGCTTCTGCGAATCATCAGTCAACTCAGACGGTCCCGGTGCAGGATGCTTCTCGTTGCACCAGTGTGGCCGCGGCAGGTATGGTTCTCGGACCTTCTGGACATGTCAGCATCCCACTCCGACAAGCTGCCAACGGATGCGGATCTTCTCGCCAGGGAAGGAGGCGCTATTCTACATCGCTGAACCTGCAGGCCTGGCTCCTGCAGCACTAGAGTTCGGAGGCTACGATATCCCAGAGGACTGTATGGAGGTGCTTGTAAAGGCCAGGGCGTTCTCGACTCTTGTGCTATGGACATAAGTGGAATAGGTTCTCTGTCTTGTGCCGTGCACAGATCATCAACCCTCTATGGATTACGGCCCCTCAAGTGCTGCCGTACTTGCTGTCGCTGGCCAAGGCGGGGATGACACATGCCTCCATCAAAATCCATCTGGCGGCTATCTCCCTCTACACCAGAACTCCGGGGCAGTCGTCGTTGTCTCATCGCCTGGTGAAGGAGTTCATGAAAGGACTGTTCCCGCTTGTTCCCGCCGGTGAAGGCTCCGGCGTGGGAGCTCAATGTGGTACTGACCACGCTCATGGGGTCTGCCATTCGAGCCCTTGCATTCGGCACCGCTGAAGTTCCTATCGTGGAATACCGCGTTTCTTTTGGCCATCACCTCCGCACGATGAGTGGAAGAGATCCAGGCCCTCTCCTGTAAGCCTCCATATCCGACATTCCACGAGACGAGGGTAGTGCTGAGGACGCACCCTTCCTTCATGCCCAAGGTGCTGTCGGACTTCCATCTCAACGAGCCTTTGGTGTTACCTGTTTTCCTCCCGTCGCCGGCTGAGAGGACTTTGCACTCGCTGGATGTGGCTAGAGCGCTGAAGTTCTAAGTGGACCGCATGAAGAGTTTTCGGAAGACATCTTAGCTGTTTGTGAACTTTAGCCCTGTGAACCAAAGGAAGGGCCTCTCGAAGGCTTCCATTTCCAGATTGCTCTCCGGCTGCATCATGCACTGTCACCGGTTGGCAAACCGACCGTTGCCCGTCCGTCCGAGAGCCCATTCAACCAGAGCAACCGCTGCTACTACGGCATTCCTGTCTGGTGTGCCCCTGCTGGACATCTGCAGGGCTGCTACGTGGAGGTCGACGCACACCTTCATGAAATTCTACTGCGTCGACCGGGATTCCAGGGAGGAGTACAGAGTCGGCCAGGCAGTGCTGCGCAACCTGTTCGCTTGAAGGTGAGCCTGGTGAGGAGGTAAGAGATGCGTAATGTTGAGTTGTTGAAATGCATAATGTTGAGCCTTGCCACCTCCCGTGGTTGTGCATGTGTGTACTGCTATGTATTCTTGTATTCATGAGCATGTGAATCCATGCCAGACCCCATGCTGGAGAAGGAACAAGTTACTGTAGCTGTTATTCTCCAGCATGGGTCTGGCATGGATTCACATGCAAACCCTCCCACCTACCCCTCTGCGGCTCTTCTCTTCGTCCTACTGCCACTTTACCTGCTACCAAATCTGAAGAGGGCTGCCAGAGGAGGAGCTTAGGTAAAGGGCAATCATTGGCTGGGTGCAGTACGACCCAGAGACCAGTGATTGGTTACTAGTAGAAAGACAGTTCAGAAACTAAACTGATTTTTTTTGTTTACAAAGGATTCCCAGCCTGACGGCGGGGAATATTCATGAGCATGTGAATCCATGCCACACCCATGCTGGAGAACAGCTACAGGTAAGTAATTGTTCCTTTTAGTGGATGAGGTGTACAAGGGAGTGATCGAGGGAGGAGGGGAGAGATCCAGTGACAAGAGTGGTTGCAGAAATCGGCGAGGTCGGGGGCAAGAGAACCAATGGTATTATGGATGAGCAAGGGGAAACCGGTTTTGAAGAGACCTTCATGGAGTGGACAACTATATTAACTTCAGGTGTGACTGGGAGAGGGAGGGAGGAAGGAGGGGGGAAAGGGGCCAAGGGAGGCAAGGGGGTGTGTGATGGGTTGGGTGGGTGAGTAACAAGGGTGTTCAGGATGTCCTGAGTTTTAGTGGCGAAGTTTGTGGCCAGTGTGTTGCAGAGGGCCTGGGAAGGCAGAGGGGAGGTCGGAGACTGCAGAAGGGTTGGCTAGGTCCCTGCAGATTTTGAAAAGTTCAGCCGTATTGTTGGATGCACCAGATACTCATGCCTGAATGTGGGTCTGTTTCTTCGCACAGAGGGGGAGTCTGTATTGCCTTTGGAGCAGGCGACATGCCAGTCTGTCAGAGGGTGAGCCTGAAGTTTGCCACTTCTGTTGTGCCACACTCCACTTGTGTTTCAGGGCTGCAAGTTCAGAGTCGTGCCAGATGTTGCACTTGGAGGTGGGTTTCAGGCAAATCCTCATGACGTGGGCAAGATTGTCAAAAGTATTGGTGATGGCCACGTGTAAGTTGCTGAGAGCAGAGTCTATGGTAGAGTCTGAGATAGAGGGGTACTGGGGATGAAGGTGGCAGCGAAGGCAGCAGCTGACACTCCTTTCATTTGGTGGATGTTTGTGGACCAGGTAAGCAGGGCTGTTCGAGGTGTGGTCAGAGGGCAGAAGGGACCCAGTTGGGAGGAGAGAATGGTCTGTCCAAGAGAGGGTGTGACCAGAGATGTTGGGGGAAGAGGGAGGTCAGAGTGGGTAAGAGCATCCACAGTGTGTCCTGCTGAATGGGTTGGACCAAAAGGGAGAATGGAGAGGGATCGAGGTGTGCAGCGGTCAATGAAAAGGGTGGATGCTGTTACAGGGGAGTCTAATTGGATGTTGAAATAACCCAAGAGCAGGAGATTGGAGGTGGTGGAAAGTAGGGAAGAACAGAAATCCACCCATTCAGAGAGGAACAGGTTGGTAGCGCCAGGAGGCCGGTAAATGGTAGCAACGGTCAGGGTGGAGCAGGGTGCATAAGAGTAGAGCTGGGTGGGTAAGATGGTAGAAGGATCCCACTCGGGGAAGATTAAGGCAACCCTAGTGTTGGGGAGAATTTTCATTTCTGTGCTAATTCCCTTCAACCTTAGAGACCCCCAGCTCTTTTGCTGGCTTGGGGCTTGTGATATTGTCCTCCTGAGTGGGACCTTTTTCCTCACTCCCCCATGTATTTTTTCCTGACTGGGATGTTTGTTTGGCTGTCTGACAAACTCCATAGGCATCTGCTTTTTGTTTAGTGACACACGGCACCTTGGTTGCAGTGCCACTAAGAAGTCCCTTGGACTTCTCTTAATGTTTAATTACATTTTCTTGGGTGAACTACCGTTCCCAAGAATAGTAAGATGATCCCTGTCTTACTTACCTTTCTCTTTGTGTTACCAGCACACACCACCCTATGTGGATTGCTGGGAGGTTCTTTTCCCACTTCCCACTTCCCATGTAACATTTTTTGTGACACTAACTTACTTTAAATGGCTGGTGGCAGTAGTTTACTTTTACTACCAGTGTGCATTTTTACCGTAGGCTGAACCCTCAGCTGCAGTACAGCAGCACACATGGGTGTCCATTTTCCCAAATTGGCCCCAGTCTTGTTTTTTCACCAATTTCTGTTTTAGTTTCTTCTGGGCTTTTACTCTGTTAGTTGAATCTGGTTTGAGCCCTTTGTTGTCTTTGGTGGGCTTCAGCCCTGAAGCCCACCCAGGCTCCAGTGTGTCTGGAAAGGCAGAAAGTGAGGGAGGGTCCTGAAACATCCCGTCCTTTGTCTCTAGGTGTGCCTGGATTAAACCAGTCCTGATTGGCCGGCTGGCTGTCCTAAAAGGACAGCCACCCTGCTGTGTGATTGACAGTATAGGCTGTGAATGAATGGGAAACCACATAAAAAAGCGATGGACTAGAGGCAGAGTCGACCACTGGAGAGGAACATCCGAAGATGTGACGAGACGCCAGCAGCACCCTCCTGGACCGCAAAGTGCCCAGTGAAGACCCCTGTTTTCATATAGACTGGCAAGACCCGTATGGGACTACTTCCTCCCTTGGGCTTGTGGGAACAACTAGCCGCAGCACAAGCTTCCATTTGGCACATCCCCTGACTTGCTGTGCCTCACCAGAGCTGCAGAAGCCCAATACCAGGTGTCCTGTGTCCATTGACAAGTGCGTCGTCTTGCGTAGTCCGAATCCGGCCAAATCTTTGTGGGAATCCAGAGGACCCTACCGAAGCAGGAAATCTTGATCCAGAGTCCAGGACCGAGGGAGCAAGATTCTTCCAACCACAGTTTTCACTCTTCATTTGCCGCCAAGGAAAAGGTGCCAAACACTGAAGTCCCGCTAAAACAAAGAAAATCCATTGCTGAGGAGTCACTCTCCTGAGTACTGCCACAGGAGCTCGCTCGCCAGACATATCTGTCATGATGCCCGCTCCCGGGGAGCCGGTTCAAGCCCGGCGTCCCCGAAAGCGGACATCCAGTCCCCAAGGAAGGACCCAGCAACCCCATATAAGGGGCTCTTTGGACAGTGTCCTGGCGCCTATGGCGCCAGGCTCATAAGACATCAGTCCTGGCGCCATAGGCGCCAGGCTCATTATGGGAATGCTTGGGTGCACTTACCTGATGCAGACCATGCTGCAGGATCCCGGCCTCCTTGAGGCCTGAAAGGAACTACTTTACCTGTGGGACTAATTTACCATCCGGGCGTGGTCAGGGAAGGATACATACCTGATTGGAGGAAGGATACATACCTGGAACATCTTCCAAGGCTATTTAAACCCCACCCGAACAGCCACACGTGCTTCGCGTTGTTCTGCATCTAGCATCTGGCGCTCACTGTGTCTGCTCCTGCATCCTGACTTCTGCCACGCCTGCCAGCATCCTGGATCACCTGCAAAGGAAGAGAAGAAGAGAACAGAAGAAGGAAAAGTCCTTACCTGCTAAATCCGCATCCTGGAGACATCTTGCCGACAATGCTGAAAGGGAAGACTTTAATTTAAAAGCTCATCGCGTCGATCGCTGCAGCGCCGCATTCCACTCACCTTTACAGGGCGCCTCCATGTTCAGCAGCGATCATCCGGATTCGCAGTCACGCCCCAGCGCCTAGGGAGAAAAACACCAGAACAAAAGGTGAGAGAGAGAGAAGGGAATAAGGAAAGCTAAATCTCCATGTTAAGACTTACCTGTTGATTCATTCCCTCTTCATTTCGGGTCCGCGCTGCATCCTGGCATTTCCGTACCCCGCCCCCTATGGGGAAAAAGACACTAGCATTAGTACATTAATGCATGGACACAAGGGGAACCTCTTATCAAAAAAATTACCTGGAAGCCAAGCAAGTTTGGTTCTCACCAATCCGAAAATCCAGTGAAGTAACTGGATACCAACGGGCCCCTGCATCAGAAGCAGGATGGAGAGCTCGTCCTTCCAGACCCTAAGGTGAGACGCTACGAGAAATCACAGAAGGGTTTCAAGGAGGGTGAGAGGGGAAAGTGGGAGGCCGATTGCATTACCCCGCAGACAGTTAATCCCCTATTTTCGCCTACAGAAGGATACTTCTGCTAGCCAGACAATCAGATTTGGGGGCCCGGTCCAGTCCGTCTTCCGAACCCTGCGCATCACCTTAGAAGAGGTCACAGCTGCGCGAACCAGGCCAGCGCCTCCGTGCGAGTCAGGTGAGCGTAACAATATCCTTCCTTTCCTCACCATGACCAAGGTCCAAGAACAAGAGTCTGCCAAGTTGTAGCAAGGAGGAATCCAGCTGGAAACATTTTCTTCTAATCACAGGTACTGTGGGGCTTTGGATGTTCACCTTTTAGCCATAAGTTGTGCTTCCTATCTTGCGAAGTACGTTTTGGAGTTGATTTCAACTCCCCTGCACTGGCCTAACCACTTATGCTCTCTACAAAGTAGCTCACTTGAGTTACTGTGATTGCCTTCTGAACTTACTAACTTTGTCAAGACTTTATCTAAGAAGATGTACCAGTCATTTGGTCGAAAACCAAATGGTCGAATGACCATTTGATCGAAGTAAAATGGTCGAAAAAAAAAGTCAAATTTTTAAAAAAAAAATTTATTTTATGGGAGGGTTCCCCCCAACCCCCTTTTTTCTTTATCAAAAATATTTTTTAAGCAACCAAAACTTTAAAAAAATATATAAATAAAAAATTCCACCTTTTTTTTTTGTTTTCCGACCATTTTGATTCGATCAAATGGTCATTCGACCATTTATTTTCGACCATTTGACCGGACACCAGATGTGCATCAGAACTATTGGCTTTGCCCATTGACTTTGGCTGTCCTAACTCCCTAAAGCAGGGGTGCACAACTGATTTTGGCTGAGGGCCTCATGTACCTTACACGCTGCCTATAATGGGCCGAAAAGTAAATGTGGGAGGGACGAGGGGCAGGGCGGTGCGGGAGGCCTTTTCAACCCCCAATTTTCATTAGACAGATGGAAAAAGAATACCTTTTTGGAGGTGTACCGTCTTTATTTGTATTTAAAACTTACATTTTGTAGTATACATTTCCCATTCCACTTTTATTTCTTTCTTTGCAAAGGACATATTGGCACTAGAATAAATATGCAAATCATACAGGATGAAACAGTGAACCAGACATACATGATCAGTGAGAAACATTGCAGCGTTTCTCAGCTGTCAGTTTCTGGATCTCGTGCTCCAGTGAGGTTGTTCCCACTCTCAGGATAGCATGGCGATTTTGGTCAGTGAGTCTTGTCCTTAGGCTGGATTTATGTAGTTTCATTTGTGAAAAAACTTGCTCACAAATGTAAGTACTGCCAAACATGGATACCATCTTTAATGCTTCCCGTGACAGATTGGGGAATTGAGCAGTGTCCAGAGACTGATAGAAGGCTAATAGAGGCATAACTCTATACTTCTTTTTGAGGGCACTACAGCACTGAAGTTCAATCACATCCAGTTGCAGTTCAGGTTGCACACTGTCAACATCAGCAGAGAAAGGGTCTGCAAAAAGTTTAAAAGGGGCTCGGTTTGATTTGAAATGTGTGAAACGATTCGCAAAAACATTTTGCATTTCCTTCAGGACCTTCAAATGCCGATGCCATCCTACATACTTGTCATGGGGGAAAACCCTCTGCACATGCGGGGTAGTGTACAAGCATCCCTTTCTCCAGTTGGGCTGTCAGGAGCCTTAACTTTATTTCAAAGGCACAAACTGCCTCAAACAGATCTGATAGTACATTTTGGCTTCCTTGCTACTTTAAATTTAAATCATACAAATGGCCTGTCAGGTCAGTCAGAAAAGCAAAGTCCGCTACCCAGTCAATATCTTGCATGACGGAAGTGTCCATTCCTTTTTCATCAAGGAATGCTTTTATTTTGTGCCGTAAAGCAAAGAGTCGCTTCAGCACATTGCCACGACTAAGCCATCGATCAGTGTGATATAGGACATTGCCATAATCAGCCTTTTCCTCTTCTAAAAACGCCTGAAACAACCTGTGATTTAAAGAGCGCGAACGGACAAAATTAACAATTTTCACAACGAAGTCCATCACTTCTGTGAATTTCAAATATTTTGCACATAATGCCTCCTGGTGTATGATGCAGTGATAATTTTTTTAATGGACTGCCTTCTCGCCCAAGTGTCTTTTCAAGCAGCCAATAAAACCATTTTGCTCCCCAACAATGGCTGGCGCCCCATCAGTCGTCACGCCTACCAGAGTATACCATGGCAAATTTAAATCATCAATGACTTTTTGAAAGGCATTAAAAATGTCAGCACCAGTAGTCCTGCCATGCAAAGATACCAGGGAAGCCAGTTCCTGAAATACTTTGCATTCGTTATTGACCCCCCCAAATGAAAATTAAGAGTTGGGTTGCGTCACTTGCATCTGTGCTCTCAAGGGCAGCTGAAAAGAACTTGACATCCTTACATTGCATTTTCAGTTGGCTGTAACAATTGTCAGCCATGTCTACAATACGTCGCTCGATACTCATCCGTGAAAGGGGAGCATTTGTAAAAGCATCTTTTTTTTCTTTACACATTGCCTCGCAAATCTCCATCAGGCAGTCTCTTACGAAATCCCCATCTGTGAAAGGACGTGCTGACCTTGCAATAAGCTGTGCAACCTTACCACTCGCAAAGGTGGCACATTCAGACTTTATTTTATTTTTTTCTATGCAAAAACACCCTGTTGCTTAGTCACCTCTGTTTGATGGTGCTCCTGGTCAATCTTTTTTTTTTTTTTTTTAACTGGACTGGACATTGGCAGGGACATCTTTGGAGCACAAACAGTGATGCAATGCACCAAGGGGCCTGGGTACTGAGATGGAGTACCAACGGTAAAGGGCAGTTTCAAAGGTACTTCGGGGAAGATACAAACTCCACTGTTCTGCTCCCACTACGATGGGCCAAGTCTAGTGTATATACAAATTATACACTTTTTATAGAAGCCTAGAAGCGACAAAAGAACAAGATAAGATAAAGAACATAGCCTTGCCAGCATACCTTTTCATGCACTTATTGATGGATATTTCCTTCAAAAATAACGGGCTGCATAGCATATCAAACTGCAATGTTTGAGATGAAGGTGGTAAATGTACGGATTGGCTGACCCTACTACAGTAGCCATTTGAATTTGTGGCAGAGCTGCGCCGTACACATCGGAACATCCAGCCAGAGCACAAAATGTAGAAACTGGCACAAATGCACTGTCACAAACCTCAACTTTCTAGAAAACTCATTTTTGCAAAACCCTGGAAAGTTAGTGCTCAATATAGGAGGGCAGTGGCGGGACAGTATTTTGGACTGCTTATTACGCTCACCTGGTTCCCACGGGGGCATCGACCGGAACTGGGCCGCTGTTATTTCCACCAGCGTGACGTGTAGCGCCGAGATGACTGACTGGACTGGCCCGCTCAGCCTAGTTTGTCTGGCTCGCAAGAATATTCTTCTGCAAAGGAGAAGAGGAATTAACCACCCGTGGAATTGAGTGTCAACCCACCTTCCCCACTCCCGTTGTCTTCCCACTGATCACTCTTGATGTCCCCTCCTTACTCTCACCTGATGGTTTGGAAGGATGAGCTCTCCATCCTGCGTCGACCGCAGGGGCGCGTTGATGACCAATTACTTCACTGGCGTAGAGGAATTGGTGAGTTCCAGTATTGACTCTAAAGTCCAATTGTTCATAAGAGTTCAAATGTCTGCTCTTCACTCTGTCCGATTCCTTGCAGGTTGCCGATTAATCCACTCGAAGATTTCCAAATGGCACTCGGTAAGATTCAGGTAAGTCTATTGTGTTTTTCCCCTTAGGGGCCGGGGTACGGCGATGAAGCAGAGTTGACTGCGCCGATCCGAAATGAGGCGAGTACCTTCCGTGGTAAATCAGGTAAGTCCTTGGGGGTAGCTTGTATGGCCTTAGAGAGTCCCCTTGCTCACCTTGCTGTCTTTGTCTCCTTAGGTGTCGGAGGGCGGCTGTGAGATGGAGAGAATGTGATGGAATCAGGATTCAGGTAAAGATTAAAGTTAAAACTCCTGTTCTAACCTTTATCCTTTTTGTCTTCTTGTTTCAGGAGTCCCAGGACTGAAGCGGGCATGGCTGAAGACTGGAGCTGCTGAAAACACAGTGAGCGTTACGCTGCAGCAAGCAGAATAACGCGAAGCACGTGTGGCTGTCCGGGCGTGGTTTAAATAGCCTTGGAAGAAGATCCAGGTAAGTATTCTTCCACAGCCCCACCCAAGTAACAAAATAGTCCCTTCAGTAAAATAGTCCCTCCTAAGCCTCATTTGGCTTGAGTCTTCATGCAGCATGGTCTGCCTCAGGTGAGTATGCAGCATGGTCTGCTTCAGGTAAGTTATCAATAATGAGCCTGGCGCCCACGGCGCCAGGACTGTACCCAAACAGCCCCTAACTGGGGCTTTTGGGCATGCTCCAAGTGGCATGATGCCTGCTTCTGGGGCTGCTGGGCCTGGTCTGGTCTTCCGGGGGCAGGCATCATGACACTGCTAACTCTTGGGAGTATAGCCTTCGTTGGGTCACGTTTCAACAAAAGGCAAAGGATTCTGATTCCAATTGTATGAATGAAGCAAACGGAGCAGGGCTTCCTCCCTGCTGCATACGGGTCACTGGAAAGACACTGCTAATCCAACAGTCTCGCTTCTGCCCGTCAAGCTGTCTGTGGAAGCCAAACTGAGCAAAGGTTGCTTACTATGAGGGCCAACAGATGGGCTGTTTCTGCACAATGGTTATTCTAGAGTACCCCCAAACATGTCACAAGCATGTTACGATCCTATCTTAAATAGCTTCACATTCTGCGCAAAGATACACAGTAAGTGATTTGGCCAGGATCACACAGTGCGGTTGTAAGGGGAAACCTTGATTAGCATATACATCTTGTGCTGCTTCCACAATGGATAATTTAGGCAAAATTGAACATCTCACCCCTGAGATTCAAAGAAGGTGGATGTGAGTGAAGGGTGGGGCCAGGACAGCAAAAAGACCCAAACTATTATGTACCCAAAGAATTTCTGGATATTTCATGTACAGATCTCAAAGGAACAGTGCGGTGACAGAAGAGAGAGCCCTGGTAATATGTGGCTGTAAGGCAGCGCCGGATCCCAAGTGATTCTTTAGAAATCTGTGTAACCTGCTACAAAGGTCAGGATCCACCTCAGTGCAGACTTCATCCTTCCGACCTGGATACATTGAGTTGGGTAGGGGTATCAGCTATCATCAAAGTGCTTAGAAGCCGGGAGAATCCACCCTCAAAATTATATATTCATTCTGTATTAAGTGCTGGGGGTCCCTATCGAGACCAGCCACCCGTTCCATACCTGCCCAACTTTGACTGTGGAAATTCTCCACGTCCAACCCCCCTCTCCCCCCAACAAAAAAAACCTCAGTTTTGCGACAGCCATACTTTGCTTTTTTTAAGCGCTAATGCTGGATATACATGCAGATGCTTTATACAAACTCTCGTAAACATTAGATGTAGCATTAAGCCTGGATCCCTCCTGTATTGCACAAGGCCTATTTTATAAAGCAGACTAGGGAGCACGAGAGGCAATTAACTCTACCCCTGCTCATTATATAAGTTACGTAGATACATTGCCTTTGTTGCTGTATGTGCGTAAGTTAAGTAAATGAGGCAAGCACACAGTAATTGGTTTTCAGAGAGAGTTGGTGCTCGCAGGAGGATGTGCACTGGTGTGCTTTCAATGCTGCCCCACTGCATGCCCATACAAAAAGCATACACCATGCACCCATACAGACCCGAACCCTCCCACCCCCCAACTCCCCAAACAAACTCAAAAGCATGCTCCCATACAGACCGGAACCCCCACCCCCAACTCAGCATACAAACTCTCAAGCATACACCATGCACCCATACAGACCTGAATCCCCAACTCGGCATACAAACTCACAAGCATGCACCCATATACAGACCTGAACCCCCCCCCCCACCCTCAACTCGGCATACAAACTCACAAGCATGCACCCATACAGAGCCAAACCCCCTCAACTCATACAAACTCACAAGCATGCACCCATACAGACCTGAATGCTCCCACCCCCAACTCAGCATGCAAACTCTCAAGCATGCACCCATACGGACCTGAACCCCCACCCCAACTCAGCATACAAACTCACAAGCATGCACCCATACAGACCCAATCCCCCACCCCAACTCGGCATACAAACTCACAAGCATGCACCCATACAGACCCAAAGCCCCCCACCCCCAACTCAGCGTACAAACTCACAAGCATGCACCCATACAGACCCGAGCCACTCCACCCCCAACTCGCCATACAAACTCACAAGCATACACCCATACAGACCCGAACCCCCACCCCTGCATCTCAACATACACTGCACTTGCACACAACAACCAACATTCAGGCAGCCCCGACACCCCCCGCCCCACCGCATCTCAACATATACTGCACTTCCACACAAAAACAAACATTCAGGTAGACCCGACCACCCCCCTCCCTGCCCCCCCACATCTCAACATAAACTGCACTTGCACACAACAGACATTCAGGCAGACCGACAACCCCCACCCCTGCATCTCAACGTACACTGCACTTCCACACAAAAACAAACATTCAGGCAGATCCGACAGCCCCCCCTCCAGCCCTCCCTCCTCCCCACCTCTGCATCGCAACATACACTGCACTTGCAAACAAACATGCAGGCAGACCCAACACATCTCCCCCACCCCTGCATCTCAACATACAAGCAGGACAACACACACAAAATAAATCTGTACTTACCGGACGTGCTGGCAGGCTAGCTGGAACGTTGGCGAGGTTTCTGGTGCTACAGCTGGCGTGGCAAGGCTGGAATGCCTTTCGGCGTCAAGCCTTGTTGACCACACCAGCCCTATTGCTGGCCCTCCAATGGTGCGGCACACACGCACTACGTGACTCGTAGGAGCTGTGTGGTGCGTGTGCACTGAGCCAATGAGGTCCCGTGTTTTCTCCGGCCCAGAAGACAGACTTTCCTAATGGAGGGCGGCTGACGCAAGTGGGCATTTTGCTGTCCAATCGGGACAGCCAGGCCTTCAGTGGGAGCTGGTCCCATTCAGGCACTCTGGCAGACAAAGGACAGGGGGGGTGGAAAACTCCCACTTCCTGCCTGCCCAGACAAACTCCAGCTTGGGTGGAGACACACAAGGGTTCCCACCAAAGGCAAAACACACACAGGCCTCCCCCTCCAGAATGGTAGAAAGGCTGACAAAGAACAACCACGCTAGTAATGGCGAAAAAGGAAGGAAGGCCTCAAGTTATTACTTGGGTGCCCCTATTGTGCACTACCGATGCTATGGGCATAGCCTGCAGTAGAAAAATCATACAATAGCAGGTAGGACATGTCCACTGCCACCAGAAATAACTAGGAGTTTATCTGTCTGTGACTAAAAAGTCACAAGAGCAGAGAGTGTTTTAGGAGAGATACTAAGTATCTCTATCCTTGAGAACTGTGGTTACCCGAGGACAATTTTTTTAATCTCAAATGAGGACCCTTATGGTCCCCAGCAACACTGCCCACGAGGAGCTGTGTGCTGCAATAGCAAAATACAGATGCCTTTGCCTTTAAGAGTTATGGAGAAAAATAGAATCCAAAGGACAGGTAAAATACAAAGAATAGCATTCCTAAAGACAGCCCATGAGAATTAATGAGTGGAAAAAAAAGGCTCCACTCATTCAGGATATTTGAAAAAGGTCCAGAAGTCCAGCAAAAAGTGCTGGGGGTCTCATTAGGAGAGGGGATGAAGAATACAAATTATAAATCTCCCTAACATAGTGGAATAGGGAAACTTCAAGGACTTTGCCACCTATAACCTTCCACAAGATTCTCCTATGATTAATGGATTTCATGGAACTTTAGGTCCTCCGCCTACTTTGGCTTTGGAGTTCGGTTCACTGGCACCGGTTTTTATTTCAATGGATTGACTTCTGCAGATTCTTTATCAGATATCCGTTTCAGCGTCAGCTGCTAGGAATCTTTTTTGACGGGGAGTAGTACGAATCAACATTCTATCTCTTTTGACTTGACTGTGCCATTCCTCGACTCCGGACGTGATGTCGGCTGCCATATAAATACCACGTTGCTATTCCCCCCCATACCTCAATTATTTCTTTCCATGTGCTCAGCATGCTGCTTTTCGGAACAAGTCTTGTAAGAAAAATGTCTAATTCAATAAATTGTCACGTTCGACTGATTTTAGTCTTTCTGTTCCTAGGGCGTCCGGTTTCAAGTGGTGTCAAGACTGCAACTCAAAGATGACCATCTGCATGTGGTGTCTTGGTAAAGATCATGTAGTCGAGGATTGTGGCACTGGTCAGCAAATTAACCCCACAAGTGATTGAGGGAACGGTCAGCGAAGATGGTGTTCGGGTGACCCTGTCTAAATCCCCGGCCCGAGTAAGTAACTGCATAGAACTGCATAGAATAATTTCTGAATTCAGCTTCCTGGCCTGCTCAACCCCTCAGCCTCCCCCCCACCATCTCCCAATCCCTACGTGACACCTTATCAGTACACTTCCACAATGTCGCTATTGACAGACATGCTGCCATCATCTCTAAATTGGAACACATGCCCCCTACCGACCCACAGCGAAACCCCCCTTCGATGCAAACCTTCAGCTCTTCTTGCCCATCTTACACAAGGAGTTTCTCTTGCTGGTAGCACAAAGCCGCCCTTCAGGCTCCTCTGAGGACCCCTGCCCACCCACCCTCAAAAACATCCTAGCCTCATGTACAGGCAGTATCACACGCTCAATCCTCAACCACTCCCTAACATGCAGATCCTTCCCGGAAGCCCTAAAAACCTCCTACAACAAACCCCTCCTCAAAAAACCTACACTCAACCCACTCTTCCCCCAGATCTACCGGCCAATCTCCAACACCCTCTTCATGGATAAACTCATGGACCACACAGCATACAAGGAGCTTAACATTTTTACTGAAGCCAACAACCATCTGGACCCTGCGCAATCTGTCTTCAGACCGCTCGGAGGAACAGAATCCTCCCTAGTGTCCATCTGGGATGACCTAAAAAGAACAGCTGATGCAGAAGGCTGGGCTGTACTCCTTGATGTATCTGCCACCTTGTTTGCTTGTTAGGTGTTTATACAGCAAGTACATTTAGTTTCACAGCACCCACAGGGCAACAGAGGGAACAGAACACATTAAAATGCATAAATATTAGATACAGTGGAGGAAAAAAAGAAAAGGACGAACATACTATGCCATCTGAGTATTGAGAGCGTGCAAGTACAGCAAGGAAGAGGGCAGTGGGAGTAGGTGCTGGGGTGTCTGTGTTCATGGGTGAGCTACAAATGAAGTGCAAGTTCTGTTAAGTTCTACATGGCCTAGAGCCGTGTTGGGTGGAAAGTGCAAGCCTCCAGCGTAGAGGGTGAAACGAGGCAAGTGTTGAAGGTGGACAGAAGCAGGGGCGATTGTGTGTAGGAAGTCAAGGGCCCAGATGATGCATAAGGGCCCTGGACACCAATCACAGCAACTGTGAGATTAGCAGAGGAGAGAGGCAAGGAAGGAGAAGGTAAAGTGGAAAGTCTTGAGGAGCTTCCGGAATTTAAGAGTCTGCTCGAGACGCATAGATAGGGGGAGACTGTTCCATAGGAGGGATCCAGCTGAGGAAAGCGATTGACCTCCTTCCTTCTGTTTAGTGAAAGAGTTGACACCTGAGGAACGTAGAGGTTTAGAGGGAGAGTATTTCGTGAGTGAGAGTTGAAGAGAGTGTGGTCCTAGCCACAGACAGCCTTGTGGATGCTGCAGAGGGATTTGAATTTAATCTGTGCAGCAACAGGGAGCCAGTGAAGACTTTTTAGGGCAGGAGAGATGTGGTCCCTGGGCTTAATGCCAAGGATACGTCTTGCTGCGCTATTCTAGATTAGCTGAAGGGGTGGTAGAGTGGAAGAAGGTAGATTAAGGAGGAGGCTATTACAGTAGTCCAGCCTACAGAAAACCAGGGCACGGATAGCATTGAGCTTCTGGGGGAAATTCAGAAAAGGGAGAATTCCTTTGAGAAGGAAGAGCTGAAAGTGAGACTTCTTGGCAATGTCCCGAGTGTGAGGGAGGGAGGAGTTGAAAATGACTCTGAGGTCTCTAGTGTCAGAAGAAGGTGCAGGGGGAAAGCCCATGGAGGAAGGCCAGAGTTAAGGGAAGGAGGGAGCAGGAGTTCCAGTGTGAAGGATCTCAGTTTTGCTGACATTGAGGCAGAGATCATTGGAAGTGCACCAGGACTGGATGGCAGATAGGCAGTCGGGATGACGGCAGGTGCAAGATTGTCAGCAGGAAGTTTGAAAGAGTTGTCGTCTGCATAACACTGGCAGGTGGGGGAGGAGGAGCTGAGGAGTACCAGCTGAGTGAGTTGGTTGTTAAAGATCCAAGGGGAGAAGCTAGAACCCTGGGGGGGAACCACATGTGGAGAAGTAAGGAGAGAAGGTACACAGGATGACTTAGGAAGAGCGGTCAGTTAGGAAGGTGGACAGTGCCTGTTCCGAGATACCAAGGGTATCGTGGAGCCTTTGTATGAGGACAGAATGGTTGACCGTGTCAAAGGTAGAGGAGCGATCAAGTAGAATGAGGACAGCTGGGGAGTTGGAGTGCAGAGATATGAGCAGTTCTTCACGGGTGTTCAGAAGAGCTGTTTCTGTGCCTCTGGATGCCCGGAATCCTGATTTATAGTCTTTGAAGACCACCAACAAGTTCAGTGTATGAGTTGAGTTGGGGCAAGACCAGCTTCTCCAGCAGTTTCCCCAGGAAGGGGGTGATGGAAATAGGGCAGTAGTTGGCTGGACAGGTAGGGTCTGCTGAAGTGTTTTTTTTTTCTTTCTCCTGCATGGGGTCTGGCATGGATTCACATGCTCATGAATATTCCCGGTTGTCAGGCGGGGAATCCTCGATAAAGAAAAAATCAGTTTGTTTCTGAACTGTCTTCTACTAGTAACCAATCACTGGTCTCTGGGTCGTACTGCCCCCAGCCAGTGACTTCCCTCAACCTAAGCCCCTCCTCTGGCAGCCCTCTTCAGATTTTTACCACACGTTCAAGTGTTGGGAGTCCTTGTGCTTTAGCTCTCGAGCTTTTACTGCGTGTTGCGTTTTTCTAAAGAGTTTACTCTTTATTTTTCAGTCAAATCGAGCCTCAAGCTCCACCGTTTCATCTTCCGATCAACGGGAACCCGTTTCGGAAATTTTTACGCGCCTCAATTTTCGAATTTCACTTCTTGGAGGATTCCAGAAGATCTTTGAGGCCTACCCCGCGTGGACATGGCCCAGGACAAAGGAGACTTGACACCAACTGGATCCAAGCTGTTCAGGATCTTCCCAGGATGTGGACTACAGAACGTCTTCAAGGAAGATGAGCACTCCTGGTGCCTCTACTGCCTTCAAGCCGACAATTCACATGTGGAGGACTGTGCGTTCTGCAAGAACATGTCCGTCCAGACCATGAAAGACCGTCGTACTCGACTCGCTAACTGGCTGGAGGCGAAGACCCCAGCAGCATGTGAGAAGAAGTCTGAGTGGTCTTCTAAGACCTTTGAGGACGCTCTTGCGATGGGGGCCCAACCCAACAGAAGGCAAAGCATCGCAAGTTCGCGGGTACCGGGAGTGCCATTGGTTCAGGCTCCTCGGCTGCCAGGCAGGGCACGATATCACCAACGCTGTCAACCACTAGCCAACACTCTGGCTTGGTGAAGAGGAAGTCGGACAACCCAGGTAAGCTTCGGGAGAAGCCCCGGCAGGCCCCGATGGAGAACCCAAGGGGGAGCGAGGCAGTGACCCTCCCCCCACGGCAAAAGCCTCAGATGGGCCCAATGTCATGAAGGCCCTGATTCACCCGGCTAAGGCCTTGATTGAGGGAGTTGTGGCGGCCCTGGCGAAGCCTATGGGGGCGACCCCAGTGGAGACTACTTCCAGGCCTAGAGTTTCCCTGCCATCCCAGCCTATCGAGAAGACCCCCGTGAAATCCCAGGCCAAGAAAGGGGGGCATGGTAGCCCTAACGGACTCTGATAGCTCCTCCGAAGATGAGCTGTCTGGCGTCAAAGCAATCCTGGACAAGAGGTTCGAGGAGGTCAGGACCTATGGGAAGGATCCCGACGGGGCGGACGTAGAGAGCGACTGTGGAGCCAACGAGGAGCGGCGTGCCAAGGAGGAACCCGAGGACACCATGCCCCTGCCGACACTCCAGTCGCAACCAATGCCTCCGCCGCAGGACAATTCGGGAGCAATCTTGCTGACCTTACAGACCCTGTGCACAGAGATAAGGGCACAGTTGCCCTTACCTCCAGTGGACGATCCAGCGGCACCTGGACCATCGGGCAGTCCGTCAAACAAGCATTGGTGGGTGCATCCTGCCCCACCCTTCCAACCTTCACCTCCATCCCCTCTGCCAGGGGTTGAGACGGAGACTGGGAAGACGGGGGACAGACGCTGGTGACGACGGAATGGATCTCCCGTCATCTCCCGCCCGGGCGTACCCACCCGACGAAATTGGCTCCTTTCACGCCATGATCGCCAGGGCCTCGGAGCTCTTCCATCTGTGCCCCAAGGAGCAGAAGAAAGAGGGATTTCTTTACAAACGACGGGAAGGCAAGAGGAAAACCATACTCAGTCCCGTTGTTGGACGACATCTGGGATGAAGGGCGGTCCCTTCTGCAGAAGAGACCAGTACAAGAAGTAGTACCGGGTCCCGGACTCCGCTCCTATGTGCCTCAGGGCGCAACTGACCCCGCTATGATAGGGAGCTGTGGTTCAAGATCACTCCTATCCTGGACTTCCTCCCAGACTACAAGAGGGTGGAAGCCCTTGAAATCCTGCAAGAGGGCAAGGTGGCTTCGGATCACGCCATCACGGTAGCCGCAGATAACGCTGATACCGGATTTCATCAGATGGGCAAAGGCTTTTGCCTTCGCTGTCGTGGTTGGCGCAGGGCCACCTATTTCCGTCAGGATGTGCAGACCAGGGTACTGTACTTGCCCTTCAACGGAAACAACCTGTTCGGCAAGGCAGTGGACGAGTCACTGCAGGCCATCAAGGCGGACACAGACGGCCCGTGCCTTGGTCACTCCATCAACGACGGCCGTCCTTTCGGACCTCTGAAGGCAAATCTCAAGGTGCCTCCAAAGGATTCGGCGGCAGTTCCTCGTCGTACCATCAGGCGGCCCGCTCCTCATTGCAGGAAGCTTACAGAGGCTGCAGCAAGGCTGGTGGATATAGTCGTCACCAAGGAGCCCAGGGTGGCAAGGCCTCGGCGAAACAGGGCTGAACCGCCCGTGACATCGGGCCCCCACCTGAGCACCCCGGTGGGAGGCAGTCTGGCGAACTTCAGTGTGTGGGAGTCCATCTCCACCGACAGTTGGGTGCTAAATGCCCTGGCCCACGGGCACACTCTGGAGTTCCAAAGGAAGTGCCCCTGTTTTCCACCTTTGGCCAGGAAAGAAAACCACGTTCCACAGCTGCTTCTGGAGGTACGAGCCATGCTGAGAAAGGGCGCAATAGAACTTGTCCCAAAGAGGCTCTGGGGATCCGGAGTATACTCGCGGTACTTCCTCGTCCGAAAGAAGACCGGCGGCTGGCAGCTCATCCTAGACCTTTGCCGCCTCAACAAGTGCATCAAATCCCAGAAGTTCCGGATGGTTACCCTTCAGCATGTGCTGGGACAGCTGGAGGAAGGCGATTTCCTGTCGTCGCTGGACTTGGAGGATGCCTACTTACACATCCCCATACACAAAGGACATCGAAGTTTCCTACAATTCGTGGTCTAAGGGCAGCACTACCAGTTCAAGGCCCTTACCTTCGGGTTGAAGTCGGCGCCGAGGGTCTTTACCAAGTGCCTGGCACCAGTGGCGGTGCGGCTGCGCCTGCAGGGGATCCACATATTCCCCTACCTGGATGATTGGCTCATCCGAGCAAAGTCAAGAGAACTTGCCGTCGACCACACAGCGAAGACCGTTCGCCTGCTCATGGAACTGGGATTCTCAATCAACTTTGTGAAGTCCCACTTGGTACCATCGCAGGACGCCCTGTTCCTGTGAGCCAGACTCGACACAGTGGCGTGGTTGGCTTTGCCGTGGACAAAGGCCATCCTGGGCAAGGTACAACGGCTGTTGACCATGGAAGTGGCCAGGGTGAGATCCATTAGGTCCCTAGTCTGCATGATGTCATCGTGCATCTACCTCCTGCGTCTGTGCAGGTTGCGGATGCGGCCACTGCAGGAGTTAGACGCCCTTTGGATGCAAGTGGCGGGAAGCTTCGAAGACAAGATCTCCCTCAACGAGACTTTCCGTCAAGCAATCCGGTCATGGGGCACCCACGCGCATCTCACGTCGGGCATGGACTTCCAGACCCCAGCGCATCAGGAAATGGTGACGACGGACGCCTCCCTAGAGGGATGGGGAGCGCACACCGGAGATCTCCACGCAAGAGGCCTTTTGGCTCCTGGAGGAGAGATCCCTGCACATAAACATCCTGGAGCTCCTGGCTGTGTTCTGGGCCCTCAGGTCTTTCCTTCGTCCCTCAAGGGCAAAGTGGTACGGGTCTTCACCGACAACACCACCACGATGTTCTACATCCGGAAGCAGGGGGGCACCAGATCCCCCAGCCCTATCCCAGGAAGCGCAGGATCTGTGGCACTGGGCCGTCGCCCAGGGGATGTTCCTGGTACCTTTTCATCTGGCAGGAGTAAAGAACACTGTCGCCGACTCACTAAGCAGGGAGCTGCGCTCTTTCCATGAGTGGGAGCTTCAGCAGGACCAAATGGATCTCCTATTCCAACGGTGGGGCAATCCCCATATCGATCTGTTCGTGACGGTGACAAACACCAAGTGCCAGAGGTTTGCCAGCAGGTTTCCCCAACCGGGGCGCATGCTTTCTCCTTCCCCTGGGATGGCTGGTTACTGTATGCGTTCATGCCGTTGCTTCTGCGAATCACCAGTCAACTCAGACGGTCCCGGTGCAGGATGATTCTCGTTGCACCAGTGTGGCCAAGGCAGATATGGTTCCCGGACCTTCTGGACATGTCAGCATCCCACCCAGACAAGCTGCCAACGGACGCGGATCTTCTCGCCAGGGAAGGAGGCGATATTCTACATTGCTGAACCTGCAGGCCTGGCTCCTGCATCACTAGAGTTCTGAGGCTACGATATCCCAGAGGACTGTATGGAGGTGCTTGTAAAGGCCAGGGCGTCCTCGGCTCTTAAGTGCTATGGACATAAGTGGAAGAGGTTCTCCGTCTGGTGCCGTGCACAGAAGATCAAACCTCTATGGATTACGGCTCCTCAAGTGCTGCCGTACTTGCTGTCACTGGCCAAGGCCGGGCTGACACATGCCTCCATCAAAATCCATCTGGCGGCTATCCCCCGCTACACCAGAATTCCGGGGCAGTCGTCGTTGTGGTCTCATCGCCTGGTGAAGGAGTTCATGAAAGGACTGTTCCCGCTTGTTCCCGCCGGTGAAGGCTCCGGCGTTGGAGCTCAATGTGGTACTGACCAGGCTCATAGGGTCTGCCATTCGAGCCCTTGGATTCGGCACCGCTGAAGTTCCTAACGTGGAAGACAGCGTTTCTTGTGGCCATCACCTCCGCACGATGAGTGGAAGAGATCCAGGCCCTCTCAATGAGCCTCCAATTCTGACATTCCACGAGACGAGGGTAGTGCTGAGGACGCACCCTTCCTTCATGCCCAAGGTGCCGTCGGACTTCCATCTCAACGAGCCCTTGGTGTTACCTGTTTTCCTCCCGTCGCCGGCTGAGAGGACTTTGCACTCGCTGGATGTGGCTAGAGCACTGAAGTTCTACGTGGACCGCATGAAGAGTTTTCGGAAGACATCTCAGCTGTTTGTGAACTTTGGCCCTGTGAACCAAGGGAAGGCCCTCTCGAAGGCTTCCATTTCCAGATTGCTCTCCGGCTGCATCATGCACTGTCACCGTTGCCCGGCCGTCCGAGAGCCCATTCAACCAGAGCAATCGCTGCTACTACGGCATTCCTATCTGGTGTGCCCCTGCTGGACATCTGTAGGGCTGCTGCGTGGAGGTTGACGCACACCTTCATGAAATTCTACTGCGTCGACCGGGATTCGAGGGAGGAGTCCAGAGTCGGCTAGGCAGTGCTGCGCAACCTGTTCGCTTGAAGGTGAGCCTGGTGAGGAGGTAAGAGATGTGTAATGTTGAGTTGTTGAAATGCTTAATGTTGAGCCTTGCCACCTCCCAGGGTTGTGCATGTGTGTACTGCTATGTATTCTTGTATTCATGAGCATGTGAATCCATGCCAGACCCCATGCTGGAGAAGGAACAAGTTACTGTAGCTGTTCTCCAGCATGGGTCTGGCATTGATTCACATGCAAACCCTCACGCCTACCCATCTGCGGCTCTTCTTTTCGTCCTACTGCCACTTTACGTGCTACCAAATCTGAAGAGGGCTGCCAGAGGAGGGGCTTAGGTAGAGGGCAATCATTGGCTGGGTGCAGTACGACCCAGAGACCAGTGATTGGTTACTAGTAGAAAGACAGTTCAGAAACAAAACAGATTTTTTTCTTTACAGAGGATTCCCAGCCTGACGGCGGGGAATATTCAAAAGCATGTGAATCCATGCCAGACCCATGCTGGAGAACAGCTACAGGTAAGTAACTTGTTGCTTTTTGTGGATGAGGTGTACAAGGGAGTGCTCAAGGGAGGAAGGGAAAGATCTAGTGACAAGAGTGGTTGCAGAAATCGGCGAGTGTGGGGGCAAGAGAACCAATGTTATTATAGATGAGCAAGGGGAAACCTGTTTTGAAGAGACCTTCATGGAGTGGACAACTATATTAACTTCAGGTGTGACTGGGAGGGAGAGGGGCCAAGGGAGGCAAGGGGGTGTGGGATGGGTTGGGTGGGTGAGTAACAATGGTGTTCAGGATGTCCTGAGATTTAGTGGCGAAGTGTGTGGCCAGTGTGTTGCAGAGGGCCTGGGAAGGCAGAGGGGAGGTCGGAGACTGCAGAAGGGTTGGCTAGGTCCCTGCAGATTTTGATAAGTTCAGCTGTATTGTTGGATGCACCAGATACTCATGCCTGAATGTCGGTCTGTTTTTTTGCACAGAGGGGGAGTCTGTATTGCCTTTGGAGCAGGCGGCATGCCAGTCTGTCAGAGGGTGAGCCTGAAGTTTGCCACTTCTGTTATGCCACACTCCACTTGTGTTTCAGGGCTGCAAGTTCAGAGTCATACCAGATGGTGCACTTGGAGGTGGGTTTCAGGCGAATCCTCATGACGTGGGCAAGATTTTCAAGAGTATTGGTGATGGCCACGTGTAAGTTGCTGAGAGCAGAGTCTATGGTAGAGTCTGAGATAGGGGGGTAGTGGGGATGAAGGTGGAAGCGAAGGCAGCAGCTGACACTCCTTTCATTTGGTGGATATTTGTGAACGAGGTAAGCAGGGCTGTTCGAGTTGCGGTCAGAGGGCAGAAGGGACCCAGTTGGGAGGAGAGAATGGTCTGTCCAAGAAAGGGGGGTGACCAGAGAAGTTGGGGGAAGAGGGAGGTCAGGGTGGGTAAGAGCATCCACAGTGTGTTCTGCTGAATGGGTTGGACCAAAAGGGAAAATGGAGAGGGATTGAGAGGTGCAGCGGTCAATGAAATGGGTGGATGCTGTTACAGGGGAGTCTAATTGGATGTTGAAATAACCCAAGAGCAGGAGATTGGAGGTGGTGGAAAGTAGGGAAGAACAGAAATCCATCCATTTAGAGAGGAACAGGTTGGTAGCGCCAGGAGGCCGGTAAATGGTAGCAACGGTCAGGGTAGAGCAGGGTGCATAAGAGTAGAGCTGGGTGGGTAAGATGGTAGAAGGATCCCACTCTGGGAAGATTAAGGCAACTCTAGTGTTGGCGAGAGTTTTCATTTCTGTGCTAATTCCCTTCAACCTTAGAGACTCCCAGCTCTTTTGCTGGACTTGGGGCTTGGGATATTGTCCTCCTGAGTGGGACCTTTTTCCTCACTCCCCCATGTATTTTTTCCTGACTGGGATGTTTGTGTTTGACTGTCTGACAAACTCCATAGGCATCTGCTTTTTGTTTAGTGACACACAGCACCTTGGTTGCAGTGCCACTAAGAAGTCCCTTGGACTTCTCTTAATGTTTAATTACATTTTCTAGGGTGAACTACCGTTCCCAAGAATAGTAAGATGATCCCTGTCTTACTTACCTTTCTCTTTGTGTTACCAGCACACACCACCCTTTGTGGATTGCTGGAAGGTTCTTTTCCCACTTCTCATGTAACATTTTTTGTGACACAAACTTACTTTAAATGGCTGGTGGCAGTAGTTTACTTTTACTACCAGTGTGCATTTTTACTGCAGGCTGAACCCTCAGCTGCAGTACAGCAGCACACATGGGTGTCCATTTTCCCAAATTGGCCCCGTCTTGTTTTTTCACCAATTTCTGTTTGTTAGTTTCTTCTGGGCTTTTACTCTTAGTTGAAACTGGTTTGAGCCCTTTGTTTGTTGTCTTTGGTGGGCTTCAGCCCTGAAGCCCACCCAGGCTCCAGTGTGTCTGGAAAGGCAGGAAGTGAGGGAGGGTCCTGAAACATCCCTTCCTTTGTCTCTAGGTGTGCCTGGATTAAACCAGTCCTGATTGGCCGGCTGGCTGTCCTAAAAGAACAGCCACCCTGCTGTGTGATTGACAGTATAGGCTGTGACTGAATGGGAAACCACATAAAAAAGCGATGGACTAGAGGCAGAGTCGACCACTGGAGAGGAACATCCGAAGATGTGACGAGAAGCCAGCAGCACCCTCCTGGACCGCAAAGTGCCCAGTGAAGTCCTGCAGGTGTGCTGACCCTGTTTTCATATCGACTAGCAAGACCCGTATGGGACTACTTCCTCCCTTGGGCTTGTGGGAACAACTAGCCGCAGCACAAGCTTCCATTTGGCACATCCCCTGACTTGCTGTGCCTCACCAGGGCTGCAGAAACCCAATGCCAGGGGTCCTGTGACCATTGACAAGTGCGTTGTCTTGCGTAGTCCGAATCCGGCCAAATCTTTGTGGGAATCCAGAGGACCCTACCGAAGCAGGAAATCTTGATCCAGAGTCCAGGACCGAGGGAGCAAGCTTCCTCCAACCAGAGTTTTCACTCTTCATTTGCTGCCAAGGAAAAGGTTCCCAATCCCTGAAGTCCCGCTAAAACAAAGAAAATCCATTGCTGAGGAGTCCCCCTCCTGAGTACTGCAACAGGAGCTCGCCAGACATATCCTTCCTTTCCTCACCTTGACCAAGGTCCAAGAACAAGAGTCTGCCAAGTTGTAGCAAGGAGGAATCCAGCTGGAAACATTTTCTTCTAATCACAGGTACTGTGGGGTTTGGGATGTTCACCTTTTAGCCATAAGTTGTGCTTCCTATCTTGCGAAGTACGTTTTGGAGTTGATCTCAACTCCCCTGCACTGGCCTAACCATTTATGCTCTCTACAATGTAGCTCACTTGAGTTACTGTGATTTCTTCTGAACTTACTAACTTTGTCAAGACTTTATCTAAGAAGATGTGCATCAGAACTATTGGCTTTGCCCATTGACTTTGGCTGTCCTAACTCCCTAAAGCAGGGGTGCACAACTGATTTTGGCTGAGGGCCTCATGTACCTTACACGCTGCCTATAGTGGGCCGAAAAGTAAATGTGGGAGGGACGAGGGGCAGGGCGGGAGGCCTTTTCAACCCCCAATTTTCATTAGACTGATGGAAAAAGAATGCCTTTTTGGAGGTGTACCGTCTTTATTTGTATTTAAAACTTACATTTTTTAGTATACATTTCCCATTCCACTTTTATTATTTCTTTCTTTGCAAAGGACATATTGGCACCAGAATAAATATGCAAATCATACAGGATGAAACAGTGAACCAGACATACTTGATCAGTGAGAAACATTGCAGCGTTTCTCAGCTGTCAGTTTCTGGATCTCAGGCTCCAGTGAGGTTGTTCCTACTCTCAGGATAGCATGGCGATTTTGGTTAGTGAGTCTTGTCCTTATGCTGGATTTATGTAGTTTCATTTGTGAAAAAACTTGCTCAGAAATGTAACTACTGCCAGACATGGATACCATCTTTAATGCTTCCCGTGACAGATTGGGGGATTGAGCAGTGTTCAGAGACTGATAATAGAGGCATAACTCTGTACTTCTTTTTGAGGGCACTACAGCACTGAAGTTCAATCACATCCAGTTGCAGTTCAGGTTGCACACTGTCAACATCAGCAGAGAAAGGGTCTGCAAAAAGTTTAAAAGAGGCTCAGTTTGATTTGAATTGTGTGAAACGATTCACAAAAACATTTTGCAGTTCCTTCAGGACCTTCACATGCCGATGCCATCTTACATACTTGTCATGGGGGAAAACCTCTGCACATGCGGGGTAGTGTACAAGCATCCCTTTCTCCAGTTGGGCTGTCAGGAGCCTTAACTTTATTTCAAAGGCACAAACTGCCTCAAACAGATCTGATAGTACATTTTGGCTTCCTTGCAACTTTAAATTTAAATCACACAAATGGCCTGACAGGTTAGTCAGAAAAGCAAAGTCAGCTACCCAGTCAATATCTTGCATGACGGAAGTGTCCATTCCTTTTTCATCAAGGAATGCTTTTATTTTGTGCCGTAAAGCAGAGAGTCGCTTCAGCACATTGCCACGACTAAGCCATTGAACATCGGTGTGATATAGGACATCGCCATAATCCGCCTTTACCTCTTCTAAAAACGCCTGAAACAACCTCTGATTTAAAGAGCGTGAACAGACAAAATTACCAATTTTCACAACGAAGTCCATCACTTCTGTGAATTTCAAATGTTTTGCACATAATGCCTCCTGGTGTATGATGCCGTGATAATTTTTTAATGGACTACCTTCTCGCCCAAGTGTCTTTTTCAAGCAGCCAATAAAACCATTTTGCTCCCCAACAATGGCTGGCGTCCCATCAGTCGTCACACCTACCAGAGTATACCATGGCAAATTTAAATCATCAATGACTTTTTGAAAGGCATTAAAAATGTCAGCACCAGTAGTCCTGCCATGCAAAGATACCAGGGAAGCCAGTTCCTGAAATACTTTGCATTCGTTATTGACCCCCCCAAATGAAAATTAAGAGTTGGGTTGCGTCACTTGCATCTGTGCTCTCAAGGGCAGCTGAAAAGAACTTGACATCCTTACATTGCATTTTCAGTTGGCTGTAACAATTGTCAGCCATGTCTACAATACATCGCTAGATACTCATCCGTGAAAGGGGAGCATTTGTAAAAGCATCTTTTTTTCCTTTACACATTGCCTCGCAAATCTCCATCAGGCAGTTTCTTACGAAATCCCCATCTGTGAAAGGACGTGCTGACCTTGCAATAAGCTGTGCAACCTTACCACTCGCAAAGGTGGCACATTCAGACTTTATTTTATTTTTTTCTGGGCAAAAACACCCTGTTGCTTAGTCAGCTCTGTTTGATGGTGCTCCTGGTCAATCTTTCTTTTTTTAACTGGACTGGACATTGGCAGGGACATCTTTGAAGCACAGTGATGCAATGCATCCTGGGGCCTGTGTACTGAGATGGAGTACCAGCGGTAAAGGGCAGTTTCAAAGGAACTTCGGGGAAGATACAAAGTCCACTTTTCTGCTCCCACTACGACGGGCCAAGTCTAGAGTATATGCAAATTATACACTTTTTAGAGAAGCCTAGAAGCAACAAAAGAACAAGATAAGATAAAGAACATAGCCTTGCCAGCATACCTTTTCATGCACTTATTGATGGATATTTCCTTCAGGAATAGCGGGCTGCATAGCATATCAAACTGCTATGTTAGGTGGTAAATGCACCGATTGGCTGGCCCTACTACAGTAGCCATTTGAATTTGTGGCAGAGCTGCGCCGTACACATCCCACATTCAGAACATCCAGCCAGAGCACAAAATGTAGAAACTGGCACAAATGCACTGTCAGAAACCTCAACTTTCTATAAAAGTCATTTTTGCAAAACCCTGGAAACTTAGTGCTCAATATAGGAGGGCAGTGGTGGGACAGTATTTTGGACTGCTATACTTTGCTGTTTGGGTCGGCCATACTCTTGGGAGTATAGCCTTCATTGGGTTAAGTTTCAACAAAAGGCAAAGGATTCTGATTCCAATTGTATGAATGAAGCAAACAGAGCAGGGCTTCCTCCCTGCTGCACACGGGTCACTGGAAAGACTCTGCTAATCCAACAGTCTCGTTTCTGCCTGTCAAGCTGTCTGAGGAAGACAAACTGAGCAAAGGTTGCTTACTATGAGGGCCAACAGATGGGCTGTGTTTGCACAATGCTTATTCTAGAGTACCCCCCCAAACATGTCACAAGCATGTTACAATCCTATCTTAAATAGCGTCACATTCTGCACAAAGATACACATTAAGTGATTTGGCCAGGATCACACAGTGTGGTTGTAAGGGGAAACCACGATTAGCATGTACATCTTGTGCTTCCACAATGGATAATTTAGGCAAAATTGAACATCTCACCCCTCAGATTCAAAGAAGGTGGATGTGAGTGAAGAGTGGGGCCAGGACAGTAAGAAGACCCAAACTATTATGTACCCAAAGAATTTCTGGATATTTTATGTACAGATCTCAAAGGAACAGTGGGGTGACAGAAGAGAGCGCCCTGGGAATATGTGGCTGGAAGGCAGCGCTAGGATCCCAAGTGATTCTTTAGAAATCTCTGTGTAACCTGCTACAAAGGTCAGGATCCACCTCAGTGCAGACTTCATCCTACCGAGCTGAATACATTGAGTTGGGTACGGATATCAGCTATCATCAAAGTGCTTAAAAGCCGGGAGAATCCACCCTCAAAATTATATATTCTTTCTGTATTATTAATTGCTGGGGGTCCCTATCGAGACCAGCCACCCATTCCATACCTGCCCAACTTTGACTGTGGAAATTCTCCACTTCCTAACCCCCCCGCCCCCTCCAACAAAAAAAACCTCAGTTTTGCGACAGCCATACTTGGCATTTATTAGGCGCTAATGCTGGATATATATGCACGTGCTTTATACAAACTCTCATAAACATTAAAGAGATGTAGCATTAAGCCTGGATCCCTCCTGTATTGCACAAGGCCTATTTTATAAAGCAGACGAGGGGGCACGAGAGGCTCTTAACCCTACCCCTGCTCATTATATAAGTTACGTAGATACATTGCCTTTGTTGCCGTCTGTGCATAAGTTAAGTAAATGAGGCAAGCACACAGTAATTGGTTTTCAGAGAGAGTTGGTGCTGGCAGGAGGATGTGCACCGGTGTGCTTTCAATGCTGCCCCACTGCATGCCCATACAAAAAGCATACACCATGCACCCATACAGACCCGAAACCTCCCACCCACCAACTCACCAAACAAACTCAAAAGCATGCACCCATACAGAGTCAAACCCCCCATCTCATACAAACTCACAAGCATGCACCCGTACAGACCTGAACCCCCACCCCCAACTCAGCATACAAACTCTCAAGCATACACCATGCACCCATACAGACCTGAATCCCCAACTCGGCATACAAACTCACAAGCATGCACCCATACAGACCTGAACCCCCCACCCCAACTCGGCATACAAACTCTCAAGCATACACCATGCACCCATACAGACCTGAATCCCCAACTCAGCATACAAACTCTCAAGCATGCACCCATAAAGACCTGAACCCCCAGCTCAGCATTCAAACTCACAAGCATGCACCCATACAGAGCCGAACCCCCTAACTCCTACAAACTCACAAGCATGCACCCATACAGACCTGAACCCCCCCACCCCCAACTCATCATACAAACTCACAAGCATGCACCCATGCATACCTGAACCCCCCCCACCCCCAACTCAACGTACAAACTCACAAGCATGCACCCATACGGACCTGAACCCCCACCCCAACTCAGCATACAAACTCACAAGCATGCACCCATACAGACCCAAACCTCCCCACCCCCAACTCAGCGTACAAACTCACAAGCATGCACCCATACAGACCCGAACCACTCCACCTCCAACTCACCATACAAACTCAAGCATGCACCCATACAGACCCGAAACCTCCCACCCACCAACTCACCATACAAACTCACAAGCATGCACCCATACAGACCTGAACCCCCCACCCCAACTCAGCATACAAACTCACAAGCATGCACCCATACAGACCCGAAACCTCCCACCCACCAACTCACCAAACAAACTCAAAAGCATGCACCCATACAGACCGGAACCCCCAACTCAGCATACAAACTCTCAAGCATGCACCCATACAGAGCCAGACCCCCCATTTCATACAAACTCACAAGCATGCACCTGTACAGACCTGAACCCACACCCCCAACTCACCATACAAACTCACAAGCATGCACCCATACAGACCCGAAACCTCCCACCCACCAACTCACCAAACAAACTCAAAAGCATGCACCCATACAGACCGGAACCCCCAACTCAGCATACAAACTCACAAGCATGCACCCATACAGACCCAAACCCCCCCATTTCATACAAACTCACAAGCATGCACCCATACATACCTGAACCCCCCACCCCAACTCATACAAACTCACAAGCATGCACCCATACATACCTGAACCCCCCCACCCCCAACTCAACGTACAAACTCACAAGCATGCACCCATACGGACCTGAACCCCCACCCCAACTCAGCATACAAACTCACAAGCATGCACCCATACAGACCCAAACCTCCCCACCCCCAACTCAGCGTACAAACTCACAAGCATGCACCCATACAGACCCGAACCACT
The DNA here is from genome assembly GCF_040938575.1 of Ambystoma mexicanum. Taxonomy (NCBI): domain Eukaryota; kingdom Metazoa; phylum Chordata; class Amphibia; order Caudata; family Ambystomatidae; genus Ambystoma; species Ambystoma mexicanum. The sequence continues at coordinate 1,108,702,695 of NC_090929.1, read as the reverse complement.
CCACCCCCAACTCACCATACAAACTCAAGCATGCACCCATACAGACCGGAACCCCCAACTCAGCATACAATCTCTCAAGCATGCACCCATACAGTGCCAAACCCCCCCATTTCATACAAACTCAAAAGCATGCACCTGTACATACCTGAACCCCCACCCCCAACTCAGCATACAAACTCTCAAGCATACACCATGCACCCATACAGACCTGAATCCCCAACTCGGCATACAAACTCACAAGCATGCACCCATACAGACCTGAACCCCCCACCCCAACTCAGCATACAAACTCACAAGCATGCACCCATACAGACCCGAAACCTCCCACCCACCAACTCACCAAACAAACTCAAAAGCATGCACCCATACAGACCGGAACCCCCAACTCAGCATACAAACTCTCAAGCATGCACCCATACAGAGCCAAACCCCCCCATTTCATACAAACTCACAAGCATGCACCTGTACAGACCTGAACCCCCACCCCCAACTCAGCATACAAACTCTCAAGCATACACCATGCACCCATACAGACCTGAATCCCCAACTCGGCATACAAACTCTCAAGCATGCACCCATACAGACCTAAACCCCCCACCCCAACTCAGCATACAAACTCTCAAGCATACACCATGCACCCATACAGACCTGAATCCCCAACTCAGCATACAAACTCTCAAGCATGCACCCATAAAGACCTGAACCCCCCAGCTCAGCATTCAAACTCACAAGCATGCACCCATACAGAGCCGAACCCCCTAACTCCTACAAACTCACAAGCATGCACCCATACAGACCCGAACCACTCCACCCCCAACTCACCATACAAACTCACAAGCATGCACCCATACAGACCCGAACCCCCACCCCTGCTTCTCAACATACACTGCACTTGCACACAACAACCAACATTCAGGCAGACCCTACACCCCTCCGACCCCTGCATCTCAACATACACTGCACTTGCACACAACAAACATTCAGGCAGACCCGACCTCCTCCCCACCCCTGCATCTCAACATACACTGCACTTGCTCACAACAACAAACATTCGGGCAGACCCGACAACTCCCCCCGCCCCCAAACCCTGCATCTCAACATACACTGCACTTGCACACAAAACAAACATGCAGGCAGACCCAACACATCTCCCCCACCCCTGCATCTCAACATACAAGCAGGACAACACACACACACCCAAAATAAATCTGTACTTTCCGAATGTTCTGGCAGGCTAGCTGGAACGTTGGCGAGGTTTCTGGTACTACGGCTGGCGTGGCAAGGCTGGAACGCCTTTCGGCATCAAGCCTTGTTGACCACACCAGCCGTATTGCTGGCCCTCCAATGGTGCGGCACACACGCACTACGTGACTCGTAGGAGCTGTGTGGTGCGTGTGGACTGAGCCAATGAGGGCCCGTGTTTTGTCCGGCCCAGAAGACAGACTTTCCTAATGGAGGGCGGCTAACGCTGCTTGCGGGCCGCACACCATTAGGAAAGTCTTTGTTGCTGGCGGGCTGGACAAAAAAGCATGGCGGGCCGCAACTGGCACTCGCTTCTCTGCAATCTTACCCAGCAGTTTACAGAAGTGGGTGTTTTGCTGTCCAATCGGGACAGCCAGACCTTCAGTGGGACCTGGTCCCATTCAGGCACTCTGGCAGACAAAGGACAGGGGGGTGGGAAACTCCCCCACTTCCTGCCTGCCCACACTCCAGCTTGGGTGGAGACGCACAAGGGTTCCCACCAAAGGCAAAACACACACATAGGCCTCCCCCTCCAGAATGGTAGAAGGGCTGACAAAGAACAACCACGCTAGTAATGGCGAAAAAGGAAGAAAGGCCTCAAGTTATTACTTGCGTGCCCCTATTGTGCACTACCGATGCTATGGGCATAGCCTGCGGTAGAAAAATCACACAATAGCAGGTAGGTAGGACATGTCCACTGCCACCAGAAATAACTAGGAGTTTATCTGTCTGTGACTAAAAAGTCACAAGAGCAGAGAGTGTTTTAGGAGAAATACTAAGTATCTCTATCCTTGAGAACTGTGGTTATCCGGGGACAATTTTTTAAATCTCAAATTAGGACCCTTATGGTCCCCAGCAACACTGCCCACGAGGAGCTCTGTGCTGCAATAGCAAAATACAGATGCCTTTGCCTTTGAGTTATGGAGAAAAATAGAATCCAAAGGACAGGTAAAATACAAAGAATAGCATTCCTAAAGACAGCCCATGAGAATTAATGAGGGTAAAAAAGGCTCCACTCATTCAGGATATTTGAAAAAGGTCCAGAAGTCCAGCAAAAAGTGCTGGGGGTCTCATTAGGAGAGGGGATGAAGAATACAAATGATACATCTCCCTAACATAGTGGAATAGGGAAACTTCAAGAACTTTGCCACCTATAACCTTCCACAAGATTCTCCTATGATTAATGGATTTCATGGAACTTTAGGTCCTCCGCCTCCTTTGGCTTTGGAGTTCGGCTCACTGGCAGCGGTTTTTATTTCAATGGATTGACTTCTGCAGATTCTTTATCAGATATCCCTTTCAGCGTCCGCTGCTAGGAATCTTTTTTGACGGGGCGTAGTACGAATCAACATTCTATCTCTTTTGACTTGACTGTGCCATTCCTCGACTCCGGACGTGATGTCGGCTGCCATATAAATACCACGTTGCTATTCCCCCATACCTCAATTATTTCTTTCCATGTGCTCAGCATGCTGCTTTTCGAAACGAGTCTTGTAAGAGAAATTTCTAATTCAATAAATTGTCGCGTTCGACTGATGTTAGTCTTTCTGTTCCTAGGGCGTCCGGTTTCAAGTGGTGTCAAGACTGCAACTCAAAGATGACCATCTGCTCTGCATGTGGTGTCTTGGTAAAGATCATGTAGACGAGGATTGTGGCACTGGTCAGCAAATTAACCCCCAAGTGATTGAGGGAACGGTCAGCGAAGATGGTGTTCGGGTGACCCTGTCTAAATCCCCGGCTCGTTTTACACCAGAGAAAGAGGACATGCATCAGCACAATCCCGAAAAAACGGTAGCTTTCGAGGGGATTGGGTCCTCTGACGTATTCCATATCTGACATGTAATCACCACAGCTGTGCTGCTCCGGAAACTTTTTTCTGCGTCCTGCGTCGATGACGTCGATGCGCCGTCGTCGAGGACCTCCTCCGACGTCATCCGATGTGTTAAGTAGGATGCACGACGCCCGTAGCCTCAGTTCCGTTTTTTCTGCGAACGTGTTGCTTCGTGAATCTCGGTTAACGCCTCGACTCTTTGGAGTTCTGTTCTTCTCGGTTCTTCGAACCTGTTCGTTTTTGTGAAATCCTTCGTGTGAAGATGTCTTCTACTTTGTCTTTGACCCCTTGTCCGGGCTTCAAGAAGTGCAGGGAGTGTGGGTCCAAGATGTCGGTGACGGACTCGCACGACACCTGCCTCTGGTGTCTCGGGGAGGCCCACGACACGGATGACTATCGACTGCCAGTCGCTCACGTCCAAAGCCTTACGTGAACGTAAGAAGAAGTTGTCAGTAGGTTGGGTGTCCAAGCCCCGGAAGTCGAAGTCTGTGGGGCTTTCGACGGATGATTCGAGAGGAGACTCTCCGCGTCATCGTCGGAAGTCTCGTGGGTCTCCTTATAGGAGTCGGTCTCGCCACTCCTCAGCCTCTTCGAGGCATTCTCGGAAGCGCCGACACCGGTCGTCTTCCAGGTCCTCTTCGGAGGACTCTGCCCGGCACGTCGCTTACCCCACCAGTCGTGCGACGCCGGAGGAATGGGCTTCCTTCGGGAAGAAAATGCTGGCGATTCTTGAGTCGCAGGGTACTAAGCCGTCCGCGCCCCCGAGTGGTGTCGGTCGTGAGAGGTCGAGAGACACCGCTCGCAAGAGTGGTCGGCCCGAGTCACGGGAGAGGTCCCGTTCGGACAAGGGAACTCGTTCTCGACGTACCAGTTCCAGGTCCCGGTCCTCGACGCGTTCGAGACTGTGTGCACCTGTGATGTCTTCGAAGAAGACATCGACGTCTGAGGCGTCGAGGGCGTCGACAGGCTTTCTCGAGGCTCCGGCTCCGAGGAAGGCGTCGAAGCCGTCGACGCTCAGGTGGTCGAAGGACACGCTCGGAGTTGCGGCTTCGAGGACTGTGTCGACGCCGCCGATGCTGGCGGCGCGGCATCTGACGTTGACGCCGATTTACTCGACGCCGATCCTCTCAGCGCCGATGCCTCCTTCCCGACTCCGGCGCCGATTCCCTCGATGCCTTTCGAGGCCGGGGTGTCGGAGGTACCCCGTGGCACGGGGGAACCCCCTAGGAAAGCTCTGGTTAAGAGCAAGCACTCTCGGGTGCCTTCTTTTCGCCACCTGGAATATATTTCAGAGGCGGATGAGGATTCTGATGGCCTGGTTCCTAGTCAGGTTCCAGATGAAATTGTCTCGGGCCATAGTCAGTTTGACGATTTGAGGCAGTCACTGCATGATGCCAGTGGACTGGACACCTCTCCGGAGGTGGAGTTTTGTAGGCCTGAGCCTGGCTCTCATGCTGATTCCTCGTACCGATGGCTTATGGCTAGGGTTTCTGAGTACTTGGGATGGTCTGCTCCCCCAGGGGAGTTTGTGCAGGATGATCTCACAGACATCCTTGATGTTGGTCCCCCAACTGACCCGGTACTGCCGTTCCATATGGCTTTACAGAGAAGGGTGGCGGCGGCTTGGACTGCTCCGGAGAGTCTCCCGGCGGTGGGCAGGTCCTTGTCGCGAAAATACCGTCCAGCCAGTAGCGACCCCTGCTACTTGACCAGGCACCCCACTCCGGAGAGTTTGGTGGTGCAGGCGGCCATGGCCCCGGCAAAGCAGGCATCGTACCCTACCATCCCTTCTGATAGGGACGACAAACGTTTTGATGGCCGGGCGAAGAAAGTGTTTTCTTCTGGTGGTATGGCGCTTCAGGCGGCCAACTCCATTTGTGCCTTGTCTCGTTTCACACACACTCTGTGGAACTGTTGCGTTAGCGGCTGAACATATTCCCGGAGGGGACGAACGGGATGGTTTCCTTGCTATCGTCCAGGATGGTAAGGATGCCATGTGTGAGTCCGTTCAGTCGGGTTTGGACTTGGCTGAATGCGTCAGCAGGTCCATGGCGGCGAGCACCGTGATACGCAGGTTTGCGTGGTTGCGGAAGTCGGGGTTTGCTCCTGATGTGCAGTACCGGCTCCTCAACATGCCCTTTGACAGTGAACACCTTTTTGGCAGCAAGGCTGACGAGAGCCTTGAGAGGTTGCAGACCTCAAAAGCTGCAGCAAAGTCGTTGGATGATGCAGTTTCGCCAACCTCTGCCTTTTCGTCCTAGGGGACAGAAATGGAGGGGTGGTTCCTTTCACTATTACTCGTCCTTCAGTAAAGCGAGAAGAGCTGGCAATCAAAGAGGCCAACGCAGGGGTACCAGAGGTGGACGACAGGGTACCCGTGGTGCCAAGGCCGCTCGGGCAGTTGCCTCTTTGCCCTCAGGTAATACTGCAGCCGCTACTACTCATTCATGAGGCCATGCCCCATGGTTCGCCGGTTGGGGGAAGGCTGGCGCAGCATCTTGTAGAGTGGCGTGCCATTACTTCAGATGTGTGGGTTCTGGAGAGCATGACCCACGGCTACGGTCTTCCCTTTCAGCACAGGCCTCGCGACAATCCACCGGGGAACCTCTCTTTGCAGAGTCCGGATCCGCTCCTTGCGCAGGAAATTCAAGCCCTGCTGAAGAAAGGCGCCATAGAACTGGTGCCTGTAGCAGAGAGGAACAAGGGATGGTATTCCCCTTATTTTTTGATTTCGAAGAAAGACGGGGGATTGAGACCCATCATGGACTTGCACGGTTTGAACAAACTCCTAAGGAAGGACAAGTTCAAGATGGTTACTCTCTCTCTCAAGTCCTCCAGGCCCTTCAGCTTCAGGACTGGTTGGTGTCTCTCGACCTCAAGGATGCTTACTTCCATGTGCCGATCCATCCCAAGCACAAGAAGTACCTGAGGTTCGCGGTTGGCGACTCGCACTTTCAGTTTCGGGTCCTGCCGTTCGGGTTGACCTCCGCCCGAGGGTTTTCACCAAGCTCATGGTGGTGGTGGCAGCACATCTCAGGCAAGGGGGGATTCACGTCTACCCCTACCTGGACGATTGGTTGATCAGGGGGAGCTCTCCCGAGCAAGTCCTGGGTCATCTGTCCGTCACCTGCCACTCCCTTCACAGGCTGGGCTTCTCCCTCAATTTAAAGAAGTCCCATTTGACGCCAACATAGTGGCTCCAGTAAATCGGAGCAGTGCTCGACACTTCCCTGGGGCAGTGTTTTCCTCCCCAGTTGAGGGCTCTTCATATTCAGCAGATGGTGCACAAGTTTCAGCATGCCCAGACGCTCCCAGCGTTCGAGTTCTTGAGGTTGCTCGGCCTCATGGCATTCTGCATTCTTCTGGTGCCAGAGGCTCGCCTGCGGATGAGATCTTTGCAGTGGGCACTCAAGATGCAATGGTCGCAGTCCTCCGGCAGGATGCCGGACCCGGTTCAGGTGCCGCCCTCGGTCGCCCGGGACTTTCTGTGGTGGGCCGTCAAAGGCAACTTGATGAAGGGGGCTCCATTTTGGCTTCCCTGGCCGATCGTGACGGATGCATCCCTCACGGGCTGACAGCGGTTGTTGGTCTCCGTCAGAGTCCAGACTAAATATCAATCTGTTGGAGCTGAGGGCCGTCAGGCTAGCCCTGAAGGCTTTTCTGCCGACTGTGCGAGGAAAGAGTGTCCTGATCCTGACCGACAACACAGTGGCCATGCACTACCTCAACAAAAAGGGGGGGGCAGGGTCACTTCCTCTGTGCAGGGAGGTGATGCAGCTCGAGTTCTGGGCCATCCAGCAGGAAGTTTCGATCTCGGCAGTTCATCTGGCCGGAGACAAAAACGTGACGGCGGACGCTCTGAGCAGGCAGAGCGCGATCTCTCACGAGTGGGAGTTGGCTCAGGAGATTCTCCTGGAGATCTTCGCCCTTTGGGGGACCCCTCAAGAGGATCTCTTCGCCTCCAGTGTCAACCGGAAGTGTGAAAGGTTTTGCTCGCTGGAGTTTCCTCCAAAAGGAGCCTTAGGAGACGCGTTCGTGGTGGAGTGGTCATTCCCGCTAATGTACGCGTTTCCTCCAGTCCCCGTCATCCCGCAAATGCTGCGGAGGTTACGGAAGTTCGGTTCCCGGATGATTCTCATCGCTCCGGCGGGGGCTCGGATGACGTGGTACCCGGACCTTCTCGACTTGTCCATCTGCCCTCCACGTCGTCTTCCCTACTGAGACGATCTGCTCTCACGGGAGGGGGGTCAGGTTCTCCATCCAGAGGTCAGATCCCTCAACCTTCACGCTTGGCTTGTGAAGGGTTGAGGTATAAGGATTGGGACCTCCCTGAAGACGTGATGGAGGTGTTGCTTTCGGCCCGAAGGCCTGCAACAAAGTCTCTGTACCGTTGCCATTGGCGTAAGTTCTGCGACTGGTGCAGAGTTCAGAATGTGGATCCTTTTGCATGTGACATCCCCATGGTTCTGTCCTTTTTACTTTGTTTGGCCCACAGGGGCTTGCAAGTGGGTACCATTAAAGGTTACCTGGCGGCGCTGTCCATCTTTAAGCGCTCGTCTGAAGAGTGTTCTTACTTTAAAATCCCTTTAATTTCACAGTTTCTGAAAGGGCTCACTAATGTGTTCCCTCCGTCACCTTTCCTGGTGCCCGGTAGGGATTTAAACCTTGTTCTTAAGTTTCTTATGGGTGCTCTGTTTGAGCCTTTACATTCTTGACCTTTGAGGCTGTTAACTCTGAAAACTGTGTTTTTAGTTGCGGTTACTTCCGCTCGCAGAGTGAGTGAGTTACAGGCACTTTCAGTTAAACCACCCTTCACTGTATTTCACAAGGACAGGGTTGTCCTTAGAGTTCGTCGTCCTTTTCTTCCGAAGGTACTGACGGAATTTCATTTGGCCCAGAAGGTTGTTCTTCCGGCATTCTATCCTCCTCCGCATCCTGGTAAGGAAGAGGAGAGGCTCCATAGGCTTGATCCTAGGAGAGCTTTAAGCTTTTATGTTTCACGCATGTCCCGGGTCAGAGTGGACGATCAACTCTTTATTGGTTACGCTGGAAAGCGTTTGGGGCAAGCTGTGACGAAACAGACTTTGTCTCGCTGGATTATTTTGGCCATCTCGGAGTGTTACCGCTTGGCGGGTAAGGACCCACCGGCTGGCTTGCGGGCCCATTCTACCAGGGGTATGGCTGCATATACTGCCCTGCAGAGGGGTGTTCCTATTCGCAACATCTGTGATGCAGCCACCTGGGCTTCAGTACATACATTTGTACGTCACTATTCCCTCGATTCCATCCGAGGACAGGATCTGGCCTTTGGCAAGGCGGTCCTTTGCTCTATTTGATTGGCAATTCTAAATTTTGATTCTAAATTCTTTCCCTCCTCCTTGCTCTGGTACTGCTTTGGAAGTCTGTCATAGATATGGAATACGTCGGAGGACCCAATCCCCTCGAAGAACAAGTTACTTTCTTACCTGGTAACGTTATTTCGATGGGATGGTCCGACGACGTATTCCAGATTGCTCCCTCCCTGCCTTCCCCGCTGCAGAATTTCTTTTGCGATTGCAGCTTACGTTCCGCAAAGCTTTGTGTCTGACTGGCAGTTGACTAATGTTACACGTTCTGGGGGAAAAAACTACAACTGAGGCTATGGGCGTCGTGCGTCCTACTTATCACATCGGATGACGTCGGACGCGGTCCTCGACGACGGCGCATCAACGTCATCGACTCAGGACGCAGACGCCGAAAAAAGTTTCCGAAGCAGCACAGCTGTGGTGATTACATGTCATAGATATGGAATACGTCGTCGGACCATCCCATCGAAAGAACGTTACCAGGTAAGAAAGTAACTTGTTCTTCTCAGTCATTCATCGTCCTAGTCTTCCACAAAAAGCAGTGCCATTGATGCAGGCATGACTTTGATTTAAAAACTTTTCTAAATCCGGGTGCGTCGAAAGCAGAGTGGGAGGCTTTCAAGAAGCAGGTGCTCCAAATGCTTAAAATAGCTGGTGGTGGTACGACTCCGGTCTCTGCGCTGCAGGCTCCAACGGCTACAGTTGCACCCAGAGCCAAGGATGCCAAGTCTGCTCCGATGCTCTCATGCTCGACCACGACTATAGGGAAGACTGCAATAGCGCCGAAAGGGCACGATAATACTGGTGCCATTAGGCCTAGTGGGAATGACGCCATCCATGTCTGCCGCCAACACCTCCTTTGATCCGGATTCTCGCTCTGTTTTTTGACACTATGTGCTTGATTTTCGACGAGGGGATCAGATACATTTTGGCTTCGGGCCCATGGGTTAAGGGACCAGTGGAGAGTACTAATTTGCTTACCAGGCTGATTTGGTTACTCTTGTGGAAGGGCCCTGTAACATTCTGCACTACAACATCTCTGCATGGAACACTAGCATGTAGAGCATCTTGCATTAGAATGTGCATCTTTAGTAGCACACAGTAACCAAAATAGTGCTGACTTGAGGCAAGCCAGTGGGGCATAGATACGCTCTTAAAGAAGAAGAAACTCGCCTGCCTGCTGTATCCTTTCAATGGTGACCAGCTGGACAAAGCTGGTACCCCACTGAGTACTGGCGCTGTGAACCTAATGTTACCTGAGCTGTGCTTGCTATACTTCTGCAAAAGTCCTTCTCACTTCAAGTAAGGAGTTTCCTGCTTGGCACCCTGTGTCCTCCCCTGTGGACCCTACTCTGGGAATCCCGCTAATTGCCTTGTGTGGAAGGATCCCGCGCAAAGGTGCTTTTATTAGTATAAGTGCCCATGGAGCAAGGAGCCCTAGCAAAGCTAGTGGAAGAGGGACCGCTTTGTTTGAACTGTGCTTTATTAATATTGGCGAGTGGAGAGGGGCCTGTGCAAAGCAACACAGCGGAAAAGCACCGCTATTGATCCCTCCTTCGATCAAGTATGCACCCAGTGCTTTGCCTGCTGATCGTATATATGCTTTGCATGCTGACCATGTATATTCTAAAGCTTAGATACTGGTCCTCGTTGAGGGATTGTTTAAGCAAGCCAACGTCCCTGACATATAGGACGACTTTATTGGTATTTTAATAACATGACACTGCAACTGTGATGACCATTGCATATGTCTGCATAGTGCATACGTCTGCTTTTCATTCCAGTAGCTGTGTGGGCAAATGCATGTATTGTCAGCATTTACTTCCTGGATGAAGGATATTTTCGAGAAGTTGTTTTTCTTATTGTTGATAATGCAGATTTGAAAGTGATACTTTGAAGGCAATATTTGATTTTGTTGTGCATGCATGTTGGTGAGAAATCTTTCCAACCTTAATGTTTATTATTGGGAAAATTCTATTTCCTATGAGGCAATATTTGCTTCAATGCAAATGTGGAAGAGTATTGCTGGTTAGAATTCCTTCCAATGTTAATGTGTGAATTCTATTTTAGGTGATGCAACACTTTTACAGTTAAGGAGCTCTTAGGTTATATATAATCATACCTGCCTTGTCACTTGTTATATACTCGCCAGATTACCTGCTATGTTTATAAATCTGATTTTGAATGGATTGTGTCCTCCAACGCATCCCACATCTTTGACATGTAATGTCCACAGCTGTGCAATTTGGAAACTTTTTCGGCAGAGGGCGTCCTGCGTCGATGGCGTTGGGTCCATGTTCCTCGAGGGCCTCTGTCGAGGACGACCTCACAGGATGCTATAAATAGGATGCACAGTGCCCGTAGCCTCAGTTCCGTTTTTTCCGCGAACGTGTTAACTTCGTGAGACTCGGCACGCCTCGTGTTTTTTTCTTCATTTAAGATGTTTTACTCTTCGACCCCTCGACTCAGCGGTCCGGCTTCTAGACTTGCCGGGACTGAAAGTCGAAGATGTCGCTGACCGACCCCCACCGCATTTGTTTGTGGTGCCTGGGTGAGTCGCAGGACACAGACTGCTCCAAAAGCCAGTCGCTCACTGCAAAGGCCTTGCTGAAGGGGAAGCTCCAGGTAGGTAAGGGCTCGAAGCCTGTTAAGTCCCGGACTTCCAAGTCTAAGGGGGTTTCTACCAACGACTCGAGGGGCAACTCTCCAAGCCGGAAAGATTCCCGGGGATCTCGGTCCCGGAGTGGTTCCCGCCACTAGTCTTCCTTGTCCCGGCACTCGTGGAAGCACTGTCACCGGTTGCCTTCCCCGTCCTCTTCGGAGGATGGTGCCTCGAGGAAAGTTACGTGCCCTACGAAGTCTTTGACGCCAGAGGAATGGGCAGCGTTTAAAAAAATCCATGATGGCGATTTTTCAATCGCAGGACACAGGTCCGGTCGCGCCTTCTGACAAAGCCGGCCAGGATCGGTCTTGTTCCGTTGCTCGCACGCCTTCGGGCTCGGGTTCATGACGCGACACACATCGGGAGCTGTCGAGGTCCCGTACAGACAAGGTTTCAAAAGGTCGCAAGAGATGTGCGTGTAGGTCTCTGTCCTCGTCCCCAGCAAGACCGCAGCTACCACTGGAGGGCTCGATGCTGGCGTCGACTCGGTCGGCGCCATGTCCGTCCGACTCGGACGTCGAAGCTTTGCCCTCATACCAGCCTACGGCACTGCCAGCACCTATGTTGACGCCAAAGACCTCGGCGCTCACAACGTCGAGGTTGTCGACGCTCTCGACGCCTAAGCCTTCGCCGCCTTCAGGGAATTTTTATCGGAGTGTGCCTTTGGAGTTCCCCGACATAGTGGATCCTCCGAGGAAGGCTACTGAAATGTCTGTGCGGCCTGTTTTGGCCTCCAGGCCCTCTTCTGTCCCGAGGCCTGGGTTTCATCGCAGCCTAGATGACATTTATGAAGAGGAGGAAAGGTCTGTGGTTGAGGACCCTGGTGACCTTGAGGTTGCTCCACTTTTTTCTGGTGTTAGTCAGTTGGAGGAATTGTGCCAGACCCTCCATGATGCCAGTGGGTTGGACACTTCTCCGGAAGTGGACTTCGGTAAGCCTAAGCCTGGGGCTCATGCAGAGTCCTCGTACAGGAGACTCATGGCGAGGGTCTCTGAATAACTGGCTGGTCCAGTCCTCCTGAGTATTTTGTGCAGGATAATCTGACAGACATTCTGGATCAAGGTCCGTCCTCTGACCCTGTTTTGCCATTTCATCTTAACTTGCAAAAAAGGATGGCAGCTGCTTGGCAGTCCCCGGAATCTCTTCCGGCTGTGAAGATAAATGTAACTAAGAAATACCGCCCTTGTCTACTCACCCCACTCCTGAGAGTTTGGTGGTTCAGGCGGCTACGGCGACTTCGAGGCAGGCGGTGTACCCTTCCATCCCTCTGGATAGGGATGACAAGTGATTTGACGGTTGGGCACGGAAGGTGTTTTCTGCTGGGAGCACAGCCTTGAAATCGGCCAACAAATTTCATGTTCCTTGGCAAAGTTTACACACACACTGTGGAATTGTGTAGCTTTTGTGGCTGAGCGTATTCCCGAGGGGGAAAAAAGGGATGGTTTCCTTGCTATCATGCAGGTTGTTAAGGATGCCATGTGTGAGGCCCTTCAGTCGGGTTTGGATAAATCTGACAGTGTGAGCCAGTCCATGGCTGCGAGCACCGTTATACGAAGATTTTCATGGTTGCGGAAGTCGGGTTTGCTCCGGATGTGCAAGCCTGTCTTCTGAACATGCCCTTTGATGGTGCACATTTATTTGGCAGCAAGGCTGACGAGAGCCTTGAGAGGTTTCAGACCTCAAAAGCTGCGGCAAAGTCTTTAAGCGTTGCGGTGCGTCAACCTCTGCATTTTCGTTATCGGGGGACTGCAGTGGAGGGAGGTTTCTTTCATTTCTACCCCTCCTTTGGTAGAACGAGAGGGGCCGCCAGTCAAAGGGGCCAGCGAAAAAGTAGCCGTGGTGGTCTGGGAAATCGTGGTGCCAAAGCCGCTCAGGCAGCTGCCTCTTTGCCTTCAGGCACTGCCGCAGCTGCTTCCAAACAGTCGACTGGATGACTGGCTGATCCGGGCGCGCTCTCCCGAGCTAGCTTTGGATCATCTCAGTTTCACCTGCCGCACCCTCCACAGGCTGGGCTTCTCCCTGAATTTCAAGAAGTCGCACCTCATACCTTCCCAACAGCTCCAGTACATCGGGGCTGTGTTGGACACGTCCTTGGAAGTGTTCGACTCCCACGGTAAGGGCTTATCACATAGTGCAGATGGTGGACAAGTTTCAACATGCCCAGAGTCTCCCAGCTTTCGATTTCTTAAGGTTGCTCGGCCTCATGGCTTCCTGCATTTTTCTGGTGCCAGAGGCCAGACTGCGGATGAGATCCCTGCAATGGGTCCTCAAGATGCAGTAGTCGCAGTTCTCCGGCGAGATGACAGATCCTGTTGAGATCCCATGCTCGGTCCCTGGACCTTCTTTGGTGGGTAAACGAAGGGAACCTGATGAAGGGGGGAACCGTTTTGGCAACCATGGCCGGAGGTGACTGTAGTGACGGACGCTTCCCTCACAGGATGGGGCGCTCATGCCAACAACTTGACCACCAGCGGTTGTTGGTCTCTATTGGACTCCAGACTCCACATCAACTGTTAGAGCTGAGAGCCATCGGGCTAGCCCTGAAGGCTTTTCTGCCCTTGGTATGGGGGGGAGAAGAGTGTCCTGGTCATGACGGACAACACAGTGGCCATGCATTACCTCAACAAAAAATGGGGGGGCAAGGTCACTCCTGTTGTGCAGAGAGGCAATGCAGCTCTGGTTCTGGGCCATCCAGCAGGAAATTTTGATCTCTGCAGTATATCTGGCCGGTGACAAAAATGCGCCGGCGGACGTTCTGAGCAGGCAGAGCACAGTCTCTCACGAGTGGGAGTTGGCTCAGGAGATCTTCCACTTGTGGGTCTCCCCAGAGGGTGATCTCTTCGCCACCAGTGTCAACCGGAAGTGCGAGATTCTGCTCAAGGGAATAACCTCTAAGAGGAGCCTTAGAAGATGCTTTTGTGGTGGATTGGTCATTCCAACTGCTGTATGCGTTTCCTCCAGTCCCCGTCATTCCTCAAGTGTTGCAGAGGTTATGGAGGTTCAGTTCCCACATGATCCTCATTGCTCCGAATTGGGCTAGGAGAGCGTGGTACCCGGACCATCTGGAAATGTCCATCTGCCCTCCATGCAGTCTTTCCCACCAAGAGGATCTGCTCTCAGGCAAGGGGAGTGCAGGCGAGGGGAGGGGAGGGGACTTCATCCAGAGGTCAGGACTCTCAACCTTCACGATTGGTATGGTATGTGAAAGGATTGGGACCGCCCGGATGACGTGATGGAGGTGTTGCTTTCGGCCAGATGGCCGGCAACAAAATCCCTCTACCATTGGCGTAAGTTCTGCAACTGGTGCAGGGATCACAATGTTGATCCTTTCAGTGCTCCATTCCTATGGTTTTGTCTTTCTTGCTTTCTTTGGCTCACAGGGGCCTTCAAGTGGGTACCATTAGAGGTTACCTAGCGGCGCTGTCTGAAGAATGCTCTTTAAGATTCCTTTGATTGCCCAGTTTCTTAAATGACTGACTAATGTATTCCCGCCGTGCCCTTTCCAGGTGCCAGTTTGGGATTTGAATTTGGTTTTGAGATTTCTCATGGGTGCTCTGTTTGAGCCTTTGCACTCTTGTCCTTTTGAGATTACTGTCCTTCAAGACTGTGTTCTTGGTTGCGGTTACTTCCGCTTGCAGAGTGAGTGAATTTCAGGCACTTTCAGCTAAGCCACCCTTTACTGTGTTTCACAAGGACAGGGTTGTACTGCGAGTACGTCCTTCTTTTCTACCTAAAGTAGTCTCTGAATATCATTTGAGTCAAAAGGTGTTTCTTCCATCGTTCTACCCTCCTCATCCTGATAAGGAAGAGGAGCATCTCCATCGGTTCGATCTTAGGAGAGCTCTTATCTTTTACATTTCCTGGATGTCCAGGGTCCGAGTCGACGATCAACTCTTTGTAGGATATGCTGGACACCGATTCGGCCAGGCTGTTACCAAACAGACCAGGTGGATTCTCCTTACCATTACGGAATGTTACCGATTGGCGGATAAAGACCCTCCTGAAGGATTGAGAGCTCATTCCACTAGGCGCATGGCTACTTCCACTGCCCTCCAGCAGGGTGTTCCTATTAGGGATATTTGTGATGCCGCTACTTGTGCTTCAATCCATACATTTGTAAAACATTATTCCCTGGACACAATCCATGGTCAGGATATGGCCTTTGGGAAGGCGGTTCTTTATTCCGCTATCTAATTGGGTATTCGAAATTCTTTTCCCTCCATTTACTGGTACTGCTTTGGGAGTCTGTCAAAGATGCGGAATGCGTTAGAGGACAATACATTCGAAGAACAAGTTACTTACCAACTGGTAATGTTCTTTCGACTGGATGTTTCTCCAATGCAGTCCACATAGCCCTCCCGGCCTGCCCCTCAGGAGAATTTCCTATGCGATTGCAGCTTCCGTTTCTGCAAGGCTAAGTGCAGTCCAGCAGGCATCAGACTGGTGTCACACATTCTGGGGGGAAAAAACTTAAAATGAGGCTACAGGCGCTGTGCGTCCTATTTATAACATCCTGTGACGTCGCCCTTGACTGAGGCCCTCGAGGGACATGGACCTGACGCCATCGACGCAGGACGCCCTCTGACGAAAAAGTTTCTGAAGTGCACAGCTGTGGACATACAATTTCAAAGATGTGGAATGCGTTGGAGGAACACAGTCGAAAGAACGTTACCAGTTGGTAAGTAACTTATTCTTCTTTTCCACACCTCAGACTACATACCCGAGTGGTGCACAACTACATTTTAAAAGTATGTTTAGGTGTGCAACCTTTTAGAAGCATACCACAGTTAACTGACAAACATGCAAGGGGTACCACCACCCAATTATTTCTTAGAGAACCAAGGTGATCCCAGTATTCCTTGGAAGAGGTGGAAGAAGCTTATGGAGCATTGTGTGGCTCTACATGGGCAGAATTTTGCTAGTGAGAGAACGAAATATTTGTCTAAAGCTGGTATATTATATACTGATATAATTAGCCTGGCTTATGAAAAAATACCTATATTTTCATTTTAGGTTAGGGACGCTTGTGATTGCAAGCGTCACTAACCGCTGGAGACTTCAGGAGTCTGTCTCCGTTGTGTAAGATCACCATAGAAGATGTCATGCATTTTATGCTGCTCTGCCAAAACACTTTGATGTTGAGATGCAAATACTTGAGACCAATCTTAACCTCTGTTGGGATTCGTAACACAAGTGAGGTGTTGTCATATCCAAGTAACCCCCAGAGTGTCTGTGTATTTGCCACAGCTTGTTGTAATCATAGAGCATGGTTATTCGGGGCAAGAACTGTCTACGAATGCATGGGGTGTTAACAGCCTGAGTTGAAATGGTCCCTCTCTTTTGAAGCCAAGTAAAATTGTTGTTGGGATTTATCGAGGCTGCGAGTAGGGCTCTCCTCATGACACTTTTCTTAGCATGTATGAATAGTTCTGTTTTGACAATTTTATAATAGGTTTTATTATGGTTTAACAATGTTTAATGAATAACTATGTATTATTGTATATTGTTTTGAGATGCTTTTATTGTTTTATGACCGAAATAAAGCTTTGTCTACTTCTTTGTTACATTGCCTTTGAAATAATGGGCAGGAGCAATTTGAGAATCTTACTCAATTATTCGTTGATGAGTCCAATGGTCTATCATAATATGGAAAATGTACATTGATGTTGGACAACCATTATGAGAAATTCATAAGCATCATACGAGGAAGACATTATTTTGGGAAAAGAAAACTGACCACAGAGTCTGCAGAGCAGTATATTACTGCTTTGAGCAGTTTATTTACTACTTGTGATATTGCCACCACTCTCAATGAGACTGTGTGACTGTTTATGTTGGAGTGTGCTGATGGTAACGTTTGTGAGGCCTTATGGTCTAAAAGAAACCCTCCCCTTCAAGAGGTACTTAGAGTTGCGAAGGAGGTGGAACACACCCACAATTGTGTAAGAGTTGGAGACGAGATCTGAAGTTGATACCAAGAAAAGTGCAGAGGCACAGGTCATGGATGTTCTAGCTGTACAAAGCAAGAAACCGGATGAGAAAAAGTATGTTAAAAAAAATATATATATCTAGATTTCAAGAAAAGAGAGGAGAAGATGGCCTTTTTTCAGTTGTGATAGTATTTATCAAATAATGAGGATTGATTTTGTTAGATTGCTTGCACCTAGCCTATATAAAGTTAGCTTCGTAAAGGAAATCTAAGTAGGTTGTTCACTAGTTTGTTTTTTATTGGTTGTCTACCAATAGTTATGATATAACAAAACAAAGAGTGCCAACATACTCCATTTAGTTTCGCCCTTACCCGGGATTCTCAAGGCATAATATTGATTTTATGTACAATGTTTTGTGTGCTGGCTCATGCATACTTTTAACAATTCTATACCCAATTCGCACATACATTTATCGTTTCACGTGTAGTTCATTGTTACTTCACATTTGTCAGACATGCATGGTTCACATACACAGATATATAACGAGAACACTGTATAAAGACAGACGTAATGCTGAAAAAATACACAACCTAAAGGCAGAATCATTAAAGGAACGGTCCACTTACTGAAGACCAAGAATACAAAAGGTACAATAAAATTTGGAACCAAATTTAAAAGGCACTAATGGAGAATTAAACAAGGTTGTTAGTCAGACGAAAGAACCTACGAAATCACAGCATAGCCACAACTAACCTGCAGTCATTTGGGATGCACCTTAGAACCCTTAAGCTTTTTTACATAGCTACAAGGTGCTGCTATTTGAATACACCTGTATATATGAATAATGCATGCTTGAAAACTGAGTGGGCTTCCAAGTCCTTTGAGGGTGCTTCATCCGTGGGGGCCCAAGATGAGGCCAAGCACCGCAAGTCTGTTTCCGTCGGGGTTGCTGTGTAAGCGGGCGCGCTCATCTTCTCCATCGCCCTGTCTCTAGCCATTGCTCCAGTTCTTCATCGAAGAGAAAGTCAGCTACCCCGGTGAAGCTGCAGGAGAAACCAAAGAAGGTGAAGGCCAGGGTAAGGGGTAAGGCGTCCGTCCTACCTGTGAAGGCACAGGTGATCCAAGTTAAATCATCCTCAACTATCGAGTTGGGGGCGGCCGCCCTTTCCAAGGTGAAAGTGGCTGTCCCGGCCCAGGGTGCCCCGGTGGCAGCCAGTGTGGTTATTCCTCCCAGACGGGAGGCTTTGGCCAAGCCAGTGGAAAAGACCCAAGAGAAGAGGATGCTGTCTCTGAGCCTGAGGCCGACCCCTCACAGTGCCAAAAGGGGCGGGGGGTGGGGGGAGTGGAAGTACTCCAGGGCATGAATATTTCTTCTTCCAACGAAGAGGACATGGTTTCTGTCCACATGGTCCAGGAGGACGTTTGGGGCGACGACGGTAACGTGGAGGAGGAAATAATCGAAGGGTTTGAGGACAACATAGGCGCTGGGCCCAGCAAGCCTGCTCCCTCAACACCTCCCAGAGATTTGTCTCGGGACATTCTTTCGACTCTCCACATGCTGGTGTCGGAGATACAGAAGAGGATGCTGATGGCACTACCGGCACCATTGACACTGGGCCCACCACTGCTGAAGAAAAGGAACCGGCACCATATGCATGTACCTTCACCCCCAGCCCCAGTGAAATGGTGACGACCGGCACCGACGGTGGCATCGCTCTGCCTCGAAGGGCTTCCCACCCCCGGAAGAAGTGGGTTCATTCCACTCTATGGTAGCCCATGCATTGGAACTCTTACAGCTCACACCGGAGGAGATGATGGAGGACTTCGGTTAACAACGCCGGGAGATAAAACAGAAAACCATCCTGGCAGTGCCTCTCCTGGATGATGTCTGGGATGAGGGCCTGGCGCTACTGAAAAACCCTTCCTCCTCCACCTTGATCATCACGCTGGGGCTAACGCTTTAGCAATCCTGGCCAGGTACGACCGGGCGTTATGGTACAAGATGACCCTGCTACTGGAATTCCTCCCTGAGGACAAGCGGGTCAAGGCGTTGGAGATCCTCCAGGGGGGGCGAGGTGGCCTGGGACCACGGCATCACTGTGGCCCTGGATATTGCGGACATTGGGTTCCGCCAAATGGGGAACAGTGTTTGCCTCTGTTGTGACTGGTTGAAGGCCACCAACTTTAGGCAGGATGTTCAGACGAGAGTCCTGGACATGCCGTTCAACAGGGACATTCTTTTCGGAAAAGCCGTCGTACATCAATATAGGCCATCAAGACTGACACAGAGACGGCCTGTGCACCCTACAACAGCACCGTCCATCCTTTCGTTAATCTGGAGGGAAGTCTGGTAGATCATCCATGACCCACAGGCCTACACGGGTTGTTCCAAGGCCTTCGGAGGTGGCCATCATTGTCAAGGCTCCCAAGGGTGCACGCAGGCCTCCAGACAGGATTGAACCGGCCTAGATGTCGGGCCTGCACCCCGGTGGGAGGCTGGCTGGCATACTTCGTCAGGGTGTTGGAAAACATCTCCACCGATCGATGGGTGCTGGACGTTCTCGCCCACGGATACTTTGGAGTTTCAGCGAAAGTGTCCGCAGATACCACCGGGGGCTCAACGGGAACACATCCCTCATCTGCGGCTGGAGGTTTGGGTAATGTTAAATAAAGGGGACAATAGAGCTGGTTTCAAGGCGACTCTGGGGCTCCAGAGTTTACTCCAGATACCTTTTAGTAAGAAAGAAGAATGGTGCTGGAGGCCCATTCTCGATCTAAGACGACTCAAGTACATCAAATCCCAAAAATTCAGGATGGTCATGCTGCAGCACGTGCTCAGCCAACTGGAGGAAGGAAACATCCTGTCGTCGCTGGATCTGGAGGACGCCTACTTCCACGTCGCCATTCACAAAAAACAATGCAAATTCCTACGCTTAGTCGTACAACGGAAGCACTACCAGTTCAAGGCCCTCCCCTTCGGACTGAAGTCGGCGCCCAGAGTCTTTAGAAAGTGCCTCGCACCAGTAGCGACATACATGTCGATACATGTGTACCCATACCTAGACGACTTGCTCATCTGTGCTAAGTCAAGGGAGACCGTTGTCAATCACACGTAGTGGACTGTCCGGATGCTCACAGATCTGGGGTTCTCCATAAACTTTCTGAAGTCCTACCTGATTCCATCGCAAGATGCTCTGTTCCCGGGGTCTAGGCTCAACACGGTTTCTTGCCTGGCGGCTAGCAATTAAGATCGCCAGGTTGAGGACCACCAAGTCGCTGCTCTGCATGATGTTGTGTATCTGTCTGATCAGACTGTGCAGATTGAGGATGCAACCCCTTCAGGAGTTCCTGTATGCTCGTTGGATCCAGGTGTCCAGAAGCTTTGCCGACAAGATTGTCCTCAACAAGGAGTTCCATCAAGCGATAAGGTGGTGGGCGTGCGCTCCGATATCACTGGGGGAACGAATTTCCAGAGCCCCCCTTAACAGGACACAGTCACCACGGGTGCTTCCCTGGAGGGCTGGGGAGCTCACACCGGACATCTCCACGCAAGAATCCTGTGGCTACCAGAGGAGAGGGATCTACACATCAATGTCCTGGAACTGCAGGCAGTGTTCTAGGCCCTAAAGTGTTTTCTTCCATCCCTCAAGGGCAAAGTGGTGAGGGGCTTCACAGACAATACCACCACTGTGTTCTACATCAGGAAGCAGGGGGGCACCCGATACCCAGTGCTCTCCAGAGAGGCACAGGACTTGCGGCACTGGGCTGTCGCCCAGGGGATGCTTCTCATTCCGTTTCACCTGGCGGGAGTCAAAAACACCATTGCCGACTCTATCAGCATGGAGCTACGCTCTTGCCACGAGTGGGAGCTTCAGCAGGATCAAGTAGACAACCTCTTCCTCAGATGGGGCAGACCCCAGATCGATCTATTTGCGTCATCGAACACCAAGTGGCAGAGGTTCGCCAGCAGGTTCCACCAGCCAGGAAGCCTGGGGGACACATTCTCCTTCCCGTGGGAAGGCGTGTTCCTGTATGCATTCCCGCCGTTGCCTCTGCTACTACGAGTACTCGGGCAACTCAAACGGTGCTGGTGCAGGATGATCTTCGTCTCCTCGGTGTGGCTGAGGCAGATTTGGTACCCAGACCTGCTCAGCCTGTCGACGTCGCCTCCAGTCAATCTACCAGTGGTTGCGGATCTGCTCACCAGAGAAGGAGGTGCAATCCTGCACCACAACCCAGGATCGCAGAACCTGAAGGCCTGGCTCCTGCAGCCTTAGAGTTAAGTGCTATAGGCACAAGCGGAAGCGGTCTGCGACTTGGTGCCGGTCGCAGAAAATCAACCCTCTGAGGGCCACAGCCCCTCAGATCCTTCAATATTTGTTGTCTTTGGCTAAGACAGGGCTGGCGCACGCCTCCATCAAAGTGCATCTGGTGGCTATCTCCTGCTACACCAGGTCTCCGGGACGATCTTTGCCTTGGTCGCACCGTCTAGTCAAGAAGTTCCTCAAATAACTGTTTCTATCATTTCCGCTGGTGAAGGCACCTGCCCTGGCGTCAAAACTCAACATGGTACTGACGAGTCTGTCATAGCCACTAACCAAGGGCCCTTATTTCCTCCTTCCAAAGGGTCCAACTGGACCCTGTCCTGGCGCCTTTGCCGCCAGGCTCATAAAGTGTGCTCTGCACACCTTCGGTCCAAGCACGTGTATCCAGGCCGGGCGTGGCTATTAGAAAGCATTGGAAGGCACGTGCAATCATCTATGCGAGTGGTGAGGTGGGGCCACAAGGCAGAGCTAAGGGGAGGGGCTAGGGCCAGACTATTTAAACTGGCCCCACCCGCATGTTGAGGCTTCGTGTTAATGTGCTGTATGCAGCGTAATGCTTACCGCTGTCTGAAACTCTTACCTGTCTCCAGCTCTGCATCTTCTGGTTCCAGCTTCACATCTTCGGCGTGCACCTACCTGATTTCAGCTGTACATCTTCAACGCACACCTTACCTGGATCCAGCTATACCATCGCCCGGAGCGCATCCAACCTCGATCCGGCATCCAGAGCACGCACCTTACCTGAAGCCAGCCATAATGCCGCCTGAAGTACTAAGAGCTTCATGGTAGTATCTCCAGAGCGCACCTTACCTGTCTCCTCGAATCAATCTTCTGTTGGGTTCCTCTTCCTCACCTGTCACTTCATTCACGCAGAAGTCGTCTTCTCGTTAGGCATCCTCGCAGTTCTTCCATCTCGCAGCCGTGAACAGCTTTCCGGATAGCCGTTCTCCATTTTCCGACGCCAGGCAGTCCCTGCAAGAAATAGACAGCACAAGGTTAGAAACCGCATAAACATTTAACGCTTGGCCACACAACACCTAAGACTTGGGTTTCATTTAAAAACCCTACTTACCTTCTAGTGGGGTCTGCTCCATTCTTTTCTGACACAGCATGGGTATGCTGTCAGCAACGCGACTCAGGGGAGCCATCTTCAACACCTATTGGGGGGAAAAGAAAGACATTGTTAAGGATACGGATAATAATCATTGGGAAAGACTTTACAGAAGCATAGGACAATAATCTTTGTTATCAACACTCGCCTCCCACATGGATTGGTCGCAGCCAGTCTGAGCCATTACGCATACGGGCCAGTGAAGCAACTGTGTCCGTCTATAGCGCCCCTGCTGAAGAGAAGCAGGACGGAGAGCTCATCTTTGCAAAATAACAGGTGAGAGCCTATGGGAAAACACTTGCGCATCTCATTCTGGCAAAAGGAGTTCAAGGGGATCGCAATTCAGTCACAGCATTCTCACTGCCTCTTACCTTCCCCCAAGGGTGTTGCCAGCAACCTGACCAGACCAGATTGCTGCTGCTGGGGGTAAAGCAAGATCCAGGGAGGGCTCCAACCGTGCTTCAACCTACCTGCAGAGACCAGGTGAGAATAAGTCTCATGGGGGCCCCTTTCGAGCCTATGCATCAAGCTCCTCTCAAGTTCCTTTTGTGGAAGACAGTGTTTCTTGTGGCCATCACCTCTACCTGGAGGCTGGGAGCAATCCAGGCCCTGTCCTGCAAGTGACCTTATTTGACTTTCCACAAGACTAGGGTGGTGCTGCGGACGCACCCCTCCTTCATGCCTAAGGTTCCATTGGAATTCCATCTCAACTAACCTTCAGTGTTGAAGGTTTTTTCCGAAACCTTCGTCGCCGGCTGAAAGGACTTTGCACTCGCTGGATGTGACTCGAGCACTGAAGTTCTATGTAAGCACGCACAAAGAGTTTCCGGAAGGCGTCGCAACTTTTCATGAACTTTGGCCCTGTGAACCATGGGAAAGCTTTTTCCAAGGCTTCTATTTCCAGGTGGCTCTCCGGCTGTATTTCTCACTGTCACCGGTTGGCAAACCGACAGCTGCCTGGCAGTCCGAGAGCCCACTCCACCAGAGCGATCGCTGAGAGGACAGCGTTCTTGTCTGGTATGCCCCTGCTGGACATCTGCAGGGCTGCTAGGTGGAGATCTATGCACATCTTCACGAGATTCTACTGCGTCTATAGGGATTCCAGAGAGGAGTCCAGGGTCGTTCAAGCAGTGCTACATAACCTGTTCACCTGAAGGTGAGCCTGGTGAGGAGGTAAGAGTAATTACTTCTGTTAAGCCTTGCCACCTCCCGTGGTTATGTATGTATGTATGTACTGCTATGTATTCTTTATTCAAGAGCATGTGAATCCATGCCAGACCCCATGCTGGAGAAGGAACAAGTTACTTACCTGTAACTGTTGTTCTCCGGCATGCGTCTGGCATGGATTCACATGCAAACCCTCCCTCCTGCCCCTGTGCGGCTCTTCTTGGTCATACTGCCGCTTTACGTGCTACCAAATCTGAAGATGGCTGCCAGAGGAGGGGCATAGGGAGAGGGCAGTCATCGGCTGGGGGCCAGAGCTCAGTGATTGGTTTAGAGGAGAAAGACATTGTGAAAGTGAACGTTTTTTCTTTTACTGAGGATTCCCGGACTGACGACTGGTAATATTCATGAGCATGTTTATCCATGCCAGGCCCATGCTTGAGAACAACAGTTAGGTATGTAACTTGTTCCTTAGATTTCATTTATGAAGCTAACTTTATATTGGCTGCGCACAAGCAACTTTAACAAAACCTATCCTTATTATTGAACTACTGACTGGCTAGTGAATACCAGTCATTGCTAGGTACTGCTGCCCGGCTGCAATACAAACTCTGACCAAGAGAGAAATCCACAAATAAGAGGTATTAAATTCGAGGCGCAGGCGCACTGAACAGTATTCACCACCCCCATGTAGTAATGGTCACTTTGCCAATAGTGACAAATGTCCTGCTGTCAAGGCCATTCGTAAAAAATGTAATAGGAAGGGCAATTTCACAAACTGTTGCAGAACAAAGAAAGAGAATGTAGAGTATGTTGACAAACTATGTGATGACTCAGAAGAGTGTGCTTTTATTGTGGAGGAAAAGAACTATATAACATTATTGATGCTGATGCAGAAAAACACATGTGAACAGTAAAAGTTCATGGTGTGGAATTTAATATGGTGATTGATTTGGGTGCTAAATACACCTAAATGCCAAAGAAAATGATTGAAAGCAAATTGCTCAAAGTTCATCTCAACAAAGTGGGGGTTAAGCTAATAGCTTATGGTGGGAAAATTTAGATATTAGGTTGGTATGGTCCACCATACAATTTAAGATGGAATGGCCAAAGGAAAGGTATACGTATCGGATAAAAGTACTCTTCTGTTGAGTTTGTCTCATGATAAGAGATGAAGAATAAAGTTAGACTCCCCCCCCCCCCCCCTATGCTTAAGAGATGGTTTATGTAGTTGATGGAATGATTGGGTGTGTATCATCAGTTGGTGATTTGATGAAAGTTGAATCTCATGAAGTTTTTTAGGGACAAATTAGGTTGTTTAAATAAATTACATGCCCAAAATTAGGATGAAACTTAACTCTCTTGCGGTAGTACAAAAGGCTAGACCTTTTCCCATGCATCGTAGAAAGTCAAAACTGTACTGGAAGAAATGGAAAAGAATGGTGTCATTGGGAGGACTGATTCCTCTGAATGGGTTTCACCCCTGGCAGTTGTACACAAACCCAAAGGAAAACTAAGACTTTGTATCAATTTAAGGTCGGTAAATCGCTCATTTATACCCGATAGGCATCCATTACCAAACATTACGGAAATGTTAGGTACAATAAAAGGGGCCAAAATCATGAGATCTGCTTACCATCAAATAGTTCTTCATCCAGATTCAGGAATGTCATCGCATTCATTACACCTGAGGGTCTATTCCAGTGTGAACGCATGCCCTTTGGCTTAGTGTATGCTGCTGCGGTCTTCCAGAGGGCGATGAATCAAATGTTTAGTGACATCCAGGGGTTCTAGGTTTTCAAGATGTACTAATTTATGCCCAATCTAGGGAAGAGCATAAGAAACTAAAGAAAGTCTTTGATATTTTCTTGGGACATGGTTTGACTCTTAGCAAAGAGAAATGGAAGTTTCATAAAAACACAATTCAGAATTTGGGACATGAAATTTATGAAAATGGTATAAGACACAAATTGGAGCTTGTGAATAATATTTTGGGTTTCCTGGTCCCACGGATAAGGCTGAAGTAATTTCCTATTTGGGAATGGCAGAGTATTACTCAAAATGTATCCTGGGGTTAGTCACAAAATCTGTGAATATGAGGAAATTTGTGAAGAAAAGTGCCAAATTCCAATGGGATCATACCTGTGAAACTAAATTTAAGGCTATCAAGGATGCTTTGACTGAAGCCCCAACACTCAGTAGCTATGATCCCAGTAGGAGATTGTAAAGACTGGGGGGGAATCCATACTCCTGCTCTCTATATGGTAGAGAGGCACAGAGGACCCCAGCCAAGATTCTCTATTGTTGGTAGCAATGGACGAGCAATCGTGGCCTAGCTTCTCGGGAGGTGATGCAGGCTGGTACTTAAGTACAGTGTCGTCCCCAAGCACCCACAAAGGAATGTCCACACACTGTAGTAGTTAAAACAGTCTTTATACAATTAATGTTCAAGGTTATGTACAATATCACAATAACTCACTTTGTACTCGGTTATCTACAATGGCAAATATACAGTTCTATGTGGTACCACAATCACTATTCAATCTCTTTAAAGTGCATCAACTGTACCGTTAAATGTCACACAAATCAGTTCATAAAGGAAACCAACAATAGATATAAGAGGAAAGCAGTTGGTTAGAACACGCCCCTACCATTAGACACAGTTCTGTGTGGAGATCACCTCCTCCCCCCCAACCTGGGCAACCTATAGAATAAAGATATATCCCAAGCCCAGTCCATATATAGTTCACAAGAGTCTTTCCAATAGTTCAGCAACCCCAAAGTACCTGGTGGTGTAGAGTTCCTCGTCGTGAAATCAACGGCCCTTCTTGAGTGCACTCCCTTTAAGGCAGGAGCCACGGGTCGCCGAACGTCCAGCGATGAGCAGGGTGAACTACGGCGGTGAAGTGGCAGCTTTGTTCCTAGCGGTGCTCGTCGACGATGGAGCGTAGACGTCCTGCAAGGAAGAGGTGTGAGGGGCACCTGGATATCGATAGTTCAGGACCGCAAAGAGTTTGATGAACTGTGGCCCAGCAAGGGTGTCAAGTCGTCGGCATCTCTGTGGTCTTTAGGTGTTGGGAAACCCACCGGTGGATGCTCCTCGGCGCGTTGGTGGCCTCTACTTTCTCCGGCAGGACAAAATGGTCGACGGTGCAGGCAAGAGAGTCCTTGGATCAATAAGGTTCTTAGGCAACAGGAGCACTGCGGCTCCGGTCGGTGACGGACAGCAGTCCGGGCGCTTCTCCTTGGGTTTCCGCAGCCGTCCCTGTCTCCGGTCGGCAGCCTTTTGTAGGTCTGTCTACCAGGGAGCTTTGGCAAAGATCAGCTGGTGCACGATGGTCCCTCATAGCTTGGGGAGAGGTCTCCTTACCAGGTCCTCCTTTGGATCAGTTCTTGGAGACACAACTGCTTTCAGATCGGTGAAGTAGAGTAACAGCAATTCTTCTCTTCCAGCAGGGCTTCGAGGTCAAGCTTGAGTTTCAACTCCAGTTTCTGAACGATTTCTAGTAGTGAGGCCCCCAGATATACTACTTGATCTCCCATTCATTCTGCTGGGGCACACTCTGGCAACCAATCACTCAGAAGGGCATTCAGCAGTCAGTCAGCCAATCAGGCGCACGGTGCATTCAGACCATTCTTCTCCATCAAGACACTCACAACACAGAATGTGGATTCGGACAGGTACCACACCATTATACACTAAACTCTGCATTCATACCAGTTTCGGGCAGGGCTGTCTCAGTTGTTGTGTCAAACACCAGATACCAGACATCCACAACAGGAAGTGTATATTTGTCACACACACACACCATTCACCCAGGTCCCACCCACAGGTGTACCCACAACATACAGTCATTGGGAAGGTTCCAGCCAGTCTGGTCGGCACTTCCCCCACACTACCATATATGGAACTTCCACTCAACAGCCAGTCGGGGGGAAGGGACAGAGTCGGGGCTTCCCGGGACTTCGGGAAAACCAAGGTAACAGGCGATAGAAGGCAAGAGGCCACGGAAGCCATCTTGTCCATCAGGAATCTACCGATCCCAATGACGGGGCCTGGGCATCCCAAAATGGAGGACGCTGAGGGCACCAGTCAATTCAGCACAGAGCTGCCACCAGCCTGTACCCTGCTCTATGGGCCACACACAGGTGCCCAAAAACATACACTAGGATGCCATAAGGGTATCCCATGGGTCTGTACACCAAACCAAAAGAGAGCTGCACTGCCAGGAGTCCCACATGAACTCCTGTGTGGAAAATGCGACAGAACACATGATAAACAGCAGTAATGGACAAGGATACGGAGGCCCTTTCCCTCCGATGCATTTCCAGCATCACAGAGATCTATAGATGCCAGTAATCAAGATTTAGGAGCTGTGCGAACTGTAAGGGAGGCATGGTATCACAAGTATGACACTGACACAAAAGGTACATTTTGTAAAACCTTTATTGAAGTTTCAATGGGGTTGGAGAAACTCCTACTTTGCCCTATAGCTAAGATGTAGTAGTCTGGTCCATCAAATAATAAATAACTGTCTTAGTTGAGTATGTCAAATCAAAATGACCTATACTATCAAAAACCTAATGCCTGCCCTATATCTTGTACAAAAAGTGTGAAAAGGAGAATGTATGCAAAGGAAAGTCTGCGTTCAAAAGAATAAATGTGGCTGAGTCAGCTCTCCTCCTCACGTTGGACAGCACGTAGTAAGGCGGTCCCTGTAGGCAAGATGACACACTCTGGCTCTTAACACAAAGGCAGTTCAAGACCCTCCTGGCCTTCCACATTAAAGTCTTACTTCCCAATTTCCAAAATATAGCTCATCAAAAAAAGTTCACGTCAGTCTCCCCTGTGTTGGGCTCAGACCGCTTAAAGCAAAAGTTTGCCAAATGTTCATTGGTCTCCCTCAGTCGGGCTCAGACCTTTTACAACAAAGCAAAACACTTGTAGGGGTTCCCTTCCCCAGGCTTAATTCACCTTCTTTAGGGGTTCCCTTCCTTTAAATTATTACACCTTCGGTCTCCCTCAGTCGGGCTCGGACCGTCTCCTGATGTCGAAGACTTCTGAATGTGAGTGTTTTTGGTTTTTTTCTACAGACCTCCCAGGACCACTTCGACTTTCCAGCTTTTAATTCACACTCCCATGTTATTTGCCCCAGTGCATTCTGGTCTGGGTAGTTCACTGCATCAAGCACCAAAGTTCAATGTTCACCTTTTACTCTCCTCTTTTCCTCAGGTCAATTTCAATCACCTTGCTTTTACAGTTCATTCACTCGCTATACACTTTTCACCTTTCACAGAGACTTTCTAGTGGGCTATTTCCTTTTGCTGGATCACTCCGTTACTCAGTATCGCAGACTTAGCAGCTATCGTTACTTCAAGGTTAATTCGCAGGCCTGCCTTTCTTCGCTTCGTCTCCACATGCATGCAGCCTTCACTTGTGTGATGCAATGTTGCCACGTCAATCTTTCTTTAGCACACACTGGTCTCTCATGTGGCTTGCCAACTCACTGTGTGCGTTTCTTTTTTCCCTTTACTGTCTTTCAAGTTATGAGTCAAGGTTAGTACCACAGGCTTGGCCTCGCGTCCCCAACTCTGTCCTTCACCAGTGGGGGTCGCTGGCATCCTTGGACCACAATGCAGCCTTCTTGTTTGAGATTCGGCCTTCTCCGTGTGTCTTTCGCTGCCTTTTGGAGGCAACAACCTCCTGCAGGGAACTCCTTGGGTTCTCTACCTGTGGCTCTCGTCACTCGGTCCGTTGCTCTGCTCAAGTAGGTTTGCCTTCGCCCTCGGAAGTGCTGCTGTCACTCGTGTTCCACCTTGTTCAGATTGTCTCTCTAGGTTCCGCCTTTTATCTGTGTGAGGAGAGCTAATTGGTATTAGATGTATGCACTTACAATCAAGTGCCTGACTTTGTCTGACCCAATTAGTGGGACATGTCCAATACGATGTACAAGAGTTAGCTTTATTACTCTGTCACCCTCTTGCTCTGCCCAGTGTTGCGTGGAGGGGGATGGGGGAGTTGGGACATCGGAGAGTCCTAAGAAATAGAGATCATGGGTATGGGAAAGGGAGGAATACTGCGTCTCGCTGTTGGCTGCCTCACCCCCACTCCCTGAAGACCCCTCACCCAGGTGATCCTCCTTCAATGGTCGTCCCCCAGGATCTGGATCCAAAGATGATGACCTTGCCCTGGCCACCTTAGAGAGGGATTTCTTGGGACTAGCAGGTGAAACACCCCTTTGGTTTCTCACATAACACAAGTGTGTAAGGGTAAGGAATCTGTGTCTTTTGCTTCGCAAGTGTTAAAAGAAGCAGAGAAAAATGACTCAACAATTGAGTGAGTTGTTGGCAGCCAAGTGGGCAATAGATGTTTTTCGGCTGTTTTTGTGGGGCATGAAATTTACAATTCGCTCTGACCATAAACTTTTAAAAGAAATTCTAACCACCAAAAGTCTAGACAAAGTATCTTCAAGGATTAGGAAGTGGGTGGCCAGCATGCAGAATTATGTATGGGAGGTAGAGTATGTACCAGGAGTTAAAAAAACAAAGCTGCAGATTGTGTCTCGATTGACCAATGTGTTTGAGGAACAAGATGCAGATGAAGACGCAGGTGATCAAGTGCTAGCAATTGAAGTGAATCAGTATGTGGTGTCGGAGGAAGAATGGCGGGGAGCCATGACAGAAGATGTGGTATTGAGGGACACTAAATAACTTATTGAATGTGGAATGAAAAGCAACAAAATAAGGAGAGGTGCTATACCTGATGCCATGAGACTGGTATTTGATGAGGTAAGCTGGAAGGGATATATGTTGATGAGGAGAGACAAACTATTTCCTCCTCAACGGGTGGGATACAAAATACTGTCTAGAGCACAGGAAGGCCATCACAGTATGACAGACTAAGCATTTGTTGAGACAAGATTATTGGTGGCCGGGCATGGATGCACAAGTGGAGAGGTTGGTGAGAGAATGTCCTATCTGTAAAGAGTCTGGCAAAACGTCTGTCACAAGGAAAGAGCCAATGATATTAATGTCCATTCCTGAAATTCCGTGGGAGTGGGTAAGTTTGGACATTGTATGACCGGTACGATATAAAGCAGGTTTGAGGTACTGTATTGTATTGTATTAGTTGATATGTTGTCTCATTGGGTGGAGATATCATAACTACAAAATATTTGTACAAGATACATTACAGATAATGGTGTGCAATTGGTGTTAGAGAAGATGTAAA
This sequence comes from Ambystoma mexicanum, assembly GCF_040938575.1. Lineage (NCBI taxonomy): Eukaryota > Metazoa > Chordata > Amphibia > Caudata > Ambystomatidae > Ambystoma > Ambystoma mexicanum. The sequence continues at coordinate 1,108,671,854 of NC_090929.1, read as the reverse complement.
CATACTAAAAAAGCAATGGGATTCAGCATAAGACGAGTTCTATCCATCATCCCGAAACCAATGGGATAGTAGAAAGGTTTCATTGTGACATCAAGGATAGCATCAGTGGGGCCATTGCTGCGGGCAGAGATTGGGGGAAAGCTGCAGATGAAGTAGTAGTAGCATATAGGTTCACTCCTCATTGGGCATTTCACCCTTTGAGATGCTCAGGGCCAGGAAGCCCAATACAAGAGTTTGCCCTACTTGTCTTAGTAGAGCAGGGGTGAGAAGCATGGATTTACAGTGCACAGAATAAGAGGGTTTTGGATGTCCAGAAAGCTGTGAAAGAGAGGACGTTTGTAGTGGGTGATGAAGTGCCAGTAAACTGCCTCAAGGGAGGAAAGAAGGTGTGGTGAGTTGGTCAGAACCGATCGAAGTGATAAAGGTGCTGGATGGTGCTGTCACAACTTTTGATGGTAAAGTTTGGAACAAAAATAATGTGTTGCAGTTGGGTCGACCAAAGGAAGGGAAAGGAATAATAAAATGAAGTTTAGTACTGCAGCTAGCGGTAAAGATAGAGGTCGACCAAGAAGAGAATGTCGCAAGCCATCTTTTTTGAGGGAATATGTAGAGTGATTTTCTGTGCCCACCAGTTTAGGGGACTGAAAAGAGATGTAGACAAGAAGGTTTGATGATTACCACTTGCAGTCTATTGTTCTCTTCACCATGTTCTCTTTGACGTCATTCCAATTGTAAAGTAAATAACTCCATTACCAAATAGGTTGCGTCACTCTATCTCAGTCAGGGGAATGAAGGGTATTATGTTGTGAGAAATATCTGTAAAGAAGGGATATGTGTAACATTCTGCACTATGTACACTAGAATGTATAGCACTTCAGGTGGAATGGTAACCAAATGCATCTTCTATTAGAATGTGGATCTTTTGAAGCACAGAGTAACAGAGAGGGAGAGGTGACTTGAAGGAAACCAGTGTGGCATAAATGACGAAGAAGAAAGAAACTCACCGGTCTGCTGTATCCTTTCAGGTTCCATGATGCAAGTGGTTTGGACACATCTCCTGACCTAAACATGCAGCAGGTCGCCCCGTATGGACATGGTAATACCCAGTACCGAAGGACGGTTGAGAGGGTGGTGCAAGCCCCAAGTCTGGGTGCCAGGGCAAACTGGCGAGGGGGGACTTGCTGTTTGTCTACTTGCGCTACACCCTAGGACTAGTAGTACAAACTGCTATGGTGAGCTCCAGACCAGCCACATCTACCTCCAACTTGCCAACTTGCAGGGAGTTTAAGAAGACGGATGCCTTTACCGAAAAATATGTTTGGTTTGGTCAGTAGGCCCCGAAGGTAGTGAACACATCCTGTGTGTTCCCCAAATATTCCCATGGTCGGTGGAGACGTGTAGAGCAGGTAGCGGAACACATCCCTGTTGGCAAGATGTGGTATGGTTTTCTGCGGCTTGTGGATGACGGCAAAGAGGTGGCTTGCCAGGCACTGCAGTCGGGCCTGGACACTGCAGATTCGGTGGCCCAAACAATGGGATTGTCCACTGTGCTGAGAAAGGCAACCTATCTGCATAGTTCGGTTCTCAAATGTCCAGACTAAGCACTGGACATAGCTTTCGACGACGAGCACCAGTTTATTTTTTATTGGTTTTATTTATTAGAATTCTTATACAGCGCGCCACACGCCCGCAGACTTCAGGGAGCACACAACAGTACAAAACAAGGAAGAGCAACATTGGAAGAGGATTAAAGTCAGATCAAAAGTTTAGGGGGAGAAGCAGTTCAGCCCCAACGCCGATTAATTGAAGGACTCTAAATTGGCTGCCAAGTTACTGGGCCTGGCTGTACAGCAACCACCTATCTTTTGGTTTCTCTTTTAGGACAAGAGGCACTAGGCAGTATGTTCCATTTGGAAAGGGAGCACAGCTTTCACAAGTCGGGCAAGGGCAGATGCATTTCTCGCATTCCAATGGGGCAGAGGAGCTTCTAGGGGTCAGCAGACTTCAGCAGGGATGTCAGCACTACCAAGCCACTTTGAGTTCTCCCCTCCTGTTTCTCCGGTTGGAGGAAGGATTTGCAAGTGCTTGCTTTGGTGGAAGAAGATGACCTCTGACTACTGGGCATTGCAGCTGGTCGAATAGGGATACTATCTACCATTTTTGATTGGCTGCTCCATTAGGAAGCTAATTTACACCTATGACCATGACAGTCTTACCAGCAGCAGGCCCATGTGAGCGGGTCCTGTGCACTCTGTCCTGGCCTTGGTAAAGCCATTTACCCTCTGTCCCTTCCTGCCCCCTTGTTTCCATTTTACCCTTTCTTTCGCTCCCCCCCTCCCTTGCTACAGTCCTCTGTTTTCCCTTTGCAACCCCTGGACGCCCCCCTTCTGTGCCAGTAATTGAATTAGAGGGCAACTTCCGAGTGGAGTAGCCAGAGGACTCAAGGGCAGCCACCGATTAAGGGCCACAAGGCAAAGGGCAGCTACCCACTAAGCGGCTCCACCCTGTATTTGCTTGAGAAGCCTGACACAGGCTACCTACAGCAACTGATGAGGTTTGTTTGGCATGGGCGGGGATTATAGCCATTATTGCACTCCATTAAAACGCCACCATTATAACCTAGTATGGTATAGCCTAATTAAGCAATAGAACCTGAGGAGGGGGCATTACCAGTCTGGTAATGCCCGGGGCGTCAGAAGCTTGAGCGAAGCAAGGGCTTTAATGTAAGCCCCGGGGCATTGCCATACCTGTAATGTCCCCCTCCTCGATTCTATTGCTGTTAGTACCCCGGCACGTCATACTGGGTTACAAATAGCATTTTTTTCTCAAGCGGAGAAACTGCATCGAAAGTGTTTCACCATTCGACAAAAACAATTGTTTCTAGGGATCGGGTTGAAGGGACTACACGTAGTCCCTTCTATGGTGGCCATTGATATTAATGGGAAAAAAAAAAGAAAATGGCCACCATGGAAAGGGAAAAGGGACTAGGTGTAGTCCCTTCTCACTTTCCATAGTGGCTAAATGCACGCTGGTGATGCGCTGGCAACAGTCCTGTTCCTGACGCCATGGTAGGACAATGCTGCAGCAGGTAAGTGGGGAGTGGGGACTTAAGTATGTAGAAAAGTGGGGTGGGGTAAGGTGGCGCGGGGAGTGCCATTACCTGATTCTTGGGGAGGGAAGATGGCGGCTTCCCGTTCCAAGGAGGCTTGGATCGGGGTCTTTGCCTGTGTGATAAGGACTCTGTTCTAAGACTCCTCACCCCTCTTGCCGGGTACTAATTGTGTAAGGTAGCCATATTTGGCACTCCACCTAAGTGTGTAAACTAGCTATACTCTAGATGGAGCCTAAATTACATAGTGTCCATACTTCACATCTTAACTGTTGGTACAGGCTAGTTATATTCCCCTGCTGCGCTATAAGATGTAACTATGCTGTGCTCTATAGTTATGTTTATTGAATTTATATAGCGCTTTAAGCCAAAGCGCTAAGCCATTGTGTTGAATTATGCTAACCTCTATAGTGCTGCAATTCATATTTAGCCATTCTACTGAATTGTGGCAGGAAATGTGCTGCACCTAGATCGGTTACGGCGCAGACGTGTTGGATTTAGATGTATTTTGCAGGAAAGGAAATGTGTTGCACCCATATGTACTTTGCGGGCTAGAAAGGTATTGTACCTAGATGTATAGTGGGGGCAGGAAATGTGTTACAATAGACGGGAGGACCATCATACACTACGAGGCTAGGCCACGCTCCCATCCACCTTAAGGACTGCCGCATCCCCGGCAAGGCCGAAGGGATTAAGGGCATGCGGGTGTAGCACTCAGGACCAATGAGTAAGGTGTCTGGGACTTTCACAGTGAAGAGTGGAGAACAGTGCCCTGTGTTTGAGGTGAGGAGTTGCGAAACAAAGGGGACATTGCCTTATTTGAACTGTTCAACTTGGTATTCCCCTCACCAGCTCCAGTCCAGCAGCCAGGCATGCCTACTATGACCATAATGGGGGAAGTGGATACCTGGGAATCGGAGAGATACATTAAAAAATCAGGTCAGTAGGAGCAGACCTAAGCAGATATGATGCAGGAAGTAAATAGATATAACAAAGACAAATGGACAATTGACAGTACAATGTTATAAAATAATTATGCATGTATTGCTTTCAATAGTGGAAGATTATGGAGGAATGTTCCAGATGATACTCATTAGAGAGCTATTCAGGTCGGCATAGCAGAATACCTTGGAGCTTGACAAAAGTTGACATACAAAGAAGATAGACAAAGGAAAAGTTAACAGGATTAAGGTAAATCTTATGTTTTAGAATCCTAGATTTAAAATCGCCCAGTATCCATCCATTGGGTTTAAGGAATTTGAGACGAAATAGAGCCCAATACTAGAAGGTATTCGGCCAGGAAATATGTGAATTGTAGCCTGTTGTGTATTGAGATGGAGAGACTAAGTGCTATAATGGAGACGCATAAGGAACTAGCTAAATCATTTACTCCTGATACTGTTAGTAAAGACAGTAGGTGATGTGTAATAGAAACGTAAACCTAAAGGTGATTCGAACATTAAAATTTGAATATCCCTTTTCTTGCTTCCTATAGTTATCCGTTTGATGGTTGGACCTCAGCGAATGATAAATGGAACCTCATTAATAGTGGACCCCTAGAAAGAACTGTAAAAGAAGACAAATAGAATTGCATATCTTAATGAAATGTGGTATAAAGAAGTTTTTACCCCTGAAGAATGTCCTTGTTAGTGGTATGAAAGTGTGTAAGGAATGATACATGTCGGGTATAGTTTGAATGCAGTATGAAAGTAAGCATGGGTGAGATTAATACAGAGTAAAACATTTTATGGACTGGGATGCACTCCTCTGAGAGAGGCGAGCAGACAACTGATCCCTATGAAATTTTTATCTAGAAAAAATTGCTAAAAAATGTATTACTACAGATTGTTTGATGTGCACGGTGAAACTGAAAATCATTGACATATGTGTGTGGGTCAACCAATGGGATTGATCTAACTTACAATTGTATAAAAAAAGGAAAAAAAAGATGTATTTAAAAATGTTTTGTATACGATGTGTTTTAAGAAAGAATAGTACATTATTATTTTTGATACAATTTGGTGTGATATATTTCAATATAATGATCAAAAAGCATATATAAGAGGAATAACCAAGAAGGGATAGTGGGGAAGCAAGTGACCCTTTAAACATGATGTATTGTTCAAATCAAAGCTTAATGGAGGGCTGTTTATAAGTGGTCAGTAAAAAAGCACCTCCAGTCTCTCCGAGTAGTAGTGTGGAAGTGGATACCTCACCATCATGCGAATTCCCAGCATTTAATCGTCAAAAGAGGAAAATATGGGCAGTGAAACAGAAAAAGCTGGTGCTGCCCCCGCTCTGGGAATTGACCCTGGAAACGATCCTGGCTATAATAAGGGGTTGTTGCGTAGTTACACTATGCTTAAAGGAGATGCTTACTTTCTTGGGAGCACCCTGGATGTTATGGGGAGCAAAGTCACTGACACCCGAGAGCAGGGTAACTTACTCACCAACAGTTATGTATGTAAGGACTGTAAAGGGACCACACACAACATGCAATGTTATGTTTCTGATTGCCCGCCCACAGAATGGTCACCCCCCAGTGCCACGCTTGAGGGCCCACCTAATGGCGTGGGGTTTGGAGAGGTTACTGTAGGGGGCCATGAATTAATCTTATTGCCCACCTTTTGTACTTCAATTGCACCTCTCACCATTCCTACAGTGCCTGATATTGCTGCTACTCCGGTCCGAAACCCTCCCATATTTTTTGTCTTGATGGGGGCGATGTTGTACACTCGACAGCACCAAATTCTGATAGTGGCAATGCCACTGTAACTCGGCAGGAAGTGCCTAGTCTGCTCCTTAAAAGACTGCACCTGGCATTAAGTTGATTACATCACCCTGTAAAGCACCCAATGTCAACAGATCATAGGAGTCATAACAGGACCTTGTAAGGGCCGACTCCACATGCACATCGGCCATTACATTGGATATTACTGTTCCACCTGCTATTCCTGCTCTCATCTTGGCCCAAGCAGACGAAGGTCATTCATCAGAGTGCAAATGCAATCTTATCCTAAATGAGCTAGAAGATATAAGAAAGCTACTCCTGCTTGTTAGGCCCTTTTATGGAGCTGTTTCATGCACATTCAATAACTACAAAGAAGCCATTGTGCACTCCCAACCTTCCCTTTATTCCTCCATTCCGTTACCGCCCTTCACCTTCCCTTGCTCCTCCCTTCTCTCGCCTCCCACTCCCTCCCATAGCCTTGAGCTTCTGTGAGGTTTTGCTCGGGCCCTCCAACCGAACGAGGAACATAACACGCGGGAGCCTGCCGTACTGTCAACTGCTTCTTTATTTAACAAGGTAGGACCTGCCGAACTCCCCCTCGCCCCCACTCTAACCCAACGTCACTTCCCTTCCCAGGGAAGATAAGACCGCAACAGCGTTCTGCCCACACAATGATGTGGGCGGGCTGCAAGCCCTGAGGGACGACCTCCCATAGCCTTGAGCTTCCCTCTTAAAGGGGCTCTGTCCTTTTTCCACTTGCAACATCTCCCCCTTGCTTAAAATGAGACTTCCCGGGTTACATTTGCTCAATGAGACGTTGGGGTCTCTTTGTGGCTCGTGAGGCCTGCTTGGTTGCTCGTGGGTCTCTTCCTCGCTCTCTCATTGTGGTGTTTCATACATCTCTGCTCTCTCCTTTTCCTCCCTCTCGATCACTTCCCCTTTCGTTGGTTCATGCTCTTCAAAGTATAGCTCGTGGAGGTGGGAGTCCTTTGGCGTAATTTTGCTGTAGCTCCCCGTTGTAGTTGTCACTTGTTCTTTGTCCCTTTTCGCTAGGATGGGGTCTGCGCGGTTCCTTTGGCTTTGTTTGCTTCTCCCGCATATTGCTCGGGCATGTGGTTCTTCTTGTGGGTTACTTTGAATGACCTATAGTGGACACTGATGAGTGCGTGTTGTAGTGCTGTCCGGTGGTTGAGACGGCTGTGCCCTACGGCGGGACTCGGTATCATGCGGATGGTGTCTGGCACTCTGCGGTCTCCCTGGGTTGGGTCGCGTCGTGACTGTCCTTTAGGCTGCTCTGTCTGTGCCGTCCTCCATTGGGTGGCATGGTCTTGGGGTTTGTCTAGGGGGTATTCTTCCGCCCTTGTCTGGTACAGTTGCTTTGTACTGGCATTTCCTGTGACTTCCGATTCCCCCCCCCCGTCCGATATCTCGAAGGGTACTGGGTGGTTGCGAAGCTCATAATCCTCTCGCCGAACGGGTGAGGTTTGTGTGCCAAGTGCCGGTCCATCCCCTTTTAGGTGGGCTAACTAAGGGTAGAGGGGGTGTGCATGCCTGTGACGTCTAGGTGGGCTGGTGTTCGTGGCCTTGTCTTTCCTGATGTCTAACCGTGCCATCGGTGGACTCCGGTATCTTGCCTGGGCTGATGGTGTGGGTTGGCATGCAGAGCTTGTGGGTGGTCCTGTTCTGCACATTCCCTGAAGGTGACCTTCCTGGCCACAGCGCCAGCATGTTCGTCCAGAGGCTGAGTATGGTTGTCTGTGTGTGTGTTTCCACCCTCGCCCGTGGCATTGCTCTTTGCTCGGGCTTTGTTGCCGGTGTAGTCTAAGTTTCCTCCTTCTCCAGGGTCGAGTGGGCTTAGTGCATTGCAGTTGCCCTTCCGTGAGGGCCGCAATGGCGTCGCGTTCAATTTTCCATTCAATGGCGGCTGCCTGTATGTCAACTCTCTCGTATGTTTTGGCCAGATTGAGTATTTTCGCTAGGGGTAGGGGCTTTTTGAGGAGGTGTTTTCTGAACGTTGACAAGGTGCACCCTTCTATGATCCTTAGTCTTATAGCTTCTTCATCATTGAAGTTGGCAAAGTCGCAGTCCACTATCTTCTGCTGGAGACTTATGACAAACTCTCCAATTGATTCGTACAGACGCTGCCTGTGTTGGTTGAATGCAAGGAGTTCGTAGTCTTTGTTGGAGCCTACTTTGTGCTTGTCGTTGACTGCATCGAGGAGACGTTGGTACGTGGTATTGTCTGTTGCTGGGATTGTCTTGATAATGTCCTTTACCTCTTTTCCTACCAGGTTCCTAAATATGCTGAGTTTGTTTGGCGGGTCTTGGTTCCCAATTGCACCTAGAAAGTCTTCAAATTCTTTAACCCATTCCTCCTATCTTGTTCCTTGGTCGTGGTGCGGGATCAAGGCGAATGGGTTGGTCCTTCTCATAACGGCGGCATGGGGTGTGGGGCCCAAGTCTGCTAGGGCTTGTGCACTTGCGTCGGCATTTGCTTGCGCTTGGTCAGTCATGGTGGCCGGTGTTTAGTTTGGGTATGGAGTCGCTGTGTTTTGGTCCTTTGGTTTGTTTTGCCGGTCCTGTCTGGTACGGGTCTTCTCTGCTGCTGGTACGCATATGTTTGGGCAGCTTTCCAGGTCTGTCTTCTTTTCATTTCATGTGCGTATCCTTGTGGTGGTGTTTGACCTGTGGCGCACTGTCATCGTGTGCGTAGTCCTTGTTGTGGGCCTTTGTGGTCTTCGGTTGCCTAACCTTCGTATTGGGTTTGGGGAGGCTCCCCGGGCCTGTTCAGATGGCTTTTTGCTGTTTCCGTGGGTATCTTGCCTGGCTACTAGGTTTGGGGCTGGCAATGTGGCTCAATTCGTGGTGGGATTTCCCCATCGGTATGCTGTCCCTGCCACGTTTATTCGATAGGGCGCTTTCCATGTGGGTGCTGCTCTGTAATCTCATGGGCATTTGGCCAACTGCGTCGCGTGGACCTTGCGCACTGTTCACGTGTCAGGGTGTCTGGTGGCCCTGTGGTTAGTTGGGCTGGTAGCAGTATTCAAGTGGGAGTCCCATTGTTCCATGGTCCATGTGTGGGGTCCTAGTTTGAGTCTCAGTAGGGGTATAGATGTCCTCCTGGGCTTTGGTGGTGACAGGCTTAGTCCTGGGAGCCTAGTAGCTTGACGGGTTTAGCTCCTTTTGTGCAAAGTGTCGGCCCTAGTCCTTTGTTTCCTGTTTGTTTTCTGTAGGTCTTGCGGGGAAGTGTGGCAGTGCGCGCCCGTTTTCCCACGTATTGGTGTCTTAGAGTGATGCGCACATATTAGTACGTGCCTCTCCCAGGTCTTGGAGAATAGCTGGGGCTGTGAAATCATGCGCGTGAGTTGGTTAGTTCTGTTTCACTTCACGTTCATCATTTTATTTTTTTTGTTGTTGAATGTCAGACTTGGAGACACAGGGTTTTATCTTTGTGGCTATGTGCTGTACTGTTATGACTGTCACGCAAATGGGAGACACAGGGTTCTGGGTCCGTGTCCTCAGTTACTTGTCTTCCCCCATCTTTGTTGGGACTCCTTACTTGTAGACGGATGCGTCTGCGGTGGTCCGGCCTCTCCCTCTTCAAAACGGTGTCCTGCAGGCTCCTGATGCTGCAGCTCTGTCACCACTCCTGATGCTGCAGCTCTGTCGCCGCAGTGTCCGCGTCTCTTGTCGGGCATACAGGCCCTTCAGCCGGTGCGGGTCTGCTTCCTGGGCCTCTCTCCTTCGGGGCACACAGACTTTCTCTTTGACTCTGCGTTTACAGGACTCATGGGCCCTCTTTCTGGTCTCCTGTTCTTCTTCGGGCACATGGGCACCCCTCCTAGGCACTTCCGTTGATGCTGCAGGGCACACGGCCCTTGAGCTCCTCTTCCACGGAGCTCACAAGCCCTCTTCCTGGTCTCCTCCGTTGGGCTCTTCTGTGCCAGGGCTCACGGGTCCTTCTCCTGGCTTCCGTCGTTGCAGGGCACACAGACCCACCGCTTCACCCTTTCTGCAGGGTGAGCGAGCCCTCCGTTCTTGCAGGGCACACAGGCCCACCAACACTGCTGGGCACACAGGCCCTCCGCCTCCTCTGCTGCTGGGCGTAGTCAGCCCACCTAATCCACACTGCAAGGCCGTCCTCTTCCTTCAGACGCGGCGCTCTTCGTTCCAGAGTGCTGTCCTCAAGGCACTGCTGGCGTTTGTATCGCCTCGTCGCCAGTTGTTAGGCCCCTTTATGGGGCTGTTTCATGCCCATTCAATAACTACACAGGAGCCATTGTGCACTCCCTACCTTCCCTTTATTCCTCCATTCCGTTACCGCCCTTCCCCTTCCCTTGCTCCTCCCTTTCCTCTCGCCTCCCGCTCCCTCCCATAGCCTTGAGCTTCCCTCTTAAAGGTGCTCTGTCCTTTTTCCACTTACAACACTGCTCATCTTGGAAGGGCACAGGGGAAGTGGTGCTGGGGTGGGGAGCCCACCAAGCACATGAGCAACCTTAAGTGCCTCCCAATCAGTATCTGGAAGACCATGTTACTCTTAGACTACTGTTCTAACCTCAAACGATAACTTCAGCAGTAGTATGACCAAACCCGAGAAGGAACCCCAGATACAAGTCGATCCCAGAAGGAACCTACATCCAGCAGCACAAAACTGTACCAGCATAATTTCTGGCTGCGAGTAGGCAGGCTGACTGCGGGCCGAGAATTATGCCGAGAGGTGAAAAACAAGGTGAAGGTGTAGGTCTCCAAAAATCCGCTTAAGGCTCTAGAAACTCAAGCCACAGATACTTTGGACCACAACGAAGCCAAGTAAAGGGGCGTGCACATTTGAGAGGATCAAGAAGGGGGGGGGATCTTTTTGCACAAAGCCCCTAATGTTGTAAGCCCAAATCCAGAGATTCATAAATCAACAAATGTATTCACTGGTTCCGAACGGTTGGTGGATGCTGCACCTTAACTCTGCATTATATCCTGAGTTACAAAAGGGCTCACCCCAAAGAGGGGTACCCCTTTGATTCCATTTGTATAGAGCTGAGGGACCAAAGATTGATCAATGGAATATTGAGATCAGTTCCTTCCTCGTCTTTAATAAGATCACTCGCACTGGAAATTGGAGCCAGGACCCTCCACTTTCAGGAGCTGACTTAGCTCCATTAGGGACAAGACTAGGATTGAGATCCCTTCCTTCCCCCTTTTTAATAAGATCCCTCCCATTGGAAATGGGAGCAAGGCCCCCTGCCCCTCCCCACTTTCAGGAACTAATTTAGCTCCATTAGGGAAAAGACTGTGGGAACTATTAATAGAAGTGGGGTAGTTGCATATGTGCAAGTGACAGAATCATAATGGAGGTGATGGAACAATGTGTCAGGGCCAAGCCTGGGGGCCCATAACTGTGCTGGTCATTGATTTCATTTTGCCTAGAAGTTCTGAGAGTTAATGTAAATGTTTAGAACTGTGTATTATATGTGTTGGACTTTGATGGCTTTATGGCCGAATAAAGTGAATACTGTCTGACATACATATTGGGAAGAATAGCCATGTGTCACATTAGATAGAAATATGAAGATCAGCCATGCATAACACTAGATGGAAGTGTCTGAAAGTGACTGCTGTTTGGCTGAACCGACTGTGTTGCTGTGTTTTTTCTTCATAACCTGGTCGTCGGCAAGGAGGTGTTTTAGTTTCGGCGAACCGTGACTTCAAACCCTGTTGGGTGGACTTCAACAAGTAACTATTTTTTTTTTTATTTTTTTTATTTACTTGTTTATAATCATTTAGATTTTTACAAGGAAGTTTCATTCACGGTTGAAAAATAAAAAAAACAGCAAACCGTCTTCACGTCGATCGAATTTTCAGGTAGAGATTATGTTGGAAGCAATGCCGAGTTTGATCTTTTCCATTGCAATGTTCAGAAGCTTTGCTGTCGCTGTGGACCATCTGGTCTTGTCACCTGTGATGAGACGGTTCCACCATATTGCTTCATTGCTGACGAAAGAATTTACGAGCAGGGGGCTGAAAAAGGCTTTCCGATCTTGGAGAACGGGGCAGATCATCAGCAGATGTCTAATAGATTCTGTGATTTCTGGGTTTTTACAAAGTCTACATGCTTTTTCCTTAGATCCTGTTCTAATGGCTAGTATTTCCTGGGTCGGTAAGAAGTTGAGACGTGCTTGCAGTAGGATTCCCATTAGGGGTTTGCTTGGGTATTTTTTACAGTACATCATGGGCTATTTCAATTTGTTTAATGTCATGGGAAGATGGGCTAGTAGTTTGTTTGAGACTGCTTTCTCGTTTGTGGTTATCCAGTCTAGACACTCCATTTTTGTTTTATTCCTTAATGGGTTGTTGTTCGTTAGTTCTTCCTCTGTACAAGCAATCTCCCGTAGTTTGTGTTTTTGGGCCTTTACCCAGTCATTCAGAAAGCAATTGTTTCCTTTAGCAATTTCTTCTGCTATCATACGATAGATTTGAAGACTCTCAGGATGTTGGATTTTTCTATAAAGCTTTATGGTACTGTGGTCCACCACTTCGTTCAAAGAGAGAGGTCCAAGTTCACGTCTTATCACAGCTGGTGATGTTGAATTTGGGAGTCCTAATACCGATCTCCAAATGAAACCTTCAAGTTTTTGCCACAACAGAGGAGGGGTTGTCGGTATAGCGCCCATCCCATAGGTCAATGGCGGAATGATTTTAGCCGGTAGAAAATAATGGCAGGTTGGAGTGAAAATTTGCTGTATTTTCTATCGACTGCACGTAATTGGGCGGCTAGGTTTTTAGCCTTTGTCCACAATACTTGTTGCATATTCAAGGCTTTCTTGGTGGTGTCAATTCGGACTCCAAGGTACTTGAATGTTCGGACAACTTCGATTTTCGTATCGTGTAGGTACCACTGTAGGGTCTTTCTTTTTGGTCCCTGGTTTTTTGGAAGATCAATATTTTGGTTTTTGATTTGTTAATCTCGAGGTTTTCTTTAGTATATTGGGTCAGGTTGTCGAGCTTTCGTTGGAGGCCGATCTGGGTGAGGTCAAGTAGTATCTGGTCATCGGCATATAAGAGTCTTGTGACCGTCTTGTTTCCTATTTTTGGTGCAAATGACCTGATCTTGTGTTGACTGTCTTTGAAGTCGCGGAGCCCGAGGAAGGATATGAAAAGGGCCGGTGCCAGTGGGCAACCTTGCTTCACTCCGCGGTATGAGGGTATTGGATTGGAAATTAGGCCTTGATGATTTAGGCAGACTGTAATGTTGGTATTCGAATGAAGGGCAATTATGGGGTCCAAAATTTCTTCTGGGCAGTTCCAGGTCCTTAGTTTGGACCATAGCTTTTGTATGTCCATGCTGTTAAACGCTTGGGACAAGTCAACAAACGCTAGAAAGACTTGCGGTGCGCCTGACCGGACTCTTTCCTTAAGTATATTCAAGAGCATTATGTTAACACTTGTACTAGTGTTTTTCTGGAATCCGGTTTGCAAGGGCTCGGCGCTCGACGAGGTGTGAGCCCATTTATGGAAGTGAGTCAAAAGTATTGTAGCAAAGACTTTCCGATAACATCGAGAAGGGCTATTGGCCAATAGTTCAGGGGGTCTTCTCTGGAGCCCTTTTTAAAAATTGGGACCATCACGGCTTTAGTCCACGAGTCGGGGATTGTTTTCCTTTCTCCACAGTCCTTGAAGATTGAGCTGATTAGAATTGACCAGTCGTCCGGGTGTTGCTTCAGGTCACAGTTGGCGAGGCCGTCAGGGCCCGGGGCGCTCAACGTCTTCAGTTTTAGGATGATTTTTTTGATCCTGTCAATGTCTGACAGGTCCACCCAATCTGAATCATTTGGTCGCTTGGCTTCAAGAAGGTTTTCTTTTGGAGGTTCAAACAGATTCGAAAAGTGGGTGGTCCAGTTTTCTTCCGAGACTGGATTGATCATTTGAGTATTTGAGTGGTTGTTGGGTTTGTTGATGAGCGACCAAAACTCACGAGATTTTTTGTTGTTTAGTGCTGTCATCATCGCCTCTGCATGAGATTGGGATAGGGCAGATCTGGTGTTTTAAGCCACTGCTTGTTTTTCTTGTTACAAAGTTGAGTTTCCCAAAGTCTGGTTAGGTTCGTGGTAGCTGCCTCTCTTTTCAACTTTCTTGGGTATCTACGTTTGGTAACCGGAGTCATGTTATACTCGCGGGTGTAGTGATGGATGGAGTTATTATGACTCTTGTTGGGCTTTTTGAAGGCAAGAAGCAGGGGAATGTAGCTAGACCTGAAGGCGGCCTCTTGGATTGCAGTATCAGATGTTAGGCTATTGTATTGTTCAGTGATCTTGCAAACATCTGCGGAGGTCATGCAGAGACGAGTTTGTTGCGAGTTGGTCTCTATAGATGCTTCGTAGGTTAGCAAATGACGAGCATTACTACTGCAGATAAGATTCAGCAAGTTGTGGTCGCTGTCTTTAGTTCTTATTACTTAGAAGGACATTATGTCGAGGTACACAGATTCTGACGCGAAAATATAGTCGAGTGCGGCTGATGACCTGTCGCGCTCCTACGTTGGTATTAGGTTAAGTTCATCGCTGACAGTTGCTGTGTTACGAAGGTTACTGGATTTCATAAGGGTTGTCCATGCAAGTCCCCTGATTGTTGCTGATGTGTTAGTAGGCTGATTTGTTTTAGTGGTGTTTGTAATGGTACAATTTGCATTGAGTTCCATTCAGATGAGGCTATTGGGAGATTGGTATTTAATAGCAATCTCGTCAATAATGTTGGCCACTGTGTCACATAAATTCTCTGATGTTTTTTGGGGATTCCAGTACACGTTGATGATAGCCAAAAATTCAGCCGGAGAGGTCTTGCCTGTTTGAGTTGAAGGGATCTGCGTGGTCAATACAGCCAGGAGTTCATAGCTATGGGCTATTACCTTTATGATGGATATGCCAGAACGTGTGCGGTTGGCTATCAGTAGACCTGATTAGGGGCATCCCAACGGTCCTTTAGAGGCCGGTGATATTTCTATGGAGTAGTCATCAAGAGCCGGTTTCTCCAGCAACCAGGTTTCCTGGAGGCAAAGTACATCGTAGTCTCCCAGGTCGTGACCATCAGGCTTAGTAAGGTGGACGTTACCTCTGGTATTCCAAGTCGCTATACTCAAGGTTGCTTTTGAGTAGTGTTCATAATTTGGTCAGGGTGGCTGTGGCAGTAGAGCAACACCCCTTGGTGGTTGCTATCTTTTGAAGCCTGGTGTTGGGGCATTGCGGATCCATGTCCATTTGTCTTTCTTAGGTGATTTGTCGGAGCACGCTGTGGTCAGCTCTGGGGTTATTGTTGTGATTTGTTTGTTATGCGGGGAGGCTCTATGGTCTTAGTGTTTGGTACGAGACGAAGTTGGGTAAGGTTGCTGTCTTTCGCGGTCATAGTTTTTTCTAGCGTCTCGTCTTAATTCTGTTCTTGCGTTGGTTAAGGTGTGCCTCGATTGGTTGGACGTAGCCAGCCTTTCTTTTGTAGGGCTGATATATCTCTGGCTATTTTTGCTTGGTGGTAGTGGGCTTCTTCCCCTTCAGTTGGTCTGTAGAGATGTTCTGTTTGCGATTTGTATCTGTAGTTTTTGTTGGGAGATTTTCTGTATTTGTCTGTTGGATTGTCGATCGGACTCGTAATTGGGATCTCATGGAGGTTGAAACCCAGGTGCCCTAGTTTCGTGTACACTTCTTGCGAAATTTCTTGAAGTGCTTGTTTTTTAATGTGGAGGTAAGCCTTCGCTTGTTTGTTTCGGTGGTAAGGTTCAATCAGAATAAAGTCATCTGATTTTAAGATCTGAAGAACTTTCACTTTTTTAATATTCTGAGGACCGTGTTTCTGTTTAAGATCATGTAGTGGTCGTTTGATGTTTGATGTTTGTTGTTCTATTTTAAAGAGGCCGGTCAAACGTGTTGTCGGACCCCTTGGCTTTCTTTGGTCTTCCGTCCAGCGTCTCCGAGGACTATATCTCTGGTTTGTTCGGTTTGTAAAGGCTGGGGTAGTGGGTGAGATTTGCTTGTTTTTTTGTATTTGTTGAGTACATTCTGAAGGGTCCAAAGTCAGTTTAGTGCCTTTGTAATCTACTTTGCTAGTTGGGGTTGGTAGGCTACTTTCCCCAGGTGGAGAACAGTTTGACAAGCGCGCTTCTTGTGTAGTCAATTTGTTTAGAGTTTCGGGATGTCGTTCCCGTGTCTCGGTTGTGCCCCAGTGTTGGGTTAAATCCATCAGTGAACTTTGGGCCATAAATTGTTCTGTTGTTTTGGGAGAAGTGGAGATACAAACCACTGAGTTGCTAAGGCTTTGTTTTCGTTGTGATGATGCGGTATTCTCTTTCGTTACTTCTTTGGATATTTTTTTTTTAGGCATCAGGGGGTCGAAGGCCGTCACTGCTTGTGGAGTCAGTGTCTGATTCGCTGTGCTTTACAACCTTCAGCAATGGTTTGTTTTTGGAACCCTGTGCTGTTTTTTGTTGGTTATCCACTACTCTTTGGTGTTTTGCAGATGACGGTACTGGATACAGAGGCTTGTCCGCTTGTCTTGTAAATACAGGGGCCAATTCTAGTGGTGGAGGCAGTGATTTAGTCTGGGTTTCCTTTTCATAGGTGACCGGCATGACCGGTTTAAGAGTTTAGTTTGTCTTCTAGAAGGCTCAGCTTCGATTCCTATAGGTCTCTGTGTTCTTTGTTTCTTTGATCTAGTGCTGTGATGTAACCTTCCACAAAGATCAGTTTGGTATGCATCATCGCAGTGATAGTAGTACTATCTTTCAGCGAGTCATTAATGGCTTTGTACAGCTTCCCGAATGGCGCTAAGGCTATTGTTATTGCTGATATGATTGTTGTGAGATTGTTTTTTTTTTTGTAGGTGATGCCTTATTTCCTGGGGTGGCTATTTTGCTCAATCTCCTGTTTTTGGGAGGAGATCGAGGGCGTGGGGTATTCGGGAGCGGCGCTAGTGACACACCATAATGTTCTTCTGTTTGAGTCTGTCCATCGTAGAGATTCGGCTGCAAATAGAGAGCAGCCTGATGCAGATTGGATCATTCGGAATGACACGCGGGTGTAGAGGATGTTAGTTTTTGCTGTAAGGTCCCAGTTTCTTTAGAATTGGTCTATTTGTTCAAATCAAGGTCACTCCCACCCGTTGTTTCATTTGTGTCTTGGTTGTGTTGGAGTAGTCCAGATTAATTATCGCTTCTGGTGGTTCTGAGTCCGCGTTGGATGAATCTTCGAGAAGCACTTCATTGTTGGGTTCTGCTAAGATGTTTCGGGTGACTGCAGCTTTCCTAGGCAATATAGATGACGAATTTATTTTAGTTTGTGACTTTTGAATAATGATTTTATCGGCGTCTGTGTCAAGGTTACTGACGTTAGTTTTCTTGCTTTACTGGCTGGAGGAAGGTCCTGAATGGCCTCAAGGATTTCTGCATCGGAGTGTTCTAGGGTTTGGTCCAGCTTTCTTTTGTACTGCTCATTAAAAAAGTCTTTAAGGGCACTGGAGAGAAGTGGCGCTGGAAGAATTACTTTGCCTGCTTTTTTTAATCTAAGTTGTGAGGTTTGAGTTTTGCGAGGAACAAAACTTGTGTCATTGAGGGGAAGTCGTTTCTGCCCTTAACCTGAATAAATCTGTTTTTTTGTTTGCTTTTTATTTTTTATTTTGGGCAGATCCTGACTTTGTTGTTTTACCTGCTGATCCACAAACAACTGTTCTAACGAAGGAGCAATAGTGTCTTTCTGATTTGCCAGTAATGCATGGGCGTTGCTGTTGAAAACTTGAGGGGTGGCGTTAGGGTTGGCACGAGGTGCTGTTGCTGCTGCTGGTATAGTTTCAGGTGCAGAGTGAGTTCCCAAATGTTCCACAGTTGACAGTGGAAAAGAAGAGTGTTTAGGCTTTATGATTTGGGGCTCCATTGCAGAGTGAATTTGTGCCGACACCAGGACTGTCACTGAGGATACGGCAGTCGAAGTGACCTCAGAAGGGCCCCCCAACTCCGGAGACGCCAAGTCAAGGTGCTGTACTGGGTGGAGGGCGGGGCCCAGCACCCCAACGGTACGTGGGGAACACGGCATATCAGAAGTCTGAGGCGAGCTAGATCCTCGTGTGGCGTCCATCGCCGAAACCGCAGCGGCTGGCTTACTCAAGGCTGTACGCACCGTCAAACCTCCGCCCAGCACTGTCGGCACAGGGGCCGAGGCCGACCGTCCTCTGACAGCCGAAGCCAAGGCACCCCTCACAACAGTGGCGTGGCGGGGAGGCCGAGCAGGCTGGGTGGGGGATGGGCCGCGAGGCAAAGGGGAGCGGACCTCTGGCTAGGAAGGCGTCCCCAGCTGCGAAGACACCGATGGCCGCACAGAGACGTCACAGAAGTATCAATTCCAGGCAGTTTTTGTTATGACAGGAAGGTATAAACCCTGTGGCGGGTGGGGTGGGGAATTTGAATGATCTAACCCAACCAGTTATGGGGTTTGATTTTTCTGCAATGAGTATATTTTGTCAGACTGCTGCTGTCTGAATTGAGAAAACAGACAGCGGCTTTAGTGTCTTTGGCAAACGAGGTGGACAAACTACCTATAAGATTTACTGAGTCATTTGTATTGGCCATGAGGGCTGAAGCTAAGCTTAATGAGAATTATTGTAAAATGCATATACCATGCACTCGTTCGAATAATACCACTTCTAAGGAGGACATTATTGTAATTGCATCTACACAGGAAATGGGAGGGGTGAACAACTCAAATAATCTGGTCCATAAAGAGGACCTGGGTGAAGAAAATCCTAAGGCCGTAACGCAAGGTAATGCCTTATCTGTGAATGCCCCTATTAATAATTTCGAGGCAAAACTATCCAAAAGGCAGGGGAAAAAATGGCCAAACAAAGAAAAAAGAATAACATTACTGCTGGCCTCAAAAAAACCTCAAAGAAATTCTTGAGGGATGTGGAACCGACACACATAATGAAATTGACTGAGGAGGAGGGTGAACCTTCTGATGTGGTGTACAAAGACGTGAGGGCCCAGAGAGATTATATTGTGAAGGGTAATAGAGACCATAATGTGAAGGGCAACTTGGTAAACCGCAAAGCCAGTAACGATATAATTGCACAGGATAGGTACACAGAGGGTGAGGCTACCCTGAACGAGGCAATGAAAAAGAAAAGTGATGTAATGTTTGAAATCTTCAAAACGGTACCCATGCCTACTACCACTAGTGTGACTTCCAATTTTGAGTCCGTCTGGAGGCAAACTATACATAATGATGGTAGTGATGGTGTGGTGCTTATTGAAGGTAATTCGGCTGACAATGAAAAATCTGCTAGACTTGTGGTTAAAGGGTATAATCCTGAGGGAACTACTGTGAATTTGTCAATGGGTAATGGAGAACTTAAGAGTGACACAACCCCTTTGAGGACAGACTGTGATGTGGTTGTGGGCCCTGAAGTCTCTAAAAACACTATGAAAGCAAATGAAATACGACAACTGATCATTAAGGTGCTTAGGGATGATCTTGCCTCTGGTCCTGGTCACACCTTTGAAGCTATATCTCAATCTAGAAAATTGCATGAACACCTACCGGCCATCAGTGCTGGGTCTACCCTGATAGGGTGTGATAAGGATGTTCGGTGTCAAGCAGAATGAGTCTGAATTTACTAATGAATACCGGAGGTCTGGTAAGCGGGATACAGATTTACGTCAACTGGTTTTTCCAGAGGTGCCTGGGCTAATCCTCAAAGCTTTATTTGAGGATAAGGGTCACGTAACCCTGAATAGACCATATATTCTATCTTTATTGTCGACTATTCCCAACCTTAGTTTAATTACCGCATCAGATATTAAACTGGTGGATTACATACATAGGTTTAGGTAGGACTATGTACGCCTTGTCATTACCTCACCCTTGGTTAGGTCTATGCTCTTGAAGGAGGCTGAACAATTACAAATACGTGGCTTCTATATATATATATATATATATCAACTATGCATAACCCTCCAGGCTTGTTACAGAAGCCGGCGCATTTTGAGGGGGGTAATCAAGAGAGAAAGCCTGGTAATGACACCTCTAAGGCCGAACAAGATCTGAACAAACAGGATTGGCGTTGGCTGGCTTTGTCTTTGTGGGAATCGATTGACACATTGAAGCAGCTGGGTAAACCTCTTTAGCTCCTGCAACAAGCTTAAATGTGTGAGCTGGAACTCGAGAGGCTGTCTCAATCTGCTGCAGAATGTAAAACCTATGAGATATTCGGGTGAGTTTGACTTCATTCTCCTTCAAGACACCTGGTCCAGAGTTCAGTTATGCTGGGATGGCTTTGATGTCACCTCCATTTGTGCTTATGTCACTAATGGGGGTTGCCCAAAGGGGGGGGATTGATTATCGCTGCAAAACAAGCCAACAAAATGGTGAAAACAGGGGAATGGATTTGTTCCCATCACTTTTCAGTGGTTTCTTTTAAGCTGGGTAACATTAGTGAGGGTTTTTTTGGTGCTCATTATTAATGTGTACTGGAATCCCAGTGAACTTACGGATATCACTCTCGAAAAAGGGCTATAATGGAATTGTGGCTACATAGCAACCCAGGAGGTAAGATTATAATTGCTGGGGATATGAACGCTAACTTCTACTGTGACAGGTTGAAGGGGGATGTTGCTTTGCCTTTTCTGGAGATCATGATAGAGCAGTCGGAAACTCTGATCTACGTGGGAGACTTTGGACCCATTTTGCCGAATCTTGGGGCCTGGATCTCCTTTATAATGACCACTACCCTTGGAAGGCTAGAGGCCTAGAATCTATGTCTTTGTATCAGCTACCTTGTCCAAAGGTTTACGTAAGTTTGAAGTTAAGGAATCCGGAAGTATTGTTTCCTCACTTTCGAAATGAGAGTTGATTTTTTGTAAACCACCTGTGAAATCCTACACACAGAATGTGGATGTAAATGTTTGAGGGAATAGAATCAAACGGTGTCGCAGATTGAATGTTAAATTTGTTGCCACTATGATCAAGGATCATGATTTAATGTTGATTCAGAACAGTGCTGAATGTTATTCAGCTACTAATTTCACCAATTACATTACATCCTCTACAACAAACTTGATAGCTGATACAAATAAGAAATCACAAAGAACTAAAAGTCGCAGACATACTATGGATATTGCTATTAATGAACGTAAGATCATCTATAGGAAAGAGCTGAGACACCTAAAAAAAAAAATCTGGATTGTCTTATTCCTTCGCTCTGCACGAGAGGAAAAAATACAACAAAATTATAAAAACTGGGTAATCCATCACAAAGGTTGGCGTACACAGCTTGACGGGGAAACCATGTTAAAATCTCTCTGTGGTAACAATTCCGCTAATTTCTGGACTCTAATAAATTATCTGGAAAGACCACAGAAAGATGTCGTTCTAAATGCCATCCCAGAGGACATATGGTTGGGTCACTTTTCCAAGTTATACACGGACAGCAGGAGACCGGAGGACTTTAAGAGTTTTCAAAGATCGAAATGGTCATTGCAATTTACGCTGGAGGACATTATTATACTTATAAACAAATCTAAAAACTCAGGGGCAATTGGTCCAAATAATCTTATGAAATTTAACTCCGCCTTTTGGGCCAAGGTTTTGTACATACTCTATAGAAATATTGTTGTGCATAGAATCATTCCACAATCATGGAGAGTATCAATTGTTATCCCGGTCTTTAAGATGGGTTCTAGACTGTGCCCCACAAGCCATAGACCTATTGCGATTGCCGATCCAGAATCTAAAATATTCAGCTCTCTGGTTTTACAGGAACTGCAAGAATGGATTCATGCAAAATCCGTTCTAGATGCTAAACAAATTGGCTTTAAAAAAATATTGGAACTGACTGTGGGGGGCTCATATTAAAATCCCTTGTAGCAAAGTCCATGATAGGAGGCAATAGACCCCCCCTTTGTGGCTTCGATGGAACTAAGCTCTGCTTTTGACTTAGTTGACAGGAATCTACTGTGGCAGAGACTAAAAGACCTGGAAATCTCCCATCAATTGGAGATTATTAGTGCTCTCTATATGGATACAAGGGTGATGGTACAACTAAATACGGAGGGCCTGCTGTCCAAGGAATTTATTATTCCTAATGGACTGTCAAGGGTGTATGTTGGCACCTACAGTCTTTAACTTGTATGTTAGTGGGGCAAATAAGGCTCTTAGTGAAAAAGGTTTAGTCTCTCCGAAATTAAACAATATACATCTGTCATGGCAGGCTTATGCCAATAACTTTCTTTTGATGTACAATACTAAGATTGGCCTTCAAAGACTGCTTACAGCTTTTGAAATGTTTACATATAGCCTACAATTGAAAATTAGCCCATCTAAGAGAGTCATCGTGCGTTTTGGTAGACGTAATAGGAAAGAAAACTCCTTTTTCCTGGTTCTGTGGGAACAAGACTATGAAAGCCCAATCCACATTCAAATACCTGGGTTTCTATTTCTCTGGAGTTACTTGCAATAATTTGATAAAATGTCCGCTCAAACTAAAATCGGATATTGCCATTGTGTGCTATTGACACGAAATTTGGTAAATTTTCTATGGTCCCCTTGAGGGAATTCTACATCAAAAGATTCATACTCGTCTGATGTATGGCATGGAACTTTTTTCCAAAGAACTTTATGAATATCTGAACTATATTGAAAGTAAAATTTGGAGATCTGTTTTATTTCATCTACCTAAATGTATACCTTTAGAATTGGTAAAATATGAATTGGGTCTTCAATCGCCCTCTATATATGCCACATGGAAATGTATGAGTCTCTGGAAAAAATGTAAAACAGCTGCAGAGGATACTCTATATTCAAAGGCTTATCAAGGATTGTCTAATCCCTTTATACATAAACTACATACGGAGACGATGTGTTGTTTTGTGTCCATAGGTATGTCAGCTACTACTCTATGCAAGAAACCAGTAAGGATTAACTCTAGTCTTATGGGCTTTGATTGGCAGAAGACCAAGCATACAATTTTGGAATCTAAATTGTATAAATATGCTTGTTCCACTTGGAAGTGGTTTCCAGTGATTGAAGGATATCTGACCCAATATCCCAGCAAACATATGCGTAATGATTATATGCGCTTTCGATTTAATGTTTTGCCAACAAACCAAATCAAAAATATTAGACAATGCAATTCAGATAATTTGTCCTGGTGTAGATGTTGTATCAAAGAAGGAGAAGTTGAAACTTTGCAACACATTCTGTTGGTTTGTACTGGACTTAAAACCCAAGGAATTAATTATTTTGCACAGTTTGTAAATTCTATCTATGATGTTGACAGAGATTTTATATGGCAAATAATGCTACATGACAACTCCATTAGGTTAAAAATACGGGTGACCACTTTCCTGAGTAGTGTATGTGATCTGTGTCAAGACGAATCAGACTGTGGTCAGTTGATACTAGTATTGGATCTGTGCCCTTTATTTAAGTTTAAACTTTGTAATGTTTATGATGACTGTACTGAATCTGATTCTTTTACACATGATTTTGTAGGTGATTTTAAATGTCTTTTACTATATTAGTATCTGTTAAGTTTCTTAAATTGTTTTTAATCTTGAAGATATGTATCTGTAAAAGTATTAAATAATGTGTGATTTTGTAAAGGCTTATAAATAAACCAAAACAAATTAAAAAATAAAACACTAGATGGATCTTGTGAAGGTTAGCCACGTGGTATTTAGATATTTGTGAAGATTAGCCATGCAGCACATCAGCTAGGAGAACTTTGAGTCTACACAGTGTATTAACCACCCCACTCCTGCTCCCCTCAAACACACTGGGAGGGGTCAGAAATGAGAGACGGACACATAGTTGTAATGTTTTCAATATCAGACATTTTATTAAAATTGAATTACTTGGATAAAGGCCTTTCTGTCCTTATCCTAAAGAGTTTCCCTATGGGTGAAACCAAAACTAAAGATCAGTCTGTGTCTCGTCAAAAGTAGGCAAACTGTCCTTGTGTCCAAAATATATTTGACACTTGCACTAAAAATGAACAACAAAATGTGCATGGTGAATGTGTCTGCTTTAAATTATGTATAAAGTATGTAATAAACAAATGTGTAAATCCAACAAAATAATCCTTGTAGCCAGGGGATGATTCCCTTCCCCATAACTGTTCCAGGTAGAATATTGAAAGTGTTCAGTTAAAGCATTAGTTCTTTAAGAGTGGTAGGATTTTTTCTTTCACATAACACTTCCTTAAGATGATAAGTGTCTTTTGCCAAACAATAGTGTTTTAAGGATGGCAAAGTATCTCTTGGCAATTTTAAATGATGTTTGAACACTTTCTTAGGGATGATGAGGAAATTGTCTTTTCCAAACAATGGCTCCCCACGAGTAATAGAAATGTCACTTCTGCACTGACCAAGAGTATCTTTTCAAAGTAGTGGTGATTTTTATAACAATGGGAAAACATCTCTTCTAATCACCACTTTAATAAAGAAGTTCTCCTGGTGCACTCTCCTGCCAGGAAACCCTTCCACAATGTCTTCTCTTCAGAAACTCTGGATGGATTTCCGGCCGGGAATCTTTCCCCCCCAAGGCTATGCTCTTTTTTCACCAGGTCTTCTAACACTCTTTCACTTCTATTTCTCTTTGTAGATATGGGCCCCTTAATCACCTCAACCCAGGCAGGCCCATCATTTGAAGAACGAGTGCACGCTTTGTACATAAAGCAAGTTTATTGTGCAATTATCCGGGGAGCAGTTAGATGGTGTTGCAGGACCAAAGTAACCCAACTCTCAATACACAACACCAGTTGACATCTTTTATACAACTTTGCAACAGTTAAAACACTCCCAGATACTTTACTACAATCCGCCCCCAAACATGATTGGACAAAAACCTGTGAAAGAAATCCCATCTTTTCTCAATTCCTAAGTTTTCATTGGCCAGTTTTATCTTAATAGTCCTCTTCAGATCATATTCGTAACACACCTCTTAGGATTCATTTTTGGTGGGTCAGGATGGCAGCTCATGGTTAAAAATTGGTATTGAAGAATAATTCATTACTCTCAATAACTGGCCTAAGCGGTTTAAACTCCAACTCTTGATTTGCACATGTTTAGCGAGAATGTTCCTCGCAATACGAGGAAGGCTGGGTGAATGATTTCTCAGAGTTAATGATGCTATCTCATTCCCAAGGTTACCATTCCATTGAAACTTTCCAATCTACAAAACTCCTTCATCGCACAATTGCCCCACTTTGAACAGAAACACTACACTTCTAGATAGACTGCTGTCCTTCTACGAACCTAAAATAACTAGTAACACCTACTTGAACTGCCGCACCGATCCTAAATTTACCACTCTACATACGACACAAGCCCACATGCAAACTACCTCAGATGCCAAAAAAAAACCAGTAGCGCTGAAAACCCAGAAATTACCTAGCACAACCACAATAACGGGAGCACTGATCAATGCCAGATCTGTTGTTGCCGATGGCACTGAAATAGCCAATCTTCTAACATCTGACAACCTTGACCTCTTAGCAATCACAGAAACTTGGTTGCAGGCCAAGCGCTCACACGAGCGATACCAGAAAATTATCAGCTCCTAAGAATGGACCGACCTAACTCTAGAGGCGGCGGCCTAGCTATCATTGCTAAAGATAACCAGACCTAAGACTATCCTCGCTACCCCCACTAAAATCTTGCGAACTACTCTCAATAAATTGCCTATATCCCCATGCCGTACTCTAACGATGTAGCTCATATACAGGCCACCAGGACCCATAAGCTCATTGGAAGAGGACATTTCTAGCCTCTTAGCTATCAATACTAAAGACTCATCCCAGATAATTATCTTAGGTGACTTCAACTTAGGATTCAACGATCCGGATGACAAACCAGCTCAAATGATAGCTACCATGCTCGATGAACATGGCCTTACCCAAAAAATCCTCTCCCACACCCATGATAAAGGTAGGACCCTAGATTGGGTTGCCACCTTAAACTGCCCAACAACTATCGCCAAAATTACACGCCAACCTTGGACTGACCATTACCTAATTGACTGAGTTAACACTCAACAAAAAAATAGATAAAGATAAAATTATGACTCCCCCCATTCCCACTAGATCGAAGAAAAATATCACACCTGACAATATCCTACCTCTCCTCCTTCCGGTAATTAATGCCTTGCCAAGCAACTCCGACCCAGCTACACTGTTGGACTCCTATAATGACATTATGACTAAGGTCCTAGATACCATTGCCCAACTTAAGGTACGCAAGAGCACGCAGACTCGCCTCAATACTTGGTTCACCCCCCACCTAAAAGAACTTAGATTGGAAAAAAGGAAGCTAGAAACCACATGGCAGCATTCCCCAACAGAAGAAAACTAACTCAAATTAAAACAATGTGCCAATAACTACAAGAATGAAATTATCCAAAAAAGTCTACAATGAAAGAATTTCTAAAGCATGCTCCAACACTAAGGAATTATTTGTGATCCTTTGAGAATTCGAATCGCCTATAACCCCGCCGGATAATGTACCTAAAGACAAGCAATGGTGCACCAGCATTCAAAATGCCCTAGCAAATAAAATAAAAACATTACAAACCAAAATTACAGCTAAAAAAGCTTCTCTCCCCCTTGCGGAAATACCAATCACTACCACTCCTAAAAACAAACCTGATTTACCTCCATTCAAATTCACCAAAGTCTCCATTCAGGAAACTGAAAAAATTATTGCTTCCCTAAAGCAGTCAAACTGTAAAGGGGACAACTGTCCAGCCCAAATATTTAAGGATGCGGCTAGAGATTTAGCCCCCTTCATCTCTAAGCTCATTCATCTAATACTGTCCCAAGTAGCTTAAAAGAATCTTGGGTTCTACCCCTCCTCAAAAAACAAACCTTAGACCCCGCCATCCCTTCTAACTACAGACCTATCACAACAGTCCCATTCCTCCTGAAAATAATAGACAGAGTGGCCTATCTTCAAATTCAGAAGTACCTTGAAACCAACCAACTTCTAGGCTCCCGCCAATCGGTTTCAGACCCCAACACGGCACAGAGGCAGCTTTAATAGACCTTAAAGCCCAAATTGATGAGCTCAATGATAAAGGAAACACAGCTATGCTGCTCCTCCTTGATTTGTCGGCAGCATTCGACTTGATGGACCATGCAGTATTATGCAAACGCCTAGTATCGGCTGCCTACTTTTCGAGTGAAGCCTTAGCTTGGGTCCAGTCCTTTCTTGATAATAGAAGCATGCAAGTCTTTTCCACCTCGGCAGACCCAAATAACATGTGGCGTCCCTCAGGGCTCATGTGTCTCACCAACCATGTATAATATCTTTACTAAGCCTTTATTTGACAAATTGGACAGACTGGGTATCACCTACACAAACTACGCGGACAACACCTAAATCCTCATTCCCCTTTCGGGCAATTTTACCTCAGATACAGCCTTAGTAAATGAAATATACACCCTCATTCTGGCATGGATGGCAACCCATGGCCTCTGCCTGAACGACGATAAAACAGAGATCCTAATCCTCGGTTCAACCAACAAACTAAAAAAACTTGACACCAACTACAGTGCCTTCAATATCGATGGCACCATAATTACAGTTGCCAAAGAAGTGAAGACACTTGGCTTCTATCTGGACTCCATGCTAAATCTAAAAGAACAGGTAAACTCCTTGGCCTCATCCCCTGCCTACACTGGCAAACTCATCAGAGCATGTAGACCTTTTCTCTCACTTGCAAGTTGCATTATCTTCGCGAATGCCCTCATCTTATCAAAACTGGACTACTGCAATGCACTTTATCTAGGAGCCAACAAATACATTATCAATAAATTACAGACATTGCAAAATAACTCGCTCAGAACGGCCTTGAATCTCCCCACCAGAGAGCACATATCTATTGCTAGGAGAAACCATC
The DNA here is from genome assembly GCF_040938575.1 of Ambystoma mexicanum. Taxonomy (NCBI): domain Eukaryota; kingdom Metazoa; phylum Chordata; class Amphibia; order Caudata; family Ambystomatidae; genus Ambystoma; species Ambystoma mexicanum. The sequence goes on along the minus strand of NC_090929.1, from coordinate 1,108,644,097 downwards.
ACTGGTTGAAAATTGCGGATAGGATCCTCTTCAAAACGGTATCATTAACCTTCAAATGTCTCAATGACGCAGCCCTTCCATACTTGAAGGAAAGAATAATTCAAACAATTTCGGCACAACCCACTAGGACTTCCAATTCCTACTGCCTCCAAATTCCTAGGTTCAGCCTCAAAAAAACAGGAGGTAATAGCTTCCCTGTAAAAGCAGCCCAGCAATGGAATGCTCTACCAGTTGAGCTCAGAAGAGATCAATCATACTATAGTTTCAGACGTAACACTCGCACTTGGCTATGCCTCAACGACCACTAGATTAAGGATGGCAAATGGATGCCTACGTATATGTTACCTGCCTCTGTACCCGACACTTGTAACTATGACTGTGTGAACCTGCCTGTATTGTCTATACCTGTAACTAAGCTTGAAGTAATCTTGTGATGATGTGCGCCCAGCTACCTAAGGGTTTGGTGCGCCCTACAAATTAATAAACAAACAATTGAAACTCCTGAAAAGCCTTATGCACTGACTTACCCTGCACTTTTACTACTGACAAAAATAAATAACGAAACGCCTTCTTTCACACTCAGGCATCAGGAGATTACATCTACTATCTTTGATACTTATCAGACCATAGAAACACATGGCTGATGTCTACAGTTGTACTGAGCAAAAAGGTTATGAAGTTACTTATCCATCCATCCCCTGGCTCCTAAAACCTCACAGGACCAGTTTCAAAGTTCACTTTGCATAACAGCCCTTGACTACCCTGTTTTGATTCCTTTGTGATACGCGCACTAGATTGAGATTCATGAATTCCCTATTTATTTGTATTGTATGTTTTTACATTTGGTCAGTTTGACAGTTTATCTTTCTATGCACATGCAAGCTAATATGGATGAATTTCTAGACGACAGTAATGCTAAAGTAACATCTCCCATCCATAATGAACTACACTTTGATGCATATGACATTGCAACATGGTGCCCAGTTTGCCGCAACCCCCACCCCCACCACCGTTATCAATCCGGCATGTGCAAAATCAACCCCTCAGAATCATGGGGACCTTTTGTGACCACCCCAACATTCCCCCCTTAGTTAATATTTTAACTAACTGATCAAATTATAATCATCTTCTTTGGGAACAACCCCACAACCATCTCTCACACCAGTGTCAATATGGGCATACTCCTCCACTGTACAAACCCAACTCATCCCCCCCACCATTCCCGCAATCTACCTGCTGTTCCACACACGCATGCCAATTGGAGGACGCAAGACTACTTCAATCTGAGTACCCATATGCGTTGAAGTTATGTTAAAGGACATTTATACCGCACACTATCCCCACTTGAGTGGTCCCCTGGCAGATCTGAAAAGCAAGAGGGTAGGGTGTGGGGGTAAGTTAGTAGGATTGATGTGCTGTTGGCAGCTTCAGTTCAGTATACACTGTTCGTTGAGTGTAGGTGTGAATTTTCAGTCAGTAGTTGTCATGTGCTGTTGTGTGAGGCTATGTGTGGTTTGTTTAGTTATTGCAGTGTAGTGAAGTGCATGCAATTTGTTGTGCTATATAGGTATGTTGTGTTTAGTTTAGAGTTTGAGAGGGATTATTTGTTGTGTGGTTGGTTAGTGGTGATACTTTATCGTCCCCCCTCAGTTTTGGCCACCTGTGGCACATATCCCTACCTGTGTTGTGCAATGTGGTGTGCTAGGGGGTTTTACTGTTATTTTCTGTGCAGAGTGTGGTTTGTTAGCAGGGCTGTTTAGTGGCAATAACTCCTCCACCTCCCCCTGTGTTTAGACTAATGGATGTCTACATTGCTTTGCCCCCTGGCACATCCTGGTGTGTAGCCACCATCGCCTCCCTGAGCCGCTTTCATGATTCCTGCCCCTCATGTCCCCAGCCCTCCAAGATGGCAGGCTGATGTCAGGCTGGAGCCAGGCCACGATCACCTACATGGCCCTCAAGGGCCTCTCCATCCCTCCAAAGACCCACTTGGAGTCAGACTTGGCGCTTCTGGCACCAGACTCACTCACTCCCATAGGAGAACATTGGGGATTGGACTTGTAGTGCATTGATGGGGACAAGATGGATGCCCTCACATATTTTGGTTCCCAGAACTGCATGTGCAGTCTAGTCTTTTGGGTTTGGTTCAGCCCAGAGACACCTGAGATACCCAGAGACTATTTAAGCCACGCCCAGGCTGAGAAATATGCTTTGTGTTTTCTGCACCTGCAGCGTGACACTCACCATGTTCGGATCGGTCTCCAGTAGGCCTGCATCTTTCTTCTGCGCTCAGCTCCTGAAAGAACAAGAACACCGTTAAGAACAGCCTTACCTTGCGGCGCATCTGCCCATCATTCATCACTCCTTCTGTTCTGCGGACATCTTTGGCGGTGTCATTTCCATCCCGGCACGCCCCTTCCTAAGGAAAAGGGAAAAGAACAGAAAAAAGGCATTAGTAAGCATTCACAAATCTTCGCTTAATTTTAAAGACTGTATGAGCTTCAAACGGTTACCTGAATCCCAGCCGCTCTGGGGGAACTCTGTCTTCTCATCCATCTGCAAGAGGGAAAAGACACTCCAGGTTAGCGTGGAAACATCTAGAGGCGCTGCATACCGCGCTTACTCACCGCATCTCTTCTTCATAACCGGCATCCACGCTGAAAACGTCGTGGCACCTAAAAGACACAGAAAAAAGCACTCAGTTCAATACAAATACGAAAGGGTCGCATCGCGCTTTCACTTACCTTCAGCGCTACTCATCTCAGCAGCACGTCGCCATCCCTGGACGCCGGCCATCATCTAAGGAAGGAAAGGAACGAAGTTAGAGAACTGTTCAGAAGACTCATTATACTTACCTGTCGGACTCTTGCCAGTGAAGTAACTAGGCGGCAACAAGCCTGCATCAATCAACGTGCCCCTGCTCTGAAAGCAGGACGGAGAGCACACTTTCCAAGAAAAGGTGAGCTGTGGATCAAAGGGAAGGGTTGGACCCCGGGGAAGAAGGGGTTCAAGCACACAGAGACAATAGGGAGTTAAACTCTACCAATCCTGTGTTTCAGGCCCAGTCTCCAGTCGAGTAGACTCCAGGGAAGGATTCGAGGTCAGAACAGGCTGAGTAACGTGCCCGTGGATACCAGGTGAGTGTTACAGAACAGAAAGCCTCACATCAAAATCCACCTGGGCGTCATGGAAACGTCAGAAACCGACCAGTTAGCCCACATGTTGGGGCAGCTACGTTCCGAAGTACATGCAGCCAGGCAGGAGAACAACACCCTGAGGAGAGAGCTGATAGCCAAAGAACGCACTGATGATTTAAGCCGGCAACTTCTCCAGTCACAAGCAGGGCATGCACCATTGCCGGGAAGCATGCCCTCGATGCCAGCACCATCAGCCAATCCTGTTCAGATAACCCTTCCTGGGGCAGTTCCCTTGGCCCCGCCCGAACGATTTACAGGGGATCCCAAGAGGTTTGCAGCGTTCATGAACCAGTGTCGCCTGCACTTCCTTTGTAGACTAGGGGCCTTTCCGAATGACCAATCACGGGTCGCTTTTGTGCTATCCTACCTGAGTGGTAGCGCCGCAGACTGGTCTGTACCCTTTGTGGCCCAAGACAATACTTTGCTGTATGACTTCAGGGGCTTTCAGCAGGAGATGGAAAAGCTGTTCGCCCGTCGTACTCATGGGCAGGCATTAGATAACAAACTTTTGTCCCTACGCCAAGGGAATCAAGACCTAATAACATACATAGCCGCATTCAATAGACTGGTAATTGAAGCAGAATGGCCAGTGGAGAAGAGAACCACGTTATTTCATCAGAGGTTGTGGGGGGAGCTCAAGGATGTTCTCGAACAAGTAGTGAACCCCCCGAAAGACTGCTCAGAATTCACTGACCTTGATGTTCAACTGGATCATAGGTTGCAGGACTGAAGAGCAGATTGAACCAGACTGGACCCTCGTCCTATGTATGTGCGTTCAAAGGACAATATTGCCCGCACAACGGAAGGTTCAGGAGAACCAATGCAAATCGAGGGTCAGATTCGCCTTGACTAAAGCGGAAAGGGATAAAAGGCGACAGCAGCAGTTATGTCTGTACTGTGGTAGGTCGGGTCATTTCCTTAAAGAGTGCCCTGTGAAGCCACCGAGGAGGGTGGTAGGGGCCACGGACAAGGAAGATACCATCAAGGAATCGGAAAACTCCCCAGCCCGGCAAGTGTAGGGGTCGACTTGTCGAGCGAAGAAAGGGAACTACAGATCTCCCATTTTGCACTGTGGTCTTTATCAATCACCATCAACCATCTCGGCTGCACGCAGTAAGAGCATACATTGACAGTGGAGCAGTTGGGAATTACATTGACCGGGATCTTGCGGCAAAGATGGGGCTTCCGTTACGCCCTAAATAAACCACCGACACTGTTAGCACTGTCGACGGCATGGAAATAGATTCTGGTCCAGTATCCCAATGCACTGCAGCTTTAACCCTTCTGTGCCAGGATGGACACAAAGAATCTATCATTTTCGACCTCATTAAGGCACCACATTTCCAGTTGATTTTGGGAATGCCATGGTTGGTAGCTCACAATCCTCGAATCGATTGGCGAGCAAAAGATTTGGCCTTTCCCGAGACTTGCGCCCACACATGTTATTGCCAAGAGAAACAACCAATAGACACCAGAACCTCCACGCCTGCGACTGTGGCAATCGGCACTCTACCAAGTGAATACCAGGACTTTCAAGATGTCTTCCAGAAGAAACACGCGAATACCCTGCCACCGCATAGACCATACGATTGCCAAATCGACCTGATACCCGCCGCACAAATCCCTTGTGGGCGAATTTACACACTCAAAGAACCAGAAAACCAGCACCTGAAGGCCTATCTTGACCAATACCTGGCCAACGGGTTCATCTGTCCCTCAAAGTCTCCAGCAGCCAGTCCTCCATTCTTCATACCGAAAAAGGAGGGGGATTTGAGAACGTGCATCGACGATCGCGCACTGAACCAGATTACCGTAAAAAAACGCTTCCCCTGCCACTGATGCCTGAATTGCTTGATCAAGTCAAAGATGCCCAAATCTACACAAACCTAGACCTGAGGGGGGCTTTTCACCTTGTTCGCGAAAAACAGGGGGACGAACGGACAACTGCTTTTCGCACCAAATACGGCTTGTACGAATATCAAGTAATGCCCTTTGCAACTCACCTACAGCATTTCAATACTTCATGAACGATGTCCTACGGGAATTGATTGATGTCTGTGCTCTAGTGTGCATCGACGATATTCTAGTATATTCCGCATCAAAGCAGGACCATGTTAAACACGTCCGATCCGTATTGGAGAAACTGTCAACACCAGCTCTACGCCAAGCTCGAAAAGTGCTCACTCCACGTCTCTGAGGTGGAATTCCTGGTCTTTATTCTCAGCCCGAATGGAATCCGAATGGATGTACACAAGTTAGATGCTATCCTGAACTGGCCATCCCCAAATTCATTCAAGGGGGTTCAAAGTATGCTGGGTTTTGCAAACTTCTACTGCCAGTTCATCCCAGGATTTTCACAAATCGTGCATCCCACCACGTCATTGCTAAGGAAAAGCAACAAAAAGTTCCAGTGGACAACAGAAGCCGAGGAAGCTTTCCAGGAATTCAAAGCAAGATTCACATCTGCCCCAATCTTACGCCACCCTCGCCCTGATCTCCCATACCTGGTGGAAACAGACACCTCAAGCATGGCTATGGGAGCCGTCCTCTCACAAAAGGACCCCGAAACGGGCCAGTTACACCCTGCTGCCTTCTGGTTGTGTAAATTCACACCCCTGAACTCAATTACGCTATCACAGACAAAACTCCTGGCCATTAAGTCAGCCTTTAAGGCATGGCGGCACTACCTCTTGGGCACCAGACACACAATCACCGTAATAACTGACCACCGGGACCTCCAGTACCTAAAAACGACAAAGGCCCAATCCTGACGACAACTACGTTGGGCTCTTTTTTTTGCTGAATATGACTACGTGATTACATTTCGACCAGGGGTGAAAAACGGGACAGCCGATGCCCTTTCCCGTATGGGGGTGGAAGAGCAAAGGTATCAGACCCCTGACCCAATAGCAATCATCCCGAGTGACAAGCTCCTAGGAATCACAGCAACCATAACTCAGAAAGAATTACATGAAGAAATCCAAAACCTGATGAGTCTGGAGCGATTACAACATGGAGTGCACAAGGAGAACATTGCATGATAAAGGATCAGTTGCCCTACTTCAGGAATCGTTTATTCTTACCAAACCAAGAACTACGAGAACAAGTCATGTCCGGTTATCATGATTCCTTGATCGAGGGCCACCCTGGAATCGCTAAAACCCTAGACAAGGTAAAACAAATTTATTGATGGCCCACGTGGCGTAAAGACATTATCCAATTCATCCTATCTTGTGGCGTGTGTGCTCAAAACAAATCATCCAAGCAGAAACCGGCTGGGCTATTACAACCATTGTAAATCCCACCAGCACCCTGGCACAGGTTGTCCCTCGATTTTTATTACTGACTTACCACCCAGTCAAGGGTTTAACACTATTCCTGTGGTCGTGGACCCATTTTCAAAAATGGCACATTTCATTCCTCTTAAGGGGCTCCCAAATGCTTCCACTCTGGCAAGGGTATTTCTTGAAGGCATCGTACGGCTCCATTGGTTTCCTTCAGTTTTGGTCTCAGACCGAGGTACTCAATTTGTATCTAACTTCTGGAGAAAATGCTGCTCTATGGCCCAGATCGACATCCGGCTATCCACCCGTCACCATCCCCAAACGGATGGTCAAACTGAGAGGACAAATCAGACGCTCGAGCAGTATCTGCGTTGCATGTTACACCAAGCTGAAGGAAGCTGGTTCGACCTATTATGAATAGCTGAATATGCTTCTAATAATAATTCCCTACACACCAGCACTGTGCAGACACCCTTTTATACCATGTATGGCAGGCAACCACGTACTTCTGAGTTGGATGTTCCTACAACCCTGGAAATGCCAGCAGTCAAAACCTTGCACACAACCATTTATCAAACCTTTAAAAGGGCAGCTGAACACCTACTTCAAGCTAAGAATCGCCAAAAGAAGTTTGCTGATCAACACCGAGCAAAGGCCCCCAACTACCAAGTGGGAGACAAAGTCTGGCTGGCGTCTAAACACGTGTCCATTAAAGGAACCCGAACTTTCCATCCAAGATACCTGGGTCCATTCACCGTCACCTCTGTGATAAATCCTGTGGCGGTCAGACTAGCTCTGCCATCAAACATGCAGATTCATCCTGTGTTCCACGTGTCTCTCCTTAAACCTGTTCAACCTGGGACCCGGGTAGCAACGCCACCGCAGCCAGTAGTAGTCACCGGGAAGCCAGAATTCGAAGTCAAGGACATCCTAGATTCAAAGTACGTCGGATCCAAATTATACTACTTAGTAGACTGGAAGGGGTATGGTCCACAAGACAGGACATGGGAGCCTTGTGAGTACATCCATGCACCTCGCTTGCTTAGATGATTTCATCAAAACCATCCAAACAAACCAGGACCAGACAGAAGAGCCACCTTGAGAGGGGCCTTGGGGGGAGTGCTGTCATGATTCCTCCCCCTCATGTCCCCAGCCCACCAAGATGTCAGGCTGGAGCCAGGCCACGGTCACCTACGTGGCCCTCAAGGGCCTCTTCATTCCTCCAAAGACCCACTTGGAGTCAGACTTGGCGCTTGTGGCACCAGACTCACTCACTCCCATAGGATAACATTGGGGATTGGACTTGTAGTGCATTGATGGGGACAAGATTGGTGCCCCCACATATTTCGGTTCCCAGAACTGCATGTGCAGTCTAGTCTTTTGGGTGTGGCTCAGCCCAGAGACACCTGGGATACCCAGAGACTATTTAAGCCATGCCCAGGCTGAGAAACATGCTTTGTGTTTTCTGCACCTGCAGCGTGACACTCACCGTGTTCGGATCGGTCTCCACTAGGCCTGCATCTTTCTTCTGCGCTCAGCTCCTGCAAGAACAAGAACACTCTTAGGAACAGCCTTACCTTGCGGCACTTCTGCCCATCATTCATCACTCCTTCTGTTCTGTGGGCATCTTCGGCGGTGTCATTTCCATCCCGGCACGCCGCTTCCTAAGGAAAAGGGAAAAGAACAGAAAAAAGGCATTACTAAGCATTCAGCAAATCTTCGCTTATTTTTAAAGACTGTATGAGCTTCAAACGCTTACCTGAATCCCAGCCGCTCTGGGGGAACTCTGTCTTCTCATCCATCTGCAAGAGGGAAAAGACACTCCAGGTTAGCGTGGAAACATCTAGAGGCACCGCATACCGCGCTTACTCACCGCATTTCTTCTTCATAACCGGCATCCACACTGAAAACGTTGCGGTTCCTAAAAGACACAGAAAAAGAACTCAGTTCAATACAAATACGAAAGGGTCGCATCGCGCATCACGCTCTCACTCACCTTCAGTGCTACTCATCTCAGCAGCACGTCGCCATCCCCGGACGCCGGCCATCATCTAAGGAAGGAAAGGAACGAAGTTAGAGAACTGTTCAGAAGACTCATTATACTTACCTGTCGGACTCTTGCCAGTGAAGTAACTAGGCAGCAACGAGCCCGCATCAATCAATGCGCCCTTGAGCTGAAAGCAGGACGGAGAGCACACTTTCCAAGAAAACAAGGTGAGCTGTGGATCAAAGGGAAGGATTGGACCCCGGGGAAGAAGGGGTTCAAGCAAACAGAGACAATGGGGGGTTAAACTCTACCAATCCTGTGTTTCAGGCCCAGTCTCCAGTCGAGTAGACTCCAGGGAAGGGTTTGAGGTCGTAAGAGGTCAGAACAGGCTGAGTGATGTCCCCGTGGATACCAGGTGAGCGTTACAGCCCCATAGTTTGTTTGCCACCTGCTCCCCTTCAATTCTAATGCCCTTTGTGGTTCAACTTAGGTCAGTCCTATCTCTCCTTTGCCTCCAGTAGGGCCCTTTATGGGAACGGGTGTACCTAGGTCTCCCTCCCATTCAGAAATATCTCTATTTCCCTGCACTTTCTTGTGGTCTGGCCTAGTCATCCCCTTTTGCCATTTGTGTGTTCATTCCAGGAGCGGTGGGTTTTGCTCATTCGTTTCCGTACAGTTCTGAGTTGAAGAGCCATGTTTTTTGGGTTTTCTGATTTTTAGATGGTCCTTCATGGTTCATATTTCTCTCTGGAGGGAGTTCCAAAGTTTAGTGGCTAGGTAAGAGAATGCTGATCCACCAAGGTTTTTTCCTCGTGTATGGTTTAGGTTCCAGGCGGATGTCGCTAGATCGGAGTGTTGGCCGGCAGGTAAATGGCGATTTTCTTTTGTATGAATTCTGCTACTTGGCGATTGCTTTGTGTGTTATGCACATTGTTTTGAAAGCAATTCGTATTTTGACTGGCATCCAATGCAGCATCTTTAGTGCTAGAGTAATGTCCCTTTGTGAGAGTTTGAGCAGAAGTCTGGCCGTTGTCTTCTATAAAGTTTCAGTTTTTTTTTCAGTAGATAGTCAGCCATTCTGAGGTACAGGCTGTTGGCGTAGTCTATCCTGGATATGAGGGGCAGTGTTTTTTTTTTTATCAACTTTATTTAATTTTCAAGGTATCACAGACATGAATCAATCAGTAAAAACTCAGTACAGCCCCTATCCGGGGATTCAGTGTAAATACATATGGCTGTGTTGCCCATGTAAATAGAGTAACAATCCCTTAACTCCCCCCCACCCCTCCTCCTTTTCCCTTCCCAACCTGTCCCAACCTAAAGGTAGAAGGTTCAACATTCCAGTTCATAAGTGCAACAGAGTGAATCATTTATAGTCCAGAGTTCGGCTTCCGTGATTTAGAAACAGGGTTTTCAGATGATAGATATCGCTCGAAGCAGCCTTGGTTTAAAGAACATCTGCTCCCCGTCATCCATGAACTCGTGAAATGGCAGCCAGATGTTTAAGTATTTGGTATAGGAGCCTTGGACCAGTGCCGTCACTTTCTCCATGGCCATCACCCCCCATAGTCTAACCCACCACATGGCTGTTATTGGGCCTTCCTTTGTCTTCCATGCCTGTGCAAGTGTTATTCTGGCCACGCTCAACATGTGTGTTATAAGGGTGGCTGTAGGCCCTGAGTTCGCGTAGCTCCCCTCCGCTTCCTCCCCCAGCAGAACCACCAATGGGTCTTGAGGCAGTTCCACCTCAGTGACATCTTTGATATGTCTTAGAATCTCCTTCCAGTCGGTCGCTGCCAATGGGCAGGACAACCACATGTGTATGAGGTCCCCGGACTGTCCGCAATTCCTCCAGCAGGCTGTGGGATATTCCGGGTTGATTGCGTGCATGCATGCAGGTGTCATGTACCATCAAAGGCAGAGTTTGTATGCTGCCTCCTTTATGGAGGTGCATCTGGATCCTTTAGCTGTTCTATACCAAATGCCACTCCAGGTCTCCTCAGAGATCAGTTTACCCAGATCTGCTTCCCATTTTTGCATGTATGTAAGTTTATTTTTGGGGTTAGCCTCTCCTGTCAGGCGATATAGTCTAGTTATGCCCTTTTCTGGTTGACCTTCCTGTATTGTTGATTCTATGCCTGTCGGGTTTCTGGTTGCCCTTTCTTTTACTTTAGCGTTGGAAAGCCAGTGCCTGAGCTGACAATAGTGATAACGTTCCTGTTCCGGTAAGAGGAATTTAGACTTGTAATCTTCGAAAGTTAGGGGTGTCCCCTCTGCGTATAGGTCTTGTAGGGTTATGTTGCCCTCTCTGCCTCCCCATTGTGTCCAGAAGTTGGCTTGCATTCCTGGGGTAAAGTCTGGATTATAAGCTATCGGGGCCTACGGGCCCTCTGTCCCAGTACCATAAAGCGGTCTTTGTCGATTCCAGTAGTGGACCCTTTTTTACCCTGTGGCGTGTGGCAAGAAAGCCAAGATTCCATAGGGGAGTCTTGGTCGCCGTTCTTTCTATTGTAACCCATTGATTGTGGTTCTCTCCAGCTGCCCATTGTAACATCGGGGCTATTTGTGCTGCCCACAAGTAACGGCGGAGCTCCGGAACCCCCAGTCCCCTGGATATTTGTGGTCTGAAAAGCACCTGCCTTGGTATTCTTGGTCTCTTCGCCCCCCACCCCCCCTCCCTCCAGATAAAGGACATCACATCTCTTTGCAGTGTTTGGATAGCTGGACCAGGGATTTTTATCGGTAGGGCTCCTATCGTATATAAAACTTTTGGGAGCAGGGTCATCTTGACCGCCGTAATACGTGCCATCCAGGAGGTTAGTTGTATCCCCAAGTATTTTACCGACTTACATTCCCATTTTAGCGGGTATGATTTTTCCCATTCCGGAATTCGGGTCATCTCTTCCGTGATATTAAGGGCTTTAGATTTAGGATAATTAATATGGAAGCCTGAGACCTTTGCAAACTCCTCCAGTAGTCGTATGGCTGCTGGCAGGGAATTTCCCATGTCTCTTAGGAACAGGAGAATGTCATCTGCATATAGTGCTATCTTCTGTTGTCCTACATTGCCCACCTCCACTCCTCGAATCCCTGGGTGTTCCCGGACTCTACGTGCAAATGGCGCCATGGCCGTGGCAAATATCGGGGGGACAGTGGACACCCCTGTCTTGTGCCTTTCTGAATGAGGATGTCTTTCGTGAATTTGCCATTGATCATGAGCTTGGTGGAAGGGTGTACAAAGTTCGCCATGACCATGCGGATGAAGATTGGCCCGCAACCGAATTTTTCTAGGGTTAATCGGAGAAATCCCCAATGTAAACTATCGAAGACCCTAGATGCATCCAGAGCCGCTACTGAGAATTTTTGGCCTGTCCTCCGCCCCCAGTCAATCGTGTCAATAGCCCTCCGTATATTGTCGTATGTGTGGCGCCCTTTCACAAACCCAGCCTGGTCCGGATGTATTATCTCTGGGAGAATCAGTGCCAATCTTCTCCCTATTATCATGGAGTAAATCTTTGCGTCCCTGTTTAATGAAGAGATCGGGGGGGCGTGGCTAACTGCCGAACGATGAGGACGTGATCCTCCATTGCTCTCCAGCCGCCAGCCGAATCCTGCACTACATCCTCCGAAAATAGTCACTGTCGACGCTTTAAACCTGCTCAGAAAATTGTCGGAACATAAGTGCTGGCGATCCCTGCATGAACGGAGCAGAACCGGCAAAGGATCCCAAAGATACAGAGACCCGTGGATACGGAGCCGGGTCCACGCACGACGCCTAAAATGGCCGCCGAGAGCTCGCTGAGAACGATGTGCGAGGGAACCACGGCACACTGACGAGGAGCCGGTGGTGACAGGTGGGAGTGCGGGCTACGCCTGCATGGATGAAGATCGCCTTCGCTGCATGACCCCGACACTGTTGTTGTCCCGAATCTGAGGAGACGCGGAAGATATGCACCTCACCTCTGTCCCCTGGCGTGGTGCTGCATAACTGGTGTCCCCCCTGGCTGCCGTCCGCGGCCGGGGTGAGTCGAGTCGGCCCAATCCCTGCGATCTTCGGAGCATACCCGGACCCTGCCGGCGTGTTCCCGCTGCCCTGGGCCCGCTGAGTCGGCTCGCTGTGAGATCGCTGCAACATACGCTGCCAGCAATAACGTGGGTGCTCCGCTTTGCGTAGAGCGCCTGCGGACCTCTTCGCGCCCAGGGGCCCTGCACCGAGTGACGACGTGGCGGTAAGGAGAGGGGGGTGACTGCCTGCTGGAGCTGGGGTGTGTGATTGCTGTCCCCGAGCCCCCCCATCACACCCAAAGGCCTGAACTCCCTGCACACCCTGAAACGGACCTGGTGGTGCTGGGCGTGGGGACAAACACAGCTCCCTGCGCACCCTGAAACGGCCCATGGTGGATGGTGCCCGCTGTCATGATCTCTGCTTCCAAAAGATCAGGACTTGCCCAACTCCCTTGGAAGCAGACCCATAACCCCGGTTCCGAGTGCCAGCCAGTCACCTTTTGGACCCTGTCCTGGCGCCAGTGGCACCAGGCTCATTAAGATGCCCAGTCCCAGCGCTGGAAGCGCCGGGCTCATATGCTTGGGTGGACTTACCTGCAGCAGACCATGCTGCTTACTTACCTGCCAGTTGAGCCCCTGATCCTCTTATGTTTGGGATTACTTTTCCTGTTGGGTGGGGCAGGAGCCACTCCCTAGGTTCAGAACACTGGAACTCTTCTGGAAAGCAGGAACTCTTTTCTTACCTAGGCGAGGCTGTGGAAGGAGACACCTAAGCACTACAGGAGGCCATTTAAACCACACCCGATGGATGAATCTTGCTTTGCGTTATTCTGCATTCTCTGCAGCCGAACGCTCATCGTGTCTTCAGCTTCTGATCCTGAGCCTAAGGAAACAAAGGCTTATCATCCTGGAATCCAGTCTTCAGCAGCACCTGTAAAGACAAAGAAAGAACAGGTTAGCACTACGGTCTTCAGTGGCAGCGCATCTCTTACCTGGTCCATCGGCTGTCACCAACGCCTCGCGCTGCATTCCGGCATCTGAAAGACAAAGGCTTACCTACTCTTCGCATGCTCCGGAGGTCTTCGCACTGCATTCCGGCATCTGAAAGACAAAGGCTTACCTACTCTTCGCATGCTCCGGAGGTCTTCGCACTGCATTCCGGCATCTGAAAGACAAAGGCTTACCTACTCTTCACACGCTCCAGAGGTCTTCGGCGCTGCATCCCGCATCTGAAAGACAAAAGAAGGTGCGTTTAAAGACATTGGGCAACTTTATTACTCACGTGCCATTACTCCTTCCCACGCCGAATCCAGTGGGTATTCCAGCACCCTTCAGCTTCTCTAAAGCTCTGAACTTGTACCTGCAAGATAAAAGGGACAGTTAGTGCGCATCATGAAGCAGGATACAAGCGCTTGCTTACGTGCTTCCAGGCGCTTCTATTCCTCACGCGGGTTCGATCCTCAATTCTCTTCAGCCCGCCATCCGCCATCGCCGGAACCCTGCAAAACAAGAGATATCATTACAAAAGACTTTTAAGACATTTGAAGTGCCCAGAACTTACCGTTCGTGCAGTTAACGACGGACAGCAGTCCTCTGAGGTCAAGAGGCCTGCACCCTTATCCAGTGAAGAAACTGGTTACGGCACCCTGCCCCGAGGCAGATGGAGAGCTCAGCGTTCACTTACCTAAGGTGAGGGCGTTAACTTTTGGGGTTCTACAGGAGAAGAGAAAGGGAAGAGGAGAGGGGCACCCAATAACCCCAGTTCATTAATCCCATATTTTCTATCTGCAGACATCTTACTCTTCGAGTCAGACATACAGTGCACAGAGGTCCAGCCCAAAGAGCCAACCGTGTGTTACACATCACCTTTGAAGATACGGCATTCACCCAGTCAAGACCGGCGCCTCTGCGGGAATCAGGTGAGCGTTACAGAACGCAAAGCCCACCGCAAAACTCCCACCCAGGCGCTATGGAAACCTCGGATACCGACCAGCTAGCCCAGTTACTTGGGGAACTAAGAGCAGAAGTGCATGCAGCCCGTCAGGAAACGAATGCTCTAAGAAGGGGACTGATTATTTCCAAGGAGCGAACAGACGATCTCGCTAGACAATTGCTACAGTCACAAGCCGCACAAACTCCGTTACCCGCATCAGGGGCAAATCTTCCTTCAACATCCTCTACGAACCCAGTGCAGATCAACCTACCTGGGAATGTACCTCTGGCTCCGCCCGAACGATTTTCTGGTGACCCAAAGAGGTTTGCAGTATTTATTAATCGGTGCCGGTTGCACTTCTTATGCCGGCCAGCAGCCTTTCCAACTGATCAAGCTAAGGTAGCTTTCGTGCTTTCGTACCTTAGTGGCAATGCGGCAGACTGGTCGATCCCTCTAGTTAATCAAGATGATCCTGTTCTCCATGATTTTCAAGCTTTTCAGCTCAGTATGGAAAAACTGTTTGCAAGACATTCACAGGGGCAGGCCTTGGACAATGAGCTCCTTTCATTGCGACAGGTTAATCAAGACCTTTTGGCTTATATTGCGTCTTTCAACAGACTGATAGTGGAAACTCGATGGCCTGAGGACAAAAGGATTACGCTGTTTTATAGAGGTTTACTTGGAGAGCTCAAAGATGTGTTAGCCCAAGTAGTGAATCCCCCGCAAGACTGTTCGGACTATATTGACTTAGTCGTTCAAATTGACCACAGACTGCAGAACAGGAAGGCCGATCGTTCCAAGTTTGATGCTCAAGTATTTTCCAAATCACCAACTCCTACCAAAGGAGTAGACTCCGGGGAACCCATGCAAATAGGGGGCCTGAAAGGACCACTAACACAAAAGGAGCGGGAAAGGAGAAAACAGCTGCAATTATGCCTCTATTGCGGAAACTCGGGGCACTTTCTTCGAGACTGTCCGGTGAAACCAGCCAAGAAGGCAGTAGGAGCTGCAGTTACCAGGGTCACAAACTCTGAGCAGGGAAACTACCTCGCC
This sequence comes from Ambystoma mexicanum, assembly GCF_040938575.1. Classification (NCBI taxonomy): domain Eukaryota; kingdom Metazoa; phylum Chordata; class Amphibia; order Caudata; family Ambystomatidae; genus Ambystoma; species Ambystoma mexicanum. Next base: position 1,108,628,638 of record NC_090929.1, on the reverse strand, counting down.
CGACAAGAATAGAGGTCCTCTTGCCGAGCGTTAAAACCAGTTCCGTGACCTCGCATTTCGTGATACCTATGGTCCTCATTAGCCCTGAACATCCGGATCGATTACATGCGATTGAAGCTTACGTCGACAGTGGTGCCATCGGCAATTATGTGGATCATGAAATGGTTTTGAGGATGAATCTGACTCTTTGTCCAAAGGCTGTAAAGGACGTCATTACTACGGTGGATGGTACGGAGATAGCCTCCGGACCAGTAACGCATACCACCCAAGAAGTGATGCTAATAAGTCAAGATGGACACCATGAGAAGATCGTGTTCGATGTGATCAAGGCCCCTCAGTTCCAGATTATTCTAGGAATTCCTTGGTTAGAAAAGCACAATCCTCAGATCGATTGGCGAGCAAGAACGGTTCAGTTTCCAGAATGTGTCTCTACTTGTCACCCTCGACCTGGTGTTGCACTGGCAGCAATTTCCTCGGAGGCTCCCCAGTTACCTCCTGAATACCTAGAATTCCAAGATGTTTTCCGGAAGGATCAGGCTAACTCTCTACCTCCTCGTAGGTCTTATGACTGCCAGATAGACCTGATACCTGGATCTACTCCTCCTTGTAGTAGAATTTATGCCCTCACCGAGCCTGAGAATCTTCACCTCCGACAATACCTGGATCAATACCTAGCGAATGGGTTTATTCGTCCTTCCAAGTCCCCTGCTTCCTCAGCTTTGTTCTTCGTTCCAAAAAAAGAAGGGGACCTTAGAACTTGTATAGATTATCGCGCCCTGAACCAGATCACTGTTAAGAATAGATATCCGTTACCTTTGATCCCTGAACTCCTGGACCAAGTCAGAAAAGCAAGCATATATACAAAGCTGGATCTTAGAGGAGCTTACCACTTGGTACGAGTGAAAGAGGGCGATGAATGGAAGACGGCCTTCCGCACCAAGTATGGGCTATTTGAATATCAGGTCATGCCCTTCGGACTTTGCAATGCCCCGGCCGCCTTTCAATATTTTATGAACGATGTCCTCAGAGAGCTCATAGATGTGTGTGTTGTTGTTTACATTGACGACATCCTCGTTTATTCTTCATCGGAAACTGAACATCGGAAACACGTGAAAATGGTCCTCGAGAGATTGCGTCAACACAAATTTTTCGCTAAGTTGGAAAAATGTGTTTTCAACGTGACTGAAGTTGAATTCTTGGGATTCATATCACCTAGCGGAGTGCGTATGGATTCAAAGAAGGTCGATGCAATTCTCAAATGGCCATCGCCATCCTCCGTAAAAGGTGTTCAAAGCATGTTAGGCTTCACTAACTTTTACCGCAGGTTTATCCCTGAATTCTCTCGAATAGTCCAGCCCATCACCGCCTTGTTAAAGAAAAACAAACGTTTTGAATGGTCTACCGAGGCGGAACAAGCTTTCCAGAATTTGAAGACTAGATTTATCTCTGCACCGATCTTAAAACATCCTCGCCCAGAACTCCCCTACATCGTTGAAACTGATGCTTCGAGCCTTGCCATGGGGGCAGTTCTATCACAAAAGGACCCAGTAACCAATCAGTTGCATCCCTTGGCATTTTGGTCCCACAAATTCTCGCCTCCTGAAATCAATTACACTATTACTGATAAGGAACTTCTAGCTATCAAGTCCGCCTTTAAGGCTTGGCGGCATTATCTTCTGGGGGCCCGACACACCGTTACTGTGATTACAGATCACCGAAACCTGCAATATTTGAAAACCGCAAAAGCTCAATCCTCTAGGCAACTCCGTTGGGCACTATTCTTTGCCGAGTTTGACTTCATAATTACCTATCGACCTGGTACAAAAAACGGTAAAGCTGATGCCCTTTCTCGGATGGGAGTGGAAGAACACTTGATGAACCCTAAACCTGTACCTATCATTCCCGAACAAAGAATTCTGAGCGCCACACAATCCATAGAGGAAGTTAAGGATAAAGCCAGGCAACTTGTAACTCCAGCAGACATACAGAATTGGCATCTGCAGGGAAAGGACTTTGCAGTGAAGGACAACTTATTGTATTTCCAAGAACGGTTATACCTGCCCAGCACAGATTTACAGAAAAAGGTAATCTCTTGTTATCACGATTCCTTAATGGAAGGACATCCCGGTATGGCCAAAACCTCAGAAAAGATCAAGCGCTACTTCTGGTGGCCGTCTTGGAAAAAAGATATCAGAGACTTTATAATGTCCTGTGGAGTATGCGCCCAAAACAAGAGTCAAAAGGAAAAAACAGCCGGCCTCTTACGCCCTATTGACATCCCACCTCGCCCTTGGCATACGCTTTCTATGGACTTCATCACCGATCTACCTCCATGCTCCGGATACAATACGATCCTAGTAATCGTGGACTTATTCTCCAAGATGGCGCATTTCATTCCACTCAAAGGCTTGCCAACAGCAACAACTCTGGCCCGAGAATTTCTCGAAAACATCGTCCGACTGCACGGTTTTCCTTCAGTTCTAATTTCGGATCGAGGTAGTCAATTTATTTCTCATTTTTGGCGAAGTTGCTGTCGGTCGGCTCAAATTGATGTGAGACTATCGACCAGTCACCACCCTCAAACCGACGGACAAACCGAGAGGACCAATCAAACTCTGGAACAGTATTTACGCTGCATGCTGCAACAAACTGAAAAAACTTGGAAAGATATCCTTTGGATAGCCGAATATGCCTACAATAACTCTGTCCACTCGGGAACTGGGAAAACCCCGTTTTTTCTTCTATACGGCAGTCACCCTCGAACCTCAGAGTTGGATCCACTCCAAGATCTTGGAACACCAGCAGTAGACTACCTGCATTCTACAATCACCCAAGCCTTTAAGGAAGCCGTTTCTCACCTTCAAAGGGCTAAGGAACAATACAAGAAAGGAGCAGATCAACATCGGAAGGAAGCCCCCCAATATCAAGTAGGAGATCAAGTCTGGTTATCCACCAAATATCTACCTCTAAAAGGACCACGCACATTCAACCCAAGATACCTTGGTCCCTATTCCATCACTACCATAGTAAACCCAGTAGCGGTCAAGTTGGACTTGCCCCCTCACATGAAGATACATCCGGTCTTCCACGTCTCTCTATTAAAACCCGTGCAACCTCAAACCCGACTAACTAAATCTCCAAAACCTATGCTAGTTGATGGAGAACTCGAGTTTGAAGTCAAAAGCATCCTGGACTCCAAGATCTCCAAATCTAAACTATTTTACCTAATTGACTGGAAAGGCTACGGCCCCCAAGAAAGATCCTGGGAACCTGCAGAATATGTCCACGCTCCTCGTCTAATCAAAAGATTTCATCGAACATTTCCTGACGAGCCCAAACCCCCGGAGAAGCCCGGTTTGGGAGGGGCCTTGAGGGGGGGTGCTGTCATGATCTCTGCTTCCAAAAGGTCAGGACTTACCCAACTCCCTTGGAAGCAGACCCATAACCCAGGTTCCGAGTGCCAACCAGTCCCAATTGGGACATTTTGGACCCTGTCCTGGCGCCAGTGGCACCAGGCTCATAAATATGCCCAGTCCCAGCGCTGGAAGCGCCGGGCTCATAATGCTTGGGTGGAATTACCTGCAGCAGACCATGCTGCTTACTTACCTGCCAGTTGAGCCTCTAATCCTCTTCTGTTTGGGACTACTTTTCCTGTTGGGTGGGGCAGGAGCCACTCCCTAGGTTCAGAACACTGGAACTCTTCTGGAAAGCAGGAACTCTTTTCTTACCTAGGCGAGGCTGTGGAAGGAGACACCTAAGCACTACAGGAGGCTATTTAAACCACACCCGATGGATGAATCTTGCTTTGCGTTATTCTGCATCCTCTGCAGCAGAACGCTCATCGTGTCTTCTGCATCTGATCCTGGGCCTAAGGGAAAAAGGGCTTACCATCCTGAATCCAGTCTTCAGCAACACCTATAAAGACAAGAAAGAACAGGTTAGCACTATGGTCTTCAGTGACAGCGCTTCTCTTACCTGGTCCATCGGCTGTCACCAACGCCTAGCGCTGCATTCCGGCATCTGAAAGACAAAGGCTTACCTACTCTTCGCGTGCTCCGGAGGTCTTCGCACTGCATTCCGGCATCTGAAAGACAAAAGCTTACCAACTCTTCGCACGCTCCGGAGGCCTTCGGTGCTGCATCCCGCATCTGAAAGACAAAAGAAGGTGCGTTTAAAGACATTGGGTAACTTTATTACTCACGTGCCATTACTCCTTCCACGCCAAACCCAGTGGGTATTCCGGCATCCTTCAGCAGCTCCGAACTTGTACCTGCAAGATAAAAGGACAGTTAGTGCGCATCGTGAAGCAGGCTACAAGCGCTTACTTACGTGCTTCCAGGCGCTTCTATTCCTCACGCGGGTTCGATCCTCAATTCTCTTCAGCCCGCCATCCGCCATCGCCGGAACCCTGCAAAACAAGAGATATCATTACAAAAGACTTTTAAGACATTTGAAGTGCCCAGAACTTACCGTTCGTGCAGTTCTGAGGTCAAGAGGCCTGCACCCTTATCCAGTGAAGAAACTGGTTACGGCACCCTGCCCCGAGGCAGATGGAGAGCTCGGCGTTCACTTACCTAAGGTGAGGGCGTTAACCTTTGGGGTTCTACAGGAGAAGAGAAAGGGAAGAGGAGAGAGGCACCCAATAACCCCAGTTCATTAATCCCATATTTTCTATCTGCAGACATCTTACTCTTCGAGTCAGACATACAGTGCACAGAGGTCCAGCCCAAAGAGCCAACCGTGTGTTACACATCACCTTTGAAGATACGGCATTCACCCAGTCAAGACCGGCGCCTCTGTGGGAATCAGGTGAGCGTTACACCCGCCGGCAGACTGGGAGGACACGAAAAGGAGAGGAGAGCGTGGGGGACCTGCATCCTTCCCCCAACCTAATTAAATGAAAAGCTGCAAACAAGGGGGCGGTGCGCGGTGCGTACACGCTGGCCCTCCATGCAGTGAGGATATAGGGAGCACACAAAATAGCTGATGCCAGGCAGGAGTGCTGAGGCCGACTAAAGAATACGAATATACCCGGACTTACTCCTACAGCGTCAGGCACGGAACGCAACAAATAGACTGCAGAACAGCGGTAGATAGCATCTCCCGGCTGCTGCCCTGTACACACAGCTTTTACCTCAACACACGAACATATATCCGAACTGAGACAGGGCTGCACCCCGGGACGAAGCAAGCAGGTTGCCACCATTGGAAAAGACACGTCTACGCGCCCGGAGCTGCCACCAGCCCTGGTGGTGGCCCTACTGACGCTGAGCGGCGGGCGCACATCCCAGATCCACCAAAAGCGAACTTATAAGCTGACAGACACGAGACAAGAAGATCCAGAGGTAAGGGGCCCCGGTGCCTTGAATATAGCCGGCTCTTGGGGCTGCAGTTGCCTTCCCCGCCCAGACAGGACACACACCCCCGGCACCATCGGGCGGACTAGACAACGATGGGGAAAGATAAGCCGAGGAAAACCTCGACGCAAAGCCGAATTGAACAATACGCAACAACGCCTGCATCTTGCTCCCCTGTACGGCTGCCAATAACAGAAACAGATTGCATGGATGAAGATATCTCCCTCCGCGATATGATGAGCGCCATTGCCAGCTCCAGAACCTCGATGGAGAAAAAGATGGACAGCATAGGCACAGATGTGTCCCTGCTGAGGCACGACCTGCAAAAACTCACATAACGTACTGGAGAGGCGGAAGCGAGGATTTCGGAGAATGAAGACGCTATACATGGAGTGAATCGCCAGATGTCCGGCATGTTGGCACGGATCAAGATCCTAGAATCAAGGGTGGACGACAGCGAGAGCAGATCCCGGCGAAACAATATCCGCATACTCGGCCTGCCGGAGAAAACAGAAGGGGACTGCATGGAATTGTTTCTTGAAGAATGGCTGATAAACACATATGATGCACAGGCCTTCTCCAAATTTTTCTCCATAGAACGTGCCCACTGCGTGCCGACTGGGAAAGTTGTGCCCGGCGCGCCCCCGCGAACAGTCATCGCAAGGTTCCTAAATTATAGAGATAGGGACACGCTGTTGCAACTGGCTAGATCAAAGGGGTCAATCACATATAACGGATCGAAGATCACCTTTTTCCCCGACTTTACCAGGGAAGTGCAGAAGGCGCGCCAATCCTTTGACCCACTCAAAAAACGCCTGCAGTCGCTGGGAATCAAGTATGGATTGGTCTTCCCCGCCCAGTTAAAGATCTTTCATAAAGGCACATCTGTCCACTTTACTGACCCCAAGGAAGCATGGAACTGGGCGGAAAGGCACATAGAAGGAGATTGGGCCGCCGAGGGGGGGCGGAGAAGAGAACGCGGCAGACCGCATCCTGAACGTCCTCCTGAGATGGATCCCCAGCAAAACCCACACATAGTGATCCCACATCAGCTAAACGAGTAATAGGCAAAAATTCCGTTCCAAGAAAGGACATCGCCAACCAAAATGAGCAGAGGGATAGCTGTCGCGACAACACAAACTGAAATCACATGGCACACTAAGGCTGGCGGCTGACCAGCAACCACCCCCAAGACGACAAAGAGAACTCAAATACCTGTAAGAAGTGCTGCAAAATCAAGCTCCAGCTAGCATCCGGTTTGTGTGATCCAGCTGAGCCGTACATACAGGCTCGGGACGCTTCCAACCTGGAAAGCCCCCGCCGTCGCAAGGCGAACACATGCTAGCTGTGGCATAATTGTTTTATAAGTTTATGTTGGGCCGACAGATGCTTCAGTTGCGGTTGGAGTATGGGGAGGGGGGAGTTGGATCTGTTATTTTTGTTCAACGTTTAGCATACATTGACAATATGAGTACACTATACGAGGCAATTGCTACAACAAAATCCACCTTAATGTCTCCGGCGCAAATGCAACCTACAGATTGCACCCGGGAACCACATGTAAATTATTCCAGAGATCCAATTACCGCACAGCGATACATGCTGGTTTCTCCACGGGGGCGAGAGGAGTACTAATACTGATCCATAAGAGGCTACCGCTGGAGATCAAAAAAATAACAAGTGACAATGATGGAAGATATGTACATCTGCAAGCGTCACTGTGGAATCAAACCCTGGCCATCACGGCAGTATACGCCCCACCAGCCCTCCTTAATACCTTGCTAGCTGACATTACCCCTATCCTAGCGACAGGAACCGCAGATACGTGCATGATAGGAGGAGACTTCAACGAAGTAATGAACCACGCCCTAGATCGAACGCACCTGTGGGCCAGGAACCCCACCGCTGTCACCAGACTCGCCGCCTTTGCATCCGCACTGGGGCTCAGCGACACGTGGCGAGATCTACATGGAGAAGAACACGAATACTCCTTCCATTCAGGAGCGCATGCCTCGATGTCCAGAATAGACTACCTCTTTCTTCCATCCCAGAATATACATACAGCCTGTAACGCATCCTTCCTTCCACGAGGTATATCTGATCACTCCCCTCTATTAGTGGAACTGGAGACGGAGAGACCACGCCTGCCGCCCACCTGGCGTCTCAACTCCTATTATCTGGGGTTCCCAGACCTACAAGAAAAACTAGAAGCAACTACCTCTGACTACTTTGAGTTGAATACAGGCTCAACGGACGATCCCTCTATCCTATGGGAAGCATACAAACCAGTCCTGCGAGGCGAGATTATATCATGGACCTCTGCTAAGAAACGAGCGCAACGGGAGACAATTACCGAAGCCGAAAAGGAAGTTGTGACCAAGGAAGCAGAACATCTCTCCGGCAAAACCCCCCAGACACACAGAGCTTTAATATTGGCGCAGAAAAAGTTACATATTTTGTCGCTAGACTGTGCCCAAAAAGCACATAGTGCCATGAAAGCAAGACTATACGAAACCGGGGAGAAAGCAGGCAAGATGCTCGCATGGTTAGAAAAACGTGATGGTCAGCGTACAGTAAAGAAAATCAGGACATTAGATGCCAATACAGTCTGCACTGACGCCGAAATAGCAGGATGCTTTGCTGACTTCTACGAAAATCTCTATGCGCCTCCCACTGACACAGCGAACAGCTCCATCTTGAACGAGATCGATCTTCCATTCCTCACCATGGAACAAGCCGATGCGCTAGATAGCAAAATAACAGAAGAAGATATCTCGACGGCTATAGCACAACTCCAAGCCGGCAAAACCCCAGGTCCCAATGGGTTCCCTATTGAAATTTGGAAACGTTTAAGCCATCTAGACTTACCCACTCACCTTCTCAACCTGTTTGAAGACTCCTTACTGAAAGGCTTACACCGCCTGACCTCCGCAAAGCCACGATAATTGTGATCCCCCAAAAAAATAAACCCCCGGATGAATGCAGCTCCTGCAGACATATATCACTGATAAATAGCGAAGCCAAAATACTGGCCAAGGTGTTAGCGAACAGACTCCAAACGGTAATCACGGCACTGATCCACCCAGACCAATGCGGCTTCATGCCCCAAAGATCGACGAGAATGAATATCCGCAGGCTGCATCTGGCTATGGAAAGAGCACCCATTCTACAACACTCAGCGGCACTGTTGGCCATAGACTTCGAAAAGGCCTTTGATTCGGTGTACTGGGAGGCATTGTGGATAATCATGAGAAAAATGAACTTCGGTGAGCCATTTATAAAATGGGTCCAGCTTCTGTATAATAACCCGCTGGCAGAGGTGAGAGTGAACGGATGGCTCTCGCGTGTCTTTCAATTAGGGAAGGGCACCAGGCAAGGATGCCCTCTTTCGGCGATGCTGTTTGCCCTAATAATTGAACCACTAGCAGTCATTCTGCGAACTACGGACACATGGTCCGGTTTTCATTGGAACACGGGATGGGAGGACAGGATATCCCTATACGCGGACGACCTAATATACTTAGGTGACCCGGGAATATCAGGCCCCATAGTCACTGAAATCCTAATAAACTACGGAGCCTTTAGCGGCCTCAGGGTGAACTGGCCCAAATCCGTGCTTTTCTCAGTGAAGGGTGTAGACTGCATACCACCACAAGGCTCCCCCTATCAAATTGTACTCACACAATTCCGGTATTTGGGCATCATTATTACCAACACACTTGACACGTACATACCCCAAAACTTATATCCTCTAGTCAAGAAATTTGAACAAGATGTGGTCCACTGGGAAGCACTACCATTGACACTATTAGGTAGAGCAGCGCTCTTCAAGATGTTGGCCCTACCCCGCTTATTGTACATCCTGCAAAATGCCCCGCTCCACATCCCCACAGAGGAATTCCGTAAAATAGATAAAACGACACACAAACTGTTGTGGGGAGGGAAGCACCCAAGGATAGCTCTCAAAACCCTCCAACGTTCAGTCTGGGAAGGGGGGATAGGCCTACCAACATCCAGGTCTATTATTGGGCGACCCAAATGGCAACAGTCAACGATATTCTTCATGGCAATCCGAAACTCCCACACATACAGGCGGAAATAAATGCACGGCACGATATGTCCCAGCTCGAGAGTCTTTATGGGAAACAGTGTCGCCCTCCCGAGCGTTCGATAGTGGCGCACACGACACAAATATGGAAAGAGTCACACAAATATATTGGCTGGGATAATAGAATTACTCCAGTCCAACCTATCTGGAACAACGCCCACTTCACAGACCTCAACAAACTCCCCAAATGGTCTGCCTGGTCCACAGCCGACATACATACCCTACAACAAATATATGTGAACAATTACCTCATTCCGTTTGCCAAGATCTCTGTCCAATATGCCCTCCCAGCCACTGAACGCTACCACTACGAACAACCACAGCATGCGCTCCTAGCGCAAAGGGATCAAATGGTAGACATGCCGGAATGCACACCCATAGAAAGAAATATAGTCGTAGATAGGGTAGAAAATAAAGTCACATCCACCATGTATAATGCCATCTCTGTATTTGCCACCCCGGAACTGTCAAGCCTGAAGCTGAAATGGGAGGAAGACGTTGGCCCAATACTCCCCGAGGACTGGATCTCAGCCCTAATGCACCCCAGAGATATTGCAATTTCGGCCAGAATCAGACTTATTCAACTAAAGGTCCTTCACGGGATATACTACCCACGGTTAACACTGTACAATTGGGGGAAAGCAACTAACCCCAAATGTCTACGCTGCAAGCAGGAAGAAGGCACCTTCTACCATATCCTGTGGCATTGCGCACAGATACAACACTTCTGGCGACAATGCACTGAAAGACTCTCGAGGGTCATGGGCCGCCCGATACCAACTGACCCTAAACTCCTCCTTCTGGGGATCGAAGAGGAAGGAGAACTGTCTCGCTTTGAAAAACTGCTGCTCTCGACGTCCGCGGGGATCGCCAAAAGAAACATTGCACAATTGTGGGGATCAGAAATAACCCCAAGCTATGACCAATGGACTACGGATATAGATGCAATTATCCTAATGGAACGCCGAGTATACCAAGCACGTGGCTGCCCAGGCAAAGCAGACAAAATATGGGGAAAATGGGAACAAATACCATAAGCATGAAACGATCGAACAATTGAACTATAACACGTGTCCTTGCCACCACGTCATGACTCAATGCAACGATCTGATAACTCCCGGCTGTGTAGTAAAGATTGTAATACTGAAGATCTCGCATGTGTGCAGCTCTCCTTTGCGGATGTATATATGCGCCCAGACAGTAATTATACGTAATTATACGCAAGTTCCTCACAATTGTATGCACAGTTATTTTTATTCTGTTTGTTTGTTTGGATATTGAATGTTCTGAATGTATGAACAAAACTCAATAAAAAATCTGTTATGAAAAAAAATAAATAGATCGGGCGGTAGCTTGCACATTCAGCCGGGTCCCTGTCTGATTTCAGCAATAATATCGTAGTTCCTAGGCTCATGTCCGGGGAGATTTGTCCTTTGTCCCTAATGGAATTAAATAAGTGTGTTAGGGTGCCTACCAGTATGTGCCGAAATGTTTTGTAGTAGGTGTTGCTTAATCCATCCGGCCCCGGGGCTTTTTCCCTTTTTAATGCCCTTATTGCTTCCCCCACATCCGCCTCTGTTATTGGGGCTTCCAACTGTTGTCTATCTGCTTCATTAATTTGTGGTAAATCTATCTGATTTAGAAAGCTACTTGTGCTGCCTCATCAAGGTTATCTTTCCCCATGTTAGTAGAATGGAACAAAAACATTTCCTCTTCTATTTCTTTCTCTCCCCTGATTATGTCTCCGTCCCCTTTACGAAGCTGGGTTATCCGATTCTGGAGTTTCTGGTGTCTCAGTTTGGCGGCAAGGAACCTATTGGCTTTACCCCCATGAATATAGTAAAACTGTTTTGTCTGTACCAGCAGACGTGCTGCGTCATCTGTTAAGTGGGTTTCTAAAATTGCTCTAGCTTTTTTAAGTTCCCGCCATGCCCTCTGTGAGCCCTTTTTTTTTATATTCTTCCTCCGCCGCTCATATGTTAGCCTCCATGTTACTTCGCGCTCTCGCCCGTGTTTTGGTATAGTTTGAAGCTTGTGCTATAAACTCTCCCCGTATCACTGCCTTCCTTGCATTCCAGATGGTTGCCCAGTTCATCCCGGGGGTTATGTTTTCTTGAAAGTAGTTTCTTAAAGTCTGTTCTATACCCGCCCGGACATTTTTTAATATTATTTCATTCAAACGCCAGGGTTTGCGGGGTTGATGTTGTGGGTGATCTAGTTCTATTTTTAGGATAACTGGGGCGTGGTCTGAGAGGCATCATATTCCGATGTCTAGGTCTGTGACTTGTGGGACCAATGTGTCCGAGATGAGTATCATATCAATACGGGAGTAACCCTTATGCACAGCGGAATAGTGAGTATAAGTTTTGTCATGTGATTTTAAAAAACGCCATGTTTCTAGCAGGTGTAATTCCCTTAAAAATTTTGCGAATACCTGTCTAAATGAGTGGTCCTGGGGAGTAGCTGGGAGGGTTTTATCCATGGCTGCGTCCATGACTCCATTCAAATCACCACCTACAAGGATCCTTCCGATACCCCACTGTACTATTTTAGGGAGTAACTTCAGCAAGAAATAGTCTTGTTTAACATTGGGAGCATAGACTGAGATCAGTGTGACCAATTGTCCACATAGTTTCCCTCCCAGCATCAGGTATCGGCCTTCTGGATCCTTTTTGACAAAACGCTTTTCGAAGTTGACACCTTTGCCAATAACATCCCCACTCCCCTTTTCTTAGACCCACTGGAGGGCTGGTATTGCATCGGGAAGGCTTTGTGTTTCAGCCTCCATTCATCGTCAGGGAGCAAATGTGTCTCTTGTAACCAAACCACTGAGGCTTGCATGTCCCTCAATCTGTTCAGTATAGTTTCCGCTTGACTGGAGAGTTCACCCCCTGTACATTCAGCAAGATAAAAGTTAAGTTTGCCATTACCTCATTTTCAGCCATTTATCCCCTTCATTGTGATCCAACTCATGTCTGTTGTAGAAAATCTTGTATATGTATTGTGCCCTTCTACTTGAAACAGTTAACACAAAACTTCCCCCTCCCCCTTAACTATTGGATTAGAACTTCCAACTTGGATTATGAACATGTTACCAATGTGGTATATCACGGGGTGAACTATCCTCCAGGAACGTGTGGGGTCGGTTGACCCATTTCCCTTTCTCTCCCCCCTCCCCTTTTTCCTTACCCCATTTCACCACCTGATGGCACGTCCATGTTGACCAGTGATTTCTCTGCAAGCATAAGTGCCCGTTTCTTCATTTCCTGTCCGATCTGGTGGTGCCCTCAGATAGTCTCTCGAAATTACAAGCTGCGTGACCACTCAGGTATATTCTGTTGGTTGTGTCTCTTTGTTGCGTCTCCATGGTCAGGGTCGCCCTGGTTTCCATTGGCCTCTCGGGTGACTCCCCACCGGTTCGTCATCTCGAGATGGGGAACCTTCCCCATCTGTGGGATCGTCTCCATCGCTGCCTTGCATGATATCCGGCATTTCTTCTTCTTTGGCGACCGAGAATCTCTGGCCTTTCCACTCGAAACGGAGGCATGTTGGGTGGCCCCATCTGTAACGCACCTTTCTAGTTCTCAGCCAGTCAGTGACCACTCTGTTTTTTTCCTTCGGGCCAGCGTAGCTTGGGATGGATCTTGGAACAGTTGGAGTGACGTGGAGCGGAAGATAATAGGCTCTTTTTGGCGGGCGGCTTGCATTATGTCTACTTTCAGCTGATATAAGTGGACCCGGGTCAAAACGTCTGGGGTCAGGTTCTTATTAATTTGATATGTGGAGTAGGTTCTGTGCGTCCGGTCCAGCATGATTTCTTTGTTCCCCTCCACATTCAAAATGTCACGGAACAGGTCGACCACATATTGGTTCAAGTCTGAGTCCGCCACTGGCTTCGGAATTCCTTGAATACGGATATTATTAAGTCTGGACCTGTTTTCAGCGTCCTCTTGCCTGTTTTGTACTTGTTCCATTTGCTGTTCCAGTTCCTGTACCCTATGCACCAGGATGTCATGTTCATGGCCCTGCTCCGTTAGCACTGTTTCGACCTCATCCATCCTCTTTTCTGCTGCCAGGACTCCCTTGTTGAGGTCTGAGATGGATTTAGCCAGGTTGCTTGTGCTCTCCCTGATATCCTTATTAAGTTCCTGTAGCATTTCTAAGAGATCCGATTTCCTGATAGGTGGGTCTTTTAAAGTTTCAGGTCCCTCTGCAGGAGGGTGATGTACCTGAGCTAATGCTTGTACCTGGTTGCGTTTTTGTGAGTCCGATGTTTGAAGCATCATCTTGATGTCGCCGGACCCCTGTCCTTTGGATTTCGCAGTTTGTCTGGACACCGTAATCTGTATCCCGGATGTGATTCGCCTCAGTGCTGAGTCAAAATAGCGGGACTCTTGTCTCCTTACCTCTGTCGCTTCCCGATCAGGGGTTTCTTGAGGCGCTATTGCATTAGAGGAGCCGTCGCGATCGACTCGAGGGTTCTCTGCCTGCGCCTGCCAGAATCTTCCTTTGCTTACTGTCAGGACTGGAATGGGCTCCCAGGTGATACAAACCGGCTTTTATGCCTGGGCTTCCGGTGTTCTTAGGTGTCCGGGATCCTCTCCAGCTGGGGTATTTATTCCTCCAGCGTGGGGGCATTGGAGCGAGCCTCCTTTCATGGGCCTCTGCATCCGGAGTTAACGCAGCTCCTCCTCCCCCTTCGTGGGTCCGCTCTAAAGTCACTGGACTGGACGCGTATTAACAAACCCCCGCGCGCAGGGCTATTCTCGTCCAGCAGATCCTCCCGCTCCTCCTCACCTTCAGTGCAGGGCATGTATTTCAGGGCTGTTAAGTGTGTAAAGTTCTACGATCCCTCTCCGCCATGCCACCGTTGTATTCGCGCCAGTCTTGAGGCGTCGGGTGGGGGGAATGGACCAGCTGTCAATGTGCGGCTTTATCAACCCCCGTATTTTGATTATTATTGCCTTTTCACTGGGCGCGTTGCTGCTGTTGGTACCTCTGAAAAGCCATCAGGTTGTGGTCTGATGATTATATCCCGAATGCCAGGTAGTTACAGGTCCGTCGGAGCTGAAGCTCCTTTCCGTCCGCCATCTTTGTTGCGTGAGGTGTCCGCTTCGGAAAGTTCAAATAACTTCTTTAGCAGCGGTTCAAATGCGTTCCACTCTGACATATCTGCTCTCCTCGTTTTCCGACGTCCGTCAATGGATTCTAGTGGCCCGCATGTTTAATTTTAAGAGTATTAGGGGTTCGAGAAGGGACTGGGACCGGGAGCTCAACGAGGAGGCATCCTACAGCGTCCTCGGCTGGCCATGCCCCCCTCGGCCAGTGTTTTTTTTGCGTGAGGGAGAGGAATGGTAGAATCTTTTTGAAAGAGGGCAGGTGGAAGAAGCATTTCTTGATTATCGCATTTACTTGTGGTTCTAGGGCTAGCTCGTTGTCCATTAGGATTCCAAGGTTTTTGACAATTATAGATGGTGTGGGTGCTGTTCCTAGTTCTGTGTGCCATGGGATGTATTGGTTGCTTCCTTGGTTTTTTAATATAATCATGATTTGCGTCTTGCCCAGGTTGACTTTGAGGCAGTTTGTGTTCATCCATTCGTAGAGTTATTTGAGACTGTTCTCTTCTTGTACATCTTAGATTTTGTAGATGATTTGGGTGTCATCTGCTTAGTTGTAGCAGGTGAAGCCATGCCTTTTGATGAGGTTGCTTAGTGGAGTCATGTAGATGTTAAAGAGAAGTGGGGATAGGGACAGGTGGTGTCCCGCGACACAGATTTGAATGGTTTTATCCATACTGCTTCTGTTCTTTGAGATGGGGAAGATTTAATCCAGAGCAGTGCTTTGTCGATGATCCCTATTTCTTCCAGTCTCTTGATGAGGAGGTTGTGGCTGACTGTCGAAAACTCCAGAGAGTTTGAGCAGAATCGGTGCTGAGCTTGTATTTGAATCTGGGGTGGTCTTTAGGTCATCCCAGATAGAGAGAAGTGCCACATGTCCCTCTCATGGGTCTGAAGCCGACTTGTGCCTGGTCCAATAGTTTGTGGTTTTCTACATGTTCCAGTGTTTATTCGTAGACATAGGTCTCTAGTAGTTTTCCCAGATAGGCAATGTTTGATATCAGTCTGTAGTTAGAGAGGTCTTATACATTGCCTGTAACAATCACATGGTATCCACGGGGACGTCGCTCACCCTGTTCTAACCTCTTATGACCTCGAACCCTTCCCTGGAGTCTACTCGCCTGGAGACTGGGCCTGAAACACAGAATTGGTAGAGTTTAACTCCCTATTGTCTCTGTGTGCTTGAACCCCTTCTTCTCCGGGGTCCAACCCTTCCCTTTGATCCACAGCTCACCTTGTTTTCTTGGAAAGTGGGCTCTCCGTCCTGCTTTCAGCGGAGGGGCGTGTTGATTGATGCGGGCTCGTTGCTGCCTAGTTACTTCACTGGCAAGAGTCTGACAGGTAAGTATAATGAGTCTTTTGAACAGTTCTCTAACTTTGTTCCTTTCCTTTCTTAGATGATGGCCGGCGTCCGGGGATGCCGATGTGCTGCTGAGATGAGTAGCGCTGAAGGTGAGTGAGAGCGCAATGCAACCCTTTCATATTTGTATTGAACTGAGTTCTTTTTCTGTGTCTTTTAGGTGCCGTGACGTTATCAGCGTGGATGCCGGTTATGAAGAAGAAATGCAGTGAGTAAGCTCGGTATGTGGCGCCTCTAGATGTTTCCCACCTAACCTGCAGTGTCTTTTCCCTCTTGCAGATGGATGAGAAGTTCCGGAGACAAAGTTCCCCCAGAGCAGCTGGGATTCAGGTAAGCGTTTGAAGCTCGTACAGTCTTTAAAAATAAGCGAAGATTTGCTGAATGCTTACTAATGCCTTTTTTCTGTTCTTTTCCCTTTTCCTTAGGAAGTGGCATGCCGGGATGGGAATGATACCGCCGAAGATGCCCGCAGAACAGAAGAAGCGATGAATGATGGGCAGAAGTGCCGCAAGGTAAGGCTGTTCCTAACGGTGTTCTTGTTCTTGCAGGAGCTGAGTGCAGAAGAAAGATGCAGGCCTACTGGAGACCGATCCGAACACGGCGAGTGTCAAGCTGCAGGTGTAGAAAACACAAAGCATGTTTCTCAGCCTGGGCGTGGCTTAAATAGTCTCTGGGTATCCCAGGTGTCTCTGGGCTGAACCACACCCAAAAGACTAGACTGCACATGCAGTTCTGGGAACCGAAATATGGGGGGCATCCATCTTGTCCCCATCAATGCACTACAAGTCCAATCCCCAATGTTATCCTATGGGAGTGAGTGAGTCTGGTGCCACAAGCGCCAAGTCTGACTCCAAGTGGGTCTTTGGAGGGATGGAGAGGCCCTGGAGGGCCATGTAGGTTATCGTGGCCTGGCTCCAGCCTGACATCTTTGAGGGCTGGGGACATGAGGGGCAGGAATCATGACATTGCCCTTTGTATCCTTGAGGAGTGGTTTGATGTACACAGATCTGAAAGCCTGTGGTACTCTCCCCATTGAGAGTGATTGGTTGAAGAGGTGTCTGTGGCATTCCCATGGTGTTTCCTGTGTAATGATTGATTTATAGATGCCTGGTGGACAATGGTCCTTTGGGGAGCCTGCTTTGTTGCTTTGTTTCACCAGCTTGAGGAATGTTTCTCCTGTTATTTGGGTGAAGCTTTGCAGCTTGTTCTGGGGTAAGTGGGGCATGGTGCATGTTCTGGTTGATTGGTCTGCATTGTATGATGCAATGTATGTCAGTGATTATATTTTTAAAATGGTCTGCAAGATCATTGCATAGTTTTTGGGAAGGTACCAGTGTGTTATTGCATGCAGGTGTATTTCTCATCTTATTTACAATGTTGAATAGTTCTGGGTGGTGGTGAACCTAGCCTTGAACAGGCTTCTGATCATCATGGCAGCAACTGTTGGTACCTGGACAGAGTAACATCGTAAGAGCAATTGACAGAAACAAAAGACAAAAATAGGTAACGGGCTCAATCGAGAAGGTACCCACAAGAACAGGGAGTCAGTCCATGAATCGTCAGTGATTCCAGCCTGTCTCCATGATCACTATTAGTTTGTGCAAGGCAGCAATAGTTCTGGTGAGCGTACCATTTTCGGTATCATTGGGAGGCACACACATGCAAAAGGTACCCCCTGATTTTGTGGCATACCCCACGCTCCATTGCCGATTGGTCGAGTATATACTGCTTTTGTAGAGTAATAAGCTTGAGTGACCTCAATTCTTCCCTAATGGCACTGAACACGGACTATGAGAAGTAGTTTGTACATGGTCCCCTCTGGCATTGGCTGCTGCGTGGGCACCAGGTGCCAGGAGTGATGCAAGAAAAGTCTTGGTGTGGCTAAACAGCCGATATCGATCAGGAATGTCTGCTAAAGCCTGTGATGATGCTGCTGAAAGGTAGTTAGATCTTCTCCTGCATTGCAATTGTTAGTGATTTTAACCATATTTGTCCATATAAGGTGGTGAAAGAGATGCAAGGGGAACAGGGGACGAAGGGGGCACAGATGTAATTTCGGGCATTGGACGGACCAAAATTGGGTGTTCTTCATGGATCACGAGGATGGCACGTGACGAGTGAATCACTGCGCACACCTCGCTGGGCTGGAGGTAAATGCCTATGCACATATGATCCTTAGGTCCAAAAGCTATCAAGCAGAGCAGCTGTATGTCAAGCCAGATCTGTGATGCGAAGCGTGCTGCTGCACTTCCCATTTGTGCCACCTGGCACTGTGCCATTGTCAGAGACAAATTGGTACGTGTCTGTATATTAACAGGATTTTCTGGCTCTTTGAGCCACGTCAGATACTGGAAATGATTTCTCCATACTGTCCAACAATCTTATTCATGGATTGCATTGCTGTTTGTGTTGAAATTAGGCATTTTACCCTCTTTTTTAGGAAAGTCGAATCTAGGTGTTTTCTGCATTGCTGTTTGTGTTGAAACTAGGCCTTTTCACTCTTTTTAGGAAAGTCGAATCTAGGTGTTTTGCAATGCGATGTCCCCCCCCCCCTACCCCCGCCTTCCGTCCACTCTGCTGCTGCGTTCTCCTGTGGTGTAATGCCTGCTTGTTGCTTCCTGTGTGCCCCTTCTGTGTAAACCCTCCCCCTCTGGTGCTTCCTGTGGTTCTCGACTGTGGGCTGTGCTTCTTTCCTCCCTCACTCTGCCTGCTTATTTTATTTTTTACATTTCTAACACACACAAACAGGCCTCGGGCATCTTGGCACTGTTACAAGAATACTTTCTTAGTTACATTAGATACAGTGAGAAGTGCTTAGTAGCTCCGAACATGACATGGGAAAGCCTGCTTTCATGGTGCAAAAGGCGGCTACATCACGTGTAGTTACAGTTTGAAAGGTCCAAGTACATGAAATGGGAAAGCCTGCCCTCATGTCATAGCTCTCAACTCACACGCTTTTGGTGGGTATCACCCGCCTTGTAAAGAGCTGACTCACCCGCCAAAGCCTCCTGCACACCCATTCATTTCAATGGGCTCTCACCCGCCAAAAACAAAATCGGGGGTTTTCACACAAATGGTTGAGAGCTATGTCATGTTGCAAAGGCGGCTACATCATCACAAGTGGTTACAATTTGAAAGTTCCAAGTACATGCAAGGGGATAGCCTGCTCTTAAGTTGCAAAAGGCGACTACATCGTCACATGTGGTTACAATTTGAAAGGTTCAAGTACATGTAAGGGGAAAGCCTGCCCTCATGTTACAAGGGTGGCTTCGTCATTATATGTGGTTACAATTTGATTTGAGAGGAGAGAGGACAGCAAGGGCAGAAAAGGGGTGGGGGAGCACACACCACATCATGGGCGACTGGGGACAGGGGGGTGGAAGAACAATGCATCACAGGTGACCAGGGGTTGGGGGGGTGGGAGCACACACATTGCGTGCGACCGGGGGGGGGGGGTGTCAGCACACACATCATCCCAGGCAACCAGTGGGGGGCTGGGATCACACATCACGTACGACCAAGGGGCTGGTGTGGGAGCACTCACATCACAGGTGACCAGGGGGTGGGGGGAGTGAGAGCACACACATCATAGGCGACCAGGGCGGGTGGGAAGCACAAACATCGTCACAGGCGACAAGGGGGGGTGGGAGCACACACATCATAATGTGCGACCAGTGGGGGGGGTGGGAGCACACACATCATGTGCGACTGGGGGAGGGTGGGAGCACACATAATCACAGGTGACCAGGCATGGTGCTCTCAATCCCTCCCATCTTCTCAAACTACTACTCTATCTCTTATTCCCCTCACTCAATCTGTAAGGAAAAAGTTCAAGAGGGATATCGTGGTCTCCAACCCAGGCCTCCCTATCACTGATGCCCACATCAGCACTTCCTCCAGACAGACTCTAACTGACATCCCCTTTGGCGTCCCCTCTCCAGACCTATGGACCCCTCATATGGTCTTGGCTCTCTATCCGATCTCTCTCTCCCATCAATGGTGGCACTCTGTGGGAGGTCTTCTTGACCTCCTTCCACTCCTCCAGGACACTCATTAATGTCCATCTGAATGGCAGTCTTGGTCCAGGGCCCTCAGCCCAATCTTCTTCTTTTCGATGGGCGTCTCCCACTTCTTATGAACTTTCCTTCTCCTGCTAATCCTACTAGCATCTTTTGGGCATCTCTGCCACGTCCTTCTTCTACCACCTCTCTGGCACCTTCCTCCTCCTTTCTGGCTACTATGCCACTGCCTACTACCACCTCTGCCCACTCCATGGCCCCTCTACCACCTCCCCTGGGTGTACCTCAAGCCAGCACCCCACCCCTGAAGTCTTTCAAATTTGGCAACCCTCTTCACGTCGCTACTCTCAACTCTCACTCTGCTGTCAACACTACACTAATATCTGCCACCTACTCAAAGAACTTCACCTGGTCCACAGCCAGCTCTGCCACAAATGTTGACACTCTCCTCCCTGATGGCTACAAGATCCTCTCCGAACCCAGAACCAAATGACCCAGAGGTGGAGTAGCTCTGATCTTTCCAAAGTGGGTCCTTGCTTCTGTCATTCCTACACAGACCTTCTCCTCCTTTGAAGGCCTGGTCTGCAGCTCCTCTAGCTCTCCTGGCCTCTCTGACTTGTGAGAAACCTGAGGGTATTCTCCCAAGTAGACCTCAAGAATCCCTTGTTCAGGTGGCCAGGGAAGGGCTGGCACTCTCAGATCCCAACCTTGGGTGTGGACGAGCGAGGGAGGATCACCTGGGTAGGGGAGCCCAGGGGGATGCCTTGGGTGAGGAGCAGTGTTATACCGGAGAAAGGGATGAGGAAGACTAGGTCCTTGTGGCTTTTATAGGCTGTACCAACTTGACCTCCTTTCCACCCAATGAACCTCCTTTACCAGAATCTGACACCCCCTCCACAGCTGGTAAATCCATTAGAATACCTGTTGCACTCGAAATTCATATCTCCCAGAATCCCTGGTACCTTGTTTCATACCCAAATACTCCCAATCATTCTTCTCCACGTCCCTCTGATAATTCATTCCCAAAACACCCAGTCTAATTTGACAAAAAAATGACTGTTCCCACAGTCTCCCTTGTTCATTCCATGATAATAATCCTGGTTTTCCAGTTTGTTACACAAACACCACCAATCCCGTCCTTCTGAGTTTATCAAACCCCCCCTAGTACAGGGGTTATAATTGTCATACACAAACCAGTCCCGCCACCATGCACAGTCACACCAGCACACACAGGTACTGCCCCTGGGTTGCAGACCACCTCACGGGACATTTCCATACCTAGGGTGCGAGGGAGTCGCCATGGTCAACGAGGGCGGGCAGTGCGGAAGGTCCGACCCGGTTTGTTGCCTCGTTACCATTGGCAACTCCCATGGAGACTACGTTCGAGCTGGAACACCCGACTGCGTTTACTTCCTGGTTCCGCGGCGCTCTCCCGATCACGTGCCCAGAATCCCGCTCACGTGATCAAGAGCCGGCACGCATAAAACCGGGAAGTTTGAGTTCCATCACCGCTTCACAGCTGTTCCACGACTCTGTTCGGCTTTTGCAGCATTCACGATACCTGGATACAACGGATTTTTGGACCTTGGCTTACGGATTACGGACTGGCTTGCTGACTCCTCGGATCTTGTTGCACGGATATTGTTACTTTGGACCCTCGGCTTTTGATTAACGGATTGCTTACGGATCACCCTTTCTTGACTCTACGGTTTTGGCCACTGGCGCTAAGTGGCAAACTCAGGTGCTCACCTAGTCACAACCAGCCACTACCATCTGGGTTACGGTTGACACGGCTGTCCAGACCTACGGCTCTCCCTCGCACCAGGCCCCCGGCACCCCAGAATCATCCCGGTTGGGTTTAGGTAAGAGATTTATACACGTTTCTGCATATCCCAGTCTTGTGTCTGCCTGTGCTAATCTTACCTTCCCTTTAACAGCCTCCGGGGTCCAGGACGTCATCAGATCTGACGAAGAAACACAACACCTGTGGCCTCAAAGCTCGCACAGGGAGTTTCTTTACTCATCCCTGTGGGTGATTTGTGGACAGAGGTCCATTACTCTTCACTACGCGGCAAGTCAGGACAGACTGTGAAGCCGTTGCGTCGTGGAGAGTATGGAACCGGAGGACCCCGTGGCTGCCTTGGTACAGGCACTCACATTACTAAGAGCTGATATGGTTGCCGCCACTGCTACGATACACCAGAGGTTAGATCTAATACAGAACACACAACACCCCTTGCCCGCTGATGCTGAGTTCGGGGAAGCTGCTGCTGCAGCGCAACCCCCAACTGCTCAACAGCCTCCTACTGCTCCTGCCGCACCCCAGGTTCCAATACTCATGTCCACGCCCTTTCCTTTGGCTGCCCCAGAAAGGTTCCATGGTGACCCCAGAAAGTTTCGCACATTCGTAAACCAGTGTAAACTGCATTTCCTCTGTAGACCTCAGGCTTTCCCTGACGCCACCACTAAAGCAGCGTTCACCTTGTCCCACCTGGCCGGCACCGCGGCAGAATGGGCCAATCCTTTGTTGGAGAACGACAACCCCGTCCTATACGATTTTGACCTACTAGTCACAGAATTGTCCCGTGTGTTCGACACGCGTCACAAAGCCCAGTCTCGGGACCTCGAGCTGTTAGATCTGACTCAAGGGAAGAATACCCTCCTCGAATACATAGCTCGTTTTAATCAATTAGTCGCTGAGACATCATGGCCTGAACCAAAGAGGGCGGTCGTTTTCTATAGGGGGCTTAATAACACCATGAAGGACGCTATGGCTGTGGTTCCATCTTTGCCCACGACCCACGCTGAGTTAGTGGATCTCGCATTACAAATCGACGCAAGACGTTCCGAACGTCGGTCTGAAACAGGAATCCCTCTTGCCACTCCACCCTCCTCTTTCTCTGGTACAGGCATTGAACCCATGCAAATAGGCGGCATTCGCAGTCCCATCACGCAATCAGAAAGGGAACGCAGAAGAACTGACCATGCCTGTTTTTACTGTGGTCTACTTGGCCATTTTGTAAAATCATGTCCCCGACGCCCTAAACTCAAGAATCCGGTTTTTCCGAATGCTCGACCCTAGATCCGGGGACTGGATCGAGCAATGTTCCCATTTCCCCGGATAGGAACCCCGCTTTTGGCAGAATCAGACCAGTGTTGGTACAGGCCATGCTTAACCCTACACCCGATATATCTCATGCCGTCTCGATTTACATCGATTCAGGCGCCACGGGCAATTATATTGATATAACTTTGGCCAGATCCTTAAACTTACCTCTGATCTCCAAGCAACATCCTGAGCCGGTACAAGCAGTAGATGGTACAGCACTGATATCAGGCCCTATAAAGCAACAAACCGCCCCCATCACCCTCACAATACAAGACACACATCAGGAAATCATCGCCTTCGATTTGATTACGATGCCACAGTTTGGTATCATCTTGGGTCTTCCTTGGTTACATCTACATAACCCCTTGATTGACTGGAAGTCGGGGCAAGTCCATTTCGAATCTGAGACATGCCAGAATTTTTGTCTCACCGCACCTGATGACGCTGAATTCCCCCCACGGGCCCTAGGGGGCATAGCACAGCTCACTCTGCAAGAGGATATGCCTATGGCTCTCGAACCCCATGTAGTGGGGGCTGTTGCCGTTGGTTTCCCTGCGGATTACAACGATTTCCGTGAGGTATTCGACAAAGGTTCCTCGGAGGTGCTACCACCACACCGACCTTATGACTGCCCCATAGACCTAATTCCTGATTCCGTGATTCCCTCAGGCCGCATCTACTCCTTATCTCCATCAGAAGAACAGGCATTAAAAGATTATATACAGGTTGCATTGAAGGTCGGTCATATACGTCCCTCCACCTCTCCGGCTGCTAGCCCGATATTCTTTGTCCCAAAAAAGGAGGGCGATCTGCGTCCTTGTGTGGACTACCGCCGACTTAATTCCATCACCGTAAAAAACCGATACCCAATACCCTTGATCACTCCCTTACTGGACAGGTTAAGCCACGCTACCATATTTACAAAACTCGATCTCCGCGGAGCCTACAACCTGGTCAGGATCCGCTCCGGGGACGAGTGGAAGACGGCTTTCTGTACACGTTACGGATTATTCGAATACGTGGTCATGCCCTTTGGGCTTTGTAATGCCCCTGCTACCTTCCAACGTTTCATGAACGAGGTATTTCATGATCTGTTGGACGTATGCGTGGCAGTATACCTTGACGACATTCTCATATACTCACAGGACATAAATGAACATATAGTACACGTCCGCGAAGTGCTGTCCCGTCTCCGCCAACACTCACTCTACGCCAAACCTGAGAAATGCCTGTTTCATACTGAAAGCGTTGATTTCCTGGGATTCCACATTACACCTGGGGGTTTGGCCATGAACCAGTCCAAAGTCCGTGCGGTTTTGGACTGGCCAAAACCCGGCAATCTCAAGTCCTTGCAATCATTCCTTGGGTTCTCGAATTTCTATAGGCGTTTCATCCAAGACTTCTCATCTCTGGTAGCTCCTCTTACAGCCCTAACCAGCCCCAAATCGCCTTTTGTTTGGTTGGATGAACACCAGGCTGCTTTTGACGCCTTAAAGTCTGCATTTACTACTGCCCCTGTCCTGAAACATCCCGACCCAGAACTCCCGTTTATTGTGGAGGCCGATGCGTCCTCTTTTGCTCTCGGGGCAGTCCTGTCCCAACGTTGCCCTCATTCGGGTCATTTGCATCCGGTGGCATTTCATTCACGGAAATTCTCTGTTACGGAACTACATTACACTGTCACGGAGAAAGAATTGCTCGCCATCAAAGATGCTTTCTTGGTCTGGCGGCATCATTTGTTGGGAGCAAAGCACACAGTCATGGTGTTCACCGACCACCGCAACCTCCAGGATCTGGCCTCGCTCAAATGTATTAACAGTCGGCAGGTGCGGTGGCATTTATTCTTTGCGGCCTTTGACTTCCAGGTCAAACATCGTTCCGGTCTGTCCCATGGGAAAGCGGACGCATTGTCTCGCTCTCCGGGTGGGGTATCCTTACCTGTGTTTCCAGAAACCCTGTTAAACCAACATGTTATTTGCCTTTGCACCCCTCCTTTATCTCTATTGGACTCACTTCGCACATGGGTTTCACAACATCCCGATCAGGTCACCGAGTGGGATCCAGAGTTTCATGAAGGGTTGCCCTATATCCGAAACAGGTTGTGGTTGCCTTCTACCGACACTCGTAACCTTGCTCTGAAATGGTCCCACGATAGCGCCATCAATGGTCATCCAGGACAGAAACGCACGTTGGACATGCTCAGGCGTTGGTGTTGGTGGCCCTCCATGAAACACGACGTTGAAGGGTATGTTAACACCTGTGCTATATGTGCCCAGTGTAAGCATCGTAGGGGGCGTCCACTGGGGCTTCTACTTCCGTTACCTGTACCCCCCAGGCCGTGGCACACAGTTTCCATGGATTTCGTAACCGACCTGCCCCGGACAAAGGGTTTCGACACCATATGGGTGGTGGTCGATTCGTTTTCCAAAATGGCTCGCTTCATTCCTTGTTCTGGCATCCCTTCTGCCCCAGCTTTGGCCGATCTCTTCTTTAAATCGGTCTTTTGTTTCTTTGGGTTGCCCACGATTATTATTTCGGATAGGGGGCCCCAGTTCACTTCTCGGTTCTGGCGAGCTCTTACGGCTCTCCTGGGTATAGATTCCCGCTTTTCCTCCGCTTACCACCCGGAGACGGACGGCCAGACTGAGAGGGTGAACCAGGCCATGGAACAATATCTACGTTGTTTGATCCTGCAACACCAGCAATCCTGGCTCGGTTTACTACATCTTGCTGAGTTTTCGTATAACAACTCCACACATTCCTCCACTGGCTCTTCCCCCTTTTTTGTATTGTATGGCCAGCATCCCCGCACCTTACCTATCCCGGACCTAGCCCCCTCTGACAACCCTGCTGCTGTCGCCTGTGCCCGCGACCTATCGGCTGTTCAGGCTCGGACCCTTACTCATCTGCAGGAGGCCCGGGAATCCATGAAGGCCATGGCGGATAGAAAGAGGGCGGTAGCACCTTCCTATGTTGTGGGGGACAGGGTTTGGCTCTCTTCCCGTCATCTTAGGCTACCTGGGTGTCGCAAACTTTTACCCCGTTTTGTGGGCCCGTACAAGATTACTGCTGTGATCAACCCTGTAGCCTACCGACTCTCAGTCCCTGCTTCCTGGCGCATACACCCCGTATTCCACACCTCTTTGTTGAAGTCCTGTCCGGCACCTACTCGTCTCCGGTCTACGCCTGGCCCGGTGGCGGTGGGTGACTCCGTGGAATATGAGGTTTCTGCTGTCTTGGGTTCTCGCTTTGTCAGGGGTGGGCTCCAGTATCTTGTTGACTGGGTGGGTTTTGGCCCCGAGGAGCGTTGTTGGGTTCCTGCTGGGGACGTCCATGCCCCGAGGCTTGTTTCACGTTTCCACCGGGATCACCCTTCCTGCCCACGTGGTCGTGGGCCATTGAGGGGGGGCTCTGTCATACACAAACCAGTCCCGCCACCATGCACAGTCACACCAGCACACACAGGTACTGCCCCTGGGTTGCAGACCACCTCACGGGACATTTCCATACCTAGGGTGCGAGGGAGTCGCCATGGTCAACGAGGGCGGGCAGTGCGGAAGGTCCGACCCGGTTTGTTGCCTCGTTACCATTGGCAACTCCCATGGAGACTACGTTCGAGCTGGAACACCCGACTGCGTTTACTTCCTGGTTCCGCGGCGCTCTCCCGATCACGTGCCCAGAATCCCGCTCACGTGATCAAGAGCCGGCACGCATAAAACCGGGAAGTTTGAGTTCCATCACCGCTTCACAGCTGTTCCACGACTCTGTTCGGCTTTTGCAGCATTCACGATACCTGGATACAACGGATTTTTGGACCTTGGCTTACGGATTACGGACTGGCTTGCTGACTCCTCGGATCTTGTTGCACGGATATTGTTACTTTGGACCCTCGGCTTTTGATTAACGGATTGCTTACGGATCACCCTTTCTTGACTCTACGGTTTTGGCCACTGGCGCTAAGTGGCAAACTCAGGTGCTCACCTAGTCACAACCAGCCACTACCATCTGGGTTACGGTTGACACGGCTGTCCAGACCTACGGCTCTCCCTCGCACCAGGCCCCCGGCACCCCAGAATCATCCCGGTTGGGTTTAGGTAAGAGATTTATACACGTTTCTGCATATCCCAGTCTTGTGTCTGCCTGTGCTAATCTTACCTTCCCTTTAACAGCCTCCGGGGTCCAGGACGTCATCAGATCTGACGAAGAAACACAACACCTGTGGCCTCAAAGCTCGCACAGGGAGTTTCTTTACTCATCCCTGTGGGTGATTTGTGGACAGAGGTCCATTACTCTTCACTACGCGGCAAGTCAGGACAATAATTCCATATTATGCCTCTTCCCCATCTTACCCTGTAGGATACTTAGCAACTATATCCCCTCCCTTCTAACACAAACACTTTCCCATACCAGAGAAAACAGACTAACAGGCCGTTTACCTGACATGTCCCAACACAAGGGTGTCTCTCTCTCTCACTCTCACACTCTCACTCACTCACTCACACACACACACACACACACACACACACACCCCCCCTCCCCCCCCCCCCCCCCGATGGCAGTTCAAGAGGTGGTGCTGAGAACCAAAGGGGTGACGAGGAGAGAAGCGACCTTGCCCTTTCTGACCCAGACCCGCAAAGCCTCAGTGGAAGGAATGGTAACACCGTGAACAATAGCCAGCATGTGTTGCAGCAGATGTCAACAGTACATGGAGCACACCTACACTGATAATCAGAAGAGGGAAGAGACGCTTGCTTCCGTGGTACTTGGCCTCGACTCCAGAGACAAGAAAAGCCAAGCGGTTCATCACAGCCGGTGAGTCGAGGGGAGAGCTGATAAGAAACTGAACTGTGTTGAACGAAAGTCGCAAATTAAGGTAAGTTCAAAGAACTGTTAACATTAAGGGAAAACCAGCTGCAGAGGGGTCCGGCACCACGTGGGTGCTCATTGAGAGATACCAGAAGGCCCTTGGAGAGCCACAAGAATATGGTCAAAGGGGTCTAGCAAAACCTCCTGTACAGTGAAATGTCTTTGACCTGCATGCAGTTGGCAAGCTCTGGGAGATAAATCCTGCATAGTAAGAAAAGAGAAAGATCTGTGCGGCTTGCAAGAGTGTACCCGACTGAGGGATGCCTATAAAGGGGCCTGAAGTCCCAATGAAAAGTGTGTTGACCAGAGCGAACCCAACAGAAGGATGTCCACAGTGAACTGTTTAAAAAACATTGACTTGTGAATGCAAAGTTTAAAAAGACATTAAGGCTTGTGAATGCGAAAGGTGAAATTGTGAAAGCCATAGTGTATGCGACTGAGGGAGGATAACATTCAAGAAGGGCCTGAGCCCCTAGGAGGGGGGATCCAGGGGTGAAAAGCCAGCACCCCATCGGCAAGTGAATGCAACAGAGCTTTTGAATACAAGCCAGAGTGAACCCGTCGGAGGGAGGCTGATCTTCGAGAGGGGTCTGAGCCCGTAAAGAATCATCACCCAAGTACAATCGGGAATATACCAGGCCCTCAGAACCAAGATATTGAACCACCAAAGGTTCTGATGGCACTACAAACATTTTGGTGGATCTGAGCCCGGAAGAGGGGAATCCAGGGGTGGAAAGCCATCACCCAACAGCAGGTGAATGATGTAGTGAACCCGACGGAGGGAGGCAAACTTTCAATAAGAGTCTTAGCCCGGAAGAGGGGGACCCATGGGTGAAGTTATCAGCCAATGTACATTGGAAAATAACTTTTTGTTTATTTTTGGTACCCATGAAGTCCTCTGAGACAAGAGACTTTTTGTAGAAAAGAGACCACTGAGGTCCCCGATACCTGAGAACAGAACTCGTGCTGGGAAAGCTTGAGTGTGCTGTGCTCAGGAGTCCCGTCTTTTCCCGTGCTCAAAATGTGGGGAAGAGAGACTCCGGCTACCACATCCTGACTTATCATTTGTGAACACTGTTTTCTTGCTTGTGAGCCCTATCTCACACCCTTTCTATATTTAATTGTAAGGATTGGCAATAGATTTTTCTTAGTATAGGCCTTTTTATTAAACAAGACGCCACTACGACTGCATTATTCTTTGGTCTTAGCGTACTCCCATCTGAGATTTAGGTTTAGATTAGGCATTTTTCCAACCTACATATACAGTTTAATAAACACCACTGAACTGTGATCACTTGTCTTTTTACTGTTGCCACCATGAGTTGCCTCTCAGACTCTGGCCACCATCTAAAGGTGGCCTGGCCAGGTTGCCCTCTTCCTCTGAGTGGGCTGACCTCTTCTTCTCTCCTTGCTTCTACCTCTCAACTTCTCCTCGCTGACCTCAACATCCACCTGGATGCTTCTTATCCCTCCTCTGGGCTCTTCAGCAACCTCTGCAACTCTCTCGCGCTCTCTCCTTTCTATACTCTGGTCCGGCACACTCTGCTGGACACACCTTGGATGTTCTCATCTCCTCAGACATCCCCCTCTCACCACTCCACTCTTGGACTGACCACTTTCTGCTCTCGCCTGAAACTCTGTCCCTCCGGCTAAGCCCAACTCAGCACTGCCAGCTACCTTATTGGTCATTCGTCCCATGAAACGTGTGTCAGTGGATGCCTTTGCCTCTACTTTCTCTGCTCCTTCTGTGGCTGACTCACACTCTGACACAGCCCTCTAACCTGCATCTTTCCATCTCCAACACTCTGGACGTCCTTGCCCCTGTCATGAGATTTCATCTGAAGCCTACCTCTAAGTGCAACTCTTGGTATGACTCTGGCCTCGCCGACCAGAAACGCAAGTGCAGCGTGGCTGAGAGGAAGTGCAGGGCTTTGGGCGCATCCCTTGGCAAACTGCCCTGCCGCCCGCTGCAAAGGCAATACAGACTCTCTCTCCTGTCCAAGAAAAGAGTCCACATCAAAGCAGCCGTCTCTGTGGACTCTGACAACATGGCCAAACTCTTCATAATCTGCAAGGAGCTGGTCAATCCTTCTGCAGTCTCCACCTCTCTTGTTCCTTCCCAGGTCCTCCGTATTGCTCTGGCTTCTCACTTCACCACTAAAACTCAGGACATCCTGTCCTCTGTCTTCTCTTCCTCTCTCGGCTCCCCTGTGGCCACCTCTCCCGCTCCTCCTCCTCCTCCTTTCTTCTCTTTCTCTCCGACAACACCTGATGAGGTTTTTTAGACAAGTCCGATCTATGAAAGTGTTGTCCAAACAGGTGCTCCCTTGCTCCTCCAGAAACATCAAGGACCACATTGACACCCTCGCTCCAGCCTTAGACGATTTCTGAAATCACTCTTTCGCCACTGGATCTCTCCCCTCTATCCTCAAGCAATCCTTTGTGCACCTGTCATGGCCACAGGCCCCAGAACACAAAAACCACACCATCTAGTGATGGGGGCAATGGGTCACTTGACTCACTTATGTCCATTTGGGACCCATAAGCACAGGGGCCCTGGCTGGACTTAGTCCTGGCACCAGGCTCATATACAAATGTGAGCAGGAACACTTTATTTCAGTGCAGGAGTGCTTTTATTTTACAAGAACTTTCCAGGAGCTGAAAGCCTTTATTCCAGAGAACATCCTCATGTGCTGACTCATCGGGTGTGGCTCCCTAGGCCTGGTCTTCATGTGCTGACTCATTGGGTGTGGCAGGCAGGCTGAACCTGGTGGGCATGGCTTCAGAAGCTCAGCTATACAAGCTGCTCCATCCTTAAGGCTGGTGCTTCGCGTTACTATGCACTCGGTGCAATGTGACGCTCACCGCTGCTTGGACCAGTTTACTTACCTTTGAAACCAGGCATTCTCCTGACATCCAGTGATCTTGATCCCGACGCCACAGCACAGCACTCTGCATCCACGAACTCGGACCCTGTGAAGAAGAAGAAAGACAAGGTTAGAACATCAGTCCTAGGGCCACGCCGCATTTGAACTCCTCATGCCCCCTAATTAACAAGTTACTTGCTACTGTACCATTGCAGCTTCGTTCCTCATTCCCTCCGGGTGCCACCTCGAG
The DNA here is from genome assembly GCF_040938575.1 of Ambystoma mexicanum. Classification (NCBI taxonomy): domain Eukaryota; kingdom Metazoa; phylum Chordata; class Amphibia; order Caudata; family Ambystomatidae; genus Ambystoma; species Ambystoma mexicanum. The sequence continues at coordinate 1,108,597,585 of NC_090929.1, read as the reverse complement.
CTCTGCAGCTTCTGCCGGGCCGCCAACATCACCTGCAAGGGAAGAAAGCAAAAGAGCAAACATCAAAAGTGGAACGGACAGCAATACAAGACAACAAACTTTACAATACAACAAAAACAGACGAGGAAAGACAAAGGCAAACAGGAACCCTTACCTGAAGTATAGTGGCTTAGTCGCAGCATGACTGGACTACCACGTGCAAGGGACCAGTGAAGGAACTCGGTCCATATCATACAAGTGCCCCTGCCAGAAGCAGCAGGATGGAGTGCTCGCCAAAACTAATCAACAGGTGAGCTTTCCAGGGACAGCGCATCCCACAGGTACCACGGTTTGGGAGAAGGGGTCTGGAAGGGGATCAGGCGCACAAGCTGGCATACTCGCGCCCCTATTCTCCACGCAGGAGCAGTCCTGAGCAGCATCACCTTTTACCACCAGTCACCACATAAGCGCAGAGGGTGAAGTCAGACCCGATCAACCTCACCCCCGGGAAGGCTGCAACTGTGCCCCAACGCCTCCGCAGAGACCAGGTGAGCGTAACAGCACCCCCTTCTAAAAAGCCTTGCTGTCTGGCAAACTATCGCTGATCTCACTACTTTCCTGGGCAAACTCCTGGAAAAGCTGGCCATCTCCCAGCTTACTCTCCACACTGAATCTGTTGGTTTTCTCCATGACCATCAGTCTGGCTTCAGAACAGCCAGAGGCATGGTAACTGCTCACCTGAACACCCGTGAAAATCTGCTCACTAATGTTGATTCCAGCCTTCCCTCTGTCCTCATCCTCCTTGACTTTTCCTCTGCTTTTGACATGGTCAATCACGCCATCCTCATCAGTTGACTTTGTGAGAACCTGGGCATTGCGGATCAGGCCCTGGAGTGGTTGACCTCCCAGGTCCAACTTGGGTCCTTTCTCTCCACCACCTCTCTCTCCACATGTGGCGTTCCCCAGGGCTCTATCCTCTCATCGTGGCCAAAGATCTCTGCCTTAATGCCTGTTAGATTGAGATCCTTCTCATTGGGACCCCTGCTCCCGCTGTCCCTCTCTCTCTGGCTGCCCTCCTTGGGCCCTCTTTCCCCACCTTCCTGTGAGGCAAAAAACATTGGTCTCATTGTCTCCACTCTCTCCTTCTCTCCTCGCATCACGGACCTTGCCAAGAAGGCCCACTATCAGCTGTAACTCCTCAGAGGTATTCTTCCTTTTCTCACTTACCCCCTGAAGCTCACTGTCTCTAGAGCTTTGGTTAACTCTAAGGTACTCTACTGCAATAGCCTCTTTTTCAATCTGCCTTCCTCTACTCTCTGCAACTAATCCAGAACGGGACTGTGAGACTTGGTCTTGGCCTCAACCCCAGGGACCATATTTCTCCAGCCCTGAAATCTGCAAGGATCAAATTCAAGACCCTCTCCATCATCTACAAGGCTTTCTAGGGCCTGGGCCCACACTACATCCAACTCTTTCTTCCAAAATACCTTCCTTCTCGAGCCCTTCTCTCAGCTACCTCAAACTCTCTGACGCTTCCGACCTCAAACTCTAACACTTCTCTAGACAGAGAGTGGGGGGTAGATCTCTCTCCTCTGCAGGTGCCTCCCTCTGGAATGGCCTCCCTGCCCCTCTCAAACTTGAGCCGGATACCTGAAGTTCTGGAAGCAGCTCAAGGCCGTACTTTTCTCCTGTGCTTTCTCTCTCTCCCCCTCCCCTGCTAACCTACATGTCTGCTGCGCTGACTGATTGCTTGGCTACCCTCAGAGTCTCAATGGGTACCAGGCTCCTACTGTTATGCTCACCTCACTCCCACGGAGGCGCCGGCCTGGTTCGCGCTGCTGTGACCTCTTCTAAGGTGATGCGCAGGGTTCGGAAGACGGACTGGACCGGGCCCCCAAATCTGGCTTGCCTGGCTCGCAGAAGTATCCTTCTGTAGTCGAAAATAGGGGATTAACTGTCTGCGGGGTAATGCAATCGGCCTCCCACTTTTCCCTCTCACCCTCCTCGAAACCCTTCTGTGATTTCTCGTAGCGTCTCACCTTAGGGTCTGGAAGGACGAGCTCTCCATCCTGCTTCTGATGCAGGGGCGCGTTGGTATCCAGTTACTTCACTGGATTTTCGGATTGGTGAGAACCAAACTTGCTTGGCTTCCAGGTAAGTTTTTTTGAATAGAGGTTCCCCTTGTGTCCATGCATTAATGTACTAATGCTAGTGTCTTTTTCCCCATAGGGGCCGGGGTACGGAATGCCGGGGAACAGGCACCGACCCGAGATGAGAGGTGAAATCCTTGTAGAAATCAGGTAAGTCTTTAATGAGCGTTTTTTGGTAATGTCTTTTCATTCGCTCATTAACGCTGATGTCTCTTTTTCCCCTTAGGGGCCGGGGGTCCGGAAATGCCAGGATGCGGCGCTGACCCGAAATGAAGAGGGAATGAATCAACAGGTAAGTCTTAACATGGAGATTTAGCTTTCCTTATTCCCTTCTCTCTCTCACCTTTTGTTCTGGTCTTTTTCTCCCTAGGCGCTGGGGCGTGACTGCGAATCCGGATGATCGCTGCTGAACATGGAGGCGCCCTGTAAAGGTGAGTGGAATGCGGCGCTGCAGCGATCGACGCAATGAGCTTTTAAATTAAAGTCTTCCTTTTCAGGATTGTCGGCGAGATGTCTCCGGGATGCGGATTTAGCAAGTAAGGACTTTTCCTTCTTCTGTTCTCTTCTTCTCTTCCTTTGCAGGTGATCCAGGATGCTGGCAGGCATGGCAGAAGTCAGGTTGCAGGAGCAGACACAGTGAGCGTCCAGCTGCTAGATGCAGAACAACGCGAAGCACGTGTGGCTGTTCGGGTGGGGTTTAAATAGCCTTGGAAGAAGTTCTAGGTATGTATCCTTCCTCCAATCAGGTATGTATCCTTCCCTGACCACGCCCGGATGGTAAATTAGTCCCACAGGTAAAGTAGTTCCTTCCAGGCCTCAAGGAGGCCGGGATCCTGCAGCATGGTCTGCATCAGGTAAGTGCACCCAAGCACTCCCATAATGAGCCTGGCGCCTATGGCGCCAGGACACTGGCCAAAGGGCCCCTATATGTGGTTGCTGGGTCCTTCCTTGGGGACTGGATGTCCGCTTTCGGGGACTCAGGGCTTGAACCGGCTCCCCGGGAGCGGGCATCATGACACCTACATGATCGGGCTCCCCTGCACTGCCTTTGGGCCTACTGCATATTTGGGGTCTGTAACTAACCTTTCAGTTGCCTGCCTCCTTGCACTTACCCAGAGCTGTGTTGCACTGGCTGCACTTACTGAGAGCTATGCTGCCCTGACTGCACTTCCCCCTTCCCTTCCCTTCCCTTGACACTTCCCCTTTCTCCCTTCCACCTGCACTTTGCGTAGTCGCACTTGCATGATCTGAATGACACAAGTCCTAGTAAGATTGTCTTGTCCTCCCTCTGTCTTCCCTCCCTTGTCTTCTCACGCCACGCGTGCACAGGTGCGTTTTAAATGACCCCTTGCTCCCATCGATTTTTAGAAAAAATAGCTCCTGCCAAGATCAATTGGGCTCTTTGAACACACCTAATATTTATTTGCTCTGTATGCTCGGCAATTGAACAATCATTGTCACTTGGTAGGATTGATGCTGTAATTGACTGCCCTCGAACCCTCTACAGGGCTAGGTGCACTAGGCATAGTGCATCTGCTATCTCTACCTGACTTGGGGATAAATGCCCTGGGAATGCTAGAAGCATGGTGGATGAGTAGATGTAGCAATATCCTATGGATCTCTCCCTCCACACCCTCCTCATATTGCTATACCATATGTTATCTGCTGCAAAACAATGTGCATTTGTTGTGGGATCTAGTTCATCATCTCCATTATCAAAAAGATCATTGTCAACACTATCCCCGAGGGCGTTCAACCCACAGCGCTTTGAAATCATACCAATGGTAAAAGGCGCTATACAAATGCCCAATAACATAACATTTAATTTTCCTTAACATTGTCTCTTCAGACTTTATAAAAATAGACCACTTTGAATTGTGTATATATTCATTGGTTGTCATCCTTAAACATGATACAATGACCAAAAAAAACCATAAAAACATCCCTTTTCACACAATTTCCGTGTTTAGACATTTATTTTCCTAAACCAAATTATTTAAATTCTAGATCTCCATTCGCACCCCCTTTGCACTGAAACGAAGAGTGAATCCTTTAGGGCGTACTTTAATTCTATGCCTGCGCCTGTGCTAGTGGAGGGCTGCCGGTATCCCTTCAAGTGTCTCTTGGGTGGATCCACATTCACAGCAGTTGTAAATGTCGCATAAATCACTCTATGCGGCCCATGGAAATGCTGCTCATTCCAACGACGCACAAAGTTGTGCCTGTAGATGCTGTGTCTTTTGCTGACCGTTGGTAGTCTCGCAGGTTTCTCCTGTTGTCTGTTGATGAGAAGACACAACTTGTGAAGATATAATCTTAACACTTTTCGTTATCGCCTTAAGGTATTCCCTAAACTCCTCTCCTAGGACCGATGCGGTCTTGTTTGCATCTGATGTCATACATGTAGGTGAGAGAGGTGTATGTAACCTATGCCCACTTACGATTTCATGAGGGTTCAAGTGGTGGTCCCTCCCTGGCTGATTGCATAAATAAAACAGTGCTAGTGGGATGCACACATCACAATTTATTGAACTCTGTACATATTTTAGCAAAACTGGCCTTAAGGGCCCCATTGAGCCTCTGCACAATCCTGTTGACCTGCGGGTAGTACACCAAGCACAACCTATGCTTTAACCCTAGCAAGTGATTTCTGCGAACAAGACATTAAAGAAGTGGGTTCCATTATTGCATTTTAGGACCTTGCAAATTCCCTATCTTGGAAATACATATCACCAGAAATTGAATTGAATTGCTATGTTAGTTATATTGCACTTGTACACAAGTGTTTCAGAGCGCAGCAAGGGAGGGGAACAAAGGAGAGCAAAACAACGATCCTACTAGGCCCAGTGAAAATATTGCTGCCTATTTAGCATCAGGCTGTACGCAGGAACCAACCACGAGCCATTGGGAGAATTGACAAGCCACGACAATTGAATATCTGAAGTTACTGCACCTTGTAATCATGTCCACAAAATTGATTGGCAAGACCCCCGCACTCCTCAATGACCTCATGGTATTTCTGGGATTGAACTCCTTGCACACTACACATCTACCTACAAATCTACTTACCTGTTATTGTAAGTTAGGGATAAACCAGTCCGGCTGGAGCTCTGCTGTGATTTGTCAGCGAAGTATGCGCTGGGTAATGTATTTGCTCTAGAAGCAAAAGAAACGGCTCTACAGGCATTACTACCTTCCCCTTCACCTCCCGCCTCCAAAGCAAATCTGTGAGTGAGCGAACACATCCTCTTTTTCCAGAGCTTCTGTTTTTCTCTAGGTGCTTTCCCTTGTGTTTCTATTATCTGGAGCACAGGGATTGCAGAGTATGGAGCTGGTAACTGTACTTGTTGGGACATGGTTTCCATTTTCTGAGAATCTGTTACAGGAAAATATGCTGCTTCATTTCCCGCTTGTCTGCGGCATCATTTCCAAGAGCTATTTAATTAGTGCGGTTAGTTTGGGCAGTGCAGGTTTAATGCTTCAATTAGCCAGAATAGCAGCGGATCATGCTAGACTGGGTACCCATCAGATCTCCCAAACCCTCTTTTCTGCCAACTTGATGACCCAAAATGGACGCTGGAGATGACGTATGTGCAGTCAGAATAAACAGTGACTGCCTTCCACTTACTCATTTCAAGCGCCTCTGAGTGCCACTATTTCTGCAGCTTGCAGAGAGGGAAGAGACGGTTGCCTTATTAGTCTGACTCGGTACTCCCCATCCACAAGACCCACAACATCTGCTCCCATATGCCTCTCACCCAACTCCTGATTGATGGTCGATGAACCATAAAAAAAAATCACCTCACCCCTCTGCAGGGCAGCCTCTTTCACATTCACCCGTTCTTCCTCTTCTCTCTCATATGTGGCACAATCATGAACAATATCCACAGGTAGCACTGGCTCTGCTACAAATGTCGCAGGATTTACTAGATGACATTGTACAAGATGAATTGATGCATTTGACAAAATGACCTCATACCCTGACAGTGAGTCGTTAACGTGGAATCGCAAAGACTGCATGATCCATGTACAATGCCATAGGGCAAACCATAGGAATGATCAAAGACTATTGAAACGCAAAAGCCGCTCCCGCTAGAGCTTGCTCACAAGGGAAACTGTCCCTGCATCATTGGGTCTAGGAGTTCGCTGTAATATGCTAAAGTATTGCGGCCTAACAATGTTTGGTAGATTTTCACCCCTGTCATCACCCGTCACGGTCCATACCCCCAAACATCAGGTACAGACCACACTGCCCACGGCGCTGGGTCCCATGGGGACCTTGAAGACCCCAAGGAATCTTGCAGGGGCTTCCTGGACTCGGTCCTGGCGCCGTTGGCGCCAGTCTGATACTGCCATCACCAACATGACAAGTTTCAGACCCAGAGAGGCACGTGCAAACCAATATGAGGCAGGGTGACAGGATTATTTGCTGTGGGACTATTTGCTTGGGTGTGGTTGCTGGAACTACTTTCAGAAGACTATATAAGCCACACCCTTCATACAGAACATGCTTCGCATTATTCTGCACTCCTGCAGCGCAACGCTCACCGTGTCTGCAGCTCCAGGCCAGCCATCAGCCACGCGCGTCCTGTTGTCTCGAGTTACCTGCAAAGAAGAGTGAGAAAGAAGAGCAGAACAAGATACTTACCAGTCTCTTCATCGCGGCCGCTCGGGAGTCCATGCTTTTTCAGAACTGAAAAGGAAGAACATCAGATTAGCCTTGCAGACCACACGCTCTTCATCGCAGTTCAGCGCCGCACTAATACTTACCAGCGAACCATCGGAACGTCATCACTCGATCTCCGCTTCATCTTCCGATCGCCGCTCCAGGACTGCCGCATCTGTAAAACTGAAAGAAGACATCAGGTTAGCAGAGCAGTGGGAAGGCCTCATTCTGATTTATAATCCTGCACGAGGCAGCTCTCACCTGAAGGCAGCAATCCTCACAATTCTTCATCATGCAGCCTTTGTTCAGGAGATTCCGCACCTGCAGAATACAAAAGCAGCAGGTTAGTTGTGCAGAAAAACAGTATCGGGTGGAAAGACTTTTGCATAGCACTGGTGCAAATCTTACCTTGGGAAGTCAGCTACCAAGGACCTTGCTCCATCGTAGGCACAAAGAGGGAATCTTTTTTTTAAACTTTTCTTTATTGGCAAGAAGTAGTAGCAGGCACGGGTTACAACACCACACATTTCATATTTGAAGCTTGAATGATAAAGCACAGATTCAACAGAAGGTCACATATGTTCATAATCGCAGGTCAATCACAATAGAGCCATTCATCACATAGTTTGATCATTCCCCTGACCAGGAGATGGGGGAGAAGACAGAAGCTCCAGGTCCACTCTAGGGTTCAGGTAGCTACAAAACTCTGTCCATATATTTTTAGGTCGAGCATTCATAATGCTCATAATCTCATGTTGATGTAGTCCTCCTCACAAGTTTGTGTCCAGGTAAGGGCTCTCAACCACATCTCTAGTGAAGGGGGGGGGATCTGCGCTTCCAGCATTGCAGGATGCATTTCTTGGCCACGAACGCTGCCACATTCAGAAATCTAGCGACCTCTCTCGCCTCAGCCCCCTCCCAGAGCCTGAACAGTAGAGACAGGGGGTCAGGGTCAACACGAAACTCCACCATCTCGGAGAGGGCCCCAAGCACCGCCTCCCAGAACGGAGCCAATGCCCCACAGGACCAGAACATGTGAGCGTGGTCCGCATCGCTGGATCTACATCTCTGGCAGGGGTGGGAGTGATCCCGTGCAAATTTCCCAACCGCTTGAGGAGTGTAGTACAGGCGATTGAGTAACTTATATTGAATACATCTAACTCTGGAATTGAGGGAAACCTTGCGAGTGTGCATGCACATTCTGGTCCACATACCATCAGTGATGTCTAATCCCAGGTCCCGTCTCCAGGCATCCCGAATAGTGTGGGGGGGGTTCTACAGCTCGCGCCATCAACATTTTATACAGGGCAGACACAATGCCTCTACCCCCTGCGGAAATTCACAATGTAGCGGATCTCGGGGGACTCCGAGGGTTCGTCCGGATACGAAGGCCACATGTCTTGGACTGCCGCCTTGAGACTGAAGTATTGCAGCAGTTCCAGTGAGGACGTGGAATGCCCTGGCTTCCATGTATGTGGGGTGATAAATTTCCCGTCGGGGAACAAGTCGGAGAGGGAGCTGTATCCGAGGTCCGACCAGTAGCGCGTAAGAAGCTTATCTTGTGTGGGGGTGAGGCCAGGGAACGACCACAAGTGAAGCCATTTGTAATATGGGGGGGAGCCAGAGCCAAGCAGCAGAACCTGTCGCCACGCCCTGATAGTGGAGGCTACTGGGTCAGCAGGGGCATCCGAGCGGTATGAGTGGAAAAGGATCAAGGACATGACATTTACCTCCCCAGTCGCGAGGATCTCGAGGTTAACATGCGGGGGAGGGTCCTGGTAATGGTACCAGTACGTAGCGTGCTGACCTTGAGCGGCTATCCAATGCTGGGAGAGATCAGGTGCATTAAAGCCACCCTTCTGATAGGATAGTCATATGTTGCCACATCCTCCGCACGCACCGGAATGCCATAGAAAGCGGGCCACCCTGCATGCAAGTCCGCAAAGTATTGTTTCTCGGGCCAGAGTGGAAAGTTAGCAAATATATATAGGAGCTTTGGAACTATGATCATTTTTATTAGGGACAGCCTTCCTGATAGTGAGAGGGGGAGGTTACACCATCTTTTCATCCTGGCCTCAGCATATTGCGCGGCAGCCCCATAGTTATCGGCCAATAAAGAGGATTTTGAGAGGGACACCTGGACCCCCAGGTATTTGATGCCCTCAGGGGCCCACTTGAGCGGGAATTCGCATGCAGGTTGGGAAGTTGCGGGCGTGAGGGGAAAGATTCCCGATTTGGAGTAATTTATGGTGAAGCCTGAGAATGTGCCAATCTTGATTATTTCACGAATGATCGGGTCGAGATGGACCGAAGGGTCACGAATGTATAGAAGCACATCGTCCGCATAAAGTGATATAATTTCAGGGGTGTCCCGTAGACGTATCCCTTTGCGTGTGTGGTTGTCCCTTACACTATCCGCCATGGGCTCGATAGCCATCGCGAACAGCAGGGGAGAAAATGGGCATCCCTGACGCGTTCCTCTGTGGAGGGTGAAGGAAGCTGACAGATGAGAGTTAACCAGGACTCTGGCCACGTGGTCAGTATATAGCAGTTTGATGCAGGACAGCATGTATAGGCCGATCCCCATCTTCTCCAGCACCGCCCACAGGTACTGCCACGAGACCATGTCGAACGCTTTTTGGGCGTCTAGTGTCACGGCAACCACTTTGGCTGTAGGGTCAATCCTAGAAATTACATTGAACAGACGTCGAATGTTTAAGGCAGTGGAACGGGCAGGGACAAAACCAGTCTGGTCCGGGTGGATCAGATATTTCATAATGGGGTAGCAAGACGTAGCGACTCAACCCAAACCTCGTGAAGCCGTGGGGCTAGAAGGGCAACGTGCTCTTGATAGAACTCAGCGGTTAGGCCGTCTGGACCAGGAGCTTTTCCTTTAGGGAGGGCCGAGATAACGGGGCGAGAGAGGACGAGAGGTGTGCGAGGGCGTGCGTTTCCTGCAAGAGGAGTATTTTGACACCGTGCCTCTGGTAACATAAGCAGTAATCCTGAGTGCCTTCTTGAAGTTGCTAAGCCCTCTGACATTCCAAGACATTAGCCTAATAGCCATTCAGTAGCGTTTTAGAGGGGGTCCCAGTAACGTGTGACACACTTTGTTGAACAAGTGCCGGCCAACACTACAGTGGCCAGCTGCGTCACGCCATGAGCCACTACTACCTCACCATTTTTGTTAGAACATCCCACAACTGTACCCACCCCCTCCCTCACTGCCTCCCCCAACACAGCAGTGCCCAAAGACCCCCCCAAAGATCCAAGGCGAGCGTGCCAAACCCAAGAGGGCAAGGCATGCCCGTACACCCAACAGGGGCGCAACCAGTGAACATAAGAAGCCAAACACGGCGTTGCAACTGCAGCGGGGATCGTTGCTGCCGTGCGCCCGACTGAGATGATTGAACGGTGGAGTACACAGAATAACATACAGCGGTAAACAAGTTAAGTTTAGAGGAGGCACCAAAGTAGAGTACGGTTAGCAAAGGGTATAGAAAATAAAGGATCTCATGATCAGTGCAATATACCGAAGATCATACACCGGTATCCCATTTTGAGTCCCGGGAGACATCCCAACAAGTTATGACAGGCAATGAATATACAAAACAAAGGATACATGAGATATCAAGGAAAATGCCAATGCCATTGGTACAATAAAAGATTCAGGCATTGGGGGCAAGGCAGGCAAGCTCAACCCTCCTCCCCAGGGTCGTCCCCCTGGCCTGGGACAGGAATATGGGACTCAATAAATTTCACTGCCTCCTCAGGGACCATGAAAAAGTACAACTTATTACGGTGGGTGAGCTTCAGCCTTGCGGGGAACAACATGGCATATTCCACTTTCCTCTCTCTAAGCAGTTTTTTCACACCATTGAATTGTCTGCGCTCCATTTGGACGTTGACAGAGAAGTCTGGAAATTTGCGGATAGTCTGAGACTCAAGTTTCAGTTCACCCTTTTCTCGAGCCAAACGTAGAATATGATCCCTATCCCTGAAGCTGAGAACCTTAGCAATGATTGGTCTAGGGAAATCGCCCGGCTTGGGGTGTGGGGCCAGTGCGCGATGAGCGCGTTCAATAGTGAAAAACGGGGAGAGTTGAGGATTGCCCAGGAGGTCTCTCAGGAGGGTCTCGACTGCATGTTCCATTTTGCCCTTGAGGGCTGCCTCCGGAACCCCCACAATACGGATGTTGTTCCTGCGGGATCTGGACTCTAAGTCGTCACATTTAGCCTTGACTTGCGTCATATCATGCACCAGGTCGGAGAGCGTGTTTTGGAGCACGTGTACCTCATCTTCATTGGCCCCGATCCCAGTCTCGGCCTCAACCAGCCTGGCGCCATGCTGATCCAATTTGGTGCGTAGTGAGGCTACACTAGCGTTTATGTCATCTAATTTTTCATGAAATTATGCAAAGTTTTTGGCCATAGTCTCCATTAGTGTTGTAAGGTCTGGTTGAGGGGAACATGAGGGTGTGTCCGGATCGTCCTGAGGCAAGGCGCCCCCCCCCTGCTCCTGTCTGGAGAGATTTTTGGCATACTTGTCCATCGCCTCGGTTTTGTTGGCCCCACGTGATTTGCCGGACATGTTCGGAGACACGCCGAGACCCCAGGGGGCAGTCTGGTAAAATGCACGCACCAAGGCTCAGGGCTGCTTGGGGCAAGAATTCCGGGAGGGCCCACAGCCTCCCAGCTCACACAGGGCCACCCGCAGTATAGGAATTAAGGCAAGGTATACACTAGGCAAGGGTGTTGCAAGGCACAAGTACCCCTGTGCAAGACCAGGCAGTGCGTCGATCTGTCAAGGGTGGCAGGGCAATGTAAAGGGGATAGCACCGAGAGAGGCACACCTGAGATCCAGTCGGGTCGCAGACAGACAGCACCAGCCAGGTAGGGCAGTGCGGGCCCAAGACGCCAGGTGGGCGAGGAGCGCAGACAAGTGGATGCACTATCTGGGGCGGCTGTGAGGGTGCCCCCAGTGGCAGGGTGATCGGGGGAGAGGGTGGGATCAGGACCAATAACCAGAGCTATGCCACATAAGCCACCTGGGGAGTTGTGCAGACTCAGCAGGGTTCAAGGCACATAAATGTCAAGGTGACCAGGTAGATATGGAGGCAATTGTGTCCTGCATAGGGGGTGGGAGGCCACCGAACCCGGGAGTGACAGGGAGCAGGAGAGCGGTTAGCAGTAGTCCCGGGCCCCACGCTCCTCACCTGTAGGCTCCAGAGTGCTGAGGATGAAGGGGGCAGCTGCCTAGCCCCCAGTGAGGCCCCAAACAGGAGCGGCGGAGAGTCCAAGCGGCACCAGCAGAAGAGGCACACCGCCACTGGAGGACCCAGGCCTCCCCAGCTTCAACCACAGGGTCACGGATCTGGCGGAGAAGCCGCCAAGCAGATCAGGCCAGGTGTATAGGCCGTGGGGGACCACTCCAGCGGGCCCCGCGGCGTGAGGAGGCGAAGGACCGGCCAGCCACGGGAGGCACTCAGGGTAAGCGAGGAGAGAGGCCGCAGAGGCGAACCTCCAGGAGAGCGGGCCGAGGAAATGGAGGTGCCGGGCCACGGGATGCAAGGGCTCGACACAGAAGTGGAGCCGGGCGGAAGAGGGAGCAGGGCCGCCACCAGGGGGGAGACCACAGCACCGGTGGCAGGAGGAGCCAGGCAGCCCGCAGTGTCCGGACGGCCGTCTCCCGGGAGCCACAAGGCGTCAGGGCCGCAGGTGGAAGACTCGGTCCATGAGACCCAGGGGGCCTCAGCTTCAAGCAGCCGGGGAAGGAGCGGCCACCAAAGCACCCCGGTATCCGCTGTCCGCACGGGGGGGGACCGCTCCGGCAGCCCCCTCGGCTCAATGTTGTTGGGGCTGGTAACCAGCCCGCTCCCAAAAGGCTGGTCAGGGAGAGGAGTCGTTCGGCGCAGGAACCAGGCACCAGGCAGCAACGTGAGTGGGAGGAGGAAGCACCGCCCCCACGGAACGCGAGGCGCAGCCCGGAGGCTGAGCGGGCGGGGATGGAATCCGGCCCGCAGCTTCAATGCAGGATACCGCGCAGCAGGGCAGCCAGCCGAGGCGGGAGAGCCAACTCCCAGAGGGCCCCGGCAACCAGGGCTGCAGCACGCCGCAATGAGGTCCCGGGCAGAAGGCGGACAGCACAGGAACAAGGCGACCGGCGGTCCGATTCACGCCACAAACATATCAAAAGGTAGCCAAGTAGACCAGCAGTACGATGCTCGCCGCCTTAACTTCGGATGAGGGATAGAACCGCTGATTCTGGCGGATGAAAGCAGCCAGGCCACAGAGCAACAAAGCTAGGCAGCCATCTTGCAGGCTGCTCAACAGCGCCCCCCCTCAAAGAGGGAATCTGTAAAGAAAGGTACAGAGTGAGCTTTTGCAACTTGAACTCTTAGCTATCCATATCTTTGGAATAAGACTTACCATAGAGTCACAGTTGTCTGGAGCTTTCAATAGGATCAGTGAAGTAACTAGATCCTAGAACTACGACGCACCCCTGCGAACAGTGGCAGGACGGAGAGCCCGCTATTCGTAACTCAAAGGTGAGATATAGCGGGGGGTGCAAGAGGACGCCGCGGGAGGCGAGAGCCGCCCTCATCCACATGGTTGGGTAACCTGTGATTTACCTTTCTAGGCAAGCCTGCTTTTGTATCGGAGGGGAGTACAAGACACCACTCGCCACCAGATCATCCAGCTACGTTTGGCGCCCTTGTGGAGATCAGGTGAGCGTAACAGAATGCAAAGCCTACACACAAACCTCTACCTGGGCGCCATGGAAACCTCAGAGACAGACCAATTAGCCCAGCTTTTAGGTGAACTCAGAGCAGAGGGGCACTCGGCTAGACAAGAGACTAACGCTTTACGAAGAGAACTAATTGTGGCGAAAGAGCGCACCAATGATTTAGCCCGGCAACTACTCCAGGCTCAGGCTGGCCACACACCATTGTCAACAATGGGAGCTTCAGTCCCAACCCCGTCCAGTAATCCAGTGCAAGTGGTCCTTCCAGGAGCCATACCTTTGGCTCCACCAGAATGCTTTGCGGGCGATCCTAAGCGGTTTGCGTTTTTTATGAACCAGCGCCGTCTACACTTCCTATGCAGACCTGGGGTCTTTCCGAATGACCAAGCTAAGGTGGCCTTTATTCTTTCATACCTCAGTGGGAGTGCAGCGGATTGGTCCATACCGCTAGTGAATCAAGACAACCCCCTTCTTCCAGACTTTCAGGGATTTCAGCAGAATATGGAGTAGTTGTTTGCTCGGCACTTCCAAGGTCAAGCCTTGGATAACGAACTGCTCTCTCTTCGTCAAGGGAAACAAGACCTGTTAACTTATATTGCGAACTTTAACAGACTAGTGGTGGAAACCAGTTGGCCGGAGGAAAAAAGGGTCACGTTATTTCATCGTAGGTTGAGAGGTGAGCTAAAAGATGTCTTGGCTCAAGTGGTCAACCCACCTCAAGATTGTTCGGAATACATTGACCTAGTGGTACAACTAGATCATAGACTGCAGAACCGGAAAGCTGATCGAGCTAGATTTGAGAGTCGAGTGTTTGTGCATCCTAAAGATACCAAGACTACAGACACGTCAGAACCCATGTAAATCGGAGGTGTGTGAGGACCGCTATCTAAGTCCGAAAGGGATAAGAGAAGACAACAACAATTGTGCCTATATTGCGGCACGGCAGGCCACTTCCTCCGAGACTGTCCAGTAAAACCACCCAAGAAAGCAGTCGGGGTTGCTGACAAGGTTAGCACTTAACCTGAGTTTGAAAACTACCCTGCCCGGCAAGCGAAGAGGTCCGCTTGTCGAGCGAGACGAAGGGTACCCGGACCTCACGTCTAGCCTTGCCAATCATCCACATCAGCCTCCAGCACCCGTCTCGTATGCACGCGGTCAGAGCTTACATCGACAGTGGAGCTATAGGTAACTATATGGATCAGGAATTGGCTTCAAGGATGAGTCTATCTCTTTGCCCAAAGGCAACAACTGCTCTGGTCACCACCGCCGACAGAACAGAGATCTCTTCTGGTCCTGTAACGCACTCAACAACGGAGATGACACTGTTGTGCCAAGATGGACATCGAGAAACCATTGTGTTTGACTTAATTAAGGCCCCCCCAATTTCAAGTGATCCTGGGTATGCCGTGGTTAGAAACACATAATCCTTGTATAGACTGACGAGAGAAGAGGTTGACCTTCTCAAATTGTGCTCACGCCTGCTACCCAAAAGAATCCAAGGCAATTGCAATAGTCTCAAGTCCGACAAACCGACTACCTCAGGAATCCCAGGACTTTCAGGATGTCTTTCAGAAGGACCAAGCCAACACCTTACCACCCCATAGACCGTATGATTGCCAGATCGATTTAATACCTGGAGCTCAGATCCCATGCAGTAGAATCTATGCACTCACGGAACCTGAAAATCTTCACCTAAAACAATATCTGGACCAGTACCTGGCTAATGGCTTAATTCGTCCATCCAAATCTCCAGCGACTTCGCCCTTATTCTTCGTCCCCAAAAAGGAAGGTCGTCTAAGGACTTGTATAGACTACCGCTCATTAAATCAGGTGACAATTAAAAACTGATATCCCCTGCCTCTAATCCCGGAACTGCTGGACCAAGTAAAAGAAGCTCAAATTTACACTAAGTTGGATTTTTAAAAAATGTTTTTTAAAATTTTATTAATTTTCCAATACAACCAACAATTCAACCAAAACACGCAGTGCGATCCACAATCATTACATCAACATCAATTGGTCTTTGTCCACTGCCCCCCTGTTCCCACCCCCCTTCGCGAGCCTGTTTGTCTATCACATCCAGTATCTGCCGCACATAGCTGGGCGTCATTTACATCAGATTCCTCTGGGTCTAACATTGTCCCAAATAAGCCAGATATCAATGTTTTCCATGCCAACAGGGTACCCACTTCTTCCTCCCAAAACATGCAACTTGCCTCTTGCCACACCACCGTTTCAGCCTCCGCCCATTTCTGTAATTCTTTCCACCACACCTCCACCCGTGGCCTATGACATTTTTTCCAACCCATGGCTATCCTTCGCTTTGCAAGCACGTACGCCAAGTCTTTCAGTTTCCCAACGTGCTTCAGCTTCCGTGGCCTAGGAAACCCTC
Source organism: Ambystoma mexicanum (assembly GCF_040938575.1). Taxonomy (NCBI): domain Eukaryota; kingdom Metazoa; phylum Chordata; class Amphibia; order Caudata; family Ambystomatidae; genus Ambystoma; species Ambystoma mexicanum. Next base: position 1,108,581,654 of record NC_090929.1, on the reverse strand, counting down.
CCAACAGGCAGGCCCAAGCCGTGTCAACAGCGAGCGTGACCCCTTTCTCTGCTAACGTTTGTGCCACTTCTTTCCAGAAACCCTCGATCACTGGGCACGCCCAAAACATATGTATCATATCAGCATTCTCCATATCGCACTTGGGGCACGCCTGTCTCCCGGCATTCCGGAATTTAGATATCCTCAGCGGGGTCATATACGCTCTATGCATTACGTACAGCTGTATTTGCTGCAATCTGGCATTCCTAGATACTTTCTTATGGTATCCCAGGGCCCGCTCCCACATCCCATCCTCCATTTGGGCTCCTACCTCTGTTTCCCGTTCCAATCTCAAATGTGTCAATTCTTTCCCAACCTTAGTCATTACCATCTCATATAATCTAGAGATCTCATGCCCCCCCCTCAGTTGTGTCATGTATCATTCCCACAAAGGCGTCCGGTTCCTCCGCAAGCACCGTCTCAGGCCACGTTATCTGAATCTTCCGCACCAGCCTGTAATACGTAACATATTGGCCCCCATGTAGTCCCACCTCCTCTTCAAGACCTTCGAACCCCCTGATGGTCCCCTCCTGCCACATATATCCCAACGTTACCAGTCCCACCGACTCCCAATAGGTTCTAATAATCACCCTCAGTTGTTCATCTCCTCCCGCCAGAGCAACCAGGGGTACCTGCGGGGAACACGGGAACGGATCCCCCATTATTATACATGCTCGTCGCCACATTTTCCACCCAAGCCTCATCATCCCCGGGTACTCCTTTATTTCTGACTCAGGCAACCAGATAATTTCTTTCAGGTAGAACGGGGCACAGTCATGCCCGAACAATCTGAATTCCGGGGTCACTTCATCAGAGAGCCATTTGGCCACAAACTGTAATTGACTTGCTATATAGTAGGCCTCAAAATTAGGTAGCTTGACACCCCCTTTTTCGTGAAAGTTCTGCAACTTCCAGAGCGCCACTCTATTCCGGGTACTATGCCACAGAAAGTCTCTACACACACCATTTAATTGGAAAAAAAACCTCTTAGGAATCATATGCGGGATATTGCTAAAATAATGCAAGAGCCTAGGCAGGACCACCATCTTAAGCATCGCTCCCTGCCCCATCATCGCTAAGGGCAGCTTCTCCCAAAATCTCATACATTTGCGGATTTTCTCAACGGCCACCTCGGTGTTACGCCTGTGTTCCTCTTCCGCTGTATGGCACACATCTATTCCAAGGTAGCGGAAAGAGACCACAGTCCACGGCACCTGCAACACCGGCAACCTTTCCACAGGGATCCCTTTGTAGCTGCCCAGCGGGAAAATGCTGGATTTTTGGGGATTCACCGCTATACCGGACAACCTCGCATACCTTTCCATCACCTCCAGAATATACTGAAGGTTTTCTTCTGGGTATCTCAAATATAATAACAAATCATCCGCATACAGGGATATCAGGTGCCGTTCCCCCCCCCCCCGACCTCGATACCTATCTCATTGTATTGCTGCCTCAGGTATAGTGCCAGAGGCTCCAGAGCCAGAATGTATAACATCGGGGACCAGGGGCACCCCTGTCTAGTGCCCCTGCAGAGTTGCCATCTCTCAGATATCACTCTACCTGTTCGCACCCTGGCTAATGGCGCACTATACAGCATCTCCGCCCACCTAATGTACCTCGGCCCCATTCCATACTCTCCCAAAGCTGCCAGCAGCCACGCCCATCTGACCGAGTCGAAAGCTTTTACCGCGTCCAAAGACACGATTGCCATCTCCCCTTCATTGTCACAGCCCCATTTGATCACCCGATGGAGTCTCCTGTGGTTCTGAGTAATATTCCTGTCCGGGACATAGCCCGTTTGGTCTGGGTGTATCAATTTGCCAATTACCTTCCGCAGTCTGTTCGCCAGGACAGCCGTTAATATCTTGCTGTCCTGGTTCAGCATTGACAGCGGCCTGTACGATCCGCAGCTATGCCCAGGTTTATTAGGTTTAGGGAGTGGTATTATGACCGCCTCTCTGAGCGACTCCGGCAACCGTCCCACCTCAAACTCCTCGTTGAGCATTTCCAACATCGGGGGGAGCACTTCCGCCCCATATGCTTTATAAAATTCACTAGGTAGTTCATCTGCTCCTGGGGTCTTACTAGTAGGTAGCTGCCTAACAACCCCCTCCAGCTCCTCCAACGTAATCGGCGCATCTAGTTCTTCTCTTTCCTATATGCTTATCTTGGGCAATCCAATGTTTTGCAGAGTTTCCAGCATTTCTTCCCGACTGCCTCCCCCTCTCTCTCCATATAATTCTCTATAGTAATCCACAAATTCCCTGTTGACTCCTTCTTGGGTGTCTGTCACCTCCCCATCTTCTCTGGTTATCGTCCTGATCGGGGGCCTCGGGTTTCACTCTTATATGTCCATGCCAAGAGACGGCCTGTTTTATCTCCACCCGCATGTTGTTTCTCAACGTACTTTTTGTAATTAAGGTTGCAGAGCCTTTCCCAGTGTTCCGTGCACCGTTGCTGTAGCGTAAGCACCAGCTTGGTGTCTATGCATTCACTTTTTAGTTCTCTCTCTAATTCGCCTTCCACGCTTTGTAAATCTGCCAGAACCCCATCCTGCAAGCCCTTGGATTTAGCAATGGCCACACCCCGTATCACCACCTTGAAGGCCTCCCACAGTGTCCCCGCCGAGTCAACGCTGCCTGTATTCACCTCAAAATAACTAATGATTTTGTCTCTCATATCCTCCCGAAAAGCCGGATCTTTAAGCACCTCCGCACGGAGGCGCCACGTCGGAATCCGTGCCCTAGGGTGGCAGTATTGCCACCCCACTACCAGGGGCGAGTGATCCGACAGGACCCTCGCCTTATATTCTATATCAGCGATCTCTATCATTACATCTGACGTGGCAAAGACATAATCAAGTCTAGTGTGCAGGTGTTGTGGGGCCGAGTAATGTGAATACTGCCTCTCATTAGGGTGTTTAGTTCTCCACACATCTACCAGTCCAAAGTCATCTAACAACGATTGAAATGCTCTAGCTGCTGGGGAAGGCCTGACCATCTTGTCATCCGACCTGTCTACTGTAGGGTTCAGCACACAATTGAAATCCCCTCCCCAGATCACCGCTCTACCCACGCACAAGCTCAGGCTGGTGCTCATAGTCGGGAAGTACTCCGCCGTGTTTTGATTAGGCACGTACGTGTTTACAATGCACACCTCTTTATTCTCCACCACCCCTCTCACTGTGGCCAAACGCCCCTCAGTTTCCACCGTTTCCTGTATCAGTTGGAACGGGACGTGCAGCGCTACGCAGACCAGCACACCCCTTGCATAGGCCGAGTACGAAGACCCCACTACAGTACCTTTCCACTTTCTCCTCACCAGCTCCAGTTTTTCCCATGTCAAGTGCTTCTCTTGTAACAATGCAATATCTATTTTTTGTCTTTTCAAATACAGCATGACCTTGTTCCTTTTTAAATAGCTATTGAGTCCCCTGACATTCTATGTCACTATTTTAAGATCCCCCATCGCTCATCAATACCCAACTCTCTCCCTCTTGGCCCACCCCATCCTCCTGCGCAACACAGATACAATACTAGGGCTATTCCCTGTAGGCTCACGTGTAAACTCAAACTCCCCAAAAATATATACACACCAAACTCCCCCCCTCCCTCCCCTCCTGCCACCCCTCCCTTCCCCAACAACTCCCTCCCCAACTGTTGTCCAGCTCCATCCCTGGATCTCGGGCACCCCCACATCTAGCCCTGTCTAGTACGGTCAGAGCTCAGTAGGGTGAAGTCGCCCTAATGGCCACTTGACTATTAATACTAAATGTGGGTGTGAGGACTAGCCCTGGAGGGCTCCCTACTACAGCAACAGCCACAGCGCAAACAATGCATTATCAATACTACTCCAGGCCCATCTACAAATAGGCAACTTCAATGACTATAATCCAGTCCCATAGTCTTAAACCGCACAATCTCACTGTGCTCCCAGCACTCTCTTTACTTATCTCTTCTGTCTCCTTCTTCCGCCTGGACGTCCGGCTCCTGGGGGCAGCCCTGCGCATCAAGCCATCCCATGGAATCCTCGGGAGTGTCGAAAAATAAAGTTCTGTTTTTATGAAAAACCTTCCATTTTCCCTGGATAAAATAGCATGTTTTTCTGGCCCGCCTCCCTCAGTCTCCTCTTAACAGCCCCGAACTTCATTCGGCTCCGCTGCACCATCAGGGTATAGTCCGGGTAGGCTGTTATGTTTGCCTCCCCACGCTTGATTGTTCCACCTTTGCGAAAGTGTTCCAGTATCCTCTCTCAATCCCGATAGTTAAGAATCGTGGCGATAACCGGCCTAGGTGGGTTGCCTGGCGGCGGCTTCCTAGTTAGAGCCCTATGCGCTCGTTCCACAGCAAACCCTTGAGACAGCACTCCTCCAGGTATCTCCTGTAGCAACATGTTTTCGACAAACTCCGTGGGGTTGTGGCCCTCTTTCCCTCCGGCAAGCCCACAATGCGGATGTTGTTCCTTTGGGCGCGTCCTTCCGCTTCCTCCGCCCTGTTCTCCAGGTTGCCCACTCTTTGTACCAGGGCATGTAGTTCAGACTTGTGTGCGCCGCAGTCCGCTGTGTTCAAACTCCCTTCCTTCTCAAGGTTCTCTGTGCGCTCCGACAGGGACCTTACATCCTGTCGGAGTAGATTCACCTCCTCTTGCACTTCACCGACCTTAAGGTCCAACGCTGCTTTCAGTTCAGACACAACTATTTCGAGCTTGGCCTCCCAGGCCGCTTTCAAGTCTGCAATCGCAGCCAGGACCTCCTGATTTGTACCCACAGCATCCATACCACCTGTGGAGGGGTTGTCTTTGCTCTTGGCACTTTCCGGGCCCGGCGGTGTCCTGGCGAATTCATCCAGCGTAGGTTGCTTCACTTTCTGTCTTGGAGGCTTATTAGACATGAGGCAGCAGCCGTATGTTGTGGGTCTGCCCATCTGAATCACGCAGTTCCCTCACCTTCTCCTGCTGTCTACAGGCATATGGCTGGCTTGCTTGGGCGTACACATCTGTTCCAGCCAGGGTACAGCAGTCATTGTGCTCCTCTGTGCTTCCTGCCGTTGCATGTACTGTTTGGGACTGTTATTGGCAACTTTCACTTAGGCTTCTGTGGCGTTGTACCAAAGCACGTCCGCACAATTGTGACAGTAGTCCACCGCTACAGTACGTGACTGTACCCCTATCTCTGATGCCGGGTCCGTGTAACCCTCTGCTTCACACTCAGAGCAGGTACTTCCCCAGACGGCAGTTTGACCGCCAGTGCCCGTCCCAAATTCTCATGCCAGGTGCAAGTTCCACTTACAATCTCTGCTTGTGGCTCCTGCGCTACATACGAGTCCAGCTATATTCCCCGGGCTGCGTTTGCTTTACTCGTCCGCCATTTTAGGTCCGGACCACTCAGGCCACCGCGATCTCAATTATCTTCAGTGCTTCTACGATTTAAGGAACCTGGTCTCGTGTACTGCACTCGCTAGTACCGCTCCAGTGCCGTGGCGCTGTCTGTTCATGTACTCGCACGCCCACCAAGCTTGTGGTGCATTCCGTCTTGTGTGCCACCCCCATGGGTATACTTCCAGTTCAGGAGTTATGTGCCCCCACCCCTGCAACCCATCGTGTGACAAGCGCACAAGCACATAGGCACTGCTCTAGGTAATGGCCACTGATCCCAGTGTTCAGGCCGAGTGCTCCTTTCCCTCTCAAAACATGCTCAGCAGTGCCTCTCATTTACTGACATTCCCGTAGTGACGCTTTTCGTATGGTGCGTTCACACTGGTGGGTAGAGATGTTCTAATTGCTCCACAGCTCCTCTATTGTCTGTCCGATCAGGGCATCAGAGATATGCTTTCGTGTCAGTGTTAGCCATCTAGCCCCCAGCCACGCTTTCATCCACAGCGCCTCTGATGCAGCAATGTATTGTTATGCCAGTGGTTCACCGCCTGGGTCCTCTGCCACCTTTGTTGCCCGTGCGCGCTGCACATTGCAGGGGGCTGATCTCCTCGTTGCGCCGGCGTCTTCCAGATATTACTGGGCACCCGATTCTCTGGTGTCCCGTTGCAAATCGTTTCCCTTACGGTCTTCTGCTCCTCCGCACTTCCTCGCTTGGGGCTCCAGGGGGCCAGTCACACACCCCCCGCACCCGTTCTTCCGTGTGCTCACGGTTGGTGCGGCGTCCCGACGGGGGCTTCCCCAGTGTGCCGCCCGCCTGGAAGCCACACACCCGCTTCTCCTATACACGCTTAGGGTGCCCAGGCACCCTCACCAGCATCTATTCACTGCCGGTCTCCTTCGCCCGTGCTGAGTCGTCACAGCACGGTGCATCCGTTACGGCACATTGTCAGGGCTCACTTTCCACTTTCGCCGCACACCAGTGTCCCAGTCGAGATCGGCTGCTCGCGATTTCTTGGGCTGTGCCATATGGCCTCCTTCACAAGTATCAGTCTTGCATAGCCCTTTGTTCTGTCGCCGGCCATTTTGGTTTCATTTCTTCGGTAGGATACATTCTCTTCATCTGTCCGTTATTATGTATCTTCCGCTTCATCAGCCTGTAGATTATTCCTGTGCATGCTCCAGGCATCCACGCCTCAAATATGCCGTTCTGAAGCATCAGTTCCCCATTTCTGCACTGTTTCGTTCAAGGATCATTGCGGATCGGCCGGCGTCCCACCAGAGACACGTCCTCTTACATGGCCTCGTAGCCACGCCCCCCCCTAAGTTGGATCTTAGAGGGGTGTACCATCTTGTAAGAGTTAAAAAGGGGGGCGAATGGAAGACCGCCTTCCGCACTAAGTATAGGCTCTTTGAATATCAAGTGATGCCCTTTGGGCTTTGTAATGCCCCAGCAGCCTTTCAATATTTTATGAACGATGTCCTTCGAGAGCTGATCGATGTTTGTGTCGTATATATTGACGATATCCTAGTGTACTCAGCTTCTAAGCAGGATCATGTGAAACACGTCTGCGCCGTACTTGAAAAACTCTGGCAACATAAGTTGTATGCTAAATTGGAAAAATGTTTCTTCCACGTTACAGAGGTTGAGTTTCTTGGTTTCGTTCTAACTCCATATGGTGTTCGTATGGACTCAAGGAAGGTGGACGCTATCCTCAAATGGCCCTCTTCAACTTCAATTAAAGGAGTTCAGAGTATGCTTGGATTTGCAAACTTCTATCGCAGATTCATCCCCGGCTTTTCACAATTGGTGCATCCCATCACATCCTTATTACGAAAGAACAAACACTTCCATTGGTCGGACGAAGCGAAAAAGGCCTTCCAAGACTTAAATGGAAAATTCACCTCAGCTCCAGTCCTAAAACACTCTTGCCCGGATCTCCCATACGTAGTAGAAACTGATGCTTTTAGTTTGGCGATGGGAGCAGTTCTTTCCCAGAAAGATCTGGAGACAGGTCAACTTCACCCAGTGGCCTTTTGTTCGCGAAAATTCACAGCACCAGAACTAAACTATGCCGTAACCGATAAAGAGCTGCTGGCCATCACAGCAGCATTCAAGGCTTGGCGGCATTATCTCCTAGGGGCCAGACACACCATTACTGTGATTACAGATCACCAAAATTTACAATACCTAAAGTCGGCCAAGGCTCAGTCTTCTCGCCGGCTCCGGTGGGCACCATTTTTTGCAGAATACGATTTCGTGATCACTTACCGACCTGGTTGCCGAAACGGAAAAGCTGTTGTGCTATCTTGCATAGGGATGAAAGAAGCATATTCAAATATGGATCCAGTACCCATCATCCCAGGAGGGAGGATCCTTGGAATCACTACCACATTGACCCTGGACGACATCCACAAGGAAATTCCACGCCTCCTCGATTCCAAGGTCTTACAAGACTGGTCGACCAAAAATGAACACCATTCAGTTGTCAATCATTTACCTTATTTCCAAGGACGTCTCTACTTGCCTAGTAAGGAGCTTCAAAAACAGGTAATCTCAAATTATCATGAGTCATTGGTAGAAGGTCACCCTGGAATTGCAAAAACCGAAGCCAAGATCAAGAGACATTTTTGGTGGCCGACATGGCGTAAGGATATCAAACAATTTGTGCTTTCCTGTGGCATTTGTGCTCCGAACAAGGCCCAGAAAAAGAAACCACCCGGTCTACTTCAGCCTCTAGATGTACCACCTACACCCTGGCATACGTTGTCTCTTGATTTCATTACGGATCTGCCCCCCTGTAATGGTTTCAACACCATATTGGTGGTGGTGGACCTGTTTTCTAAAATGGCCCATTTCATTCCGTTAAAAGGTTTACCCTTAGCTTCAATCTTGGTGAAAGAATTCCTAGAACAAATTGTTCGGATACATGGGTTCCCCTCCGTCTTAGTCTCAGATCGAGGCAGTCAGTTTATCTCTCAATTTTGGAGAAAATGTTGTCAGTTGGCCCAGATTGACGGAAGACTTTCGACCAGCCACCATCCCCAAACAGACGGTCAAACCGAAAGAACCAACCAAACTCTGGAACAATACCTAAGGTGCATGTTACATCAAACTGAAAGCAATTGGAAAGACATTTTATGGATTACTGAGTATGCCTACAATAACTCTTTGAATTCCAAAACGGGGCAAACTCCATTCTATACAATTTATGGAATGCATCCACGAACCTCAGAACTCGACCCACCTCAACATTTAGAAATGCCTGCCATAAGCAGCCTACATGCAACCATCACCCATGCTTTCAAAAGAGCAACAGAACATCTGAGGCAAGCTAAGGAAAGGTTCAGGAAATTTGCAGATCAACATAGGAGTGAAGCTCCGAAATACCAGATTGGAGATGAGGTTTGGTTAGCCTCCAGACATATACCACTAAAAGTAACCCACACGTTTAACCCTAGGTATTTGGGACCATACACCATCAAGGCCATCATCAACCCTGTGGCAGTAAAACTGGAGCTACCCCGAACATGCGAGTCCATCCCGTATTTCACGTCTCCCTGTTGAAACCAGTACAACCAGGAACTCGGATAACGAAACCGCCAAAACCCGTTTTGGTAAATGGGGCACCAGAATTCGAGGTCAAAGACATTATAGACTCAAAGTGGGTCAAATCAAAACTTTTCTACCTAGTTGATTGGAAAGGCTATAGTCCCCAAGAAAGGTCATGGGAACCAAGTGACTTTGTTCATGCACCACGCCTAGTGAACCGTTAACATCGAAACTACCCGACCAAACCCAGACCAGTGGGACAAACCCCCTTGGGAGGGGCCTTGGGGGGGGGAGTGCTGTCACGGTCCATACCCCCAAACATCAGGTACAGACCACACTGCCCACGGCATTGGGTACCATGGGGACCTTGAAGGCCCCAAGGAATCTTGCAGGGGCTTCCTGGACTCGGTCCTGGCGCCGTTGGCGCCGGGCTCATGCTGCCATCACCAACATGGCACGTTTCAGTTCAGACCCAGAGAGGCACGTGCAAACCAATATGAGGCAGGGTGAAGGGATTATTTGCAGTGGGACTATTTGCTTGGGTGTGGTTGCTGGAACTACTTTCAGAAGACTATATAAGCCACACCCTTCATACAGAACACGCTTTGCATTATTCTGCAGCGTAACGCTCACTGTGTCTGCATCTCCAGGCCAGCCATCAGTCACGCGCGTCCAGTTGTCTCGAGTTACCTGCAAAGAAGAGTGAGAAAGAAGAGCAGAACAAGATACTTACCAGTCTCTTCATCGCGGCCGCTCGGGAGTCCACGCTTTTTCAGAACTGAAAAGGAAGAACATCAGATTAGCCTTGCAGACCACACGCTCTTTATCGCAGTTCAGCGCTGCACTAATACTTACCAGCGAACCATCAGAACGTCATCACTCGATCTCCGCTTCATCTTCCGATCGCTGCTCCGGGACTGCCGCATCTGTAAAACAGAAAGAAGACATCGGGTTAGCAGAGCAGTGGGAAGGCCTCATTCTGACTTATAATCCTGCACGAGGCAGCTCTCGCCTCAAGGCAGCAATCCTCACGGGCTCACAATTCTTCATCACGCAGCCTTTGTTGAGGAGATTCCGCACCTACAGAATACAAAAGCAGCAGGTTAGTTGTGCAGAAATAATATGTTTAAATAGGTATAAAGAATCCCTATTAACATGAAAACATCCTACTCCACCAACATGGATATACGACAGGAGATAATGACCCTGGAGCTCAGGCCAGTATGAGTAGAGGAAGAGGTCCTAGAGGGGGCAATAGACAAAGACAAAGGATGCCTTTTTTAGGACAAGGCCCGAATCGGGGGGGACTGGGACAACCAGGTCAGGACAAGGAGTCGAACAAGGAATAAGTGGTGATAAATTTGTCCTCCTATGTCCTTTCCTCGGAAGAGGAAAACACCCTGAATAAGGGTCTCAGTTTTGTAATTACTAAATCTCATGATCCTTTTGAATTTAGAACAGAGTTTATTGCATTTATGCGCAAGGTACGGTTGAATGAATACTTCAGTGAACATGAAGGATACACCAGTAATAATTTCAGTGGGTTGCGCAATACATTTACGTTCTGTGCTCCCAGTTACTCTCATACTGCCGAATCTACGGTTTTTGAAAGACAGGTGCTGGCAGAAGTTCTTAAATTGGAGTCTGGCGAAAAGTCTCGCAACTCCAACTTTAGTAGGTTACAAAGAGCATCGGCACTAAAGTTAGCAAAAGACAAGAACCTGATTATTAGACAAGCAGATAAGGGAGGAGCGATTGTGTTGATGAACCGTAGTGATTATGTAAGAGAATGTGAAAGACTGCTATCTGATGATGTGAGCTACTTGTGACTGGCTAATGACCCCTCTGCCAAACTCAAAAAAATGATCAGAGAAAAGGTGACTGCAGCTTTTGATGCCGAAATTATTAGTAAGCAAGAATTTGAATTCCTGATTAGGGATCAATGAAGAGTACCTGTTTTTTACACCTTGCCCAAAGTACACAAGAGACTTGTTGATCCCCCTGGTAGACCCATAGTGTCTGGTGTGAATTCGATTTTGGAACCTTTGTCCAAATTTGCAGACTTCTATTTGAGACCGTCTGTTTTGAAAATGAAAAGCTATTTGCGAGACACCACTGACGCTATTAATAAATTGGAAAACATTGAGTTTATTCCGGGCCAGTCCTTGCTGATAGGCTTGGACCTTCAATCTTTGTACACTGTGATACCCCAAAGAGCCACACTTGAGGTGGTTGAAGAAGTGTTGATGAATAGAGAGGATGGCCATCCTGTGAGTAATGCTTTCATTCTGTGGTGCACAGAGTTTGCCCTGACTAAAATTTTTTTCCAATTCCAGGGTTCTTTCTTTCAACAGATTGAGGGTACAGCCATGGGTGCTGCCATGGCCCCGAATTTAGCCAATCTTTATGTCGAGTATTTTGAAAAGGCAGTAATATACCCAGCCACCAACCCTTTCAGCAATCATTTGAGGAAGTGGCTGAGGTATATAGATGATATACTGATCATATGGGATGGCTCAAGAGAAGAGGCAGATTGTTTTGTGACATGGCTTAACCAACAAAATCGGTTTCTGAAATTCACTGGGTCTATATGTGATTGTGAGACTCATTTTCTAGACATCACCATTTTCCATCACAATGGTTCTTTAAAAGTGAAGCCCTATAACAAGACTACTGATAAGAACTCTTTATTGCACTTCAATAGCCACCATGCTAAACATTTCAAGAACAATTTGCCATTTGGACAATTTTTGAGGCTGAAGCGCAATAGTAGTCTTAAAGATGATTTTGCCCGAAGTGTGGATGTATTGACCAACAAGTTGTTGGCCAAAGGCTATCCGCCTAGAGTTATAGGAAATGCTTCAAATAGAGCTTACAATAACAATCGTGAGGCACTTTTGGAGAAAAGTAGTAGGCCAATTAAAAAGATTGGCAATGTATTTGTTAATACTTTCTCAAATTTGTCCTACAAAATCAAAAACATTGTGATGAAAACTTGGAAGAAAATATATCGTGGTAAAGAAGTGTTGCCTCCCCTAGTGGCTTTCAGAAAAAGCCAGAATTTACGAAATATTCTGATCAGAAATGATGTGACAGAAATGCAGATACCACAAGTTAGGCAAACTAGACTGTGGGGTTTGCCTGAAGTAAAAGGACATTTTCCATGTGGGAATTGCAGCATGTGTGGACAAACAAAAGAAAATAGATTATTGCAAATTCTACCTGATGTTAAGTGGGTCTTCACTGAAATGACGAATTGTAACACAGCTAATGTTGTATATCTGATCACCTGTCCATGTGGCCTACATTATGTGGGAAAAACAAATAGGCAATGTAAAGTTCGAATGGTGGAACATCGCAGCTGTATCAAGAATCAAGTGATAACTGCCCCTCTTGTGAAACATTTTATTGAAAAGAAACATGGTTTCAATGACTTCACATGGCTGATTTTGAAAAAGGTGCATGAAAATACCAAAATTGAAACGGATCGAAAATTATTGAATATAGAGCAAAAAATAATTTTCAAATTACAAAGCAATGTGCTAGGGCTCAATGAAAGCATTGATTGGCATTTGGTTAGCCAAATATAATTTTGGACATTGTGTGATGCATATACCATGTGGGCACCCAATTTTGGTGAACAATTTGGTTTTTAGTTCAATTGATGAAGTTAGTGCAATTTACATCTTTTTGATGCGCTGAGTGTCCACTAAACTCCTCTACACCAGTTGATCCTGGGTCTGTTCCAATATGGCCCCCTTGGTTGTTGTACTCCTGATTAACTTCGAGAAGTGGAGTCCTTTCTTTGTGTTGCCGCACAACCATAGACGCTTTAACAGAGTCCTTTCTTTGTGTTGCTGCGCAACCAGAGACGCTTTGAGATTGTGCAGCAGCCATGGCTCCTCTGAATCGAGTGCTGGCCGAGTATGTTTGAATGCTGCAAGTGGAGTGAATAAACCCCTCCGTGTGTATAGGTGAGCACGCTACCAGCATTTCGCCTTTGGATGTGACTCTGTGCATGATATTGTCTCCATGTCGGGACACCTTTTGCATTATTTGGTGGTTGGGATACTTTATTTTACACTTATTTTACACATGTTGTGTGGCTATCCATTTTCTGCGTTTCTTTTACGTTGTGGAGGTTGGACAGCATGGACGCTGAGTAGTTGTCTTTACACATTAGATAATGCATGGTCTCCTCACGTGTGTGAAATATAAGCACCCCCTTCGGTTTGCCCTCTAGTGCATGTTGACGGCATGTTGTTAGCTGAGGTTTTGGTAATGCCAGATAAATGGTGTTTACTGTTATGTTCCCATTGCTTTCCAGATTGACTCTGTACTTTATTGCTTGATCGTATGGATGTTTCCATTTCAACTTGTTCATTACTGAATTGTGAATTGCAGTCTTGATCCCTACATTTGTGGAGGTAATTCACTTTGTTATTTGGAGCCTTGATTTTATGTGCAGTGGTATTGAAGCCAGTGTGATTTCTGGATATAACAGAGCATGTGGTCTCTGTGTATTGGTTTTGTCTTACTTAGGTGTGGCGATACTCTAGCGGACTGTGACGCTTTGTTGAAGTATTGATTTCTCATTTGGAGGGAAACCAGCAAATTTGTCATCCTCTGACGTGCTTTGAAGTTTCACCATTTAAAGGTAAATCTGCTGGTGCCCTTTGGGACCCTTGTGAGTGTGGCATAATCCCTGTGCCATGCCTCCATTTACATTTTGTAGTACTTCCTTACCTCTTTGGAACTCATTAGGTTTCTCCTTTCCTTTATTTTTACAGGCTTGGAGGTTGTTTTCCTTTTACCCTCTTGGGTGCCTGAATCTACCCTTTCAACACGGTGTGGAAGAGATTAGTGGATGCTTTTAAATTTATCCCCTGAAGAATGTTCGCCTGAACTGGGCAGTTAAGAACAGATACATGTTGGGATGCTTGTTGTTTTAGTGACACTTTGAGATTTTTTTTGTGTGTTATGTGATATCTTCTGTGTCGTATAAATAAGTTATCTGATGTTTTATATTTGTTTTATATTTGTTTTTAAATGTTTAGTACACTGTGTTAGGTGAGGGTAGTGTTTTTTGTTTAAATTCAGTTTGAATTATTTGAATAATAAACTTGTTATACATTTGTGTAAATCAGTTATAGCAGACGGTCCTTTTTTTCAGGACTAGTGATGCTGGAAAACCTTATAGAGTTCCTGTGTGAGGGGGTTGGAGGCAAGTAAACAACACGTATCATCTTGCTCTTTATTGTATTACATAGTTGTGCAGAAAAACAGTATCGGGTGGAAAGACTTTTGCATAGCACTGGCGCAAATCTTACATTGGGAAGCCAGCTACCAAGGACCTTGCTCCATCGTAGGCACGAAGAGGGAATCTGTAAAGAAAGGTACAGAGTGAACTTTTGCATCTTGAACTCTTAGCTATCCATATCTTTGGAATAAGACTTACCATAGAGTCACAGTTGTCTGGAGCTTTCAATAGGATCAGTGAGGTAACTAGATCCTAGAACTACGACGCACCCCTGAGAACAGTGGCAGGATGGAGAGCCCGCTATTCGTAACTCAAAGGTGAGATATAGCGGCGGGGTGAAAGAGGACGCCACGGGAGGCGGCAGCCGCCCTCATCCACATGGTTGGGTAACCTGTGATTTACCTTTCTAGGCAAGCCTGCTTTCGTATCAGAGGGGAGTACAAGACACCACTCACCACCAGATCATCCAGCTCCGTTCGGCGCCCCTGTGGAGATCAGGTGAGCGTAACATCACCTTCCCCATTTGAATGGGAAAACAGAAAAAATGGCTTCTTGTAATTTGGGGTCGCCAAGACCGGAGCATTGCTGATCGCAGCCTTGAGTTCCCAAAAGCAAGTACCCATTTCCTCAGGCCACTCTATCGGACCTTTCACCTTCTGTGCTTCCTTTAGTTGCTGCAGTAAGGGTCTCGCATAACTAGAGTAAACGAAGATCCACGATCTACAATGGCTACAGAGCCCCAAAAACTGCATCTGTTTCACTGTGTCTGGCTGAGGTGTATTCTGAACTGTGGTAGCTCTGTCTGGCATTACATTTCTCCCTGCAGCTGACATTACTTGCCCCAAATATACTACCTCTGTCTGGCAGTACTACAATTGTTATTTGTACCCCTTCTCCGTGAGCAGGGTGAGGAGTATTATTGAGTCTCGACACTGCTCCTCTGAAGTCCTGCAGACTAATAGATCTGAATTACGGTACTGGACACATTTAAATTCCCCCTATCCATCTGAACCACCCTGTTAAAGACACTCAGATTCGCAGTACCCCCCAGGCAACCTTGTGTGCTCGAATCTGACCATGATATGTAAACACTGTTAGGTACTGAGAATCGGGGTGTAGGGGAACAGATAAAAATTCATGTTTTAAGTCAATGACTGTGAAGTGGGACGACCCAGTAGGGATGTTACAGAATGGTGGCAGGATTCAGTATCACTGGAAATTCCACCTCAACAATATTATTGAGGGGTGCAAATCCTGGACCATTCTCCACCTGGACCTCTTCGCTTTCTTCACAGGGTAGATAGCTGCATTGCATGGGGACAGAGAAGGTTGTATTATACCTTGCTTCAACAGCATCATAATGGTCTCATAAATCCCTTTGTCCTCTTCCTTGGGCATGGGATACTGCTTAACTCGCGATAATAGTGCACCGGGTTTACATTTTATCCTCACTGCTCCAACACTCTTTAGCAGCCCCACATAAGGATTGCTGGTACACAAATGGTCTAGCACTTTTCCCAAATCCACCTTCCAAAATGACAATGTATTCTTAATCATGAACATGGTCTGTGGTGCTTCCCTTTGCTCTATCGCAATATGGCAAGGCACCCCAATTTCCAAGATTTCTCCTGTGTCTTCAGTGTCTTCGAACAATAGCTAGTCGGGACACGTCCCTCCGTGACCAGGTCGTATCGATGCATGGAACTGTGCGCCATTCTCTGCCTTAATCTGTGCCTGAGAGAACCATCCTATCCTTCTTTATCATTACAGCCTTTAAGAGTTGTAGCAATGGAGCCTGGCGTTACTTCCTGCGGCACATCTGGCCGAAGTATAAACACAAATAGCACCCTCCAGGCCTGATTTCTGATCCCTGGGACCCAACTCCACAAAATAATCGACCCATAAATAAACCATGCTGCTTGCACAGGAACCCCCCTGTCCCAATCACAATGTTGCTACAATAGGTCTGACAATGCGCTGCTTCTCTTACCAGATACAACCCTGGGGTCGATCATACAATACCTCCGTGAAGGCGATCAACATCTGCAACTTGCTCAGGTTGTCCCTTCCCAAAAGGTTTGCTTGGGTGTTTGTTAGTACAATACAACATAGGGGCTGATAACCCACCTTGATACGAAGATCTTCAGTATAAGGAACCGACGGGATAGCGCCAGAGAATCACTGTGCGTAATAACTGGCCTAAGACGTTTAAACCCAAACGCTTGATTTGCACGTGGTTTGCATGACAATTCACTGTGATGTGAGAAAGGCTGGGTGAATGATTTCTCTTTGAGTTAGTGTTGCAGTCTCATTCCCCAAAACACTTGCTTCTTGGGGTAAAGGATTCTTGTCCCATGTCTGCATCAATGCTTGGGCTGGAATGGCCGGTGGGATCCCTAGGGTCTGTGCAGCCCCAATCGTTGGGTTCTGTTCAACCCGTTCCTGCTGCAATTGCTCAGAGTCCATATGGTAGGGTTGGGGCCTGCATCTGTTGAGCTCCCATGTTGAAATACTGTGGTCTGCCACGACAATCTCATGATGCGTGTCACAACCTCCCACATGACCAACACTGAATCCCCTAAAATCCTCTAATTATTTCTCGTTGGCCCATTAAACCCATTAAATTACCCACTTCTCTGTGGAAATCCTCCCCTGGCCCTTGGAATCCCTCTCATCGGCCTTGTACCGGGAACATACCCATCGATCTCCATACCCAATGCACTGTCACAATTTCCCCTGCTGTCTCGCCATAGAATTTGTAATTACTGCCCCTTCTAGACAAATCTTTCTTTTCTTTTGAACAAGGTTAGCCTCTGCTTTGAGTGCCTGCTCTACCCTCCCACTCTGTTTCTTGTTCAAGCACAATATGTGCTTGAATCTCCGGCCAATCCTTTGCCTCCATCCGTAACACTTTATCTAAATCATGCTGAACATTTTTGGGAAGTCCTTTCTTCAGCATGTGGCAAAAATAATCGCCACATTCTTGTCCCATGATTCTCCCGTTTCTCCCCTCCAAATCTCCTGAATTACCTGGATGCGTTCAGCAGGATCTTCACCCAATTTCATTGTTTTAACTAAACTTGAATTTATAATAATAATAATAAATAATAATTATATCTGGCATATCAGGATACATCTGCAAGGCCCCCCCCATGCATATGCCCTAGGAGTATTAAATGCTGCTCCATCATGGGTATTTGTATCCAACTGAACTCCCAGATTCCCCGATCTCTTCCAAAGCTCATCTGACCGCACCCCCATTAAGGCCGTGAATAAGCTCTTCATGTCTCCTACGGCCAACATGACCACAGCAGTGTGTTGCTCTAATGCATACATTTACTTCCTTGCCCCTGCACTGAGTGAAGGGGGAGTGTCTTCATCAAGTTACTCCAATCCATGTGGCCATGGGACAGAATACGCCCTTCCCATACCTTTCTGGAGCAATGGAAACTGAGTTACACCCGTTTTCTGTGGGGCTTCCCCCATTTCTCCACTGCTACTTGGTTCAGCCATGCGAGTACTGTGGCACATCTTGTGGAACGTCTTATGGATCCATTGTGTACTTTCTATCGCTGCCACTGGATCCGGAGGTAGGGTGACTATGCCTTGCTCTCCCTGCTCGATATCCCATTCCACTCCTTGGTCTACTCCAGCTACTACATCCCCTGACCCTTCTACAGGCATGGAAGCATAATCTATGTAACATAAGGTGTCCTAATAATTTAATTCCTTGTGCACAGAGGTGTGCATTCATTTGCTGACCAACATTCACAATAAATGTTTATTGGTTACCAATTCTTCCAGCAACAATATGCACAGTGATTTAGTTTTTCTTCGGGGGGTGGGGAGAATTATATTTTGGCCACCTTTCATTTTAAATATTTTTTTTTCCAGACAAGTCATTATTTATTCTCAACATCTTTCTACATAGTGAGAAAATCATGATCAACATTAATAAAAAAAACATCAATGGAGCATTGAATGTCTCATGCTCCTTTGGACAATCACGTACTTTAGAATTCAGAAAACTGGTGAGTATATAGAAATATAGTGAACTATACAGTGCATGTGGCATGTAGTGAAACAAATATATTCAACAAAGACTTATTACATCCCTGAATATGTGCGAAGAACATAACGCAGAAATACATCTACATGTGTGTAACCATTTGCATGTGTGTTGGTCCTTGCGTCCATACTGTTGCCTGTACAAGACAAATTCTATTGTTCATATGGTCTGTGCTCAATCTATTTCTTCTAGGAGTTCTTTTGGTCAGTATCCTACTTCTGGTTCATAATTAGTATGCCAGTCACTTGACCTATTGTAGGTCGACGTCATTATTAGTTCATAGCTTGGGCAGCGTTCAATAGCTGTAATCCTGTCCTTTCCTTAGGCGTTTTGGCAATGATCATTCAGTGCGCCTTGTCCTGGACTTTAACTATTGGACTCGTGGGAATCCAAAGAATCCTTCACTACTGGTCTGCTGGGGGTACTGGAGGGTAGGTTTGCCGCTGCAGTCGGGGTCAGCATTCTTAAACTGAAAATGTTTGTGTTTGTAGAGTAAAACTGCCTATATCTGGAGGTATTGCGTGTATAATATTGGCACAGTCCCCCCTGCGAGAAGTCCTGTTGTAAGGTTCTGATCAAAAGGGACCTGATGTGGCTTGCAGTAGTGGCGCTCGAATATGTGAGATTTACTCTCGCTGTGCTGCGAGTATCTGCCCGTATCGCAAAAGGAAGCATAATCAGCACTACCATAGCATGCTGTCTCCCGTCCTCCCTGCTCAGCCCCTGTACCTGTGGCAGGACCCCTTTTCTGCATATCCACCTCAACTGTTCTGATAACCGTGTTTTCAAATGTAACAAGAACCTGCCCATGTCTCCACATCCTTCTTCTACATCCTTTACCTGTCTTCTCACTTCCTCCTGCTCTTCATTTATTTGTCGCTGTAGCAGCGCTACCTCTTCCTCTGCTAGCCTTAGCGCTTCCTTCATTTTTTCACATTCTTGTGTCTCTACCACTCTTCTATCCTCGCGGGAAATGGCCTAACCTCATCTTTCTCTCTCATTTTCAACCCTTCCTCTGCTCTTCTGATTACCGGCCTCACTCTTTCTTGCTCCTCCACTCTTAATCTATCTGTTAATCTGGCAGTCGGGGGAGTTATCCCCTTCCTGCTCTGTTTTCTGTAGCCCTAAGTATTGAAGGAGTTATCCTTCCACTTTACCCAAAATCCCAGTTCTTAAAAATTGTAGCTGTTGGAGGTGTTACCTGTGTCCGTCTCGCAACCACTGGAGTAGCCGCTGGGGGAAATAGTGGGAAAAACTCTGGGATTGTGTACCCCTCTGTGGGCAATAAAGGATAGCTCCCATATGGGGGCAGTGCAAAAGGATTTCCTGCACCCTCCTTTTTCAATCCCCACAATTTCAACATTATGGCCCTTTCTGCCTTTTTCATACATCCTCTATAATTCCAAGATGTTTAACCGATTCTCTAACTTCGAGCCCTTGTACTTTGTAGTTAAAAGGGTATGCAGGATCTCCAATATCCCTGTATCATAGGTTCCCTCAATAGTCCAAGAATTTATCATTTTCCCCTTACTTTCCCGCAACCACTGCCTGTGTTATTTTTTTTTTGTTTTATTATTTATTTTTTTAAATAGCCGGGCAAGACCTGGCACAAATGATTCAATGTAGTTTCTATACTCCTCCCCAAGTTATAAAAAAATTATTTCACAGCAAAAAATGTTGGGACGAACCCGTGGCTCAAAACATTTTCGCCCAAAGAACTCCCCTTTTTTTTTACCTTTGCCTAATTCCTTAGTCGTTCTTTACACTCACCATACTCGTTTATACCACAATTATCTCACTTGGCTACTTACTTTAATTCTAGTTGTCACTTTTAAAAAAAAGACAGCATCTTATGAGAAACTCGCCGGACAATATTTCTGAGATCTCCCCACCACTCAGCCATAGGAGGGGCGCAATTCTTTCCACTACAGCACTGCTGCTCTTGCTCTTTATCACTAGTACGGCCTTCTCTGCTATAAAACAGTCTTTTCCTGAGTACAGGAAGTTTCCCCTGGACTACTTTGACTAACCATGAAAACTGAGCTGAGGGGCTCCACCTGCATGGCTAATACAAAAGAATGTCAAGGCCTACTTCAGAAAGAGATCTACGGTTGGACTTAACCTAAGATACCACCCCACCTTCAGGTGAGAGCTCCAGCCAACCAGACTAGCAAACTAGAGGGTTATCAGGACATGCCTCACACTGGGCGTGCTGGTAAGATACCCCCCACCTCTAAAGTAACAAACTAGTTAAAAAATATATACTGGGGACTTATAACACAGAACAGTTCAACCACTCCCTCAAAAATATCCACTTTTCCAATCACCAACTAATTTCACACCCACACACAAAGTCTACCCTTTCCAAAACCCCTTAAATCAAAACAACCCCTTTTTACCCCTATTTCCTCCTTGCTTTACACCCCAAATGTGCACTCTTGTGAACCCGAGGTGCTCCGATGTGGTGCTTTGTCAAGTCATACTACACAGCTAGGCAACGGCACCATGTCTCTGGGGAGCAGGCAGATCTTTAACCAATATGGTCTCTGAGGACCTCTTTTTCACTGTGCACGGAAGACTGGTTCTTGTGGTAAGGTGCCGCAGCTGAGAGGTGTGGTCAGAAGACCCCCAACATCTCGGAAAGCCTGGGCTCCTGCTTGCTAAATTTGTAGGGGCAGACCCCAAAATCGCCTCAACCCAAGCGGGCCCACTACTTGAAGAATGAGTGCACGCTTTGTACATAAAGCAAGTTTATTTTACAAATAACCGGGGAGCAGTTAGATGGTGTTGCAGCACCGAACTGATCCAAGTCTCAACAAACCACATCAGTTGACATCTTTTTGACAGTTTTGCAACAGTTAAAACACTCCCAGATACTTTATTGTAATCCATCCCCAGGCATAATTGGACAAAAACCTCAAATTTTCACAATTTCATTGGCCAGTTTTATCTTAGTCATATTCATAATACACCTGCTTAGGATTTGTTTGTGTTGGGTCATGACATCAGCTCATGGTTAAACATTGGTATTGAAGCATAATTCATTACTAGCAATAACTGGCCTAAGACGTTTAAACCGAAACGCTTGATTTGCACGTGGTTTGCATGACAATTCACTGTGATGTGAGAAAGGCTGGGTGAATGATTTGTCTTTGAGTTAGTGTTGCTGTCTCATTCCCCAAGTCACCATTCCATTGAAACTTTACAATCTACAAACATCCCACTTCATCGCACAATTGAAACTCCTGAATGGCCTTAGGCACTGGCTTACCACACGTTTTTCTACTGACTAAAGAAAATAATGAAACTACTTCTGTCAAGCTCTCAGGCATCAGGAGATTACATCTAGTGTCTATGATACTGATTAGAGCATAAAAACAATGGCTATTTTCTACAGCTGCACTGACCAGGAAGTTTAAGAAGTTACTTATTTACCCATCCGCTTGCTCCTAAAACCTCACAGAACCAATTTCAAAGTTCACTTTGCAAAACAGTCCACAATTACTGTGTTTTGTTTCCTTTGTGAAACACCCACTATATTGAGATTCATGAATTCCCCATGTATTTGTATTAATGTGCATGTAAGTTTTCACATTTGGTGGCTTGACATTTTATCTTTCCACACGCCTGCAAGCTAATATGGATGAATTTCTAGACCGCAGTAATGCTAAAGTAACATCTCCCATCCATAATCAACTACACTATGATGCATATGAAATTGCAACATGGTGCCCAGTTTGCCACCACCCCAAGTTATCAATACGATATATGCAACATGAACGCCTTTAAATCGTGGGGACCTTTCCGTACTACCCCAAAATCTTTCACTTTAACACAGTTGTATTCCTTCACTGTTTATACTCTATTGGCTCCAGGTCACACTTGTTCCAAATTCCTCCATATCGGCATACCTTATATGGAGACTTGTTCAAGTTTTGATTGGTATCTTCATTGTTGGCACTCATTGGCTTATGGCAAGACTTGTTCCAATCTTCCCAATATTGACTTTTTCATATATGAAGATTTATACAGATCTTACCTTTCAATTGCTTCATTATAGTTAATTTCTCATGACATTTACTCCAGCTTTCTCCATATCGACATCTCATATATGGAGACTTGTGTAAATTCAGTCTTTCGATGTCACTTGTTTGATATATAAAGTAAGTTCCCAATTGTTTGTAAGCCTGTCAGCACACCCCGGGGCTCCCAATGCTCTTGGGCAAACTCACTGGTGTTTGCTTGGGTGTCCGACCTGTGGTGTATGGCTGCAGCAATATTTGTGTCTCAGAGGTGTTCCCCGCTTTGCAGACCCTCTTGTGGGTCTCCTGTCAACTTCCTTATCCTCCGCCAGTGGAATTTCTGCCTTTCACTGTGACCACGTCCTCGACAGCCTCTGCACTGCTGCCAGCGTGAAAATGGTTCTTCTGTGGCACCCACTGTGCTTCTCCTGGTCTCTCGCCTTTCTGGTGGGAAGCACCTGCTTTACTCCAAAGAGTTTGCCCACGTGTGTCTGCCTTTAGTTCTGCTTTCTGCTGTGCCCGCTCTGTATCTCTCTTCTCCTCCTTCAGTGCTCCCATGACAGGGCACACCATTTTTAAATAGCCCACAAAGCTGATAGGCATTGCAACTACTAGCCAGCAAATTTGTGTCTCTTCTGCTCGACATGAACTCCTTTTTCCTCTTCTTCGTCCCGGTACTAAAGGTTGTATGGTAGTTGGCATCCATAGGCGCTTTGGACCTTTTCTAAAGCTATTTTGCTTTAGGTTTTTGTTCACATCAAAACCAAAATTAACAGGATGTGTTATGTGAGCATTATGTACTTATGAAGTGTGAATGGTATGCCACACTTATTTAGCAAGTAGGGGTTTTGGGGTTTTACCACTGGAAGGATTGGTATAATGACAACATGCAATCAGTAATTTAGGTATTATAGGGTTATCTTAAAAAAGAATGGAAGAATACTGTGATTTCCCCAGACTGGGCCATCTCAACCCTCCCACCCCACCGGCAGCCATCTCCTCCTATGTGATCCTCCCTCATAGCCCCGGGTCAGGATCAGGTAGTGGCAGCTGTCCTCTGGCCAGGTGGGAGGAGGCTTTAGGCTGAGGTTCAGTGTTGACTCCACAGGATTAATCACAACACCTCTGAAGTATTGTACACACCCTATAGGCTAGCCAAACTCCACACAAACACACGCCCAGCATAAGTAACATTCACATATAACAAACCATATCATACACTGGAACTTACCCCATGGATACAGCAAGCCAGTGTGCACGACAACCTTTAATACCAGCCAATCTACGCACACACCCACCCACACCCAACATAACGGACATTCACATAAAACAAACTTCCCAAGCAGTGGGCCTCACACTTATGGATGCAACAAACCAGTGGACACAATCAACCCATCTGCACCATGCTAGTTTCTCCTGGTTCTGGACCCATCTTATCACTCTACCCTCACTAACCTACCCTTCCACTTTCTTGCAGAGCCACGTCAGTCTAACCTCTGGTGGTAATGGTGCACGGTTTAAGCCAAAAAATATTATTAAGAAACTGCCAGACAGACCACCTCCCCTTGCCAACAAGAGGGACAGGAGCTCCAGGAAGAACGGCAAGCCCTGTTATTGAAGGGTGCTGTGGAAGATGTGCCACCCGAGCAGAGAGGATCAGGCTGATAGTTGTTATTTTTCTGGCACTCAAGAAAGGAGGATGACTCTGTCTCGTTTTGAAACTCAGGGCCTTGAATAAGTTCCTGAGGAAAGACCAGTTCAAAATGGTGAAGTTGAAAGAAATTCTCCAGGCTCTGCAACTTCAGGGCTAGTTGGTATTGCTGGATCTTCGGGACGCTTATTGTCATGTGCCGATCCATCAGAAGCACAGGCGTGTCCTAGGATTTGTCATAGGGGACATGCATTACCAATTCAAAATGCTCCCTTTTGGGTTAACCTCCTCGCCAAGGGTTTTCATCTAACTGATGGCAGTGGTGGTGACACACCTCAGCAGATTCAGTATCCATGTATTCCCATACCTTGATGACTGGCTAATGAGGAGAAGTCGCAACAGCAAGTATCGACTGCTACACAGATTGGGCTTCTCCGCAAACTTCCAGAAGTCCCACGTCACACTAATGCAGAAGCTCCAGTTCATTTGAGTACTCATGGACACACTGGTGGGGAAGGCCTTTCCCCCGAAAGAAAGTCGCAATTGTCAGGCAAATTGTTGAACTGTTCCAGAAGCACAACCGCTTACCAGTGGCCTCCTTCCTCTGCCTCTCTGGTTTTATGGCTTCCGGCATTTTTGTGGTGCCAGTGGCCAGACTACATGCACCCTCTGAAATGGCTACTGAGAGATCAGTGTTCCCAGTACTTTGATGCCAAAGGACATCCTCAAGTGTCGAGGTCATCAACCTGTCTTGGTGGGTCAGCAGAGAAACCATGAGGACGGGGGAAACCGTTTTGGCTTCTGTGATCACGGGCCCAAGCGGTCATGGGTTCATCAATGGGTGCTCACTGCAGGGATCTGCAGATGAGCGTCCTTTGGTTACCAATGGAGAGAGGTTTCTATATCAATAGGTTGGATTTGCAGGCGATCAGGTTATCCCTCATGGCCTTTGCCTCCTCTCTCAAAGTGAAGCATGTCCTTTGTATGATGGACAATACAGTGGCCATGCACTACCTCAACGAACAAGGCAGTGTTTGGTCTCTACCCCTTTGCAAGGAGGCGCTGAAACTATTGTTCTGGTTGCTGGAGAACCAGATGGCTGCTTCAAATTGAACAGACCATGGGCTGGCAGATGCTCTGAGCAGTGTGAGGCAGGCATGGTATCAAGGGAGATACAGAGTCAAGTGGGTTTGTTCAAACCCCCTTATTGACAAATGTTTTTGGGTTGGCGTAATGCCTGACTGGCCATAACTCTAAATGGACAATTCCCTCAACTGATGTTTCTAATGGACATCACTGTCTAAGAGTCCAAAATAAGTCAGTCTGTGTGTAAACCTATGTTTGCCCTCGCTCTATACAAAAAAATGATAGGGAGTCTGATAAAGAAATAAGAAGATAATGGTTCAACAAAAATGTAATCCAGGGTTGATTTCATATGGTCTTTCACCAGGTGCGTTTGAATCAATGTCATGGAAATATGTTCAATCCACAGAGCTAATCATAGGACATTCTCCATAGGTCCCTTGTAGCTATTCAATCTACCTTCAAATGTCTTTAGGTTCAATGGGGTTCACTTCCCCAAGCTTCAGCTTCAAGTTTCTAAACACCATTAAAAAAATAACAGCACGGTTCCTCTGGTAAGCTTTCCGGAGTCCCCGTCCCCATGCTTCAATCCTCTGCCAGTTCAACAAAACCCAACAAGTCTGACCTGGTTAGGCCTTCCCTTCCCCAAGCTCAGGCCCCTTTCAACTTCGAAACACAAAAAACTCAGTTCTTTATTAGGATGTACTTTGACTTCTTAAATAAGCCTCTCAGGGTCTTTCTCCAAGCGCTGGGCCTCTTCCAGCTTCCAAACACAACATATTTATTACAGTTCGGTCTTGAATTCACAAACCATTCTTTCATGGAGTAGAATCAGAGACTTTAGAAAATGCCAGGCTTTTTGCTTTTTCTAGGTGCGCCCGCTCTGACCCTCTTGCCCCCCACATTCTACTATTACCTCTTTATTCCATTCCGTTGCTCCTTGCATCCCTTTTCTTTTGCTTTTGTTTCTGTGCACACTTGCACCCTCTTTAATGTGCCCCTGGCACTTTGCTTTCTTCTGCTTTTCCTTCCATGCAACCTTGCAACCGTCTTTTAGTTCCGTGTACACTTGCACTTTTCTCTTTGTGTGCCCCAGGCACTCTTCTTTACCTTTCTTGTGCCCCTCTCATTGCGGGCCATTCACTGTTTCTTTTCCACTTTCTCTCATCTTCCATTACGATCAGGCTTTCACTTGCCTTTCACCCAGGTCTGCTTTTCTTGCAAACATTTTACTTTCGCACTTTTCTTTCTTTCTGCTTCTATGCCGCTTTCTTGTTCGGGCCTTTCTCCCGCTCCACTCATCTAAACGCATGCTCTCAGGGTTTCTCTCATATTCTTTCCTGAAATTCACCAGGCAGTGTCGCGTAGAGAGGTGGCTCCTTTAGGCAATGCAGGATGGAGGTCAGGGTCTCACCACCTGCCCCTCAGGCACCCTTGGGGTCAGCACTGGCCCCAAGAGAACAAGCACTTTCTGGGTCCTTCCCTGCGCAATGCAGGCAGTGCTTCGCCGCCTCCCTAGAGGCACGGCTTCCTCGCTGCAGCCCACACACAACTGCCCAGTGTTTCTTCAGCCCACAAAGGCTGGGGGAGAGTAGGGTAATATGTTTTTGGGATTGGGAAAATATCATCTCTCGCCCTTGAGCATTCTCTTCCGAATCCCCCGTGACCCTCCACTCAGGTGATCGTCCCTCGCTTGTCCACCCGCAGGGTCGGGATCTAAAAGCGATGGCCCTTCCCTGGCCACCTGAATGGAAGATCCTGAAGGAGTGGGTGGGAGACTACCATCCGGTTTCTCACAATAGGCAGAGCATGGTCTATCACGAGGGGGAAGTATTCCAGGAAGTTCTTGTGGAGATCTTTCCTCATTTGGGTACACCGTTGGTAGATCTGTCTGCACTTTAAGTTGGACCTTGTGGCGGACCGTTTTGCTCAAGGGAATTCCCAGCAAAAGCTGCACTGGGAGATGCATTCCTAGTGGAGGGGGTCTTCAACATCCACTATGCTTTCCCTACAATACCTGACATCCTGTGGTTTCTCAAGAGTTTGAGGAGATTTGGAGCCACCATGATTTTGAATGCCCCGTTTGGGCAAGGAGGACATGGTACACAGATGTTCTAGATTGACCATCCCCCCGCCTCTCTGGTTGCCTCGACAGCCGGACTTCCTATCACAATCGGAAGGTTGGTATTTCACCTGAACCCAGAATCCCTCAACCTACATGCTTAGCTGTGGAGAGGATGAGATATGATGACTGGGACCTCTCAAGAAGTACTTGTGGTGCTTCTGGCTGCACGCAGACCATCTACCAGATCTCTGGACATGTGCAAATGGAGAAGATTCAAGGCGTGGTGCAGGGAACGTAGGATAGATCCTATCATTTGTCCCACAAATACTGTGATAGAGTTCCTTCTATCGCTGTCCCCCTCAGGACTTCAGGTTGGCACAGTTAAAGGCTATTTAGTGGCTTTGACAGTTTTAAAGAGGTCTCCAGATCAAGGATCCTTCTTCACAATCCTGGTTGTGACCCAATTCCTGAAGGGTCTTGTAAATAGGTTTCCACCTACCCCATTTGTGGTTTTGTACTGAACCTAAACTTGATTCTTACATTATCGATGGCAGCTCCTGTTAGGCTACCTATGTAGAAAACAGCCTTCCCAGTGGCAATCACGTCAGCAAGGTGTGTAAGTGAACTGCAGGCCTTATCCTGCAAGCCACCTTTCCTTTGGTTCTGTAAGGAGAAAGCTTCAGTCAAGGTGCGCCTGGATTACTGCCTCAAGTGGTCTCTGAAATCCATGTGCCCCAGAGCACTGATTTAGCAGTTTTTTACCCTCCTTCTAAAAATGAGGAGAGGCTGCAAAGGGTGGACCCTAAGAGGGCTCTTAGCTTTTGTCTCAAGGACCGTGGAAATTGGGCACAATGACAAACTCTTATGGCTTTCTCGCTGTCCAGAAAGGGGTTGGCTGTGTCAAAACAGACAATCTCTCGGGGGATACTCTTTGCATTGCAGTGTGTTACCAGAGAGCAGGGAAAGATCTGCCACCGGCATCAGGGCAAATTCCACCGGGGGTTATGGCAGCATCATGTGATCTATAAAAGTATGTTACAGTAAATGAAATATGTTGAGCAGCAATGTGTTCATTGCGCCACAAGTTCACCAAGCATCCGGATGCCTGATGTGGCACGTGGTCCGGATGCGCGATTCAGCAGAGACGTTTTGCAGAGCTTCCTTGTCTAAAGGCTTTTATCCTGCCTCCGCTCTCTGCATTCTCCTGCATCAGATAAACTCCCAAAGCAGTACAAACCATTGAAGGAGAAATTACTTACTGGTAGTTTTCTTTCTATGGATTCTTCTCCTGCAGATTCCTCATCACCCTTCCATCTGGCCCTGCTATAAAAGTAGCCTGCAGTCTAAATGTGATTGTCCTCTTATGTTGGGATGAGGTTATGAATAGTTGTGCAGTAGGCACAGTTTGAGGCTTTTATATGGTAACGCTGTCAGTCAGCGATAACGTTTTTTGTTTGGCTGTTTTCAGCTTGAATACTCTGATTCTTCCTCCATGGCTACGGATCAGAGTGGGGGAGGTGAGGAACTGAGGTAGGTGGGGGTTGTGATGTGGTTTCTGTACAGTGGGCGACATCCCTCCCGGTGTCGGAGTGGTATGGTCGAGTCAAGAGGGATCGACAGTCGTACTGCGCCCTTGTCAAAAAGTTTCAAAACAGCTGACACTGGAATGGATATCTATCTGATGAGTAATCTGTGAGAGAAGAATCCATAGAACAGGCCTTCTGCATTTGGGTACACAGGGCCTAGCGCATCCCCTGGGGTCTCTTCTCCAGCCGCCCTAGCTTCTACTGAAGCTTGGAGGCTGGTAAGCAGCTCCGGTTTATTAATCCTGGTGCTGTCGCAAAGTCCCCTCTCTTGATATAGACCATGAAAGGCATGAGCAAAGATGTTCTGCGTGTCCTATGTCAATAGCCATTATTATTAAAAAATACCTGGCAGTGTTCTAAACATTAACTGCAACAGTACTTTTATCGTTGGGTGACTAAGCTGTGTGCAAGGCTCCAACTAGATCTGACCATCTGCCACCAATGTGACAAATCAAATATCGGGATACCAGTGGTCCAGGGGTGAATATAGATTTCTAAACCATCAATCAGCCTCACACTTCTAATACCCCAGAATGGATCCAAACAGATTGGAATAGACCAGCATACATTTAAAATTATAGACCTTGTCCAATTTAACTAACGTGGATGGAACAGCAATCTTCTCTCCTCTAAAGGTCGCTGATCGTTGGTTGTTTGCAACACAGTGAAAACACAATTATTGCCCAATGATAAAAGGAATGTCTAGTCAAGGTTGTATACAAATATCTACTTTATTAATAACACGACTACTACAACCAACCCGCTACAGGAATGCAAAGGACAGACAGTGTCTACAAAGGAAAGCACAATACACTCGGGATACTGACAGGAGGGTGGTTGGTATGGTTAATACCTACAACAGTTTAAGGCTTCTTGGCTTCAGCCGAATGGAAGAAAAGGGTTGTAAAATGTCTCATAGGGCCTTCTGGAAAGGACCGGGGGAACAGAACCATATTGTACCTTTTGCTGTAGATGCTCTTGGTGCTCCACAGGGTCGAGTCTGCTTCGGGTGCGTTGCAGGCTTCTGTGAAAGAGTTTGAGACAGGAGTCAGCAGCGGGTATCGGGCGTCAGGACAGTGCAGCGAGCGAAGCTGGACGAACGACTGCAGGCTGACCTTCACGGCTATTCGGGGTCAGGAATTGCTCCATGCTGATTGGTGGCTCAGAAGCACTCCTTTGCAGCCAGACCACATGCAGGCCTGTTTGAAGTACCCTCTACTGGTATGATAATTGCCGCCACCAGCTGTAGAGCCCAACAAACGAGCAGGGTGGTTTCAAGGAGCCTTTGTCAGTTAGGTAGGCCGGGGGAAGTTTGGCCTCCCACCTTCCTTAAGATGATATTGTGCCCTCCTCTGCTGTCGCATTCCAACTATATATGATAGGGGCAGACTGTGCCTGTAGGCAGTGTCCAGCCCAGAGTACACAGGTCTATTCTTTGGAAAATGTGTGTGGATTAGTCCCACACGTTCTCCTGTGGTCAGACTACCATCATTCCATTTATTTAAAAAAAATAATTAAAAACCCCAGGCAAGGCCACACCCACCATGGTCGAATTCCTCACACTGTTGGTGTCATGCTAACTAGGCTCTTCTAGGCTATAAGCAGGGCTAAATAGCTTTCAGCTACCCTCAATTCTGAACCCTTCTTGTGCTCTGGCGAAATACACGATGGAATGTAATTTACCAGGCAGCAGTACATTTATGAAAGGGAGATGAGAGATGGTTTTAAAAATCTAAAAGGAGGCTTCTTGCCAGTCCATTTAGTCAGGCCTTGATGCGTCGGACTGCGTCGCCCGGTATATTGGCTTGAGTGCAATGATAAAGAGATTTGTGTGGTTATACAAGTGTGGGTTCCCCCCACCGCCCCTGACGTCCAATCAAGGCTCCTGGTCTTGCAGATGGTATGTACCGGCATTTGACTTTGTGGCCCTTGTTGCATCATGCAATTTCCTGCTGCAGGAATCCTGCCTAAGGGTAAGTCCCTCCAGTGGGCCTCAGATCCTAATATTCACAATTGTCAGGCAGGACGACAGACATTCATGTCCTGAGCAAGATCAAAATCCATCTCTTGTGGTGGGCCTGTGAGGGGAATGTGATGATAAGGGAAATTTTTTGGTAACCCAGGCCAAAGAGAACAGTAATCATGGATTCTTCCCTCACAGGATGGGTACCTCACATGAGCTGTCTCATGATACGCAGACTTTGGTCCCCATCAGAATATAGACTTACATATAAAGCTGTTACAATGGAGGGCGATCAGACTGGTGCTGATGGGTGTTTTCCATTCTATATAGGGGAAGAACGTCTTGATGATGGACAACCAGTGGCCATGCTTGACCTCAACAAAAGAGGTGTAGGGTTACTACCAGTGTGCAGGGATGCAATGCAGCTCTGGTTTTGGGCACTACAAAATGGGATCTCCATCAGCTGTTCACCTAGCTAGAGAAGAGTAGGACGGTGGATGCTCTGAGCAGGCAGAGCATGATCTCCTACAAGTAGGATTTGGCTCAGGAATTCCTTCTAGAGATCTTTGCCCTTTGGGGAACTGCTGTAGTGAATCTGTTTGCATCCAATATCAAAAGGAAATGCTACCTGTTCTTCTGCAGGCAATCTCCTCGGAGAGGAGCTCTGGGAGATGTTTGTGCTGTACACGTTCCCACTAGTCCCAGTCATTCCTCATGTCATCAGGAGTTTGAGGAAGGTGGGGAAGTCCACAGTCCTTATTGCTCTGAATTGTGCCAGGAGGACATGGTACCTGGACTCTCTAGACATGTCCATCTATCCTCTGTTCCATCTTCCTGAGAGAGTGGACCTATTCTCGCAAGAGGGAGGCTGTATTCTTCACCCAAGAATCAGAACCCTGAACCTTCATACCCGGTTTCTGAGTGGTTAGGATGTAAAGATTGGGACCTCCTGGAAGAAGTGATGTAGGTGTTGCTTTCTGCCAGAAGACCAGCAACAAAAGCACTATACTGCCACTGTTGGAATACGCTTTGCAGCTGGTTAAGAGCTAAAGATATTGATTGTTTCACTTGCAATGATTTCTTTTTTGCTGCACCTAGCCCATCTGGGGCTGCAGGTTCTACCGTCAAGGGATACAAAGCAGCACCGTTATCCATTTTTAAAAGCACGCCAGAGCAAGGTTCTTACTTTCAGATGGTGAAGCCCGTGGGGGTGAAAGGGCGCAGGTGTCTGTCGTGAATTGGAGCCCCTGGAGCCTGCTCTTGCTGTCTGCCCCTCAAGTCCTGCCCCCTGCTGGATAATACTGAAGCTACTACCCGCCAGGGTGGTAGCCCGTGGGGGTGAAAGGGCGCTGGTGTTTTCGGTGAATTGGGAGCCCTTGGAGCATGGAGTTTGCTCTTGCTGTTTGCCCCTCAAGCCCTGCACCCTCGTGGATATTACTGAAGCTACTCCGCGCCAGGGTGGAAGCCCGTGGGGGTGAAAGGGCGCTGGTGTTTGCAGTGAATTGGGAGCCCCTGGAGCCTGGAGTCTTCTTGCTGTCTGCCCCTCAAGCCCCGCCCCTCCTGGATATTACTGCAGCTACTCCCCGCCAGGGTGGAAGCCTGCGGGGGTGAAAGGGCGCGGATGTTTGCTCCTGCCTGGGTGTTCATGGGCCACAGGGTGGGGAAGTGCTGCATCCCACGCATATTGCCTACCCACCATGCTGACACCGAATAGTGGGCGTTTGGAGGCTGGAGTCTGAACCGAGCCGCTGTACGCCGTACGCCATACGGAAGCTGCTACTGTCTGCAAAGGAGGTAACTTAGGAGACAACCTCATCCTGGTGTCATTTCTGTTCAATTTTCGAAATATTCCCTGGGGACATTATGCCGGACCATCTTGTTCAAGACACTGGGGAAACCTCTGTTCCCACATAACTTGTGTTTTACGGCTCCGATCCTGTCCCAGGTCCAGCCCTAGGCGCCAAGAGGAAAATCAGGCTAATAAAAAGGAGCTCGATATTGAGCTCTAAAGCTGATCCAACTGCTCATGGCACGCAAGGAACCGCTCATGAGCTCATGGCACCCACAGCCTTCGGGGATGCTCACCTGTTGATCAAAGAAATCTACCAATTCCTGGGCAGTAAAGGGGCAGGGGACCTTTCCATTCCTGCACCAAACTCGTCTGCTGCACTCCCTGAGCCCCACCCAATTACTCCTGTTGCTGTGGTGAATGCTGCTTGCACAACCCCCCATTACGAAGGACTATGGAAGGCCTCCCCTTTGCCCCAGATCACCCTAGGGCCATGGGGAGCGAGGGAGCTCTTGCAGCTGACCCTGCATCTGACCACCAGTCCTGTGCCCCCCCCTTTTGGTATGTCTGGATCTGCTGCTATTCCATCACCCAACCCAATGGACATTGTTGCACAGGAGAGGAAGGAGGATGGTGGGATGACACCCTTCTGCCTGTTGTTGCAACTTATTCCTGGCTGAGCTCTCCCAGATCAAGACCTTGTTGCTGACCCTCACTGCAGCGGTGGCGGCCAGCAGTACACCTGCAGGGGACCCAACATGTAACCTGGATGAAGCCGGGGGTAACTTATGTACTGGAGTTGATCGTGTCTGTAACTCCGCCCCCCACTCGATTTCGGGCCCCTACTTATCCTTGCCTGTGGCTACAGAGTTAAACTCAGAGCTTAACTTCCAGAAAGCAAATATGAATGAGGGGCTCTTTGCCAAGCTTCCACAACCCATTCTAGTGCAAAAGAGGCCCCCGCACCCAGAGGCCACAGCCAGGTTGGCATCCTTAAGAGTTTACCCCCCCCCTGCCAAGTATGTCAGACCGCTGAACAATAGGACCATATCAATGCAAAGAGTTCCCAAACCACTCTCAAGGCGCTCGGAATCAAGGGAGGCACTCATGAACAAAACTTTACATTGGTTGAGAACCACAGGGGTTGCTCTTTTTTGACCAAGGACCATATTCTTAACTGTGTCAGAATATCTAAACGGGGGGAAGAGGACTCTGTAGAATTAAAACTCTGTGACGATGTAGTGGCCCGGGACATATTGAAAGCCTACAAGACCCGCCCCCGCACTCTAATAGTGTAATTGAACTGTCTTTTTACCCCAGGGGTCTTGGGCTTCCAGGATCAGTGTTGACAGGTGGAAATGCTATCCCCCTCGGGGGTAGAAGGTCTAATTGGTTCTTCCGCAACCAGTCTCAACAACAACGGGGTTCTGCCCAACCTGTATGACTAGCTGAGGGTCGCTGTAGGACGTAGGCCCTCTGAGATCATTTTCCCAACATTTTCTCTTTTCTTGACTGTCTCTCACTGGTGGAAATAATTTGTATTGTATTTTTGTGATTGTTATGTATACTTTGATGGTTATGTTGATGAATGATTATCATTTAATTCCTCAAAGGACTGACAAATATTTCCGCACTGGATCTGTCCTGGGATTTGAACCTGGTACTAACATTTTTAATGGAAGCTCCATTTGAATATCTCCATTCTTGTCCTCTTAGGTTATTAACCATGTAAAACATATTTTCAAATGGATTGTGTCATCCCAAGTATTCCTCATCTTTAGATATCTCCCCTTCCAGCGTCAGCTGCTTTGGAAAAAAAGATTTTGTCAGAGGGCGTTGCGCATCATCGTTGACTCGATATCCCTCAAAAGGGCTCAGTCTCCCTTTGAGGTTGACGTCATCGACAGTATAAATAGCACACACTGCACCTACTACTTGTCTAAAAGTCGTTCTTTGGATAAGTCGAGAGGTTACTCTCTGCTGAGGAAATGATTGAAGAAACGCTCTCGGTCACAAAGCGGTTCTCACCACTCCTCATTCTGTTAGAAAAAACAAAGAAAAGGCACCCACCAATCCCCATCCTCAAACTTCTCACCTGAGCGCAGGGTAGCCTGCACTAGTAAGTCAGCGACTCCAGCTGAGTGGGAAGCTGTTAAGAAGGAAATGCTTAAGATTTTCGAGATGGCGCCCCCGGCCTCATCGAAAGAGAAGGAAAGGAGCTATGATCCTATCGCGCCTTCTAAGGTCAACAAGGAGAGAAGGCTAAAGCCAGCGCACCCTTAAGCATGGGTGAGAAGCTCCAGACCCATCTAAAGGCCTCGAGTCGGGGATAGGCCCAGCCCTCGCCCCTCGAAGACTACTTTGAATCACAGGTCGAGTCTTTCAAGACAAATTCCATCGACGCTGATGGCGTCACCGCCAATAGTGTTGAAGCCGTCAATGCCTTTGAGGGAAATGAAAAAACATTCAAACCTCTTCCTAAGAGTTTTTCAAGTCATTGCCTTCGATTTCCGAAGAACATGAGCCCTCTGATCTAGACACACTGCCCCTTGGGCTAGAATATAGCACTCCCAATGTCTCTGAAGCCCTCATATCGGAGGAATCCAGATTGAGGGACTTGTTTGAAAATCTGCAAGTGGCATGTGGACAGCCCCAGATCCCTAACAATGATCCATCCCCGGACAAATTCTGATCTTTTTTCACTGCAACTGCTCCAACGACTGCCATGACTCTGGCATGAAAGTGAGTCCCATCACTAACTCTCCTGAAGTGTCTACTGTCACTCCAGCCTCGCCTTATCTAACTTCATTCCTCTTTGTACTTCCTACTCATATTGTGTACTTGTGAACCATCTGCTTTGCAGTGTTTGCTGCCCCCATTTAAAAATTGAATTTGGCTATTTTAGCATTCCTTGTGAACCATCTGCTTTTCCCAGTTTGCTGCCCCCATTTAAATTTTTGGGTGTGCATAGTTCATTATAATATAATTTCTACTTCCCCTATGTTTCTCTTACTCTCCTGCCTCATTCTACTAGGCCTCCTAGTGAGTTCAGCCAGAACTGTGCGGTGCTACCACTCCTCCCCATTCCTTGCCTAATTCCTCTGCCTTCCTATGGCTCTCTTCATCTCTCCTATATTCTCTAACTGCTACACTATCACCTATCCCCCTTCTCTCTCCAAGTCCGG
Organism: Ambystoma mexicanum; assembly: GCF_040938575.1. Classification (NCBI taxonomy): domain Eukaryota; kingdom Metazoa; phylum Chordata; class Amphibia; order Caudata; family Ambystomatidae; genus Ambystoma; species Ambystoma mexicanum. The sequence continues at coordinate 1,108,546,016 of NC_090929.1, read as the reverse complement.
CAGGAAGAAGCCCAAGTCCGGCAGGAAGAAGCCCAAAAAGACATCCTGAGGGCAAACCCTGGACTACCCATTGCAGACACCAATGCTGGTGCCTCCTCTAGAGAGGTCTTAACTGATATCCTGTCCCTTCTCCTGATCTCTGGACCCCCCCATCGCATCCCCACTCTTTCTCCCACCTCACACCCCTCCATTAACGGTGGCACCAAGTGTAAAGTCCTCTTGGCTGGCTTTGCATCCTCTTGTTGCTTCGTTAATGTCTATCACACTGGCACCATTCTGGTTCAAGGTCCACAACACAACCCAACCTCCTTCATTTTGACCGCATCTCGCCTTCTGACATTAACTTTCTTCCTTCACCTGCATCCCACCTTCTCCCTCCTCCGAATGGCATATCATGCTCCTGTACCCTCCTCAAAAAACCCTTCAAGAGCACCGACTACCTCCACCTGGTGACTCTGAACGCCTGCTCAGCCAAGAAACACTCCTCTGACATCTGTCTCCTTCTTGAAGACATTGGCATTCTCGCTCTTACCGAGACTTGGTTCAATGCCAGCTCAGTCACTGACATTGACTCCCTCCTCCCTGATGGCATCAAGATCATCTCCAATCCATCACCTTACAGCACTGGCAGGGGGCTTGCCTTAGTCTTCCCTGAGTGGGTTCCTGCTTCCCTCTTACCTACTCAGACCTATTTCTCTTTCGAAATTCTGGTTTGCAAGTTAGTCACCTCTGCCACCTCCGCCATGACTATTGCCACCATCTACCGCCCTCCAGGAGCCACCTCCCTTTTCCTCTCTGAATGGGCTGACTTCTGCTGTTCCTTACTTTCCTTCACCTCTAACCTTCTCCTCCTGGGTGACTTCAACATTGAACTAGACTCACCTGGTTCAAATCCACCCTATTCACTGACCTCTGCTCCTCACTCTCCCTCTTCATTCACCCTTCAGGTCCAACCCACACAGCTGGACACACTTTGAATGCCCTCATACACTATAACCTCTCTTTCCCGCCAACCAGGCACCCCTCACTCCTGGTCAGACCACTCTCCTCCCATCTGGGTCACATTGGCCATCTGACCCCCCCCCCCCAAAAGTCGCACTAACCTCATTCATTATCACCCGCCCGAAGAAGCCAGTGACTGCGGCTGCTTCCACCTTCCCCTCCCCCTAAACCCCCCACTTCTGACTCTATCCCTAACTCTGCCCTCAGCAACCTCCATCACCAACACTCTTGACATTCTTGTCCCAGTCAGGAGGATCCGTCTGAAACCTGCCTCAAAACGTAACACTTGGTACGACACCGAACTTGCATCCCTTAAACGAAAGTGCAGGGTAGCAGAACGGAAGTGGCAAACCTCAGGCTCCCCCTATGACAAACTGGCCTGTGGCCTCCTTCAAAGGCAATACAGATTTGCCATCCGTGTAAAGAAGAGTCCACAATCGAGCACAAGTCTACGGCGCATCTGATAACACGGCTAAACTTTTCAAAATCTGCAGGGAACTAGCAACCCCTCTGCAGTCTCCTCCTCCCCTTCTCCTTCCCAGGCTCGCTGCATTGAACTAGCCTCACACTTTGCCACCAAAACTCAGGACATTATAACCTCCCTCTCTACTCTCCCTCACATCCCATCCCACTCTCCCCACCCCCTCCCTCCACCTTCCTCCTTCTCTCCCGTCATACCTGAAGAAGTCACTAGAGTTGTGCGATCCATGAAGGTCTCTTCTAAACAGGTCTCCCCCCTACTCATCCAGGACCATCAAGGATAACATTGTCTCTCTTGCCTCTGCTCTTGCTGAATTCTGCAATCATTCCTTTATCACTGGAACTTTCTCCTCCCCCCTTAAGCACTCCGTGGTGTGGCCACTCCTGAAAAAAACATCCTCTGACACTATCTGCCCTGCCAGCTATCTCCATCACCCCCTTCCTGGGGAAGCTACTTGAGAAAATGGCTTTACCCCAATTTAACTCTCATACTGAACTTGTTGGCATCCTCCACGACCATCAATCTGGATTCCGAGCATCCATAGGCACGGAAACTTCTCTTCTGAACACCCATAAAGAACTGCTCACATCGCTTCACTTCAACTCCCCAGCTGTCCTTATCCTTCTCGATCTCTCCTCTGCATTTGACACAGTTAACCCCTCCATCCTCATACAAAGTCTACATGATACACTTGGTATCTCGAAACGGGCACTGGATTGGCTGTCCTCTTTCCTCACTAATTGCTCCTCCCAGCTCATCCTGTGCCTCCTCTCCTACCTCTGGTGTCCCTCAGGGCTCCATAATCTCCCCCTGGCTTTTTAACATCTACCTTGCTCTCCTTGCATGCCTAGTCTCCTCTATCCTCCAACTTTCAGTGTTACGAAGATGATACACAGCTCTTCTTCAGATTCCCTGCTGGCCCTCTTGCACCCTCCATCATCCCTGACTACCTTTCTGCCATCCAGTCATGGTGCACCTCCAATGATCTGTTCCTCAACTGTAAAAATGTGATCCTTCCAAATGGGACCCCTGCTCGCTCCTTCCCTTCACTCTGGCCTTCATCAGGTGGTTGAGAAAGTTTGGGGAAATCCATGATCCCAATTGCTCCAGATTTGGTCAGGGAGACGTGGTACCCAGAACTTCTGGTCATGCCCATCTGCCCTCCAATTCGTCTTCCACAAAGAGAGGACCTTCACAAAGCCACAAAGAGAGGACTTTCACAAAGTATTATTGCATAGACTCTGCTTCAGGCCAGGAGGAGGGAGTTGGAAAGGCTGTCCTACACTTCATTCATGACAAACACTAAAAATAATTGTGTTTTCCCAAAAATTCTTATTCCCTCCTTCAGTTTTAATACTGCTTTGCGAGACTATCAAAATATGAGGAATACGTGGGAGGACACAGAATACGTGCGAGGACACAATTCGTTTTAAAAAAAGGGACCTCTGGTAATGTTCTTTTGACTGGATGTTCTTCCCACATTTTCCTCATCAGCCCTCCCATCCTACCCCGCAGTAGAATTTCTATGCATTACTCCTTGCATTCCTTGAGTGTCTGATCTTGTTTGATTGCACTAATGCCGGTTATCCTGTGGGAAGAAGGTGATAAAACTGAACTGAAATAACAGGCGTAGTGCATGCTCTTTATACTATCAATGACATCAACCTCGAAGGGAGATGACATTGAGTCGACGCACAGCCAGAGGCGTTTGCTAGAGGGTAGGAGGGTGGGAGGGGGCTATAGCGCAGGGTCTTTTGGTTGTAGCCCCGGATAGAAGCTCCGGTGCTACAACTCAAATGCTACCTAGCCCTGAGTCCTGTCAGTCCCGACATTAGCTTAGCACCTTATCTTTTCCAGACCTAGAAACACCCCTGCCCACAGCGGCTTCTGACTATTTCTTTTTGCCGAAGCAGTTTATGCTGGAAGGGGAGATATATAAAGATGAGGAATACTTGGGAGGAACATCCACTTGAAAGAACGTTACCAGGGGTAAGTAACTTGTTCTTTGGTACCATAATTTCTGCTCGCATAATGAGTGATCTACACGCCCTGTCGTGCAAACCACCATTTACTATATTCTCCAAGGAGAAGGTCGTTTTGGTGGTTCAGCCTTTCTTCAGACCCCCAAGGTGGTGTATGAATTCCATCTGACACACAAAATAACTTGACCAGCTTTTTATCCACCTTCTTACCTTCTAGGGAAGAAGAGCGGTAACAAAGGCTTGACTTGAAAATGGCGCTTAGCATCTACATTTCTAGAATGGCAAATGTTAGGCAAGATGACCAACTTATTATTAGTTATTCCCACCATAGGCCAGGCCAAGCCGTGACCAAACCAACTTTATTGCGTTGGATTATCCTAGGCATTTTGGAGTGCTACTCCATTTTTGCAAAACCTGTCCCAGAAAACCTAAGAGCCCATTCTACCAGAGGAGTGGCAACTACTTTGGCTCTCCAAACAGGTGTTCCTGTGCAGGACATTCGCAAGGCTGCAACTTTGTCCCCACTCTCTAAAAGCATTACTGCTGGGACACTGTTGGACCAGGATATTTGATTTGGAAGAGTGGTTCTGCACAATATCAATCAATAATCAGAACATTATACAACAATCCACTTCTCCCACCTCTAGCTAGGAAGCTGTGGGAGGACACAATCCATTAGAAGAACACATTACTTATCCCTGGTAATGTTCTTTCTACTAGATGTTCTTCCCATGGATTCCTCATCGCCCTTTCAGCCTACCTCTCTGACAGTGGTACCTCTCTCTCTGACAGTGGGTACATTTCCTTAAATATACTTCTCTCTTTCAACATCCATGCAGGTTATTTAAATCTTCAAATTGTCTGTGCCAAAAGAGGGAAGAACTATGAACTGAGGAAATGGGCTCAGTGTGCCATTTATGCTATTGATGTCACGCTGTGGGAATGGTTTCCACCAAGGGACATCGATTTGATTCTGCCCAGCACCTTCCAATATGTATATGAAAATGATGAGGACTTTGTGGGAGGAACATGGTAGAAGGAACAATACCTGGGTAAGTATTTTGTTCTTCTAAGCAGGATAAAACAGGGATTTCTATACATATGGATGTTCTCCAAGAAGCCTGGACAATATGGAGCAACCCCAACAGGTGACATCCTCCAAGAAAAAGTTGTACAGTTAATTCCGCGAATTTCCGCCTGATGACAGCAGAGAAGCTCTGCTTATAGTCTAATCTTCATCTCAATTCGTTTACTGGCTTTTGGTGCTGTAGGGTATGGTCTGCCTACATTCTACCGTTTACCTTGTGATCAGTTCTTAGTTATCCCGGAAGGAAACTCTACGTAAACAGAGCACGCAATCGCAGGCCAACACAGATGCAATCATTTTTGTATTTCATTGTTAAAGTGCTTTTGCCACAGCACTGAGCATACATTGTGTACACGACGGCAGCAGGCTCAATGATCAAGTGTGATTTACAAAGAAGAGTGAATAAAATAGTTATCAGGACGAATGGCACAGGTGAGTTTTGAGGAGGGAGGAGGGGAGAGGTAGGAGCGGATGGCGAGAGTAAGGAGTTGCAATGTTTGAGGGTAAGAAGAGAAAGGGAATGCAAGTGGTGGGAGGAGGCACAAGGAGTCCTAAAAACAGAGAGGAGGTAAAGTGACTGCAGTTGGGCAGCAGAATAAAAGGAGAGTAGAGAGGAAAGATGGCGGCAAGGCCTTTTAGTTGATACAAAGAAAGTGGAACAGATGAGTCCAATGCGAGTTTTGTATGGAGCGGGTCTGTATAGTCTCCAGCAGTCCGTCATTAGGCCACAGGGGTTAGGATGGGCAGGCCCTGCATAAGTTGCTTAGTGTTGGATTGTGCAATGATTAACCATCAATGCAAGTAATCACTCGAACATTTGCTTTTGTAATTCATTGCTACGCATGAGCAGCACATTAAAACAGTTTAGCTTACTCCCCTTATGTCCTTGTTCTGTTTGATCTCTAGCTCAGTCTTTGCGCTGTGGTTTATTTGATTGGTCTTGCTGTCAACATCCCCTCTGCACCAGGAGACTCCTTTCACGCTCGCTCGTGGTGCGAAATGACCGCACGAGATGGGCTGCAAAATGGGGACATCTAACGCCTAGTAGAATCTGCACAATCCTTCAAAGCTGGGGTCTCCTTCCAGTTGAAGACAACAGTCTCTTAAGATTCTAGACATTTGCTCAATTGTTATAGACACAGTCGGAGCAAAACGGATGCATCAACTGTCATTAACACTAGCTCAATGTCATGCAAAGACAAAAATAGCAAGTATTGCAAGAGCGAATCTGCCACAACGGGATACATTCCTAAAGGCTCTGCACAGAGTGGGTGCTGAAAGCCGCCTCAGTGGGGTTTCCTAAATGTTGCAGTGGTCCAAAAACATGGCTGTTCATTGGTTTCCAAAACATGCAGCAGAAAAGCACGCCTTCATGTTTACCTTTTGTCTCTTTGGATTTCACTTGAATTCTTTCTATTCGTTTGCATTAACACTGTTAAGCTAAAATAGACGAGGATGATTGGGTAGAGAAAGTTTAAGGGCAGTGAAATGCCGTTTGTTTGGCGTTAAGTAGGAGTCGAACAGCGTGTGATGAACTCGTTTGAGAAATATTTCTTCCACTGGTGTTCAGACTTGTGGAGAGTGGAACGGAGTGAAAAGTAGATTGCCGTGGTTGAGGTGGTTTACAAGAAGGGGAAATTGTGAGTTGAGCGTTGATGAAATATTCGAATGGACAGAGAAAGAGATAGAGAAAAAGAAATGAAAAAGTGCTGCGTGGCAATCATGATGCGATTCAGTTACAGGGTTTTCAGGGATATTGCGGACTTTGCTGGGGCCTTACTGAACGTTAAAGAACAACTGTTCCTGTCAGGACTGAATGAGGCTAAGCCATTGGATTTCGGTACACTCTGGTGGGGGTTGCCTAGATTTGAGATGGATCTTCAGAACCACCCCTGAAAGAATGTTCTGTGAGGCCACCCTATTACAGTGACCAGGGGAAAAACACTTCAGCCCAACCAAACTATATCGAGGTAGGTAGCTAAACAGTAAGGCTTAGATTTCAGAAATGGCGGTGAAGTGGCATAGAGACACACACAACACTCACATAAACTAGTTAGACAGGATAGTACAAAAATACAATCTTATTAGGCCTGAATACATTCTAGGTAATACAACCAATAGGTGTGTATTAGCACCACTCTATTGTATACCTTTGCCATGGGTGTTTTTACTAGAGAGCACCAACACTTTACTTTTAAGACCGGCAAGATGATTCAGTTAACCATAAGCAAACTGTATAGTAAAGCCATCAAAACAGACCAACACTTGTAAATCAAGATACGTATGGAAACAGTCTAGGAATGGAAATGACCTTGCCTCATAAAAATAAGGTCCCAGCACTTCAAAGGTCCTTCCCTAACAATAATTTCGCATTTATATAGCGCTACGAACCCTCAGGTATCTGAGCGCTGCTTATTATTTCCCACGGTGTGTGGTGCTCATTTATCAACCCGGGAAGGATGAAAGGCTGAGTTTGGACCTGCCGGGATTCGAACCTGCGTTAGCAATCTCTGCATGGATGTCAAAGCGAGTGCCGTTTGACCGCCATAATTCCCTGCCAAATGAAGTGTCCCTAGTGCCCTTAAGAGTCACTGGTCTCAAGTAGAAACCTGCAATGAGTCTATTGGTGTGGAGAATTGAGTTTTGGCAAAGCCATCCGGTAGGTAAAATGTTCCAAAGATGTAGAAACAAAGGTAAGAGCCAAAAGTTGGTTGACTTCGCTCAATCCCAGCACCCAAGGGGAAGCCCAGTGGGGGAATCCTTGGCTAGATCTGTACTGGTTATGATCATTAGGGAGAGGTAGTGCCAGGACTTTGCACCCTTACAAGCCTATGACTGGAGGGGGGTGGAAAGAGCTATGTAGGCTCGCCCACCCTTACTTTGATTCCACTAGGAACCACCCAATGAGCGCCCATATCGGTTGGGCCTAGGTCTATTTAAGGTTGAGATACTACGTGTACAGTAGTCAGTGTTGGCATCCATATTGTTTGTGACTAAGCGGCAGTTCTGATCTGAGATGGTTCCTTATGCTTGGTGACCCAGGCACCCCAAGGTGCAGGTCACCACCAATCCAAAGATGAAAAGAGCCCCCCAGGACACGATGGAAATGGCAGCAGCAAAGATCACCAAACTCTTGTGATGGTAGGTGACTCACATGGGGGAGACTTAGAAACTGCTCCCGGAAGGCCCCTTTTTGAGTTGGAGATCTACAGCTGCAGAAGGACTGTTCTTGAGTCACAAGTTGGATGCTTGCAGAATTTTAGGCAGAAACTCTGAATGGTGACCGCTGCACAGCAGATGTCCTGGGCCGAGCTGGTCCCCCCACAGGGTGGTTCTGGGACACTTTTCAAAGACCACAGTGGGCAGAATCATCGTGCAGTGGTTTGGACTGGTTGGTCACACCAGCCCAATGGTAGATGTACTGGTTAAGGTCTTCAGGAGGTAAGTCAAAAGAGAGGCATGGCTTCACTGGGACTTGGCCGAAGGCAATCCTCCGTCTTGAGCTGCCCTTCACTGGCATTCAACAGGCTGCAGCTCTTTGTAGGGGGTCTTGGCTCCTTATTGGAATGCCAACAATGGTCTGAATGGCTGTGGGAGTGAACCCCCCCACTCTTTTATCCCAAATTCAGCCAGGGTTGCCGTCAGCCCTTCAGTGTTAAAGATCTGCACTATTCAAACTAGCAAGGGGGCTGTCCAATCATGGACAGCCTATTGCCCCACATCAACTCGGCAACAGACATAACCTTGCCCAGAGTGTGGATTGTGACCAGACCGTCTCAATCCCCACATCTGGCTAGGTACACACACTGCTCCTTTACCCCAGAAATGGCTTTCCTTACATTATACAGGCACCAGAGGGTAGGACATGCTTGGCCGTTTAGAGTTTATGGTATTCTGTGGTAAAATGAAAAACTTCCACATGTGGACTACTAAAAACATGGTAGAAAAATATCTGCTGCCTATCTTGGACACGTGCTATTTAATATTTGTATAGTGACTACTGCCATTGTTATGACTTGTGGGGTAGAGACCCTTCAGAAGACAAACATGCAAATAAAATAACATTGCATGCAAATAGTAATTAGAGTTCGGTGACTCAGAGATGACTAGTTTAAAACATATAAATCACTTAGAGCATTGTGTTCAGGCACAGAGATGAGGGCGACTATGAGACAGCAGACCAAATCTTTCGTGGGATTGATGCTCAAGAGGAGGATACATAGTCCTATGAACCCCTAGACTAATTGTCTAAAGTTTAGGGCTCTGCTGTACTTTACATGTAGAACCACGTGCACACTGATTAACATGTAGTCAATTTAAAACAACCTGTACTCCCACCACTGGCTTCTTTCATGCATGTCCCATTTCACTAGCTCACAATGCCCCCTCCCGCCCTCTCTCATCTATATTGATACCTTGTATTTTGATTGATTGGGTATTTATAATGTGCCTATACACAATGTATTTCATGATGCAACAAGACAAGAGGGTGGGCAACAGGAGAGTAAAAAAACAATTATCCTACTAGCCTTGACATTCGGAACGTGCAAGTGCAATAAGAAAAGTGGAGGGGAGAGGGGAGGCGGGGACGTGTCGGTCAGGGCGGAAGGGCCCATGAGAAAAAGAGTGCCAGGGGAAGCCGGATGGACAGAGGCAGGGGAAAGCAAGAGAGCAAGGGAAGTTGGGTCCACGAGCCAAGTGTGAGGTACGGGGCTGGAAGGGTCTACAGGGTGAAGTCCCAGCCGGGCAAGTGCAGGGGAAGGGGCAAGGGAAGGGCAAGTGCAGGTTTTGGGGGGAGGGGTCCAGGGAGACCAAGTACAGGGGTAGACTGGAATGGGATGGGGGGGGGGCTTGGTACCCTGAAGACTCTGAAGGAACCAGGAAGCCAGTCTGGAAGCAGCCAGGGACATTGGCAGGGAAGGGTAAGAGGAAAGGATGAAGAGAAAAGGAAGGTCTTGAGAAGTTTCTGGAACTTAAGGAGATCTGGCTCAAGTCTGAGAGGGGCAGGGAGGCCATTCCAGAGGGAGGCATCTGAAGAGGAGAGAGATCTACCCCCCACTCTCTGATTGGAAAAGCGCATGATCTGCAGAGAGTTGGAGCTGGACAAATGGATTCTAGCAGGGAGGTATTTAGGGAGAGCGAGTTGGATGTAGAGGGGTCCCATGTCCCCAGAAGGCCTTGAGGATGACGCAGATGGTCTTGAACCTGATCCTCACGACAACCGGGAGCCCGAGGTTTTAGGGCTTTAGAGATGTCCCTGGGTTTGAAGCCAAGGATAAGTCTTGCAGTCCTATTCTGATGCATGGTATCCCATGTGCAGCAAAACAAGCATCTGTGAGTTGGCATATGAGGGGGAAGGTCTAGGCATTCTGTAAATTCCATACCATGAGCAATAGCTAAGGGTTATTTGAGGCAAGAACCTTTGGTTCAGAGAAAGCTGTTTGGGATTTGTGGCCACAGTCACCCATTTTGCCTTGCTTAGCATGCTGGTTGGTAGGCTCAAATCCCACTCTACCATGCTGAGGTGTTGTGCTCAGTGGCCTGCTGGGAATTCTGACTGTCAGAGTAGGGCCTGTCTTGGGCAGGGCAATACAAGTATGTTTTCAGGCATTGGTTGGTGCAGAGGCTAGAAGAGAGCTAACCCGTTGGCATCTCAGATGCTTAGGGAGAGGCTCCAAGCTTCCTCCTCTCTAGCCCAATCCCACCTACCTTAACATCATCATCAAATCTGTCTGAAGAGATTTCCATTGATACTTTCTCCATTCTGCCTGCCGGCGCTACATCTGAGTGGTGAGTGCCTTTAACTGGTTGTGCTTTGTGCGTACTCCTTGCAAGAGAACATCATTTTGGTGCCCTTTGCCTCCTTCCCTTCCTGCATTCAAACCCTTTGAGTCCCCCCTGAGTAGAATCTAGCCTGTGCATTGAATTTAGGTGTGTGTAGAAAGTAACCCATGCTTTGAATCTCGACCTTTACAACACTGGTTCCCCCATCATGATTATTGAGACATATGAGCTCTATGTTGACCAAACTGGTATGGGAGGGTGGACACGCTCGGGGGGAGGTGCCCTCCAAGAGGAGCAGTGGCTATCTATCTGTAAAATGACCAGGGAAATCTCTTTGAATGCTAGGTTCCGCCTGATCCACTTCAAATTCTTGCATCAATCCTACCTCTTCCCCTACTCAATTGCATAAATTCTATCCAGATAGAACGGTGCATTGTCCGAGATGCAATGGTGACAATGCAGACTTTGTACATATGGTATGGAACTGTCCTCACATAAAGATAATTTGGGAGGTGGTTTCTGCTACAATGATATGGTATGGGGGTGTCCACACAATTCACCCTCAGCCTGGCTGCTGGCATTGTTCACTGTCCCTACTAAATCTGAAAAGAAACTGTTAGCCATGGTTTCAGTGGTTGCAAGAGCGATGATTGTCAAATCCTGGATGAGACAGAGATCACTCACCATTTAGGATTGCCTGAAAACGATAAATGTGCATGAAATGCGGGAATCTTCTTATGCATCCTCCCTATCCCCCGATAGTAGGCCCATGGATTACTGGACTCCCTTTTGTTGGTACATTCTGGAAAGCGAAGACACTGCTCCGGTTTAAACAATCGAGGTTCCAGTAATCCGTTCTCACTTTCAATCTGCCCGCTTCTCAACCTTATGTCGTATATTATGATATGATATTTTATTTGTATTGCGCTTGTACACAAGTGTTTACCGAGGGCGACTAGACAAGGGCGGGGAACAGGGGAGAGCATAACACAACAACGATCTTAATAGACCCAGTGACATTGAGAACGCGCAAGTGCATGGGAAGGGAAAAGGGAAAAAGTGCATGGAACGGGGAGAATTGAAAGTGCGGAGCAGAGGAGAGGCAGATCAATGAAAATCAATAGAACATTGAGGCAATAAACAGTGGTAGTGCGGCCAGCAAGTGGCAAAGTGCTGTGTTTAAGGCAGCAGGCTGGGTAAATCTGATAAGTGCAGAAAAAGAAGAATAATGGGGTGGTGGGGGGTGCTGTATGGGTACAGATACAGTCCCCAGTGCAAGGTTGGCCAAGAGGCAGTGAAGGAGGGTGGCAGGTGAGCAGGTACCTGGGCCCAGGGGACAGAAGGTGGCCAAGTGCACAGTGCCAAGAGAGAGCAGATCAGCAGAGGAGAGGGGGAGCGAAGGCAAAGAGAAAGGTCTTGAGGTGCTTCCGAAACCGGAGATGCTTCTCCTCAAGATTTAGAGTGGCAGGGAGGCTGTTCCAGAGGGAGGCCAAAGCCTAATACTTTTTATTGAGTAAAAGTGTGGCTTGACGCCTTGTAGGTATGATATACCACCCAATGTTAATGAGTGAGATGGGGTGTGTGGGGAAAACCAAATGTTATTATTGACACATTCCTCCTAGGAAATACATTACGTGAACTGTTACATGGTCCCAATTTAGTTCAAGGACACAATGGACTCTATGATGATTATACTTTGTGGCGTACATTCATATGCAGTGCACTGGTTTTGTTTGGGCGGTGTGAGGGAGGGAAGTTGCCGTGGTTTTTGGACTGTAATGTTTATTGTACGGTTAACAAAAATTGAATAAAGAGAGTTAAAAAAAAAAGAAAAGGTGTCTAACCCACCAATTGTCCTTTAGCTGTGTGTAACCTCTCTTCGAACGGTGGATCACTCGTCAGAGCTGCTCTGCCGCCACTGTCCCAACTTGCTTCATAGTTTGGCTAACCGGAACCAGAGAATTGGAAACATTGAAAAATCATCAATATGGCCTGTCCGGGTTGCAGGGGTGTGAAGGAAGACCTTTTACATTTTGTCCTGTTTTGCGCTCGATACCATGACAGCAGGAAACAAACCATTACCCCACTCCTGAGGGAAGTGAATTTCACGCAGTGTCGTCCCACACATTTGTTCCTGCTGCGTGCACAAACATCAACTGTTGCATGGGGCATGCAGAATATCTGAGGAGGCATGGAATGGAAGGAAGCACATTGTGAACACTCTAAAAGAAATTGCCCCCTCTCCAAGCTAATGTTTTTCCTCTAATCCAGATGTAACATGGATGCTTGTCTTACATCTTTGGGCATTGCGGGGCATCAGCATGGACTGTATTTTTTAATTTGTGTATCACAAGTTTATCTATGTATATTGTATTGTGTATTTAGATTGGACTAACTTACGGCGCTGAAGCAATCCTCCATCTGTCCTTCTCTGTGTGGGACAAGCTTGAGGGTTTGTTCTGGCTGAAAGTTTTGAGGCTTCCAAATAGCCTGCCAACTAGTGGGATACTGTTGGAATTGAAACTGCAGTCTCTTGAGTTCACGGTGATATGGGAGACGATGGCTCTATACCGCAAATGCACAGAAACACCTGTTGCTCTCCCGTTTGAATTATTGGAAGGTGGCCATGAGGACGGTGACAAATACTTGGGTTGCTGGAAAATGAAAGTTGAGAGAATTCTGAAGGGAAGAGACATAGAGGTTGGGGACTTAATGTCAAATCCTGGTAGGGTGAAAAAGATGCTCCAGGCTTGGGACTGGTTTGATACTAAAGAGTCCTGTGGTAAAGATAAATTGAGTCGCCTGATCATTGAGGATGGGAAGGGCATGAATGTGCTCCTAACTTGTCTGCAGAAATTCTCCTCCCCAAAGATTTGTGATCTCCTACTCCGCTGTCGCCTAAATATTTTACATACGAGGGTGGTGCAATGGAGGCGGAAGAGCCCCAAGGTCCTAAATCCATGGTGTAGATTGGTAGATTCTTCAACTTCCAGAAATGGTGGAATGCTCTATGCACTCGGTAACGGCTTTTCAATCATTGGGTCAAGGGAGAAACTTCTTTTTGAAAGGGTATATGGAACAGGGGAAGACCCTGAGCCCTATGGAGTGGTGGAAATGGGTGTTGATGGGGGAGCAAACCGGCTTGGTAATCACTACAATGAAAATGCTAGAATTTGTACTAGCAGAGAATGGAGAGGGTCGTTGCACTTTTAAAATTTGAATGTGATTTGAGAGGAGGATGATGAGGAAGTTGTAAATGTTAAAGGTTTTCTTTTAATGATTTCATGTAATATTTGTTTATTCTTGATTTTGTTTTTAAACCAATAAAACATTTTTTTTTTAAAGATTGGACTGTGCATATTTGTATGTGAGTTTTTGGTTTATGGATGATCGAATTAACTGGCAAAACTAAAAAATCATAAACAAATCACAGGATCACCTGTAGCAGCCCATTGGGAATTGAACATAACCATAGTCGTGGTTACACATTAGTGGGGGTAGTAACCTTTTAAGAGATGCAATCAAATCTCCTATGCAGGGCATGTGTTCAGATGCAGAGTGGGCTTACTCCCTTGAGGTGACAGTAGCAAAGGAGAGACTTCTGAAAAGTGGCGCCAAGCCTGCTAAGAGCTGTATCCCGTACACTGGCTGGCCAGACTCGGAGAGGAATAAAAAGCCAGACTCTGGCTGAGGGCTATAGCTCGGACACTGACCAGGCACAAAGAGGGATGGAAGAAGCTAGGAGTTTACTGAGGATTATATTTCCGATACTGGCTTGGGGCAGACCCATAGAAGGGGTACTAGCAGGCCAAGAAATGGCTACAAAGAATGTCTTGGACCCTGTCAATGGACAAACACAGAGAAAGCAGAGAATAACTTAGGAGGATAGCTCAGGGGCAATGTGCTCGCCTTGGAAGCAAGATGACACGGATCACCACGCTTAGAAACCTCTCGGTATTAAGTGCGTTATAAATAACCTATCATATCATAACTTGGCCAGGAGGCTGACATATGTCTAGTGGGTTTAGCGACGCATGCCCCCTGACTAAAACCCAAAGCATTGATGAAGAAATACTTGCAGAGTGGAGAGTGTACGATAGAACATCATCAGCTCAAGAGAGTGACACAGCTAGAGGGTGACAATATCCAAGCCTTTATTAAGCAAAGAAGGAAACGCCCTTTCTGGCAGGAAGTAGTTGAGTGCTAACCCTTGAGACTGTAAGCTACCCAGGACTGCAGCTGGGTGCTAAGACCTGAGACATAAGCCAGGAAGCAGCAGCGCACTAAGCCCTGGGGTTTATAAATAGGGCAAAGGGTAAAGGAAAGTAGGGAAGGCTAGACTCTTGGCAGGAACATTGTGGTGTTTTGAGTTATCCCACCCTGGCACCTATCGGTGCTAGCACATTTCTGTTTTCCCCTAATTCCCAAAGGCATGGAATCCTATGGTGGGCGGCCTTCCTATCCTATGGTTCTTGATACATGTTGGCTTATCCCATTTTGCCACCACTCAGTATTAGTATTCTGCACTGGTTTAGAGCGATTCCTAGAGGCTATTCTCATCCTCCCGACTGTATATAATAAGACATTAAACTGTACTGACAGGTTTTGTGTATTCTTTTGAGTTCTTTCGTCACAGATAATTTACATTTCGGTACCGCCACAATGCCATCGCTATTGGAAACTTGAACACTATAGTTGTCTCAGAGCGCACCATTTAGGAATGCATTTTTTTGTATGTGCTTCTGATCTTCAACCAGATCTGTAATGCCTTGCGTGTAACGTGGGGGTGGGGGGTGGGGGTTCTTACTTGATGAAGTAAGACAAAAGGCGCAATTGATGCAAGCAGAATCACCTGGTAGGCAGTGTGCCACGGGCGGGTGATTAACCAGCGTGAGTGGCTGCATGTACATGGGTTTCATCTGGTGGACAAGCCCTGATAAATGATTTGCCCTTTGAAGGATTGACCCTGTTTTCCAAGCAATCAGATGAGACATTTGGACATTTGGAAGTCTAAAGAGGAAACCGAAACAGCAAAGTCAATGGATGGTGTTAGGGAATGTTCAAAGAAGGGGCATGTCCAGCACTAGAGGAAGTCAAAGACCAGCCGCTCTGTGTCTAGGATATATCATCTTTGTCGAGCACAATCCGTATGGTATCGAAGCCAATCCCTGTAGCGTGGCTACTTCCAAATAAGAGGCAGAGTATGGGGCTTGGAGGGGATTCACGTTACACCTCTCATCCAGGCACAGTATCGGGATACTACAATTCTTTTCACAAGTGGCTGAGCCAGGTGAGTGGCAGGCCCTCCACAGCCCTGTATCGCCCCTGGTGCTCTGTGAGCTCCCCTTCCTCCTGCTGGAGTCCTATCCTCTACGCCCCCCGCCCTGCGTCCTCCCTCCCCTCCCCCACACCAAAAGCTGCATCTGCTATTGCTTTTCACTTTAATGGCAACAAAATTCTCAATGACAGGTTGTTTTTAGACTAGACTCTGGAACGGATTGCTATTGTGCGATATTAAGACAAGTCCCCATTATTAGGCGTTTCCTCAGATTTCTGTTCAGGGTGTAGACAGGCTTGCCTTCACTTATGCAACAGGGACTGCCTGAAGTTCTCCTAATCCTCCCAGCAGTATAAGTGGCTGAGCAGCAGTCAAGGCTAAACCCGTAGGCGGGAAGCGAGACGCTTAAAGATAGTATACCACTTAACTTTCAAAAAAGGAATGCAAACACAGTCTATTAGTCATTATACATCATTCAGATGCGGAGACGTAAAGCAGCAATACAGTTTACAGGCGAGTTCCTGCCCTATTTTAGTGGGTGACCCTATCAATTAGGGTCGTCAGAGTAGTCCATGGCCAAGCAAGGCTGCTGTGCATCAAGGTTGACAAGTTTAGTTCTAGGGATGTCCCATGTCGATGTTTTGTCACTAGAATAACGTCTAGAGTGCAATGTTACCAGTGCAAAGGGGTCCGCCCTCGTTGTTATGGGAAATAAACCAGGAACCACCAAATCTTTGAAGGTAGTTTGTAAAGTAAAAATTCACCAGCAGCAGAGACAGTCTTCGGGTAGTTGCAGAAAATTCTGGTGGTGACAAAAATGTCCACACGCTCAGGTAGACTTTGTTGCCGCTGCTGGTGATGCTGAGGTATGGTGTGGCTGTCTGGGAGCTGCTGTTACAGGCCTAGTTACTGGCAGGCGCAAGCCTGTTCCTGCTGCACAGGTCGGGTAAGCTTAGGGGTCCTTTGAGCCCAACAGTTCTTTTTCCAAGGTTCCTTCAGTTTTAGGATGTGTTATAATTATAGAGCTCTGTCTTTGGGGGGTCATCACAAGTTTTTATGAGATGGAAACTCTTGCAGATGAACATAGTGCACACATTCAAAAAATACATGCATGTCTGCTCTTGGGCTTTTGAGTACTTCGGTATCTCAGGGCCCTGGGGAGCGAATGTCAGGCGACACGTTAGTGCTATATAGAACAGCACAAATAAGTATTGTATTTTCTATTTTACGGAAACCACATTTGTGTCCAAGTATGACACGTGCTTCACTTGCCATAGGGATCCCAAACGTTTCTTCATGTACTCAGTAGATGGCACCTTCCAAACAAAGGAAAGAGCAATTTATCCTAGGGTGGAATGAGGAAAGGTGTGAAGGGCGAAGCCCACTTGCCGTTGATGTCATGTGTGTGTGTGTTGTGTTTGTGTGTTATGTGTGGTGTGTATTCAGTGCTCTTGCTCTTTTGCTGGATACATTATTATTTGTTTGTTATGCTGAACTATGGCATATATTCGCTGTGCTGTGCTCTGCCCTTCTTTTCCCCATATGTTTGATATGCTACACTGTTATTTTATGCTACATCCTGTGGGTCGTCAGGTGTATCTTCCTGACTCGAGTACTGCTAGTGATTTCCTCAGGATTCCCTCCAGACCACTGTGCTCTGCAGTGGTAGTCGTGACAGAGTAGCATAGTCCTGAATCACAGCAGGTGGAGTGGGATGGGTCACAGGTACAGTACACACTTCTCATTGATACCTGGGCAGAGAATGTCCATGTTATTTTTTATGAATAGAAATATCTTTTTTGTTAGTAAAGGCATAGAGGAACACCACTACACTTACAGATAAGTACCTTTTGTAAAACAAAACATTCCACAATGTATCGGGTAAGTAAAACAGTTTCATAAGAGTTCTTTACAATTTTATTGCAGTCCTTCTAGAAAAAGGAAATGCAGCAACAGGCATGTTAGCAGCTTTCCTATCTAGGCCAGAAAGCTTAAAGAGACCAAGGGAAACCAGCAGCGCAGATTGGTGTTAAAGCAGTACCTTTGTGCGAAAGTTTGCCAAAGATCAGTTTCTGGATTTATGGTGGAGTGAGTTATGATCTGATAGGTTATTTATAAGCCGCTTAATACCCAGAGGTTTCTAAGCGCGGACCCGGGTTGCTCTATGTCGTCTTGCATCCAAGGCGAGCACGTTGCCGCTGAGCTATCCTCCAGAGTTCCAAAGGAGATCCTAGGTGATGAAAAGGAGTGTTCTATGTTCATTTTTCGACCGTTTTTTTTTTCGTGGCACTTTTTGCCGAAATGGTTTTGCTGAGAAAAAACTATCTTCTTTTTTTTTATTTGGGGGGGCCCTATTATGTATTCCCATACCCCACTCTACCCCTTATATGCCCACCCCCCATATTTTTCGATGTTTTTTCGGCATAAGGTGTTTGGCAAAAAGTGCTGCAGAAAAAAAAAACAGGGAATGAATGAACGTTGTACCGAAAAGGAGGCCCAGGGATGAAGAAATGCACCAGGAAAGTACCTGCCAAGCAGTACTCTGGGACGGAAGCAGCAGTTCTGCAGGATGCTGTTGGCATTTTCCAGTGATGGTTGCTGTGCATGTGGTTCAGCAGTGACACGGTAACACTGAGACGGGAGGATCATTGGGAAGGGACGAGAATTGAAGATTTGGTGATTTCCCAGTTGAGGGTCCGAGCCAGAGCAGCTGAAAGATAAAGTCAGCTGCAGTTGGCTGTAGTCATCAGTGCAGGGCTACCACATGAACCTCGGGCACGCACAGGTTCTGAAGATGGGGTCAGCTTGGGAAGACCCCAAAGAAGTACAAATATTGTAGAAAGGTTGAAGTCACACCAGAGAGGAGCCAGCCATGGATGGTGGATTGGGAAGGCGAGTTTGGCAGCATGGTTGCAAGATCAGAGCCAGCACAGGCCTTTATGTTCCTCGGGAGGAAACGCTCAGGGGCAACACGCTCACTTTGGAAGCAAGACGCCGCAGAGCAACACAGGTTCGATCCCCGGATGCGCACTTAGAAACCTCTGGGTATCTAGTGTGTTATAAATAACCAATTACAATAACAATGTTTCAAGGGAAGTCGGGTTCCTTATATTCAGAAGAAGGCACCCACCGCTGACCTGGGCTAGTGTGAAGAGAAGAAGCCTGTCCTGACCTCGGGTAGGTGGTGTGTTGGCAAAGGTCGTCAGGATCCCTGGGAGCGGGTGCTGCAGTCAGCCAGAACTCGCGTGGTTACTTGCGGCCTCCGTCTGTCCCTCCTCTCAGGAGGAGCCTACACGGGCAGGCACAGGCAGGCGAGGTGGGGCGTGGCCAGGGGCGGGGCAGGCCATGAGGCGAGTCACCAGCATAACTTTGAAGTCCTTGTATTTAGGTCAAGGGTTTTATGACAACAAACCCATGCCCAAAACACTGGTACTTCAAACATGGGTTGCATGTGAGTTTACAAGCATTACTAGGATGAATGTGCCACTCAGTGTGGATCTGGTCAACGTTCATATTTCAGCACATTTCACTTGGTGACCTGTGGTACAAACGTTTTGTGAAAGGGAAGCCCGGGATTTGAAAAATGGCGCTCACATGACACAAAGCCAAGTGTTTACCCTCAACAAAAGGCCCCCTTTGTCTGTCCGCCATACAAATGGATGGATGCATATGAACCATTTAACCATCGAATAATGGAAGCATACCCCGGCCAATGACATCAACGGAAATGTCTAATTTGAAACCACACAATTTCCCTTACATCAACCCGTAATGTAACACAGTTAAAAATGCCAAAATATCCCAGGCATGGTGCCAAAATGTCATATATATGATAAATTAATGACGTGCCCGCCAAAACTGAAACACCACCACCAGATGGCACTTTTTGCTTTGCCATGTGTGTTTTAGCACATGGGCTGGTGAATTTTTTTATTGGATTCATTGAAGGGGCTTAAATATTTCCCACAAATATGCCAGAGCGACGAGTCTAGCGAGGGAGCCAAAACGAACCAAGCCGGGCTGGTGGGGAGTACGGGGGTGGAGGGGCGGTGTGAGGGAGTTGCAAACATGGGGCATTACACAGCACACGTTCTGTGAAAAATTGGGTTAGCAGCCAGACTGTTGGTAATCAGTTTTTATAGGGTAACTCATGAAAAGAGTCAATAGATGGCTGTCATCAACCGAGCACAAAAGCATTTCCCAATGCATTTTCATTGCATGGCATCATTTGGCCTATGAACACTGATGTTAAAGCAACATATGGTGATCCATTCTTGTATGAAATGTATGTCATATGACAGTGATATTGTAACCATATTTCTCTTATTGTACTGAGGAACAATGCTATGCGATGTCACTTCCTCATTTGTCAAGGGGTGAAAGGTTGTGTGTCATCACTTTCTGTGGGCTGGGGGCTGGGTCGAATGACATCATTTCCAGTGATGTCGCCAGAGGTCATTTGATGTCACATCTGCTACCCCTGGCATTTTGATGAAATAACGTCCCTGCAGGAATCAGAGTTCTTCAGAGCGCAAAAAGGATTCTGCACCTTCCAGGAATGTAGGTACAGATTCCCAGCAGTAGACCAGGCCAGCGGGCAAGGGGATCTGCTTTTATCCCCCTCATGAGTCGGTGAGTGAACTCGGCATCCAATCACGCACCAAGAATCTTTCTAACATATGACTGGTCAGCCAATGACGGACAATACCTCTAGGTTGATCCATACATTCTGAAAAGGTCTTTCACACAAAGGAATTAATTCACACTATCCGAGGTAGGCATCTGCATGTGCCTGTTAAATTTGGTTTCAGGCTATCTACAGCCCCCAGTCCTTGGATACAGGAATGCACTGGCCCAAGATAGCTACTTCCTCTCTCAGGAACAAAGAGTTTTAAGGGTTAGTCATGTGACCCATCAGGCCTTCAGGGGAAACAAAAACAACATTAATTTTGGTGCATCAAGGAGGATGTCAAAACGGACTCAGTGAGGCCAAATGTATTCCACCCTGCAGAACCATTTTACACAGGCGAAAACAACACCACTGACCAAGCCAAAGTTAACAAGTTAGATATTTCATCTGCAGTAGCACCACAGAACACCTCATCCTCAGGATGCTACATGCGTGGTCTTCTTCAAAAACCTATGATCTCAGGCATAATGGGCTCTGTTGTTTGGATGGTTCAAATCCCCAGCTTCAGTTCAGGCCACATAGTCCTGGTAAAATGGCAGCGGAGCAGGATCCAGCTTTCGCTGCCAAGCTCTGGTTATGACTGCTGCCAGAAAAAAATAGCCTTCTCTTCAGCATCCGGCTCTTCCTTTAGATAAGGGTTGCAAAATAGTTGCTCGTATCAATAATAATGTTTAAGAGCATCTAAAGGGTCTGACCTGTGAGATTGAACTGAGAATATCACGTTGTGCATATCAGAGGATGAAAATACCTTATTGTACAAGGCAAGATAGTTTTAGGTCAACTGACCAGGACAGCAGTGGGCACAGGCCACATGTCTTTGAAATAACACTGCAGTGGCTGCCTCTGAGGTGCCTCTCCTGGCTGCCAAAGAAATCTTTGATGCCCAACAGAATAAAATAACAGAATCTCCCTTCCATCGGTTGATGCTGTTTTGATTGCTTGTTGACATTGTGGTCCAGAAGATCAAGAATAAGGCATACCCCATGAAATCATTTGGCCTAGAAAAAAAGGAAGGAGTTCCACAAGTCCACTGGCAGTGTTGGCCTTCAACGCCATAGGGTTCAACTCCCGTATTGGCATCTATAGCACCAAAGGTCGCAGTTTCAGCAAGTGTAGAGGATGCATCAAGGGGAAGAGGTGGTGCACAGATGTGGGTGCCATCAGAATAGCTCACCAGCCCAGAACAATCTGGGACCTGATTTTTTGTGAGAGAAGGGAAGCAAGCACAAACATCTGTTCCCCATAGACACTGCCAGAGCCAATCCTCTGTCATGTGCAACTTCACTGATACTATATCATGTTCTGCTGAGAGCATTGGGGTGAAGCCGGCAGCTTGCCGTAGCCAAGTGTGGATCTATTTGGCATCAATCACTTAGCCTTCCCTTCCTGAGTGCTGCTGAGAGGTCTGTTTCCACAGTAGAGCCAAGTTTTCCCTGGAGGTTACATTGACTCCTCCCTGAAATAGTCATTTACTCTTATCTCCACTCTCAAGTCTCTTGCCCTCGGGAACCTATCACATGGCTTGAAAATCTCAATTTTTATTTGCAGGAACTTATGATTTTCTTTTCCATCTCTGCAAGAGGTACTGGAATTGAGTAATGTGGATTGTCAGTGGAACATTCCAAATGGAAGAAATGCAGAAGGACAGTGGAGCGTTTCAGATTTGTGTTTTACCTCTATCCTGCAGGGGGGGAGAGTAAGCTGGACACACTTGAAAGCTTGAATATGCTTTTGGGGGCCTCTCTGATGCGAGAGAGTGACTAATTAACGGGCTACAAAATCTCTAGCATGAGGAGCATGAACCCAGGGTAGATATACTAAGAGCCAGAAGGCTTGCAACTCAAGGGAGGTAAAGGCACAATCACAGGATGGCACTTGCTGGTTTCTCAAATGATATGTTATGGCATTTATAACACACCTATACGCACATGTTTCAAGGTGTGACAAGGCAAGGGGGGAAAAAGGGGAGGACAAAAACAACGACCTTACTAGGCCTAGTGACATTCAGATCGCGCAAGTGCAGGGGAATAGGGAGGGAATAAGTGCTGGGAGAATGGACAAGTGCAGGACAAGGAACAGGAAACAACAAGTAGTGCATCCAATGGGTGGCAAGTACCAGGGTTCAGAAGTGCAGACAACAATTGCCTAATAAGTGCAGGAGAGGGGACTGTAGGGTTACAAATACAGACTACAAGTACAGGGGGTGCTAAGAGGCAGTGCGAGTTTGCAGCTGGACAGGCAGGGAACTGGGCCCGAATTCATAGGGTGGCCAGGTGACCAGTGCATGTATCAGACAGGAGAATTGCAGGGGAGAGGACGAGAGAAGGCAGAAGCAAAGAGGAAGGTCTTGAGTTGCTCTGGAACTGGAGATGGTTCTGCTCAAGTTTCAGAGAGGTAGGGAGGCTGCTCCAGAGAGAGGCGCCAGCAGAAGAAAGAGATCTGCCCCAACTCATTGCTTGGAGAAGCGACTGACCCTGAAAGAGTTGGAGGTGGTGGAGCAGAGAGCTTGAGTAGGAAGATATTTCGGTAGAGAGAGTTGGAGGTATTGTGGACTCAGACCCCAGAAAGCCTTGTGAACGATGCAGAGGGTCTTGAACCTGATCCTTGCTGCCACTACGAGCCAATGAAGAGATTTCAGTGCTGGAGAGATACGATCCCTGGGCTTGAGGCCAAGGACAAGTCTTGCAGTCCTGTTCTGGATGAGTCATAGAGGACGTAGAGTAGAGGCAGGTAGATTTAGAAAGAGGCTGTTGGAGCAGTCCAATCTAGAGAGAACCAGAGCTCTGGAGACAGTGGGCTTCTACGGGAAAGTGAGGAAAGGAAGAATACCGCTAAGGAGGTGCAGCTGGTAGTTTGACTTCTTAGAGACGTCAAGCGATGTAAGGGGAGAAGGAGAGTGTGGAGTCGAAGATGACCCTGAGGTTCTTAGCCACACAGCTAGGAGCAGGAAGAGGGTGCAGAGTGGGTGGCCAGAGAGTGAGAGGAAAGGAAGGTGGTGGTGAGCCGATGAGGATGATCTGTCTTACTGGCATTAAGGTAGAGATCATTGGTGGCACACCACTCCCGGACTGCGGACAGACAATCTGGGATGAGAGAGGGAGAAGAGGCAGCTGAGGGGAGCCTGAAAGAGAGCTGACAGTCATCCACATAGCACTGAAGGTTTGAGCAGAGAGCAGCTATGCGTTGGGCAAGAGGTACCAGGTATTGGTTGAACAGCCAAGGAGAATGGTTAGACCCCTGGGAAACATAACAGGTAGAGAGAGACAGAGAGAGATAGAGGGGAGAGGAAGGACCCAAGTTGGACCTTGGAGGGTCGTTCAGAGAAAGGAGGTCAGCCAGGTCAGGGGCTGATCAGTGATACCCAGGTTATCACGGAGCCGGTTGAGCAGGATGGCATGGTTGACAGTGACAAAAGCAGAAGAGAGATCGAGGAGGATGAGGACAGAAGGGTGGTTACTGTCAAGGTTTGAGATGTTCAGGAGAGCAATTTCCATGCTGCTAGCCGCCCTGAAGCCAGACTGATGATCATGGAGACAACCAACCAGTTCAGTGTGAAGGTTAAGCTGGGAGATGGCCAGCGTTTCCAAGAGTTTGCCCAGAAAAGGAGTAATGGAGAGCGAATGATAGTTAGCCAGACAGGAGGGGTCGGCTGAGGGTTACTTAGGAAGAGGGTGCGCAAAGGAGTGCCTCAGGGGGAAGGGAAGGTTCCAGTGGTGAAAGAGTGTTTGCAGAAGTCGGTCAAGGCTGGAGCAAGGGTGTCAATATGATCTTTAATTGTTTTGGATGAACAGGGAAGAACCTGTTTTGACGAGACTTTCATAGATCAGACTTGTCTAGAAATATCGTCAGAACAAAGGAAAGGAAGAGAAGGGAGGAGGAGAGGCGGCCACAGGAAGGCCAGAAATAGAGGTAGAAGGAGGAGAGGAAGAGAGGATGGACAGGATGTCCTGGGTTTTAGAGATAAAATGTGAAACCAAGGCCGTGCAGAGGTTGTGGGAGGGAACAGAAGAGGTAGAGACTGCAGCAGGATTGGCCAGCTCCTTGTTGTTAGATGCTGCAGAGATGCTTGGATGTGAGCTCTCTTCTTAGTGTGGACAGAGAGTCAGTACTGCCTTTGGAGCAGGCGGCAGGTTAGTCTGTCATGGGGTGCACATGATGCCTGCCATTTCCTCTCAGCCACCCTACTCTTGCCTTTAAGGATGATGAGGTCTGAGTCGTACCAAGAGTTGCACTTGGCTTTGGGCTTCAGGCGGATCCTCCTGACAGGGGCAAGTAGATCAAGAGTGTCAGAGATAGAAGAATGGAGGCTGTAAAGGGCTGTGTCAGGATGTGAGTCAGCCAGAGGTACAGGAGTGGGAGAGAAAGTGGCGGAGAAAGCCTCAACTGACACATGCTGCGGGGTCTGATGACGAAGAAGGTGGGTGACAGTGCTGGAATTCGCTCGGTCTGAGGAGTAGAGAGAGATTAGAGGAGAAAGTGGTCACTCCAACAGAGAGGAGTGGTTAGAGAGGGGGGTCTGAAAAGATCAGGTGTGCCCCGCAGAGTGAGTCAGGCCAGAGTCGGGCCAGTGGGAAGAATAGAGAGAGAAAGAGAATCACAGAGGTTGCAAAAGAGTCCAGAGGAAGGACAGGAAGCATCCAGGTGGATGTTGAGGTCTCCGAGGAGGAGGAGTTGAGTGGTAGAGACAAGGAGGGAAGAGGAGAGGTCCGCCCACTTGGGGAGGAAGGAGGTTACCTGGCCAGGCGGCCTGTAGATAGTAGCCACAGTAAGCGAGCCTGCAGTCCAGGCATTCAAAAGAGGAATAGACCTGCATAGGAAAAATAGAGGCAGGGATCCACTCCTGGGAGATCAGGCTACACCCCCACCAGGATGGTTGGTTCTGGGCACAGAGAGGATCTTCTAGCCATCAGGGAGGAGAGTGTCAAAACTTATGACAGACCTGGCCATGAACCACATCTTGGTCAGACCGAGAACATCAAGGTTGAGCTCTTCTAGGAGACGGCAGATGTCGGAGGAGGGTTTGACAGCTGAGCGAGAGTGGCAATGTGGAGAAGGTTGCCTCCCTTGAAGGACTTCTGTGGGGGGGTAAAGGTCAAAGGTACAACCTGCTGAGGTGTAGAAGGAGCCCAATGGTGGGCAGAGGAGGACGGAGGAGAGGGCAAGGTAGCCAAGGAGGAGGATGAAGGGGTGGCGTAGGATGGAGGCAACAGGGCAGCCAGAGAAGAAGAAGAGGAAGCCAAAGAGGTGGCAAAGGGTGGAGGCAGAAGAGCCAGAGAAGGGAAAGCGGGGACAGCAGGAAAAGAAAGGAAATTGATGAGGCCACGGGAAGCGTCTATCAAAAAGGAGGAGGTTGGCCCGAGGGCCTTGGACCAAGATGGTGCCATTTAGGTAAACAATAATTGTTTTAGATGAGCTCCCACTTAGAGCCACCATAAATGGAAGAGGAGGAAAAAGGATAGAGTACAGTGACCATGTGTGGAGTCCATAGGCCTGGTTAAGGAACGACAAAGAGGATGTTGGTAAGGGTCTGTCTGGAGGAAGAGCTGGTGTAGGTATCTGCAATAGGGAGGCCTGGTTTGGAGACCAGGATACCCCTTTTCCACTTCTTCCTACCAGATTTAGTAATGGACTTGCATGAAAAAGAAGATGTTCTTAAAGTTGCAAGTGTCCGCAAGAGTTTTCAATTGGGGGAGTGTGGGGTCCTGGGATCCTGCTCCTTTGCAGTCAGTGCCCATAATCAATCTGGAGGAGGAAAAGAGTTACAGCTCTGAGGAAACAACTGGATTATCTTGTGGTCCAGGCTCCACTTTGTCAACTCATCGAACTGAGGGTACAATAAAAGGGCCATGCCAGCTGGAGGCAGCCAGAGTTCTTACTGAAAGTGAGATCGGAACACAAGACAACCCAGACTGATCTGGGCCAGGATTGTAGAGTTGTTCGTTTTTTATAATTCTTTCATAAGGTTTGAAAGCTTTAGGGTCAACAATTCGAGAACTAGGCAACCCTGTTTGGTCATAGCTGATGTGATACCCACTTGCTACCTATATAGTTTATACCATCAATAGCAGACCAAACATACTACCCAGAAAGGAAAGCGGCATATGATCGCTTTGAGAGATTTGTTTCACAGTACTCACTTACTACCCGCTTCTATGGAATGCTTATACCACTCTATTAAAGCTAAATCTGAAAGGTAGTTCTAGGTGTTCCTCACTGTGAGTTTGTGTTGGGAGAGGATAACCCTATTTGCAATAATGTTCTGTCATTTCAGATATGCAACTAATGATCAGATTACAAGCTGGGTGGACTTTTGGCAGAAATACCACTGGCTTAAATATCACTTCCGCTGGTAAGATTTCTGCATGTCACTCTATTCTAAGTTCACCACTGGGGGCAGTTTATCTGGAATACCTCCCTCAGTGGTATTCTTAAACTGCATTCTTCAATGTTTTTTTCTATCCCGTCCCACCATCAATGTGAAGGTGGACATGGAAAATGTACACTAGTGGTTTATAGAACCTTTGTACATTTCTATTGGAGGCAGTATACTCCTCTTCTTTTCATCACGTTGGTGAGGTGGCGAGAGGAGGGCATTGGGGATGGCCACCTTTTCACCCCTAACTAGGTTCCAAATCATTTTTATTTTACTGTATTGAAGGGAAGCGCATGTGCTGCTTTTCTGTACATTAAAAATGCCTTTTCTTTTTTGTTGACGGTTTACACTTGTTTACATTTGTACTAAAACAGTAGGACGACACTCCAATCCCCAGAGAGATTCCAATCCTAACCTTGAATCCAGTGGATGGTAGTTCTGAGGCTACATTGCAAATTCTTCTGGAATTGCTGCTTCTGCAGATCTTATAATGCCCCCTTAAATCAAAAGATTTATATACAAAGTTTCTATTGCAGGAGCTCTCGCTGGGTCCGAACATAGTTTTTTTTTTTTAAATTCAATTTTATTAAGTTTTCAAAATTAACATTTATCCTCATTAAGGCAACACAGAGGAACAGATACATCAAAAAATATAGAGAGGCTTTTTCATCATCATTCTGTTCCACATCCTGTAGTATCATCAGTCAGCGATCAGTACAACTGAGGGCGTGCACATACAGGAAATGATAATAGAAAGGAAAAGGCATAAATGAAATCCGATTATAGAACATTCTTTTCAAACATTAACAATTTTCCCGTCCCCCCTCCCCTGCCCCGAGAAAGAGAGATAAGTCTTTTAGGGAATAAGGTGTTATGTTGCTGTGGTCGTCAGTAAGGGTGAAGTTTCTGTTGTGTGTGGTATGTTTTAGGGGTTCGACACGTGGGAGGAGCGCCTGAGACCTTCGGGCAGTGCTTATGTAATGGAGAGGGGAAGGTGTATTCCAGGGGGGTGAGAGTCAATGTGTACTTTCCAAGAAACGTGTTTTATTTCATTCATGACGGGGGGTCATCCGCGTCTGAAGTTGAGTCTTCGATAGACGTGTGTGCTCTCAGAAAGTCCGACCATATGAGCTCGGATTGTGTCGCTCTACCGTGGATGGATGCAGTGATTTTTTCCATGGTGCATATGTTCAGCACCACATTGATCCACTCTTGTTTGGACGGGGTCGTGGGGGATTTCTATTTAGTGGCAAGTAAAGCTCGGGCCGCGAGCAATAAATAGGGGGTTAGGCCTCGGACCTTTGTCCATTCATCTTCAGTTTTCTCGAGGCTAAACAAGACTAAGTGCGGATCTGCTATCCTGTAAATCCCATCAATGTGCCTGATCCATCCCAGGACCTCATCCCAAAAGATCTTGATCTTGGGGCACACCCACCACATGTGCCAGTAGTCTGCAACCTGCCCACATTCGCGCCATCAGGTGGGGGAGGAGGATTGGTACATCTTGGATAATCTATACGGATCATATTGCCAGCGATGTAAGAGTTTTATGGAGTGGAGTTTATATTGACATGATATGGAGGTACGTGACGCCATGGCACACATTTTGTCCCATTCGTCATCATCCATATCGATCTTCATATCGATCTCCCATCGCCGTTTGAGTGTGTGTGAGGATTTACCACCTGCGGTCAAAAGTAAGGTGTACATGAGGGAAATCAGATTCTTCCTGGTCGTCTTGGAGTCTAAGATTTTTTCGAAAGGGGTGAGATCTCTACTCAGTTTTTCTTTCCACTCGGATTTGGTCAATACCCCTTTAATTTGTAAATATTGGAAGGTGGAGAGGACTCCAATATTTAGAGCTTCTGTTAACTCTGGGAGGGTGATAAATGAGTCACTGCGGAGGAGCTGCCCCACTCTTTCTAGACCCGCTTCAAACCATGTCTGAAACCGCTCGACATTGGGGATATAGTTATTAATGCCCGGGGACCATAGATGGCTTAATGGGGACGGCCACGTCGTGATTCCCGTCATCTCCGAACCATCTCGCCATATATCCCATATAGCAACAAAAAGCGGGTGGTTTCTCGTTCTCCCCAATACCCGATTTCGCGGGGCCCATAACCATTCCCCAAGTGTTGCTGGGGTCAAGTAATGATTATCCATCGCTACCCATTGTGGTTCTTTGTGGTTGCGTAAGTGGGGGACAAACAGACGTAGTTGAGCAGCAGCATAGTATTTCCGGAGATCAGGGAGTCCCACCCCGCCTTTGTCTTTGGGGAGCGTTAATATAGAGTAGGCTATCCTGGCCCTTTTGCCCCTCCAGAGGAATTTTAGAATTTCCCTCTTCACCTCATTAAAGTATTGATCCGGTATTTTAATTGGTAGCATTTGGAAGGGATAAAGAAACCTCGGGAGGGAGGTCATTTTGACGGCGTTGAGGCGGCCAAGCCATGAAATCGTCAGTTTATCCCACCTGGCGAGATCTGCGCGGAGCTTAGTAAGAAGTTGTGGGAAATTTGCCTCATACAGGGAATCTAACTGTTTCGTTATGTGTACCCCGAGGTATAGCATCTTGTCGTGTTCAATCGTCAAACCCAAGGAGGAGTATTTCACAGTATTCGCCTCAGCGCCACCCTGAAGGGGGAAGAGCGTGGTTTTAGCGCGATTGATCTTGAAGCCCGATAGGCGACCGTATTCCTCCAAAAGGAGGATGGCTTGGGGGACTGATTTCTCAGGATTAACCACATGTAAAAGGATATCATCCGCATACAAGGCAAGTTTATATTCAGTGTCTCCTAGATGGATCCCCTCTATGGTTTCATCCTCTCTGATCTTGTGTGCAAGCGGTTCAAGTGACAAAGCGAATAAGATAGCTGAGAGGGGGCATCCATGTCTAGTGCCTCGTTTTAGTCGGAACCACCTAGAGTACTCCCCGTTAACGAATACCGAGGCGACGGGAGACGAATATATCGCTTTAATTCCCCTCCTAAGGTTGGGACCTAGCCCGATATTTTGAAGGACTTCCATTAAGAAATCCCAGTTCACCCTGTCAAACGCTTTTTCAGCATCAATGGAAAGCAATGCTGGGTCAGTATTTAGGTTGTGCGAGGCGTGCACCAAGTGTAGTGTCTTGCGCATGGTATCTGCGCCTTGACGGCCGATTATAAAGCCCACCTGGTCGGGGTGGATAAGGCGGGGCATAAGGGATTCAATCCTAGCTGCGAGAACCCTGGAATATATTTTGGCATCTATATTTAATAGGGAGATGGGGCGATATGATCCACGTTTCGTGGGATCTTTTCCCTCCTTCGGGATAACTGCTATGAGTGCTTTGACAAATGAGTCCGGAGGATTTCCTGTTTCTAAAATTCGATTGAATAAGTCAACTAGGAAGGGTGTAAGTTGCGGGGCAAATGTTTTATAAAAACCTGCTGTATACCCGTCCTCCCCCGGGGATTTGCCTAATGTAAGTCGCTTAATAGCCTCTTGAATCTCCTCTCCCGTTATGGGGGCATCAAGCGTATCTGATTCGGTTCTTGTCAATTTGGGCATGGCAACGTCGTCCAAGTAGGATCGAATGTTGGAGGTTTGTGGGTCATCTTCAGGGGTGTACAGGGTGTCATAGAAATCCGCAAAGGATTCCGGAATGGTAGGTCGAGGAGTTCCCACACCCGATTCCTCCTCTAGTATCGCCTGAACCCTGCGTTCCGCCCTTTGAGCGCGGAGTCTAGCCGCTAATAGCGCGTCAGCCTTGTCCCCTTTCTCATAAAACTTTTGTTTCAAGAGGAGAAGTTTACGGGCTATTTGCTCATGTTCCAGGAGGCGTAGCTCTTCCCTTTTTTCCCTCGCCTCGAGAACTTTTTCAGGGTCAACAGAGTCCCCCTTCTTCGCATCACTTTCCAGTTGGATAATTTCTCCACGGATTCTGTTTTCAATTAGGGCCCTCTCTCTTTTTTTCTTTGCACCCTCCCGCATGAGGATTCCCCTCCACGTTGCCTTCCCAGCCTCCCAAACCCCTTGTTTCGAGATTTCCCCTGTATCATTCGTTCGGAAATATTCCTCAATTTCCGTTTCCATCTCTATTTTAAAGACAGGATCTTTCCATAGCGTCTCGTTACATCTCCATTGTCCGCATCTAACGGGCAAGGAATCCCATACTAAGTCAACGGATACCATGTCGTGGTCGGACCATGAGATGGTCGCAATTTGTGAGTGTATGGCCGTGTCAAATAAGTCACTGGAGGAGTACAGGTAGTCTATCCTAGTGAACGTGTTGTGTGGGGCCGAAAAGAAGGTGTATTCTTTCTCCATCGGGTGCATGCAGCGCCACAGATCAAGCAAGCCATACAAGTCCATCATTGTTTTGAATTGAGTGTGGTCCCCTCTGCCTGTCTCGCGTCTTTCTGGGTTACCAGGGTGCCAATCGCCGAACATAGTTTTAAGTACATTCTAAATGCCTCCCAGGATGTGTGCCTAGAAGTTTAGTATAAGGCAAACTCTTTTTCTCTTGGATATTTGCAGCTCTACATGACATTTAGTATTCTGACGAATGTGATACACTGCAGGATTTCATCTTGCAAGGATGAATTTGTCACCTCAATATTCTGTCCCCAAACTCTGTTTGTCAGTCTGCGATGTATTCAATGAACCACAAAAGGATTCAAGATCAGGAAAGACTACTACGAACTTGTGGTCAACCCTTGTTCCATGAAGTGAGGGTGATGCAGTTGATGCCAATAAAAAGGAGGTTACTCCTATGTGCATTTACACCATTGTAAAGGATCTACATGATTTGTCCGCGGGTAAATTACCCGCGACGGAAATGTTTGCATGGGAAATGTACGCAATACAAAATGTTCGTACATTTCCCATGCAAACATTTCCATTACAAATCACACAGATTCAAACACACACCGTCACACACACCCTCACTCACACTACTAACCCACCTCCACCAGACCCCCACACCTCTACTTACCTTTCCTTCCGACGTGCTGTCTTCCTGCAGTGTAGATTCCCTTTCACTTCCGTGATCTGGGAACCTGCGCTGCAGGGTCCTTTTCTTTCCTTTTTATTTTGCTCTGGTGAGCTGTGGGGGTGTCAACCACAACACCCTGCTCACTATACTGTATACTATAGTGAGCAGGGTGTTGCGGGGGACAACCCCGCAGCCCCCAGCTTTAAAAAAAACAATTTGTTTTTTGCTCGGGTTCTCCCGCAACACCCTGCTCACTATACTGTGTTCAATAGAGAAATACTATAAAGAAAGAAAAAGAAAAAGGGACAAAACAACCTAGTGCAATGAAATCACAATCTCCCCTTGGAGCAATTGATATAATGAATCATAATTTAAAACTGAGGAAAATGATTGCATTAATAGGATCAACATTTTATGAACAAATTCTGGGAGCCACACAGTTAGTGCACTGTGCAAGTACAGTGACAAACTGCATGTGTCTAAGCATCACTGTGTAGTGTTTGGTAATCTATGTGATTAAAACATAGTATTAACAAATATTGACAAAGCATTTCTCATTTTCAAACAGTAATTTCCATTAACATAACATTTAATAATGGGTCTTCCTGGTAGAGGAGGAGGGCTATAGTGGAATTAGTTTGTTTGCTCGAAGAACAGGTTAAATTCACGCTGGTGCTGGATTTCCAGTCGATAGGCCCTATCCAAGTACCCCTGAGGTTCTGCCTTTTAGCTGGCATAACTCTGTGTCTCAGGGTAAAGGTGCCAATTCAGGTCTGAAATGCTGTGTAATGATATCAATGCAGCCTAACATCCACTACCATGGCATTCTGGTGCCGTGGAGTAACGTTTGTTAAAAAGACAGGGGAGCAGATTCTTACAACTTTTTTGGTGCAAGCAAGGAAATGCACTAGTGCATCTCATCACTTGCGCCAAGAAAAAGAGCAGCCCAATCTACAAACGATACCCGAATGAGCCCTTCTTATATGCGCACCTTCTGTTGCCCTTTTTCACACCTTTGGGCATTTTTTAAAATTTTTAGATATCTTTTCTTTATTTATTTATATACAGGGAGGAGCAATGCTCTTTTGATCACAAAAGAATGTACAATAGAAAAGAAATCAAATTTGACAGAAAGCAGTCAGCTCCTTACAATGGGGTGAGTTTGAGGACATTCTGACTAGGTTGTGGAGGGGAGTAAGTTGTACAGTCACCAGGGACAATACATAAGTGGACATACATAGATTCAAGACAAACAGCATTAGAAATTCTTAAGTGCTAGTAGGCGGCACGGCCAGCTGTGATCGGGGTGTGACCATGATGGATGAAGTGCTAGAGTGGAGGCACAGAAGATGAGGGATAGACGCAGGTTAGAGGCTAGGGAAAAATGTTAGCTAGAAGGCAGATGAGAGGTAGGTTAATAGGGTAACTCAGAAGTAAAGAGGTCCGCTTTTAGTATGGTTTTGAACACATCCATGTGGACTGTTTCTTGGATTTCCTGCGAAAGAGAATTCCATGCAAGTGGAGCAAGAAGAGTGAAATAGTGGAAGCAAGAGGACACATAGAGAGGGCGAGGAGTAACAAGGATAGTTGAGGAGGCAGAGTGGAGATTGCGAGAAGGCTTTTAGATTTTAATAAAGGAGGATAGATACAATGGTGCCTTACCATGGAGAGATTTATGATTTGTGAACCAGGACAAGTTATTTTAATCTGGCCCTGTTTTGCATCGCCAGCCATCCAGCCTGGTGATGGCACGAGGAAGTTGGTGTGAAGTGAGGGAGTTCAAAGATGGTCCTAATAGCGAAGTTAATGATCTTGTCAAGAGGACAGAAAGCACAGTGGGGGAGACCAAAGCCGATGCTCGCACTGTAGTCCAGTATAGAGAAGACAAGAGTGATGAAGAGATGCTTGGCGTGTTGAAAGGAAGGAGGTGCCTGATTTTCCTAATATTTAGGAGGTTGAGGTGAGCTGCTGTTGCAGTTTTGGAGATAAAAGAAGAGATGGTTTGAGAAGGGTCATAGATGATGTCAAGCTTTCTAGCTAAAAGAAGAAAAGTAGGGGAGATGGTCAGGTGGGAACTGGATAGGCAGAGGAAAAGATGAAAGAGAGCATTTAGCAGGGAAGGAAGAGCACCTCAGTTTTGGTATTTTAACATCCTAGAGTGCAAAGCCCTCCAATATTTAAAGGCAGATTGTTGCAAACTCACCATTTCCCTGGGTCGGAAGTCAGTCTCCTTGGTGCTTGGTCCGGGTCCGTCCTGCTTTCCCCCGCATCGCCCACAGGGGTTGCTGGGGCACCGCTGGCTTCCCACTCCTTGTTCCCGGTGTCATTGGCTTCCCTGCAGCGTTTCTGGGGCTGCGCTTGAACGCTGCTCCACGCAGTGTGATTGTAGGTTGCCATGGAACATCCAAAACATTCGGCGCGTGAGGATGCTGTTCTCGCACTCACGTGACCCGCACCAGTTACGTGATTACACAACGAGGAACATTACATTTTTCATTTCCACTGTTGTCAGCAACTGCACCTGTTTTTTCCCCACTCCCAGATTATACCTCCGATCTACTGCTGGTGCTCTCACTAGGTAGGTTACAAGATCTGTTTCAATACCAAAAGTGCTCTGCTGATTGCTGGTGGTCTAACATTGCCCTTTTTTTTAGCTACCTGGGGATCTGGTGCTGCAGTTCCTGTCCACCTGTGGCCCAGATAATTGGTTAGGGAGTTAATTTTTCTTCACTGACTGGTGCTTGGGGACGGAGGTGAGTCCACTCAGGAGACCACGTCTTGACACAGACACACAGTTGGACATTTTGATAGAGGTATTAGAGTAGAGTTCAAGAAAAGAGAAGAAGATTTGGGTGCTGTCTGTGAAGATTTGGTACAAGAACCCAAAGGAGGAGATTAGAGCCCCAGGAACAGAGGTGTAGGGTTTAAAGAGGAACAGACCCAAGACAGAGCCTCGTGGAACACAAATAAATAGAGGAGTGAGTTGAGAGTTGTTGTTGCTCCAGGAAGGAGAGAATTGGAGAGGTGCCAGATAGGGTTGAATCCAGGCAAAGGCTTGATCGCGACCAGCAAGAAGAAAGAGTATTAAGGAGATCAGAGTGGTTGATGGTGTCAAAGACAGTGGACAGGTCAGGGGGAATTAGGATAGGTTGGAGTGCTTAGCAGAGGCGATTAAGTTAGAAACATTCATGCATTTACGCAAATCAGGGGGTGTTCCTGCGCATTTAAAAGCGCATCCCGAATTCACAAATGGGATGTGCTTTTAAATGTACAGAAATTAAGTCACTCCCTGCATGCTGTTGGGTACACGGCCAAGGAGTGGATCATGGCAGGGCCATTTCTTTACCCTGCAATGATTTCTTCTTTAAGTGCGACAGCTGCAGTTACACAGCGGCTCTCACACCTGCATTTCTATCCCACAACAATCCTTGGCCTTGGGCTTCCACTTTGGCTTTGACTTGGCAGAGGCAGCCTTTCTTGTCTGAGACCTGGCACTGCATCATTCTGATGTATCCCCTAACACTTTCAGGTAATTTCCCAGTAGAACTCTACCTGAGACGTGCCTCTGGACACTCACGGGAATCCTGACTCCCCCTCCATTTACAGCTAAGGTAGCAGGCATTCCTGGGAACATCTGATGAGGCCTTTATCCAACTTGGTCCTATGAGGAGCTATGGCAAGCACTTCTTGGCTTACCAGTGTGGAGTCCACCACAGTTCCACTTATCCCAGTGTCCCTGATAGCATTGGATTCTCTTCCATCTATCACTACGCTATCCTTAAAATATCACTTAATATCATCGTTATGTCTCAGGAACAGTGACACGTGGCAGGAGAAATTAATTTTCATAGAATCACGGCAACAGATACATGTTTAGCTTTCAGTGACAGATATGTGTAGGAACTTATAACAAAAAGTTACACTTGTGAAGAACCAAGTATGCCTCATAAGATTTCTGATTGGGCTGAAAATGACACAGCTGTGCAAAAGATTGGTTGCAACCAAATTGTATGGTGTAATTATGTTGGAATATTTAAAAGGCAAACCTCTTCCACAAAGCCTCTTAGTCCATAACCAACCTCGATTATTTCTGGATAGAGACCTTCAACAAAAAGTGGAGTTGTATGGCCAACAAATGCAGCCATGATTGGTTAATTCTAATTGTTGGAATGACTAAAGGAGTGGCACAAAAAATAGAAATAGACTTGGCTACATTGGATGGAGACATTGGGCCTCATTACAAGTTTGGAGGTAGCCATGCCCTTATTAAGGGCATGGCTACCCCCAAACTCGTGTCCAGTTCCGGGTCCCGCAAAAGGGGACTTACTGGGCCATTCCGACCTTAGAGGGCCCGGTAATTCCCTTTCGTGGGACCCGGAGCCGGTATGTCCCCATTTCCATTTGAGCCCCCATAGGGCTCAATGGGAATGGGGAGGATGGCAGCAGCGGTACCGTTCATAACAGTACCGTTGCTACCATCCTGGTCTGCTCGCGGGTGCCACCCTGCACGCCTGGTCTGACCAGGCGTCCAGAGTGGCACCCGCGAGCAAACTCGTAATGTTGCGCCGTTGTTGCCTTACCGCAACATTTGTAATGAGGCACATTAATACATCCACACCAATTGATGCATATACATTAAGATTTTTAGAACTAAGAAACAAGAAATAGCAGAGTTCAAAATGAATGCTACTAGTGAATGAATCAAGAGGTTAAAAAAAGGTTTGACTGCATTTATTCATGAAAAAAGCTTTCTTTATATTAAAGAAGTTTTCAAATCCGAACCCATTAGAAACACCAATTCAGGAAACACTTGCAGTCAATTTATCTGAATATTCACTAATGAAAGAAGGAGACAGTATTAAACAAAAGGTTGGCACGTTAGATGGAAGGGATTCCACTGCCATCAGGGACACTGGGCCCAGTCGAACTGTGGTGGATCCCACATTGATAAACTCTGAAGCTCTGGCCAGAGCTCCACTGAGTAAACAGGGAAGGGTTCTTACTGGGACACCTTTTTCAGAGACAGAAGGTAAAGCAATTAATACGTTTCAGAGATTCCATACAATTAGTGGTGCAGAGGAGCAGGAGCGAGCACAGCCCTGGCACAAAGGTGGTAAAGTATCACAAACAGAATGCAAGTATCCTATAGGTAAGGATACTCCCGTCCCCTGCACACTATCAAACTGAAAACAGTCAAACATTAAGAAAGTCAATCAGTTTGACATTGAGTCAAGGTAACTTTAGTTAAATTGGTTGGATTTTAATATATCCAACAGCATTAGTTTTAGGGAAAGCAAATAAACAAGTAGTCCACTATTCAATTCATTGATATCTTGCCGTCCATGGCTGGATGCGTTTCGGGACTTGATCCCTTCATCAGGAGCTAATTTTACAAAATATATTAATTCATCAAGTTAAGAAAGAGAAAAAGAAGATTCTTCAGTAAATATACACACTCTGATTGAAATACCAGGCCATGTTTAAGTATTTAAAAAAAGTTGTAACAAAGTGAAAGGTACATCAAACCATACATTTAGGCCTCTCTTCTTTTCACACGATTTGCCTTATTTGCACCCTCGTTTTTCTCTAGATCAGAGCTTCCCAATGCCAGAATGTACATACTCCCATCATTGAATCTACTCTCTACCATGCGTAATTAGCTTTTGATAGTATTGGGTTGCACATATCGTGGGATCTTGAGCATCCTAGATTACACGTACACTCTTTTGTTTCACAAGCGATTGTTCATATGGTACCTGTGTGCCAGGGCTTTAGCATTGCAAAACATTCTGCCAATTGAGATATTCGTGGTCAGTTAATACCGTTCTATATCTGCCAGTCTTATGCCTCCTGCCTGAGACTATGTATATGATATGATATGGCATTTATAAGACGCCTATACACAAGTGTTTCAAGGCGCGACGAGGCGAGGGAGGGGGAACAACGGGAAGACAGACAACGATCCTACTAGGCCAGGTGTCATTCAGATCGCGCAAGTGCATGGGAAGGGGGAAGGGGGAAAGGGAAAAGTGCGTGGGGGAAGGGAGAGGGGAAAGTGCAGTACAAGGGATAGTAAAATAAATAAGATAATAAAACAGCCAGATGGTGGCAAGTGCAAGGTAAGTGCAGAGATGAGTGCTGGTAGGAGGACTGAAGGGGTACAGAAAATAGTCCCCAGGTGCAGGGGTTGCCAGGGAGGCAGTGCAGGTGTGCAACTGGCGGGGCCTGGGCCAGAGATCAGAAAGGGCGGCCAGGTAACCAGTGCAGTTTCAGACAGGAATTCAGCAGAGGAGAGGGGGAGAGAAAGCAGAAGCAAAGAGGAAGGTTTTGAGGTGCTTCCGGAACCGGAGATGGTTCTCCTCAAGTTTCAGGGAGGTAGGAAGGCTGTTCCAGAGGGAGGCCCCAGCCGAAGAGAGAGATCTACCCCCAACTCGTTGCTTGGAGAAGCGACTGACCCTGAGGGAGTTGGAGGGGAATGTTAATGTTAATGTTAAAGGTCATTTGTACCGCGCACTATCACCACCGGAGTGGTCCCCTGGCGCTCTGGCGGCTCTGAAAGAGGGAGGGAGGGGTGGGTTAGTGGGTGGAGGCTGGAAAAGTGCAAGATTGCAGTGATGTGCTGTTGGCAGCCTCAGCCCGGTGGTTCCGTCGGCTGGGCCTGGGGTGTATGCGGCCGGTAGTCGTCGTGTGCTGATGTGCGAATCTATGTGTGTTTTTGTTTTGTTGTTGCAGTGTAGTGAAGTTCGTGCGGTTTGCTGTGCTGGAGGTTTGTGGTTGTGTTTGGTTTGGAGTTTGAGAGGTGTATGCAGAGAAGGAAGTTGTTAGTGGTATTGGTTAGTTGGCATCTCTATCCTGGATTGAGCCGGTTGGGCTCGTGTAATCTTACACGACGGGATGCTTGTACACCCTGTGCTTCAGGAGGTACGTGCTCGTTTTTTTTTTTTTTTCTCCATTCGAGGCCGTTTGAGGATTTAGCTGTCTCCTCCGCCCGCTCCCTTAATAACTTTGCATGCTCCTCACCCCCCCACATGACTAGCACAGCTGCTAGTGTCCATACCGTTTGTGTGGTGATTAGTTGTGTCTTGTCCGTTCCACAGCTCGTGGTACCTAGTTGTGGCTGTACGGGTGATGGGGGATGGTGAGGGTTGGCTGGAGTCGTTGCCTCCGTCTCCCTGGGTCTCGCAGGTGGACCCCTGTGTCAAGGTCCTTTTTGTTGAGTCATTTGTCTTATTGTTGTTTCGGTTTTAGTCTCTGGTTTTGAAGAGCCAGGTTTTTAGTAATTTTCTGAATTTGAGGTGATCTTTGGTGTTCCTTATTATTTTTGGGATGCTGTTCCAGGTTTTCGCGGCTAGGTGGTAGAAAGCGGTTCCTCCGAGTTTCTTCTTGATGTAAGATTTTTGTTCCAGTCGGATTTCATTGGTTGACCTGAGCGGTCTCGTTGGCTTGTAGATTGTTATTTTCTTTTGTAGGAATTCTGCTCCTTGTCCGCTGATTGCCCTGTGCGTTATGCACATTGTTTTGAAGATGATGCGCTGTTTTACTGGGAGCCAGTGTAGTGTTTTTAGGGCCGGGGTGATGTGGTCTCTTCTGGATAGTTTGAGGAGTAGTCTGGCTGCTGTGTTTTGGATCCTTTGTAGCTTCTTCAGTAGGTATCCCGGTATACCGAGGTAGAGGCTGTTTGCATAGTCGTTGCTTGACATGATGAGGCCGACGATGGTGAGTGTTTTGTGTGTGAAGGAGAGGAAAGGTAGTATTTTTCTTGCCGTGTGGAGGAGGAAGAAGCATTTCTTGACTGTTGCGTTTATTTGCGGTTCTAAGGTTAGGGTGTTGTCCATCAGGACTCCCAGATTTTTTACTATCTTAGATGGTGATGGTGCAGATCCCATTTCCGTTGGCCACGGGATGGCGGTTTCCTTTTGTTGGTTTTTGGATATGATCATGATTTCGGTTTTACCTGGGTTGATTTTCAGGTTGTTGGCATTCATCCAGTTGAAGACTTCTTTTAGACAGTCGGTTAAGTTTGAATGATCGGCTTGGGTGTCTTCGATCTTGTAGATGATTTGAGTGTCGTCTGCGTAGTTGTAGCATTTGATGTTGTGTTTCTTGAAGATTCTGATTACTGGGGTTTGATAGATGTTGAAGTACAGTGGTGATAGTGAGGATCCTTGTGGTACTCCACAGTCGTTGACTCGTGGGGTAGATTTGAATGGTTTGATCCAGACGGTTTCAGTTCTGTCTGCTAGGAATGATTTAGTCCAGCGTAGCGCTGTGTCTGTTATGCCTATGTCTGCTAGTCTTTTGGTTAGGGTGTCATGGCTAACTGTGTCAAAGGCTGCAGAGAGGTCGAGCAGGATAAGGGCAGATGTTGTGTCGGAGTCAGTGTTTGTTTTTAGGTCATCCCAGATGGATAGTAGTGCTGTTTCTGTACCTCTTGTGGGTCTGAAGCCGACTTGAGCTTGGTCTAGCAGGTGGTGTTCTTCAGCATATTCTTGGGTTAGTTTGTATACGTAGGTTTCGAGGAGTTTGGCTGGGTAGGGGATGTTGGAGATTGGTCTGTAGTTGGAGAGGTCGTCTACGTCCCCGCTTGTGTTTTTCAGAAGTGGTTTGATGAAAGCCGATTTGAAGATCCTTGGTACTGTTCCTGTTGCCAGTGATGGATTTAGAAGGTTTCTGAAGTATTCTGCTGGTGTTCCTTGTGCGAGGATTGATTTGTAGATGTCCGGGGGACAGGGATCCATCGGTGAACCCGCTTTCTTGCTGTGTTTTACCAGCATTGCGAATGCCTCTGCTGATATTTCGGGGTAGTTATTGAGTTTGTGCTGCGGTTCTGATTTGGGTTTGTTTGGTTGTATATCGCTGCTAGTTGGTCTCTGTTGGATGGTTTGTCGGATGTCGTTGATTTTCTTTTTGAAGTGGTCTGCAAGATTGTTGCATAGTTTCTCCGAGGGGGTTGGGGTGTTGTCACAGCCTGGTGGGTTTCTCATTTCTTTAATGATACGGAACATTTCTTTTTGTGTGTTGGTGGCATTTGTGATTCTGTCATCAAAATGCCTTCTCTTTGCCTTTTGAATTTCCTTCTTGTATGCGCGAATTTGCTTCTGGAACATTGTTTTGTTGTCTGGGTTGTAATCTTTCCTCCATTCCATTTCCATCTTTTTGTTTTCTTTTTTCATGGTGCTTAGTAGTGGGGTAAACCATTTTGCCATTGCTCTCTTTTTTGATGGTGTGAATGGTTTTTCTGGGGCCATCTTGTCAATTGTATATGCAATCCATTTGTGTAGGGCTCGAGAAGGAAGATATTTAGGAAGAGAGAGTTGAAGGTATTGCGGCCCCAGACCCCGGAAGACCTTGTGGACAATGCAGAGGGTTTTGAACTTAATCCTCGCAGCCACTGGGAGCCAGTGCAGAGATATCAGTCCTGGAGAGATACGATCCCTGGGCTTGAGGCCAAGGACAAGTCTCGCAGTCCTGTTTTGGATAAGTTGCAGAGGGCGGAGAGTAGAGGCAGGCAGATTTAGATAGAGGCTGTTACAATAGTCCAGCGTAGAGAGAACCAGGGATCTGGAGACAGTTATCTTCTGGGGGAAGGAGAGGAAAGGAAGAATACCTCTGAGGAGGTGCAGCTGGTAGTGTGACTTCTTAGAGACGTCAGAGATGTGAGGAGAGAAGGAGAGTGTGGAGTCGACGAGGTTTTAGCCTCAAAGGTGGGAGCACTGCTCTAATGTAAGCACAGGTTTTCTGTTTCCCTATAAAAAGGAATGTTTTCCTTTCATAAGATTTTTCAATACACTGCAGGATTTGCAGGGGGATCATGCCGAAAAGGTAGTTAAATGTAGGGGAGGGCATCATTTTTTGAACGTGTTGCTGCCTCACAAGGACAGACACACAGCCTCCCAGTAGAGCAAGTCTGCTTGTATTTTAAACCAGGAGATTTGAATGTTATCTCGGAATATGTCACACCCATCTACTTAAGTTTAGAGGGAAGCCATCTGAATAGTGCTTGTCCTAAATCATTCTTGATAGTGCGGTTGTTCAGCAGTAATACCTTTTATTTCCCCAGATCAATTTTGTAGCCTAGAATAAGGAAAATATCTGGGCTCCTCTTTCATCAAATTCTGTATACAACGTATTGAGTTTGTCAACATCAGTAGACAGATGTTTTTAAAGTGTGCTTTTAAAGTGTGCCCTCTGAAGTCATTGGGTTGAATGGTTGGGTCCTGTTTTATGGCACGCGTCTGGGCTAATGCATACAGGCAAGGATGCAGGGACAGTGGCCATCCCTGTCTTGTCTCTCTTTTAATATCAAAGTATTCTGAATACTACCCCCCACAATAATTCTTGCTCTCAAAGTTTGGTATAACAGCTGCACCTTTTGTATAAACCCCTCTACCATCGCAATGTCTCTAATGTGCAAAAGTAATATCCCCGCTCCACCCTCTCAAACCCTTTTTCAGTATCAAGTGATATGAGGGCCTATCTTTGTTCTTCTGTGCCATATCGTATGCATTAGTAGGCAAATAGTATATCTCGCCAACCTCCATGGATTAAACATTACCTGTGATTTTATGTGCCAGATGTGGTACACCTCCCTTCAGCCTATGGTCAAGATCTTAATATGGACAGTATAGGACTCCAACTACTGCAGTGTAGAGGGTTCCGCCTCGGCTTAGAAATATGTGGTATTAAAGCTTTGTTGAACCCTACATTAAGTGATCACAACGAGGCCGTTTTAGTATAAAATGTCAGTGATAGCAATTTTGGGGAGCTCCACTGTCTGTAAAAATCATCTGGGAACCAATCTTCCCAAGATTTGACTTACTGCTGTTCCTTTCTCCAGTCTCCTTCCCTACCGCCTGCTCTGTCAGACCCCATTGCCATGTGTGTCTTTGAGGTGTCCATTCAGAGTATCACCGAATAATAAAACAGAGAACAAAGTAGACCTATTTTAAATTCATTTCGTTTGGAGAAAAATCTGTGTGCCGGGTCGGTTAGGGAAATTATACAATAATTATAATTGGTTACTTATAACACGCTTAATATGCAAAGGTTTCTAAGCGCGGACCTCGAGATCGAACCTGCGTTGCTCCACGTCGTAAGGCGAGCGCGTTACCCCTGAGCTATCCTCCCAATCACTATGCAGGTATTCACGGTGGGGGTCCTGGAGAAGGGGCAGTAAGGGGGTTTAAGGGGTGTGTCAGGTTGTTCATGAGGGCTCTGCAGCCCGCCCACATCGTTGTGTGGGCAGACCGCCGTTGCGGTCTTATTCCCCCTGACAAGGGGAAGTGACGTTGCGCTAGGGAGGGGGCTAGGGGATATTGGGGCAGTTCCCGTTGTGCACTGAATAAAGATAGTCGCATGTAGCCCGGTTCCCGCGTGATACTTGTCCTACGCAGTTTACGGGGCCCGCGCAAAACCCAACAACTGGCGACGAGGGGTACATCGTACCCACTCGTGTAAATAGGAGGCCTGCAGGCGAGCGGGTGCAGCGTGTTGGCGCACCTCCGCCCCGGGGCCCGGGAGATCCACTGAGGTCTGCGGTCGAGCGGCGTGGCGCGTCGGCGCTCCTCATGTGAACGGGGACCCGCCGGACCAGCCGCAGGCACGGAGAGCCGAGGAAGGAAGCGGCCCTTCGCATGCACCACGTGGGCGTGTTCGCGCTCTAAAAGGCGAACGCGGCTGACCCACAGGCAGGTGGGGGCGCTGGTCCCGCCCCCCCCTTCTCTCACATCAACCCGCAGGCAGCGGGAGGCCCCACGAAGACCCAGGAACCCAGGGGACAACATGAACGGACACACGACAGCCCACAAAGGTGCTGCATACCACCAGCACACAACACGTGCGCCGCAAGGGAGCCGCACGTGCTGAGGGCTACAGCACAGCACGACAAGGGACTGCAAAGGCGCGCCAGGCATCCACCGGAGCACTACAGCCACAGCGGACATGTCGGCCCCAGCAAGCCCAGTAGCTTCCTCATCTGACGGATCTGGAGCCGTGGCTGATGGCCCCCAACAGGCACCAACATCAGGTACCGCCTCACAGAACCTACCCTTACCGGGCCCATTCGATGTCAGGGACACCTCCAACCTAGGACCCAACCCTCAACCATCCATCGCCGATGAATATCTCAATTACGTTGTCCACCACTTGCAACCCTTACCAGTGTGGTGGACAGACATCATAGCACATTCAGAACAAGACCCGGCTCTACGAATTGTGCGACACTGCATACAGGAAGACAGAAGGGCACACATGCGTCAACAGGCGCAGCACAAATCGGAAGAGATCCAAGAAGATATCAAGCAAATAGACCATGTCCGGGACAAACTCTCCATTGTCGACGATCACGTAATATTAAAAGGGCGCAAAGTACTCCTCCCGAAGTCACTGCGCACCAGAACAATCCAAGTAGCACATGAAAGCCACCGAGGAGTGGTTGCCACCAAGAGACTACTAAGGGAAAAAGTGTGGTTCCCCAGGCTGGACACGATGGTGGAGGAAATGATAGGACAATGCATGACGTGTGCGCAGGTAGCACCGCCTCCACACCCAAACCCACTCCACATGTCACCACTACCGAAACACGTATGGGAAGAACTGGCGGTGGACTTCTTTGGACCCCTCAGAAATGGCACCTATGTGTTAGTGCTAATAGATGAACACTCCAGATTCCCTGACGCACAAATTGTAGACAGCACCGCAGCCTCCAGTGTCATGCCTGTACTGGACCGCATGTTGTCCACATACGGAATACCCAGGATCATAAAATCCGACAACGGAGCGCCGTTCATGAGCACGGACTTCGAGAACTTCGCGAGATATATGCGGTTCTGCCATCGGAAGATAACTCCGAGATGGCCACAGGCCAACGGGATGGTCGAGAGGTTCATGGCCAACATCAAAAGAACCCTGCAAATAGCGACCATCCTCCATAAACCATTCGAACAAGCACTCTATCAGTTCCTCAGGGACTATCGTCACACCCCTCATAGCACGACGGGCATATGCCCAGCCGACTTGATGTTCCGCAGACCAATCCAGACACGGTTGCCGGAAGACACACACTCGGCAGTGGCCACGCCCCTGGAACAGGAGGCCAGACACAAGGACGACACAGCTAAAGCCAAAATGAAGGACAACGCTGATCACAAAAGAAAGGCACAGGAGTCTAACGTGGAACTGGGA
The DNA here is from genome assembly GCF_040938575.1 of Ambystoma mexicanum. Taxonomy (NCBI): domain Eukaryota; kingdom Metazoa; phylum Chordata; class Amphibia; order Caudata; family Ambystomatidae; genus Ambystoma; species Ambystoma mexicanum. Next base: position 1,108,501,176 of record NC_090929.1, on the reverse strand, counting down.
AACCAAGTGTGGTTGCGGCAACCCAAGCAACGCAAGGAGGATGCCACATTCGCACCGGAACCGCTGGCGGTCACGCACAAGAAAGGGACGATGATCACGGCCCAGAGAACCGACCAATCCTCCGTCACTCGAAATGTGTCGTACTTCAAACCCAAGAGGTATTACATGGAGGACGTACAGGACAGAGAAGTAGACAGTGAGGACGACCACATTCAGGACAGCTATTACGTGGAGGAGAGCGAGGCCTCAGAAGGTGAGGACATTTCGTCACCTCAGGGCCTGGCCGAGCGGACGCCTGGTCACAGTGGTCAACCCCAGAGAAGCCGCATCAAACCCCACAGACTCATAGAAGAAATGGAGTGAGGAGGAGAAAGCACCTCGTTTGCTAAAAAGGGGGGAGATGTCAGGTTGTTCATGAGGGCTCTGCAGCCCGCCCACATCGTTGTGTGGGCAGACCGCCGTTGCGGTCTTATTCCCCCTGACAAGGGGAAGTGACGTTGGGCTAGGGAGGGGGCTAGGTGATGATGGGGCAGTTCCTGTTGTGCACTGAATAAAGATAGTCGCACGTAGCCCGGCTCCCGCGTGATACTTGTCCTACGCGATTTACGGGGCCCGCGCAAAACCCAACAGGGTGTCCCCCGTAAACATTTATTTAGAAAAAATATTAAACGTACATCGCTAATCTTTGGGCTTGTGTTGGAAGCACAAAACGTATTGTTGTCTCTATCTTGTTATGCTACAAATGTCCACTAGATGGCAATCCATGACAGCGAAACAATATGCTGCATTCCATTGAAAAAGCAAAGGAAACAAAAGAAACGAAGATAAGACGTGGGGACTGGCGACATCAGGTCGGTGAAAAAAGTGTATAAATACAGTATTCATTATTTTAGCATCGACATTTCGTAATCCCTGTTTAATTGAAAATATATTTTTCCAGCGATATAAACACATAGTATCTGTCTTTCGCTGACAACGTATGTGATTGCATTTTAATCATAAAATCCTGATCAGTAACCTCAGATCCCTCACTGGACAATAGATTTTTTGTAGAGGTTTCTGAATTCCCTTGATAAACGGGCAGAATTTACTATCGGCTTTTCCTGATTCACTTGTTATCACTGCAATGCTCAATTATTAATCCCGCTGTTTCAGTTGCATTGCAAACAGTTTATTGTTTTTCGCCTTGCTTGTGGCGATTCATATGTAATCAAAACAGAGCATATTCACCATTTTGAGTAAAACATGCATTAAGGTCATGATGTGCCTTTCTAAGAGCCCCCAAAATGAGTATCTGTCATGCATTTGATGGACTTTTAGATCAATTGCCTAACCTCTAACTTTTTTTGTCTTCAGCTTTCTTCTTAGAGCGCTCTTGTATCATAATGGCTCTAAAGAAAGCCTTCCCAGCAGCCCATAGAAGTCTTGTTATCTCCACTAATCGCTCATTGGTCATGAGAAATGAAAGTACATGCATATGCGGTGTTAGGGGCTTTCAACTTTTTCGGTTGAAATGGGCCCTGCCCAAGCCCTCCACCCCCAGCAGTTTCCCCCTTGTTGCCAATTGCTATGACACAGCAACCTTTTCTTTAAAATCCAGACATTGACAGGGTAATTCATAGAATCCAGCGCACAAGTAGCGCACGCGGCTGGCGCACAGCGTGCGCCTGCGATAGTCTGCGCCAGGCACGTGCGCTAAAACTGATTTCCGCGCACAGCGTATTCATGGATTTCATGCTCCCAAACCAGCCGTGGCGCAGAGAATCGCAGCGAGCCTGCAGCAGCGCCAGTAACGCCCCCAAGAACGCCCTTGCGCAGGGAAAAGCCATCAAAATCGCTAAATCATCGCTAAGGGCTGCGCTAACCCTGGACCACTTCACAGGCAGGCAAACAAGGAAAGCAAAGCGGGCAATCTTCAAATCGGGAGTACGCGGGAAGTTCTACACGCGACTAGGCAGGGAACGTGAATTACAGGGGTACGCGGGAATTATCACACGCGAACAGCCAGGGAACGCGTATTACAGGGGTACGCGTGAAGTAGAACACGCGATAGGCCAGGGAACGTGAATTACAGGGGTACGCAGGAATTATCACACGCGAACAGCCAGGGTACGTGTATTACAGGGGTACGCGTGAAGTAGAACACGCGATAGGCCAGGGAACGTGTATTACAGGGGTACGCGGGAATTATCACACGCGAACAGCCAGGGTGCGTGTATTACAGGGGTAGCGGGAAGTTCAACACGCGAATGGCCAGGGAACGTGTATTACAGGGGTACGCGTGAAGTAGAACACGCGATAGGCCAGGGAACGTGTATCACAGGGGTACGCGGGAATTATCACACGCGAACAGCCAGGGTGCGTGTATTACAGGGGTAGCGGGAAGTTCAACACGCGATTGGCCAGGGTACGTGTATTACAGGGGTGCGTGGGAATTATCACACGCGAATAGGCTGGGTGGGCCCTCACAGGTGTACCCTGTACACCCTCCACGGCCCCTGCAGGCAGCCCACAAAACAGGGGACTACCCTGCACACCTGATCATGTCCCCCTGCACCCCCATCCACCAGGGGCACCCTCCACCAGGCCCCCACCCATGTCTCCCACCACCCCCACCCCCCAGCAGTGCAGGGGCACCTGCCATCAGGCCCCCACCCATGTCTCCCACCACCCCCACCCCCCATCCACCAGGGGCACCCTCCACCAGGCCCCCACCCATGTCTCCCACCACCCCCACCCACCAGCACTGTGGGGCACGTGGCCAGCAGGCAGTCAGGCAGCAGCAGATGGCAGGTGGGAGCGTGCTCAGGGCTCTGGGGGACTGTAATTTCGTCTCCTGGCCAGGAGCGTGGTCTTTCGTGTTTGAACGCGTGGACAGCCTGATAGGGAGTGATTTTGCACGTGAAAACCCCACACTCAGCGAATCGCGCGAAAACCCGTCACCAGCATATGTGCGTCTATAGTTACCTGCACGTGCAGTGTCAAAGCGTGTGATTGGTGAAAATGGATCTACACGCAGGAGTGACAAAGCGTGTGATTGGTGAAAATGGATCTACACGCAGGAGTGACAAAGCGTGTGATTGGTGAAAAGTGAGCTACACGCAGGAGTGTCAAAGCGTGTGATTGGTGAAAAAGGATCCACACGCAGAAGTGACAAAGCGTGTGATTGGTGAACATGGGCCAAGCACGTACACGCCGTAAGTGACGCTGTACGTGTGGGCCTGTATATAAGGTAGTGTAGAACACCATTTCCTTGTACGTGCTTTTCGTGGAGAGCGAGTGGGTGAATTCTGTACTTCTTGTCGTTTCACACGCGATTTACTTCACGGCGTTTCCAGTTCGTACTCCCTGTTACCTCTGACAGCTTTTTCTCTTTTTCCTCTTGTACTGGTTTACCTGGGCCTGTTCCCTCAAACAGTGTCCCCTTCTACTGTTGTCCTGTCTCCTCAGACAGCGTACACATCTTCTTTTGGCGGGGGTGTTGCCAACCAAACGCGCTCATTTTTCACGCTCTTTTACCTGGCAGACGGTGAGTCACGCACGTATCTAACTACTGTGCTTGCCCCGTGTGTAGCCTACCCCTTCAGAGGTCATTCTAGGCTGCGTGTGACACGCATACGTTCATTGTGTTACTGGATGCCACAGCGTAGTGCAGGGTTTTCCATCAGCACACGTGGTCTAGGAGGGGTATTGTGCACGTTCCTTAACTTTTCTGGGGTGCCTGTGCGTTGCGTGACCCGTCATCTTTCCCCAGGGGTGTCATATAGCCTTGCCACTGCACTAGGGTACGAATACCATCTGGTACCCATCCCCTTTGACACCCAATTGCCCAGGACAATTGTGCACACCGACTCCCATACGCACAATAACATCAGTGCCATGGTTGGGAGGCGTGCAAGCCGTAAGGGTGGCAAAGGTGGCCGAGCCACACGTGGTGGCCGTGGAGGATCCACTAGGGGACGTGGTTGTGACTTGCAGGGTGCCCCTGTCCCCCCCAGTCTGGAGGACCAGTCAGGGACACCCATGCCCCCCCCCCCCCCCCAGTTGAGGGTCATGTGGCTGATACCAACCCTGATCAGCCCTTGTCGGACCAGCCCATTGTGGCAGCAGACCTGTCCGAGGGTGATCCCATCGCTGACATCCAGGTCAGCAGGTCCACTGCACGTGCACCGGTGCACATTGGTGTCATCAGGGCACGCGCATCTATGCCAGATAGGTCATCTGCTGGCCCCCGTAGCCAGGGTGTGGCTCCATCCACCCCACCTCTCATACACCCTGCCAAGACTGTGTCGGTCCTAGTTCATGCACCTCAGATCAGGCCTGACCCCATCCCACTACCCCCAATGCCTGCACCTACTCCCATGCTGAGTGTGCAATCCCACACACCCAGTACTGAGTCCACCACGGCTCCTGCCCCTAGTGTCCACAGCGGCGTAGGACACTCTGGATCCCCACCCCCTTCCAAGCGCAAGAGGAAGAGTGCACGTCCGGCACAGGCTGATTCCCCAGGCACGGCTGCACAGTCCGGCCCATCAAGGAAGCCAAGCTTCACAGACGCCGAACTGAATGCACTTGTTCAGTATGTGTCAGATCATGATAGGGAAATGGTCATCGTTGCAGGGTCCAAGACCACACATGCCAGACGCCAGGCACACTGGCAGACCATTGCTGACAGAATAAGTGCCCTTGGAGTAGTGAGGCGCACAGCTTGTGATTGCCAGAAGCGCTGGAATGACCTTAAGCGCAGGGCAAAGGATAAGCTGGCCTCAAGTCATGCCGCAACCTTGGTGACTGGAGGTGGGTCCCCAGCACAGGAAATAGAACTCACACCACACGAGTCCGTAGCTGGATCCTACGTCACCGAGGGACAACTCCAAGGTGTGGGAGATCTCCCTGATTACGAGGCATCATCCGGTGAGTGCACATGCATGTGTGTATTATCCAGGTGCATGGTGTGTGTGTGAAGCATTCATGTTGGGTGCCTGTCAAGGGGGTGTGTGGCAGAGTTGATAGTGGCACCCATGTGCCTCATCCAGTATGTTCAGTGCAACACCATCTGCCCACAGCACTATCCCAACTGGCAACAGTGCACATATGGCCCTACACCATGGAAGTTGCCCTTGAATTGTCATTTTGTCACTACATTGTTGCTCATACTCCCCTGTCTATTCATCTGATGTCTTACATACCATTCCTATACTTTCCCCCAGCCAATCAAGTTTCATCTTCACATGCCTGACATGCAATGATACCACATGCTAATGCGTCCTCTGTATATAAATGCCAACCAACATGCTGTCATACTGTGGATGTTGCCTTGACATCCACCTCCTACCTGTGTGCTTTGGTACCGTCTGGTTTCGAGCCCCATTCCCTCACACTCCATGCTGCTCTTCATGGTCTATCTTCCCTGACTTCTACAGTTCAGACCATCGTGCCCTACTCACGACACCTGCTTGCTAACAGTCAAATGAGGGCACCCTGCCCTCCAATGCGACCCACCCTATTGCTGACAAGTGCATCTGAGCCTACTCAAAGCCAACTCTCACTGACATCTGCTCATACATGCCTTTGCCTGTCCCATAGACCCTTCACATGGTCCCTGTCCTCTCTCCTTGCTCCTCTTCCACCATCAATGGTGGGACCCGTTGGGGTGTACTCCTGGCCTCCTTCCAATCCTCAGAGGCCACAATTGATGTGCATGGTAATGGGAGCATCTCAGTCCAAGGCCCTTAGGCCAACCTCATTCTCCTTGAGAAATGCTACCCACATCTCATCAACTTCCTTTCCTCTCCTGCTGTCCCCCCTCCTCTCTCCTCATCAATCCTGCACTGCCTCCCTGCACCCTCCCATGATCCTTCTCCGCCTCCCACTCCAACTCCTACACATGCTGCACCTCTGATCTCTAGCACTCCCCGTAAGTCCTCCAAGGCTGTCAACCTCCTCCACAATTACACTCCTTTCACTGCGGCTGCATCAGGCATTCCTCCGATATCTGTCACTTACATGAGGTTATGCACCTTGACATCCTTGGTCTCATGGAAACATGTCTGACGGCCAGCTCTGTCTGCATCCTTCACACACTCCTACCTGATGTTCAGGAGACCCTCTCCTTGGCCCGCCACTACTGTGCAGGGGGGGTGTGCCCTTGGCTTCCCTGATGGTATTCCTGCCACTGTCACTCCTACTTAGACCTACTCCACTCTGGAATGGCTTGTGTGACGTCTCTCTCTACCACACCTTGACATTCACAAACTGTGCGTACTGTGTCTGGGAAAACTGGTCAAATGTACTACTTCCTTTCTGAGTGTCCTCACCTCTCCTCCTCATTCATGTCCCCAGACACAGAAATCCTCTTCCTTGTTGCTGTACGCATCCACCTGCATGCTTGTTGACCCCCCCACGTGACCTTTCTGTGACCTCAGCAACTCCCTCTCACCCTCTAGACTCCCGTCTGTCCCTACTCATTCTGCAGGGCACACTCTTGATGCTCTGATCTCATCTGACTTTCCCCTCTCCGTCCATCTCTGCACTCCTCTCTCCTGGAGTGATCACATTCTCCTCTCCTCCCAGCTCACCCTCACCACCCCACAGGCAAAGCCACCCTCACCACTGTCACACACCTTCTTGGTATTCCAACCCATGAAGTGTGTGTCAGTCGAGGCTTATGCTGCCAAAATCTCCCCCCCATCCAGCTCCCCCTTAGGCTCACTCCCATCCTGACAGGGCCCACTCCATGCTCCACTCTATGTCAGGTACACTGGATGTCTTTGCCACGGTCATGACCACCTGTCTGAAGCCCCATGCCAATGCAGAGTCCTGGCATGACTCGGATCTTGTGAACCCAGACCACAGGTGCCGGGTGGCAGAGAGGGAATGTCCTGCATCATGCTCATCCTCTGGCAAACTGGCCTGCCACATGCTCCAAAGGCAATAGCGCCTCACCCTTTTCACCAAGATGAGATCCCCAATCCAAGGGCACATATCTGCGGCATGTGACAACTCTGCAGGACACATAGAAATCTGCAAGGACCTTGCCGAGCCAGATGCAGTGTGTACCTCCCCTGTCCCCTCCGAGCCCACAGCACTGCATGATTGTCTCTGTACCCCTATAGGCCACCCCCCCAGCACTTGTCTGCGCCTAACACCATCTGCCCTTGACGTTAAGTCCTACTTACCTTGTACAGCACTTCCAGCCACCACTTCCCCTTGCACTTCATTGTGCCACCCACCCCTGCACTTGCGTGACATGAATGACACCAGCACCAGTAGGATTGTTGACTGGCATCGCCTACTGCCCCACCACCCCTCAGTGCTCCGCTGTACCTTCATACATTTCTGGACTGGTGCTTCACGAATGCTATATGATTCCTTTACAGGTGATGGGGAGGTGGAATCTCATTGTTTACTGCATTTTGTTGATGTAGACAAGGCACTGTGCATCGTGGCCAATTTGGACTAGCAGATCCATGTACAACATGTCAACTTATTGATGTGATGATGCAATGTCAGGACCAGAGTGGTAGAAATCCAAAAAAGTTGCCCTCCTCTCCCTCTTCACTTGGTGGCTATGTCACATGCCATGTGTGTGATGGCATGTGCCTTTGACATGGCAATCACCGGCCAATGTGTGATGGCAGTGCTAGGCAGCATGGTGAGCAGGCGTTGCTCTCCAATCTGTACATTGTATGCCCTGAGCCTCCCCTACAGACCCAGTGATGGTGAATGCATAGGAGGTCTCCCAGTCATGTGGGACATGTGTCGTAGAACTACTGCCTCTGTTGTTCATCAGCCCTTGTTGCATGCCATGGTGCTAATGCCTGTTTCCATTTTTCTCTTTCATGTCTTTGCAGGGGACGAAGCACTTGTTGATGCTGGGGATGTGGTGGTTGAGCCGTCCCAGGAGGGCAACCCTGGCCGACCTTCCACAAGTGAGGGACGTGGTGTGTTTGTGGGTGAAAACCCACAAGTGCTGCAGGTCGTGCTGTCGAGGGGTGTCTCTGGGGGTTCCTCCCCCGAGCAGTATTCAGATGTAGACTCGGAGGATGACACCTATGTGCAGTCGCAGGTGAGTGTTCTTGGGAGAGAATCTCCTCTGTCCGACCCACCTGCAGCCGGGCCATTGCCCTCAATGGGGATGTCAGTGTCGGCAGCTCAGCCTCCGGTGGTTACGGATGCAGGGCCACACCACACAATCTCTGATCCTGTTCCTGGGGCTGCAGATCAGAGAGGGAATGCAGTCCTGCAGCCTGAGGCCTTGCCGGCACAGCAAGGCGCAGTCCGCCTTGCCCCAGGCAGGTGTGGTGCCCGTCAACGTGGTGGCCGTATGCCACCTGGCAATACCGCTTGGGAGCAATCCATCTACGGTATGGCCAACCAACAGGCAGCATCATCCGAGATGATTGCACAGGCCATGGATAGGGTGGCCACTTCCATTGTCCCCCCAGAAAGGCTGATGGAGCGACTGGAGCAGGCTACAGAGTCCATCTGCCAGGCACACAGGGAGGATATGTTGGCGTCCAACAAGGACAGGCGGGCGGCACTGGCGACTCTGCGGGAATCACTTTCCATGGAGTCCCAGCGCCACAGGGAAGGCCTGAGGGAAGAATTCCATCACCTCAGGTCGACCCTGTTAGAGCTTGAGGCTTCATCCCATAGAAGGACAGAGGAGCAGCTGGAGCGTCTGACACGGACGCTCTCGGCCGAGATGCAGGCAACTCGTGCGGAGGTCAGGTCATCCCGGGAGTTACTGCATGGGGACCTCCGCATGATTATAACCCAGAACCAGAACTACCAGACCCGCCTGCTTGCAGCCATGGAGGAGCAAACTCGTGCTTTGCGTGGGCTGCCTCCCATTGTCACACCATCTTCTGATGCACCTGCAAGATGAGATGCTTCCATGAATAGAAGCAACTCCAGGACCTAGATACTTACAGGTCCCACAAACTTTTTTGACTCTTACATGCACCACACATGGAGCATGGCCTAAATCTAGAACCATTAGTTGTCTAGATTATTGAAATTTATTTTCGCATATTGCTACTTAGTTATTCATTGTTTAGATTATTGAAATTTGTCTCTGACACATTGTTTCTTTAAAAGTATACTTAGTTACCCATTGTCTAGATTACTGAAATTTGTCTCTGACACATTGTTTCTTTAAATGTATTTCCTTGATGTTGTTTTTTTCTTTGACTTAAACCTTCTATGTTTACAACCCTTACAAATTTGTCTCATATATATTGTTTCCTAATGTGTTCCTTTGAGTTTTGTTTCAATACAAACTTTTTACATTCACAACTTTTGACACGTGTGAGTCTCCTTATTCGATCTTTCTTCTTTCTGGACAAACTCTTGGGTTACGAACCTAGGGATTCATTCCCTTAGCAAAATCCAATCAGGCTCCCCGATTTCCATTTTTTGTTTCACTCACTGACAAGAATTGGGTAGTAGCCTTGATGGTAGCAGTTCTACTTTCTTTTGTTTTTGTATTTTCTGTGCCTGAGTCTGCTACCTGTCACCCTGGGCACACCGAAATCCTTAGAATATATAACACCATCTTCTGAGGCAGCTCCCCCACCTCCTGAGTCAGCTGCAGGGTCTGGCCAGAGCGATAGCGACTCATCTCCCACAACAGAGTAGCCGTGTGGGCCACGAGCCTATGGGGTGTTTTAGTTTCCCATGATCCACACAGGTGGATTGTGGCGTGCATCCTGTCCTCGGACCTCATAGGTGGCCCCCCCCCCCGCCGGCCCTTTCATGGCCATTTTTTCTCAATTTTCTTTTTTCTTTTCCAAGAGTGTTGCCTTGTGTGGGTACCTGGGCATACACTGTATTGTGGCTGGGCACATGCAGGCTTGTCCTGAGTTTGGTTTAGATGCTTGGGTAGCAGACATCCACACCCCTCCTGCTTCCCTTTCCATGGGCTTGCAAAGGGTGTGCCCAAGTGACAGCAAATTACACGGTGACATTGGACTCCCATGAGCTGTTGGCCAGTCCATAGTCAATACTGTGTAGACATTCATAGTGTACATTGTTGTTGCACCTAACTATGCATGATGGTTTGATATGTGCCTCTACTTACATATGTTGCTCATGTTTTGCAGGTATTTCACACAGTTCTTCACACGGGCATACTCTCTGGAGTCAGACTACATGTCGGTAGATGTGCACTGACACTTTTGCGTGGCGCCATCACTGTACATCTGGACGGTGAGGACATACCAGCAGAATCAGGTAATGAGACTACCATTGATTACATGCATTGTGTCTTGTTTGGGTGGGCTTCAGGGTGGGTTGGTGTGTAATTTGATTGAAATTACTCTTACACAGGTGTGTAGCAGTGGCTCCAGCGCGGTTAGCTGTTCAAGTGCGGCTATGTTCCATTTGGGGCACTGCTATTTGTGACACCGGTGTCATGTTGTGATGGCCAGTTTGTTTGCTCTCACATACCATGACATGGTGTCCTCAGTGGCGGGACTGTGAAGGGAATGGGTGACATGGCAATGTTGTCATGTAGTGAATCGCCTGTGGCAATGCATATTTGATTGATGGAGTTGTGTCTTCTCGTTGTGATGCATTGCTGGTGTATGTGTAGGTAGGGGTGCACACATAGTGACACTTCCATGTTAACAATCTCAGGCTGATGTGTATCTGACAGTTTATTGTCAAGTAATTTTGTGACATTGTCAGGTAGTGTCATCATTGATTGTCAGATGGTATGTGCCAGAGCAGTGTGCACTAGCCAGCACTGTGATTCCTAGGTGAAGAAGTTGGCCACCAGTTGCGTACGGGCTGCCACCCCCCGTGCCCTTTCCCCTCCCATGCGCAGCGGGCGTGCATGTGGTTGTGGATGTGGGGGCACCACCATGTCCACGGGCAGGCCCCGGCGTGTTGCAACGTTGTGCAGGACACATGCTGCCACTATGATCCTGCACACTATTCGGGGAGCATATAACAGCTGCCCGCCAGAACGGTCAAGGGAGCGAAAGCGTGACTTCAGCACTCCGAATGTGCGCTCCACTATGCCCCGTGTTGCAATGTGGGCTGTGTTGTACCTTACCTCGGGTGGCGTGGTGGGGTTCCGGATTGGGGTCATCATGTGGGGGCTGATAGGGTAGGCACTGTCCCCTGCGGAGGTGGTGATGGGGATCATTAGTGGTGTTGTGTCATGACCCAGTATCTGACATGCATGCATGTGCAGTGGCATTCATGCTCACCAAGCAGCCATGTATCTCCATGCTGGCCAGCCTCCAGGTCCCGGCATAGTGTAGACATTCTGTAGATGAAGCTGTCGTGGGTGGACCCGGGATAGTTGGCATATACTGATGTGATTATTCCCTTGGCATTGCATACAACTTGCACGTTGATGGAATGCCAGTGCTTGCGGTTTCTATAGATGTGCTCTGTTGCCCTGGGTGGACGTAGAGCCACATGTGTGCAGTCAATTGCACCAAGCACTTTGGGGAATTGAGCCACACCATAGAATTCCTGGATGCACGTCCGCCTTTCTGCATGAGTCCTGGGGAGATATATGTGCCTGCGGACTGATGGCCGTGCAGTGATGATGTTCAAGACCTGGTGTAGGCAGCGTGACTGCGTGGCCTGTGACACACCACCCACTATGGCACTTGTCCGCTGAAAGGATCCAGTGGCCAAGAAGTGCAGTACATTCAGGACCTTCTGCAGGGGGCTGAGTGCTTGGGAGCACAGGGTGGGTGATGTGAGGTCATCCTCCCACTCACTGACCAGGTCCAGTATGATGTGTGCTGGAAACCTGTACCTCCCATACACCTGGTCATCAGGCATCCCGAATAGGCTGGTTCTGGGTGTGAATATTCTGGCCCTGACTCTCCTCCTCCTCCTCCTTTGGTAGCCCACTGCCACTGCTGCTAGGAACGGTATGTTCATCCTGGCATCTGGCTTGTTTATTGATGAGTGCGCAAATTAATGCCTTGCGCGTGTTCTAGGCGAGCGTGTGACCCTCGCACCCCTGGAATCTAGTTCCCACTCCAATAGCGTGTGGGAATTCCCACGCAGCAGGCATACAGGTGCGCTGACGTACTTGCGTGTGTAAGTGCCCGCGCACCCCTGTAATACACGTACATAGGCCAATGGCGTGTACGCGCACTTTTGGCCAATTACACGCGATGTAATACACGTACATTGGCCAATCGCGTGTACGCGCACTTTTGGCCAATTACACGCGATGTAATACACGTACATTGGCCAATCGCGTGTACGCGCACTTTTGGCCAATTACACGCGATGACACTCTGACGTGCAGTATTTCCACGTGTGCTCCGTCATCACGTGCTGAGTGGGGAACGCCCGTGCGGATCACGTCAGACGCGCTTACGCGGTGAGGGACTCTGGTCCAATAGAATCGCGTATGCGTGCTGATGCACTTACGCGCTAAGGCCCTTTCCTCGGATTTCACGCTGACGTGCAGGAATTTCACGTGCCAAATCACTCCGTATCAAGCTGGCCACCCGAAAACACACGGAACACCACGCTCCTGCCCAGAAGGCCGAGTTACTGCCCCCCCAGTGCCCTGAGCAGCCTCCCACGTGCTATCTGCTGCTGCCTGCCTGCCTGCCTGCCTGCTGCCACCGTGCCCTGCCATTTGGTGCCTGCACATCAGCCATCTGCAGGGGTCCAGTTGCTGTGTCCACCCCTGCTGGAACTGAAGACTCCCAACTGGGATTACATCGCTCCACAGCCCAGCCCCAGGACCCAGTTGCCCACCCACACCTGCCTCTGGGGTTGCCATGTCGGGCACTTCGACATCTGGCACCAGTGGCAACCCCAGGCCAGAGGGGCAGAGGGGCACCAGCTTCACTGCCACCGAAGTTGGTGTCCTGGTGGAGCATGTCCTGGGGCAGTATGATGCCCTCTTTGGATCGTCCCGCGCCAGCAAGGAAGGACGGGAGAGGATCTGGGCCGACTGTGTGGTTGCCATCAACGCGGAGGGGGTGGCAACCCGCAACGTCCAGAAGATCAAGAAGCGCTGGGAGGACTTGAGGTCCAGGACCCTTGTGAAGGCCCGGCGCCTCGTGGAGGGGGGCCGGGCCCGCATGAGTTCCATCCAGAAGAGGGTCCTGGAACGCGTACGCCCAGCGCTCCACGCCCAGGTCCTTGAGAGGGAGGCCCGTCTGGAGTTGAGCGGTAAGTGTGCAAGCATTACTGTGTGAGACAGGGCATGTTGCGGTGTGCTGGTTCTATGATACTTGCCTGTATGTGTGCCATGGGCCATGTATGCATGTATGTGTGCAGGTACATCATGGTAATGCATGTGCGACCAGTGATGTGTGACCCACATGGTTGTTGCATGTGTTGAAATGTGGCATGGGGAGCCCTATGCAGATTTAGGACATGAGAGCATGCCAGTCTCTGTACCTGGACATGGATGGGGGTGAAGGATGGGTGCTGATGCCAGGTACATATATGGTAGCCATGTCTGTGTGCCTGACCTGCGTGTCTGTGACTTGTGCATGCCATGGATGCATGACACATGTGTGTGACAATGCACAGATTCTGTGACGCACCCAACTAACCCTTGTTTCGCCTGTGTTCGTTGTGTTTGGGGCCAGATGGATGTGACTGAGGTGAAGTGTGTGCATGTGATATGCATGAGCCATGATGCATGTGAGTCACATATCATTGAATGTTTCAAGAGTCAATTGGACATGCATGGAAATGTGCATGGCATGCACCATGCCTGTTACTGTGTGTGTTTTGCCTGGACTGACCCATGTGTTGTGGAGGGACATGATGGAAGTGTACTTTGACAGGGGTGCTCATCTGCTATTGCTTCCTGTCTAGGGGACCATTTTACAGTAGCCTGATGCTTGTGTCCTTTGTCTCCCTCTACGCAGCGGCTAGTGAAGAAGAGGGCGGAGACGGCGCTGTGGAGCAAGGCGGCAGGGATGCCCCCACGGCTGCAGCGGAAGGGGTGGGTGAGCCCCCACAGGGGCCTGCTACGGCGGGAGACGGTGAGGAGCCATCCAGGTTGGTGGTTTGCACAGAGGAGGAGGAGGCCGACACTGGTGCACACATGGGGCCTGGTGGGAGCATCCCTGCTGGTGCAAGTGGTGCAGTCCAGGGCCAGGGGCAGGAGGCAGCACAGGTCACCGTGGAGGTGCCTGTGCATGTCGCTGTCCCTGACCCTGTGAGTGCACCACCATGCACCAGCAGGGATGCCCCGTCCCAGGCCCGTCCGCAGGTAGTGGGGATGTCCATGTCAACTGACTCCCCTCCACCTGCGGCCGTGGGAACCCCTGGCCGCGTGGAGCAGGTCCTGATTGGGGTCGCGATGCGCACGGCTGTGATTCGTGATGACGTGCGTGCTTCCCGGGAGGAGCACGCACGTCATCACGAAGTGCACCGTGCCGACGTGGCCCAATTGGGATCGGCCATGTTCGGGGGGTTCCTGCATGTGTTGGCCAATCTGACGGCCCTCTCCTCCTCTGTGCAGGCTATCCACCGGTCGTTCTCCTTGCCGTCTTCCGGCCCAGATGCCACCATGGCCCCCTGTGGACCTGCCCCGACCAATGCAGCCAGCTCGGTGGGGATCCCATCCCTGCCACAGTTGGGAGTCGGAGGTCCAGCAGGGGTGGACGACACAGCAAGTGGACCCCAGCAGATGGAAGATGTGCCGGCATCATCGGGCAGGGCACGTGCACGACAGCGTCGGTGGTTACCATCAGCCTGGATGCCGTCGTGCTGGCAGAGGCAGTGGCGTCGGAGGCAGCAGCGGGCTCGACGTGGGAGGCATCATGGCTCAGGGCCATCAAGATCAGAGGGGCAGGCATCGGCCGGAGGGCAGGGCAACCCTGGCATGGCGGTGTGTTCCGTGTGGGAGGAGTTTGGCCAGCGGATAGGTGCGGAGCGGCAGCGGGCGGAAGAGGAGCGGCTCGCCATGGCCAGGGCGGAGATCTCCATGCATCGGGCATTGAGGCGGGCTGAGTGCCTCGAGGAGGCTCGCAGGGATTTTGGTGAGCACATGGGGTTGTCCCTGCGAGACCTCGGGGCCAGGACAGAGTCCCGCCTCCAGGACATTGACATGGAGTTCGAGGATGCCCTGGCCAGCATCACCAAGTGAGCCGCAGGACTAGCCCGCTGCCTTTGTATATAGTTTTTTAGTTAGTTAGTGCTAGGTTTCCTTTATTTATTTTTATTATTTTGGACCGCTCGGACAATGGCCACTTTTTTGTACATATTTATTTTATTAGTTAGTATTAGGTTTCATTTGTGCTGTTGGGCTCATGGACCCTGGAACATTCCTGTATATATTGTTATATTTTGTGAGATACATTTTTTAGATTTTTTATTGTTTACACCATGACGTAATGGTTTTTCTTTGATTTCCTACTACATGGTTTTGCTTTGGACAAATTATATTGATTTTTTAATCCTTTGTTTTTTGGTTTATCATTTTTGTTCTCGGACATGGACCTTTTATTTACTTTGCCACATAGTAGTATGTTTTATTGGTTTACTTGATTTGTGTTTTTAATACATTTTTATATTATCTTACACTTGTGTTATTTTTTCTTTGGTTTCTTACATGTCATGATATGGGTTTTGACATTCACTTGCACCCATTGTGTATGTGTGTGTGACGGACATGTGTTCTTTTGCATACTTGCCTTTGTGGTTGTGTCATGTGATTGCATTCACTATGTGGGTGCATGCAATCCTTGCCTGGGTGTTTGTGCTGGGTATGCTGGCCATTACTGCCATGATTGTGTATCGTCAGGACCTGGGGCCAGGGGGACATGGGTGGGGGCCTGCTGGCAGGTTCCCCACAGTGCTGGGGGTGGGGGTGGTGGGAGACATGGTTTGGACATGGGTGGGGGCCTGCTGGCAGGTTCCCCACAGTGCTGGGGGTGGGGGTGGTGGGAGACATGGGTTGGACATGGGTGGGGGCCTGCTGGCAGGTTCCCCACAGTGCTGGGGGTGGTGGGAGACATGGGTGGGGGCCTGGTGGAGGGTGTCCCTGGTGGATGGGGGGTGGGGGTGGTGGGAGACATGGGTTGGACATGGGTGGGGGCCTGCTGGCAGGTTCCCCACAGTGCTGGGGGTGGGGGTGGTGGGAGACATGGGTTGGACATGGGTGGGGGCCTGCTGGCAGGTTCCCCACAGTGCTGGGGGTGGGGGTGGTGGGAGACATGGGTTGGACATGGGTGGGGGCCTGCTGGCAGGTTCCCCACAGTGCTGGGGGTGGTGGGAGACATGGGTGGGGGCCTGGTGGAGGGTGTCCCTGGTGGATGGGGGGTGGGGGTGGTGGGAGACATGGGTTGGACATGGGTGGGGGCCTGCTGGCAGGTTCCCCACAGTGCTGGGGGTGGGGGTGGTGGGAGACATGGGTTGGACATGGGTGGGGGCCTGCTGGCAGGTTCCCCACAGTGCTGGGGGTGGGGGTGGTGGGAGACATGGGTTGGACATGGGTGGGGGCCTGCTGGCAGGTTCCCCACAGTGCTGGGGGTGGTGGGAGACATGGGTGGGGGCCTGGTGGAGGGTGTCCCTGGTGGATGGGGGTGGGGGTGGTGGGAGACATGGGTTGGACATGGGTGGGGGCCTGCTGGCAGGTTCCCCACAGTGCTGGGGGTGGGGGTGGTGAGAGACATGGGTTGGACATGGGTGGGGGCCTGCTGGCAGGTTCCCCACAGTGCTGGGGGTGGTGGGAGACATGGGTGGGGGCCTGGTGGAGGGTGTCCCTGGTGGATGGGGGGTGGGGGTGGTGGGAGACATGGGTTGGACATGGGTGGGGGCCTGCTGGCAGGTTCCCCACAGTGCTGGGGGTGGTGGGAGACATGGGTGGGGGCCTGGTGGAGGGTGTCCCTGGTGGATGGGGGGTGGGGGTGGTGGGAGACATGGGTGGGGGCCTGGTGGAGGGTGTCCCTGGTGGATGGGGGGTGGGGGTGGTGGGAGACATGAGCAGGTGTGCAGGGTAGTTCCCTGTGGTGTGTGCTGCCTGCAGGGGCCGTGGAGGGTGTACAGGTAATGCCTGGGAGCACACAGCCATATCGCGTGTGGAACTTCCCGCGCACCCCTGAAATCCACGTACCCGGCCATATCGCGTGTGGGACTTCCCGCGCACCCCTGTAATCCACGTACCCTGCCATTTCGCGTGTGGAACTTCCCGCGCACCCATGAAATCCACGTACCCTGACTAATCGCGTGTGGAACTTCCCGCGCACCCCTGCAATCCACGTACCCGGCCATATCGCGTGTGGGACTTCCCGCGCACCCCTGAAATCCACGTACCCTGCCATATCGCGTGTGGGACTTCCCGCGCACCCCTGAAATCCACGTACCCGGCCATATCGCGTGTGGGACTTCCCGCGCACCCCTGAAATCCACGTACCCTGCCATATCGCGTGTGGAACTTCCCGCGCACCCCTGAAATCCACGTACCCTGACTAATCGCGTGTGGAACTTCCCGCGCACCCCTGCAATCCACGTACCCGGCCATATCGCGTGTGGAACTTCCCGCGCACCCCTGCAATCCACGTACCCGGCCATATCGTGTGTGGGACTTCCCGCGCACCCCTGAAATCCACGTACACGGCCATATCGCGTGTGGGACTTCCCGCGCACCCCTGAAATCCACGTACCCTGACTAATCGCGTGTGGAACTTCCCGCGCACCCCTGCAATCCACGTACCCGGCCATATCGCGTGTGGAACTTCCCGCGCACCCCTGCAATCCACGTACCCGGCCATATCGCGTGTGGAACTTCCCGCGCACCCCTGCAATCCACGTACCCTGACTAATCGCGTGTGGAAGTTCCCGCGCACCCCTGCAATCCACGTACCCGGCCATATCGCGTGTGGAACTTCCCGCGCACCCCTGCAATCCACGTGCCCGGCCATATCGCGTGTGGAACTTCCCGCGCACCCCTGCAATCCACGTACCCGGCCATATCGCGTGTGGGACTTCCCACGCACCCCTGAAATCCACGTACACGGCCATTTCGCGTGTGGGACTTCCCGCGCACCCCTGAAATCCACGTACCCTGACTAATCGCGTGTGGAACTTCCCGCGCACCCCTGCAATCCACGTACCCGGCCATATCGCGTGTGGAACTTCCCGCGCACCCCTGCAATCCACGTACCCTGACTAATCGCGTGTGGAACTTCCCGCGCACCCCTGCAATCCACGTGCCCGGCCATATCGCGTGTGGAACTTCCCGCGCACCCCTGCAATCCACGTACCCGGCCATATCGCGTGTGGGACTTCCCGCGCACCCCTGATATCCACGTACACGGCCATTTCGCGTGTGGGACTTCCCGCGCACCCCTGAAATCCACGTACCCTGACTAATCGCGTGTGGAAGTTCCCGCGCACCCCTGCAATCCACGTACCCGGCCATATCGCGTGTGGAACTTCCCGCGCACCCCTGAAATCCACGTACCCGGCCATATCGCGTGTGGAACTTCCCGCGCACCCCTGCAATCCACGTACCCTGACTAATCGCGTGTGGAACTTCCCGCGCACCCCTGTAATCCACGTACCCGGCCATATCGCGTGTGCAACTTCCCACGCACCCCGGTATGCACGCACACGTTTATTTTTTCTCTCAGCGCGTGTCTGTGTTTGTGGGTACCCCTTTGTACGTCATTTGTCCTGGAGGGCCACAGTATTGGACATTGATCATGTCTGTATATAGGTGCTATTTGTTGGCGCACCTTTTAGCGCACATTTCTTGCAGGCGCAGAGACGCTACCGCCTGCTTTCTTGTGGCGGTCGTGTTTGTGCCTGTTTGTGCCTGTGCGCTGCTTTGAGCGTGCGCTTTTTTGCCCTATTCTATTCCATGAATACGTGTTGTATGCGAGCGTGTGGGCGTTCCGCGCACTTGCCTCCTATACTTTCCCCGTGCCGCCCACATTCTTCCCCATTCCGAGTGTTGTGCCCCATTTTATTCCCCATTCCGAGTGTTCCGCCCTGTGTTCCGCCTACTTTAGAGCTGTGCGCTGCGCTCGGAGTGATAGCGCAGTGGCCGTGGCGCACGACGTTGGTTGACCTGTGCGCCGGCCTGCGCCGCGCGCTTTTTCAGCACACGTCCTCTGCTTTTCTTGCGCACGGACTTCCATGAATCGACGTGCGCTGGTTTCCCTGCGCTTTTCGCTAATTTTCGGCGCAGCGCACGTATTGGCCCCTCTGCGCCGGGATTTTCGGCGCACATTTATTCCATGAATCGGCCTGTGCGCTTTGCAGTGTACACGTTACAGGCTGCAGTTGCCCGCAGGCCGTTTCCTCACTCTCTTAGAATCAGCAACTTATTACCTCGTCGTCTTTTTACTATGGTTTCGTCTGCATAATTGTTCTTTGGCAGCAAAGTGCTAAGTAGCTTTTCGATGGACATTTAGGCTCTGATTTACAAAAGAATTTTACAATGGCGCAATCCCATTGGAAAACGTTTTGTAAATCAGGCCATTAGTTTTTGAGTTCCCTGATGGCTGCCTGGGCAGGGATAACCAGGAGCTTTTGACACCATGACGCTTTCCTCTGTCTCCATTATTTAAGCACCCCAGGGAGTCTCAGACTGTTTGTCCCAGCAGTAGGCATAGGGCCAGCAAGCAGTATGTTGAAATGGGCCCCCACGAACCCTGACACACGTTCAGCCAACCCTGCGTATATGCTTATGTACATTTTCTTTATCAGTTGGTGTTCCAAAAAGCCTTTAGTTTAATCGCTATTTGTTGGTGCTGGAGTTAATAGCCGCCGATTATAACAAGATGGCCAGCCAGCAGGGAGCTGAAACACTAAATTGCCACTGACCATCTCGTCTTTTAGCATTGGTTCCTCCACATCAGCCCCTTGCTGAGAAATCTAGTGATAATGGGTGGATATTAACCCGCAGGTTTATTTCTTTGTTTTAAATTTGTGCTTTTCAGCACTCGCGTGACAAGCTTAATTTGCTGGAGCCCTTTAGGCCGTCACTTCCTAGTGACGGTCTGAAGGTCTCCAGTAAGTGAAGCTTGTCAAGCGAGTGCTGCAAAGCTCCCAATTAAAGCCCTAGAACGAAAATAATATAGAAAGGAATCCATTGGTGTTATAAGACTAATGACTGGCAATATGGGGGCATTTGCCCGGTGCCCCCCCTGAAGCTTGAGCACCCTTTCAATTGAAAAGTTCGACATTGTGCATTTAAGATTGTCCCGATCCAACTTGTTGCTATCTAGTGGCCTTTTGAACTTGTCAAGATATGGTTCCATATGGAGGTTCATTTCTTCCTTATGACAATCGCGGCCTCCTTTACCACAGACAAGATCCTAAATGTTTATCTAGGAAAGAAAGGCCTGCTTAGAGTCTGTGGCAGCATACATTGATCCGATCATTAGCGGTTGGTGACATATAATTAGTTTAATACCAATAAGCCTCCCCTTCCAATCTTTCCAGGTCTACGAAATTCCTGCTGGCAGGTTTTTACACAGCTGTGATACACCTCGCCTACCTAACCACATCGAAATGTATAAGCTCTGTTTACATTGAGGTCGCTTTCTCGTGGTAATGCCGCGCCAGCGTTTTTGGAGGCCAGATATGTTACCACTTTGTTCTTTTAATACAATTTTTGAGCACATTCACATTAAACAAAGCAATTGTTAGGTTTTTAACCATCACTACTGCATGGATAATGTATGCTCTCTGTGAACCTAGAGGCACCATATAACATTATGCCATAATACACCGTAGTTTTTCCTTAGGCACTCGAAGGCTAACCAAATGTGTACATGTTTCCTGAATGAATGTGGGGGCTGCAATAATAAATCGTAAATTTAAACTCAAACTCACAAAAACATGTATTAAAAAAACATCAAGTAATCATTTGAAATTGAAATGGACCCTCCCTATCTTCTCCTACTGCTGCTTCCTTGCAAAACTATTGTTACCTTTGTACCCTTAAGGACGTTCCAGAGGAGTTGCAGTTTTTCATCCCTGTACTTCAACCTGATGATGGCCGCTTCTTCATCCCTCCCCACCCACATTATCAAGTAGTTATTGACCATTAGTACCCGGCGAGAGTCAAGCAGAATGCAACACGCATTCTGATTGGCTCTTGCCGGGTCGTTACCCGGAAAAGAATCCCTCGATTCTCGGCCGGGATTCCAGCCGCCTTGTCCATGGCAGGGGTCGTGGCAGTCCCTCAGCCAATGAGGAGGCTCAAAGCGGGGCGATTGCTGCTCCGAGCCTCCTCACGGCTGAGAAGCTTCTTTCGCCTGCCGCCGGGGACTCGGGTAAGGGTTTTTTTTGTTCCCCTTGTGAAACTGTCTTCAGAAGCAGATATGGAAAAAAGAGTGCAATTTCAAGGCAAGATTTTTTCCAGCTAGAGACTTCCTCTCTACAATGAACTTGTTTGGCTGCAACACGCTATTTAACACACAAGAGAAAGCTAAAGCATTGGAAAATGCTTTTGATTTCTAATAGAAAACCATTTACTTGTTTATGACACCTAGTGCATGCTCATGTAAAACCTGTTCCAGGTCAACCAAGTTGCAATTAAAATGCTCTACTTTTGAAGACAACCATGTTATTTAAATACTAAAAAAGAAAATCACATTTAATTTACTAACTTAGTTTTTCTAGTTACTCACTCATAATGTAACGTATTGCTATCACCAACATGTGCTTCGCCTTATGCCATAACTTGGTGGCAGCTCATTATCCCGTGATGACGACCCCTTCCTCGGTCTATATGGTTGTATTATGCCAACGGTGTAACTGTTTCAATTATCGCCACCAAACCAGCTTCAAATAACTGGAAAGAATAGCCAATTAATTCCATTCTGATAACTGAGTGTGGTCCAGAGACCAGGCCAGTTTAGTTTGTTTTTGCTCACTGTACCTTTCATAGAGGAGAAATGTCCATTTGCATATCAGTCTGATCCCACCCACAAGGGCACTGAAATTCTAGGCATTTCTCCTCTGAACAAGCATTTCAAGCACGCCTAGCATTTTGGTGCTGGACTGCCCAGGTGGGTGGGACCAGACTGATATGCAAATAGTTATCTCTCTTCTGTGAATGGTGCAGTGAGCGAAATCGTGCAGGCAGACCCTCCTGAGTAAACACCTAACCACAGAACAGGCTATTTGGTCGTGTTCGTTCGCAGTAGAGGGGCTCCCACTTCTCTTCTACATATTGGACGACCACCAGAAATGTGTTGAACATTTTAACCATGTAAATACGGTTCTATGTAATTTAATCGACAGATTTTTGGGGGATTTTTTTACGAATAATTTTTGATGAAAAAAATAATTTAAATTGATTTATTTTTATTTTTGGGGGTTCCTCCCAAGTTCCCCATCCCCTATTGATTTTGATCTATTCCCAAAACCCCCACCCCTTATTTGCTCTTTCCCACCCCACCCTATATTATTCTATGAGTATTTTCGTTGAAAAGGTTTCGTTAAAAAAACCATTAAAAAAGTCTGTCGATGAAAGGATGTTGTACCGTAATTACTTACCTCTTTGTTACTGTTGTCATCTCCTACATCTTCTTTTCTTCTTTTTTGTGCTTATAATCTGGATTATATATATAATTTGGATTTCATGTATAAAAAAAGCCTTATTGGCTATAAATATACTTAGTAAAAAAATAGTCTTATTTAGGTTTTCCTGTTGGGCTTGCTTGTCCCAAGAGATTCTGCCCTCTGGCTAGTCTGTCTTTCTCGCTCTCTCTGCCTATCTTGTTGTTTTTTGGGGGTTTTTAGCCATACCAATTTCTGAGCCTCAGTCAGGCCGTATCTCCACCACAACTCCATTCTTGTTGGCTTGGCTAATGATGATTTTATATCTTGGACTTCGCTGTCCACTTCCCCCTCTTCTCAGACACGCCGCAATCTCCAACCTTTCCCTGCCTTTGATGACTGCCTTCCCTTCCTTATTGTGTCTCCTTGCTCCAAACTTCCACTGCTCAAACTCTTTCTCTTTTCTTGTCCTCGCTCCCTCCTCCTTTTGGGATATGCAATATCCATTTTCCACATTTTATTAAAACTCTGTCTCTTTATTTCTTTTTCTTAACTTTTGATATTTAATGTCTAGAAGAGGTACATTACAACAGCCATGTTGTTTGCTTGGTTGTTTAGACCTATTTCCTTACAAGGATATTCAACAAGATGCTTCAGCCCAATCCAAGGTAGCACAGTTTAGGATTGTGCGCACAGTGTTTGCAGTGGAGGGAAGACACAGGTCTCAGGTTTGTAATGCTTGTGCTTAAAACGGCCTTTCAACTAAGCCCAACGAGCTGCCATGTTTGGGGTCTCTTTTGTTCAGGAGGTGCACCCCTATGAGGCTTGGCATCCTCTGTCGAAGATGAACACTGAAAAATGATGGACCTAAAGACCGATACGTTTTCGATTATGTAAATCAATGTCGGACTGTGCAGTGAGGGCCACTACTTCACTGCATATGTCACTTGTTTGAGTTTGTGGTGGTTGTGCTGTAAGGTCTGTCATGAAGTCCCCTCCCTGACTGCCTTGACGGAAAAGTGGTGACCGAGGGGGCCGGGTATCACCGGAGCCGGTGGCTGTTCGGCCAAGGGTTGCATCGGGAGGACCCTTGGTCTCCCTCCCTTGGTCCCCATCACAGTGCTACATTGCCTGGTAATCCTAGTAACCTGGACCCTCACCAATCCATCAGTGGCTCAGGTCAGGACAGTCCTGGTAGACGTGACCCTCACAACTATCCTGATCAGGCCATATGGGATAATTTTAGTGGACCTCCTCTGCAATTACGAGGGCCTGAAGCTGCCACTGAGCAGACCCAGAACCTAAGCGCGGGAACAGAAATGCTTTGGTTCATCCAAAGCCAATTTCCTTCACACGATCAAATGGAATAACATCACAGGTATATTTCATATCTGCGTTGCTTAAAGCTCTGTCCACATATATGTGTAATCTGTGATGTGCTTGTAGAGTGTGCACATCTACCTATAATCTGGTGTGATTAAAAGTGGATAAAACCCCGCGAAAATACATCCCGCGATGAAAGGACGTCATTCCACGTATATATGTAATCAGTGGGTTTGATTAAATGAAATATTTTATGCTGTCCTCCATCTATAGATTGTGCTAGTGTTTTTTTATCATACGGAAAAGTACTTAGTTTTCCATCGATCTTTTGGACTCATGACAATTTGTCGATCTGATTTGGATTCAGGTTTTTTGACTGTCTGTGTTGTTGTAGTTAGAGCAATCCTTTATTATGCTGTCGATAACATGCGTCCTCAGTAAATCCCATCTTGCCTGTTGCATTCTGGTGGTGTGTGATGAGGACTCTTCAAATATCAAATTCTGAGTGCCTTTTTTATACAGAGCAGCCTGTAGTTTGTTTATAGTGTCGTGTGGATTGTTACTGGCTGCCATGTTGAATTAAGTTGCTGTGTGACGTCTATGTATCTTTTAATGAAGCTTTCTGTTCACTACATAAGTCTACAAATCCGAGAATATGATTTTTGTTTTTATAAAAGAATGTTAGAAATACATCCCTTTCATTATCGTTCAGATGGCACAAATATTGTCCCACTTGTTTTCTGTTTCCATCCCCAAAACTCTTATATCATCAATAAAGCAGCACCACAACGCAAGATGTTTCCTCCGGACTTGTACATTGCCACGGTGGTATGCTCCCTGAATAGCGTGGCATTTGCTGGAGAAAACTGGAGGCACATAGTAATACCCCACATCGGCTTATCTCATTGTCGAACAAATAAATAATCGCAGTTAGTACAAATGTGATCGTTTCTATTGCACTGTTGAGTGCCTGAATAAGCTTGCGTATCCCAGTTTCAGAGAGACAAAGGTGGTTTTAATTCCTAAGTCATGTTTTTGTAGATACATAGGATTGTGACATCCCTAATTACCAGTATGTGTTCTGTATGAAATGGAGCCCAGTATTTGCAAGGAATGCACCAGCCAGTTCTACTATCCTCTACTATACCCATGTAAGACTCCCAAGTGGGCAGTACTTTAAGTAGACTCACAGAGGGGGGGCTTCTCTGCCTTCATGGCTTTGTCTTGTGAATTACTTTAATTTCTAGAAGTGATTTCAGTTTGCAGCATAATTATTACACGTTCCGTCACCAAGCAGAGGACAAGGTTCACAACAGCCAATTGAGTCGATTGAGACACGGGTAGGCCTTCGCTATGGGAACACCCAGGCCCTGAACATCGTGCCGCCCGTCCTTTGCACAGATCTTAATCAAGCAGTGCTTGGATACTAATTTCCAAGCACATTATATATATTCTTACAGTTCTTTGTTCCTATCTCTAAAAGCATGGGACCAACAGGTGAACCAATTCTGCTGTAATGGAAATTGGAATGCTTACAGACATCAAGCTGAGCATTTGTGAACAATATAATATTGTGGCTTCTGAAGCGGGCATGTTTTATCCTAAACTAGCAAAAACTACCTGTACTCCGCACGGATTTTGTGGACAGACATGATAACACATTCATGAATTGTTGAGAATAAATGACCCTGTAGGTTGCTAAGTCGATCATCACTTGATGTGCTTTGAACTCTAAAGTGAACTGCACTGAGAATGTGTGTTTGTCTGGCTGTCATACCCCAGGGTGGATGTGGAGGGGAGGCAAGAGTTGGCGTGCTAGAGCATTTCTGTGCGCTATGCCACCTGTTGCTTCACCCTGGCGTGGTGCGTTGCGGTGCAAAAATCTCAGAAACTATGCGTCTTGGGGTCTTTAGACGTACTTTACAACTTTTGAGTTGTGTTCTTCACGTCGAAACGCTTTGAATGAGCTCTGTCCAGTCCTTCTACGACCACATTGATGTCTCGCTGATTACAGGCAACCGTCCCATTCGTGAAGGGGCTGAAATCCGGGGAACAGGTGGGGTGTCCAAATGTCATGTAGCCAGTAATGCCCAGAGGGTCCTAACAGGCAACTATGCAAACTGTGGTGCAGATTGGTGGAACGGTGTAGAATTGTATAAGGAACAAGATTTTCTGCTTTATATATATAGATTAAAAGGGGCCTGGGAAGCATTCCTTAGAACATCAATCTTCAACCACTGTACAAAGTCCCTATTGAGGACTCATTTAGAATATTCAGCTTCATTTTTTGATATAGGATATACGATTAGTGTCAGATTTCAAAGAAAGATGACTGGGTTGTTGAGATTGTGATCTTTATGGAAAATCAAGTCGTGGTGTATTCAAAGACTTGACAAGTGAATAAGAGTTAACTCCATTCGAAGATGGCAGGCAGCATCAGCAAAGGAAACAGGAAGTAGTTCAGGGTCTTTGGCTTAACGTAGTGAGAGCTTTCAAAAAGAGAAAGGACTCAGACCTTGATGCTTGGCAACGCTTTGGTTTGACTTGTGGTTGCTGCCGATGCACTTCTGTTCCTTCCCCCATGCAGCTCACTGTTGACCTGCCTCTCCTCCTCCACCCGCCATGACTCCTCTCTTGATTGTGGAACTCACTACGTGTCCCACTAGCTGCTCCTGCTTCCCTGCCACTTGCATGCCATTTCAACAAATCTTGTCCATCTACTCTGATATGCTTTCTTGTCAGGAGTACGCCATTACTTTCTAACTGCCAGGTAGGTGGGCACTTTCCTCGATTTGAGGCGCATCCTTGATCTTCCCTTGTTTTGTTCCACTGTTTCCCTGGTGAGCACCCTGCTTTGGGAGGCATGTGCTCTTAGTCCCTGAGGGGGGAGTTCTGTGGGTTGTGGGAGGATTAGCATCTGGAGGTGCAAACTCATTGAAGCAATCCTCGGGTCATGACCATTAGTGAATGGGGTAGGGTCAGTAAGTTAACTGATGCAATAAGAGACTAATGTTAGGATGAGCAGCTGAGCCATTATCACCAGGTGATTTTGCAGAGAAATTAAGGTGACTTTCTAAGAAGCTGGAGCAAAATACACTGGAGGTCATTTTCCTCAGTAGCGTAAATCGCTTAAAGGGGACTTGTTACGTTTGCACCTACGTGCAAATATTTCACCTTCATCATGTAGTTTTAGTCATTTGCACTATGAAGTGCAACATTTATGTGTAAAAAGCTGGCAGAATCAGCATAAAGCCTCCTTTTTGCACTTCGAAGTGCAATTTGAGTAAATCGTGCCCTCCATTTACACATGGCAGGAAGCATTTGCAATGGATTCCTGTGGAATCTGTCTACTTTTTGTTGGTGTAAAAAACAGACAGAATCCATAGGAATCCACGGCATTTGCGCAGCCATGAACATTTCATGCTGGTGTAAATGCTTGGGCATTTGTATGGCAGAGAGTATGGGGGTGGAGGAAGCAGTAATGCTGTTCAGTGCCCGCCCTCCACCATTCAAGTGAGTGAATATGTGGAGTAGGTTAGAAATCATGCATCCAATTTGTATGCATGAGTTTTACACAAGATTATTACTATTAGATACCAGGAACATGACCTCTGCTATAATCACAAACACAAGCTCATGATGTATGCTGTGGTATGAAGGGACGCTTCCGGTTGCATAGCACAGTAAAGCTTGGGGCGGGGGCCTGAACAGGAAGGTGACCAAGCGGTTGTGCAGGCATTGGATGTAGGAACAGTGTGAAACATGGTGGAGAGGTAGGAAGGGCCTCCCAGAAGAAGAAAAAAACGAGCCTGCTGCAGCATTGTCTTTATTGATTGATTGATTGCTTATTTATTATGCGCTTATACAGTAAGTGTTTCAAAGCGCAACCATGCATGGGAGGGGAAGACATAAGGAAGACAAGACAAACTAGGTGTGGTACATTCAGGTCGTATAGTCCATAGACAGGAAGTGCGAGGGAGGGTAATGGGGATCAAGTGCACCCAGTCAAGCCAGAACATAGGTTAAGTGCTAAGAGGTACCACTCTCATGGGTCGTAACCGAAAGTGCAGTAGTGCTGTGGCAGCGCAAGGCCCACAGCCAAGTGCAGAAGACTGGTGAGGAGGCTTGGGACCTGTGAGGCTCTGAAGGTGCACTAGACAGCCAGTCGGCAAACTGAGCAGAGATTAGATGTGAGAGAGCAAAAAAGCATAAAGAGGTGGTTAGCAGGGGAGAGGGAGAGAGAAGGAGGAGGCGAAGAGGAAGGTCTTGAGAAGTTTCCAGAACTTTAGATGATCCGGTTCAAGATGGAGAGAGACAGGGAGGCTGTTCCAGAGGGAGGCACCTGCGGAGGATAAAGATCTCCCTGCAAATCTCTGCTTGGAAAAGCGGCTCACTCGCAGTGTCGGAGGAAGACGAGTGGAGGGCTCGGGAAGGAGAGTATTTAGGAAGAGAGCATTGAAGATATAGGAGGGCCAAGCCCCAGAAAGCCTTGTGGACAAGCCAAAGAGCCTTGAACTGGATTCTTGCAGCCACAGGGAGCCAGTGGAGGGATTTCAGCCCTGGAGAGATGCAGTCCCTGGGCTTGAGGCCAAGGATAAGTCTTGCAGTTCTGATTTGGATGAGTTGAAGAGGACTGAGAGTAGAATCAGGGAGGTTGAGAAAGAAATTGTTGCAGTCGTCCAGCCTAGAGAGGACCAGGGCTCTGGAGACGGTGAGTCTCTGTGGGAAGTGAGAAAAGGTAGAATACCTCTGAGACGGTGCAGCGGGTAGTGGGACTTTTTAGAGATGTCCGAGATGTGGGAAGAGAAGGAGAGAGTAGAGTCGAAGAAGACTCCCAGGCTTTTTGCCTCGTTGATGGGTGGAGGCGCAGGGCCCAGGGAGGCCGGCCAGAGGAAAAGAGGGAAAGCGGGAGCAGGGGTCCAGATGAGGACAATCTCTGTCTTACTGGCATTGAGGCAGAGGTCGTTTGCAGCACACCGCGACTGGATTGCGGACAGACAGGAATGAGCGAGGAGGAGGCTGAGGGTAACCTGATAGAGAGTTGTGCGTCATCTGCATAACATTGAAAGTTGGAGGTGAAAGTGGCCATCCTATGGGCCAGCATGGCCATGTAGCAATTGAAGAACCAGGGGGATAGGGTAGATCCCTGGGGGATACCACCAGCGATTCTTCTGGTCGAACAAACGTTCTGGAGACGGCATGAAGTATATTGTTGGACTGGCACGAACCCTCAGAACCAAGCAATGTAGGGTTCTTTGGACAACACGAGGCTGCAGTTTATTATTTGATGTAGCTATGACTATACAAGTCAGTGGTGAACTTGTTCAACTAAAATATTTTTTTAAGGGTTGGATAGAAGAGTTAGGGATCTGCCAAGACAAATGTAGTTAAGCCACCATTAGCTATCTAGTGCCAAGGTTAAAATGAGTTGCAGCCATTCCTCCATACACTTTATGGAAATTGTGCAGCACTGCGAGTGCAAATAGATACACAGCCAATTCTGTTTCAGCTGCAAAGATGGAAGTTCATCCTTTTTACATAGCGGACTGTTTGGTCTTGGCAATTTTATTGTTGCTGTGTAATAATATTCTACTTTCTTATATTGGAGGGTCCCTCCATACGTACTTCCCCCTCCCTGCCCACCTCTTCGTCTCATGGTCTTGCCCCTGCATATCAGTACACTGTAAACATGATGCAGGTGAAACCACTGCAGACCTAGGAAATCAGCGTTATGGCTGCACCCATGGAGAGCCCGACAGCTGCTACAGTTATTTGTTTTTTGTTCTTAGAGGGGGCACTTTTCTATTGGTTTGAATTGAAGCTGTTCGAAGGGTCAGATTGATTGGGTAGGGCTCAGGAGCTCATTTTCAAAATGAGCAAAACTTGCCCTGAGGAGACCACTTAAGTTTGCACTTACATGCAAACAGGTCCCCTCTGGCGAATTTCTTTGTCATTTGCACTGTGGAGTGCAAAAGAGAAGTGTAAAGTGATGGTGGAAAGGTCTTTACATCTCCTTTGCACTCCATTGTGCAAAACGAGTAAACCCTCCCTACCATTTAAGTATGGCCGACAGTGTCAACAATGAATTCCTATGGAATCTGCCTCCTTTTTGCTGGTGCAAAAAGCAGACGGATTCTATAGGAATTCATTGGTAGAACCTATTTGTTTTTGAAGGCGGATGGTAAACGAGAGGCAGAAATGTAACTTCTGTTCCAACCCCACCATCCACCTTCAAAAACATCAAAAATGGCCCAAAGCATGGGTGAAGGCATTAGGACAGGCGTAGCACCTATAAGCCTGTCTTTTGCGCCTTCATTTAGACTTCAGGACTTTGAAAATTAACGCTTTAGTGATTTTAGACGAGAGTGTGAAGGCTCTGCATGTGCATATTTTTGACAATGCACTTGTGGGTTTGTTTTCCCATAGTGCAAGGATCTTGCCACACCGGCTCGACTTACAATGTGGAGTTAAGAATTCTTCTGAGCAGTGCCATTGTACACTTGCGGATTACATTGTTTGGATGCTGATAACTAATGCGACCTTGTAAGGGTGCAGAAATAGACGCGGGACACATAGACAGGTTGTATGTTTGTGTTGGCATAATCTTTTATAAAAAGTTAAGAAAAACCTTCTCTGTCCCCATATCTAAGAAGGGTTTCCCGGCCTCAACTAAAACTAAGGATGCCGTCAGAATGTCTGTCAAAAGAAATAGAACCCACTGTCTTGTGGCCTCAACCTATTTCCATCCTTTACACTTCCAAAGAAATCTATATAACTAACTCCACCCTGAATCCAGAAAGGTGGTTTATTACTTCTGGATGTTTTTATGCAGTTTGTGACTGTTGGGGGACTATCGCTCTTTCCCTGGCTGTCCCAGGCCTTTTGATATAGTTCCACACAGATGGAGGGGGAGCTCTACCTTCCCCAGGCCTTCTCAGGCAACTCTTTACAGTTCCACAGAGATGGGGGAACATATCTCCCCCCGCCAAGCCTTTCTTAGGCTCTTTCAATATTCCCAGAAGTGTCGTCCAAGGTTTGGCCCGAGGATATATTTCTCTTCACTGGTTTTCTCTTGACTTTTGCCAAAGGAAATCTCTCTCCCCTTGGTTTTTGCTTCCAGTTATGTGGCCCGTGGTTTTGCCAAAAGCTCTATTTCTCTTCCCCTGGTCTTCTCTTGACCTTTGGCAAAGGATATCTTTCTCCTCTTCTCTCCCAGTGATGTGGGTCCCAAGCCCTTTTCTCAGGCTTATAATAGTTCCCACTTAGGCTATGTGTAGAAAGACAGTGTGGGGATGTGTTTTCAGGGTTAGAGGGACAGCTGTTATACAGCATTCTCCCTTGATTGTAAGCCCTTCCTCCATGGGTTCTTCCCTCTGAGTAACACCCCCAGGGGAACTATCGGGTAGCAGCCTCACCTTCCTGGCCGCATGGGAAGATTTCTCCTCCAGGGAAGAAGTTACGACATCAAGGGATTTGTCACATTTGCCAGTGTGGGTCTTGTTGGGCCCTGGAAGTTAAGGATTTCATCACTGGGAAGGAATGCATAGACATTGAAAGGAAGTTGATATTTAGGAGCAGCTTTGGATTTTGGTTGGCTAGCAGCCACCACTCAATTGGATCTGTTTCACCTCCTGCTTGAGGATCTATGCCTTTTATTCCCAAATTCATGCTCAAAGAAAATTTCCAATCAAATTTGACTGGTTTAAAAAGAAAACGCTTTTATTCACAGTTATAATGCAGATGGACAAAACACTGACATGAGTGTTTTTAGTGTGTAAAATTCCACCATCCAGCTCTTACCCACGCAAAAGATACCAGTCAATATGATGACTGCCCACACCCTGTACATCGTTCCGGTGCTCTCGCGCTTGGTCTGCGTTTTAAACAACAAAATAAAAAATGGGACATGCCTGGATTTAAAATGTTGGTCATTTGTTCCTGCAGTATTAACACTTAGAACCCCTTGTCTTTGCTTTTAGGGTTTTGTGGTCCCCCTTGACCTCCTTAACATTACACTTTACCACCCTACCACCCTTCAACATGTAAACTTAATATTGTTTACTCCATGTTTCTTCTGCAATTTCGACTTTGTTACCAAAATTCATTTTCCAAATTGATGGAAGTTTTACCCCTTTTAGGTTAGTTTTGCAATGTCTATCTTTAAGCCCAGGTTTAATAAAAACCCTAGAAAGAGTCGATATTCTCTCTCTTAAACGTATCTTAAATCCTTTTACCAATGCTTTTAATCACCTCTTTTTTGTTAAGTAGCTCCCAGGGGGCTTGCTGCTTCATCCAACACAATCACTTCTCGCCCAACCCTGAGACTTTCCAATGTTTAATCAGTTGACCAATATGGGTAATGATAATAATTGTATGGAGATTTGGTTCTTTTGTTTATGTTTAGTTTAACGATTTATAATAGAGCAAGTATGCAGTTCTACACAAACAACACAGCCAATGTTTGCTAGGGGTTGGGTATTGAGAAAACCACAGCATTCCTGATTGAGAGGGGAGTTAGACAGGGCCGTGTCTTAGTGCAACTCCTGTTTAACGTCTTAATCTATGACAGTGCTGTGACAATTACCAAGTGGGCCGCAGCCGCATCATCCCTGCATGGGTTCCCTACGGAGGATCCTGCTTTTCACAGATGGGTCCATCTTAGTGTCCAGGATGGTAAAGGGACTTAGGAAGCAGCTAATGTCTTTTTTCAACATATGCCACTAAAAAATGCCTTGAAATTCACTGTACCGAAAGCAAAACTATTTTATGTTGTGAGAATAAAAAGAAGACAAAAGTCTTAAATCTACAAATTACCTGTTTATCTATCGAATACGTTTTGTTTTATGACTATCAGGGCCGTGGGTTTAATAAGAGTAGCAAGTGGAGGGATCAAATTGCTAAGCCAAGCTCCTTCTTACCGAAAAATGCTGGGGCAGTACTTAAATATACTTGTGAACATGGGGCATGGTTGGTTAAACCAGCACTGACCATCCTCAAGGCGAGAGCCAGGCTGGCCCGCATTTATGGCTCACAAATCTTGGGTTACACTGGTTCTGAATGTGTCTCAAGGAGTGGAAACAAATTCCTAAAACAGCTATTAGCTCTTCCCTTGTCCACACCAAGCATTCCAATCCAGTGTGAACTTGGTTGCCTGCCCATTGAGCCACTAATTGCAGCCAAGACAGTCTTGCACTGGCCAAAAAGACACGCCTCCTCATCAGTGTGAAATACTGTGCTACTTGATGTGCATAAGCAGAGCGGTTTAATGCATGTTCCCTGGTTTGGCAATGTGAAGAGAGCTCTGTATGACATCAGTGAATCCATATTTTGGGACAATCACAATCCCATTAACACGAGTTCCAGGCGTTTGGTGAAAGAACAATTCCTACTCTGATTTCAGGAATGATACCACTGTGTAACATCACTTTGCTTTCTTATTACCTGTCAATCACAATCTTTGTGTTATGAACAGTATCTAGACTGTGTCTACTGTCCTGCTAATAGAAACCCCAGCTTAACGTTGTGACTAGGAATTCGGCCAGTAGGTCACTTAATAAAAAAATTGTACTCTGACCATTCAGACTTATGCCCTGCTGTGAAATATGTTCACAATCGCTCCCACATTTCCTTTATTTGAGCCCAGTGAATAATGATATAAGCAGAAAAATGGTATGCCCATGTTTGCCGGCAAACAACATACCCAATTTATCTTTGGAACGCCATCATTGACTACAGCTGATTATATTCACCCTGTAGCAACCCACCTCTTTTATGCCTGGTATAGAAGGGCCAAATATATTAAATGAACTTTGTCCCAATATGTGGATTGTATATAGTATCATGAACTAAGATGTATCATTATGTGTATTTATTGTGCACATGCATAGCTATAATCATGTGATTTGTTTGATATTTGTACTTTGATGACAGTAGTCGAAATAAAGTTTAATGATGATGATAATAGAGTTTCTTAGAGACATTCAGGAGGTTTTGCTCTGCTTTCATTAAATTCTGAGCAGTGTTTTCATGCTTCGAAGTTTCGCCTGCTTCACAGTGTTTGGCTATTCCGGTCATTGTCCATGGCTCTTTGGCTACTTTCTTGATAGCCATTGCATTCTGATGCTACTGTCTGTGATGTCTTCATTGTCAGTGGTTCGATGATTCGAGTAGTTCTAGTGAGTGTGTGCCATTGCAAGAATGTGTGCTTTGTGAGGGTGTGCACTTGTGTCAGGAGTTCTCCTGCTTACAGAATGAGAAGATCTTCATACTTTTGCAAATGCATTTAGAACAATATTTGCGCTGCTAGCTCGCGTTGCAATCAGTAACAAGGCGTCTGACCTTCCAAGTAAACCTCACATTCCTTCGAAATAAATATTTATTGTTGTAAAAAGAGTGTTCAAGTACAATGGGTCTGGTCCAGGGCTCTCCAGTAAATCGGATACAGTCACCTTCAATGCTGAAAGCCCCCCGAAAAGCTTTGCCCATCCGTTCTGACTTAATCAAACACAACCTCTGTGGCATGATTACATTCAGTTAAAGAACATATGCCCATCCTTTCAATGTGCTCCTTTCTCCTGAGGTAGCAGCTGGCAGTCAGAATCCAGACCTGCAAGACCAGGCCCTAAGCACCTACAAGAAATAATTTCAATCTAACAATTTAGATGTGTCATATGACATTTCTTAGGGCTCTTCATGGGGGATGGCGCTTATGGAAAACGTCATCTCCGTTTCCCAGCTGCCTTCCAGGCCTTCATTTACAAGTTCATGTTCCACCATTTAAGGCTAAATGGCTTGCGTCTGACGTTGGTCCCACAGTGCACCTCTCCATGGTTCAAATGATAGGTGTAGAAGTCATCGATAAAGTTACACTTCAGCCCCAGGGGCTCAAGCAGCGAGCACACCTCGTCTTCCAGGCAGCATTTCCCGTCGATGATTGGACCAAAGGGCTTTGGGATGCCCAGGTGTTTCCCCAGGACCAGCATATTCACCTATGCAAAGAGAGGGGAGAAGGAAAGACAACGCTGTTTATACACTGGAGTCCTTCAGCTGGAAGACTGTGGCTGGATCGAAGGAGCTCCACCAAGTGACATGTCACAGATTGTACTTGAGGAGACTAGAAGGCATGCCCCCCACATCAATGTGTCCCTGGACATACTAATTGACAACTTTATGGATCTTTTGAAAGAATCTGCAGTCTCAAGGAAGGGGTCAAGGGGTCATTTATTTTTTAGAAACAATCTGTACCTCTAATTCAGGGTTGGCCAACTCTGGGCCTCGAGGGCCGGAATCCTGATGGTTTGTCAGGATATCTCTCATTAATATTCATTTAGAATCATTGTATGCAAGTTTATCTCATGAATAGTCTAATTGCTGAAACATAAAATGCAAGACAATTGTAGCAGGACATAGAAAATACTTGAAGCTCAGAGGTCAATTCAATTCTCAGTTCAACAGCACAATGCTGCACATCACTTGAAATAAATGAGAATCGTGCTCCTGAACCTATAATTTTACAGCAAGATAAAAACATTCTTTGAACTTCTGTCTAGTTTTGAGAAAAGCCAACTCCATGGTACATGAAGTCAGTCAACCAGAGACTACAAGTGAGGCCTTTATAGGCAATCACCCTTATTTTCGGATATGGGAATGCAGGGAAAATTACATCACACAAATTAACAGATTTCCTTCCCCATCTGCATGTTCTCCATGATGTAGACATGTAGTATGTCCGCATGCCAACAGCTATACCCTGGGCAGGTGGACACACTACGTGAATCCACATTGATTCAGCTGTCAGTGGAATGCAAGGCAATGTTTGTCTGGGAAACCTTGCACAACCCCAGACCTGGTGCAATCCATTATCAGGATCGTTTTTGATGCCTTATTGAGCTGAATGAGGTTGTCTGTGGATTGTGGGTTGGGACAGCGCTAAGGGGAGCAAGTGAAATTACATCTGTGTCACAGTTTCTCACTCCCATGCGCAATGATTGGTATTGTGCCTATTGTATTGAATATGGCGATGGCCACATATATGTGCAGTGTCTCCCATTCGGGATCCATTAACTTGTAAAGAAGGACGCAGATACTATTGTTGCCAAAGATTTATTATCAGACTCAGTGAGGTAGAGGAGCACTCGGTCCCTTTCAGGACCTTGCTTCCTAGCCAATCACCTCTCATGAAATGCGCAGGCCCTCACACTCTCAATGGGACATCATAGGCCAACATTCTACTTTCTATATCTAAAATTCTAATTTGTAGGCAGCAGACGACATAGCTACAGATTGGGCATTAAACAAGTACCAGATACCTTCCTACTTGGCAGTACCTGGTTACACAGAGGACTGAGCCACCAACATAATTACCACACATTTCCCACCTACACAACAGGTAACCTCTTTCACTCGATCAAAGGGACACCCGGGCAACCTGGTTTGCTTTCACCACCTGACCACGTTTAGTATTCATGGTGTGCTTTCCCTCTCTGAACACCTTCACAGGGATCACATTACAACAGCAGGCCCTTGGGAACATGTCACTGCGTTCTGGTGTGCATGTAGCGACCTATTTTCAATTCCATTTTCCAGTGTCCTTATCGCCTCTGCGACATGCGATTGAATATTTATTTATTCATTTGTATGGCGCCTACACATCAAAAAGTGTTTCCAAGTGCCACAAGACAACGGTGTGAGGTGTGGGGTGGGAACATAGGAGAAAATAACAGTAACAGTCCTACTAGGCCTTCTGACTTTCAGATCATGCAAGTGCAGTAACAGGAAGTGCAGGGAGAGGGGAATAGGGGGAAGTGCAGTGGAGATGGGCCCAGAAGGGCAAGTGCTTGTGGAAAAAAGGAATGGGGGTCAAATAGAATGAGAGAGGGGGGGGTGGACCAGACTCAGTAGGCTATACAGGGAAGGGTGCCTGAGGGCAAGTGCTGCTAGGGGGTGAGGGAGAAGACTGGTCAAAGGAGGGCCTGGCCCCAGTAAGGCTCATGAGGGATACAGGCCACCAGACATAGAGACAGGTGAAAACTAGCAGGGGAGGGGGAGAGGGAAGGAGGTGGAGAAAAGGAAGGTCTTAAGAAGCTTCGGAACTTAAGGAGATCCGGCTCAAGATGGAGAGGGGCAGGGAGACTGTTCCAGAGGGAGGCTCCTGCCGAAGAAAGTGATCTACCCTCCACACTCTGCTTGGAGAAATGTCTGACCTGCAGAGACTTAGAGCTAGAAGATCGAAGGACTGTAGCAGGAAGGTATTTAGAGAGAGAGAGTTGGATGTAGTGCAGTCCCAGGCCCCAGAAAGGCTTGTGGATCATGCAGAGGGTCTTGAATTTGATCCTTCCAACCACAGGGAGCCAGTGGGGAAATGTTAGGGTTGGAGACATGCGGTCCCTGGGCTTGAGGCCAAGGATAAGTCTCACAGTCCTATTCTGGATTAGTTGAAGAGGGCGGAGGCAGTAAAGAGGCAGATTAAGGAAGAGGCTGTTACAGTAGTCCAGCCTGCACAGAACCAGAGCTCTGGATACATTGGGTTTCTGGGGGAAGGTGAGGAAAGGGAGAATGCCTCTGAGGAGGTGGAGATTTCTTGACAGGGTCAGCGTTATGAGGTGAGAAGGAGAGCGAGGAGTTGAACATGACACCCAGGTTTCTTGCCCCACACGACGGCGAGGGGAGGGGGCCCGGGCAGGGTGGCCATAGAGTAAGAGGGAAGGAGGAGGCAGAAGTCCCAATGAGAAATATCTCAGTCTTACTGACATTAAAGCAGCGATATTTAGCAGCACACCATGCCTGACGAGCAGTCAGACAGTCGGGAATGAGAGAGGAGGAAGAGGAGGGAAGCTTAAAGGAGAGCTGCAGTCATCACCTACCTGACGCATCCCACTTCTACCTAGCCAGGCAAGACACACTCTGGTGTTTGCTTTGCTCCCTCTCAACAACCCAAAAGGTGTTGCACCCATGGCTCCAAGGTGATCGAATTTGAGAGTTTTCTTCTCTGTAATTACTGCTTCATTGAAGTCCTCACTGTACGTCCTTGCCAGTTAAATGTCCTCAATGCTCATCCTATTCACCCTCTCTACACCCACAGCTTTTGCATTAATTGAATTGTTTTCTATGAATTGCTTGCATCACAGCATTATTAAATTGAATGGATGCATGGGACCTTTGTTTGCTTGTTGATCTTTGGTTGATCCCCGTGGGTCCCTGGCCCCTTGCAAACACAATTGGGTAGACCTTGTGTGTGCGTTTTCATAGTATAGCTGTCCAGCAGCTATCCATGCTAGTGAGGCTGTCAAACATACGAAAAAACGTCAATTTGAAGCCTATATTGCAGCTAAAAGAAAGAGGTTCACACCTTTTGTATGGACATGAGCTACAGCTTAGTGAAACTTTCCCACACAGCTTTGGGACAACTTTACTGACAGCCTTCACGCATGCAGAACCACAGCTAGCCCTACAGCTTTTCTGACAGCCTTTAATGCATCAGACCAACAGGCCTGATCTGTAAAGGAGATGTACCATAACATGTGTATTTCATAGAGCCCACATTCACCCCATGCGGCATCGTTGTGTTAATAACAAATGTTTATATTTACGCATCTCAATGGTGCTCAATTTTTTTTATCAACCTCTGAATGATGAGGGTTTTGGTGGACCTGTCAGGATGCAATCGTGTGACCATGAGGTCATACGCAAACCTCTGTAGTGGATGCATTAGTTTACTGAGCCACAGACCCCATCCAACATACAGCAAAGGCATGTTCAATTCTGCCAGATCTCAAATCTGTCAATATCAGCCTCAATTCCAGCACTGGCCACGTGGCATGAACCTGCAGTGATGCTGAAGGTGGCTGAGAGACTGTACACTGACACAGTGGGTGTCGACTAGGGCTCTGAGATACGTCACAGAGAGAATTGAGGGGCGATGCAGTAGTAGTTTCATCTTATGGCTTGATAAATATCCGTATATAATAACGAAAATAAAAAACCGAATGGTAGATATGTTCGAATTTTGGCTGCATGAAAATGACGTATGGCTGAACAGTTCTAAAACATCTACCATTTGGTGCAATTACAGTGTACAAGGGGAGCAGGTGTTGCGGGGGTGTCCCCCGCACCTTGCTCACTGTAATCGCATGGGGGGGGGGGTGGCAGAGGTGTCCCTGTAACCCACATAATAAAGTTTTTTTTTTTTTTTTTTTTTTTTAAAGAAAAAGGACCCTGCGGCACCGGTTACCATGCACGTAAGTGAAGGGAACCGGCGTCACAGAGGGATGGCGGAGGCGGCGGCACACAGTTAAGTGTGCTGCCCGAAGGTAAGTAAGGGGGCGGGGGGAGCAGGTTGTCGGAAATGTCCGTGGGAGAGAAAACCAAAAGTTATTTTCGTTCAAATAACTTCCATTTTTTTCTCCTTTGGACATTTTGTGTTCGGTCAATTCATGGACATCCTTTTAAAAACACCCTGGCTTTCAATTTCTTATGGGGTACATTGAATTGAATAGAGCAGAATGAAAAGATGAATAAACCTGTAATTTACACCATAATACCAGCTTAAAAAGAACAGGAACTTGAAAAATAAAAACAATCTGTCATAATTTAGTAAGGCTTCTAGCTAGCTTTGCCCTGAACATGGGTAGCTGTCTCGGACTTGGCCCACCTCGCCAATAAGGGCTGGGAAGAGAAAGAGTAGGATGCTGAGTAATTAAGGGTACCAGTAAGTAATCTGGGCATTAGTGCAGTCCGAGCTTCCCTGACATATCTGAAGGAACATCTCATTAATTTTACCCCAGCCATTGCAGACCAGAGGCACACACCAAGTAGTCACGCCAGGGCTATAGGCATTATGTATCTATGAACATGTAAATGCGTTTGTAAACCCTTGCAACTCGTGTCATGCCAATAAGGTTTTGTTGTATTATGTATTGTCCGTGTCCTGCTCTCACGACCTAAAGGTGTTTCCAGAGTTTAGTTGGAAAGATTGACACATTAAGCTGATCCGCTGCTTTGATCTGTGCCTTTGCTTTCGATCGTTATAGTGAGAGGTGACGTCAGAGAATTTCCCATATATACATTTTGTTCCTGGCTGTGCAAAGAGGAAGTACTACGATAAACGGGACTGTAAGGAATGCTGGATTACCTTTATCTCTGTCCCCACTCAAGCCCTCTGCCTCTTACCTTCACCGCAGGTGCCAGAGGTAGCTCTCTGAGCTTTGTGTCCCTGATTCATACCTTCTGTAAGGGACCAGTGTTTATCAGTTTAGAGCATGTGGGATCCAACCAGCTTGTGAAGGGTGTCAGACAAATGGAGTGTAGGTGTAGGTGATGGAAATACAAACGCTGCTATGGGGGGGGGGTGGGGGGGAATGGAACTGGCTGTGCATGCAGTTCCTCTGTCTTTGAGTCCAGCGGATGGAGCCCTGCCCAGGGCTGCTTTCAGCCCACCCATATTCAACTGCACCCTCTCTCTATGCCTGAGACAGAAATGATCCTCTGCTCCTGAGACCAATGGCCTCCATTTCTGGCCAATGCTCCTGTGACATGCTCCTTCTGGACATGTGTCCTGATCTCCTCCAGAGCTGCAGAGCTCACTAACTGCTATATAAATCCCCTCTTCTCTAATCTAGGAAGCAATGCCCTCTTCTGTGGCACTCACTTCCCCGTCCTCCTGTCTACCCTATACTGCTGGCTGCAGTGCTAGTCTCCCTCTTTTCTCTTTGCCTGCCTTCTCTGTTTATTCTGCCTCTGCCTTGAGTGTCTCCTTGTATAAAGACAGAAATCCTTATCACAGCCCAAAAAGTGTTGGCTTTGTAAATGCTTGTTTGGATTATACATGTAGATTTTGGTGGAGCAACCGCTATAACTACTGAATGCTTCACTAACTTCATTAGTAACACTTCTGTGAAAGGGCCCTCCAGCCGATTCTGCTGATCCTCGAGACAGGGGCAACCTGGGGCTCTATACATATGTTGGCCTGAATCTTTCATCAGGCCTAACCCGTGTAGTCAACAGCTAAGGACATGGGGCTCATAGGGAAAACATGTGGGGGAGCTGCAGGTTGGCTACCCCTCTTCGAAGCTTAAACTTTGCCTTTTTTGTTGTGAAGGTACTTGGCAGTAATTGTTCAATTGTAGCAGTTTCTTAAGCAAATAATTGTTTTGAGGACTATCATTAGGGATTGAGGTAACAACAGGACTAGAAACAACATGAATGGATATTTACAAGAGTGCTTGGTAACTTCAAGGGATTGAGGACTTCCAGTGGTCCTAATACTATTAGATCTATCAGTGGAATATGGCACGGTACACCACGGAATATTGGTCAATCGATCAGAAACTCAAATAGACATATTAATGATGGCACGGGATAGAGCCAAATCTTTTCTGATGGAAATAGAGGTAAAATGTAAGTTCATTAGAGTTTAACTCAGTAAGACTAAACATAACCTGTGGGGTACCACAGGGTGTAATCCTGCCAACTCTCTCATTTGAGGCCTACATTATCCTCCCCAATCCTCTGCAAAACATGCCAAGGACCATGATTGCAGTGTTCAGCATATGGCAATGGTCTGTAGATCTTACTGAACCCTCACGAGAAATCTAACGATAAGTTGCACTTACCAATTGCCCCCACCAGGGTCAGGTATGTGTGGCAGATGCTTGGTTGTACTTCAATAACAACAATGCTTTGCTTCCATGCACTGAAAAAGTATTAATGTTTCCTGACTTGGTAGTGGCCCTTTTACCAACAGGTAACGTCTGAATGTTCAACGGTCTTGTGACTTCTGCCCATGGTCTCAATTTGCCATGGTGAACCCTGCACTTTGCAGGGCTCTGTAGACGAAGCAGAAAAGAGAAGTACCAACTGAAATCCCATATCAAGGAAGAACGAGCAATGAAAGTCCCGCCTCCCAATGCACTTGAAAGCCGATAAAGAGTGATACCAGCCCTAACCTCAGAAAAGATGCAAGGTTTCCCAGGTTGGTGGGAGGACTTATGTAGGCTGCTGTGTTGGCGTTGACGTATTCATGAACGGGTGCCTGTAAGCCTGCATGGACGATGAGACGGTAGAAGGCAATGTGATGGGAGTGCAGAGAAGAGAACATTGCATTGGAAATTAACTTGGAATGCTCTGTGCTGGGTATGCTGTGTGCCACTGAAGTGAAAAGGGTAAAAGGACTGGCCTCTTCTCGAGCTAGAGGGTTGCCCCGTGCCCTTATCAGATCATGTCTATGACTTAGAGTTTAGTTGCTTTCCTTCTTTGCGACCTCCAGCTTTTCCTGGAGTTGTGTTTGTCAAGTGGGAAGGAGACAAAACTCAGTCCAAGATGTTGCAAATTCCACACCCTGAATACTTCCTTACCATGTCTGGGAAAAAGGTGCCAGCCAAGCCATCGGTTTCTAGCTTGAACAAGGCTGGTATGTCGATGATGTCTTCCTCGCTTAGTCCCAGCTCCTTCTTCAGGAGGTCTCTGTTCCAGTCAATGCAACCCTGGGGAGCGCACAGGCATATGAGAGTCGTGGTTCGTATATGGGAAACATTTGCAATGGCCAATAGTCTAGGCGAGCATTGCCACAACAGCAGCAGCGTAATCATATTGTTTGTTACCTGTATATAAGTATTCTCCTTCTTTAAGGTTTTGTCGGACAAGATTTGGTTTATGCTCAAAGTCTTCACTTTCAGCCCTGTCATAGAAAGGAACAGAGTACATATGAGCTATGGTCTCTCCTTCTTAATGGCATTGCGTGTAAATATTAGCAAATAAGAGAGCACTAAGGTGAAGATTTTGAATTTTGAGTGGCAGGTCACCAAGGATTATATTTTGACAGCACTAAAGAAGTTCATCAAAACATATCCCTGTAAGGTTATCCTGCACACCGCGAAATCTGTGTCAAATGCCGTGTAGTAGCACAGAGTCTAGACCTGTTTGTCCAATGATGTGTAAGTGCCCAGCTCATCTGTGTCACATGGTGCAATATAGGACTATCGTTCAAGGGACTATGTCAAACTCTTCATTTGTGTTGTAGGGTCTCTGTGTCAAATGCTGTGTAACAGCACAGAGTCTAGACCTGTTTGTCCAATGATGTGTAAGTACCCAGCTCAGTTGTGTCACATGGTGCAATGTAGGGCTATCGGTCAAGGGACTATGTCAGACTCTTCATTTGTGTGTAGGGTCTCAAGTGGATGTGCTAAACTGTATCATACTATGCATAGGCCCATGGAACTTTATCAGACTGTCTAATGCTGTTCAGGGACACAGAGGGCAGTGCCACTGAAGGGATTGTAATTTTGTGTAAGGGCCACAGGTGATGTCATATGCTGTCTAAAATGGTTTAAGGATTCTGGTGGTATTACCCCCTTACTTTTCCCAGAAGACCTTGTCTGCACTTACCTCGTCTACATTCACTTTGCCAGATATTTACATACATGCATTTACTTTTTCATGCCTTTGCTTCGCCTGCATCTTGTGAAGATGTCTATGGATGTTTGGGTTAGGGTTAAGAGGTAGCAGGGGGTAGTAAATGAGGTAGAAAAGAAGGGGACAGTGGGGGTCTCCCTCTGTAATGATGAAGTAAAAGAAAGCAGTACTAAAGGTATGGGGAACTAAAAGTGTCAAAGTGAACGTATGGTGAAGTGAATGCAGGCAGAGTAAAGATATACATTCAGTTTGTGTCAGACTGTATGATGTTGTGTTGAGACCAGACAACTCCATCTAACCTTTATATGTTGCATTTGGGCCCAAGGGCTGCAACTGGCTGTCAGATGGTGTGTTACTGTCCGATGGTTTGTGTCCCACATCCTTGCACAAAGGGAAGGTTGGAGCACATGGTAAAGTTGTCTAATGTTAAATTGGATCTGAAGAGACTTTGCCACATTCCTTATGACTGGAAAGGGTGTGAGGGACTGTCACACTGCCTACTTGTGCATCAAGGTGGAAGGTATGTTGAGTTGATCCATATCAGAGAAAGCATATACCAAACGTCTGAGACACGTCAAAGGCACATCGTTCATGCCTCCTCAATTTGTTCATAATTATTTTTTATTGTATTCTATATTCAGCCATCACAAAGTGAGCACTAGGTCATCTGTCTGTAAATCTAGCCCCGGCCACGGGCTCTTGTTAGACAGTCTGTCATGAGTACAGAAGGGCATTTAGTCATTAGCCGACTGTCCAGTGAACTACATAGAGGACATGTTTTGGATAGTCCAAACGTCCACCTACACTACTTTAAGCATCTATAAAAAAAACATGCATGCTTCTATCAGCAGTAGGTATAGGTTGGCTGGTGAATGTAGCATCTTAATCAGGTCCCAACATAAATTGATAGACAGAGATTGGAGAGGTGGAAGGTAGTGGAAAGGTTAAGTATAAGTTATGAGTGATGAGTTGTGCAACAACTACATCTACAACCATTTTACCCTGAAACATGATGGCGTCCCCATGGCCCTCCTTCTTCTTCTCCTGAAAGAGCTGGTAGCAGGCAGTGGTGCTGGCCAGGAGCAGCCGGAAACCCTGGACAACAACAGCAGGTTAGAGGTTACTTAAGTGGAGGAAACAGCTGTGGTCCCAAACTACAAACAAGCAGCCCTAGCAAACTCTGGATATGGTGATTGACATCCTGGGATACAATATTTTGAGGACATTGGGGTCCACCGAGGTAAACTGGGCCATGTGCTTAAAACTATTTTGCTACTGGGTTCTACCTTACCACCAGACCTAGAACAAGCAGAGCCTACACATGGGTGGCAACAAAGTGAATGGGAGAGAAGCATGCAGCACTATTTCAGAGCTGCTGAAGGTCTTCACCTTGAACCTTGGTGCTCTACTGGAGAGATGCCTGAGCCTT
Source organism: Ambystoma mexicanum (assembly GCF_040938575.1). Classification (NCBI taxonomy): domain Eukaryota; kingdom Metazoa; phylum Chordata; class Amphibia; order Caudata; family Ambystomatidae; genus Ambystoma; species Ambystoma mexicanum. The sequence goes on along the minus strand of NC_090929.1, from coordinate 1,108,456,541 downwards.
GTTCAGTAAGACTTTTTACTTGTGATAAGAGTTACATCAACCTGTGAGGCATCTATAAAGAGATTCCACAGACATATACCTGCAGAGGGTTTCATAAGTTTTATCTTCTGGTGAAGGAAATGCAAATTATGCTTTACATGCAGCGTTTTCAAATGGATTTCTCTGCAATCTGCCTGGTCTTTACCAGGTGCTACACCAATGAGTACTGCTTTAAAATGGCCTGGCACATTAAATGGAGGCATTGCTTTTAAGCCTCAATTTAACACACCTCCCATTATAAAATGAGGGTTCTATTATAAAACGCCTTCGGCAAACCGTAATTTGCAGGCAGCGTTTTATTTCTCACAAAGCGGGGAGTGTTGAAAATTGAATGCAGGGGACCAGCAACACGTAAGAGCAAGTGGTCCCCTGCGTGCAATTAGCATATACTGTAAAATGACCCTCAGGGGCTTTTAGCCAATACTTATTTGCTCACACACAGCCATTTAGTGGTATTGTTTGCGATGGACTGGTTTAATCAATTGAACATATGTATTTAGGATAGATGCACACACCTTTGAAATTGTTTAATGAAGACTATGTTAGAACATATTTAATGTTACATTTTAATCTGACTGAGTGAACATTTGGTTTGGTTTCTATGTATTATTGTGCTTCAGCAGAATTTGTTGTGATCCATATAAAAGGAAAAACATCATGAACATTATTTGTCTTGGAAGGCAGAAGATTAATTTCAAAATGATAGCAGTTATAATCCATTGAAGAATAGTATGCACAAACAATTGTGTGAAATGAATGAACCATTTGAATATTTCTTTTGTAATTAGGAATAAGCACCATACCCAGTATAACGATATATTTGTTACTTTATTTCATGTTTGAAACAACAGCTTACAGGCTACCATGCTTGACATTAAACATATTGGGGGCAGTCTTCTACTGCTTTTGACTATTTTCTTTCTTTTCATTCAATTTTTAGCAACAATACTGTTGATCTGGTGAAAAGGAGTAATACAAAGCTTTCAATTTCAGCACAAATTAAGGCATACTAAAATCAATGCGACAAAGATCTGATGATTGTGACCTGTGGGCAATTTGGTTGGCAAATAAAGTTCATCTTTTGTGGACATGGGGAATTGAATTGCATAAAAAAACTCTTTGAGGTAGAAACACGTTCTGCTGCCCATCAACCTTTGCAGTGTGTTTGTTAATTTTTCCTGTTAATTTCTCTGTGTACTTAAATTGTATTGTAATCTTATCTGTGTGTTCTACCAAACATTCTTTATATATAAAGCTGAATGTATGTTTGTCTGGCTATACAAATCCACACTGTTGAACCCACGTCTACCAAATTGTGCATGAATTCCTCTTTTGTCTGGGGCAAGATCCATGTTTGGATGCAAAAATCTTACATGCAAAAACATTTTTGTGTGTGTATGTTTGTCCAGCTATACAAATCCACACCGTTGAACCCACTGCTACCACATTTTGCATGGATACATCATTTGCCTGGGGAAAGATTATAGTCTGTTTGGATGCAACAAATGTATTCCGTAGACACTGATGCTTACCCCGATACACTACAGTAGATACTAGAAGGAGGCAACATTTGGAAAAGTGTCTGAAGCAAAGTTTTGATATGTTGGCTATTCTTTTAAAATGTATTACTACTGTGTACAGTTCAAAGGTTTTGATTAAAGCATTTGTAAAGGGAATACAAACACATTATTTTACATTTTTTTTTATCAGGGAAGGTACAGTTTAACTAGGTTCATTCACGAGAAGAGAGCACAATCAATCAATCTTTCTTGGGCATTTTCTCAAACGTGCTGAAGCCATCAAGTGACTGAAACATGCCACACAGAAAACAAACACAACTTGGAAAAGCTCCATCTGATGCAAAATGAAAATCAATATGAAGAGCTTCTGAAACACAACAACAAACAGCAGCATGACTTGCTGACCAGAGGACAAGAGCAACTTTCTCCAGGGCAAATGAGATGCCAGAGCAAACTGAAGCAAGACTTACTGGCATGAGGCCAAGAGCAACATCCTCCAGGGCACATGAGGCACAACTCGATCAGGAAATGGGCAACGCCGGGTATTCCAGCTAGTAAATTATATAATAATAAAATAAAATGTTCTTTAACAAAATATGTCCTAAGTTGATAATTACCTTGCGATCAGGCGCAGGTACAAAGGATAGGAATTCGTCCACATGGCCCACCTGCAGCCAATCAGACCAGAGCTCCAGGGCTTGCTGTACCTGTTGAGCTTCCAGGAAGTCACGCACTACCTTGGTCATCTGCAATCCACCATAACTGATAGAAACAGAGGCCACAATAAGGGAGAGAACATAGCCATGTGTAATTTGGGAAGATGGAAAAAAGACCAGATGATCAGCAGACAGAAAACTATTAATCAAAGGGAAAGAGACGAATATTGAGCAAATGGAGAGAGACAGAGATTAAAACCTTGGCAAAGGACAAAGATCAGACACATGGAAAAGAAGCAAATGGCAGACAAAAAAGCAGAAAAAGCTCAGACAGTGGAAGGAGGTACACCACATAAAAGGAAACACAGATAAGACGGAGCAAAAGAGAAATAGCACAGACAGGAAAGAGAGACAAATGTAATATGCAGGTAAAGAAACAAAGATCAGACACATGGGAAAGAGACACAGATCAGACGAAGAGAAGGAAAACAAATATCCAATTAAGGGAACAGAGACAAACATTAGACATGCGGAAAAGGAGATTTGAACCACGAACAAGGCAAGGACTTGGTGGAGGGAAAGGAGACGCACATTAAATATAGGCGACAAAAGATTACATTCAAGGAAATATGCATACATCAGACACAAGGGAATGATAAGGATTTGAAACAGCAAAGATAAACAATTCATAAGGAAAAAGAGAAAGTTCAAGTAAATTAGCAGGAGGAAAACATCAGATGAAGAGAAAGTTACAGAATTACCAGACGCTTACCAGACATAAATACAATATTGCAATAAGACACATGACGGATGGGTAGATATCAGATACAGGCAATGAGACAGAAATCAAACAGAAATATGCAAGTAATCGAAAAGGAGACAAATATAAACCAAATGCCAAGAAATGCAATGTTAGATACAGGGGAAGAAGCAACCACTGTCAGGCAAAATTCTAGACTTCAAGTGAAAAGAGGCAAAGACCAGAACAAAGTTAGAGAAACAAATTGTGGGCATGGTTCCGTGACACAAGGAAAAGATAAACAGCAAACATGTAAAAAGAGACACAATGGAAAAGGACACAAAGGATGACACAGTGTAAGAGAAAAAAGATAAGAATCAAAGAAAAATACATATATGAGACAAAGGGGAAAATTGATTAAGAAGAGGCATGGCAAAGAAGCAAAGCAAAGACACAAAGAAAGGAGACACATTTACTCAGGAAGAAATTAAGATCAGAAACAAATATAATGATCTGAGAAATTGACAAAGATCAGGAACAGAAAAGAGACAGCAGCCCAACAGCTGGAAATTGTCACAAATAAGACAATCACATCTGCTGTTCTCAGTTATTATCAAAATCTGTTTCTTCTATTTTTACACATTGTCCTATTTGTTTCACTATCGCTCCCCACTACCCTTTTTAGTCCCTCACTTTCTCTTTCTTTTACCCAGCTCTTTATTTTTTATTTGTGCTTTCTTTCTCTTTGCCCATATCTTTATTTACATGTTTATTTCTTTTTTTCTCTCTTTGTTTTTGCTTCTTATTTATTTCACTCCCATTGCAACTCTTTTTTTCCTCCTCTTTTGTGTTTGTTTTTCTCTTTTTTATGGCCCGTCAGTTCTCTCTCTCTATTTCCTCCTTTTATCTTTTTTTATCATTCTGACCCCTCAGTCTCATCCTCCTTCTCCCTTGATTGTCTGCCATTATATGTTCCACCTTTCTCCACCATCTCTTCTTCTTCCACCTTACTTTATTCCACTTCCCTTTTTGTCTCATTCCTTACCCTTTTCTTCCAACTTCCCCCTTCCTTCCCATCCTTAGGATCCTCACTCCAGCCTTGTCTACTTTTTGCTTCTTTCTCCCATTTTCTTTCCTTTCACTAATTCCTTCCTTTCCTGTGACCTAATTTTCCCTCCCGTTTTTTCTCAACCGTCCCATCTTGGCTTCCCCTAACCACTCTTTCATCCTTCTTTCTCTCTACCCCTTCCTGACTTTCTCCCCACTTGACCCTTTGCTCTCTTGCATATATACATGAATGACGTTGTCACTATATTTGTTGTGTTTTGTCCCTGGTTTATGCACATTTTCGTTCACACCTCCATAAACAGACTCATTACTTGCTCTGATCTTTGTGCTATTGTACAGGCACTCATCCAGGGAATGCCTTCACCATCTGTAAAAGTGTTTTTGTAAGTCATTTCTGATTGAAAATGACATTCCTGTTCTTCAAATAAACACTATTGTATTGCAATACAAAAAATACTATTGTGACATTTATGTTTTAAAATTGATGTTCGAAATAACACGAATGGTAGATACACATAATAGAGAGTGTGTGAATTTGACTCGCTCATAAATCTTACTTACTTATGCAAATTTGCAAACTCATTGCATTTAAAAAAAAGTACTGGTACATACATATTAGGAGAGGTTAACAACGGGCTATTCCCCATTTGAGCTATCAAGCCGGATGAATTCTTTGCGTTCTCTAATCTATACATACCTTATTCTTTTTAATGGGTATACCAGCATTAGTCAGGAAGATAAGGTGACCAAAGCCCAAAGTCCCGGAATACTGATTGATTGTGATCATTTGACCAGTTGCGCCACACCTCTCCAATATTCAATAAATACTGGTTCCAGTCACATTGACAAAATGTATAGACCCACAATTTCAGAAACATGATAGCTTTACTGGACAGCCAACACGTGTTTCGACCCTTGAACACGTCTTCCTCAGGGCACTTCCTCTATTTAATGACTCGTTGATTTTAAAAACCACACAAAATCATGGTTGATCTCCTGCTCTCAATGATAACTTAAAACTCAAGTACTTAGTTTCAATTTGTCTACCATTTGCACGGTCCATGATTATATAGTAATGGAACACTGTCATCTGTAACAAACGGGTTACTGGGCCTAAAACGCCTTACTTTCTGGATTCATTAGCTGGGATTGACCACATGAAAGTATCCACTACTATATATCCATAGGCAGTGCACATTATAGACAAATAGAACCTAAGTTTGCCCCATGACAGAATTGCTTGGAGCTGTCAAAAACATACTCGGGCCACTCTGATTATTCCTGGTAACTTTTGTTTGTGAAGTGCTGACTAGGGGCCAAAAATATAGTGAAGAGGATAAAGCACATCTCATTCTATTTTAAGTTAAAGGGAAATACTATGTTAGGATATCCCTATTATTTTGCCCTATGCATCTCACTACCTTTAAAGCACATGTTTTAAGTAGGCTGTATATTAATTTCTGAAAGATTGATGCAATTCCCTCTATGGTGGCCCAAGTTATTAGTCTCTCAAAATTGCCTTTTTATGCTTTAATCACGTTGTACGTTTATCAAGGAATGCAAAAATACATATAACCTCTCACTTTTGTGTTTGCGGACCAATCTCCAGGTATTCGAGCCACATTGCCGAATTTTGCTATTTTGTTTTATTGGAAATGGCATAGTCCAAACCTCTGTGGCATTCCCTTACCCTGCCCAGGATATGTACATACCATAATTGTTTTCTGTATGCCAATTTCAAACTTATTTTCGTTGCAGTATGCAAATTCCAAGATGGCAGCCTGGAACCCGTTTCAGTTTAGCTTCAGTCAATAATATATCTGGATTTCTATCAGTTTAATCGAGCAACATTCCAAGGACCCAGAATATATATACATTGTTTGGCCCATTAATGCCCTCTTTTTGGTTCTAAAAAACAAGCAAACGCTGGATGTATTTTCACCAGACTAAGTAGTAACTGCTGGGTGGGCCGAAGGCCAGTTTCTCATAAAAGATTGGTGTAAATTGATCCTGCCTTTATTGTTACTGTGAGAGCGAAGGTTCCCTATTGGGGTGTGAATGTAAAATGTAACCTTTGGGACCCATATAACTGTGGGCCACCATTTGAGACAGTATAGCTAGATTATAGGGATCCTGTAACTGTGTTCACCAGAGGAGAATGTGCATTTGCCAGAGTACAAATACTTTGACACACTCCGATCCGAGCTACACCCGAAATCCCAGTTGGTGGCGCACAAACGCAACACCTGGAAGCAGATTGGGTGTTTTGCCCATTGAACTATTTTCTGGTAGCCTGCCTGCCCCTCCTAGATGATGTTCTAGGACAACCAGTCGATTGCACCTGGTTTTCACCCGTGGATAGCCTGCCCATAATGGTCATAATAGTGCTAAGAACTACATTTCGCATGCTCATTGTAGTTCTTAGGTCCTTTTCGACAGTACCAAGCCGGCCAGTGCCAGTATAAAAGGCTTTTGCCTTAAGTTCCATATTTCAGTAGTTATAAAACGTTTAGTGCCCTTGCTTTTATTTTCGTTTTTACTTGCTTTTAAAAGATTTCTGAACTTGCGTTTTATATTGAATTGTTTTGACCTTATCTTCCTTGGAAATTGTATTTTTGTTCATTTGCACATTGTTTGTAATCAGGGTTCTGCTTGAAACGGATTGCTCGCCGACTCACGTGCTATTAACTACATTTCCCATGCTCACTGAAGTTGTTGGAGCCTTTTCTTTGCCGGCTGGCGCGACAGCGCCGAACCGGTTAGTGCCGGTTAGAATGAGTTGGGGCACTGGACGCTGTGGCTATTCAGGTAATTTCTCCTCTATTTGAGCTAATATTCTTTCTAATATAAATGTATTCTTTGGCCTATATCGTTCTTACATTTACCGGTTGTACATAGTATGGCTTGCCCCTCTACTTTTGCCTTATCCTTAGCTGCCGGAAAATGGCACGGGAAGCAATTGTGTCCAGATATCTTCAGAAATAGTCCAGCCCCGGATTACAACCTAATATTTAACCCCCCATGACGGTACACACGATAAAAACACTGACTGTCCAGAACCAGACTCTGTATGCCTGGTGAATGAAAATGTATCTGACCTTCTGCCTATTATGAATACTTCAGAGAATGTCAGTAATCCTCTCTCTCAAAATAATAGTCAGTCAAATACAAGTAACCTGGAGCACGATAGCAATGACCCTCTTATGATGCCTGACCAACCTGATCAGAGCTAGTGTCAACTTTTGTTTCATATAGTCTTATTGAACACAAGGGGCCTCATTACTAGTCCGGCGGTAACCCTTCAGGTGCTACCGGCTGGTTGTGGCCGGACCCCTAAAGAATTACCAGTGCCTGACTTCCCGGTGCCACCAGGCTATTACAAGTCCGGTGGCTAGGAAGTCAGGTGCCAGTAATTTTGTTAATCACCATTCCCATAGAGTCCCGTAGGGCTCAATGGGAGTGGGGACACGGAAGCACCGGCGCCGTTACTAATGGTGCTAGTGCTTCCGTGATCAGTCTGCCTACCATGACTGCTGTGCCCGGCAGGGTCAGACCTGTCGGGCACAGTGGCCCCGGCATGCAGACTGGGAATGTGGCGGTCCGGAAACAAGTGTGCCGGTAGGCTTACGGGCACCCTTGTTTCCGCACTGTCCCTATTGTAATGAGGCCCAAGATCTCTTAATGTACCTGCTATATATTGTGATGACTTCATTTTGGAACATAATCTGGACATGATATGTCTCACAGAAACTTTATTACAAGACCCTTGTGGTCCAATCATGGAATTGTCTGTACCAGCTACTTATTCGTTTTTCTTAAATAATTGTTCTAATTCCAAAGGTGGGGGTGTGTCCATCATTGGGAGAGAAGACTTCCCATTCTATCATATCCCCGTTATTTGTGGAGTTTGTGATATTCTATAATTAAAATTGAAACTTGATCCACCAAATTGTCTCAATCTTTTGATATTTCGGCCACCAAATGATAGGCCCGATTTCAGTGAAGAATTAACCCAACTCCTACAACCCCTAAATAAAACTGGATGTACCACATTACTTCTGGGTGACTTCAATCGGTGATTCCTGGGACACTACTGACCAGGAAGCAGTGAAGTTGGAGAATAACCTTACAAAGACAGCATTCATTATATTAAACAGTGAGCCCACCCACTCTAAAGGTAACATTCTTGATTAGGTATCTACTAGAAATCTTCAAGCAGAGATTATGGAGACCAAAGTCCTCATCATGAGTTGGGTGGAGTGGTAAAATGCATAGGCAATGCTATTACCGCTGCATTTACTGCTCCGCCCAATCTTGAGTTGGGCGGAAAGTGGGAGTTTTAACTCCAGCTTTTTGCTGGTGGTGAGAATCTCCCTTTTCTGCGTGTTTTCTGCACTATTAGCGCAGCACTAAGTGCCCGAGGCTTTAATAGTGCCAAGAAACCCCTGGACCCAATGGGAATGGGGATTTACCTCTCCACCGCAACTCGGGATCCAGCGCAAATTGCACCAGACTGAGTTGCGGCAACGCTAATAGCATTGGACGGTATCCTGGCGCATGCCCTCCAACCCCTGATGAGGCCCGAAGTCTTGTATTTTGTCAGATCACTGTACTCATTCTATTCAGGTATTTTGTAAGCAAAAACTGCAATTGACACATGCACCACTTAAGAAAATAAATCCATATTAGGAATTTCAGAAAAGTCAATGCAATTGACTTCAGTTAGGGGATCACGTTGAAAATGGATCTTATCTCCGATGGGGATAACCCTGAGCTCCTAATTGACATATTTGACTCAATTATGACTAAAATGTTAGATCAGGTTGCCCCTTTGAGAACCACAGTGGTGAGAGACAAAACCTACCATAATAATTGGTATACTAAGGAACTAAAGGAAATGAAGAAATCTAAAAGACAGGCCGAACGCCTTTGAATGAAAACAAAATCTGATGTCCATAAAATAACCTGGAAGGAACTCACAAAAACATAGAGTGCTACATACAATGCTAAGAAATACTTCTTTGAGAAACAAATTGCGAAAGCCGAAAATGGAGTTAAAGAATTCTTTCACATGATGAGAAAGATTGAAAATCCTAGGCAACTGCAAATTCCTTTTATACCATCTACAAATGACTCTTTCAGAATTCAAAAAGCCTGTGCTGACAAAGTCTCAGGGGCTAGAGACAAGATTAAGTCCTCTGTCACGGTTGTCTAGGTCAATAATCCTGCACAGTGAGAGACTGCAATGTTACCAATGAACCCAAAGGGAACATTGAGGTTACAGAATCAGACTTTGTGTTCCAATATATCAATATGGCAGAATTTCTGGGACTTATGAAGAGTATGCATCCTACTTCTTGTTTAGGAGATATTATTCCTTCAAAGATTATACTGGCAAATGGAACTATCTTTGATTCATTCCGTATCCACTTTATCAATTCTTCTTTCAAACACACGGAGCTCTCTCGAAATATGAAGCGAGTCGCGATCACCCCCTTACTAAAAAAGCTGGTAAATATCCCAACAATATATCTAACCTAATACCCATCACAAACACCCCCTTCTTGTTGAAAATCTTAGATAAAGAAGCTAGAAAACAGTTCCAGGACTTTCTAAAATACCAAAATATCCTCCATTGTAAACAGTCATGCTTTACAACTCACCATAGTACTGAGAGTGCTCTGCTGGACATGCAGTCAGGGATGTTAGATATTTCAGAGGATGTGGCTTATTGGTCCTTTTGGATCTGTGAGCGGCATTCAATTTGATGGACCATGATGCTCTTTTGGCAACATTGGGTGAAACAGGCAAGTGCTCTCCCAATGCTATGAAGTGAATCCACTCCTTTCTGTCCGATACGGTCTCAGCTGTCCATTGGGGTGAGGCCCTATCGGACCATACTCCCATCTTTTTTGGAGTTCCACAGGGGACTTGTCTGTACCCAGCTTTGTTTAATCTGTACATCAAACCCCTGGGTGATATGTTAGAAGATCGGAATATGCACTTTAACAACTATGCTGACGACACTCAGCTTCGGCTGCGACAGGAGGGTAATTATGATCAAGATACTGCCAGATTAAATGATATCTTCAAAACAGTTAAGCAATGGGTGGCAAAGCGTTGGATGTGGCTAAACGATTCTAAATCAGAATTGCTACTCTTCGGCTCTCCCCATCAAGGATTATAATTAGATCACAGATACACATATTTTGGCTGGATGGATGTGTTATTAAAACAGACAAAAAATAAAACATTAGGCACTTTCTTAGATGTAACGTTAGCTCTGATGCACACGTGAACAGCATCATACATAACACCCAATACCTCTTAAAACTCTTAAGGAAAATGAGGTGAGCATATCACAGTACATTGAAAGTCTCTTCAGTGGCTCCCCATAAAGCTAGAATCTAATTTAAAATGGCTGTCTTTGCTCACAAAGCAGTTTATGGATCAGCCTTAGACTATCTAAAGAGAAGAATAACAACTTACCAACACATTTAAAGGTTACGTTCAAGCAACACCATGCTATTAAACTGTCCACACCCGAAACGGCAGAAAGCGAAAGGCAAATCTTTTCTTTACATTGCGTCCATTACCTGGGACACTCTTCCACCTAACTTCCACCTAACTTGCACCTGGAAAGTAATTTACTGTTATTCAGAAAGGGGCTCAAAACCTATCTGTTCAGATAAAGTCCCCATTGCTACTTCATCACCGACCTTATTAAGGTCCTGTTATCCGTTCTTTTGTTGTGTCTTGTTGTTTGTGTGATCCACGCCCCAATTGCCAGCGTGGTTTTCAGCGTGTAATAAAATAACATAAAAATTAAAGAAAATCTAAGCAAGCTTTGCTTAACCACAGAACGGACAAAGCAATTTCAAAGATAAGCTCCATCATTCATGAGCTCAAGGTATGTATAAATAGACCACTTCGGTGGACATCTGCAGCAGGCATGGCTATTCATCCATGCACTTCAGAATGCAGCTATGACTATGATATGATATGATGGGTTATTTATAACGCACTTAATACCCAGAGGTTTCTAAGCGTGGACCCAGGGATCGAACCTGTGATACTCCGTATCGTCTTGCTTCCCAGGCGAGCACGTTGCCTACTGAGCTATCCTCCTGACAAATTTGGTCTAGCTGGTCACATAATCTTTTGCACTGAAACTCCAAACGTGCCTCAAAACCTCTGCCTCTAGAATACAGCGCAACCTATGAAAAAGTTCTGTCTAGCTGGGCACATATCGAGTCTCCTGCACTATCGCTCGGTCGTGACCTCCCTCAACACCCACCCTCGTGCCTGACCTCCCAGGTTGCTTTCTGGAGCCTAGCCAGACCTCTAAGTCCTAATCCTGGCAAAAGGCACATACACATATTAACCCTTCACTTAGAACTTTCCCATACCTGGATTTCGGTCCCCGAGGGTGTTCCTACCACAAAGTGCGTTTAGGCCATACAAATGGGAAAAGGCGCTAAATGAATGACTAATACAATACAATACACCCCTCTCACCAAAACCTAGTTGGTGGCATGTGCCCCCAGCCTCTTCCACGAGAACAGTTGGTGGCTGATCCCACCACACGTAGAAGCACATTTGGTGTCCAGTCCACAGCCCCCAGATCCACAGCCAGCAGCACCAAACTCAGAAGCAGCATGGGCATCCATTCTGCAGAATGTCCACCACCTTATCTGGTGCACCAATCTCAGCTCACTTGCAGAACATACACACACAGCCCTGAGGAATCAAGAGCACCTCACTGGCTTGTAGGATACCACACTCACCCCCACACCAAATATGGAAGTACTCCCATTCAACCTTCCACCAATTCCAGGGCGTAATGCTGAAGCTGGTTTAAAGTGCATACTTATGCACTCGTTTACTTTTACACACACACACACACACACACACGCACGCACACGCACACGGACACGCACACGCACACAGACACACAGACACACACACTCTCTCTCGCTATGTGAGTGAGACGATTGTTTACCATTCATAGTTACTCGCTAGTGAGTGAAATAAGTGGATATGTCTGTGAAGTGAGCGGGTACATAATTGAGGGATTGAGGTAAGTAACAATGCTGATTGAGGGCCATGGGATGAGTGAGGTGACTATGTGGTAAATATTAGTGGATAAGGTGAGTGAGATGTATGAGTGATGTTTCACTCCGTCTAGCAGACACTCATTCATTACTGAATGAGTGGGTACATGGTGAATTACCTCAGTTAGTGGTGTGTAGGTGTCTGAGCACCTGTGTTTGTCTTTCTGGTGTGTGTTCAAGCTCCATCGTTTTAAGAAACCCACTGCATCAAATGCAGGGGAAATACTTTCCTTGGGAAAGAGGGATCACTTCACAGCCCCATGTGTGAAGGGGCACATACATAGTATTTGGCACATGTTTACCATTTAATTCACGGCGTGGGTGTTACCTGACAAGCAGACACTCCAGAAAATGTTTGCTTTCCTGGCAGAGTGTGCTTGTCAGGAGTTTAGGGGATCCAATGGCATTGAGAAACTAGGATGAAAAGTTAGGGGTAGCAATGCTAAAATGGCTTTGTAATTTTCTCAGGGCAATGTGGAGCTGGCATCTTAATTATCTGTCGTAATGATTGGCAAGCACATTTGCTTAACTGCATCTGAAATTGACATGAAAATATGGGATTTGGTACGTCAGTGTGGACAGGCTGACCCATTCATCTGAACTGTGGTAAACCAGCAGCGACTAATAAGGTAAGTGTGGTCTGTGTGGGGAGTACAGAAATCACTGTATTCCACCAAAGCCCTACCACTCTTATTACCTTAAACAGTATAGCACACCAATGTTAACCAGCTAGTAAGTAGTTTTCCAATCGCTGTTGTTTCACAATTGTAGGTGGTTTTGTATTTACTGCCATATCTCAAATGTGGGCTTCTCTTTCCCACTGCTGTATCCCAAATATAGGCATTTTGTCCCACCTGACAGTTATCTCAAATAAAGGTGTTTTCTACCTACCGTATCTCAAATGTGGGCTTTCCTTTCCCACTGCTGTATCTCAAATGTAAGCATTTTCCCCACTTGCCGGGTATCTCAAATCTAATTGTTTTGTACCTAGTGCTGTATCTCTAATGTAGAAATGTTTAACCACTTGCCATCTGGGAATAGGCCGGACCAGAGTGGAGTGCAGGGAAGAAGAGAAGCATCTGAATGGGGGGGATGGTTTTTGAGACCCACGGTTTACCCTTCCCTGAAGGGTCAACGGGGAAACAGGGGTGTGAGATGGTTCCAACTTAATTGGGCCACTGATAGATGGCCTAAATGAAAACAGGGGAAAGAGAGGTGTCCAGATCTTGGAATTGATGGACCGCAAGGCACAGGGAACACATCCCACCTGGAGCAGCCTGTGGGGGTGGTAAGTGCTGGAAATGAATGCGCAGAACTACAAACCCAGGGCCTAGTAGCACTTATGTTCAAACAATATGATTGGGCCTGATCTTTTCATCCACCAGGTAAGCAATGTGCTCTCTGATCAGGTGATGCTTACGCTGATCTGTCTGGGAGTTAATGCCCTGAACTCCTTTACCTGGGACCCAGTATCAGCTATGTACTGAAGCTCTGAATGGGCTTGCTCTTAGTCTCTTGTGGAGATGCACTACTCTCTGCTATCAGATGACCTCTCTAGCAAACTGAGCTCTGCGAAGGGACAATGATGCAGTGTCATTAAACAATAAACTAGGATGGGAATTCCAAACAAATCTCTGTGAACAAATACCCCGGACATGGAAAAATTGGCCCATTAGCACTTATGCTCTAGCATGAGATATGGACTGACTTTGTTCCACCTTCAAGGGAATATGCTCATAAATCAGGTGAGGAATCTGGCAAGGCAAGCTCCTGCAAGTGACATCGATATGCTGTCGCCTGTTATCAATACTCAAACCAAACACTAGACCAGGAATACTCAACCCTCTGCTGCACGTAATAATGTCAGTCAGACACAGCATCAACAACATGGCATGGTCTGATGCTAGACCTTCGGGTTCACATAGTACCAGTCATCATATTTAGAATATATCCGTATGTCAGATAGCAAAGAACCTGATGTAACTGTACACTGAGAAGGTGTCATCCAATAGGCAAATGCAGATTCACCAAAACACAGGGATGACCATTGACCTGCAATCACTTAGCCCAGTAAAGGTCTGGCATCAGGCAACTCAACACTGATGACACTGTCAAGCAGGGAAAGACGCACTCAAGCTTGGTAATCAGAACAAACTCCACACTAGACAGAGAATGTCTCTTGGATATCTAAAGTTCCGAACCTCTAAAATAGGGAGATACGGTCACCTCAGCAGGCACTGGAAGGTAATCAGAACCAGGTGGCTCCCTCACATTCGCACAGATACTCAGGCATACCAATATGCTAATTCTCTCATCTTCACCAACAAACAATAGAATGCAGCTATACCACTCAATTTATTTGGCCTAGCTGCACACATACCTATACACCTCTACTAACACCTCAACAGTCTTTAGGTTGGAGCGATCCCACATGAACAATCGGTCTAGCTGCACCCATAATCTCATACACAAGCACCACATCTGCTAGAATTCAGCTACCCATGACAATTCCGCCTATATGTGCACATTCTACTGCTCTCACACAACCACAAACCCCATGACTAGCATTAGAATGCAGCTACACACCACATAAACTGGCCTGGCTGCACACATACCGAGTGCACCCAAGCACTTTTTACTACTCTACTCTCTCCACTGACCCGGAATACAGTCCCAGAGGGCGTTCATCCTACACCACTTTGAGCTCAGACCAATGGTAAAAAGGCGCTATGCAAGTGCCTAATAAGATAACACAATGGAGCTGCCCCGAAGGAGGCCAGCATAGTATTCATCAGACTATCAGACACAACCTAGATAGTTGAGCAACGTCTTAATATTAATGGATTATTTGCTCTTCACTTGCATCTATTTTGGATGTGATGTGGAACAAGTTGTGAACAATCTCGAATATGACAGCAATACAATTGTAGATTATTTTCTGGCTAGCAATTACCTGCTTTGGTGTAAATATATTGTCTGCTGCAAAATATAAATCGGGTCCAGTTTTTACAGGCATACACAGTATGGCTGTTTTTTTTATTTTCTCACACTGTATCTGGAATCACGTCAGTGATATGTAACAAATATATGTATCTAGTTATCCCAGAAGGATTGTGGTACACCGTCTTTAGTATTGCTTTATTGAAATAGACCAAATATTTCTGTACTGTGCGTATAGTGTTTCTATTTGCAGCAGCACCTTCTGATGGGCATGTGCACCACGTGACGTTTCTTTGTTTTCATCTGTTCATTAAAGCTAAACATCAAGATTACTGGGAATGGAACACATTACCGCTTCAGTATCAAGCCAAAACAAACACCTTCAAGACAACTCGCAACATCCCATTAATCAACTTCATTGACATTGCAAAGGCCCTATCGAATATCCTCTTCAAACGTCCCGCACAGCTGCTCATCTAAGTGCCAAAAAGTGGGTGAAAGTGAAGTGAGAGACAAAATAAAAGCAGTATACCAATAATTCCCATCCTATAGGCTTGCTAGGGAGAATACCCCCAATACGCTCTCCTAAATATCACCAGGAAAGGCTCCTCCATAGCTTTAAAAGTGGGTTCACATCCTGCCCCCAAAGTATATAAAATGCACATGATTTGACTCTCAGAAACTGTCTTTCAAGTTATCCTGGAGCAGAAGCAGTCCAAAAAATCTCTAGCCAATTCCACATGGGTGAACAAGAAAACTTCTTCTGGTGCGCCAACGTGAGGTTAACAGGATAACCAAGCATTGCCGAAACCCCTCACTGTTTAAGCTGTTTCCAGATGTCTATGCGAGCCCTCTTCCAAGCCACATCTCCTGGCTCATGTCAGGGACTAGGAGAATCCCATGGCTCTCATAACACACCTCCTTGCAATGAATCAGCAACTGCACAATTCCCTAACCTCAGAAGATCGAAACCACCACCTACACCATGCCATCATTTACAACATTGTGCTCTGCCCCTTTGTTTGGAGTCCGATATGCCATATGACCAGAGGGAAATCAGAAATTCCTCACCCCATTTTCAGATCTGCCACCACATTCTCCAATTTGGATCTAGAGAGGAACATTTTGAGAAAGGCACTCGCAAGACCTTTAGCTGGTATAATCTCCATGGGTTACTTAGCAACTCCATGAGAATGTTTTCTGCTGCACACTATTTGATCTGTATCATTTGATCGAATGTTATCATTGCTTTCACTTTCTTCTTCCTTTGGAACTCCAGCCTATCATTTACCTTTCAAAGAAATGTCAGATATAGGCACGCGTGGTCACTCTGGTTGTCGTGGCGTTTATCCACACGTCTGCTGCATTCAACAGCACTTTCCAAGATGGACCATTGGAGATTTCAATGTGGTCTGGTTCTTCGGGAAGACCCGTTGCTGTCATTTCTGCTTCCTGTGTCAGCGTCTCTTATGGCAACAACAGAGATTGTGTCCTTGCGTATCAACACTGAGATATCGGAGTCCTAGCTCAGTGCTCTTCTCTGTTGCCCGTTTCCTGTCTATCCTTGTTCTGTTCCTCATTCAAAGAAGTCCTCTTGTTTATTACCCATGTCCGTCTGTTTCAGTTGTCTACTTACTCCTATTACTTTCTTGTTTGTCGACCTCCTGCCTCTCAAATTACTTCCACGATTTTGCTGACTTGCCACCGTTCTTACTTACCTGAACCTTGGATCCAGCTGTCACACCTCGAGGAACTGTAGTTTTTTTCCCTTCCTCAGAAGGGTTTTTCCTGTGACTGCTTGGTGGTCTCTCCAGGGGTCATTCTGCCTGAGACTTGACTAGAACAGGCAGGGTGGCTTCAGAAGAGGCGGGTCCTTACTTGCCATATTCTCGAACCTATCATACAACATGACAGGCTCTATCTCCAGCTCCATCTGCACAGCGAAAGCACCAGGTGAGCTCAACCACAGAGAAATCTGACAAGACATCACTCAACTGCACGTTTTCTGCCAGATACGTTCAGCAACTTAGCCTCCTCAGCCTTAATGGCAATCTCAGTTATGCAGGTTTTCAAGTTTAAGTCATCATGGCCATTAGCTTCCAATGGTGTTTTTTCTCTGTGGGTGAATGTTTCCTCACCTAGAGTTTCTGTAGAAGATGCCATATTTTTCCCTATGAGCAGCACATCAAGGCTTAAAGAATTCCTCATGACTTTTCTTAAGTCTCAGCTCAGCATTTTGCTGAGGGTCTGTGCTAGGCAAAGATGGCTTACACAAATACAACAGGGGGCTTCCCTTACCTAGCTTCTCTACTTTGGAATGCCCTACCACCAACTCTTCGAGCTGAAGAATCACTCATGGCATTCCGCAAGGCCATGAAAACCACACTATTTGCATGATTAACATCACACTCACCTCTCGTGAGTGCTTACTGCTTCTTCTGTTAACTTGCAAAGTGTAACCTATCATCAATCATGTATAAATGTACTAATGTACAACATGCATGTATAAATGTATAAATGTACAACATGTATGCCTAACCCATTTGTACCTTCTCTGTAACTAAGTTCTCCTCAAGTAACAGCGCCACGATGCCCATGGGCTATTTGTGAGCTATACAAATGTAAAAATAAATAAATAAATATCATCAAACAAGTGCCACACGAGCCACCGTTATGGAGCAGGGTACCACAATGGCCTGCATGCCTGCGTAATCAAAAGACTTTAAATCTATAAAATGCCACATGAAGGCTCATCCTTAGCTGAAGGAAAGGACAGTCAGTCAGCAACCAACTCAAAAGCATGCAATGGCTTCCGGTGCCAGCCAGGATCTCTTTCAAGGTCATGGGCCTCTAGAGGCCCATACCTGGAGAGGCCGCTCCATACGGCAAAGCAAAGATCCTATGATACCACCCTGTCAGATCTTTATGCTACACGTGTCAGGGGCCTGCTTATCCCAAAGTAATTCATTCAATTGCTCCCCACTTCAAAAACAATGTCCCAGAAGAAGATACATGTGCCCCCTTATGTAATATCTCTCAGGGCAAAGCTCAAGGCCCATCTTTTCTAACGCGATGGCCCCGAAAAAACGTTGCTGCAATCTGCCAAAGTGCCAATAAGCAATTAAGTTATGCAGTGAATTGTCTAAAATGTTATCAAAATGAAAATACACAACAGGTAGCTGTGTACCATAGTTCTTCAATGTCAACAAGGGTTTTTGTGTGCATGATAATAAACATAAAATCTATTTTTCATTCTCTCTTCCTTTCCAATTTATTTTCTTCAATGTTTCCATTTGTCCTTTACGTCACTATCTCTATCTCTTCTATTCCTTCTCTTTTATGTTTTTCCTCCTTTATTGGCTTTCTATTTCTCTTTCTTTCCTTGTATTTTTATCTGCTGCTTTACATCTTTTTCTGGCCCATTTTCTCTTATCAGTCATTTGAGTTTCTCATACCCCTTTTTTCTTGTTAATTTTTCTTTCATTATTGTTATCTCTCCCTCTTGCTATTTGGTTCTAACCTTCTTAGCCCCTCTCTTGCCAGAACTGTGTTCTCATTCTGTTTTCCTTCTGACCGTTTCTCTTGCACTCTTTCTTTCTTCTATCACACTGCTTTCCTTTGTACTTTACACCCGCCTCTTGCGCCTCCCCTCCTTCGATGTTTCTAAACTCTCGCTGTATCAGCCCACATGCACTATCCCTTTTCCTCCATGTGCGTGCATCATCTCTCGCCATGTGCATGCATCATCTCTAGCCATGTGCATGCATCATCTCTCGCCATGTGCATGCATCATCTCTCGCCATGTGCATGCGGCACGCTGTCCAGTTCTGATTTGTAATCCCATCCCACTCCTGCTTCCTTACACTCAATCTCTTAAGCATTTCTATGAAGGATCACCCCTTGCTCTCTCGTATACTTACTTTGGTGAGTGACCACCAATCAGGATGCGGCCAAAGGGGTATTCTTTGCCATCCACAGTCACTGGAGGGGACACTTCCAGATTCCCAAAGGAGTCAAGGCTGCTAACATCATAGGGGTCTTCCGGTTCTCTAGTGACATAGCCAAAATCTGGACCCTTTGAGAATAGAATAAACATAGCCATTATCTTTCATGGGTCATACCACTGACTTAAAAACACATATTAGAGCGCTAGTGGTATGTATCATATGAACCTCCAGGAAATATCCACCTCTGCAAGTCCTTGGAGGGACATGAGGGCTTTCATAAGGCAAGTTGAGTTGATTAGGATGACATTTTATGAAGATGAACAATCATCTCACAAGCTGGGCAAGGTCTCTTATGATCGTTATCATTTTGCATGTGAGGCGAAAGGTTCTTGTCTGTGGCTATGGAGGTCTAGTATGAAGGTGCATTGTGTCATGGTAACATGTCCTTGTATGAAGGTGAAACGATTTTCTCAACCAAGATGTATTGTCGTTTCACCGGTGAGGGTAAAAAGGTCTTTTATTAAGGGGGCAATGTCCTTTCTGCAAATGATCAAGTGCCCTTTGAGGGTGAATACATCCCTTGTAAGGATAACAGTGTGTTTTGTGAGGTTGAGAAAGTTGTTTCTGAGGGAAAATACATGGCTTGTGAAGATGGCAGCATCTGTTGTGAAGATGTTTCATCACAAGTTGAGTGAGACTCTTTGGCAGATAAAAAGTGCTCTTATCAGTTGTCTCTTGTGAGGGGGAATGTCACTTGTGTCTGTTAAGAAATTTCTTATGATGGTGACACAGTCCAATGTTTAGATGCTGAAGCATTTCTGAGGATTACATAGTCTTTGTGAGGGTAATTGTCTCCAGTTAGGGCAATGAGGTCTCTAGTGAGGTCATCCTTTGTCAGGGTGAAGAGGTCCCTTGTGAGTTTCAAGTTGTCAAGTCAGGATAAAAAGTGTAACATGTGAGGGGGCTCTTGTGAGGCTGACGGTACGATATCCTTTCATCGACAGGAATTATATCGAAGCAATTCCATTGAAAACTCACCGAAATATTTATTAAGCGTGGGTAAAGGGGCAAAAGGGGCGCGCTGGTTTAGGGGAACGCTAAGTGGTGTTGGGAAAAAAGTGGGATTTGGTAGGAACCCACCCCAAAAAAATGTGATGAGTTTTGTCTGCAGAATTCCTTTGAAGTAAAGTACTGTGACGGAACTGCTGTCGGAAAAACGACATAGAACCAAGGCTGACACAGTAGTTTGTGAGAAATAGAGCAGCCTGTTTCCAGAATAATGCTTTGTAACATCCCCTTAACTTTTGCATACCAATGAAGTCAGGAAAACACTTGCCATACCAGGATCTTTTTGAATGGGAAATTCTTTAGACGTCCATTTCTAGGGGAGTCGAAGACGACGGGAAAAGATTTCTGAGGAGCCTCTACATAGCCAAACTCCATTTCATCCTTGTGAGGGGGAGAGGAAAAGCAAAAACTGTCTGGGTTAGTATGAAAGTGATAGCCAGTAGAACGCTTTAATACAGTAAGTTGTACCAAACGTTGTAGGAAAGAGCAGTTAAGCTAGCCCTAGGTAGTGTACTGGGCCATACCACAGCCGAAGGAATGTAGATTTATACTATCCCATGGTACAATTAAAGAGAATTAAGAGTTTAATTAAAGAATTGGTTGGGCTCCTCTTCCTGATCAAGCCTCGCCCCAAAAAATGTGGTGCATCACTGTCTTTGGCTCATTGGCATTCCTCTTCAACCTCGTCAGAGTGAAGTGCAGTCCACCAACATAAACACTACACCATCATCATGATCATCATTTCACGCTTATTTTTGAAACATACACCAACCCTTTCACAGCGCAACAAAAACATACACTACACACATTTACACACCCATTACATTGTTCATTCATTCAGTGAAATGGATTCACTACCACTGCTAGAATGGGTTCCTAGACATCTGTGAAGAGCCCACCCATCTATAAAAAGAGTAGTGCCTTACTTATTTGGAGGCTATTCACTCCCAATGAGAGAGGTTTCATTTCCAGAGCTATTGTTTCTTGTGGATGGACATTCTTCTGGAACATGAGCCTTCCTGCCAAGTGTTTACACCTGAAGGAACAACTGTATCCTTGAGGCAGGATAGTCGGACCCTTAGGGGAAGAGTATGAGCCTTACACCAAAGAGGATAAGTAGTATGTCCAAGAAACCAATATAATTTGTATGGTAGCAATGGTATTCTTCCCCAGAGTCTATAATAATTGCTAGAAAGGTATCTGCCTCCCAACAGGACAAGTTGTTAGATGATTTTCACACGGATAGAAGTAGGACTATATCAAGTTGTAATGTTTTCTGGCTTCACCTGGATCCAACGGTCCCCTCGATTATCCACCTTAGAACATATGGTCAGCTTGCACCTTGCTTTCTTCACCAGCTGGGCCACCTCCTCTAAAAAGAGGGTATTCTCTGGCAAACTGCAGGCAAAAGAAGTAATCATTACAGGGTCTGGGGATTATAGGCAAACACTGTAGCCATTGTTATACTACCACGGCCCATTTACCTGCAGACAAAGACCTCCAAGGGCTTCAAAGTGTTTGGGGTCATTATCCATGGAGCAATTTGGAACACCACCTTATCAGTAAATATTGGGGCTTCATCTAAATCCTAGAGAGATAACATATAGAAAGGTAAATCACATAGAAAAACAAAAGCATGTCTGAAAATCAACACAGATCTGCCTGCTACACCAGAACCCATTGGAAGTAGGAGCAGGAGCCATGGCCTATATTAGTTAAAACCAACTTTCTGTGCCCGCACCTTGATCTGACAGCTCAATGGCTGCAAGAGGAGTATCTGAGCCCTTACAGGTTTATCCAACACTCCCTTCCCTCAGAGATATCAGAACAGAGATTACACTGTGTGAGGTTGGCATCATGGAAGGAGACACAGACAACAGATTCAATACGTAACAATAGGCTTTTATTAATGAAATGATCGGTCAGGATGGTGTAAAGCCTAACTTGCCCTATGCTAAGGTGGGATTTCCCTACCTAAAAAAACTAAAGATAGTCTGTGTCATTAAGTTCAACAAAAAGGTCTGTGTCCAAAACCTGTGCTTGCCCTCACAACTAAGACAAAACAATGCATAGGAATGTCAAACATAAACTAAATAGTATTCCAAAAGTAAAGTTCTGAGCTATTTCCTGCTCAGGCTTACTCTTCAGCCTCTTTTCCCCAAATATCAACCAGTTCAGCACAGTGTTCAAGTTACCTTCTTTTGGATTAAAGATCATACAGTTCCCCACCTTTGTGAATGTCAGGATGCCTTTCCCCAAGTTCAATATCAAACGATGTTACAAAAAGAAGTATCTTGAAGCTTTATCTTTAAAACTGAGTTTCAACAATTATTAACAGCTCAGGGTTCCCTTCCCCAAGTCTCATATGCACCAAGTGTAGTTTTCCTTTTGACACAATAGTAGGTTTTGTTGTTAGCATATAGGGGTTCTCTGCTCTTGGCATAGTTATGAGACTGCACGGTCCACCCATTATAGGTCACGCAACCAGGAACTTTGAACCAGCAGTTCATTATTCAACATATAAGAGTCCTCTTTATGTAGTTACATTTTCAATTAACCATTCAGTATTCAAGGGTAGCAGTCTTTCTGTTTCAATCAGTTCAATATTCAATATTAGCAGTTTGCGGTTTCATTTAGTTTGATATTAAATATGAGCAATTTGCTTATTTTCCTTCCGTTTGGAATTCAGTATTAGCAGATTGCTTATTTTCATTCAGTTCGGTATTCAATGTTAGCAGTTTGCTCATACTTCATCTCTCGCATGGCTCTCCTTTTGCTAAATTCTATTTTGCTCACAAATCGCAGATTTGCATAACTCCCCTTTTTGTAAAAGGTTTTCTTTCTTCATACAGAGGCTTTTGAGAATGTATCTCTTGATACCCAACCACTCTGTCACTTAGTATTCCTTTCCATTTCATCTTTATTCATTCTTTAGCATTGTTCGGGGATTGTACATGTGTGTTTTATCATGCGCAATTATTCTGCTACATTGTAATCACTCGTGCCTGTCACATACCGGGTTTCCCATTATCGGAAACTCACTGGTTGTGTTCTTGGCTTTCAGCTGGATTCTGTTGAAACGTCTTTTTCCTCTGAGGTCAGGGCCTCACCAGCAGCCCCTCAAACACTTCTAGACTCCCTTCTCAATCCAGGAGAACGAACACTTCTACATAATTTCTTCATAAGGGATCAGCATGTCTCCCAACTGCCTTCTCTGGACTTCTCCAGGTCCCTGGAGACATAGCTCCCTCGCCATGCTTCCTCTCACTGCCTCATTCTGCAGAGTCTCTGCGTCTTAGAGTCTCGTTCTCCACCAGTGGTCCTGGGCAACTCTTGTGTCTCTGCTGCTCTCCCAAATCGCTCTCCTTTCATCCTGTTACTGCTCATTTTATACTCTGCTCAGACTTTGAAAGGTTACAGGTGGGCATACTTAGTTTCAATTGCCTGACTTTGCCTGAACCTAATTGTGGGACATGCCTGTTCAGTATACTTGTGTCCCTCTTTAGACATCTTCTTCATCCCAGTACCAAAGTGGTGAGAGTAAGTGATGTTCAATAGCTTCTTCCTCGTCTCAGTACCAGAGTGGAGACAGTGTAGAGTGTTAATTACTCCCAGTTGTTTCTTCCTCATCTCAGTATTGTCAGGTACCCCAAGAGGGGACAAAAGGGGAAGCAATCTACATTAACTTATTAAGGTCAGGGGAGCATTAAACTGGCTGTCACTAGGATAAGGGGGATACTGTGTCTCGTCGAAAGGTAACCCATTCCTAATCCTTCTCCTCCTCTTTCTAGTACGTCTGGGTTGATAATATCTCCTGTTCTTCTCAGGGACATGGGTAACAATATCCCATAACCACCTCTGGGATAGGGGTTCCTGCCCGAAGAGTGTGTGGAATACTGCATCTCACCTAAGTGCATCCCACTTCCAATCCACAAGGACTCTCCACCTAGGTGATCCTCCCTTGCAGAGACAACCCTGGGGTTAGGATCTTGCAGCCCTGATTTTCTCTTGGTTAGCTGGGAGGGGGTTCTCAGAGCGTTAAATGTTAGAATACCCTCCGATTTCTCACAGCTGGCACCCCTGAAATGTGTCCTGCATGCTGCAGCAAGACTCATTAAAGGACTCTGCAAATTCGACCACATCACCCCAACCCTCATCAAACTGCACTGGCTCCCACTGCAAGCCTGCATTATCTTGAAATCCTGTTGGATCATCTGCAAGGCTGTCACCCTGAAGGCCCCAGTCTACCTCACTGAGAAACTCAGTATCCCCAGAGGCCTGCAATCCCCCAGAAGGAAATGTGCAGACTTGAATTATGATGATTCAAGAATGAAGGAAGCAGAAGACAGCCTTCTTTGTATAAACTCCAAGATTCTGGTACCTCCTCCCCCATCAATATCAGACCTGCCCTATCACTTCTGCAGTTCAGGAAATAGCTAGACACACAGACCTTGCACTCCCCACCATACCTGACACTCAGTGATGTGCTCCCTACATCTTCCCCTTCCCCCTGGTTGCTTGTAGATCCCTTGCTGCCAATTGGCCACCCTCACCCCTCCACTGTCAGCTCCCTGCTCCTTTTTTCTCTGCTTCCCTCGCTGTGTTCTTCCCCCTGTGATTGTAAAGCGCTCTGTTGCTTCCCAAAGCTAGGTCCATGCTCAATAAATGCCATAATAATAATAATAATAATAATAATGATAACAAGTGTTCAATAACCTACAGATAAAATGTTCTATATCCCAAAACCAGCAGAGAAGGCTGGTACCCCAGAGCTCAACAAGAGCAAGGCCAGCATTCCACAGCCTCCAGCTAATTTAACAAACATCCCTGTAGTCCAGATGGGGTATAAACAACACCTAAGGAATTCACGAGCAAGTGCAACACCCCATGGCATACAGGAAGCATATTCAATAGGACCAAGACCAGCTAAACCGACCAACCCACCCCATTACTAAAGGTACTTCTACTACTACTCCTTGTGCCACTACTATTGTTCCTGTATAACTAGTACTACTGATGGTCCCACTGCTGTTACTGCGAGCTCTGGTGCCATTATTTTGACTTCCGGTCTTACTTATCATACTAGTCGTAATAACCATGACCATATTAGTGTTTCTAATTCCAGAACTGCAGGTACAAATAGCAGTATTACACCAGGCATTACTATACATTTCTAATCAGGTTTGTTTTTTATGTCTGCTTTGGTGTTTTATATAGTGCTACAGTTGCTTCAGAGTGGTTTGAGACACTGTTGCATGGCGCACCACCAAACTAATTCAAGGTCCAAGGAACAAAGTGAGTTTCACTGCTCCTTGGGCGTTTTGCTTGGTTGTTAAGCCATTTGGAGCACCCAGATTTCCTGATCGCCCCACAATGTCATGTTTCACAGGCTGGCTTACTAGGTGGCCATGGGGGCACTCTCAAAAGTGGCCAGTTGTCTTAAATGGGAATGCCACTGTCTGGGCGCTGTGTTTTCACACTGTGCTGCTGTAATCCCTCTGCCCTTACAGTTAAAGCTTGGGGTTCCATTGGTGTGGTGAAGTCAGGGCCTTTCTTAAGCCAGTGTTATAGTCTTCTGATAATCATCTGCATACCCCATTCACCCCAAAACCCCCTCCGGTTCTGCAGATAGCTCCTTCTGTTCAAAAGAGGTCGCTGGATGAACCATGAGGGTGGCCTATAAGACAAAGTCAGAGTTGTTGGAATCTCTGCTCCTTGCATGGAAAGCTGCAGGATTGTGGAGGTTCCAGGTCTGGTAGTTGGAAGGCACCAGACCCAGTACAGTCACATCATAGGATGCGAACATAACAGCAGCAACAGTGTGCATGGTGTAGCTGTTTGGGAGGGAAAACCCTTCATAGCATAGACTCCGTAGAAGTAGTCTTACTGGGAACAGCGTTGCACCTGCCAATTTCATGTCCCAGGATGGCCGTATACTAGGAATTTGAGAGGGTCCCAATTCCCGTTTGCAAAGATCCTTCTAAACCCAGATGTCATCTGTATGAACATCTTAGTAGACCGAGCTGACCCTTTCCTTGGGATGATGACTAGAGAAATGCTGACTTCCCTTGGTCAACCATGTAAGGGGTGCTTTTGTAAATCTGTACTGTTCGATTTAAATACCCACCCAAAACAGTGATCTACAATTGTGAAAAGGGATGCAGAGGACCAATTTAAAGAAACTTTAAAACTAAAATATAGGACTCTCCGGGCACGGCCAGAGGATATCTCGTCTTGAGACTGGTCTTGGGGTGGGACATTGTTTGGCAGACCTGCAAAGCCTAGGGCTCAGTAATTCATATGTAAAACGACATTTGGGTACGGGTGACGTTTGCTGAAAGTGGAGAGCTGCCCCTTATAAACCCAGGGTATCCGGCTTGCGTCAAATTGACTCCAGGAATCACTTTCTACCGGTTTGTACGTTTTAGCGAAAGCAGAGGGAGCACTGGCTGAAACCTTTTAGAACATCGGGTAGCATACAAACTGATCTCAGTCAACACACTATCTCCTTAAGGGAGAAAACGTGGTAAAACATCATGTCATAGCACATTTTATGAAGAAGTCTTTGTACATTAAGAGGTACAATTGAAGATTTGTCAAAAGTAAATAAAATGAATGGTAAAAGAAGAGACAAGTAGGACTAGGGAAGTGTTGTCCCCCTCCACATACAACCCCACAATGGGTAAGTTATTGAGTGCCAAATGTGTACATTTGTTTCTACTTTGCCCTAGGATGTGGTGGGGTAAGGGTAGCCTGGTTATTTAAAGTGTTGAGGTCTGTATTTGCACATTCAGAGTTCCTTTGATGGACTAAGTGCCATTTCAATAGATTGTTTATTCATTGAGTTTGTTGGATGCTTCGTGCTACCTTGCAGCCACTTCGGATTGCGTCACCGCCTCGTGGATGATATCGATGCTGGACGTTTCCGGTTCTGTGGCCCTACCACTATTACGACTACTGGTCAAATAACCAGCAGTGTGACCAGTGCTACAAATACTGCTCAAATGTGGATCATGCTATTGTTACTTCTTGTACTCCTACTCCTACTAGGATCGTTACTACTTGACAATGCTACTACAAGGACTACTCATACCAGTGCTACAATTATTGCTGCTATTTTTAAGACTTCCTGCACTACACGTTCCACCCTTCATTCCTGCAGTAGTTTCACTAGCACTAGAAGTAATTGGATTTTGAACCATGTATGCTTAATTTCCCAGGTTTGTTGTTACACCATGACATCCTGTTAGACATATACATTGACCTGTTCTTTAGCTGGTATTCAAGCTTTGCATGCCATTGTGAGCAGATGTTGCTTGGCTTTTTGATGCAGAATGCTGAATTGCTGAACATGTTTTCTTAAATACCTTGTTGCCCTTCTTCTGCAGAGTGAGATGGATGGAAATCAGTCCTGAAAACTCTGCATCCGGGAAGGTGAGACCCTCCACGTAGAACGTTGTCTCTCCTTGGCCGGCACCCGGAACATCGTAGTAGAGCTTATCCCCACCTAGAACATGCTGGTACCTTGAACCTAAAACCACCACAAGACGAGGGGAGCGAAGCAGGCAGAGGTAAGTAGAGATCACCGTGGACTTTAAACTGGGACTAACCACAACAAATTCACAAGGAAACAACCCAGGCAACCCGAGGATGTTCAGATACCAAGTTAGGTGTTGGACAGAGAAATGATTCAAAATGTACTGATTTTATTTAGTTTTGTTAAATTCTAATGTGCCCCCTGCAAAGAGGGCAAAATAATGGCATCCCAGGGGGTTGAGTGGGGAGGGAGTGTGTTGTGGAGGTAAAGAAATAAAAAATGAAAAGGTCCAGACGCGCACACTCAGGAACTAAATAAAGTAAAACGAGGCAATAACTGAATAGGTTGTCCATAGTTCACAAAAAGGTTATTATAGGAAATGACCGCAGCCAAACAGTCCCAGTCCACATAAAGATGTACCATTGGACAGATGCCTAGTAAAAAATGCAGTTTATACGCATACTTCATGCCTCTGTATTTTTTATAGAGCGAACCAAGTGCAGACATACACCATCAGTAAATAAGTCTCCGAGCCCCAAGAAGGGGGACCAGCAGAAAAGAGATCAACTTTTGTATCCCCTGAAGTCCTGTTGCCATCAAGCCACCGAAAGAAATTCCAAAGCCACAGAATTGAATCATCAGGAAGCAGAATAACTATCCTTATTTATCCAGAAGCAGAGGTAGCATACACCTAGAATGCCGTCTGGCTCCATTGTCCAGAATAAACAAGCCCAAACTGTGTCTCACTGCCTCAAGACAATGATGTTACCAAGCTCAACATGTTCAATCAATGAAGGGATGGAACAGGTTGGAGGTTGGCGGGAATTAAAACAGGCAGCAGACGAGACTGTTGAGGTGAATAAGAACGAGGTGGCTCGAGGAAATTGGAAGGAGGAGAATGGCAGGACACATCAGGGAAATGTTGTAGGAGATATTAGAGGACAGGAGGAGAGGTGGAAGGAGTCATTAGGGGAAGGCTGCAGGCGGTACGGAAGAGGAGGTATGTAAAACTAGAAGGAAACATCAGGAGGAGGTTGGTGGAAGTTTAAGAAGGGGGAAGGTTGAAGGAGACTCCAAGAGGAGGAGGAAAGTGTTTGAAGGAGACCTCAAGAGGAGGGTCAAGGAAAATACCAGACAGGGAAAGGAGGTTGGGAGAAAAGACCATGAGATAAAGATAAGTATCAGGGCAGAAGTTGGAGACAATGTTAAGGAGCCAGGTGGAGAAATGACATGGAAAGGCGGAGGTATGAGCAGGTGGCGAACTGGGGGATAGGCATATCATAGAATTCCAGCTCACTCAATACTGATTTACCACAGGTGTTTACTGGTTTGCCACATAATATAGATGCTGAGTCAGGGCTAGGCAATTAGAAAGGTAGAGTCAGGAGGATGCACAAGGGGATTCTGAGGGGTCTGCCTCCACGTTCTGTGGTAAAAACAGTAATACAAAACAGGTGAAATGGGATCTGTTGAGTTGGGATATGAGGAGATCTCATACATCCAGAAAGACATTGACAGCAGGTGCAGTGGACATTCCTTTACCCATGGAGGCAAAAGGGAAGGATGGGGCTCTGCAGAATGAAGAAGAGAGCCAGGATCCTGAGACAGGGAGCTGGATAGGAGTTGCAATGAAAGCTTTATGAAGGCCCACATTGCCACTCAGGTGGTGGAAGCTCAGTAGGCTTCCTCAGCCCTGATTAGCTCTGGCTTCCACCCCTTGCAGGCCTAATGTGTGACACCGATAGTGACCCCTGAATCCAGGATGAGAAGAAGATGACCAGAGTTACCAACCCAAGGGGAAACCTCACGTGACTAGTGTCATCAAATGAAGGCGACAAGAAGGAACTGCGGGGACACTTTAAAGACACACAACTTTGAGTGACTGTACATGATCCCTTTTTGCCCCAGTAAGATAATTGGATTTGAGATTTATCAACTAAAATACCTGAACTGCTAATCAAGGGCAATCCATTGTGGTAGTAGTTAAGCATTTAAGTTCTTTTTCATTTTCCTCATTTAGCCAAAACCTTTACATATCCCTAATAAACTGTTATTTAAGCACAAGATTTGCATCAGTCGCGTGTTGATCCTGCTTTGGATTTTGACACAGTGCATCAAGGCAGTTTGGCAACTCAGAAACAGAAAGATATGCAAGGCACTACCTCACAAAATGGCAAGTGTGAGAAAGTCAGATGAGCAGCAATAGCATAATACAGGAGTAGGGCCACCCCTCTGTTACTTCTCCCTACCTCACCTTTCGTTGTCCACAGTCCCTTTCAGTAGTTTGGAAATTATGCTTCAGGGCCCACCGTACTTACCATGTTTGTGGAACACTCCCACTTTATCCACATCATCCTCTGAAATACGGAGGGTCAAATTGTACTTTTCAAAGATGGTACCTGGGCCACTGCTTCTCAGAATCATGGGAGACATGTCCTCCACATCTAGGAGAGTGGAGACACAAAGGAGAGACAATCATCACTAGATATCAAGGATTCCTCCATTGGAAAGTTATGCAGAGTGTCAGTAAAATGAGGAGGGTGTCCACTGGTAGTGCAGATTCCTTTATCCTGAGCTAAAATTGTCAAGAGCCTCTGGAGACACCTTCTGAAAGTCTGGATCCCTTCTATCCCAGGTCTTTCAAAAGTGTCACTCACTGGCGAGGCCACCAGGGTGTTGTGTTCCCAAAGTCATAAGTGGCGTGCCAGTGACCTGTCATGTCATTTGACCCCTAAGGATAGCATAACAAGGAACATCACAAAATCTTTGGTCAAGGTTGTGGACCAAGATGGAAAATAGGCTGAACCAACCAGCTACTTTCACTAGAAAGACCTAAAGGCACACGGTTACTAATACAAGATCAGTAGGGGTTACAAAGAAGTTCATATGTGTTATAGACAGCTGCATAGAGGTAGCAACTGTTACTCTGTGCTACCTGCAAATGACATCTATAAAGATGCAGACTTGGTGTAAACTAAAGTGGAAGAAATGTGGATAGGCTTGTGCCCTCAAGGTCAGAAGGCTTGCAGAAGAGTCAAATTCATGACTCTTATGAAGTGCACACCTTTTGGTTGTCCTTCCAAAAGCTATGGGAAATATAAGGTGAGAATAACTATGCATCAGCCTGCATAATACAATGTTTTAAAAAAATACAATGGGGGTCATTCCGATCCTGGCGGTAAGGGGTTTACGGGGCCGGTAAAGGTGCCAGATCCGTCAACCCCTTAACGCCTCATTACGAGTACTGGGATCCGCTAAGGACGCCTGGTAAAACCTGCATTGATTCTTCATCTTCACCCTTTTCCTCAAAGATATGGGACATTTGCATCAAGGATGTGCAAAATATGATGTTTTAAAGGAAACTTTAGGTACAGTATTCTCCTGTCTAGCCTGCAAAGCCACACTGATCTTGCCATTATTATGTGTGTCAAAATAAATTTCCAATGCAATGATAGCCTTCAATTCTTTCTTAAATTCAAGGTGAATTGCTGTTGCTTGGGGCAGTTCAGAAAAACTTAAACTCAACCAAATGTCCTTTTAAATTGGTCACACATGCACGTATCTTTCAATATCATTATGTAATATTCCATAATGTTGTCACTGTTAATTGGTCTGCAAATTTCTGCACAACCATCGTCTGGAATTTTTTTATGAATTTGGGAAAATTGTTCAACAAATGATAATCTAGTTAGAGAATTGGTGTGCCCAAGCTAAAGCATTTCTAACACCTTTTTCAAGAACTGTAACTTTAGATTATTTTGTCTGTGTGCATTTCAGTTAGCATGAAAATGGAAATGTCCCTGTGTCTGAAATACAAATATTGAAACATTTCACAAGTTCTTAGTAAGGAATTGAAAATCGTTAAAAAGAAAGCTGTTTTTTACAGCAAAAAAAAAATGTATTTGTGAACAATAAATATCCATATTGTTCACAAATACCAACTATATATAGTTGTATGTATAGTTGTGCTTTCTTTTACTGGAAGGTCTCTTGGGGTTCCTCAGTCGACTCCCTGTGTCTCTATTGCGACTTGACCAAATATAATTTCTCATTTGTATTACATTTTGATTTCAGACTGAATAACAAAGGCAGGATAACTCTATCTTGTTTCCCAAATAATCACTTCCAATGTCTTTCACATCCAATGTCTTTCACAGCATTCAATCCTGAAAAGTAAAACATTTATTAAACTTCCAGAAAAAAAACTCCCACATTTTATGAATCAAATGTAATGGCATCCTCTCCCAAAAAGTTAACTTGAGTTCTGCTTTCATATCTGCACTTCTGTCTTTCGCTTGTATCAAAAGCTCAACCTGGTGTTGTAGTGAATCAGCCTTAGTCACATTCAATATCATCATCATTCATCTTTATTGTATAACGCAGTAGGCTTTAAACTAACAACACAAACATTTATATTCATTCTTACTCACTTTAAAGTATATTACATATTGTTTATTCACTCCTATCAGATTTGTATTGACATCATTCAGGGTCTTTCATATGTGTGTTAAGGATTCAAACGTTATAAACTTTGTCATTTAATTTGATTTTTCACTGCACTAGGCCAGTGTCATGCCTGCCATATCCGCTCATGCTCGGCACCCTGCACGTACAGCCCAGAGATTAGCCAGACCATTTTATACTCGGTGGCGACTCTGGGGGAAGTTTTCTGGCAAACGCCTTCATTCCCGCGCTTCTATAGATAGATATCTATCTATAGAATATAGTCTATATACAGACTTCTATCGCGCTTTTCTCTGCTGCCTACCTTCTGCCTTTCCCGAACGGACATTCCATACCGCGCATACCGCTTACCAGTTATTCCACAGGTATGCGCGAGTATCACATGATGGTACGTCATCGCGCTACTCACGCTCCCTCATCAGCTGACTCACGCTACTCTCGCGCCCTCATCAGCTGACTCGCGCTACTCACGCGCCCTCATCAGCTGACTGGTACTTAAACGGAAGCCTCCCGCGATACTGCGCTTCTGATCGTTGTTCTTTTGTCAGCGTTTCGGAGCTCGGTATTCTACCACGCTTCCCAGCAGTTTCCAGACTGCTCTTCCTCTTGCTGTCAGCCGGACCCACGCTGCAATCTACGGCAGGAACTCCAGCTAACCCAAAGTCGTGGTCCTCTGGCTCCTTGCAGCAACTCATAGCGGCTCAGCTGATTATTCTATTCTCCACGTCCAGGGTACCGGATCCTCTCTGTTCCTCCTTCATCTTCTCCAGTTATCCTGCCTCCACAAGGGGGTGAATATAGGTGAGAACTGAGTCCTGTGTTTCTCTGCAATCAGTTCCTATCCCAGCCTCAACCTCCCTTAAATGGCCCTGCCAGTCCCTGCCTATCCTGGACCTTCTTGTTCTAGGAATCCTTAGACTTATTTCAAACCGGATATCCATCCATTTCAGCCTTTATTGCTTCAAGGATAGTGCACTGAACTTATGGACGCTATCCGGTGTGCACCAACCCGTCACTAATGCGGCCCTCGTTCCGTTCGGGTTAGTCACCTTACTAACTTCCCTTTACCTTTCGTTGGTCTTTGTTTTCGGATTTGGAATTCCTGGATTACAGTCCCCAGTCCATCTAGCTGCAGGTTAGTGTATTTCTAATCTAACCCATACCTAGTAATTAGTTCATGAAGAGTAGTGATTAAAACTCCTTGTCTTCTTTTCAGCAGACTGGTGATATACTTTCCATATCTGGCCCTTTCTACTAATTACTCTCTCAGGCTGTTTTTATCTAGTCTGAGAGTGACATTAGTTGGAAGGTTTTCAATCATCTAATTCCTCTTAGAAGTCATCCGGAATACGTCATTGTGAGAAGCCCTCCGGGAACTCAACTTGTATCCTTTTGTATACCTGAGTATCCTTTTTGGTGTTCCGCTAGTGTTCTAATATCTGTAGTTGTAACAGCCAGGGCTCAAGCAGAAGGAGGATTTTGGATCTGGCTTAAACCGTGTCAGAATCCCTGAAATGGGTTACAGTCATGAGCTGGCAGTATTCTCCTCCTTCCATGTAAAGGTGCTAGAGCCTAGATTGTATTTAATGCATTCCCTAGAAAATATTAGTAATGACCCTCAAATTCCACCTCTACCTTCACAGCCACACATGTTGAAACAGGCAAAACATTGTGACTCTAACCATGAAGCTGATATTGCATTAGTCTGAGATCAGGTTTATGGTACAATTACACTTAATTGGCAATACATATATACCAGGTATGTGTAGGGCGTCAGGTGGAGAGAGTGCTGATACCGAAATCATTGTATCAAGCCTAATCCCTGACATCAGCAGTCTGTTGTAGAGTCAATACTCTTAGACATGAATGAAGGGGTCAATGCTTCAGTAATTCCGATGAAGGGTTCATGTTCTAATCTGAGGATCCATCTGTAGGAGAGATGAGGTTTCAGACCATCAGTTGAAGGATCAAGGATCCAGACCCATTTCTTTGGAGGTCAGTGCTTGAGAACCATCAGCCAGACGGTCTTTCTTGTTGTATTGTTCTTATGTTATCTCTAGTCATTATTTAATACTTAAACATGGTGATTACCTTAGTGGGAACGCTCTGAGACAAATACTGTATCACCTTTAACAGAAGGATGTCCTTACTGAGGAAAGGGCCCATGCTTTTTTTCCTACCTGTGGAATTAGGGGGGCTTGTGTCGACACTGTCCATGTTCTTGGAGTTTTCGTTATCCCTGTCACAGTTCACCAGTAGGATGGCACCATGACCATCTGGGCCCCAGGTCCAGGAATCCTACAAGTATACATGCAAAGTTAACACAGGTAATGTATGGAAGCAGAAGGAGTGAGGAGATTTAGAATACAGGGTGTGGGGCTATAGGTTGTGGAAGCATGCAAGGTAAGGGCACATGGTCTGTGAAAGCATAAAAGATGTGAAGAAGCTGGGTGTGAAAAGGCACAGCTTGGGTAAAAATAGGATTCAGAAGTCTTTAAGGTGGAGTGATGCACTGTGAGGGGGCTTGGGGCATGGTAGCACACAGGTTGTGGGAGCATATATTGAAGGTGGATTCTGGGCGAGGCAGTTCAGTTTAAGGGAGGTGCACAGGTGCAAGATATGGGGTGAGAAAATACACTTGGTTGGTAGGCATATGTTTTGGCCTTACAAATGATGGGGACGAGGTGCAGACACATTACAGGATGAGGGATGAGCATGGTGTGAACATACTTATGGTTTAAACGTTGGTAGAAAGTTTAGTTTTGGGTACATAGCATGTAAAAACAAGCTTGGTGAACGGCGACCCTCCCACATAACGATGTGGGAAGAACATTGTCTCGAGTATTTGCAGCACACCCTGACAGATGCAGTGTGTGAAAGCAAGCAGGGTCTGAGCGGATCAAGAAATAGGCCCAGGCAGCCACAAAAAAAGTGTCCCTTATCCTGAGATCACAGCAAATCATCTTAGAAACATGAAAGGCTGAGTGAGTCCGGATGCAGGATTCACACGTGTGAAGTGTAGGGTGGCTCCACCGTGAGAGACAACAGCAGGTGAGCACTTACCTTGTGAGCGACCCACCCAGGCACTCCAGGCAATAGCAGTAGCCAGACCCTGGCATTTGATGATGATTTGCTATTATATAACACTTTTACTAAAACGCTGTACATTGAACATATTTACATACAATTATTATCAAAAAACGAAGTTGGGACTCATTGATCGACTCAGAAGGATAAACGCATTGAGTTATCCTTGCCAGGATTAGGACCTGCGACCTGCAAATCATTCATAGATCAAAGCCTTTCCTTCCTTGTAATTTTCTTCATCTTTTCTTTCATGCCTTACCTCTTTCCTCATTCTCTTCCCTTTTTTGTTCCTTCCTTTTTTCTTGCTTCACTGCTCTTCCCTTTCTTTCCTTTGCTTCCTTCCCTCCCTCCTATTGTTTCCTTCTTGTTGTTCCACCATGTATCCTCTCAACTTTCATTCCTCAACCTTATCCCCTCACTCTTTTTCCTCTCTCCTACCATTACTCGGTCTTTTCATTCCTTGCTGAGACCTTTGTCTTGCTTTACAGTATTGCAAAACACATTTGTGCTAACTACTAACATATGAAAGAACCTACACCTCATTCACAACATCCTCTTCCCCCCTCACTAAATGCTACTTCCGTCAGACAATGATATGATATGATATGGCATTTCTAACACGCCTATGCACAAGTGCTTCAAGGCGCGACGAGGCAAGGGAGAGGAACAAAGGGAGGACAAACAATGATCATACTAGGCCTGGTGTCATTCAGATCGCGCAAGTGCGTGGGAAGGGGGGGAACAGTGCAATACAAGAAGAAAACAATAAGTAATAAACAGCCAGCATATGGCAAGTGCAGTACAAGATGATAACAATAAGTGAGTAGTGGCCAGCACAAGGCAAGTGCAAGGGTAAGTGCAGACAACAGGTAGGGAGACTGTAGGGATACAGAAACAGTCCCCAAGTGCGAGGGTTACCAGGGGGGTAGTGCAGGTGTGAGACGCTGGTAGGGGAGGGACCTGGGTCAGAGATCAGAGGGTGTCCAGGTAGCCAGTGTAATTCAGGTTTCAGCCCGGAGGTGAGCAGAGGAGAGGAGGAGAAAAGGCAGAAGCAAAGAGAAAGGTTTTGCAGTGCTTCCGGAACCGGAGATGGTTCTCCTCAAGGTTAAGGGGCGAGGGAGGCTGTTCCAGAGGGAGGCACCAGCCGAAGAAAGAGATTTACCACCAACTCGTTGCTTGGAGAAGCGACTGACCCTGAGGGAGTTGGAGGCAGATGAGCGAAGAGCTTGAGAAGGAAGATATTTAGGAAGAGAGAGTTGAAGGTATTGAGGACCCAGGCCCCAGAAGGCCTTGTGGATGATGCAGATCATTTTGAACTTAATCCTCGCAGTCACTGGGAGCCAGTGCAGAGATTTCAGTCCTGGACAGATACGATCCCAGGGCTTGAGGCCAAGGACAAATCTTGCAGTCCTGTTTTGGATAAGTTGCAGAGGGCGGAGAGTAGAGACAGGAAGATTTAGAAAAAGGCTGTTGCAATAGTCCAGCTTAGAGAGAACCAGAGCTCTGGAGACAGTGAGCCTCTGGGGGAAGGAGAGGAGGGGAAGAATACCTCTGAGGAAGTGCAGCTGGTAGTGTGACTTCTTAGAGACGTCTGAGATGTGAGGAGAGAAGGAGAGTGAGGAGTCAAAGATGACCCCAAGGTTTTTAGCCTTGCAGGTGGGAGCAGGAAGAGGGCCAAGAGAGGCAGGCCAGAGAGCTACAGGGAAGGAGGGAGCAGGTGTGCTGATGAGGAGAATCTCAGTCTTACTGGCATTAAGGCAGAGGTCATTGGCGGCACACCACTCCTGGATAAACGACAGACAGTCAGAGATGAGGGAAGGAGAGGAGGAGGCCGAGGGTAGCCTGAAAATGAGCTGGGTGTCATCTGCACAGGGATGAAAGTTGGGGCACAAATTGGCGATGCGGTGGGCAAGGATTGCCATGTATTGGTTGAAAAGCTAGGGTGAGAGGATAGACCCCTGGGGGACACCACAGGTAGAGAAAAATATAGCGGAGAGGAAGGACCCAAGCTGGACCTGGGAGGGTTGGTCAGAGAGGAAAGAAGTCAACCATGCCAGAGGCTGACCAGTGATACCCAGGTTATCGCGGAGACGGTTGAGCAGGATGGCATGGTTGACAGTGTCAAAGATGGAAGAGAGATCAAGCAAGATGAGGACGCAGGGCGTGTTGGAGTCAAGGTTGGAGAGCAGGTCTTCACGGATGTTCAGGAGAGCAGTTTCCGTGCTTCTGGCAGCTCTGAAGCCAGACTGATGTTCATGAAGGCAACCAACAGATTCAGAGTGGAGATTGAGCTGGGAGATGGCCAGTTTCTCCAGGAGCTTGCCCAGGAAGGGAGTGATGGAGATTGGGCGATAGTTGGCTGGGCAGGAGGGGTCGGCAGAGGGTTTCTTAAGAAGAGGGTGCACAAGGGAGTGCTTCAGGAGGGGGGGGAAGCCTCCATAGGCGAAGGAGTGATTGCAGAAATCAGCCAGGGCAGGAGCCAGGGAGTCGATCTGGTCCTTGATAGTTTTGGAGGAACAGGGGTGAACCTGTTTCGATGAGACTTTCATGGATCGGACTTGTCTAGAAACCTCGTCAGCGGAAAAAAGGGGAAAGGCAGAGAAAGAGGGAGGAGTGGTGGCTGCAGAGGGTCCAGAGGAAACACAGGGAGTAGGGGGAGAAGGGTGGTAGGAGGAGAGTGAGGACAGGATGTCCTGAGTTTTAGAGATGAAGTGAGATGCCAGTGCCGTACAGAGGGCCTGGGAGGGGACAGGAGAGGTAGAGACTGCGGCAGGATTGTCCAGTTCCTTGCAGATTTTAAACAGTTCAGCCGAGTTGTTTGATGCTGCAGAGACACAGGCTTGGATATGAGCTCTCTTCTTGGTTAGGACAGAGAGCCGGTATTGCCTTTGCAAAAGACGGAAGGCCAGTTTGTCAGAGGATGCATATGAAGCACGGCATGTTCTCTCGGCCACCCTATACTTGCGTTTAAGGGTGACGAGGTCCAAGTCGTACCAGGAGTTGCACTTTGCTTTGGGCTTCAGGCGGATTCTCATGACAGGGGCCAGGATATCAAGAGTATCAGATATTGCAGAGTGAAGTGTGGAGAGGACTGTGTCAGGGTGGGAGTCAGCCAAAGGGGAAATGGGGATGACAAGGTGGCTGTGAAAGCCTCAGCTGACACATGCTTCATGGGTCGGATGACCGAGAAGGTGGGTGGCAGTGATGGAAGTAGCTTGGCCTGAGGGGTAGGGAGGGTAAGGTGGGAGGAGAGGAGAAAGTGATCACTCCAGGAGAGAGGATTGGTGAGAGGGAGAGAGAGGGGGAGGTCTGAGGAGATCAGAACATCCAGAGTGTGCCCTGCAGAGTGAGTCGGGTCGCAGGGGAGAATAGTGAGTGAGAGAGAGTCGCAGAGGTCGCGAAAGAGTCCAGAGGGAGGACAGGAGGCATCCAGGTTGATGTTGAAGTCTCCAAGAAGGAGGAGTTGAGTAGTTGTGGCCAGGAGTGAGGAGGAGAGGTCCGCCCACTCAGAGAGGAAGGAGGAAATCTGACCAGGTGGCTAATAGATAGTAGCCACAGTAAGGGAATGGCTAAGGGAGAACGAGAATGTGCAGGCGAG
This sequence comes from Ambystoma mexicanum, assembly GCF_040938575.1. NCBI lineage: Eukaryota > Metazoa > Chordata > Amphibia > Caudata > Ambystomatidae > Ambystoma > Ambystoma mexicanum. Next base: position 1,108,417,764 of record NC_090929.1, on the reverse strand, counting down.
GAATTGAAAAGAGGAGTAGGCCTGTGTAAGAGTGACAGAGGCAAGAATCCACTCGGGGAAGATCAGGGCTACACCCCCACTAAAGCAGTTGGACCTGGGTGCGGAGAGGATCTTGTAGCCATCAGGTGGGAGCGTATCAAAACTAGTGACAGAGCTGCCCGTGAACCATGTCTCGGTGAGACAGAGGACGTCAAGGTCAAGTTCCTCCAGAAGGCGGCAGATGTCAGAGCAGTTTTTGACAGCAGAGCAAGAGTTTAGGGTGGCAATATGGAGATGGTTGCCATCCTTGAAGGCCTTCCGGGGAGGGGTACAGATCAGAGGTACGCCCTGCAGAGGCGTGGAAGGAGCCTGAGAGGGGGCAGAGAGGGAAGGGGAAGGCAAGGTAGACAAGGAAGAGGCAGAAGGGGGAGGAAAGGTACGCATAGAAAGGGGAGAGGGGACAGCAGGAGAAGAAAGGAAGTTGATAAGGCGCGGGAAGCGCCTATCGAAGAGGTGAAAGTTGGCCTGAGGGCCTTGGACCAAGACGGTCCCGTTAGAATAGACATTAATGGTGACCTTAGAGGAAAGGAAGGAGGCCAGGAAGGCATCCCAACAGGTGCCACCATTAATGGGAGAAGAGGAGAAAGGAGAGAGCACAGAGACCATATGAAGGGTCTATAGGTCTGGTGAGGGCACGACAAAGAGGATGTCAGTGAGAGTTTCCTTGGAAGAGGCACTGGTGTAGGTGTCAGCGATGGGGAGGCGTGTGTTGGAGACTAGGATGTCCTTTTTAAACTTCTTCCTACCAGATTTAGTGAGGAGAGCAGTATAGTCAATAGAGAAGCAGTTAGAGAAGATGGGGGAGACAGAGAGCCCCATATAGTAGGTGGGAGAGGAGAGGGTGGGACACTAGTGAAGGACACTGGAATAGGCAGACAAGACAGTGCATGCAGGTAGTTGAGCGGAAGAACAGACAACAATGCTCAGGAATATAGCAAGTGGAAGGGGGCAGTGGAGCAGGGTGGTGGGAGGGCTGGGAAGGAAGTGGATCAACCAGGAAAGGCCATGGAGGGGAAGAGGGGGCAGGGGAGCAAACACAACTGAAACACAGGCAATTGACCAAAAAATTAAGCAAACAGACCCACGCAGGGTCGAAATACCGTGTGATTGCAGGCCAACAGTCAACAGCTCAGGCAAGCTGGAAATGCTGAGCGTGGTGGACTGCGGGGCCGACTAGCTTCAGTAAGTAAGCACGTGGCCAATCAGGATGGTGAGAGGGCTGAGAGGTGGGAGGAAGGGAGGGGATCAACCAGGAAAGGCCATGGCGGGGGAGAGGGGGCAGGGGAGCAAACACAAGTGAAACACAGGCAATTGACCAAGATTATCAAGCAAACAGGCCCACGGAGGGTCTAAATACTGGCTCAGGCAAGCTGGAAATGCCCAATGGTGCCAGACCAGCCAGGCCAACACAAAGAAGGAAAGTCCTAATCGGACTAGGCATTGGTGAGTGACAGCGAGGAGATACCATCTACAAATCTACATGAAAACTGGGCCGGTTTTCTACAAAATGCTATTTGAAGGCACCATTTAAAAATTGTATTTAATTTCAAGTAACGTATGCGCCATTAAAATACAATAAAGTACTTTCAAGTCACAACTGCTTAACGTTACATGCATTTTTTATTCAAGCCGATTTATCTCTGCTTATTTTTTGTTCAGTTCTGTGGTAACCAAGCTTACCGAATGACACATTGATACTATGCCCAAAGTCCCCTCTGTTAGCCACACACACTTAATTTCTAGCATTAGTAGCACACGGCCTTTTCCAGGGCTGCAATAAAAGTGGGGGGCTGCTACTTTAGACCATTCCAACATGAGTGCCAGTCACTTATGTATTTTCATCTCTATAAAAATCAGTCAGTGTGCTTCGCCCAGTGTGTGAAATGTACTGATATGCCACACGTGACTGTGGATGGAACATGGCTGTAAGTCAAGGAATTATGCCACATCAATGTAAGTAAGGAAGGTACTTTGTGCTGGTGCAAAATGGGAAAAGAGGTCTCTGAGAGGGGGAAAACAAGGGGACGGGACAGAGATGGGTTAGTATGGTATTCCCTTATGGTTATGGGGGATGGTGGGCAAGGTAGTTCTTACCTGTGGTCTTGTTTCGGTGGGGTGAGGGTCTGTATTCCCGGATGGGATGCCATCGGGAATACAGACCCTCACCCCACTGAAACAAGACCCCATCCAGGAAAACAGACCCTCACCCCACGGAAACAAGACCATAGGTAAGAACTGCCAATATACCTCCACCACCATCCCCCATAACCATAAGGGAATACCATACTAACCCATCTCGTCCCCTTTTTTCCCCCTCTTTTCCTTCTCCGTTGGCACTGTCCAAAACGAATGTAATAACAATAAATGTACATATCATTTACTACCAATTACCATGTAACTTACACTGCAAAATGTAAACTATGCACGCACGCATGGATTTACTAAATGATTCACTTACGCTCTGGCACACACATGCCACTTACCTCACAATTGTCACCGATATCAAATTATTACTGGATAAGTGTACATTTAACGTCAGACTTGATAAAGACCCTAGAGGTTGAAACACATGTCGGCTGACCAACTCAAGACCAAAAGTGTTAACTAAAATAAACGTACACCATATCAACTGTATTCAGCGTGGACATTTATCCAAAGCCAGGATCTTTTCTTTAAACTTACCTAAGAGGTTTGTGCTTCAACTCCACCAACATGTGATCTTGCATACATCACTACGAGAGTACAAACAACTTAGTGCCTAGCGTAGGAGTGTTCGCTAACTAGGGCCCATTTTTTTCTCTCTCTCTCTCTCTCTCTCTCTCTCTCTCTCTCTCTCTCTCTCTCTCTATATATATATATATATATATATATTCAAGGGCAAAACTTTTGTTGCAGGGATGTTAAGGTGAAAAATGAACGCAAAAAACCCCCCTGAAATTCAGCTAAAGTCACCTTAACTTTGCACCCCTGTTGCGCAGCCTATGACCACAATAGTGCCATCATCTCTTTGTTTCCCCGTCACCATGTGCCTCCTTTTGTTTTCGCTCCTTTCAGCTCCTTGCCCCCCTCCACTGGAACTCCCTTCCTCTCTCTATCTGTTCCATCCCCACCTATTCCTCCTTTCGTGTCTCCTTAAAATCTTTTCTTCTCCACTCCCCTCCCTGATACTCTGATCCTCCTCCACCGTCCCCTTTCCCCCCTTTTTTTTTATCCTCCTCATCTTATCTCTCTCTCCCCTGCCTCGTTTCCTCATAAGTCCCCTCTCCTCCTCTCTCGCCTTCAGCTTATCTCACTTCCTGTTCCCCACTCCCTTCCTCTCTCCACCCCTTCTTCCCTCATTTATCTTCACTGGCAAATTGTTCTAGTTGCTGTATTACTGGTTTGACTCATATTTTGTAATTGCTTCTACTGTTATTGTGTTCTTGTTGTTATAATGTAAAGCGCTTTGGCGTAAAGCGCTATATAAACACAATAAACATAAACATAAACAGATCACATCACTGATGACATCACTAATTACATTACAACAGTAAATGGCATTAAGCATGACCTTCAGCCATGGTCAGTGTGCATGGTCAAAACATTTTTAACACATGAATGGGCTCCAGTCATGGCCTTCAGTTATGGACCGTGGTCACAACCTTCACCCATGTGCACTGAATATTTTAAAACACTAATAGGCTACCAACCATAGATTTTGGCCTTTACCAGTGGATACAGCTTTCAACCATTTCCACTGTATTTTATATACACTGGTCAGGCACTAGCCATGGACGTTAGCACAATACTGGCCAGTGGCCACAATCTTTGGCTGTGCACCCTATATATTCTAACATATAAATGGGCCACAGCCATGGCCTTTGACCTTGAGCAGTTTGTACAACTTTTGGCCATGTCCACTTTATATTTTAAAATAATAAAATGCAATGAGCAATGGCCTTTGTCCGTGCCCACTTTGTAGTGTAGAGGAAGAGCCAAATTCCTCTACTAGTAGTCCCACCCGCATGTTGCTCATAGGTTGGGAACCGAAAATTGCAACATGCGCAGTACCAGTGAGGGTGCCCTTACCGCAAAGAATTCTTGAGACAAGGTATCCATTGAGAAAACCCTATATGCATGCACAAAGAAATAACGGTCTTCTGGAGGAAGTCCCGGAAAAAGTGTGAAAACGGATAAGAAAGAAGACTGGTGACGTCGTGCGAAGTAGAGCTGACGCACCCAGAAGAGATGCTAAATGAAGAAAGAATATAGACATTATGGAGAATCTGAGGATGAAGTATCAAGGTTAAGCAACATTTCGGGATCGCTCATGCGAAGAAGCACTGAAGAAAATGCAAAGTCATTTTACAATTGTACAGATGCAGTAACGCAAGTAGACAAAGTAATCATGAGGCTGGCTACATAGTGAAATAGACTGCAGGCGATGTGCCAATGTATATTCATAGAAATGAATAGAATATGGAAGTTTCACAACGCACTTTAGCAAACTTGAACCCTGTGAATGTAAAGGGCTTGAAGTGTGGCGCAGTTGAATAAAACAGCTGATGGCGAAGGAGAATTCAAGAAAGGCTGGCTGGCCCGGTATCAAGAGTCGGGCCGCCGTGAGCCTGATTGTCTGTTTGAGGAGCTACGTGAACGTGAGAAAGAAGCAGAGCTTCTGTTTGAGGTGTAATGGAAACACATTGGAAGTGCCAAGGGATCTTCATTTAATGGTATTAAATGTAATGCAAGAGCTCAAAATGTGGTCTCCAGTCACAGTCAGACTTTGGGTCCAGCTATACCGAAACCAGAAGATAAGGCCATGCATGTACTCCCTTTCATTCTCAGGCGCAGTGAGCCTCTGCAAGGCCAAGTTTAAAGCCTTAATTGAATGACAGACCACAGGAGTGATGATGGATGTGGGCTAATTGGGTGGGGAGGCATGACCAGGCTGACCCTCCCAGCACCTGGGGACCAGCTTCCGTGCTGCTAACGAGTGGAATATTCCAGAAGGGCACAACTGTGCCAACCAATTGTAGAGGGCCACGTAGTACAGAGCCCTATAGTTTCATAACCCAATAGGATGTCGTATATTTCATGACAAGGAAGATGACTTGCACTTTGGGATGGGCTTAGTTGTCCACCTGATCTTAGACACCCAATCACAGCCCCGACCTTTATAGAAGGTATACTTAGATGTTCCTTTTAAGCTTATCACAATCCAGCTTAGGTTTTCTTATTTTGCCACGTAGGATGACGTCAATGATGACAAGTTTTTGCTATAAATATGTATTTTCAGGCAACACGTTGAGAGAAATCGAGCAAACGTCTGTAGATTATCGTTGTAACTCCCTGTTTTAGATAATTGTTAATAAAGCAGTACTGTATTTTGCCAACTTCCTGAGTCGGTCTGATTATTGATGTATGAGTAATAGCTGCATCCCCATCCAATTCAAGTATTGCAACCTCATCTTAAAGGGCCACAAGTCCCTGGGTTCAGTATTATACAACACTAACCAGCCACTAGCTATGCCCTTCGGCCGTGCCCACTGTATATTATATACACTAACCAGCCACTAGCCAACAAAATACTAGCCAGTGGTCACAGCCTATGGCTGTGCCGACTGTATATTCTAACATATTAATGGGCACTAGCTATGGCCTTTAGCCATTGCCACTGACTACAGCTTTCAATGTTGCCCAATGTATATTTTAAAACAGTGATGGCTACTAGGCATGATTTTAAACCATGCACATTGGTGTTTTTGAACACTAACCAACCACTAGCTATGGCCTTTGGTGCTGGCCTGTGACCCAGCCTGTGTCATGACCAAGTCCATGCCCTAAGTTATTAAGGTAATCAAACATTTCATGAGCTAACCTATAAATGATGTTATATCTAATTCCATTATTGATGTAACCAGTTATATTCAATGTAATTAGTGTTGTCACCAGTGATGCCATCAGTGATGTGATTTGTAATGTCATCAGTGTTCTCATACAACATGTAATTAGTGATGTCATCAGTGATGGGATCTGTGATGTCATCATTGTGGTCATAGGCTGCGCAACCGGGCTACCAAGTTAAGGGAGCTTTAGCTGAATTTCACAGGTTTTGTTGGATTAAGTTCTCAACTTAACGTCCCTGCAACTAACGTTTTTGCCTTGAATTTTAAAGGTTTTGTTACAATGTATTGCTCACCTTAACGTCCCTGCTATGCTACTAAAGTTTTTTCCTTGAATTTCAAGGGTTTTGTTATTCCATAGATTTTGAGAACGCTTCCAGACCACTAGCCTGGTCTTCAGCTATGTTTAGTGGGCACAACCTTTGGCCGTGCCCACACTCCATTTTAAAACACTACCAGACCACTAGCCATGGCCTTCATATTGCAGGCTTTGAAAACTCACAATGTTTTTAGGCAATGCACAGTGAGATTAAATTATTTGCCATGGACCACATACTTTGGTTAAGCAGCATGCTCCAAACGGTACACCCTTTTTCAGAGCCGTCATTTTACTGCGCAACGATTTGGCACAGCCATTCAGCTGCAGTGGCCATTACGGTGTTCCCTTTTCGGCACCGTAATTTTGGTGCAAGGGATATTTGGATGTTGCAGACATTGCAGCCACGTCTAAATCCCTCATGCCTAATAAGATCACAGGACTGCACTGCAACAAACCTCGCCACCTCTAAGTTGCTTTTCCTTTAATTAAATTAGTTAAATAAATAAATAAACTACAGCCTTGAACCAGGGTCTGCCAGAGTTCAAGGCCCGGCATTGAACCGCTAGGCCACAAGGGCTTGGTGCTTTAAAGGACATATATCTCCTACTTAGCCTATAATTTAACATGTTCAATGATAAAAGGCTAAGTATGAAACTTCTAAGAATCCAAAAAATAACATCAAACTCCTGCAGGCCAGTGTTCTCCGATGGCAGTGTTCAGCATAAATGTGATTTTATTTTATTCATTTTTTCACTTTTAAAATGTTGTCCAGAGACTGTGAGGTCCTCTTTTTGAATATATGTGCAGTGTGAGGGTGTGCATGCAATGTGTGTGTGTTTAATGTGAGCGTGTGTGTGTGTACATGGTGTGAAGGTGTGTGTGAGGGATTGTGCATGCAGTGTGCATTTGCTCCATGAAGGCACGTGTTAGTGTGTGAGCAGGCGTGTGCATGCATGTGTGTATGTGAGCATTGTGACACATCGAGTGTGAGTTTTCAGTGTCAGTGTTTGTGTGGGTGTGTGTGCGCATGTCTGCTTGTAATTCAGAAGATGCCCATCAAGTTCTTGTTTTTTGTTGATGTTCTATTTAGTGACTTGTAGTTTTGTTAGGTCCATCAAGTGTCCTGTACTACAAGACAAGTGTCCTGTACTACAAGACCCAAAATGCAAAGTAAAAAGGAACCCTGAATGATCATCTTCCAAATAACAAGGGACATGTGGCATATAACAATATGTACAAGACATGTAACTTGGCTATATTAATTATTTCTCCTGCACCTCTATTTGTTTGGGTTGAATGGCACTAGGGGATCTGTAAGTTGTTGAAGGCAGAAGGTACGTATTGTAGAATCAGAGGAGGGGAACAAAGTAAAATATGTTTTTTCAGCTGGGGAAAGTGAGAATAAGGGACTGGAGAGGAGTGGTGTCTACTTGCCCCTGCCGTTTTAAAAGTCTAAAAGTAGCACAATATATTAAGGAAATAATGGGACTGTGTGGCAAGCCCCTCCCTTGGGCTGCAAAGAAAGTCGTGTTTGCCCTGGCTCAGGTGCAATGGAAGACACACAACTATTATTAACCCATTGGTAGTGCAGCTCAAAAGACCTTCTTAAAATCATGTAGTGATTGGGTGAACGTTTCCATGAAGGAGGCCCCATCCATCGAAGGCACGCTTGTTAAGACTACATAGTCCAGAATACAGAGTGTGTACCAAAATACACTGTTTTACATTTTAAAAAAAGTTGTAAACCCTGGTCTGCCAGAGTAAAAGGACCAGCATTCAACCACTACGCCACAACGGCTTAGTGCTTCATGATGCATACATTTCATACTTAGCCTACAATGTAGCCTACAATGTAATATGCCCAATTGTAAAAGGCTAAGTATGAAACTTGTGAGAATGCAAAAAATAATATAATTGTAGCATAATTGTTAAGTGCTGCATTTTGCACTCATACAGGTCAGGGTTCTCGAAGACAGCGTTCATCACAAATGTGTTTTTATTTAGTATTTTAGTTTAATAATGTTTCCCAGAGACGGTGAAATACATGTTCCATTCTGTTTTATAATTATTGCAGTAAATAAACGTGTTTCATGTTTAATATGTGTTCAATCCTGCAACAACTTTTTAATACATGTCCCATCCTGTTTTATAATGTTGCAGTAAATAAATAAATGCGCAGCGAGGTACAAAATGCAAAGTGCCTGCAGGTTTATTGCAGTGCCAATTGCAACCTTATGCGCCAAAACATCCTTGCGCCGAGAGGCCTGTGTGCCCATCTGGCTGTGTCTAACTGGGCATGCCCAAATGGGACCTGCGGTGAAACGGTCATGCCATAATGGCATGCGCCTAACTGGCCACGCCGAAATGTTCTGTCACATGCTCCAAGCCCCATGTTTTATGGCCTGACTCTTGGTGACTGTTGTGATACATCGCACAACCCCAACTAACCACATGTAAGCAACACAGAAATGTTAAAAAAATGACCGGCAGGGTCGGTCCTGGTTACTGCATGGATGGGAGGCCCGGGTCACCAGCAATTTTTCACCCTTGATGTCACTGTAGCTGTAAAAATATCAATTTCTGTATTATGTATAAAAGATTGCAGGCTTTGAAAACGCCCAATGTTTTTAGTTAATGCCCTGTGCGTTTACATTATTTGTAGAGGATCACACACTTTGGTTAAGCAGTGTGCCACAAGCCCCTTGTTTTATGGCCGGTCTCTTGGTGACTGTTGTCATATATCGCACCACCCCAACTACCCACATTTAAGCAGAACGTGAAAGGGAAAAAATGACCAGCTGCAAAAATAACATATGCCCAGGTACTTTTGCCCCCATAGCGAAAATCAAAAGCTGGCACCCATGAATTTATGCACTGTAAGTGAACATGTAACTTAAAGTGAAATATACAAATGTGGTTCAATAGACCTACTCCTTATATGAAAGTGTGGAAGACAAAATAGCATTGGACTTTTTCTAAAAAGTAATTAACACCAGACGAATAACCTGAGATAAAAATGTTCTAATAAATATGCTGGCAAAGTATACAAGGTGCCCACCTTTTAAACCAAGCAATCTGTCTTGAAATATTCTGGAAAACTAAAACCCAAATGAAACAAATGCTTGTGGTTTTCTGCGAAAGTGTCTGCACTGGGAACATAACAACCTCCAGCCTATCCCTGTATAATGCAAGGGCCTACGAATTCCAGATCCTCAACCAGTACAATAATGGTTGGAGCATAATAGTTTATTTAACCTGGATTAGTCTTGAAGGTAGGCACAGTATCTTTTTAAGAAATGTGTTCTATACAACCTGGATAGAAGCACAATCAGAACTACCACATAGTTCAGCACCGTAAGTGATTGCCGGCACCACCTCGGTCAAATAGATCTTAAGGAATACCGATACCGCCTCACCCCCCAAATGAGAGACCATGCTAGAAATAAAACCACATTATTGTGTGCCTATCACAAAGCTCTTTGTTGTCAGAAAAAGTAAGCCCCAAAGAATTGAAAGAGTCAACCATCTCCAGGGGATGGTCATTCAGATAGAATATAGTCATTCAACGAGAGTGGCACCCACAAGGAACACACACACACATCATTGCCTTTGTCTTCGACAAATTAATGTGAAGGCCTTTAGCACAGCATAATTTCCAGAATACCTCAAGTTGATGCTGAAGCCCCACCGGGTCTTCGCCAAAAGAATCGCATCATCGGCAAAAAGGAGTAAACTCCAATTACGACGTCCCAGGCTAAGAGCCTCCTTTGTCACAGAATGCAGATCAAGGGTGACATTATTTATAATTATTTATATAAGAGAAATAGCAGGAGGACTAACACACATCCCTGCCTTTACTGCAATGCCAATAGGAAATGGCTCTGTCATTTCACCATTTGGCCCCGAAACGAATGCGGGCACAGTTGCCAGTATGCAGAGGCCTGATGGCACGGGTCAGCCTCGGGGGGGGGGAGAGGGGGATATGCCACTCCTCTAGGGCAGCCCATAAGAGGTCTCTGGGAACAGTGTCCAAGGCCATTTGCAAATATACAAACGCCACATACGCAGGTTGCGAGCTTGTCGGGAGATTGTCCTCCCTCCATGGAACATAAGCAACATAAGAGGCTAAGTGATAATGAACAAGTCCAACTCAGCCTCAGCATTCGAGTTAAAGCAAACTATGAGATGAAAGTCTCAAATCATCTTTGATGGTGGAGGTCCAATCAGTGACGCACTTAATTCAGCCGTGGAGAGGGTGACATAGGTGAGACTGGACTGGCTGCTAACAAAAATTCACATATTGTTGCGTTTCAAATCAAATTTTTAATTTGAATTAGGTAAGCTTGCAATTCCATTGCTTTACTGACAAAACGAATTACAGAGATTACAATTAGGATGCTATTTGAAAGAGTTTATATAATTTAAAAAAACCTCCAACCTTCTTCTGTCTCGTAGAAGAACGATAACATACCGTGCCAGCCATGTTCAAGTTGGGGCACAATAGGAGACTGGAGTTAACATATGCTTTCATGTAGCACTTGATTCTACAGAGTTTGCATTGCTGTAGCTCTGTACACGGCACTACACAACTTAAGGTACTCATTTGATCAACATGAGAAGGTCTAAACAAGACAATATCATCAGCCCCATCAGGATTACATGGGTTGACCTTTGTTTTGATCATCTTTGCCTTGAGTGCATTAACCCACTGAGCCACTGCAACACATTCTGTGGAATTCTCAGCGGATCCAGACCTGGATTTTATTGCATTCTCAATAACCTCAGATGCAGCCCGAGACATGTTTCTCTTCGTCTCGATGACATTCTGCTGTGGGCAATACCCGTTGCAGTATTCTAACAGGAGCGACTGGGTAGCTCAGGGGCAACGCGCTCTCCTTGGAAACAAGACGATGCGGAGCAACACAGGTTGGATCCCTGTCTCCGCGCGCGTTATAAACAACCCATTACATTACAAATGCCCTCTTTCACAGCTGTCCAGTTTACTTTATTTTGACAAGTGTATGCATTAGCCAGCAACGATCCAACCCAGCAAATTTAAACATTACACACGTGCATCTGCATTGCTTCCCTGACATGTCCTGCACAGAACAGAAATGCAGCAGAATGTTAGAATGAAATACTAAGTGGGACAACACCACACAGTTACGCTTCAATAACATGAGTACTGCCCCGAATTTGAAAGAGTTTACAATTTTGTAAAGACATCAATCAGCCTCACACATAACGTGATTATTCGCACATCTGTTAAAAATTGTAATCATCCCCTGAACATTGGTCATCTAGAATACACCTTTAATGCTCATCTGATGCCTTGGTCGCCTCAAACAAAGTTTACGCTGCTCCTATGACAGGTGTCCTATCTCGCAAAGGCGCTATGCAAATGTGCTCCCTCACAGAATAGGAATGGCAAGTAAGTGCAAATATTATCCGAACTATCATTCTTCTAAAATAGATGACCCTACCCAGTCAAGCAATCTAAAATGAGACTGAACAAATAGAGCGAGTGCAGCAAACGTTTCAACACAGTAGTCACGGGCGTGTGCATCCATTTGAACAAGGCCATGCACAGTGCTTGCATTTCAAGCAGTTGCAATACGTTCACCTGTTCGAAATGCCAGACAGTGTCAACCACTTAGTGAGGCACAGCGTTGCGTCACTAAAGCAGCTCTCAGGGGTTCGCAATGTACTCATCAAAACATATCTCCTGGTGAAGTGGTGCGTGAAGCCCTTGTTGCCCCCGTGACTCACTGACTCCTGGCGCAGGTAGGTCCATTCCGCCGTGCCATGCTGTTCCCGGACTTTGCAAATCAAAGAGAGCTGTGATTGTGCAACGATTAGCACACAGCACGTCCTCCCATCCACCAAAGTACAACGATGTGCTTCAGTCTTTATTGTGTACCTTTCCCACTGACGGATGGGCAGAGGAGAGGCTTGCTTGAATTTTTTACTTGCTTGTTTAAAATCTGAATTGTGAGAAGCATGTTATTCAGTCACTTCTTTTTGCTAGAGGAGTCAATGAGCAGAGCACGCCGGATCGCTATTAGCCAATTTGATCGATTTGAATTGATCGAGTGGTATTCGGCCAGTACCATTCGATCGGTTAAAATTGATCAAATAGATTAATTACTACCGAACATGGGGAGCAGGTGTAGCAGGGTTGTCCCCTGCTCCCCATGTTCGGTAGTGATGGCCTTTGGGGGCGTTGGGGGTGTCCTCCACTTCTAGAGGATTGGAGGCGGGACGAGAAAAAAAAGAAAAGCGGGACCCAGCTGCATCAGATCTGACCCGCGTAGGAGAGATGGAACTGACGTCACCGGGTCAGAATGAAAGCAGACGCTAAAAGGTAAGTGACGGGGAGTGTGGGGATGTATTGGGGCAGTGGGGAGTTCATGGATGTGTTCATTTTGGTCACAGCAAAATTAGTTTCAAGGCAAAATTGACTACGGTCAATTCCGCTGTGAACAATTATGTCACGTCAAATCGCACAGATTGCGCTGGATCGCGTGAAAAAAAATCTTGTCCCCTTCGAGTATGCCTCACGACCATTCACTCGTGGTCGTGCTTGCCTCCTCTTCTCCTCTCAAGTTCCAACGGTAGATTTGCATCCGTGCCTGCTAGGAGATAGGGCGCTGCACCCAGCAGCAGCAGGCAGAATGCACATGAGCACTAGAAAGTTGCAACAGGCAAAGGCTAAGGCAATGTCTACTCACGACGTGGAACAAAAGTAACAAATACGTGGCAGGTGGCAACCACCACTGGCACCACCGGGCCTTGCTAATGCTATTGTTTCAGGAGTAACTACGTGTTACATGTAACAAGTTCCCTTCCCACCACTTCAGGCCCGGGCCAAAATGCTTGCTGAGTGCAGAGAGCAGCCACAGCGAGCAGCAGCACTGCACAGTGGACTGCAGATGGAAAATAAAGTTGAAAAAATGCATATGAACATGTGTAGCCTGTTTACATGCAGTTTACATTTGGTCCATCTTTATTGCTATCAAAACCCGCCTGCCCCATACCAGGTCAAATTTCATTCGGCCGGCGGCCAAAAGGCAGATGGGCCAGTCCACCCCTGCAAGAAAGTAGGTTGGGCTCCAGAAGGGACAAAGAGATAAATGATGGGAGAGGAATAGGCTGTAGATGTATAAAGGGTGATGACATTCTGTGTGGGTAGATGTGAGATACAAATACACGCAGGCAGAACAAATCATGTCATGTGGAGATATGGGGATTTGGTACAGGGAACAGTAGGTTACCGAGGAGTAGGATTTTGAAGCATGTAAGATGAAGGATCTCATGAAAAGGTAAGAGCAGTGAAGCAAAGCAAGACATTCTGATACATTATAGGTGGGGTTTCACAGTGTGAGCACAGCCGTACTCTTAATACACGTGTAGGACATAATAACATATAGACACAGGAAAACCTCCTTTTGCTTCTTCCACCTCCTTTACTCCTCCGCTGTTCTCCCCTGTCACTACCAAGGACGTACCTACTGTAGCCTCCCAGTCTCTAGAGTGAATGGAAGATTGTTTACCTTATCAGCCTTACAGCTGCTGCTGACAGTCCCACTCCGATGTGCGTCAACGTCTAGTGACACATCTGAAAAAGGAACAACATCTATTACAGACGGAAACCAACACATGGAATCCAATGGTGTGAAAGCAGTCAAGCGAGACATCACCAGGCTTTGCCTTACCAACAGCAACATTGGTCAACAGAATACACCTTTGACTCACTGCAGACGTCAGTGGACAGAACATCGGAATGTGTAAGCTTGTGTAAGCTTGTGTGGTGGGGATGAGGAGGTCCCTGTTTCAGCTGCAACACAATTTAAACAATATCATGATGGGCTAAAACAGTGATGGACCATATCCGTAAAAGGTTGCAGCCAGTCACTCAACTCCAATTAAGTACAATTTAGGCAAATCACATACATCTGTATCATTATTTTAAACTTTGCACTTCAATGTGAAAAGTCTCTGTGATTCTCAGACCAGGAGGAGTAAAAAAATGTACATCCCAAAGTAAACCAGAATCATTTAGTGGCTTATTCTACAGAATCTTCATGTAGAGTAACATCCTTTGTAATTGATGTTCCTCGCAGACCATTAATTGTGGGTACAACTTCTTTATTACAGCTCATGCCAGAATATATTGTCCATTTCACATAACCTTTTGTGAAAGAGACGCAGTGACACATGGGATATTTTGAGGGCATTGCAAGGATTTGCTTTTTTCACATGGAGGATTCAAATTGTTGATGTAAAAACTTTGTAAAATTCTATTCCACACATAGAAGGTTTTCAGGCCACAGAGCAATCAGCGTTAGATGGATTGTGATACATGTGAGACATGATCTCTCAATTGTATTGATGTTTGTGCGTATATATTATAACTTCTTTAGATGAAAGTCTCCATGCTTTGTGCAGAATGTCAGCACTGCAATGGGATTGAACATGGTCTCCCTATAGACTATTTTTGAATATGACCATATATTGCAGAATTGCAAGTGGAAATGTCATCTGGTCTTTTGGGACATGTATGTGGATGATGTCCTTGGTTTCTGAAGCTGCTCACTAAATCAACTAAGCGAATTTGGAAAGAGTCGCAGTACACTTCAGGAAACAATACATTTAGTACTGGGCTTTATCACCCTTTTGTCCTGTAAACTAGAGAGGCTACTAGTTTGGGTTGTACTTGGGAATTAATTATAACGTGCAGTAAATAATGTCTTCCAAATAGCTGCTGTGCAGGCCTAAGGCTGTTGTTTTTAGTTTAGTGTTGAAGTTCATGAAGCAGACTGTGAGGCTGTCAGAATGAACAACCCATCCTGGGAGGAGATTGTTCTGTGCTTAGGCCTCACAGATAGTTTATGTTGCAGGTATGATATGCATAAAACCTAGGGGGTTCCTGGGAGTCCCTCTGACACACGTTAGTCCTGGTTACAAGGGCCTTACACAGATTCTTTAGTTCACTATCTTTCACAGAGGATAAATATCCAAAGCATATCAGTCTTTGTCTTGCCCTGGGGCAGTCCAGCACCGAAATGCTAGGCAATTCTTCTCTGAACAAAAGTACCAACAGCAACCCCAGACACGTGTTTCGGTCTGGTTGGAACTCATCAGTAGGGTGGAGCTGTGCCTCTCTAAGAATAGTGAGCAAGGGGTCCATGTCTGGATTCCCCATATAACTTAGGGTGAGACTCAAAGTTACTTAAAATATGCAAAAACACAAGGCGGGGGTCCTAGGAGTCCCTCTGCCAGACATTAGTCCTGGGGACAAGGGCCTTATCCAGTTTATTTAGCTCACTATCTTTCACAGAGGAGACATATCCAAAGCATGTCCTGCCCTGAGGCAGTCCAGCACCGAAATGCTAGGCAATTCTCCTCTGCACTAGAGTATCAACAGCAGCCCCAGGCATGTGTTTCAGTCTGGTTGGACCTCATCACTAGGGTGGAGCTGTGCCTCTCTAAGAATAGTGAGCAAAGGGGTCCACCTCTTGATTCACCTAGTAAATTAGGGTAGACATAGACCTCTTGCTCACTAATGGATATTTTTAACGTGTTTGGGTTGAATTATCATTCCTATGCGGATAACACACAAATCTATGTTAGATTGAAATCCGCACCGAGGCCATACAACGTTTCTAGCCTATGCTAACATAATTTAAAAATGAATGCTTGACAGCAAGCTTCAACTCAATCCATCCAAGGCAGAGGTTATAGTGTTTGGTCCAAAAAATGTATTAAGAGACTTCCATGTGACTTTACCTGTCCTGCCATGTTTGATGCTGCAGCCTCCTTCTCATGTAAGGATATACATCTAGGCTGTGTATGGCAGGCATTTTTGGGCTGTAATGCTCATGTTTTGGAAGACGTTAGGTCCGTTTTCTATCAACTTAGGTTCTTAAAAGCCATTCTGTCATTTGTTTCTGCACCCAATCGTGCTGTGGATGTGGGAACCATGGTAAACTCCAGATTTGATTATTGTGATGTTCTCCTTATAGGAGCACCAGAGAGCCAGTTACATCGGCTCCAGGTGGCTCAGAATGTCACCATCAGACTGGTTTTCAATCTGCCAAAAAAGATACTAATCTCGGAGTATCGGAGGACGCTCCATTGGCTGCCTGTACGAAAGCGGATTGAATTAGGCTCCTGTGCCTAATGCACAAATGTATCCAAGGGGTGGCAACTAGCTATTTGGTCTCTAAAATAAGGCTTTATCATCCATCCCGCTTGCTTTGCTCGGCTGGTAAAAAAGTGTTGGTTGCTCCTCCTTCCCATTTTGCTTCCCGTGGTGACTAATGTTTTTCCATCAGGGGGCCTCGCCTCTGGAATGCATTAGCAGCTGAGTTCCATTGCGCTTTTTTGAAAAAAAATTGAAGACACATTTTTTTCAGTAACTTTGGTAATGTTTTTAGGCAGTCATTTTGAATTGAACAGCTGCGCCTAGATGCAGGTTCCTGCTTGGCTCTGTAAGGATATGTGCTTTATAAATCCTAAATCAATCAATCAATCATGGAACCAGGAAATTAGGGAAAGTTACTGAAAACGTTACATTTATGCATTGATGTTGAACCCACTGTGAGTTAGTTTCAAGAAATGCCTCAATTGTCTTCCTTCTGCTGGTCGAAATAAAAAAAGATTGGACAAGAAATAAAGTGCTGATACATTTGGTGACAAACCCCTCCCCATATTTATGAGATTTTATATCATTTGATTGATAAAAAAAGGCATTAGAAATCATATCCACAGCAAATTTCCTCTGCTTCCATAATAAAAACCAATATATATTATCTGAATGAAGTTTGACTGTTTTCTGAAAGCATGAATGCAATTTTGGTCATTGTGGATTCTGTCTCCCAGCTCATTAACATATCAACATTTTGTTCTAATTCCAAAACCCCTCACAGTTAAGAAATTACACACACAGCCTCGTCTTGGCTTTTCTCTTCACAATCTTCAATCTAGTTTATTCCTAACTGAGGTTTGCAGCTTCTCTCACAGTTTGTGCACAAACTGCATTGTTTGTTACGTAGTTAACCATTTTGTCTAAGGAACCTATCAAAATGTTCTTTGTAATTTGCTCTTTGTATCTACAAATCTCACATAAATAGTAACACAAATAGGTATTGAAATCTACATTATATCTGTGCAGCAAAACATGCTTTGAAGACCAATATTTGCCAGGTTTGCTTTTTAAAGAATTTGTCTTTTGGAACTA
Organism: Ambystoma mexicanum; assembly: GCF_040938575.1. Taxonomy (NCBI): domain Eukaryota; kingdom Metazoa; phylum Chordata; class Amphibia; order Caudata; family Ambystomatidae; genus Ambystoma; species Ambystoma mexicanum. The sequence goes on along the minus strand of NC_090929.1, from coordinate 1,108,400,279 downwards.
TCAAAAGTGCCGAACCCACCACGGTTCCATGTGTTAATATCCCCACAAAAATATCGCCCTAAAAAAATATCGCCATATTTTTGCAGCGATATTAAGGCATGGACTCTGCGGGGGACACCGCTGCAACCCCTGCATTATTTTTAAAGGAGCAGGGGACACCCATGCAACCCCTGCTCCCAAAAACCCCCAAAATGAACCCCCCCAAAAATATCACCTATGGCTGTTCCAGACGACCATACGGTGATATTTTTGGTGGGGATATGTAGTGATACCCCCATGGTTCCATGTGTTAATACCCCCGCAAAAATATAAAACAATGCAGGTTATACTGGAAAAACCCTAATTCACGCAAAAGTGGTTTCAGCGTTTGCTCTCAGTTTAGAAAAAAACAGGACAAAATAACAAAAAGTGAGCCAAGTCCTCGATTGGAGCATTACACAAAATGCCTGACTGTCACTATCATTTATCCAAGCTGCCACCACTGTTCTCAAAGGAAGACTATTAAAACGTGCCCTTATTAACGGGATGCACTGGGACGGATTCTCAACCCATAACAAATACTTTCGGAGGCCATGAGCCACAATGATTGCATGCCTCCTGTTTGAGGGCTTTGCCATCTCCAAATAATCCCTTTTCTCCAAGATATGCGAACGGAACCTCAGTGTCATAGCTCTAAGTACGCTATCCGACAACATATCTGACGGATGGGAGAATTGGGCTGCATTTAATTCCACTAGATTCATGTTTACATACCTCAGCCAGGGAATCCTCAGATTTACATATTTAAGTTCTAGATCTCTGATCAGCTCATGAGGCCATTGGGCCTTGACATTGCCCCAGAGACGGAGCCAATGAAATAGAGGCTGTGCTGAGATAAGGTCAGTAATGAACTCACAGCCTAGTTTTGAGTGAACCCCAAAATTAGGGTCCGCACAAACAAGTACCAACACTATTTTTTACAGGTTTATATCAAGTTAACATACATCACCCAACAAAATTGCTGTATTTTGTGCTACAGTTTGTGAGCTTGCAGGCCTGAAGTTGCTGATTCAATACTTGTGTCTGGATACTCACCCAGGGAAAAGGTATCAACACCTATCCATGATGCCTGTCATAATGACAGAGGCCTCACTTCCCATGTTTGAAGCTGGTTTTAGTCATTGGCACTGGATATAGGGCAGTAATCAAGTTACAGAGACTTCACTGGTCATGATTGGAGTCTGTCATAGGGACATCTTGCTCCACGTGCACTTTCCACGCAAGAGGAGATGCACTGCCCACATTTGGAACCTGTTATGCCCTAACAGTCTGCTCTGCCTTTGGAGTCTGTCTTAGTGAGGGAGGCTGCACTGCTAGTGTTTGGTTATTATCTAGTAAGAAAAGCTGCAGTGCATTAGGAGTCTTGAGTGGTTTCATAGGCAGCGCAGGTTATGTTGTGAGCCTTGGCTGCTCTGCACTTTGAGCCTTTCTTAGGAATGACGGTTGCACTCCTAATGTTGGGCGTGTCAGGCGTAGGAACAGAGGTTGCAGAGCTCATATTTAGAGTCTGCTGTGCCATCGGCATCACTACTTATGTTTGGTGTCTGTCCGAATGATAGAAGCTGCACTGTTTGTGTATGGAGTCCGCTCTGGTGAAAAATCGTGTACTGCTCATACCCTGGTCAATGCTCACGCCTGGTGTCTGTCCAGTGGCAGAAGCCGCACTGCTCCTGTTTGGAGCATGTCCCGGTGTCAGAGGCTACACTGATGATGGTAATTTTGCATTTTGAGTCTGGCCCAGTGGCATAGGTGCCAGTGGTTTTAACCACCTTAGATAGGTTGTCACTTACCAAGACTAGTGAGGTAGAGCGTGGCGCTGCCCAGGGCGCTTTTACAGCTTCGTCCATAATATGTGAACTTCACCTGTGGGAAGAGAAAGATATTTAGTATCCTTCAAGCATGAATACAGGTGCAAAAAATACTATCTACCAGACTGCATTTGGGACAGGTCTAATACCAAATTTCGAATGGATCAGAATATGGCTTTGGACCGCTTATGGGATCCTTTTAGAATACTTTAGGATTGGATATGCAGTTGTCACCCTCGTAATTCTGATGATCTATTACGCGCTCTGAGCCTCTTCGGGATTTTCCCCAAACAACGCTTTATAGTGAATATGTTGGACAAATACAGGCAGGTGCCAATTGTAGACATTACAACTACTGCTGTCATTGAGTGAGTGAGTCAAATACCTCTATTTCCGGAGCACAATGTCCTAAAAATTTGCAAATGAAATTGCATTTTACAGTCAGAAATTAGAACACAGTAATACAATTCCGATTACAGGGCCATAATAAAATTAACAGAAAAGAATATCAAGTACCAGATTAATATGATTGTAACTTACATACATCATTCATCTCTTAATTTACTAGATTTACCACTTTCATGGCAAGACAATAAATGGAGGTCTTTCTATGATATAAAGTTATAAATACAAAGGCCAGCCAAATTCTATGAGTCATCTATACCTTGAGCCTTCTTAATTATAAAAAGTGCAAGATCACGAAAGTGCAATAATGTCTAAACAGCAAATGTAATAATGCAGAAGCCATTACAAAGTTAAAATGATAAATATACAGTGCTACAAGAGCAAATGGATGAAGGCATCCAATTCCCATGTTCGTTGTGTGAAAGGCAAAGCGTACAATTTGCAATAGTGTTAAGGAAATAAGTTGCGAGCCGAAGTGTAATAAAAAGTAGTGCCGGTCTACATTCACGAAAGTTGACATTCTTCAGTTAAGGAATCGAGAAGGAAAAAGGAAATGAATAATAGATTGAGTGGCTGAAGGACCAAACGGCATATACTATCTTCAAGCGCAGTCCATGGCCAGCAGACCCATAAGTGTGTTAAGCTTAAGGCAGATAAACCAGAGCCTAGTAATTAGGTCCCCCTATGTTTTGAGATAGAGGGTTAAGCTAGATATGCCTGTAGCCCACCGGGATACATAATAATGTTAAATACTTTATTAGATGTCTTCCCCTATTCAAGCGGTTCCCCATTAGTTTTCGTGATGTCTTAAAAGGCACGGCTTAATTTTGGCAATCATGAGTTTATTAGGGTGTCCGGTCAAAGGTTGGAATACAAAAGGATCGAATGCCATAGGGTCGAGTCAATAGGACCTAAAACAAAAGGGTTGACATTTTTTTTTAAATATATATTTTTTTGGGGTTTCCGTATAGGAAAAAAAAAGTGGTTTTTACCACAAAAAAGGGGGTTTGGAGAGGGGACTCCCCAAAAAAAAAATCCCCCCAAAAAAATCGACCCTTTTGTTTTTGGTCCTTTTGATTCGACCCTTTTGATTTGAAACTTTGATTAGTACATTAGGTTGATCAAGGCAGCCTGTTGCATTAATCTGTTTAAGTTGGTTAAGTAAGTGATTGATCCGCAGCACAACGTATATAATCATCATTAATTATAAACCAGCATAAAGTTGCTTAAAGATTCAGGTTCAAACCTCCTGTGAAATAGCTTAAGCCTGGTTGCTTTTGGACAGAGTATCACATTGATGTGATCCGCAAACTCATTAGGCACTTACAGCATGTAGTCTGGTTCACTTGTAACTTGTCCCCGCGGTTGAGGCCCTAAACACCATAGACATACCGTGCCACTGACTTGACTTTAGCCCTCAGACATCGTAGAATGAGTTTGACAGGTGGAGCCTTGTAGGGTTTGGTAAATCTAAAAATGCCCCTTTGCCTGCAGCATACTGACTGATTGTTAAATCTTAGTTAGATCTGAGCATACCAATGGCTACTGCTTTTTGGGATTTAAGAAGACCATCGCTGGCCACTTTGCCACAATAGCTTTTAACCCTAAACCATTCATATGCTCCTTATATGCAAATATTGAGGTGTGCAAACAAGTAAGACACTCCTTGGCGTATGATGAAATAGGCATACACAAATCCCCGACAATTGCCTTAAGATTTGCTAAAATGCTACACAAAGAATTGGCAAAAAAGATGTAAAAGTCGTGGAGCCACTGCACAGTTCTGTCTAAATCCACATTCGACACTCAGTGGTGGTTACAAAACCCTGTCTCAAGTATCAAATGACTGCAGAGTTGTTAGCATAGCGTGCCATCAAAACCCTGAGTAGGCCAACCGGGATATCCTGCTACAGTAAAACTGACCATAGTTTCCCCCGATTGACAGAGTCAAAAGCTGGGGCAAAATACATAAAGGCAAAATACAATGGGCCTCATTACACGGTAGGCGGTAGGGACATACCGTTACCGGTAAGGGATTACCGGTATCGGTAAATCCCCTCCCCAATCACGAACCGGACATACCGCTATTAGCGGCACCGCAAAGTACGGTGGCACTATTAGCGGCAAGTCCGTGAGCGCGCGGCCCCTCAGACCGGAAATAGCGGCATAGCGCTAATATCACGGCATCACGAGCCATGCGTACATGGCAATACCGGCATGTAGTAGACCCAAAGAACCCTTACCGGCAAGGCGCTAATACCGGCATCGCGAACCACACGTTAAAAGAGCACAGCAGAGTTCCCACCTGCCACAGGTGGACAAAATCAGCACAGGTGGAGGCAATGGAGACTGGCAGCACAAAAGAGCACACCACACCCCTCCCCACACCAAGATGGATGCAATACTAGCAGCATTACATGGGCTAGAGGACATGATTGCTGTGCAGCAGCTACAACAACAGGCAGCACAGAGGAGACGCAGGAGGAGGAGGAGGAGGGCAAGACAGGCGCAGCAAGCACCACCAGTGCACCTAGTGATACCACAGAGGCAGCCACCAATACCCAGGATCAGAGCCAGTCCAGTCAACCTAACCCCTGAGCAGATACACACCCTGTACCGTCTGGACTGGGATACCATCACCACCATAGTAGACATGATATACAACGACATTGTGAGTCTCATTGACATCCGTACTGCCATCCCCCCTCTACTGAAGGTAGTAACAGTGCTCCACTTCTTGGCCACAGGCACCTACCAGCATACGGTAGGTCAGATGCATGGCATATCACAACCAGTATTCTCACGCACACTGAACCAGGTGCTCGATGCCCTCCTGCAGCACACAAGTCAACACATATACATGCCACGGACTGCCCAGGAGATCTCCAACACCAAAGTTGGCTTCCATTCACTGGCAGGCATCCCAAGTTGCATCGGGGCCATCGACTGTACCCATGTAGAACTGCTGGTCCCACATGCCAATGAGGTAGTGTACCGTAACAGAAAGCAATACCACTCCATCAATGTCCAAATGGTATGTGACTCCAATAAGATCATCACACATTGCTGTGCCCGATATCCCGATTCAACCCATGATGCAATGGTCCTGCGGAACTCGACAATACCACGATACATGGAGCGACATGCTGGACAACGTTCGTGGCTACTTGGTGAATAGCAGGCCGACCACATGTCAGTGTGATGTGGATTGTGAGTGGGGGGGGGGTGATGCATACTCCAACTGTGCGTGAATGGGGGGGGGAGATGCATACTCCAACTGGGCGTGAATGGGGGGGGGGGAGATGCATACTCCAACTGGGCGTGAATGGGGGGGGGGAGATGCATACTCCAACTGGCCGTGAATGGGGGGGGAGATGCATACTCCAACTGGGCGTGAATGGGGGGGGGAGATGCATACTCCAACTGGGCGTGAATGGGGGGGGGGGAGATGCATACTCCAACTGGCCGTGAATGGGGGGGGGGGAGATGCATACTCCAACTGGCCGTGAATGGGGGGGGGGGGAGATGCATACTCCAACTGGGCGTGAACTTGTGTCATGAGAAGAATGGACATACATATTTGCATCACTGTACAGTGAGGCAGCCCACAATGGACCAGAGACAAAACCACATGCCGGAAGTGAGTGCCACGGCAAACATATCAATCCATTACGCCAAACAGGCCATTCCAAACAACATGCACACCGCACAACACACCATTCCCCCATTACACAAATCAGCAACATGCATATCAAAATCACAACTGAAATGTACGCTGAACAACATCAGAAATGGTCCGCGCACATGAGTGCATACAAATGGATCCCCTGTAGCCATTGTGGTGAGGCACACCCGTACCCCACCACAGAATTGCCATCAAACAGCATGGGGACATCAACTAAGGAATGGCAGTGTACTAGCAGTGTGGCACTAACGTTGCCAGGGCCAGGAAACACAAATCACTTAAACTCTGGCGGGACATGGCAATCCCTGCTGTATGCATGCATGGTGCATGTCCACTTGCAAGGACCACCTCACCTTCCCACATTGCAGTTACCCTGATTGCCATGCGTGCTTGGATCAGTGGATGTCGTTGAATATGCAATGTTTGTTTGTGTGATATGTGCACGCTCCACATTATGTAGACACTTACACATACCCATTGTTGCACCCATGCAGGTGATGCAGGTTATCCCCTGAAGAGGTGGCTCCTTACCCCTGTGCGGAACCCACAGAACAGGCACGAAGAGGACTACAATCATGCACACACCCGTACCCGCGTGGTGATCGAGCAGACATTCGGCCTATTGAAGGAACGCTTCCGGTGCCTCAGCAGGTCGGGCGGGGCACTCCTGTACGGGCATGAGAAGGTGGCCAAGATCACCATGGCATGTGTCATGCTTCACAATATGTGTATCAGACGGAATGTGCCAATGCCCCCTGACATAGAACTGCGACCACCGTCTGAGGATGATGACGGGGATGAGGATGGAGGAGAGGGGGCTGCAGGTCATGCAGGTGGCGATGCCCATGAGGGACGTGCTGTGCGGCAGCACCTGATAGACCATTGTTTCTGATGCACATGGATTAGGAGGGTGCAATTGGTGTTCAGCTCAGGGCACGGGGTGTATGGAGGACATAATCACAGTGCACCCTTCAACAATAAAGCACACATACACAATTATCAATGTCCAGTCATGTGATTATCCATGCCATTACGTGTGTATTGAGCATTATGACATTCAAACGTGCATGTACCCTCCACCCCAACAACCCTCACCCCCCTCCCCCCACAACTCCCCCAAACACTCTCCCCCCCTCCCCCCACAACTCCGCCGAACACCCTCACCCCCCTCCCCCCACAACTCCACCGAACACCCTCACCCCCCTCCCCCCACAACTCCACCGAACATGGTGTGCACATCAGTGCTGCATTAGTTCCCAAGTGTCAACAGGGACAGGCTGGCCCTACTTCCCTCCTCCACTACCACCATTGGGGGGTTGTGAGTCTGACCGCCGCAAGGACCGGCTGGACCTGCGCAGGATGGTTGTCTGGTCGGAGCTAGTAGACGAGGGCGTGGCTGGTTGATCTGCTCCCTGTGAGTGACGCATGCTCTCCATCGCCTCAGCAATGCGCGTTAGGACCTGCCTCACAGCGGCCATCTCGTCACATAGGCGCGTCGTGTTGCTGTCCATGGCAGCTTTCATGTCCCTTGACAACACCCGGATCTCCTCCCTGGTCGAGGCAGCCTCGCTCACTTGCCGGGCAACCAGGGCATTGAGCTCCTCCTGGCGCTGGCGTATCAGGCTCATGGTGTCGTCTGCGGCCCTGCCCCTGTTACTCCTCGGCGCAGCTTGCTGCATGTGGCCGACATCAGGTGAGCTCGCCACGGGACTGAATGACCCATCCATTGCATCTCCGGCATGCACCTCATGGATGCTGCCATTGGATGTGTTGCATGGGCTGTGGAGTGGGGACAGCTGGGGGCTGGGTGTACGCTGCCCTTCCGGTGTCGGACATGGGTCGTCCACATCACTCATAGGTGCCTTGGCTGCTGCTTCCCCAACGGAGCTATTGGCTGCGGACGGCGTGCCTTCTGGCACTGGCTCCTGAGTGGTGGGGGTGGGTGGTGGGGGTGCTGCCACAGTGTCGGATGGCATTTCGACCCTTGGTGTGGTCGTTGCGTGGGTGGCTTTTGAACGCTGGGCCACTCCAGATATCCCAGTGCCCCTCGATGTACTGGGCCTGGTGCCTGCATCCTTTCCCTTGGCCTGCTTTTTGGGTGGTGGGGCCTGCGTTGCAGAGTCCAGCTCCTCACTGTCAGATTGTGACCCTGTGGGGGAGCAAGACAGGGATAACATCAGTGATGGGTCAACGTGCATCATGCATATGTTGTTGTTGCTGCAGTTCTTTGGATTTGGACATCTACTTTGGGCCTGCAGGTTGTTGGCCAGATGGGTGGGTCATCCGGACATGTGTCAGGGTGACACGTGTGTGAGGTGCTGCATGCATGTGGTTGTGTGGGGATGTGCAGGGCATATATGCAGGGTTTTGTACATGTGTGTGTGTGATGACCCCATCCATTAGCTGATTCCCAATTCACATTTGGGGGAGGGACTCATGCTTGGCATTGCTGTGTCTTGCGTGGTCACTCACCTCCGTCTGACGTTGTTGCCACACCACACTCCATTCGGCCCACTCCCTCGATGGATTCTATGCCAATGGTGCTGGCACATGTCTCCTCCCACTCCTGCATCTTCATCGGGGATCCACCTCCGCCTCCTGTGCCCATGGCCAGATTCCTGTTGGCCGATAAAATGCTGCGTACACGGAGGCGCAGATCATCCCACCGCTTGCGCACGTCCTTTACGGTGCGGGGGGTGGAGCCCACCGCACTGACTTTCTGCGCCACCTCAGCCCAGATTTCCTTTTTTCTCAGGAGTGCCGGGCGCCGCATGTCGCTAGCGAACACTACGTCTGCATTTGCAGCCAGGGTGTCTGCCAGCATTTTCAATTCCTCGTTTGAGAAGCGTTCTTTGCGCTGGCGCGCATCGGCTTTCTTTAGGGCCTTGGGCATTGTTTGTTCTTCTGGGATGTGGTTTTGCCAGTCGTGGTGTTGCTGCAGGTCCTGAGTGCAGGGGATGGCAATGGATTGTGTTTTTAAAGATGGCCGCCGGGCTCTTTCCCGTTCCGGTGCGATGACGCTATTTCCGGTTCCGGTGTTTTACGGTGACCGCTAATAGCAGTGACCGCTAACAGCGGTGACCGCTAATAGCGTGCAGCATGAGGGCGGAGGTGCTATCAGCACTTTGGTCGGAGCCGGTAAGGTGCTTTTCCGCCATGGCGGTAGGGTCATTTACCGGCATGGCCCTATGCGCGTGTCCGCTAACTCGTAATGGAACGCTATTAGCGGTCTCCTGCGATGGCGGACACGCTAATAGCGCCATGACGGTAAATCACATTTTTTAGCGCCTACCGTGTAATGAGGCCCAATGCCTCTTTCTTAATGAAAACCAATTCGACAGCAGTCAAATGTAAATTGGGGCCCTGGTGCATAGTGCCTAGTCCTTCCTGACAACCTAGTTTGGAGAGTGCTAACATGCTATTGTCATCCACCCATTGTTGCAAATGATTTAATACGATTGTCCCAGGCAGCAAGTAGATATAGCAGGTTGTGTCTATGGGTAGTTAAACAGGTGTGTCTATGTTTTTTTTCTGAATATCCGGTAGGAGGCCTCTGCTGGTCAGGCAGCGATGGGCGATTGAAAGGGGTTTGAATTTGATTATTTCCCAGATGGGGAGCAAGTGGACTGATCTCTTGGCTTCCGAAATATGGTCGGATTTACTCAGGTCCAGTGCTGCTCGAAGAGCATTGTTTTGAATAACTTGGAGCCTTTTCAAGTTCTTTTCAGAGGTGCCGCCACAAAGTAAGGCGTTACAGCAATCTTGCTTGGACCCCACACAAGCATGGTATCGTACAAAAATGTCACCCTCATTTCTGTGCCCCCGCAGTCACTGCGACTTTGGAGGCGCACAAAATGAGGGTGACTTTTACTGCGCCCAAGCAGAGCAGGGGTTGCGGGGGTGTCCCCTGCTCTTCATGGGTGCAGTAATGGGGCCTGGGGTTTCGGGGGTGTCCCCCGCCTACCATTTAGGAAAGTGGGGGACACGTAAGAAAAAAAAAAAGAAAAAAAAGCACACTGCAGCGCCAGCTCTAACCCACGTTAGTGGGAGGAGCTGACACCGCAGGGTTCGCAGAGTGCGGGCGGCACACGCAGTAGTGTGCTGCCCTAAAGGTAAGTGGGGTGGGGGGGTTGGGAGGGGAAATGCAGGCCAGAGGAAGCGGGCACAGTGATCCATATGATCACTGCGCCGCGCCGTATCTGCCGTTGGCATTTTCGGCATCGCTGTTGCGGGTGGCGCAGTGATCACATAGATCCCACAAGCACAGGCCACAGTGAGACGGTTAGCAGTGGAGAGGAAAGGTCTACTCGCTCGTATGAGTTTTGTGGCGTAGGATGTTGTAGAGGTGATGTTGTTAATTTGGCGGGTCATACAAGTAGGGTATCCAGGTAAATGCCCAATGTTTTTACTGAGGTAGAGACAGGGATCTTGTGGCCATCTATGATGAAGAAACCATACGCAGGGTCAAGGCTTGCAAGATGGGCTGGGAGGCTGACTAGAAGGACTTCCGTCTTCTTGTCATTCAGACAGAGGCTCTGCTGGGACATCCAGGTTTGGATTATCTCATAAACAGTGTTAACAGTAGTGCAGTCATGGTAATAGGCACCTGTTAGTGGGATGAGAATATGTGTGTCCTCACTGTAGTTCGTGATGGAGATACCCAGTGAGTCAAGGTGGTTGAATAGCAGTTTTGTATAAAGGTTATAGAGGGTAGAGGAAACACAAGAACCTTGCAGGACCACCTATAATAGATGTCACGGGAGCTGCAACCTCGCCTGCAAAGAATCTGGATGTTCGATTTTCAAGGAAGGAGGAGTTTCAACTGGCGGCTTCTGGTGAGAAGCAGGCTACTGAGGTCAGATGGTGTCATAAAGTTTTGTGGTTCACAAGATTGAATGCCCCTGAGAGATCAAGTAATTACAGGATGGAGAGCTTTCCTGCGTTGTTGGAGTTGTCCAGTTCATTCTTTAAGTCAAAGAGGGCAGTTTCTGTTCCATGTCTGGGGTGAAAGCCAGAATGGCGGGGAATGAGGAGGAGGTGTTCTTCAGAAATGCCTGGATCTTTTGACTTTATTGAATATGGGGAAGATAAATAGCCTTTCTCGAAGAATAAGACATTTTGAGTGTTAATAGCCGTCATTGGAGTATTATTTTGCGATGGAAAATGTTTTTGGTTTTGAAAGGCCCAAAGATCTTCTACATCAGATGGTAGTAGGCAGAAAAAGTGAGGGGAGAGACATATTCTGAGATTTTTACCAAGGTTTACATGCATGTAATGCAGTGCTTTGATCATCTTATCTAAGAGTTGTGAATCTACACCATGAGGTCGTTAGCTTGCAAAGCCGTTAGAAGCAGTACAAATGAGATGCTTGAATTTACATATTTAAAGCAATCCAGTTTTTGTGTGCTTTCCCACACAAGTGCAAAGTGCTTACGAAAATGGAGGCCTGGTGAACTTGAAAACATGAATATTTCTGTTGCCATGCAGGGATTAATGATTTAAAAGGAAGTGGAAGGATGTTTTATGATGATTCGTTTTCCAGGTACAATTACATTACTGGAAAACTGTACAACAAAAATAAAAGTTTTCAAACCTTGACTGCTTGTTCTGAAAGCCCAATGCCGGCTAACTCAGGTGGTTGTAACACTTAACTGTACATTTTGTTTTAAAAAAAGGACTTCACACTACTATGCATAGTGTTTGGTCAGTTCGTGTAGGCATGGGCAAATGCTGTGTGATTTCTTTCTCTTGGAAAGGGTTTATATTTACCAGCCCCTACAAAAGATTGAACAATACTTTACCATGGAAGATAACCATGGAAGCTAACTGATGGGATAGACTTCAAAGGTCACCACAGTGAGACACGAAACCCATGTCGTTGGTTTTCTGCTCTTGGTGTTCTTCATTACTCCACTTCTCTTCCTCATCTCAGTGTTGTAAAAAGGCTGTGGGGGTACATAAGCTACAGTGTTTGTTGTTCCCATATTGTTGCAGGAAGATGAATGTATATGAGTTCCAGCATCTACTGTCCTAGTGTTACTAATGGAAGGGGAACATCCATAAGTCCCTGGACTTTGTTTCTTATACAAGGAGGGGAGGATGGACATACCTCCCAATACATGTTAACATCCTCCTTTGACTAGAACATGGAGTTGGTTTGTTGCTTCCAAATATATTAACTGCTCTATCCATCCCTCTTTCTTGTCTTAGTGGTAAAGGGGGAGACATTCACATAAGGTTGGTGACCAGTAAGTAATGGGGATTCTTTTTCCACACCACAAGATGCCATAAAGGAATGGGGAAAAGACAAATATGTGTTGTCAAGGAATCCAGGCAAAGATTATTCTGGTTCAACATTCTTACTCTACCGTCCTGGAGTTTTCCCTCTCCCACGTGGTCCTCCCACAGATAGCCACCCCCAGAGTCAAAGTCAGGTAGCCTTTGCCTTTCCTTGGCCACATAAGAGAAGTTTCCCTCCAGGGGAAGAGTGGCAACATCGCTAGATTTGTCACATATCCCAGTAACAAAAATATAATCGATAGCGGATTTGTCACGATGCCCATGGAAAGTGAAATGATTATATTGGTTAAAATGCGATTTAATAGCTAATTGAAGCAATTCAATATATAGGATAATATATTTCCTCTGTTCCTATGATCTGGGGCGTTCCTATACCTTCCACTCTTTGCAGGTGGGCTGAAAAATGTTATGTATCCATCCAGGTGGGGGTGTTGGCAAAGCACATGTTTCCTGTAATAGTACACAGTTATGGCAATTAAGTTCACAATCTGCAAGTATGACAATGTCTTAGCAATACCACAATTGCTCCAGGATAATGACAAAAGTAAGTTATTAGGTGCACATTTCCCATCAGCTGACTGACTGATTGATGTCAATCAGAGGTTTTGACCGATTGTTTAATAGCCTGTAGTACATGTTGGAGGGTGGCATGGTCTAAGATGGGACAATTCTTCAAAGAATGGGACAATAAACCGATCTGAGTCTCTTCGGCTGTAGAACTGTAGCAACTCCATAATGTATTCACCTGTATAATAGACATAAAACACAACTCTGTATTCATGTCAGCAATCAAATTGACTGTATTGAAAGCAAAACCTTTATGGCATATGTGCAGCGCATGTCAGGTGACCAGATATATAGCACGATCACTTAACAAAATACCACACGATAGATGTAGGAATAAATCATTAACAATATTGGGTTTCCTTTACAAAATCTTTAACAATATATTTTATGATGAAGTTGTAATATTTCCTGATGTATGATCTGCAGTACAGTGGGAATTAGTGTTAAGATGTTTTCACCAGTATCCAATGTTCATTTAATTTCTCAAGTGTATGTTAAAAAAGCTGTGATGTAACAATGTATTATCTCTAAGGAAAATAGTTAAAATAAATATGTGATTTACTGCTACTGACTGCAGGTGATATGCTGTTAACAAGTAAGAATTTGTTTAAAAAGCTATGTGAAATTATACATTGAATATAATATCTAATTCTGTTTGAAAATGATGCAGGTCCTGTCCAAACCCTTGCAGACTGAATTTCGGTGTTCTTTGTGCACCAGCGGCTCTCAACCCCAGAGGATGCTCTGGCTGGATTACCCATCAAAGATGCTCAGTTCAAGGTGGCCATATCCCTGCTGCTTTACAATTCAAATTATTGGATTAAAAAAAAAAATTAAAGCACAAGGAGCAACTGATCAAAAGTGCAGGATCGCTATGGCAACACTGATGGTTTCAGTCCTCATGTGCAGACTAACTATAATATAGTGCCTCTTCGAAGGCCAAGTCCTTACATTCCATGCAAATCTTTGACATCTATTCAGCAACTGAATGCTGATCAATGAGACCGCTGAGGTGAGGGTATAGCTGACTCAAGGCTGCTGCTCTGCAATACATCAGCGCAAGTAGCAGAGTAAGTACAAGCTGATCCTGAAACGTGTTTTTGTATTCTTGAACTTACACAAGAGCTAACAAACACCTGAGCTGCACTCATGGAAGTTTGAATGCAGCCACCTGTCGGTGGCAGAAGTGAAAGTGTTGTAGGGGATGACAATGCAATATAATTACTGTTAAAAACATTGGATAGGCAAGACAAGCACAGTTCATCAAGGGCAAGTCATTTAGTTACTATGGAGGCCCGCTGCCCCACCAGGGCTCCTAAATGCTTAGAAGGCACCCACAAGGCAAAGTTAAATCAATTTTATCAGGTTGTGCAGGTCTCTGGCATTTCCCTACCATGGTACCCACGATTGCACACAGCTCATGCAATCTCACCAAAGATTTTATGCTGCCCCTACTTGACAAACTACAGTCAGAGCAATTACCCCACTCAGATCCAGCTGCCCTAGCTGATCTATACTCCAGAACAATGAAACAGGCAGTTGACACCATTGCCCACCTTGCTCCATGCAAAACCAAACCGACAACACACCTGAACCTGTGGTTCACTCCAGACCTATCAGCGATCCTCTATAAAAAAGGCAAAGCTGAACCCAAATAGAGAAAAGCACCCTCTGAGACTCACAACGTGCTGTTTAACACATCAGCCAAGATATATAACCAAGCCATACTACATGCTAAGCCACCACATATAACACAAGAATCGACAATGCCAAATCTAACACACAAGAGATCTTCTCCATCCTCAGAGAATTGGAATTCCCACTTCCCCTCCAATCAACTTCACCAAAGACGAGGCCTTGTGTACTAAGATACAAAATGCCCTCCTTAACAAAAATCTCCAACTTTCACAAAAAAATCAAAGTGAACCTGTTCACTATCAGCACCAACCTCATTCTGCCAACCTCGTCCAGCCCCCCACCTCTGTGCCAGACCAACCCCCTTTCACTTCAACCTTGTCATCCCAACTGAGGTCTCCTCTATCATGAAAGGCCTGAAACCATCAATATGCAAAGGAGATGCATGCCCAGCCACCATCATCAAGGACTGCTCGGACCCCTGATCCCTTTTATCACCATATTTATCAATGCCTCCTTCTTCTCTTGTCTGGTCCCTACCAACCTCAAGGATGCCTGGGTACTATCCTTACTCTAAAACCATCCTTGGACCCATCTACCCCTACCAACTACTGCCCAATCACCACAGTCCCCTTCCTCCTCAAGATCCTAGACAGAGCCCCATACCTCCACATCCAACAATACCTGTAAGCAAATCATATCCAGGGGGTGCAGCAATCAGGGTTCCGTCCTGGGTGCAGCACAAAATCATCCTTGCTTGACCTAAAGAACCAGCTCCACGAGATCAAGGGTGCTGGGAAACTAACCCTATCACTACTCCTAGAACTCTCAGCTGTGTTCAGCCTAGTCAACCACAAGATCCTTTGGCAACACCTCACAACGTCAGCCAACTTCTTGACTGAGGCAACAACCTGTATAGCATTCTTCCTGAAGGATAGAACTATCAGAGTTTTTGCTGAAAACACTAATGCCCCCCCCGGCTCATGTGTCTCTCCTACACTTTCCAACATTTTTACCAAACCACTTCTCAATCTCCTAGACTCAATTGGTATATCATACACCAATTACATGGACAACATCCAAGTCCGCCTTCACCTTACAGGCGATCACGATACTGAATCTGACAAATTAAACCCTGTCTATCAGCCCATTCAGGCATGGATGGCCACTCACTGTCTTAGTCTGAACGACCAAAAAACAGAACTCCTCCTCAGGGGATCTCAGGCTGTGCAGAAAAGCCTCAACCAGTGTTGCGCCACCTTTAACATTGACGGCATCCCAATCCATGTCTACCCACCAGTGGATACATTGGGAGTCTATCTGGATGCCTCTCTGACCCTTAGTCGGCAAGTTAATGCCATTGACTCCACCGCTGCCCACACCACCAAACTTATCAATGCCTGTAGACCGTTCCTTTCCACTGACCGCTGCCTCACAATTGCCCGAGCAGTCACTGGCACCAGACTTGATTACTGTAATGTTCTGTTTGCAGGCACCACATCCCGAAATATCCAAAAGATGCAAGTCCTCCAGAGCAGTTAATGCACTTAACGCAGCACTTAACATTCCCACGCAAACTCACATCTCTGCAGCGAGAACAAATGGCCCTTGATTCGCAGTAAGAGATCAGATCACCTTTAAAACGCTGATGATCACTCACAGGTGCCTCTCTAACTCTGCCCCTCACTACCTCTCACAGAAGATCACTAAAGCCCTAAAAAAGAGACCAACCAGAACTGCCTACACTCACTGTCTCATCATGCCCAAATTTAGATGGTCCAATGCTGGCGGTACTAGTTTCCCAGTCTTGGCAGTGAACTTCTGGAACGCTCTATTACCTGCCCTGAGAGCTGAACAATCCTACTGGACCTTTCATAAACTCTTGAAAACCTGGCTCTTTACAGAGGGTAGCAACTAAGTGGCACATCCCATCCCTTTCTGACATTTCTGAAACCATGTCCTTATAACTTGTAACGTAACAGCACCTTGATGCTCATGTAAAAATAAATCAACAAATAAATAAAACGCGTTGTTAATGGGACTCCAGAGTAAGACCACAAGGGTGCAGAAAGTTGGCAAGCCCTCTTAGAAAACAGATGCAGCCTCAGAAGAATAACATTAAGAGAGGGACATAGCCATTCTCAAGAGCAAGTTGCAGCTGAGATTTCAGGTGCAGCTACAAGGAATTGTAGTGATCGACACTGCAGCGTGCACAGGTTAAGGACATTGGTATGGAGTAATTTAAGAACCCGAACCCCAATCTTGCTCCCATAAAAACACAAGCCACTGTAAGCATATTCACTTTCAGTGGTGCAGTCTCCCTAAAAGGAGTATTCCAGGAACAAAGCCATTAAGTCAGAAAGGGAGAAGCAAGTTTTACAACACATGAGTCGTCAGAGTCGCACTACTCAGCTGAACAACCACAGAGGACTTTTCATTGGTACACATTTTGACAATGATATTTACCAAGATGGGTAAAAGGACATACCACGGGAATTTGAGGATCTTTACAAAGGTGTGTGGGTTTTACCTCCTAGGAGGTGTGGCTGCACATAGATGAAACACTTCTTCTGGCAACACCCAAGCAACAATTCCATCCTTTCCAAATATCCGCAAAGGTGGAGCAGGAGCTGAAGCACTAATGAAACATTGACAAAACTATAATTTTGTGTGTCCCTGCCTACTGGGTCTCCCTGATAATGAGTATGTAGAAGCCACAGCTTTGCATGGACAGGAGGGTAGCAATAATGGCAATCAAAGCGAAACAGCATCTAACAGCTAATGTAGCTGACATTGTTGCTGTCCTTTACTTTACTTTATTCAATTTATAACACGCAGCCATGAACCCTGGGGCGTGAGGGCACGATACATGACAAACAAAAACATAAAACATAAAGGAGGAACGATGGAGCAAAGAGAGGAAGGAGATCAGTACATTAGGATGTAGAAGTACCCGGGCAGCCTAAGTGAGTACAAAAATGACCAGTTCGTAGAAGAGATGGGTCTTGAGGGTCTTCTTAAAGGAGGTGACCGAGGATTGCTGACGAAGCATGGATGGAAGCAAGTTCCAGAGTTTAGGAGCTGCAATATAAAAATCCCCATCCTCCACCTTCTTTTTGCAGCACGGTAGAGATAGCAAATTCTGGTTGCAGGACCTAAGGACCCTGGAGTTAGATTTGTCTAGGAATTGATCCAGCAGGTAATTGGGCATTATACCAGGCCTGCATTTAGAAACAATTGGGAGGATTCTAAATCTAACGCGGGCTTCGATCCTCACCAGTGGAAAGCATTTTACCAACCCAGACCTTAACGCAGACTCAACCAGACCCCATTGCATCCTGAATTGAGGTAAATGATACTTTTTTTAATGAACATTGGACTATATTGCTACAACGGCATCAGCTGGTGGATCTCCTCTCCCAATGAGAGGTGAAACACCACAATCATCTACAGCCGGCTTGAGCTCCCTAAAGCAGTGACTCCATGGTTGACAATTTAGCGAAATAGAAAAAATCATTCAACGCCACAATGAATGCTTTTGAAGCCAATATTACTATTTCATACTTCATCTAGACACAGGAAACAGAGCTGGTTGTTGATGCCCAGCTCTGCACCTGGGGCTGTCCTGGTACAAAATTATGAGTATGGAAAACCCTGCTTGCATTCTGCCAAATCGAGCAGAGGTTCTCACTAATTAGAAGGCCCTTGCTGTGTTGTGGGGCTACAAGTCTTTTCATATTTCTGTCTATGGTCAACCATGCACAACGAGATTAAACCTAACATCTCTGCTCCCCTTCTTCTTAGGTACCAAACCAAGCTAGCCTGTGACAATAGAGAAGTGCTTTGAGTTCCACATAGTATATAAGCAAGCGAAGAACAAACTTAACAACTAACCTCTCTCACGACACCTAAGAGCTGCTACAGCTCAGGTGTAACAGAAAGTACAAGGACATTATAAATACTGTAGACTCATTGTCAACCATGCTATATCCTAATTCTTACCAATAGAGAAAATTGCACCACAATTTATGACGGTTAAGTGTCAGGCAGGCAGGCTTTAGCATTACATTTTGTGAAAGCATGAACTTTCCTCAAATAGTGGTGGCCAAGCAATCTTTGGTCAGGAGTGTCGCTCTGCTTGCTCATGCCAGACATATGAAAAGGCTTACCTTCTTTAGAAGGCTTAATTTGTCCTTGTTTTGGACATAAAGAAAGTCAATTATTGTGCAAATGACACATTTTCAAAGTGCATAAGTTCCTGGCTAAAGAATGGAACTGGGCATATATTCTATCAAGGGAGGACAGAGATCCTTGCGTGACACTGTCACCTGGGCTTTCTAAACACGGATTGTAAAACATTTTTAAAAGAAAAATGTTGGAACTCACACAATGTGTTCGCAAGCGGGTAGATGACCATGAAAACACAGCATCAGAGTCTAAAGACAGAGCTCCCTTTGCCAAAATTGTTCACATGATTTTTTTGTATTTGAGAACAAGTTCTAAATATTGTTGCAGGGTTTTGTAAATGGTGGTAATAGTTATGCCACATATTTTCCTTCATTGATGTCTTTACATTCTGCAAACAATATTCTGGGAAAAAAGTGCTATTGGTCAGGAAAATTCATTTTTTTGTTTGTTTTTAAAGAAAATCCTAACATGAACAGCATAGACTGACCGGCAGGCCATTTCCAGCTTCTTGAGCAGATGTATTTTTTTAGATTTAATATTCGATGACTGAACAGCTCAGTATTTGTTTTTGGTTATGCCAAGATTTTGAAGCTTGCAGAGGGTGCAATGTAATTGATTAGCATTAGCGATTAGCAGGGATGTTGCTACGTCTAGAAAAGATACAGGGCTACACTAATGTTGGGACTTGGGGCAAGCTATCCTTTTGGTTGTAGCCCATGAGCTTCCATCCGGAGCTACAACCAAATGGCCCGGGGCTATAGCCCCCTCAGCCCCACCTAGCAACGCCTCTGCTCAAGCTATTGGGATACAGTAAATGTTGTACTTGGTTCCACTGGGTTAGGACTTTTGGCTGATCATCCAGCGCCAAGGTTAGTATTCATTCTGTGATCAATGCCCATTTACGTTGTTGTGTACTTCGTGATTAGGATTTGGTGTGCCAGAGACAGGATTGTAGTGTTCATTTAAAAGTAAGTAATCTCAAAATGATCTGACCTAACCATTCGAATCACAGAGTAAGGGGACAGTCTCATCTAAGGAGAAGATACAATCCAGACTATGATCCTTGTCATGCATTGGTTAAATCCTGCAAACCTCTAGCATAACAAATGTGTTTGACGTTCAATGTGCCAGAGTTCAATGAGCTAGAGAGCTCCTCGCCTTAATTTCCCAAATTGTTTTAAATATTACAGCAAGCGTCCACCTACTTGCTTAAACACCTCCACACATTCTGCGCCGGCTTTTTTTGCAATCAGTCAGCCTTATGAAACAGATTTTGCAAAAATCATTTAAATCCAAGGGGAAGCTCTCTCAGTCCCTTGTCAGGCAAAAGAAACAAAACGGCAAGCACAAAATGGCGGTCCTGGTTTAAGGATCAAAAATACTGGCAAAACTTCTATGTTCATTACATTTTTCTGCCCAGCTGGCGTTTTCTCTAGCTCCGTCCAAGTGGAGTCTTGACTTCCCCCTCACCCTCGCAAGCAAGATCGAGACGCCCAACTGTTTGCCATTCTGTGGAAGCTGTCTTGCACCACTGCTGGCGATTTGGCAATTCACCAGCACTAAATGTGCACGCTTAGTTCACCCAAGTGCCAAAAGGTGAATCAGTTAACAGTTTGTGCAATAAAATAATCATGCTCACCCCCACACTCACTCAGCATGTCCTCTGTTTGCACACACCCCCCTTATACAATAACTTGAATGATTTTTATTTCACTCAGTTACATGATATGATATGATAGTTTTTTTATATAGCGCCTATACACAATGTGTTTCAAAGCGCTTCAAGGCAAGGGAGGGAACAAGGGAAAATACAATGACATTTTTACAGGCCATGAACAGTAAGGATGTGAAATTAACTATTATACTCGGCCTGACAACATTTCAGATAGTGCAAGAGCTAAGACATAGATAAGGAAGGGAGGGAGAGAGTGGGAAGGAAATGGAAACAGACAGGCGACTACCGTACTAGGCCTGACGACATTTCTGGTAGAGCTGGAGAAAAACAAAAGGTGAGGGAGAGGGGTGCAGAAAGGGAGGGGAGGAACAAAACAAGCGACTATCACACTAGGCCTGACAACATTTCAGATAGTGCTGGAGGTGGGGTGGGGAGGAAAAAAACAGTAATGGGAGGGTGGAGGAAACAGACGAGGTTGCTATTATATTAGGTCCAGAGACAATTCTGATAGAGTAAGTGCATAGAAGAAAGTAAGGGGAGGAGATCGGAAAAGGGAGAAGGGAAAGGAGGAGCGAACAGAGAGTAAGCAGTCAAAAAGAGTGGAGAAGCAAGAGTGGACATGCTCATTCACATTCATTCACTTGCTCAATCCCTCCATCACTAGTTTGCTCAGTCATTTATTTGGTTGCTCACTCACTTAGTAACTCAGTCACTCATTTACTTGCCGGAGCATATCCACTTACTTGCATGTCATTGGTCTTCGTGCTGTGCTGTGTCATGGTTACTGAGACTGTGACCCCTCTCTTCATAGACCACTTTTTGGCTCCTTTTGGGACTTTGCGAGTTCGAGAACGAGGGGTAACTTTGACTTTCGCTCCAGGGCATCTCTGAATGTGAAACGAGGTGGATCCTGGTGGGGCGGAACTGGAAGGCAGGAATATTTTAGGAAACAATACTTTAAATTCATCCTTGTGCATAATAGATCTAAAATATACTTAGTGTCACACCTCTCACCACACAGTGCCATATAGTCTTTCAGGTTTAACACTTGGTTTTCCAAGATTTGGATGGTCATAGGTGGTCACTTTTACATCACATGTTTTGTTTAAAACTTCAAGTGTTACAATCATTTCATATAGTGTTACACGATTTATCAAATGTGGTCCTCACTCCACATAGAGTAGGCTGATCATACAGGGGTGATCCTCACTTCATTGAACACCTATGGGACCTACAGATGGAAACCCATACACTTTGTGGTGCTAGATGGCCCATTTGGGGTGACCATCACTCCTACAACTTCTTGACCAGTGACCAGTATTGGTAGATGGTCCTTTAGGGAATAGCCCTAATGCTCGATAGTGCTAGACGGTCCTTCAGAGGCACCCTTAATTCTACATTTTTGTAGATCTATTTTTTTCATGGAACACCAGTATGTGATAACCTTTGGTCATCCTCAGCCAATTTTCAATGACTAGATTATTTTCTGCATGTGGCAGGTTCATCAGCCTGTGTTCAATTAATAATTTCCTTCCTGTATGTTATATGTTCTAAGCCTCAATATGTCATCAGTCAATATATTCCTTCCTATAAGTGTTAGGTTCTGGTCGGCTTCAGTCTGTCTTCAGTGGCTAGTTTCCTTTCTATGTGTGGTAAGTCCTGATTGGCCTCATCATGTCTTCAGTGACATCTGTCCTATGTTACATGTTCTGGGTACTCAGTCTGTTGTCAGTGAACAGTTTCTTTCTTATATGTTGTAGGTTCTGGGAGACCGCAATCCGTCTTCAGTGTCTAAATTCCTTTATATATATGCTAAATTCTGGTCAGCTCCGGTCTGTCTTTGATGAATAGATTTCTTCCTTCCTATATGTGAGAAGGTCTGGTTACCCTGAGGTTTCCTTCAGCATACATATTTTTCCCTATATGTGCTACACTCCGTGTTATTTAATGGAATTACGACTGTAATTTCAATACTGTTTCCCGCAATAATTAACAAAATGTGAATAATCTCACCTTGACAGATCGAGTAGACCGCCAGAGAACAACCAAGTGCAGCCGTGAAAGCTACCCTAGGACAGCCCTGTCCTCTCCGACCCGGAGTGGGATTAACCAGGGGAGAGAACAGGGTCGCCAGGGAAACCCTCGATGGGGAAGAAAACCCTGGTAGAATCTGGAAGTGTTGTGGATCCGGATGGTTGATGAATGTCTTCTATGAGTGGCTGTGGAAGCTGGGCAGGAAGGCTTCGTCTGGATGAACAAAGGAAAATGGTCAGAGTAGTTGCGTAAAGAAGGGAATGGGAAGTGGAAATTAAATGGCACAGTAAAAGGGTTCTCACCAGCGGAGTGAAGGAGAGGATGATTGATTTAGGGCTTCGAAGGAGAAGAGATCGGGAGATGAGAGCTCTAAAAGAAATAATACTTGGGTCAGAATCTGAATCGGGAGAGACGGAACGGAATTCTGATTTCATGGCACTTACAGCTATCGGGTGTTTCAGCAAGGATGAAATCAGGGTTGGCGTAATCGTGACGCCGATGGATATCTGGGCTCGATGAGAAATCCCGAGAGATAGCGAGACCAGAATGGGAGCGAGAGTCTGGAGATGAGAGCTTGAGAGACAAAAAGGTTACAGGGTTAGTCGAAAAGTCAAATAGTAGAGGCTGAGATATTGAAATCCCCAGAGGCGAACTCACGGAGCGTCTGTAGAAACAGAAGCGACGCGAGGAGTTGCCGGCTTCCGTTTTTGATAAAGGATCACGTGAGCAGGCCGGAACGTCTCGGAGAAAAGTGAAGAGTCTAGACCGCTTCCTTCAGAACGGAAGTCATCTTGAGAAGGATTCTCGGGAGTCGCGTAGAGAAGAGTACCACACAATCGATTGCGAGCCCATAGCGACCACCTCCCACAATGTGTGACAGTATACCCCCTCCTCCTGGGGGGGAGAACCCGGTTTACCTGGGTGAAAAAGAAAGAACCGTCGAATCAATTTAGGAGCATGAACTCCAGAAGCTGGTTCCCAGGATCGTTCAGCAGGTGAGTAGCCTTTCCAATCTACCAAAAACTGCAATTTACCCCTCCTGTAACGAGAGTCACAAATATTGGCCACTTCATATTCAGAACCAGTAGCAGTGAAGACCGGAGGCGGAGGAGGATTCCCCGATCTCCAAAAACGGTCCGGAACGACCAATTTGATTTGAGATAAATGGAACACTGGATGAATCTGAGGCCAGGAAGTCGGTAGGGCGAGTCTGATTGCAGCAGGCCCAACCCAGGATAAGACTTTAAAGGGTCCAAAATATCTAGGAGATAATTTAGAAGGTACAAGATGCTGGGGAAGGAATCGGGATGCCAGCCAAACAGAATCTCCCAGGATGATAGTAGGGGCTGCCCGACGATGCTTGTCTGCGTTCCTCTTAGCCCGATCTTGAGCCTCTTGAAGTGACAGTCTGGCTAGCTTCTGACCCTCTTGAATATCCGAGAGAAGACTGTCAACCCCAGGGCAACAGGAAGTAGGAATAGAAACAGTAGGTACAAATGAAGGGTGATACCCATAAGAACAATGAAAAGGACTGGTGTGAAGTGCAGAATGCTTGGCGTTGTTGTAGGCGAACTCCGCAAATGGGAGCAATTCGACCCAATCGTCCTGGGCTGCTGAGATGAAACATCTCAAATATCCTTCCAAAGTTTGGTTTAATCTTTCCGTCTGCCCGTTAGTCTGGGGGTGGTATCCGGAACTTAAGGCTCTCTTGATTCCCAGAATGTGACATACCTTCTGCCAGAAAAGAGAGGTATATTGGGGGCCTCGATCCGATACAATGGTATCTGGGAGTCCGTGTCGAGAAAAGATTTCGGAAAGAAATATCTTTGCCATATCGGCTGCTTCAGGAAGTTTCACTAACGGGGTAAAATGTGCCAGTTTGGTAAAGTAATCGATGGTGACCATGATAGTGGTTTTATTCTCAGAAGAAGGTAGGTCCGAAACAAAATCGGTGGAGATTATCTGCCAAGGTCGGTCCGGAATAGGCATTCTTGAAAGTAAGCCCAGAGGAGACATCCGAGGAGACTTAGACTGAGAGCAAATTGTGCAGGCTGCAACATAATCACGGATGTCTGCCTTTACTTCCGGCCACCAAAAATGTCGTTGAACAAGCTCCAAGGTTGAGGCGTATCCTCGATGGCCAGCTACTCTGGAGTCGTGACACATTTGTAGAACTTCTTGTTGTAGTGAAGGAGTGGGAATCAAAACCTGAGCTCCTCGAAAATAATGGCCCCTCTCTTCAGTGAGCTGATGGTTAGTGGCGATTTCTTCACATAGGAGTTTGTTTTGATTAGTGGCAGTCAGTACTTCTTGAAGAAAATCAGTTAGGACTGCGATAAATCGTGCTGTGGGGAACATCCTTTCAGAACAGAAATTAGAAGTTGGATAATCTTTTTCGAGAAAGAGCGTTGGCCCTTAAGTTATGTTTTCCAGGAAGAAAGGTGAATTCGATCTGAAAGGGAAGAAAGAAATAGGCCCAGCGAGCTTGTCTACTGTTGGTGGTCTGGGCATTCTGGAGTACTCTGAGATTTTGGTGATCGGTTCGGACTTTGACAGGAAAAGAAGATCCCAACAGCAGATGTCTCCACTCTTCGAAAGCCCGCTTAATAGCTAAAAGTTCCTTCTCAAGAACTGAATAATTCAGTTCTGCTGTGTTGAATGTCCTAGACAGATACGCAACGGGTCTTTCTTCCCCCTGGTCAGAGAGTTGTAACAGCACAGCTCCCATTGCGTATTGAGAGGCATCAGTCTCCACGATAAACGGCTTGGTCTGATCAGGGGTGATCAAAATAGAGGCAGAAGTGAAAATTTCTTTCAGAGTTTGAAAGGCACTTTGGGCTGCTTCGTTCCAGAAGAATGTGACGTTCTTCTTTAGTAATTGTGTAATGGGCAGAATGATTTCAGAAAAACAGGGGATACATTTCCTGTAGAAATTTGCAAAGCCTAGAAATCGCTGAATGTCTTTAACACAGGAGGGAATGGGCCAATCTAAGACTGCAGACACTTTCTTTGGATCCATAGATATGCCCAGGCTAGATAACACGAAACCTAGGTATGTAACTTGCTCTTGATGGAATACACACTTTGAGGCTTTGCAGTAGAGATGGTTTGATTGGAGTCGACCGAGAACTATGTTAACATGATTGATATGGTCTTTCGGGTTGGAGGAATAAACAAGAATATCGTCCAGGTATACAATTACGAAATGAAACAAGATGTCAGTGAACACGTGATCCATTAATCGTTGGAACACTGCTGGTGCATTCACAAGACCAAACGGCATCACATGATATTCAAAGTGTCCGAACGGGGTGCGAAAGGCTGTTTTCCATTCGTCCCCAGGAGCTATTCTGATGAGGTGGTAGGCTCCTCTGAGATCGAGTTTAGTGTAAACAGAAGCCCCCCGGACTGCCTCTATAATGTCAGATATTAAAAGCATGGGGTACTTATCAGGAATAGTAATCTTGTTGAGACCTCTGTAGTCGATGCAGGGGCGGAGTTCCTCAGAATCTTTTTTGGGAATAAAAAAAAGAGAAGCGCCCGCTGGGGAGATTGACTCAGAGATTAGACCATTGCGTAAATTGGCCTGAAGATATCTTTTAGGACTGCCTTTTCTTTTTGGGACAAAACATACATTCTGCCAAAGGGAATGGGTTGTTCTGGAAGAAGGTTGATATGACAATCGTCCCTCCTATGAGGAGGTAGAGTGGGAAATATGGGATTCTCAAAAACTGACTGAAACTTTCGATGACACAGAGGGATGATCTCTAGTTGGTTTATGGTGGGCCCGGTTGGAAGGTTTGACACTTCAGTCGGAATGTGAACACCCACTGACTCCTGGAACAAACAATGATTTACACAGAACTCAGACCCTAGGAATAAAGTACCCGCTGACCAGTTAATATAAGGGTTATGGAGTCGTAACCATGGGAGACTCAAGATAACAGGGAAGTGAGCAGCTTTAATAAGGTCAAAAACCAAAGTTTCTTTATGATTGGCAACCATACAAGTAATCGGTTCGGTCTGTTCCTGGATCGGGCCAGAGCTCAATGGACTTCCATCCACTCCTTGGATGGGAGTAATGATGGATTTGGAAACAAGTTGTATCGCGTGTTTCGTGGCCCAATCATTGTCCAGGAAATTGCCTGCGGCTCCACAGTCAATCAAGGCTGGTATACCCGCTAACACTTGTTCTGAAAGAATCATGGATAGAGATACCACCACCATGGTTTGGCAAGTAGCTGTGTCAAGCGACATTTCCATTCGATATGGGGAAATAGGATTTGGAGCCACTACCGTTCTTCCCCTTGAGGTAGGGCTTTGAAGTTTCCCGATTTAGGATTTGGGGTACGTCGTGGAGGAACCAAGTGACAATCCTTCAAAACATGTAGTGAAGAACCACAATACATGCACAGTCCACCGGTCTTTCTTCTTTCTCTTTCAGAAGCGGATAGTGGTCCCCTCACAGCTCCAATCTGCATGGGCTCTTCATTTTGGACGTGTGGTTTATTTCCTGTCGGATAATATTCACTAAAGGATCGGGTACTCTTGCTCTTTTTCCGTTCATAGGATCGTTCCTTCAACCGGTACTCAATTTGCATGGTTAGCGTTATCATGTCTGCTAGGTTGGCTGGGCGAGGAACTTTAGAAATCTCGTCTTTCAGCTCGTCTGTTAATCCCCTACGAAAAAGAGTAAGAAGACCCTCATCCGGCCATCCTAATTCAGAAGATAACTGCTTAAATAGGGTGATATACCCTAATAGGTCCTTTCCGCTCTGTTTTAGGTCAAGGAGTCTTTCCTGAGAGGATACAGTGATTTCCTTCCTCCCAAACATGGATTTTAGACTGTTAGAGAAAGCAGTATAAGAATCAAGGATTACATTGTTTGAGGTAACCAAGGGCGTGGCCCATGCCAATGCGGGCCCAGATAAGTGAGAAATCACAAACCCCACCTTATCTTTGTCCGTTGGGAAAAAACGAGGTTTAAGTGTAAACTGGACCGTACAGCTATCAAGAAATTCTTTGAGTTTGTAAGGGTCGCCATCATACATTATCGGGTGTAATGTGGACGGGGGAGTATCAGAAAATGCTCTAGCAACTTGTTGTCGTAATTGTACATTGTCTTGCTTAAGTGATTGTACCTCTAAAGACATGGCCTGCATAGCGGCCATTAATTGCTGCATTTGTTGTTCCATAATGGTCTTCGTCTGTCAATATTTTTGGGCGCCGCTTACTGTTATTTAATGGAATTATGACTGTAATTTCAATACTGTTTCCCGCAATAATTAACAAAATGTGAATAATCTCACCTTGACAGATCGAGTAGACCGCCAGAGAACAACCAAGTGCAGCCGTGAAAGCTACCCTAGGACAGCCCTGTCCTCTCTGACCCGGAGTGGGATTAACCAGGGGAGAGAACAGGGTCGCCAGGGAAACCCTCGATGGGGAAGAAAACCCTGGTAGAATCTGTAAGTGTTGTGGATCCGGATGGTTGATGAATGTCTTCTATGAGTGGCTGTGGAAGCTGGGCAGGAAGGCTTCGTCTGGATGAACAAAAGAAAATGGTCAGAGTAGTTGCGTAAAGAAGGGAATGGGAAGTAGAAATTAAATGGCACAGTAAAAGGGTTCTCACCAGCGGAGTGAAGGAGAGGATGATTGATTTAGGGCTTCGAAGGATAAGAGATCGGGAGATGAGAGCTCTAAAAGAAATAATACTTGGGTCAGAATCTGAATCTGGAGAGACGGAACGGAATTCTGATTTTATGGCACTTACAGCTATCGGGTGTTTCAGCAAGGATGAAATCAGGGTTGGCGTAATCGTGACGCCGATGGATATCTGGGCTCGATGAGAAATCCCGAGAGATAGCGAAACCGGAATGGGAGCGAGAGTCTGGAGATGAGAGCTTGAGAGACAAAAAGGTTACAGGGTTAGTCAAAAAGTCAAATAGTAGAGGCTGAGATATTGAAATCCCTAGAGGCGAACTCACGGAGCGTCTGTAGAAACAGAAGTGACGCGAGGAGTTGCCGGCTTCCGTGTTTGATAAAGGATCATGTGAGCAGGCCGGAATGTCTCGGAGAAACGTGAAGAGTCTAGACCGCTTCCTTCAGAACGGAAGTCATCTTGAGAAGGATTCTCAGGAGTCGCGTAGAGAAGAGTACCACACAACCGATTGCGAGCCCATAGCAACCACCTCCCACAATGTGTAACACTCCGGCCAGCCTCAGCCTGTCTTCTGTGAAGGGTTTTGACCCATGTTGAATCAATAGACTGGGTAGATGTGGGGACGAGCTGTCACCGCCCATTATTCTATCCCAGAACAAACTAAATCAATAGACTGGGTGGATGTGGGGATGAGCTATCGCCGCCCACATTCACGCCAGAATCCAGGAGAACTGCGCAGTTGGCACAAGACCACTCCAAAGATACAACCTTCTTGTGGGGGGGGTTCCACATAAACACTCTAATGTAAGGATGCCTATCAAAATAATAGCAAAAATCTCCTGTCAAATTCAAGACAACTCAAAAATGGATGCAGTACCGGTGCTCACCACTATCAGAAAGCCGGCATTTTAAAACCACCAGACTTTTGTGTAAAACTGAACAAATGAACCGAAACCAGGCCAAGGAAAGACTTGCTAAGAGGTGGATACAATGTAAAACTATATTCTGAAATTACTTGAAGGAAGTAATTATTTAATGTATATGTAAAAAATAGCTGCATGTAAGTTGGATTTGAATGTAGAAAACTGGGAACTAAAGTGACATTTGGCTGAATTCTGCCTGACAACTACCCCCGACAGGAGTTGAACTGGCTCAACAACTCTTCCCAGGCCTGGCTGCATCCTGCTGGCCCCACCAAAAGGAGATCACATGGCCCTGTTGATTGAAAGGGGAGTTGCCCCTGGGGACTACAGGGAACTGAACAATGGGCCTTCTTTGGCTCAGGCAAATGTTATATTGGGGGGGCCGTAAAGTGGCTTCCTCTTGGGAGAAACTGGAAGGGGCAGTGCCTCTGCTAGCAGCTGAGCTTGGGGGAAGTGGATAAACCAGTTATTCCACCATGTGATGTGGGAAGCCACACCCCTTTTTGACCAGGGCATAATTTTAAAAAGATAGATAACTCATAGTGCGGACTGGTCAAAATTATATAAATAATATCATTATTCTTGGGATTTTTCTGTGCACGTTTTAAGAGGCGTTAGGACCCTGTGGTGTATTATAGGGGGTTGCTAGCGGAAAATAGGGTCTTACTCCAAATGTCTGCATGTTAAAAATCTGACACTTCATCAATTAATGTCCATACTCCTTGCGCACATTTGTGTAATTTTTGGTAAATGTCCGATATTGGTAAACCGACCAAAAAGCGCAAAATGTTGTCATTTTTTAATGCAAGCCCCCAGGAAGATCAGAGGCGGACAAGCATGGATCATAAGGAATGTATAATGTGTACATGTAATGTCAACCACTTGTGTATCTGGGAAATATGTATTTGAATCAAATATAGATTTGTGGGCAAATTGACCAGGGGAGGATCCTCTGACCCATAAACAGACCTCATCACTCTGACTCACAACCCAATTCCCCCAATCATGGGAGAGGGGAGAATTGGGCCAATGACAAGTAGAGAGGGGCAGGCTTAGCTAGGCCCAGGCACACACACATTTTCAAAACACATAAAAAGGGCCACTGAAACCCAGGTAGGACATTCACTTTCCACTTTCTTGCGGGACGCTTTGCCGGGAGACTCCAGACTTCAAATCCATCAACCTCCAGAGACAGAGATCCAGAGAGACCAGCGATCCAGAGAGACCAGAGATCCAGAGAGACCAGAACCGGTGCTTGACAGACCCAGAGAGCAGAGCTGACTGTCATGATCTCTGCTTCCAAAAGGTCAGGGTTTTCCCAACTCCCTTGGAAGCAGATCCATAACCCAGGTTCCGAGTGCCAACCAGTCCCAATTGGGACCTTTTGGACCCAGTCCTGGCGCCAGTGGCACCAGGCTCATAAATATGCCCAGTCCCAGCGCTGGAAGCGCTGGGCTCATAATGCTTGGGTGGACTTACCTGCAGCAGACCATGCTGCTTACTTGCCTGCCAGTTGAGCCTCTGATCCTCTTCTGTTTGGAACTACTTTTCCTGTTGGGTGGGGCAGGAGCCACTCCCTAGATTCAGAACACTGGAACTCTTCTGGAAAGCAGGAACTCTTTTCTTACCTAGGCGTGGCTGTGGAAGGAGACACCTAAGCACTACAGGAGGCTATTTAAACCACACCCGATGGATGAATCTTGCTTTGCGTTATTCTGCATCCTCTGCAGCAGAACGCTCATCGTGTCTTCTGCATCTGATCCTGGGCCTAAGGAAAAAGGCTTACCATCCTGAATCCAGTCTTCAGCAACACCTATAAAGACAAGAAAGAACAGGTTAGCATTACGGTCTTCAGTGACAGCTCTTCACTTACCTGGTCCATCGGCTGTCACCAACGCCTCGCGCTGCATTACGGCATCTGAAAGACAAAGGCTTACCTACTCTTCGTGCGCTCCGGAGGTCTTCACACTGCATTCCGGCATCTGAAAGACAAAAGCTTACCAACTCTTCGCACGCTCCGGAGGCCTTCGGCGCTGCATCCCGCATCTGAAAGACAAAACAAGGTGCGTTTAAAGACATTGGGGAACTTTAATACTCACGTGCCATTACTCCTTTCCACATCTAACCCAGTGGGTATTCCGGCACCCTGCAGCCGCTCCGAACTTGTACCTGCAAAATAAAAAGACAGTTAGAGCGCATCGTGAAGCAGGCAACAAGCGCTTACTTACGTGCTTCCAGGCGCTTCTATTCATCACACGGGCTCCATCTTCAACTCACTTCAGCCCGTCATCCGCCATCGCCGGAACCCTGCAAAACAAGAAACATCATTACTAAAGACTTTAAAGACATTAGAATTACTCGAAACTTACCGTTCGTGCAGTAAACGACGGACAGCAGTCCTCTGAAGTCAAGAGGCCTGCTCCCCTTATCCAGTGAAGAAACTGGTTACAGCACCCTGCCCCGAGGCAGATGGAGAGCACGGCGTTCACTTACCTAAGGTGAGAGCGTTAACCTTTGGGGTTCTACAGGAGAAGAGAAAGGGAAGAAGAGAGAGACATTCAATAACCCAGTTCCTTAATCCCATATTTTCTATCTGCAGACATCTTACCCTTCGAGTCAAACATACAGTGCACAGAGGTCCAGCCCAAAGAGCCAGCCGTGTGTTACACATCACCTTTGAAGATACGGTATACGCCCAGTCAAGACCGGCGCCTCTACGGGAATCAGGTGAGCGTTACACTGACCCAGATAGCCGGGACTTCAGAACCACCCGCCGGAAGTCCCGTCCAACCTGACCAGACGGCTTATTTCAAAAATGTAGTGTGAGTACTCACTGTGCAAAACCAATCTCTTAGTTAAAATAATCTAATCCAAACTATTTTAACCTAAGTAGAACTGCCTCCTAGAAATCCTGTCATCTGTCATTCTAAAGCTGCGAGCTGTCATCTGTCATTCTAAAGCTGCAAACTGTCACCTGTCATTTTGAGTTTTACTTTAAATCCGAAAATCTACCTTTATTAAATCGTCGGTATCTCTGGAACCGTTTGTCCTAGGAACGAGATTTAACTTTCCTCTGAAATCTAAGCTTTCCAACAAGCCTAGAACCGACTTCCTACTCCTTATACTTTTACCGCAATCGCATTTTACGCACTCACAAAATTTACTGCGATTTGCGATTTGGCCTGATTTCGTCATCTGTAAAAAGATAGCTGCTTTGCCTGAACTGCTAAAATTCGTTTGCAACCTAATAACCATCCCTGAACCATTGTTAGGGCTGACCTGAACTGATTTAAAGTGTCCACCACTCACCCTGAACCTCCTATAGGGAATTAAAAGCATTTTTCACTTCCTTGCCACCACATTACAAAGCACTCTTGCCCGTGTTTTAAAAAGCATACCTGTTGTCTAAGCTTGCTGGGGGGGGAACCAAATTCCGTATTGTATTAGATTGTATTCCTGAAGATTGTGTGTTTTACTTCCATCTCCTTGGATTGCATATAGGGGGGGGGTGAATTGCCACCAGGGGAAAAGTGAACATATTATCTCTTGTGAAACCATATCAGTTTATCTTCTGTACTGCATTTATTCCACCTTGCATTTCCTTGACACCATAAAGCATTTCAGCTACCTCATCCTCTATACTACTTCTAAGTAACCAAATCAGTTTACCAGTAGAACATTATCCATTGTTGATCACGGTCATATTTTAAGTGTGATATCCAATATTAATTTATTATAAAAGTGTGATAGATATATGTTGTTATTTTTCTCAAATAAACCTTTTAAATTTGCACAACAGACCTACTTCTTGGCTCAGAGGGGTCAGGGGGATTCTAAGAGAGGGGTGTTATATAAGGGTTGTCATCCAGAGTACATGAACTGGATCTAAAAATACATCAATAAGGGTTTCCCTCAGCATCCCAGACTAGGCATTGACTTAGCTGTAGTGTTGAAGTGAAGCCGCTTAACACTTCAGTGAATAGATCCTTTACTATAGGTGATATTTTTGTATTGGTGCCAGACTGTACCTTATGCAATGCCACTTGTGTAATTTCATTCTGTTCCTGTTGGATATATTCCTGTATTATACACAATGCTTAAGTAAGGAGCCCAATTGCTGGATTGCCCTGAACATAGTATGACTCTTTGTAAATGTTTTTATTGAAATACCATGTGTTAAATAAATATGAGTCCCCCCTGCTTACAGAAATATTTACTCAAACATAATGTCCACAACAAACCTAGGAACTGTGATCCTATATCTCTTAACTAAAAACATATGAAGCAATATCTAAACGTTTCTCATCCCCTGCATACAGTGATTGCCGGCTTCATATGCCAACAAATAGATGATTTATCACAAAGGCACGATACATAATTAGACCCAATTATACCCTGAAAACCAGATTGTACAAACGCGACGCCTATCGTTATACCTCCCATAAATATCCCCCAGCGAAGGAGAGACTCTGAAAGCATTCTTTCAATAAATAAATAATCCCATTGTGGCTCTCCCTATTGGAATAATAGTTAGCAAAAGAACCTTCCTCTGATAATACCCTTTGTCTATAGCCTAAATGTAAGTAAATATTGTTATACGTACAGTGCCCTGATAATGTCATCTCTCCCAACAGCCTTAGTGGGTTATTATTATTTGAGGTGTCATTCCTTATGTAAGAACATTCCATCAAAACAGCAACTCACCCAACAAATTGAATTGTTTCTTCATTATGGAAGAACATTAGCACCTGGGGCTTAAGCGATCATTGCATGCTGACAACTGAAATCAATATAAAGTGGAGAAATGAATCTGCTAGTGGTCCATGTGCCATCAGAATGAATCTGGCAGGTAACCGTATTCAAATGGTGAACAATGAGTTTGATGAGTGGTTAAGGGGAACCTCCAGGGATTGGAAGTTTAACATATTTAATGTTGGTACTTTCAATCCATTTGTTGACCATTTATTATCACAGACTCTGTGTTCTCTGCGTACGATGTCCCATGGACAGTAGGCTAAACATCTGCATAGATTTGACGTCCGTAAACATAAATTGAGAGCGGAAAATAAAGCTTTAAAGGCTGTGGGAAATTGACATAATGTCCTATGGGTTAAAGCTAGAAAGTAGCTACAACTCACTTACCAAAATTGGGTCAGGGGAGAAGAGCCCTAATACTGCAGAATGATAGTGAGAACATGCAGGTTTTGGGAAGTAAACATTCTCTAGTGTTTTGGAAATTGATTAATTACACCACTTAATCGCAAGAGACTGTTCAGATTATTGCTGTTTTAGAATGTGATTGGGTCAATTATTTTGAAAAAATGTTGCAGGGTGATAATGAAAAACTATTTGAGTTCAGAATAATAAGGGCTGATTGGAAAGTTGTTGTCGATCAGGAGGCTATTTTTGAAATTTTGAGTAAGATTAGTGCATCACAGGCCCCGGGTCATAATAAATTATCTAACCTATTGCTTAGGAGTAACCGTGTAGCATGGCCCTCCATTCTAATTTATCTGTTTAAGGATCTGGTGGAAAGTAGAGCATTTCCTCATCCTGGCAGATTGCCCATGTCGTGCCAATTTATAAAAAGGGCTCAATATCAGACCCAAAGAACAACAGGTCGATCACCATCCTTGATGCCGACAGCAAGGTTTTTGCAATCTTGCTGTTGGGTCATATTGAGGCTTGGGCTTCCGATATTGGGCGACTGCAAAAATGGCAATCAGGGTTTCAAACTTTTTTAGGAACATCTGTAAATGGCTTCTTGTTAAAATGTGTCCAATCTCTTACTTGGTCAAGAAGTTATGATTCCATTTATTTAGCAATGATCAATCTCTCTACTGCCTTTGACCGAGTAAACAGGGAGTTGCTCTGGAAAAAACTACAGGGATGGGGAATTCCGTCAAGCCTACTGAGATTATTAATTGGCCTGTATGAGCAATCAGTAATGCAAGTACAATTAAACCAGGATTGGTTGCTCTCCTGTAGAATACAGATGAAAAGGGGGGTTAGACAGGGTTGTATTCTGGTTCCCTGCCTTTCTAATCTGTACATGTCAGATATAGGAGAGTATTTGATTCCTGTGGCCTTTCGCTCTCCTAGACTGTCAGATTTAAAGGTACCACTGCTAAGTTATGCTCACGACTTCTTGATATTTGATTGTACTGAACATGGTCTGCCGTATTTATTAAATGCCTTTGAGAATTATGCTCGAACCAACTCCTTGGCAATATATTCTAAAGAAATTAAAACTATGCAGTGTACCCTGAAGAAGAGAGGACAGGGGTGGATAATGTTATATACTTTTCAGATCCTGTATAAACCCCACAAGTCGAGAATAAAAGATGGCCTTAAATCACATGCAGTAGCCATGGTAAATGAATTGGGTCGTGTGGATTTGAAAATTGGAAAATACTCTGTTATCCCTATCCCTTTGGTGAAATTCTATGAAGGAAAACTTATCCCTAGACTTGTATATGGTATTAAGGCTCTATTGTTAAGGATATTGGAAATGTTAAATCTAAAAAAAAGATTGAGCTGCCGATCTCTCCACCTGGTTAGAGGCCTCACCTTGATGAGCCTTGCTCACGTTGCAACATTTGATTGTTAAATGAGTATATTCTTCCTGCTCTGCAGCAGTCGTTCTTTTCCCCTGCCTCCTTCGTTCTCTTCAGGCTCCCATCCGGATTCCCCACACAAGATGGGTATCCCCTAAACCATGGAACTGGGGAGAAACAATATGACAAAAAAAAACCCAAAGGGGGAGACTTCACATGGAAGAGTACTATATTAATTTAAGTACCCAATTATAGGAATAGAGGTGGAAAAGAAAAGGGGCCCAATCATAACAGATTCATATTTTCATATTTTAATAATCATCACAAAACATTATAAAATTGCGTAATATATAAACAACATAACAACAATAAAATAGATGAATTAATGTTAGTATAAAATACTTGTCAAATCTAATACATTAAACCATTCAATCGCAATTTAATTACCACAATTCATGACCCAGTATTAATCAAGGTAAAGCATCACTGTCTCATATTTTTGAATTTCATTCGAATAATAAAGATGCTGTTGAAAAGAAAATTGCTGCCAATGGAATAAAGTGCTAAGTGCAAAAGAGTGATGAGTGCCTAATCAAGGTAAAGCATCACTGTCTCATATTTTTGAATTTCATTCGAATAATAAAGATGCTGTTGAAAAGAAAATTGCTGCCAATGGAATAAAGTGCTAAGTGCAAAAAAGTGCTAAGTGCCTACTGTACATACATGGTCTTCAAATGTCATTACAGTTTCGGCGAAATCAACCTATCTGGCTCAATTAAGTGAGCCAGTAGTCGTCTTCTTCAGGGCGCACTATATAATGCAAATAGAAGCCTGGAACATACTAATGCTAAACTTTTGACAATAAGTTACAGACCGATCTCTCTTTTGGATGTCCCGGGTAAGATCTTTTCTCAGCTGATTTTGCGTGAGCTGAAAAACTGGACAAAAAAATGCCTTAAGAGAGATCCCTTCCAATCAGGTTTTGTAAGCGGACTTGGCACACTTCCTAACATGATCACATTAAACATGTTGAAGTCGAAATATGCACTCAGGAAGCAACCTTTATATTTTGCGTTCATTGATTTTCGCTCAGCTTTTGATTCCATTAACAGAAACTTATTATTTTATAAGTTAAAAGTTTTTGGTTGCCCTTCCTCTCTTTTGTCAATTATCATTCAACTACACACGGACACGTCCATGTGTGTTAGGCTCTCTTTTGAAGGTCTTCTATCCTCTTCCTTTTCAACGTTTGTGGGACTCAAACAGGGGTGCAGTTTAGCATCGATATTATTCAATCTGTTCATATTGGATATGGGGAGTTATTTCGTGCATACTTTATCGGATGCTCCTGAACTTGGTGGTCAGCGCATACCATGGTTGCTTTATGCGGATGACCTTGTTTTAATATCGCAAACTCCTAGAGGTCTCCAGAACTTGCTGTCTGCATTGTCTAACTATTCTAAGGAGAATCAACTTCTAGTCAACTTGGAAAAATCTCAGATTCTAGTCTGCAAGTCAAGAGGGAAAGCTAAGAGCCTAAACATAGTGTGGTATTTACAACAACAACCAATAGAAATTGTGTCAGAATACAAATATCTGGGTCTATACATGCAAAATACCATCATCGACAACAGACACTTGACTGTGTTACAGTCAAAACTATCAACGCTGCTGTCACAGGCGAAAATACTCGTCTATAAGTACGGGAAATTTACATTGAGGCATTTGTTTATGTATTATGAGCAAAAAGTCATCCCCATCTTGTTATATGGTGTAGAATCCAAGCTGTATTCTAATGACCAAACTTGGGATAAACTTGAGGCCACATTTTGGAGAAGGGTTTTAAATTTGCCAAACTGCTTACCTTTGCCTATGCTGCGTTTTGAACTAGGGCTCAATCCATTATCTAGCAGGGTCAAATGGAGACTGTGTTCTTTTTTTCGGAAATGCATTCTTGGTGGTGGTGAGAACAATATAATGAGTACGATTGCTGGCTACTTGACCTCCTCCGGTTTGGCCTTTCCTAGTCAATGGCGTGGCTTTGTATTAAATGCTATGTCTGAAGCTGATATATCATTACAGCTGCTGATGGAGAACCCAATTCGTGCTAAAACAAAATATTATCAATGGGAGTGGATTCAGAACTACGAACGCTGCAGACAATACAAAGATTTTAATTCTAAAATCTTTGGTATTAAATGCTTGGGTCAAGTGCCAAGTTATCTACTAAAATGTCCCTCTGCGAAAATTCGGTCAAAGTTCTTGCGTTTGAGAATGAACTTGTGGCCTACGAGAGAAGTGTTGGTGAGACGGAAGACTATTCTTCCTGAATTAAACTTTTGTCGGTTTTGTAATCATCACAGTGTTAAAGAGACTTTACAACACGTGATAGTTGCATGCCACGCTTTGGAAGACATACGGGCAAAACACTTTACGAATCTGTTAAATGTGCACATGCAACGGGACGATTTGGAGATATGGAATGTTTTAATCAACAGTATCAGATTTTCGGTTATAAAGGCACTGGTGCACTTTCTGGAACATATATTACCTTATGAACTTTTTCTATGAACAGTCATACTAATAATTGGTTGAATGCACATGAGTTGATGTGGTTTTCTATCCTTTGAGATTGTTTTTAATAAGGTAACTTGTGCTGAAGTAATTGTATCATTTAGTAAACTGTGGTATCTGTTGTTGTTCAGCTTTCTTTTACTATATGTCCTTAAGTGTATGCTAACCATGTATTGGGATCTTATGGAATTATCATGTAATTTTGAAAAGTTGATTCTATTCAGCTATAACAAAAAAAAAAAAAAAAAAAACTTTTGACAATAACACAGTAGTTCTCACAGGTGAAACTTTAGACAATTCAAAAGACTTGATTGTAGATCTTGAAGTCTGTTAGAAGCATTAACCCTTGGTAAAACACATTAAAACAAACAAATAAGAAAAAACACAAAAACATATGTTAGAGTAAAAAATGAAATGAAAGAGCCTCCTAATACTCGCCACCTCTAGCCATTAAAAGAAAACCTGGAGATATATATTCACCTAAGTTAGTCCACATATGGTGCCGAAAATTATACTTGTTTCGAATCCGCCACCCAAACAGGACTGAAGATGAAAATGAATTTACATCTAGAGAGACGAAAATATGAAGCTTGTGAGATATCACAAGATTATCTCAAACTTCAAATACTAACACACAGTATCCCCTGTCTCCACAGGGAATAGATCACTAAATTTCCTTCTGTTACTAACCTTAAAGTATTGAATGTTTCAGAATCTGGTCATGTCACCAATGGACTAAATTGTAGATAGAACTGGAAACATTCCAAACATAAGGGCCTTGGACGATGTTAGGTCGTGCCAAAAGAAAAGTCCAAATGGTGCAAACCTTGGGTTAAAAACCCTAAAGGAAAGACATAGATAATTACATTTTAGTAGTGCAAGCAACTTGGCTTGCAAATGATTACATGCACATAATACAAGTGCATTTTAAGTTGAAACCGAAAACATCAAAATTAAAAAGATTCTATCAGGTAGGTAGCCCCGAACCTCTAAGAATTAGAATGTTAAAAGTGATGTTTACGGAAAAGATGGATAGCTGCTTTGATAAGACAAAAGCCACTTGCACAGCCAGATCCATGTTTACAAATGAAATAATTAGTCACCAAATAATCGAAACAAATTCACACAAAAATGCTGTCGACGTATGCCTATATTATCCAGCAGATGTAAAAATTTCTACAGATTAACAAACTGTAGTTGTCCTGGACATTCACAACATTTTAAACTGTGGAAGCCTACATGAGCCCGCCGCAGAGAGAGGCTAAAAGATACTATCATCGCAACTGCCAACCTCACGTGGACGCACTTCTAACCCGTATATTAGTGACGAAGTCCTCACCTCACACAGCCTCCTGAATCGTTTCAGAAACAACCGAAGTAAAGGCACGCCATCAGATGTTAGATCCGCGGCTGTGTTTATAAATACACGCGAGAATGAAAATAGAAATGGGACTATGTATATGAGCCCTATGTCCCGTCGATACTAAAAAGGGACTAAATTCACCTTGCAAAGGTAAAACAAACGAATGCATACCTGCAAGTGTCACATGCGCGAAAAAGGACAAGAAAACACCAACAGGGCTACCTATGGGAAACCTTGGTCCCATGAGTACTAAACAGTGATCAAAAATGACTACTCAAGAAACGGGATGCGAAAAAGCACAGAAGCGTACAGTGCAGAGGCGAGCCAAGCAAATTTATATTTGAAGAAAAATCTTACTGCCACTCAATATATAAATCAAGGAACACAAATTATTTTGTGTGATAAATCACACAAATAATATCACCAAAAAGAATATTGAATATATATGTCAAAAGTGTAATAGTCTGACTACAGAGCGTAATCAGAGGATACAAAAGGATTCAAGCCAACGGATGTACATCCGTAAAAGTTACCCTTACTAAAATAGAATGCTCGAAAAAAATCTTTTTATTTTTATTTTTAGGGTATACAATGGAGCCATTCTTCTTGGCGATTAAGTCCTGTTTCATAGCTAGTGGTGTTGTACATCCACCATTGTTCCCTTTGCGCCAAGCGAGCTGCTGTGTTATTAACGTCAGTACCATAGACTTTTTCCAACACGCACCATTTCAAACTATTCGGGTCATGGTTATTTTCAAGAAAATGAGAAACTAACGGGGCAGACACGATTTTATTTCGAATTTTAGATTTGTGTTCGCCAATTCTGGTTTTAATAGGCCTAGATGTTCTGCCAATATACGTTTGAGCGCAGGGGCAAAATATTACGTAAATAATGTTTTTAGTGTTACACGTAGTGTGATGATTAAGATTCCAATTCTTTCCATTAATCACTACAGAAGTTCCGGTGATAGAAGAAGCACATTGGTTACAGAAACCGCATGGAAAGTGACCTTGGATGGGCTTGACGCCCCACAGTCCTGTCACCGTGTTCAATTTAGGTCCAATACTAGACCTGTCAGCTTTAGTAAGCCAACTTTTAAGGTTCTTACCTTTCTTGAATGCAAAAATAGGTTTTGCAAGTTCTGGATTATTTGGTTGGAGCAGATGCCAATGCTTCATAATACTTTGTTTAATCTTATGGTGGAAAGTATTGAAAGTCATGGCACAAACTAGCCGCTCCATAGTGATATCTTCCCGAGAGTGTTTCTCAAGGAGAATATCACGATGTTGAAATCTAGCTCTTTTTCGAGATTGTCGAAGTAAATATTTAGGGTAACCTCGCTGCTGCAATCTGTCTTCGATAATGTTCGCCTGGGTCTTATAGTCTTCAACTTTAGTACAATTACGTCTAGCCCTAAGAAACTGACTATAGGGAATGCTCTTACGCAACGATTCAGGATGGAAACTATCGAATCTTAAAATAGTATTCCGGTCAGTTTCTTTTCGATACAAATCAACGATAATATGGCCCTCAGAATTCTTGATTAACAAGTCCAAGAATGGCAAAGAAGTACTATTGGCTGACATAGTAAATTTAAAATTCATATCCATAGCATTAAGCCATGGAAGAAATGAAAGGTGATCTGCCTTTGTTTTGTCCCAGATTATAATTATATCATCGATGTAACGTTTATACAATTTGATGGCATCTCTAAAGGGATTAGTGTCTGACAAAATAGACCTACTTTCAAAGTTCCACATAAAGAGTGTGGCGTAGTTAGGGGCAAAAGCTGCCCCCATCGCCGTTCCTTCCACTTGTAAATAGTAAGAAGACTTGAAGCGAAAATAGTTGCGTGAGAGA
Organism: Ambystoma mexicanum; assembly: GCF_040938575.1. Lineage (NCBI taxonomy): Eukaryota > Metazoa > Chordata > Amphibia > Caudata > Ambystomatidae > Ambystoma > Ambystoma mexicanum. The sequence goes on along the minus strand of NC_090929.1, from coordinate 1,108,359,003 downwards.
GCTACCTCAAGCATATCTATTAATATTTCAGTTGGAACTAATTGAATACCTGACCGTAAATCCAGAAAATCCTTCATTACTTTTAAAGATTCCATTTGTGGTATATTGGAATATAATGACTCCACATCTAAAGTCATAAGTATGTCAAAATCAGGGTTAAAAGGAAAACCCTCAAGGTGCTTAATGGCATCAGTGGTGTCAGCAAGGTATGTTTCAGTGGAAGCCGCCAATGGCTTCAGAAAATAGTCTAGAAATTGGCCAATGGGTTCTAATATGGAGCCACACAATGAAACAATAGGACGTCCCGGCGGATTGTGTAAGTCCTTATGTATCTTAGGAAGTACATAAATAAGGGGAGTCCTAGTTCCCTTAATAGTGAGGAAAAGGAACTCCTTATCATTAATAGCTCCACCTTCCAATGCTCATTGAGCAATCGCTACAATTTGGGCTCTAATGCTCTCTGTAGGATCACCCTGAAGTTTCCTATATATAGCTGGGTTATCAAGCTGATGCAGAATTTCATTATCATATTGGACGGAATCCATAATAACCACTCCACCGCCCTTATCTGCTTGCTTTATGATTATGGAAGTATCAGACTTAAGTTCTTGAAGGCTGGCCCAATCTTGTCTACCAAAATTGAAACAAGAGCCTCTGCTATAGTTATTAAGTGTATTGTAGCAGGAGTTGGCGGGCTCATGTAGGCTTCCACAGTTTAAAATGGTGTGAATGTCCAGGACAACTACAGTTTGTTAATCTGTAGAAATTTTTACATCTGCTGGATAATATAGGCATACGTCGACAGCATTTTTGTGTGAATTTGTTTCGATTATTTGGTGACTAATTATTTCATTTGTAAACATGGATCTGGCTGTGCAAGTGGCTTTTGTCTTATCAAAGCAGATATCCATCTTTTCCGTAAACATCACTTTTAACATTCTAATTCTTAGAGGTTCGGGGCTACCTACCTGATAGAATCTTTTTAATTTTGATGTTTTCGGTTTCAACTTAAAATGCACTTGTATTATGTGCATGTAATCATTTGCAAGCCAAGTTGCTTGCACTACTAAAATGTAATTTTTTATGTCTTTCCTTTAGGGTTTTTAACCCAAGGTTTGCACCATTTGGACTTTTCTTTTGGCACGACCTAACATCGTCCAAGGCCCTTATTTTTGGAATGTTTCCAGTTCTATCTACAATTTAGTCCATTGGTGACATGACCAGATTCTGAAACATTCAATACTTTAAGGTTAGTAACAGAAGGAAATTTAGTGATCTATTCCCTGTGGAGACAGGGGATACTGTGTGTTAGTATTTGAAGTTTGAGATAATCTTGTGATATCTCACAAGCTTCATATTTTCGTCCCTCTAGATGTAAATTCATTTTCATCTTCAGTCCTGTTTGGGTGGCGGATTCGAAACAAGTATAATTTTCGGCACCATATGTGGACTAACTTAGGTGAATATATATCTCCAGGTTTTCTTTTAATGGCTAGAGGTGGCGAGTATTAGGAGGCTCTTTCATTTCATTTTTTACTCTAACATATGTTTTTGTGTTTTTTCTTATTTGTTTGTTTTAATGTGTTTTACCAAGGGTTAATGCTTCTAACAGACTTCAAGATCTACAATCAAGTCTTTTGAATTGTCTAAAGTTTCACCTGTGAGAACTACTGTGTTATTGTCAAAAGTTTAGCATTAGTATGTTCCAGGCTTATATTTGCATTATATAGTGCGCCCTGAAGAAGGCGACTACTGGCTCAATTAATTGAGCCAGATAGGTTGATTTCGCCGAAACTGTAATGACATTTGAAGACCATGTATGTACAGTAGGCACTTAGCACTTTTTTGCACTTAGCACTTTATTCCATTGGCAGCAATTTTCTTTTCAACAGCATCTTTATTATTCGAATGAAATTCAAAAATATGAGACAGTGATGCTTTACCTTGATTAGGCACTTATCACTCTTTTGCACTTAGCACTTTATTCCATTGGCAGCAATTTTCTTTTCAACAGCATCTTTATTATTCGAATGAAATTCAAAAATATGAGACAGTGATGCTTTACCTTGATTAATACTGGGTCATGAATTGTGGTAATTAAATTGCGATTGAATGGTTTAATGTATTAGATTTGACAAGTATTTTATACTAACATTAATTCATCTATTTTATTGTTGTTATGTTGTTTATATATTACGCAATTTTATAATGTTTTGTGATGATTAGTAAAATATGAAAATATGAATCTGTTATGATTGGGCCCCTTTTCTTTTCCACCTCTATTCCTATAATTGGGTACTTAAATTAATATAGTACTCTTCCATGTGAACTCTCCCCCCTTGGGTTTTTTTTTGTCCCATCCGGATTCCCACCTCCTGCACCTCCCCCGTGACCTGATTGGACTCGACCCACACCCAGAGAGGGTGTATTCACCCCTGTGCAGCGCGCTGCGGCATTGAGCTGCCGATCTCTTCACCTGTTGAGAGGCCTCATCTTGGTGAGCCTTGCTCACGTTGCTGCATTTGATTTTTAAATGAATGTATTCTCGCCTGTTAGGGAGAATTTTCAGTTTAGTGCTAAATTCCTCTCACCTTAGAGACCCCCAGCTCTTTTGCTGAACTTTTAATTCTATGTGTTTTCTGTGTTTCTTTTGGTTTTGGAGTCTGACAAACTCCATAGGCATCATCTTTGCATTCTGACACACAGCACCTTCAGTGCAGTGTCACAGGGACGTCTCTTAGATTTCCCATAGGTTAAAATACCTTCTCTTGGATAAACTACTGTTTCCAAGAGCAGTAAAGTGAAATTGACTTTACTTACATGTTGTAACTTTCTAGATCCAGCACACACTATCTTCCATAGGGTGCTGGAGGAGTTACTTAGTATCCCCTTTGTCTAGTTTCTCATGTAACAATTTATGTTACCCTTTCTACAATTAATGGCTGGTTGCAGTGGTTTACTTTTAACTACCATTGGGAGTTTCTACGGCAGGCTGCGTTCGCAGCTGCTGTAAAGCACCCATGGGTGCCCATTTTGTCAAAATGGCCCTGGTCTTCTTTTTTCGCCATTTCTTGCTGGAAAGGTCCTTCTTGATATTTACTCTGCACGCCAAACCAGGTTTGGTCCCTTTGTTCATTTTGTCTTGAATCCCGCCTCTCGCTCCAGTATGTCTGGCAGGGGCAGGAAGTGAGGGAGGTGCCCGAAACGCCCTGTGCTTAATCCCCTTGGTTACAGGAATGCACCCAAAGGTGATTGGCCGGCTCGCTGTACGGCAAGGACAGCCACCCTGCTGTGTGATTGACAGCTAGGCTGGAATGAATGGGAGAAACCTGCATAAAAGCCAAGGCTTTTTGGCTTGGAAGGCAGAGTCGACCACTGGACGAAGGAATCCGATGAAGAACTTGGAAGAGATGCTTGCTGCAACTCCTGGACTGTTGGTTTGCCTGGTGAAGCCCCCCTGTGGTGCTGAAGCTCCAAATTCACCTCGACTAGAGAAGCCCTGCAAGGACGACTTCTCCCATTGAGTTGGTGGGACCAATCAACTCCAAAGTGAACTTGTTTGGACATCCTCTCGGCGCTGGCTGCACTTCCACTGCTGCTGCTGCTGGAAGCAAAGTGCCAGGGACAGGAACACCAAACGGAGTGCATCACTTTAAGTCAGACCCAGGCTTGTGGAAGATACTTTGGACTCCCAGTAAGCAGGACTAACCAAGCCTGAGCCACCTCAACAGAGTGCTGGACCCCAGATGCGAGGAAAGTCCAGAGTGGTGTCAGAGAGTCTGCAGTGGTGCTATTTGCTGAGACGCAAGGAGCTGAAGATGCGAAATGCCACTGAATAGAAGTTTGACATTTTCTGCCGCTGATCGTCCCATTGCAGTGCAGGAGTCCTCAGAAGTCCTCCCTCTTGTCCCCTCGACTGAGGCCCAGGAAAAAAAGGATCTGCAGAGCTGTACAGGAACAGAAGCCCGCTGGAACCATTTCTTCTAACCAAAGGTAGTGTAAAGTCTAAGATAACTTACCTCTTGTGGTGTAGCCTTACTTGTTCTCAGTTGTGACTTGTCTTGGTTAACTTTGCAGAGTTGCTTACAGCTTTGCCATTCACAAGCCTCCTAGCTTGTGGCCCTACATTGATTCTACTTTTTCTACAAAGACTTCTAAAACATTGTGCAAGACTTTTACTTACCTGCAAGAAGTGCTTCAGCTCACCTAGACTTTTGCTAACTTAACATTGGCTGGCCTGGCTCCCTGAAAGACTCTTCTTGCCTCTGACTTTGTGATCTCTATTTTTATTCTTAAACCCTTTTCTTTGACACCAACTTCAGTATTGCTCTCAATGTACCAGTGATATATTAATGTACATAGTGTCCTAACTATTTAAGTCACCAGTGGGTGTAGGAAGTGTTTGTGTGCCATCCCAAACGGGTACTTGCTGATTTAGAGGAACTAAGAGTGTGTATTCTGGAGTGTATTTGATTGTTACTATTATATTGCCCCTTCTGAAGAAGGCTTGTTCAAACTGACTGTTAAATAAATTAAAAATGGTTTAATCAAGAAACTTTGTGTGTAAATGTTTATTTGGATACTTGTCACTGTGAATCTCTGTGTAACTCCCCTACTGCTCACATTGACCCCTCTTGAGATAAGCCTGGCTACTCAGCCACACTACCAACCTGTGTAGTACAGACGTATACCAAAGGTTGGGTTCCTATTGCCAGGAGGTCAGGGTTGTTGTAGTGCACCCAAAGAGTACTGCACCAAATCTTGCCTAACATCGCTGCTTTGCAGTGGTTGTTCCTTTCCACTGACTCTTTTGTTCTCTTTTGGCTCCCAACCCGATTCCCAACTCTCGCACCTCCCCTGTGACCTGATTGGACCCTGGACCCACATCCCCTCTTATGTCTGGACCGCAAGGCAACCCTCTGCCCAAAACAGCTCCAGATGGTGCCTGTCGGTGTCAGCCAGGGAAACAAGGGGCTTCCAGCCGTCAACCTGCTGCAACCAATCAGGGAAGGGGCCAGGGGCTGCAGCACTCACTGCACCCCTCTAAACTTACCCACCCCCCCTTCTCACTTCTCATCGTCTTCCTAACCACACACAAGCATCTTAGTAATCTGTTGCTTACCCTTCCCAACCTTCTCCCCACGATAATTACTGTCCTTTGCATTGCTGCTGTGTTTAAAAACTTGGCCTTCTCCCCCCTTTATAGGAATGTTAAATCTGGGTATTTTGCATTGCTGCTGTATTTAAAAACTTGGCCTTTTTTCCTCTTTTTAGGAAAATTGAATCCACTTTGCTGTGGTAACTGGGTATTGTTTACTGTGTTGTGTCTCATCGGCACATCTCTGCTGGGAGTGTACCCACCTGCTGCCTCTTTGTCTGTTCCCAATAGGCTCTCTCTCTAGGTCCCCACCCCACTTGGAGTTCCGTTGTACTGTTGTGCGTCACCTGTCTATTCCTCTTGTGTTTCCCTAGTGTCTGACCCTTGCCCTCCCACTCTGCGCATCCTGCGTTGTGCAACACTGGGCTGTGGTCTCTCCTTCTCTATGCCCCCCTCCACCTCCTACTTTCCTCCTAGCACCCCCTATGGTGCTTTCCATTTCCCCCATCTTCTCTAGCTGCTACTCTATCTCCTATCCTAGCCCTCTCACTAAGTCAGGAAGGAAGAAGTTCAAGAGGGACATCCTGGTCTCCAACCCAGGCCTCTCTATCGCGGATACCTGCACCAGTGCTTCCTCCAGCCAGACCCTTATTGACATCCTCTTTGTCATACCCACACCAGACCTATGGACCCCTCACATGGTCTCGGCTCTCTCTCCTATCTCCTCCACTCCCATTAATGGTGGCAGGCGGTGGGAGGTCCTTCTGGCCTTCTTCCACTCCTCCAAGACCATTATTATTGTGTATCTGAATGGCACCGTCTTGGTCCAGAGGCCTCAGTCCTATGTCCTCCTTTTTGATAGGCATCTCCCGTGTCTTATCAACTTCCTACCTTCCTCCGCTACTCCTACCAGCACCTCTCTGCTTCCTCTGCCACCTCCCACTACCAACACCACTCACTCTCTGACCCCTTTAGCACTTCTGCTGGTAGAACTTCAAGCCTGTACACCACCCAAACGTCTTTCAAGTGTGGTAACCTGCTCACCTTTGCCACTCTAAACTCTTGGCTATGCTGTCAAACACTCCTCCGACATCTGCTACCTCCTCGAAGAACTTAATAATAGGTCTTGACTTGACTTGGATGTCCTCACTCTCACTGAGACATGGTTCATGGCTAGCACTGTCACGAGTTTTGACACACTCCTCCCTGATGGCTACAAGATCCTCTCTGAGCCCAGAACCAACCGACCCGGAGGTGGAGTAGCTCTGATCTTTCCAGAGTGGATCCCTGCCTCTGTCATTCCTACACAGGCCTACTGCTCCTTTCAATGCCTGGTTTGCAGGCTCTCTATCTCTCCCAGCCTCTCTCTAACTGTGGCCACCATCTATAGGCCACCTGGCCACGTTGGCCTATTCCTCTTCTTTCCTTGCCTTCACCTACCAACTACTCCTCTGAGATCTCAACATCCACCTGGATGCTTCTAATTCCTCCTCTGGGGTCTTGCACAACATCTGCGACTCTCTCTCTCTCTCTCTCTTTCTCCATTCTACTCTTTGGTCTGACACACTCTGCCAGACACACCTTGGATGTTGCCATCTCCTCAGACATCCCCCTCTCTAACCCTCTCACCACTCCTCTCTCTTGGACTGACCACTTTCTGCTTTCCTCTCACCTTAAACTCTTTGGGCCTCATTACACGGATGTCGGTAAGGATTTACTGGTACCGGTAAAATACCGGTACCGGTAAATCCTTACCGCCTTACTACAAGGTCCCTTTGCGGGTTGGGGGATTTAACGCCTGCTTTTTGCAGGCGTTAAAAAACAACCCGCAAAGGGACCCAGGGAGCTAATTACGGTACCGCAATTTGCGGTACCATAATTAGCGCCTTCTCTATTCCCATTGAGCCCTATGGGGCAAAAATAGGAATGGGGAAGGGCAATGGTGGAAGGGGGAATTACCGCCCCGCCAACCTTGGAATGGGGCGGTAATTCCCCTTTCCGCCAAGGCGGTGCCAGTATTTTACCGGCATGAACCATGGCGCTTATAGCGCCATGGTTCTCCGCCATCCGTGTAATGAGGCCCTTTGTCTCTCATTCAAACCCACCCCAGCACTGCCACCTACCTTCTCGGTCATTCGGCCCATGAAGCATGTGTCAGTGGATGCCTTTGCCGCAACTTTCTCTACTCCCCCTACTCCTACGGCTGACACACACCCTGACACAGCCCTCTCTAACTGCATCTTTCTATCTCCAACACTGTGCACATCCTTGCCCCTATCATGAGAATCTGTCTGAAGCCTACCTCCAAGTGCATCTCTTGGTATGACTCCGACCTCGCCACCCTGAAACGTAAGTGCAGGTTGGCTGAGAGGAAATGAAGGGCTTCAAGCACATCCTCTGACAAACTGGCCTGCAACCTTCTCCAAAGGAAATACAGAGTCTCTGTCCTGTCCAGGAAGAGAGCCCATATCCAGGCCTGCGCCTCTGCAGCCTCTAACAGCACAGCCAAACTCTTTGAAATCTGCAAGGAGCTGGACAATCCTGCTGCAGTCTCCACCTCTCCTGTTCCCTCCCAGGCTCTCTGTACGGCTCTGGCTGCTCACTTCACCACTAAAACTCAGGACATCCTATCGTCACTCTCCTCTTCCTCTCCTTCTTCCTCTCTTGGCCCCCTTCTAGCCGCCTCCCCTTCTCCTCCTCCTTTCTCCTCTTTCTCCCTGACCACACCTGACAAGGTTTCTAGACAAGTCCAATCTATGAAAGTGTTGTCCAAACAGGTGCTCGCCAGCTCCTCTAGAACCATCAAGGACCACATCGACACCCTCCAGCCTTGGCTGATTTCTACTATCACTCTTTTGACACTGGATCCTTCCCAGAGGTCGAAGAGGGCGGGAGCGGTGCTCCTATACTTTTTATTTTTAAGTTTCACTGTTCCTATACTTTTCTTTTTTCAAAATGTTCTGGAATGGTTTAGTTTTTAAATAAAAGTGCAGGAAGAAGTTGAAGGTTACACTTCAGTGCACTGCACTGAACATTCCCTAAAACAGGTATGTTTGTTTGGGAGTTGGATTGTGTGTGGGAAGAGGCGCAGCAATGGGGTTTGTGGAGAGCGAGGGCAGGCCAGCAGGGAACATAGTTCCACTACTTCTTTTGGTACACTTTGGCCACTGATCCTTCCCTTCTCTCCTCTCCCTTGTGCACCCCTCTTTGGGGATGCTTGTGGTCTTGTGCAGAAGGGATGTGACCTAGCAGTTCGGGCTGGACTGCCCCTTTGAGGTGGGACCAAGCCTGATTTGCATATGGTTGTTCCCCTTCTGTAGTGGCTTGGCAGGCGAAGAACGATGGTCTGGAGGGTTGCCCAGAGGGTTGCCAGTCATTTGGTCGAAAACAATTGGTCGACTGGACAACTGGTCGAATCAATTTGGTCGAAAACCAAATGGTCGAATTTTTTTTTTAAATTATTTTTACCCCTTTTTTGGTTTTTTTTTGTGGGGTCCTCCCCCAAACCCCCTTTTTTTTCTTTTTTTTTTTTTTTCTACACGAAAACCCACAAAACACATATAAATAAAAAAAAAAAATTCGACCATTTGGTTTTCGACCAAATGACGTCGACCAAATTGCAGTCGACCAGTTTGTAGTCGACCAAATGACTGGACACCGCCCAGAGCAATGCCAGTGGCTAAGATTCATTCTAAACCTTCCAGCCATCACCTCTTTGTTTTTGCTTTGTCACCCCGAGTGGGACGGTTATGCCCAGACGTGGGTCCCATGCCTGCTGGGCCTAGAAACCCAAGCTGCTCCTCACTGATGAGGCACAACAAGGCTGAAAAATGTTTGGGGATGCTTGTGGCCACTGATCCTTCCCTTCTCTCCTCTCCCTTGTGCACCCCTCTTTGGGGATGCTTGTGGTCCTGTGCAGAAGGGATGTGACCTAGCAGTTCGGCTGGACTGCCCCTTTGAGGTGGGACTAAGCCTGTTTTGCAAATGGTCTTTCCCCTTCTGTAGTGGATTGGCAGGCGAAGAACAATGGCCTGGAGGGTTGCCTAGTGCAATCCCAGTGGTTAGGATTCATTCTAAACCTTCCAGCCATCACCTCTTTGTTTTTGCTTTGTCACCCCTCTTTAAGAAGCCATCTGCCGATCGTACCTGCCCGGCAAACTATCGTCCGATCTTCATCACATCTTTCCTGGGAAAACTCCTGGAAAAGCTGACCAGCTTAGTTAGTTGCATATACTCTTAAAGATGCGCAAAACAAATTAAACATCTATTCCATTCGTATATTTATCCTGTGTTTTTAGCCCTTCTAGGTTGACACATGTTTCGGCTTCTGAGCCTTTCTCAAAACTGGGCTGCCATACATTTTATAGTTGGTTCGACTCTTTCTTGTTGCAGTGCCCTTTAGTAGTCCTGGCATAACACCTTCCTGCTGTCATCTAAATGCTCTATATTGTCATGCTATTACGAGTTCCAATGCGAGGGGACTGAGTATATGCAACTAACTCTGTAACAACGAAGCAGGTTCTATCCGTCTTACTCGGGGAAAGCGACTAACAGGATTGAAACTACAAGGATCAAGTCGCACAGGAATAGTCTGACAAAAGAATCCCCACGACTGCTACCCATCTCCCAGCTTACTCTCCATACTGAATATGCAGGTTGTCTTCATGACCATTGGTTTGGCTTGAGAGCAGCCAGAGGCACACAAACTGCTCTCCTGAACACCCGTGAGGATCCTGACTCCAGCCTTCCTTCTGTCCTCATCCTCCTTGACCTTTCCTCTGCCTTTTACATGGTCAATCATGCCATCCTGATCAATCGACTCTGTGAGAAACTGTCATCACGGATCAAGCCTTCCAGTGGTTGACCTCCTTCCTCGCGGACCGGCCCTCCCAGGTCCAACTTTGGTCCTTTCTCTCCAGCACCTCCCACTCCACATGTGGTGTGCCCCAGGGCTCTAACCTCTCTCCCTGGTTCTTTAATGTCTACCTGGCCCCTTTGGCCCATCTGATCTCTACTTTCTCCTCTAACTTTCAGTTTTACGCGGATGACACCCAGCTCTCTTTCAGGCTACCTCAGCCTCCTCATCCTCTCTCTCTCTCATTCCTGACTGTCTTTCCGTGATTCAGGATTAATACACCTCCAACGATGTATGCCTTAATGCTGGTAAGACTGAGATCCTTCTCATTGGGACCCCGGCTCCCGCTTTCCCCCAATCACTCTGGTCACTCTCTTTGAGCCCTCTTCCTTCACCTTCCTGTGAGGCAAAAAACCTTGGTGTCATCTTCAACTCCACTCTCTCCTTCTCTCCTCACATCTTGGACCTCACTAAGAAATACCACTACCAGCTGCAACTCCTCATGGGTATTCTTCCTTTTCTCACTTTCCCCCAGAAGCTTAATGTCTCCAGAGCAATGGTTCTCTCTAGGCTGGACTACTGCAACATCCTCTTTCTCAATCTGCCTTCCTCTACTCTCCGCCCTCTGCAACTAATCCAGAAGAGGGCTGCAAAACTTATCTCTGGCCTCAAGCCCAGGGACCATATCTCTCCAGCACTGAAATCTCTCCACTGGCTTCCCGCCGCTGCAAGGATCAAGTTCAAGACCCTATGCATCATCCACAAGGCTTTCTGGGGCTGGGGCCTGCACTACATCCAACTCTCTCTTCCAAAATACCTTCCTTCTCAAGCCCTTTCCTCAACTACCTCTAACTCTCTGAGGGTCAGACACTTTGCAAGGCAGAGAGTCGGGGTACATCTCTCTCTCCTGCAGGTGCCTCCCTCTAGAATGACCTCCCTGTCCCTCTCAAACTTTAACTGTACCACCTGAAGTACCAGACGCAGCTCAAGACCTTTCTATTCTTCTCTGCTTTCTCTCTCTCCCTCCCCTGCTGACCTACCTGTCTGCCACACTGACTGGTTACCTAGCTACCCTCTGAGCATAATGGATACCAGGCTCCTCCATGATCAGTCTCCCATGCACTGCTTACAGGCAACCATGCACTTAGGGGCTTAATGGTTACCTCTACAGTCCCCCACCTCTGTGCACTTACTCAGAGCCGCGCTGCCCTGGATGCACTCACTCAGAGCATTGCTGCACTGATCGCAGTTCCCCTCCCTCTCCCTGGCACTTCTCCCCCCCTTGCACTTTGGCGCTGTCGCACTTACATGATCTGAATGTCACAAGACCTATTAAGATCGTTGTATTGTCCTCCCTCTGTCTTCCCTCCCTTGTCGTGTCACGCCTAGAAACAGTTGTGTACAGGCGTGTTATAAATGACTTCATCATATCATATCATATCATTGGAGGGATTCATTTGGAGAAGGGTGCTGCACGTACCAAAGTAAACGCCACTCCCTGTGATTTGATATGAATTGGGTCAGAACTCATTAGAAAGTAGAGTGCAATGGAGGCTTTTATCTTTTTATCTGAAAATAATTGATCCATTGAAAGATTAATTATTTTATGACTTGAATATATTGACTGATGCCCATCTCATTGAGAACCCGGTGAAAGGTAAACTAGGCTTATATAAGAACGATTGGTCTTGAACGCTGATGGAGATTCATTCGTTTAATTCTCTTGGTCACTTGAAACTGGAGCACAACATGTTGGGAGTACTTGCCCCATACCTGGTAATATATCCTAAAATATATATTAGAAGATCATTTCTGAAATGTAAGTGGAAACTCTATCATACAAAGGAGCTACAGGCCAAATACAAACGAATAACGGGGGAAAACCTGGTCTGTCGTTTATGCAGCGAAACTGCTTCTAATAAATCACTTCACCATTTGATGATTCATTGGACCTCCCTACAGGGGGAAAGGACGGTATTTTTCAAGAATTATATTGATTGGTATTATTTTTATTGTGATAAGGGGGTAAAGTTTTGGAAGGCATTTCCAGCAGGTCGCACTACCTCTTTGTTCTTGTCAGTTGCAGGGTTTATTGATCGCCTGCACTTGGAGAGTATTGAACCAGTTCTGAGTAAATGAATTAAGATTAAAAGCTTTATGAAAATGTGTGTTGAATAGTTATGACATGTGGAAAGATTGTATAGATGTTTGTATTTGTCTTTTTGGAAATAAATGTGTGTTTTATTTTTTCTTGAAGTGTATGTATATGTAAAGGTTCAAGGTTTTTGTTTAACCATATAACTAATACAAATATATATATTATTTATATATATATATATACACTACAAAAACAGCTTTGTTGAGGGGACGGTGCGGTTAAGTTGCCCTACCAAATATCTGTGTACTTCATTAAAAAAAAAAATGTCTACCTCCCCATTTTGGTTCAAATTAAAACCGAAAACCCCCTGAAATTCTCAAGTTATGGTAAACTAAGCCCCCATACCTGCAATCACCACTGTGCACTGCTAACACTAACACCCAGAACATGAAAGATGGCATCACAAATGTTATTGATGACATCACTGACCACATGACATGTTTAGCCCCTTTGTTTTCGTTCCATGCCACATATATATATATGTACATTCAGTAAAAAAAAACTTTGTTAAAGGGATGTTATACTTCACAGTGAAACCAAAAAACACTGCACATTCCCCCATTATGGTAAGATCAGCAACCATAACTCGCAGCATCTACGTGCATTGCTAAGACTAACACCCAGGACATCAAAGATGACATCACAAATATCATTGATGACATCACATGTCTGCCTTATTTATTTTGGTGCATTGAAAAATCTAAGCCAGGTGGTTTTATTCACTGACAATCACAATATAAAAATTGAAAAGGTGCTGTATATCAAAACAGTAACCTTGTTGTGTGTTCTTAAAGTACTTTCCTTAGGGTCTGAGCTCATGATGCATATGCATGGGGCAATAGCAGGCCTCAAACTCACAATTACATTGTATACAGGAAGATAAACTTTCTGATGATGCTGTTTCTTTCTTCCTTACTTGAGTTTCCCTGTATGTGCCTTTGATTTGTATGCATATCATATGTATTGTTTGTACTAGCACAAGTGTGTATTAAGTCTTGAATTGTTAGCTAGTTATTACATATTTAACATTACACAATCACCCCTGACATCTTCCTACCAACATAATAGAAAGAACCCCTTGTAGGTAGGGACTTCTCGTCAACATTATTTTCACATGTGATGTCATCAGTGATGTCATCAATGATATTTGTGATGTCATCTTTGATGTCCTGGGTGTTAGTCTTAGCAATGCACGTAGATGCTGCTTGAAGAAGACGGTCATGAGGCACACTCCTCCACCCCTATAAATGGCCACACTCCCGAGCGCGACTTCATTGTCCTTCTAGCTATAGCAGATTGAGGTGTATTGCCTTTACTGCTGTAGTGACCAAAAGGAAAGTAATTGGCATGGCTTCCATGGCTGCTGTTGGTTCATTAGCCTCTGCACCACACCCAAACCAGCCACCACCACCACCTCCCCAAGGGCCTGCAGAGAGATATACGGTTGAGGACCTAGAGAGCGAGGAAGAAGAGGAGGAAGAGAATGAAGTGGAGGAACTCTGTACTAGGAGCACTCACTGGGAGTCGTGGGTGTGGCGGTTGTTTTCCATTTATGGGAACGTACCAAAAGCACATGCAAACCTGGTGAGGTGTAACCAATGCGAAGTGGTGCTGAGTCGCGGGAGACCTGGTGCGTACAGCTTTGGTACGACAACCATGAAGCGACACCTCACTTTGTTCCACACTGCGGACATTCGCAAGGTGGTGCCATGTGAAGAGCGTAGTCGATTGAGTTCCTCCACAGCATCCTCCGAGTCCGATCCTCCCACCACAAGAGACACTCCTGTGGGGGCGCACCTCCCTTCAGCTGCCTCACAAGCCATTCGCAATACTGTTGACCCTTACCTTTCAAAGGTCACAATAGTGTGTATGTATTGTGACGTAGTACTCTGTAGAGGGGAGAGTTTTCAAAGTGCTGTTGAGGCTACGATCACGGAGCACCAGAAGATCTGCTCCTTACCTAAGTGAAGCTCACCCTATATCTTTCTCTGTCCACTTGTCCTTTCTTATCCCCGTGGCTGGTGTCCCTTCCTTACCCTCCTTTGGCCTCCTCTCCTAGTGTGTCATGTGCTGAGAACCAATAAACGTGAAAACAACAAAAATTACAGAAAAGGCTCTTTTCAGAGCCGCCTTTCTCAGTTTAAGAATAGAACTATGAAGTGACTGTTGTAGACCCCCGCGAAGTTGTGGAAAAGTTTGCGGACAGTCGTAGGGAAAAAAAAGGCTGGTGCAAGGGGAGCAAACACAATGAAGTGTACGCTGGGAGTAAGGGGTGGCTCTGAAAAGAGCCTTTCGGTGGTGTGTTGTGTGGGTCAAAAACTGTGGTTTGGAGAAAACGGATTGTCACATAGGTTATTGTGAATCCAAAAGAGGTTGCAATGCATTTTGTACATTGCGAAGAAAAATCTGATTGCCAGCATATGTGAGATGGACTCCATCTCTGCGGAAAATGAAAGAGCTGCGAAACAAAATGTTTTCATTGTGGAATGAGGACATGTCAACATCTCTTAAAAAGGCACAAACAGCCTTATTCACATTGCGTCTCGCTTTCTCCATTTGTGGACCAAAAGCAGAAGAACGTAGCCATATTTGTCTTTGTGCAATACGGGAAAAAAGTATTTGACAATTCGGAAACAAGTCCATGAGCTTTGCAAGTCCTTCCTTCATTGCAAATTGCAAAGAAATTCCAGAGGCAAGACCCAAACTGTTTCCTCCACAATGAATAATAAGTATATCTGGAGGACGCTCTGTCAGTAAAGTAACACAGAGAGATACCAAGGCCAGCCACCTCATGCCACGCACACCATGCCAGTGCACTTCCACATGAGGAAATCCGAGATCTGCAGATAAACTGCAGCTTTATGCATGCACCTTCAACCAATGTACCCATGAGTCTCCCAAAATCCAGATAATCTGTTTGCGAACACGCAAAACCATGGCTGTGTGGTCTCCTGTCAGGGAGAAGACGGTTTTACTAAATATCGCCGTTCAGAACACACCCCCTGAACTTTATTGACCAATCCCTAGGTCCGCTCATTTTCATTTGCATGCATCTCCACCCCAGAATTTCCGTTGGTGATATGCGCTGGCTGCAAACTACTGCCATGTCCGTGGACATGAATAGGATCAGAGCGTGACGACGGTACATTAAAGTATTATTCCCCTTTTTCCCCTTTAAGGCGGGCAATGATAAGAGCTGTTTTCTTTTACATTTTTGGGCAGATACCTTACAGACATCTGTTATTTTGTTTATTTTTTTGTATTTTTTGTCCTTACTTTACTCCTACAACCATTACAGAACATTCTCTAAAGCAAGCCTTGCGTACCAAAAGAACATTGCATTTCCCAAAGAAGATAGCGCAACACCATCTGCTTCAAAATAATCTGCATTACTTGGAACACCATCTGCTTCAAAATAATCTGCATTACTTGGAACAATGTTTTCGTGGCTGCAGAAAAACATACCAGTGCGTAACATAAATGCACGCATGCTTCGATTAATGATACACCTCCCAATACTTTGATCTGGATAGAAAAAATAATTGTCCCATTCTACTCTAAGGAGTAAACGAGAAAAAAATACTTTCGCAGTTGGAAAGATGTTCATGAGTGCTTCAACCAATTGTCCCAAATCTGCCAACAAAGTATGTGCAGTCATGTAGCCCAAATGGCAAGCACCGTAGTGCAAAATTACCACATGAGGAGAGGTCATCGTACGTATGTGTCTGCAAACTTGCAGAATTGCCGCAACATTGGCATCAGTCTCAGCGCTCCACACCACCTCCACTCCTCTCACATCGAAATGGTGTGCCACATGCCTACTCTCTTCATAATGTTGTAAGCCATGGACAAAAATGTCTCCAAGCACCAAAACCCTGACCCTCTCCACCTCTGCCATCTTCAGTGTATGCACCGTCTTTGGACACAAAAGAGTAATGTGAACATGTGATTGGCTGATGCCTACAGTCCCCGTTCCATGCAGGATTTGCTGTAGAATCCCATATGTGACACGCCCTACCGACGGACAAGCGTTGCCTACGTGCGGCACGCAACTCTTACCTAGTCCTTTCACCCTTTCTACAGCGGTAGCAAATCGAGTCCCTCATTGGACACAACTAAGCAGTCACACAACCATCCACCAATCACATTGAAAATCGCTAAATGTAACTCCGTCATGAACATTGCGCACTTCAAAATTACTGTCGATAATTCTGAATGGAAGTCGCATATCATTGCAAAGCACCTACTTCAGAAGCTACTGTGCAATTGTTGCAAATTTCTACGTACAGCTCCATGCATGCGCACATGTATGAGTATAGAGTACAGGTATTTATATTTCAATTGGAGAACATATGCAACCTTTATGATTTAATGTAAAACAAATTAATGCTGCTAAATGTGCATAGGCAATACATACCAACGCTCCCCCTTTTAAGTGCAAGATGTCCGATTTATCATTGACAAACCGCACAACTTCTTACTTTCTTCCGCATAACCTATACAAACGTTGCAAGGATGCCTATTTAGGGCGAAACTCGATTTTGTATTAGAAAATGTCGGAGTTGTATACTGTGTACGGCCTACAGTAATGCTACTTACAATGTAATCGTATGACAAAAGTAAGCACTCCTGATTGCTGTGATGACATCTCCCACTGAGGGTCTCCCGAATTTTTAGCATCGTGCTTTTAAATTGCAAGTAGAAATGTTTTTCCCATCTACTACTATACCCTATCGCTTAGAAACCTCTCTCCTATTGATAGTACACCTCGTAAAAAACAAGGCATTTTCATAAACTTAAAAATGTTATCAATTTTGAAGGACTTGCAAGTAACATATTGCAAATACCATGCAAAGCCTGCACAGAGTGAAGTGAAATGCGCACATGCACTGGGTTCAAATATGAAAGGAGAATGCTCTGACGAACGATGCACAATTAATGTGTGCAGTATCAGCACTGCTGTAAACACACAAAGTAATTAATTTTGTTTTTTTGAATCACAGCGAAGACTACTCTCCTGAGAATCAACAGCATCTACACTGCAGACGACATATCCGAAGAAACCTGGTCATTTTGCAAAAATAAGTAAGTACAGTACTACCTTTATATTGTAACTACTCCTCAAAGAGGCTGCATGGGTTTTTTTGTTTAATTCGGGCACCAAAGTAAACATTGATTTCTTAACCATTCTACCTACAAATATCCATTTATTGAACAAAGAATAAAAGGCAGAATGGCTCACAAATCCCTGTGTGTTTGGAACTCAAATAACATACGTAATCCTTAGAAGGTTAGATTTAGAAAAGTAGTTGCTGTTGCAAGTTTATGGCATTTCGTTTATTTATAATGCTTCTCGTCACCACTAGCCCACTTTGCAGTCTCATCTGAAGCACATTGTACTAGTATACAAACAGTAAAATAGCCTTACCAAATCATTGCAAGATTCTAATGCACATTCACACACCATAATAAAGAGCTTCCCCATCAGACTCAAGCACGCATGCACACAGCATACATACATTATACAACAGACCAAAGTATGCCTTCTTTTTTTCAACAGACACCAAAGAATGCCTACCAAAAAGCAACTCCGTAGAAAGGAACGCAGAAGTAGACCAAACAAAAATAAAAGTGCCCAATCTAAGCATACACCTGTTGTAGAGTTTGTAGAGAATGTTGGAAGAAACCAGCTAATGCAGTTGGTTAGCAAAACAAAAGAAGCTTCAACTACCGAAACTTTACGTCCTCCATCAAAATGTGTCACAAAACACAAAAATCGGCTACCAGTACAGCCAACAATGCTCCTACTAATCCTGATAGTGTAACAAGAACCCATAGTAAAAAAGTATTTTATCAAAAATGTTTCGTTACAGAGTTCTTCAGAATCTACTAAGAAGAGGACCAAAATCATTCTCAGCCCTTAAAGCCTACCGTAGAAAGTTAATCCTACAAGCTCTCGTGGACAGTGCAATACTTCTGAAAAGGAAGTTGTTTATATTAGTGTTAAATAGGATGAAAGCACTAACAAATCTAAGTACCAAACTAACTACAAAAGAAACTCAGCAATAAACGGAATGTGAACAAAAATAATTTTTTTAATGTTTGTGGTGGTGAATGGAGTCACACAACAACCACAGAACCATATTTTAATGAAGAAGCATACAAAAAAAATCAAACAAAAACAATTGCCATCCATAGCAGTGGACGAGGGTATGAGAAAATCAATAATACCATCATGGAACAAGAAACACTGCTTACAAAAGTAATCTAAGAGAATGAAAAACACTCCAGGACAGAGCGCCCAATCAGGTGCAGATGGTTTTTATTAAGTTCGATAATTTTCAAGAAAAATAATATCGCCCTTAATGTTGACACATGTTTTGGCCCAGACGGCCTTCCTCAAAACAGGGCTAAATGCATTCCTCCAAAATACAAATTATAAATAAATTAATTTTAAAAATTATAATAACCAAAATTGTATGTATTTAACAAAAATTATTGGTAGATTGTATATGATAGCATAAATCAAAAAAACACAAAAAACAGTATCCAATACCAAGCCAACCAGTAAGTAAGTGCAAAAATAGGCAATAGCTATCACAAAGGTTCATTGTCAAGGTTACATGCTCATACGAAATGGAGAAAAGACACAAAAAACCCATTTGTATTGTGCACCAGACAGAAAGAAACAGGGTTGGCAATGGGAAGGATACACAGGAAGTGGTGAGACAGCAATTAATGGGTGTAACCCAAATGTAAATCCATGAATGTAAAAATATATGCAACAAAAAATGTGAAATAAAATAACATCCACGGTACAAGGAAAGGGGAGATGGAGAGAGAACACGCATCCGAGAACACAAGACAAGAAAAAATGGAGAGAGAAAAATCCCATTAATATTGTTTCATCCAAATAATCTCATTGTTTGACGTCACTATCTCAAAACTGTAGGGCTTACCCTCCGTGGGGTGGTAGGCTAATCATCACAGATTTGTCCTGGTTCTGATCCCAATGATTAAGAAACTGTTGTTATAATAATCAAAAAGGGGCAATCATTAGTCATGTTCCCTCCAAAAAGAATCCATATGTATACAAGTTTTCATTCTAGTGTTAAATGAGATTAAGTTATAAAATTTTCATATATGCACGGTCCGTATAAGCAAACCTTTCATAGGCATCTTATTCGTATAATTAATATGATCAACTATCTGCCCCAAAAGTTGGCTTGATGTTGCATAACCCAAATTAAGAGACCAGCTGTACCCACCAGCCTGGAAGTATTGAAAAAAGTTTTGCTTACAAAAGTATCCTCTGTAAACTCAGAATTACCTCTCGATTCAGCAGAACTACACCGTCCAGTATGCAAATGGCCGTGCACATCAATGTGTGCCATTCCAAACAAAGCTTTCAAATCTTTACGTCAGTTCCTCAATCAGTATGTAAAAGGTAAAGACAAAAGTAAAATGAAAGTGCTGCAAAATAGGGATATTTGTCCAGTGCGCAAATACACAGGACTACAATGACATTGATTAGCCTGCATTTCTGGGCCTATTTGCAAAAGCACCTTCCATGATATCAAAAGGATATCAATACATCATTTAAGTGTAAGAAATCTAGTGTATAAAATATAGTATGCAAAAACTCCAGCTTCAGAATTAGGCAATTTAAATAACACTCTTCTGCATGGTACATCCAAATACTTACAAGAAGAAATTCGCCATATTCAGAGAAAGTATTTTGGAAGTGAAAGCCACTTACAAAATGCAATAGTTTTAGGACATAGTAGCAACAATTCTGCATATAGCAACCTTCTATTACACACATACAGAAAAGAAATAGTAAAATTTAAAAGGTCATCGGCTGAAGTACCAAACCATGTGTGTGTGTGTTGCCGCAGAATGTTCTACAAAAGGAACACAAAAAATGTAGACATAGCATACAAAATAGAAGACAATGAAGACTCTAAATTGTTTGAATTAGCTCTCTACCTTTGAGTAGAAAACAAATATGAACTAACTGAACGCCTAATATGTTGCAGTTACTGTACTACAAAACTAGACCACAACCACACTCCTTCACGTGCTATTACAAATAATTTGGAATTGTTCGCACTACCAATAATCCTGAAACAACTCAATTTGTATGAGAGCATAATAATTCAAACAGTTCACCCATTTCAAGCAATTATACATCTTCATCCAAAAACAGCAAAATTACCTTCCTCTGAATTGGTGAAAGGCATTTGTGGCAAAGTAGTTTATTTGCCATTAGATGTAACGGAAAATGTACACACTCTAGGAGTGCAACGTTCAATAGAGCATTCTTTAATAGTCTTGGTAAATGGTGTACCAACAAAGGACAAAAGAATTTGGCAACAACTGGTGGACTTACATAAAGTTAGACAAGCATTGCAATATCTAAAAGACAATAACGAGTACTACAAGGAAATAAATATTGATGAAAGCTTAAGGGAAACAACTGAAATAATTGAAGAGCCATCAGAAACTGGACAATTCAAACTTCTGGATCCTGCTACAGTATCCACTCTTTTGGACCATTACACAATTCATCCATTGCATTCCAATGAAAGCATAGATGATGCACTAGAAACGTACCAAATGCGACAACAAAAGGGTCATCAATGAGTATATGGGAAAAAAGTATAGAAGCACATGCTTTTCCACTGCTATTTCCTACTGGCAAAGATGGAAGATACAATGATAGACCCTCAGATTGGAGCATCAGAATACCCCTCTTTACGAATGTATTCGCAAGATCCCAGATTTAGACAAAATGTGGAATACATATTCCACCTAATCTATGAAAGTGAATTAGCAACACTATGTTACGGAGTTGCACACATTTTGAAATCTGGAACCCACTTTCAAAATATGTCAGCTACGCAGTTAATACAAAAAGTAAAGGAAAATGATGAGGTTTTACAATCAAGTATAACAAATTTGTTTGCAAACATGCGTGGTACAAAGGAATACTGGTTCCGACGGCATGGAGATGTGTGTTGTATGATCAGAAACCTTGGACCACCGACTTGGCTAAGTTGTGCAGAATATGCATGGGAAGATTTACATGAGTTCCTAAGCATAGCAAACAGCAACAAAAACAACATAGATATATTAACACCTGGAGAACTTTGCTCTCTAGATCCAGTTAATTTGTCAAGATATTTGTCATGTGCGGAAGGGACACCAACACGATACAGGCCATTAGAAGTAGGGAGACTGACTTGCCCACTCTCAGTGAATCCCGGACACATGGGATAACTAGACTTCCCAAGTTACATTCACACCCACTTCATGGTTTCAGGTTACCTGTGGTGCGAGGGAGGCATAAACAGTCCTTATTTTGGGGCAGGGGCATTGGTCGTCCTCATTGGGTTCCCCGTTTTCATTGGCAACTTCCTTGGAGGTTGCGTACAGGCTTATCACATTACTTCCTGGTTACGGGACGCTTTGCCGATCACGTGGTTTGTTATCCGATCACGTGACCAGGGCTGCGTATAAAGCCAGCCATTTCAAACCACTCGTTGCTTCACAGCTGTTCTCCTGCAACACTGTCCAGCGTCTCGTTTCAAGATCAAGTCTCACGGATTTCTGACCTCGGGTCTCGAACCACGGATTGCAACTTCTTATTCCTTGGCTTTGTCTACACAAACTGCTATATCTCTGACCTTTGGAAAACGGATCACGGACTGCCTCTGCCTCATCCCTGGTTTTGTCGAACTGTTCACGATCACCTGTTAGTGACCTTTGGATTGTTCTGGGACTTGCCTCCGCTTTGTCCTTGCAGTACTACTATGTTTTACCAAGAACTACGCACCTTCCACGAACCCCGCAGGTGTTGACAGTCGGCACTTCCATCTTGTGCCAGACTGAAGGAACTGATTGCGAGCCCCTTGCACCACAACCCTCGATCCCGAGTCATTCCCTGTTGGGTTTAGGTAAGCCTCTCTGGTATCTTACGTTAATTACTAGTTGAAGTACTGTGATTGTTTGTGCTAACACTTACCTTCCCTCCAATAGCCTTGGGGTCTTCGGCGGTGCCTGGTTCCTGTGATACAACACCAACACCTGTGGCTTCAAGGCTCGCACAGTGAATTTACTTGTATTTCGCTGTGGGAAACTTGGAGACAAAGGCCCTAATACTCTTCACGACGCAGCAAGTCTGACAATATTTCCATCATCGTTTCATTGCCATGCTACACTTTATTTGCAATAAAACTGTTCCTCCCCTTGGAGAAGTGCAACACTTCTTTTGGAGAAAAGAATATCAAGCGAGAGGAGCACCACATATTCACATGCTGTTATGGATCAAAGGTGCATCGAAATTTGGTCACAACAGTGATAGCACTGTTTTGCAGTTTATCCAAAAATATGTCACTTGTGAAATCCCTTCACAACAGACACATAGTGAGTTGCATGGGCAGATTTTACAATTTCAAAGACACAAATGTGGCAAATATTGTCACTGCAAATACAAAAACAAAGGTAAATACTTCACCAAATGCCGCTTTGGTTTCCCTAGACCAGTTACAGAAACAGGTGAAGTAAATAACTTCATGTCTTCAGTTCGACATAGTGTTAAAGGTAAATCACCTAAGAACACGTATTACATAAAAAGAAGGGAAGAATCAACATATATCAATGATTACAATGCAATCATTGCCCTCTTATGGAATGCAAACATAGATGTGCAGTACATTGCAGACAATTCAACTGCTGTTGCACGATATGTTACAGCCTACTTAACAAAAGCAGAAAAACAGGGCTTCAAGACCTCTGGGATGACCTAGCATCAGGCAAAACATTATCACAGAAATTCTACAGCCTAGGCATAACAATGCTCTCTCATAGAGAATGTGGCACCTATGAAGCAGCAGATCATTTAACCGGTACTGCTTTGTATGGTAAATCAGACAAAATAATATGGCTAAGTATTGGTCCTGCAAAATCTAGAAAAAGAGTGCTGAAATCACATGAGGACATAGAAACAATTGCCAGAAATGATCCCAACATCCAAGACATTCTAAAAAACAATTGACTGGACACATACTATTCGAACAGGAGTAGCACTTTGGAAAGCGTGTGTCTATACCACACAGCTCAAAACTTTGCATACAAAAATAATGGAAAACCCGATGCAAACAAACGTAGATATAGAGTGACCGATTGTGAAGGGAGCTTAGTGAAACTTACCAAACAAAGCTTAATTAATCATGTAAAATTGTCAACTCCTCAACAGAAAGAACTATATTACATGTCTCTGTTACAACTTTTCAAACCGTGGAGAAAAGAGGAAGACATACTAGAAAACTATGACTGCTATGAAGATGCTTTCAAAGCAAATGAAAACGCTATCAACGATGTGAACTTTACGCAGTACAAAACAATGTTACAAAATGAGCAGCAACAGGAAGAAGAACTTCAGGCCCAAATAGATAAGGACTCTTCCGACAGTAGTCAACCTTCTGTAACAGGAAGTCAAGAACCACTAGGACAACCACTAATAGCAAATGAGGCTGAAGTAGCTATGGCAGAAGTAAAACACCATGTATCAGTATCAAGAAGATACAGAAGACTTAAATGTGCAACAAGCAAAACTTAACAAAGATCAGCGTACCATTTTTGAAGATGTAACAAAACAAATTGTACATGGTGTACAACACGAAAATAAAGAATGTACCTGCCAAAATTACAAACCCATACTGCTGTACGTGAGTGGTGAAGCTGGATCAGGGAAAACATTCTTAATCAAAATCATCAGCAAATTCCTTCAACAATTGACAAACAACAAACTGTCAGCTGTTGTAACAACCCCCACAGGTTTAGCTGCCTACAACATAGGCGGTGTCACTTTACACCGATTACTACTGCTTCCAGTAGAGCATCAAAATAAATTAGACTTCTACAAACTTTCTGCAGAAGCTGCAATGGAATTACGCAGAATATTAAAACAAATGAAAATGCTACTAATAGATGAAGTGAGCATGGTCTCCAACCTAATGTTGGCTTTGATTCACCTCAGATTGCAAGAAGTACTTAAAAGTAACAACGAAGAACTCTTTGCAGGGAAACACATTATCGTTTTCGGAGATCTTCTACAATTGACACCAGTGAAAGGTGACCCTATTTTTAAAACCTTAGGCCACAATCTCTGCCGGAAAACTGTTGGTAGTGTAGGTAATGTCAACCTTTGGCAACATTTCTAATACAGAGAATTAACTGAGAACATGCGGCAATCTGCAGATATTGAAAAACCGGCACATTAATGCACTTTATGGCGATAATGCATGTGCAACTGATGTTGCCTTAATGCCAACTCTTGCAAGCTGTTTCATATTCAATGAAACAATGTTAAATAAAGAAATGCAACCAATAATGGAAATTAGCGCCACAGACAAACTAGACGTACATGGTATGACAGTACCCATGTGTGAGCAAGCCACAACAAGACTAAGAGGCCGATTCATGGAATAATTAGCGCGGCGCAAGTGGGCAAAAACGTGCGAATCGCAGTGGAATAGCGAAAATCGCAGTGAACGTGCGAAAATCGCACGAAAAGCAGCGCACGTCGATTCATGGAAGGCCGTGCGCGAGAAAACCAGCGGATGTGCGAAAAAAAAGTGCGCGGCGCACGTTGGCGCACGTTGGCGCACAGGCCATCTAACAGCGTGCGCCAGGTCACAGCGAAAATCGCACAGGCCACAGCGAAATTCGCACATAGCGCGGCGCACGCAATAAAAGTAGGCGGAACACGGGCGTAACACTCGGAATGGGGAACAACTTGCCAAAACGTGGGCGTCACGGGGGAAGTACAGGGCACAAGTGCGCGGAACGCCCACACGCTCGCCTACAACACGTATTCATGGAATAGAATAGGGGAAAAAAGCGCACGCTCAAACCAGCGCACAGGCACAAACACGACCGCCACAAGAAAGGAGGCGGTAGCGTCTCTGCGGCTGTAAGAAATGTGCGCCAAAAGGTGCGCCAACAAATAGCACCTATATACTGCCATGATGAATGTCCCATACTGTGGCCCTCCAGGAAAAATGACGTGCAAAGGGGTACCCACAAACACGGACACCCGCTGACAAAAAATACGTGTGCATGTATACCGGGGTGCGCGGGAAGTGTCACACGCGATTTGCAGGGTACGTGCATCACAGGGGTTCGCGTGAAGTTATTCACACGATCGGGCCTGGGGGAGCGGGCTACGTGTATTACAGGGGTTCGCGTGAAGTTCCTCACGCGATCGGGCCTGGGGGAGCGGGCTACGTGTATTACAGGGGTTCGCGTGAAGTTCCTCACGCGATCGGGCCTGGGGGAGCGGGCTACGTGTATTACAGGGGTTCGCGTGAAGTTCCTCACGCGATCGGGCCTGGGGGAGCGGGCTACGTGTATTTCAGGGGTTCGCGTGAAGTTCCACACGCGATCGGGCCTGGGGGAGCGGGCTACGTGTATTACAGGGGTTCGCGTGAAGTTCCACACGCGATCGGGCCTGGGGGAGCGGGCTACGTGTATTACAGGGGTTCGCGTGAAGTTCCTCACGCGATCGGGCCTGGGGGAGCGTGCTACGTGTATTTCAGGGGTTCGCGTGAAGTTTCACACGCGAATAGCCTGGGCGCGTGTATTTCAGGGGTGCGCGGGAAGTTTTACACGCGATTTCTGCACGGTACGTGTATTTCAGGGGTTCGCGTGAAGTTTCACACGCGAATAGACTGGGCGCGTGTATTTCAGGGGTGCGCGGGAAGTTTTACACGCGATTTCTGCACGGTACGTGTATTTCAGGGGTTCGCGTGAAGTTTCACACGCGAATAGCCTGGGCGCGTGAATTTGAGGGGTGCGCGGGAAGTTCCTCACGCGATCGGGCCTGGGGGAGCGGGCTACGTGTATTACAGGGGTTCGCGGGAAGTTCCACACGCAAATAGCCTGTGCGCGTGTATTTCAGGGGTTTGCGGGAAGTTCCACACGCGAATAGCCTGGGCGCGTGTATTTCAGGGGTGCGCGGGAAGTTCCACACGCGAATAGGCTGGGCGCGTGTATTTCAGGGGTGC
This sequence comes from Ambystoma mexicanum, assembly GCF_040938575.1. NCBI lineage: Eukaryota > Metazoa > Chordata > Amphibia > Caudata > Ambystomatidae > Ambystoma > Ambystoma mexicanum. The sequence continues at coordinate 1,108,332,820 of NC_090929.1, read as the reverse complement.
GCGGGAAGTTCCACACGCGAATAGCCTGGGCGCGTGAATTTGAGGGGTGCGCGGGAAGTTCCTCACGCGATCGGGCCTGGGGGAGCGGGCTACGTGTATCACAGGGGTTCGCGGGAAGTTCCACACGCGAATAGCCTGGGCGCGTGTATTTCAGGGGTTCGCAGGAAGTTCCACACGCGAATAGCCTGGGCGCGTGTATTTCAGGGGTGCGCGGGAAGTTCCACACGCGAATAGGCTGGGCGCGTGTATTTCAGGGGTGCGCGGGAAGTTCCACACGCGAATAGGCTGGGCGCGTGTATTTCAGGGGTTCGCGGGAAGTTCCACACGCGAATAGCCTGGGCGCGTGAATTTGAGGGGTGCGCGGGAAGTTCCACACGCGAATAGCCTGGGCGCGTGTATTTCAGGGGTGCGCGGGGAGTTCCACACGCGAATAGCCTGGGCCCGTGTATTTCAGGGGTGCGCGGGAAGTTCCACACGCGAATAGCCTGGGCGCGTGTATATCAGGGGTGCGCGGGAAGTTTTACACGCGAATAGCCTGGGCGCGTGTATTTCAGGGGTGCGCGGGAAGTTTTACACGCGAATAGCCTGGGCGCGTGTATTTCAGGGGTGCGCAGGAAGTTTTACACGCGATTTCTGCACGGTACGTGTATTTCAGGGGTGCCGGGGAGTCCCACATGTGATTTGACAGTGTGGGTCCTCCCAGGTGTACCCTGTACACCCTCCACGGCCCCTGCAGGCAGCCCACACCACAGGGGACTACCCTGCATCCCTGGTCATGTCCCGCAGGCAGCCCACCCAACATGGGCATGCCCCCCAGCAAAGGCACATGTCTCCTTGAACTAATGAACACCAACACATGTCCCCTTGCACCCCCACCCCCCAGCACTGTGGGGCACATGCCAGCAGTCCCCCACCCATGTCCAACTCATGTCCCCCACCACCCCCACCCCCCAGCACTGTGGGGCACATGCCAGTAGGCCCCCACCCATGTCCAACTCATGTCTCCCACCACCCCCACCCCCCAGCCACCAGGGTCACCCTCCACCAGGGCCCCACTCATGTCTCCGACCACCCCCACCCCCCAGCACTGTGGGGCACCTGCCAGCAGGCCCCCACCCATGTCCAACTCATGTCTCCCACCACCCCCACCCCCCAGCACTGTGGGGCACCTGCCAGTAGGCCCCCACCCATGTCCAACTCATGTCTCCCACCACCCCCACCCCCCAGCACTGTGGGGCACCTGCCAGCAGGCCCCCACCCATGTCCAACTCATGTCTCCCACCACCCCCACACCCCAGCACTGTGGGGCACCTGCCAGCAGGCCCCCACCCATGTCCAACTCATGTCTCCCACCACCCCCACCCCCCAGCCACCAGGGTCACCCTCCACCAGGGCCCCACTCATGTCTCCCACCACCCCCACCCCCCAGCAGTGCAGGGTCACCCTCCACCAGGGCCCCACTCATGTCTCCCACCACCCCCACCCCCCAGCACTGTGGGGCACCTGCCAGCAGGCCCCCACCCATGTCCAACTCATGTCTCCCACCACCCCCACACCCCAGCACTGTGGGGCACCTGCCAGCAGGCCCCCACCCATGTCCAACTCATGTCTCCCACCACCCCCACCCCCCAGCCACCAGGGTCACCCTCCACCAGGGCCCCACTCATGTCTCCCACCACCCCCACCCCCCAGCAGTGCAGGGTCACCCTCCACCAGGGCCCCACTCATGTCTCCCACCACCCCCACCCCCCAGCACTGTGGGGCACCTGCCAGCAGGCCCCCACCCATGTCCAACTCATGTCTCCCACCACCCCCACACCCCAGCACTGTGGGGCACCTGCCAGCAGGCCCCCACCCATGTCCAACTCATGTCTCCCACCACCCCCACCCCCCAGCCACCAGGGTCACCCTCCACCAGGGCCCCACTCATGTCTCCCACCACCCCCACCCCCCAGCAGTGCAGGGTCACCCTTCACCAGGGCCCCACTCATGTCTCCCACCACCCCCACCCCCCAGCACTGTGGGGCACCTGCCAGCAGGCCCCCACCCATGTCCAACTCATGTCCCCCACCACCCCCACCCCCCAGCACTGTGGGGCACCTGCCAGTAGGCCCCCACCCATGTCCAACTCATGTCTCCCACCACCCCCACCCCCCAGCCACCAGGGTCACCCTCCACCAGGGCCCCACTCATGTCTCCCACCACCCCCACCCCCCAGCACTGTGGGGCACCTGCCAGTAGGCCCCCACGCATGTCCAACTCATGTCTCCCACCACCCCCACCCCCCAGCACTGTGGGGCACCTGCCAGCAGGCCCCCACCCATGTCCAACTCATGTCTCCCACCACCCCCACCCCCCAGCACTGTGGGGCACCTGCCAGCAGGCCCCCACCCATATCCAACTCATGTCTCCCACCACCCCCACCCCCCAGCCACCAGGGTCACCCTCCACCAGGGCCCCACTCATGTCTCCCACCACCCCCACCCCCCAGCAGTGCAGGGTCACCCTCCACCAGGGCCCCACTCATGTCTCCCACCACCCCCACCCCCCAGCACTGTGGGGCACCTGCCAGCAGGCCCCCACCCATGTCCAACTCATGTCTCCCACCACCCCCACACCCCAGCACTGTGGGGCACCTGCCAGCAGGCCCCCACCCATGTCCAACTCATGTCTCCCACCACCCCCACCCCCCAGCCACCAGGGTCACCCTCCACCAGGCCCCCACTCATGTCCCCTATCACCCCCACCCCCCAGCCACCAGGGTCACCCTCCACCAGGCCCCCACTCATGTCTCCCATCACCCCCACACCCCAGCAGTGCAGGGTCACCCTCCACCAGGCCCCCACTCATGTCTCCCACCACCCCCACCCCCCAGCAGTGCAGGCTCAACCTCCACCAGGCCCCCACTCATGTCCCCCTGCACCCCCACCCCCCTGCCACCATGTGCAGCCCCCACCAGGTCCTCACAATCCCCAATCATGTGCGTAATGGTCAGCCTCCACAGCCAAAAAGACCTACCAAGTAACCCATTCACCCACATGGAAATGGAAATCACATGTTACACCCCCAATGTACATGAAGCAAATGAACCCATGTCCGTCACACACATATTTTCAAATTGAATGGGAAAACACACAACATGACATGCATGAAACCAATGAGATGAAACCACACAGTGAACAATGTAAAAAAAAATGTATTGAAAAAAATACAAATGCCAAAGAAAGAAAACTAACTACAATGTAAATGTGAAAAAATAAGCTGCATGTCCGCATAAAAACACAAATCTAGAAAATCAAATCAAAAAAATTATGTCCAAAGTGAAATGTAAAAACTCTCCATGCAACAAAGAACTATGTACAAAAATAACAAGGGTCCATCATCACAACTGAACTAAGGAAACCTCCTAAAAAACCTACCTAAATATCAACTATATACAAAAAGTGGAGCAGTGTCCGTCGACTCCAAATAATAATAAGAACGAAAGGAAACCTAAAACTAAAGAACTATATACAAAGGCGGCGGGCAAGTCCAGCGGCTCACTCTGTGGTGTTCCGGGCCAGGGCATCATCGAACTCCTGTTCGATGTCCCGGAGGCGGTCCAGTTCCATGGCCCCGAGGGTCCGCAGGGACGACGCCGTGTCCTCCTCCAACCCCCTGCGGATTGCCTCGAGGCACTCGGCCCGCCTCAGGGCCCTCCGCATGGAGTTCTCCGCCCTGACCATTGTGAGCCGCGCCTCTTCCGCCCGCCGCCGCTCCGCACCTATGGCGTGGCCCAACCGCTGCCACACGGAAGACACTTTCTGTCCTGGGTCCTCCTGCCCTCCGGCCGATGCCTGCCCCTCCGATGTCGAAGGCCCCGAGCCTTCATGGCTCCCACCATCTTGCTGCTGCTGCTGCTCTGCCTCTGCCCGTGCACTGCCTCCTGCTGCCTGCACATCCTCCGCCGGCTGGGGTGCACCTGTTGATGTGGCCACCCCTGCTGGACGTCCGACTCCCGACTGTGGCAGGGATGCCTCCTCCACCAGCCTGGCCGCACTGTCAGAGGCAGCTCCACAGGGCACCCAGGTGACTGATGGGTGGGAAGATGGCACAGAGGACGACTGGCGCGTAGGGGGTCCAGTTGAGGAGGGGGTCGGAGCAAGCCCCATCAGACAGCGGAATCCGGCCTGGGTGACCTGTCCCAGCAGGCTGACGTGGTCAACGAGCCATTCGAGATGACGTGCAGTCTCTCCATGAAAAGACTGCAGGTCACCTCGCATGGCCCGTTGACGCAACGCCACACCAGCCAGGACAGGCTCAACCCGGTCCTGGATGGCCACGTCCGCAGGCAGAGGAAGGCCAGTTGACGTCAGCTCATCCCCTGCCTGAAAACGGGTCTGGACGTAGGCATCCCTGCTGGTGCAAGATGATGCAGGGACAGGATCGGGGACAGGATTGCACACAGGCACCTCCGCGGCCGCCTGTGCTGCCTCCTGTCCCTGGTCCTGGACTGCACCACTAGCACCAGTGGGATCCCCACCTCCAGACCCTGTCTCTGGTGCTTGCGCGGCCCCCTCCTCCACCAAACCCCCCACCAACCTGGATGACTCTGTGCCATCTTCCCCTGTTGGGCCCTGTGGGGTCCCAGCTGCCCCTTCTGCTGCCGAGGAGTCCAACTGCAACCTCCGCCTCTTGGACCTCCCCCCGGCAGCTGCGGCCTGGGACGCGGCACCGGACTCCTCACTCCCCGACGAGATGACAACACGGGAGGGGAGCCGGGCCTTGCGTCTCCGGCTGGCGGTCGGATCCCCGCCGCTGTGCTCCACAGCACCTTCTCCGCCCTCTTCATCAGTTGACGCTGCAGACAGGGAGAAACAAAACACAGGCATCAGGGCACTGTACAATGGACACATACACGCATGACAGTTGCACATGAGTGGCATTGGCAAACCTCAGACATGTCATCACAATCCTCAACACACATGTCATTGCAACTGGCACACATGAGCCATACCACAGCCATATCGCAACTGCCACCACCATCCCCATACATACAACAGCATCAGCAGCCAAAGGGGAGCCATACATCACATGCAACACAGGAAGTGCACCACACATGTACACACACCACCACACTTGCATGCATGTCTACACCTCTGCCAAGTGTCGCACTGTTCAGACGGGCATCCATGTCACATCTGCCAATCAGGCTTCCACATACCGCTGTCACATGCATCCATGTAGCATCACTGTTGCACCTTTGACAAATACACACACATGCACATGTACACAGTGCTCATACATGCAGCCGAAAACAACATACATGCCTGACATCACGGACATGTCTACTTACATACACATTCATCCAAACATGTGTGCACGCACAACTGCATTTGCCATGCAAGCCCACACACACAAGCACCATCCATGTCTCACACATTACAGCCCTCGCATGTGTCAGCCCCACGGCCCTGTACACCCCCACCCATACTCCACCCCATACAAACAGATGTGCAACTGGCACAATGGGGAATGATCACCACACGCCCTGCTCACAACCAGGATGCATGTACACTCACCGCTCGACTCCAGACGGCTCTGCTTCTCTAGGACCTGGACGTGGAGCGCTGGGGATATGCGTTCCAGGACCCCCATCTGTTCTTCCGACAAGTGGCCCCGGCGCCCCTTGGCATCCGCTGCCTTCAAGAGGCGCCGGGCCTTGTTCAGGGTCCTGGACCTGAAGTCCTCCCAGCGCTTCCTGACATGTTGTAAGTCCCGGACTGCCACCCCCTCCGCGTTGATGGCAGTCATGATGTCTGTCCAGATCCGAGTCCGTCCTTCCTTGTCGGCGCGGGAACTTCCAAAGAGGGCATCATACTGCCCCAGGACTTGCTCCACCAGGACACCAACTTCGGTGGCACTGAAGCTGGTGCCCCTCTGCCTCTCTGGCCGGGGGTTGTCAGTGGTCACAGATGGTGTTAGCCCCGACATGACAACCCCAGAGGCAGGAGTGGGTGGGCAACTGGGTCCTGGGGCTGGGCTGTGGAGCGATGGAATTCCAGTCGGGAGTCTTCTGTTCCAGCAGGGGTGGTCACAGCAACAGCACCCCTGGCTGATGTGCAGGCAGCAAATGGCAGTGCACGTGGGCAGCAGGCAGTCAGGCAGCAGCAGATAGCAGGTGGGAGCGTGCTCGGGGCTCTGGGGGGCAGTAATTCGGCCTTCTGGGCAGGAGCGTGGTCTCCCGTGTGCTCACGCGTGGCCAGCTTGGTACGGAGTGAATTGGCACGTGAAAATCCTGCACGTCAGCGTGAAAACCGAGGAAAGGCCCTTAGCGCGTAAGCGCGTCAGCACGCATACGCGATTCCATTGGACCAAAGGCCCTCAGCGCGTAAGCGCGTCTGTGACGTGACCCGCACGGGTGTTTCCCACACAGCACGTGATGACAGAGCACACGTGGAAAGACTGCACGTCAGAGTCTCATTGCGTGTGATTGGTGGAAATGGCCGTACACCGGGATACAGGTGCGCTGACGTACTTGCGTGTGTAAGTGTCCGCGCACACCTCATATACACGTACATAGGCCAATCGCGTGTACACGCACTTTTGTCCAATTACACGCGATGAGACTCTGACGTGCAGTCTTTCCACGTGTGCTCTGTCATCACGTGCTGTGTGGGAAACACCCGTGCGGGTCACGTCACAGACGCGCTTACGCGCTGAGGGCCTTTGGTCCAATGGAATCGCGTATGCGTGCTGACGCGCTTACGCGCTAAGGGCCTTTCCTCGGTTTTCACGCTGACGTGCAGGATTTTCACGTGCCAATTCACTCCGTACCAAGCTGGCCACGCGTGAGCACACGGGAGACCACGCTCCTGCCCAGAAGGCCGAATTACTGCCCCCCAGAGCCCCGAGCACGCTCCCACCTGCTATCTGCTGCTGCCTGACTGCCTGCTGCCCACGTGCACTGCCATTTGCTGCCTGCACATCAGCCAGGGGTGCTGTTGCTGTGACCACCCCTGCTGGAACAGAAGACTCCCGACTGGAATTCCATCGCTCCACAGCCCAGCCCCAGGACCCAGTTGCCCACCCACTCCTGCCTCTGGGGTTGTCATGTCGGGGCTAACACCATCTGTGACCACTGACAACCCCCGGCCAGAGAGGCAGAGGGGCACCAGCTTCAGTGCCACCGAAGTTGGTGTCCTGGTGGAGCAAGTCCTGGGGCAGTATGATGCCCTCTTTGGAAGTTCCCGCGCCGACAAGGAAGGACGGACTCGGATCTGGACAGACATCGTGACTGCCATCAACGCGGAGGGGGTGGCAGTCCGGGACTTACAACATGTCAGGAAGCGCTGGGAGGACTTCAGGTCCAGGACCCTGAACAAGGCCCGGCGCCTCTTGAAGGCAGCGGATGCCAAGGGGCGCCGGGGCCACTTGTCGGAAGAACAGATGGGGGTCCTGGAACGCATATCCCCAGCGCTCCACGTCCAGGTCCTAGAGAAGCAGAGCCGTCTGGAGTCGAGCGGTGAGTGTACATGCATCCTGGTTGTGAGCAGGGCGTGTGGTGATCATTCCCCATTGTGCCAGTTGCACATCTGTTTGTATGGGGTGGAGTATGGGTGGGGGTGTACAGGGCCGTGGGGCTGACACATGCGAGGGCTGTAATGTGTGAGACATGGATGGTGCTTGTGTGTGTGGGCTTGCATGGCAAATGCAGTTGTGCGTGCACACATGTTTGGATGAATGTGTATGTAAGTAGACATGTCCGTGATGTCAGGCATGTATGTTGTTTTCGGCTGCATGTATGAGCACTGTGTACATGTGCATGTGTGTGTATTTGTCAAAGGTGCAACAGTGATGCTACATGGATGCATGTGACAGCGGTATGTGGAAGCCTGATTGGCAGATGTGACATGGATGCCCGTCTGAACAGTGCGACACTTGGCAGAGGTGTAGACATGCATGCAAGTGTGGTGGTGTGTGTACATGTGTGGTGCACTTCCTGTGTTGCATGTGATGTATGGCTCCCCTTTGGCTGCTGATGCTGTTGTATGTGTGGGGATGGTGGTGGCAGTTGCGATATGGCTGTGGTATGGCTCATGTGTGCCAGTTGCAATGACATGTGTGTTGGGGATTGTGATGGCATGTCTGAGGTTTGCCAATGCCACTCATGTACAACTGTCATGTGTGTATGTGTCCATTGTACAGTGCCCTGATGCCTGTGTTTTGTTTCTCCCTGTCTGCAGCGTCAACTGATGAAGAGGGCGGAGAAGGTGCTGTGGAGCACAGCGGCGGGGATCCGACCGCCAGCCGGAGACGCAAGGCCCGGCTCCCCTCCCGTGTTGTCATCTCGTCGGGGAGTGAGGAGTCCGGTGCCGCGTCCCAGGCCGCAGCTGCCGGGGGGAGGTCCAAGAGGCGGAGGTTGCAGTTGGACTCCTCGGCAGCAGAAGGGGCAGCTGGGACCCCACAGGGCCCAACAGGGGAAGATGGCACAGAGTCATCCAGGTTGGTGGGGGGTCTGGTGGAGGAGGAGGCCGTGCAAGCACCAGAGACGGGGTCTGGAGGTGGGGATCCCACTGGTGCTAGTGGTGCAGTCCAGGACCAGGGACAGGAGGCAGCACAGGCGGCCGCGGAGGTGCCTGTGTGCAATCCTGTCCCCGATCCTGTCCCTGCATCATCTTGCACCAGCAGGGATGCCTACGTCCAGACCCGTTTTCAGGCAGGGGATGAGCTGACGTCAACTGGCCTTCCTCTGCCTGCGGACGTGGCTATCCAGGTCCGGGTTGAGCCTGTCCTGGCTGGTGTGGCGTTGCGTCAACGGGCCATGCGAGGTGACCTGCAGTCTTTTCATGGAGAGACTGCACGTCATCTCGAATGGCTCGTTGACCACGTCAGCCTGCTGGGACAGGTCACCCAGACCGGATTCCTCCGTCTGATGGGGCTTGTTCCGACCCCCTCCTCAACTGGACCCCCTACGCGCCAGTCGTCCTCTGTGCCATCTTCCCACCCATCAGTCACCTGGGTGCCCTGTGGAGCTGCCTCTGACAGTGCGGCCAGGCTGGTGGAGGAGGCATCTCTGCCACAGTCGGGAGTCGGACGTCCAGCAGGGGTGGCCACATCAACAACTGCACCCCAGCCGGCGGAGGATGTGCAGGCAGCAGGAGGCAGTGCACGGGCAGAGGCAGAGCAGCAGCAGCAGCAAGATGGTGGGAGCCATGAAGGCTCGGGGCCTTCGACATCGGAGGGGCAGGCATCGGCCGGAGGGCAGGAGGACCCAGGACAGAGAGTGTCTTCCGTGTGGCAGCGGTTGGGCCACGCCATAGGTGCGGAGCGGCGGCGGGCGGAAGAGGCGCGGCTCACAATGGTCAGGGCGGAGAACTCCATGCGGAGGGCCCTGAGGCGGGCCGAGTGCCTCGAGGCAATCCGCAGGGGGTTGGAGGAGGACACGGCGTCGTCCCTGCGGACCCTCGGGGCCATGGAACTGGACCGCCTCCGGGACATCGAACAGGAGTTCGATGATGCCCTGGCCCGGAACACCACAGAGTGAGCCGCTGGACTTGCCCGCCGCCTTTGTATATAGTTCTTTAGTTTTAGGTTTCCTTTGTTTTTTCTTATGATTTGGAGTCGACGGACACTGCTCCACTTTTTGTATATAGTTGATATTTAGGTAGGTTTTTTAGGAGGTTTCCTTAGTTCTGTTGTGATGATGGACCCTTGTTATTTTTGTACATAGTTCTTTGTTGCACGGAGAGTTTTGACATTTCACTTTGGACAACATTTTTTGGATTAGATTTTCTAGTTTTGTGTTTTTATGCGGACATGCAGCTTCTTTTTTCACATTTACATTGTAGTTAGTTTTCTTTCTTTAGCATTCGTATTTTTTTCTAATACATTTTTTTTTACATTGTTCACTGTGTGGTTTCATCTCATTGGTTTCATGCATGTCATGTTGTGTGATTTCCCATTCAATTGGAATATATGTGTGTGACGGACATGGGTTCATTTGCTTCATGAACATTGGGGGTGTAACATGTGATTTCCATTTCCATGTGGGTGAATGGGTTACTTGGTAGGGCTTTTTGGCTGTGGAGGCTGACCAATACGCACATTGTGAGGACCTGGTGGGGGCTGCACATGGTGGCAGGGGGGTGGGGGTGGTGGGAGACATGAGTGGGGGCCTGGTGGAGGGTGACCCTGGTGGCTGTGGGGTGGGGGTGGTGGGAGACATGAGTGGGGGCCTGGTGGAGGCTGCCCCTGCACTGCTGGGGGGTGGGGGTGGTGGGAGACATGAGTGGGGGCCTGGTGGGGGCTGCCCCTGCACTGCTGGGGGGTGGGGGTGGTGGGAGACATGAGTGGGGGCCTGGTGGAGGGTGCCCCTGGTGGCTGGGGGGTGGGGGTGGTGGGAGACATGAGTGGGGGCCTGGTGGAGGGTGCCCCTGCACTGCTGGGGGGTGGGGGTGGTGGGAGACATGAGTGGGGGCCTGGTGGAGGGTGCCCCAGCACTGCTGGGGGGTGGGGGTGGTGGGAGACATGAGTGGGGGCCTGGTGGAGGGTGCCCCTGGTGGCTGGGGGGTGGGGGTGGTGGGAGACATGAGTGGGGGCCTGGTGGAGGGTGCCCCTGGTGGCTGGGGGGTGGGGGTGGTGGGAGACATGAGTGGGGGCCTGGTGGAGGGTGCCCCTGCACTGCTGGGGGGTGGGGGTGGTGGGAGACATGAGTGGGGGCCTGGTGGAGGGTGACCCTGGTGGCTGTGGGGTGGGGGTGGTGGGAGACATGAGTGGGGGCCTGGTGGAGGCTGCCCCTGCACTGCTGGGGGGTGGGGGTGGTGGGAGACATGAGTGGGGGCCTGGTGGGGGCTGCCCCTGCACTGCTGGGGGGTGGGGGTGGTGGGAGACATGAGTGGGGGCCTGGTGGAGGGTGCCCCTGCACTGCTGGGGGGTGGGGGTGGTGGGAGACATGAGTGGGGGCCTGGTGGAGGGTGCCCCTGGTGGCTGGGGGGTGGGGGTGGTGGGAGACATGAGTGGGGGCCTGGTGGAGGGTGCCCCTGCACTGCTGGGGGGTGGGGGTGGTGGGAGACATGAGTGGGGGCCTGGTGGAGGGTGCCCCTGCACTGCTGGGGGGTGGGGGTGGTGGGAGACATGAGTGGGGGCCTGGTGGAGGGTGACCCTGGGGGGTGGGGGTGGTGGGAGACATGAGTGGGGGCCTGGTGGAGGGTGCCCCTGCACTGCTGGGGGGTGGGGGTGGTGGGAGACATGAGTGGGGGCCTGGTGGAGGGTGACCCTGGTGGCTGGGGGGTGGGGGTGGTGGGAGACATGAGTGGGGGCCTGGTGGAGGGTGCCCCTGCACTGCTGGGGGATGGGGGTGGTGGGAGACATGAGTGGGGGCCTGGTGGAGGGTGCCCCTGCACTGCTGGGGGGTGGGGGTGGTGGGAGACATGAGTGGGGGCCTGGTGGAGGGTGCCCCTGGTGGCTGGGGGGTGGGGGTGGTGGGAGACATGAGTGGGGGCCTGGTGGAGGGTGCCCCAGCACTGCTGGGGGGTGGGGGTGGTGGGAGACATGAGTGGGGGCCTGGTGGAGGGTGCCCCTGGTGGCTGGGGGGTGGGGGTGGTGGGAGACATGAGTGGGGGCCTGGTGGAGGGTGCCCCTGGTGGCTGGGGGGTGGGGGTGGTGGGAGACATGAGTGGGGGCCTGGTGGAGGGTGCCCCTGCACTGCTGGGGGGTGTGGGTGGTGGGAGACATATGTGGGGGCCTGGTGGAGGGTGCCCCTGGTGGCGGGGGGGTGGGGGTGATAGGGGACATGAGTGGGGGCCTGGTGGAGGGTGCCCCTGGTGGCTGGGGGGTGGGGGTGGTGGGAGACATGAGTGGGGGCCTGGTGGAGGGTGCCCCTGCACTGCTGGGGGGTGGGGGTGCAGGGGGACATGAGCAGGTGTGCAGGGTAGTCCCCTGTTTTGTGGGCTGCCTGCAGGGGCTGTGGAGGGTGTACAGGGAACACCTGTGAGGACCCACCCAGCCTAATTGCGTGTGATAATTCCCGCACACCCCTGTAATACACGTACCTGGCCAAATCGCATGTGAAACTTCCCGCATACCCCTGTAATACACGTACCCTGGCCAATCGCGTGTTGAACTTCCCGCGTACCCCTGTAATACACGTACCCTGGCCAATCGCGTGTTAAACTTCCCGCGTACCCCTGTAATATACGTACCCTGGCTAATCGCGTGTATAACTTCACGCGTACCCCTGTAATACACGTACCCTGGCCAATCGCGTGTTAAACTTCCCGCGTACCCCTGTAATACACGTACCCTGGCCAATCGCGTGTTAAACTTCCCGCGTACCCCTGTAATACACGTACCCTGGCTAATCGCGTGTTAAACTTCCCGCGTACCCCTGTAATACACTTACCCTGGCTAATCGCGTGTTAAACTTCCCGCGTACCCCTGTAATACACGTACCCTGGCCAATCGCGTGTTAAACTTCCCGCGTACCCCTGTAATACACGTACCCTGGCTAATCGCGTGTATGACTTCACGTGTACCCCTGTAATACACTTACACTGGCTAATCGCGTGTTAAACTTCCCGCGTACCCCTTTGATACACGTACCCTGGCCAATCGCGTGTTAAACTTCCCGCGTACCCCTGTAATACACGTACCCTGGCCAATCGCGTGTTAAACTTCCCGCGTACCCCTGTAATACACGTACCCTGGCCAATCGCGTGTTAAACTTCCCGCGTACCCCTGTAATACACGTACCCTGGCTAATCGCGTGTATAACTTCACGTGTACCCCTGTAATACACTTACCCTGGCTAATCGCGTGTTAAACTTCCCGCGTACCCCTGTAATACACGTACCCTGGCCAATCGCGTGTTAAACTTCCCGCGTACCCCTGTAATACACGTACCCTGGCCAATCGCGTGTTAAACTTCCCGCGTACCCCTGTAATACACGTACCCTGGCCAATCGCGTGTTAAACTTCCCGCGTACCCCTGTAATACACGTACCCTGGCTAATCGCGTGTATGACTTCACGTGTACCCCTGTAATACACTTACCCTGGCTAATCGCGTGTATGACTTCACGTGTACCCCTGATATGCACGTTACCCGCTTTGCGTTCCTTGTTTGGCTGCCCTGTAAACTGGTCCAGGGTTAGCGCAGCCCTTTGCGATGATTTAGCGATTTTGCTGGCTTTTCCTTGCGCGAGGGCGTTCTTGGGGGCGTTACTGGCGCTGCTGCAGGGTCGCTGCGATACTCTGCGCCACGGCTGGTTTGGGAGCATGAAATCCATGAATACGCTGTGCGCGGAAATCGGTTTTAGCGCACGTGCCTGGCGCAGTCAATCGCACGCGGACACTCTGCGCCAGCCGCTTGCGACACTTTTCTGCGAAATTCTATGAATTACCCTGACAATAGTTTAGAAAATTCAATCTCCAACACAGCTGGTTTGGAAAAAATATTAAAATTATCCTTAAATTGTAGAGTAATGCTAAACGTAACCTTGACGTCGAGCAAGGGCTAGTTAATGGAGCACTAGGTACAGTTGTTGGCTTTCAATCATACCCACATGACAGCAACATTCAGTTTGTAAATATTCGCTTTGATAAAGTTTCAGAAGTGAAAAGGATAGGGCGCTCAATTGCTCGATTCGTTCTCTTCAAAGACATGTATGTACGTAGAGAGCAATTTTCTCTAACTCTTGCATATGCAGTTACCATTCATAAATCCCAAGGTCTTAACCTAGACAAAGCATTGATAGATATAGTAAACACAGTCTTTAAGGAAGGTATGAGCTACGTAGCATTATCACGCTTACGTACACTTGACAGTCTATTGCTAATGAACTTTGATGCAAGTAAAGTGAAATCTGTTATTCCTTGCATTCTAGAATACAATAGATTGTGTTCACTGTGCACCCCTTATCTGAAACAATATCCTGTTCCAGATAAAGTAAAATGTGGTAAAAGAAAACTAAATGAAACAGAAATGCAACAGAATCCAACAGCAAATTCCTCAAAGAAAAGAAAAGAAACTAAAGTTTCAGCAATTACCACAAACAAAGAAGAACCTATTAATGTAAACCAGGGCCGTCGGCAAAGAAGGAACAGAAATTCCGAAAAATGCACTCAGATACAGAACTTGCTGGTCCATTCAAATTTGCAAATGGAAGTGGGGTAAGTTGCTATGCAAATGTAGCAATGAATATTCTATTTCAATTGCCACCAATTGTTAACAATATTTACTTGCACAGTACAGACCAATTGTGTTTGCAAATGTTAGTGCTTCATAGAAATGCAGCAAGCAATCCTGACAACACATACAGTGTTCATGGAATACGGTAAGAATTGGATGACTGTGCTGGAATGGTGAGATTCACTCTGAACTCACAAGAAGATCCACAAGAATTTCTAATGTACTTACTATTAGTATTGGAAAACAAAAGCTAAATGAAATCTTCCAGATTTTGTACATGCGGAAACATACATGCACTCTCTGTAGCAATGTGATACAGGAAGAAATCCCACATGAGAGATTTGTGTATGTTTCCATACCAAATTGTGAAAGCATTCAATTTCAGCAACTTGTACAGAATGCAAAATTCAGACAATCACTCCACCTTACTGATACAATCACATAGTGCCTACATAATACTTATGCTTCTACGTTATAATGCAGATGGTACCAAAAACAACTGCAAACTGACTGGATTCACACACGGTCAAGTGTCACTTGGAAAGAAAACCTTTACAACAATAGGTATAATCTACCATGCAGGAACTACAACCAATGCAGGTCACTACACTGCATACATTAAAAAGATATGTGGATGGTTTGAATGTAATGATAGCACCCTTACTCTAAAGCAAAGATTGCCAGCTAATCTTACAAATGCATATTTAATCTTCTTAAAGCCAAAATTTAATAAATAATGTGTACTTCAAGATTGCCAAAAAATTATGTGAAAGACTACAAACAGTTAGAATACGCCAATAGGTATCTAACTGCCCAAGAGGATATAACAATGACACAAATAAATGGATATCACAGATTTGTAGGAACAAATGCACAGTTAGAATACGCCTACAGGTATGTAACTGTTGTTAAAAATCGGAAGGAAGGCAACAAACATAACATTAATCAGAAAGATGAAGGAAACAGTATATAAAAACGACGCAAATAAATGAATATCACAGATCTGTAGGAACAAATGCACAGTTACAATATGCCTACTGGTATGTAACTGTTGTTAAAAATCGGCTGGAAGGCAACAAACATAACATTAATCAGAAAGATGAAGGAAACAGTATATAAAAACGACGCAAATAAATGAATATCACAGATCTGTAGGAACAAATGCACAGTTACAATATGCCTACAGGTATGTAACTGTTGTTAAAAATCGGCAGGAAGGCAACAAACATAACATTAATCAGAAAGATGAAGGAAACACTCAAAGGAAACAAGGAAGTAGTTAGTACCATAGCAAAAGAAGGTTTTTTTAAATCTGACAAGGATTTCTTTTTCCCAGACCCAAGGATTAGAAAAGCAAACACAGAAACTGAGCACAATGCACAGTACACTGGTTTGTAAACTAAATATGAGGGTTAAAAAAAGGTACACTGCCTATTATGCAATGTAGTAAGTTTTCATAAAATGCAAAGACTAACATACCTTTTTCTTTTATCACAGAAATTAAAAAAGGGATACTTCCGCCAAGTACGAAAAGCATTTAAAAAATATATGTGGATTCTGAACAAAGTAAGGAGTAAGTATATTGGCAGTCATGTTCTACACATGCAAATCTACACGTCTAATCTATGGTAGTAATATGCTGCAGTGGCTGGAGGCTGGCCCTTGCATCTTCAGTGTCTAATCTACGACCTACGCCTTACGACCAAAGTACAAAGAGTATACTTCCTAGCCACAACCATCGCTGCATATCGAAACCATGGTCCTTGTAAATTAGCTACTTATAAAATTACTGTTGGGACCATCGTCTGCAGCCATGCAGCTAAGACATTAGGGCGTGCACACAACTAGCGCATTACACCACTCCCATATTCACTTATAACTCCACTGCTTATGACTTCAGTCTTGAGTGCATGTCCTTTGTGGTCCTGGCCAGAAACACCACAGCATATCGGAACCATTGTGTCTTCTCATTTCACTATATACAAAGTTGGTTTTGGGAGCATGGCCTTTGGCCATGCTCCCAAAATGCTACGCCCTCCCCACAACCATCTTAATGATGTTGCATAGTACAAGTGTACCAATAGCTGTGATATGTTGCAGTAGTTTGTAGCCACAGGCTACTGACGTGAGTTTGAGGGCATAGAATTATCAATGTATGGGTGTACAGTATATAAAATGGACAGTTGCTTACAACTGCAGTTCTTATTACTTTGTTCAAATACTCCTGGCCACTACTACCACACCATATGACATCCATTGCGGCATATAAGTACACTACATACAAATGTGCTTTTGGGGGAATGGCCTTCGGCCATATACCCATGATTGCAGCCCCTTCCCACAGCCGCCTGAGTGATGTACTACCACACCATATCACACCTATTGTGCCTTTTAAGTACACTACATACAACTGTTCTGTTTGTTGCATAGCCTGCGGCCATGCACTCATGACTGCAGACCCTCCCCACAGCCACCGGACTGATGTTAAATACTAGGGGTGTCTCTGTAGCTCTGAAATGCTTCACTGTTTGTGGGCAGGGCCTAAAATCTTAGGTGTATGTCCATACATTTCAATATATGGTTGTGAAGTGGCTTATAACTGCAGTGCTTACAAGTTTCCTTTTGGGTGCATGCTTGGGTGTATGGCATACATCCTGCAACCATGCACCCAAAAGTACACATCTTGGCCAAAACCACCGCACTAGATAAAACCCATGTGGGCTTGTAAGTGAAGAGGTTATAGCTTTGTTGTTGGTTGCATGGCCTTTGGCCATGCACCCAAGACTGCACACACTCCCCACAACCAGGCAATCGATATGCATTACTATGGGTGTATCCATGGGTGTGACATGCTGCAGTGTGTGTGGCCAGGGCCTAGAGTTTTGGAGACTCTAGGCCCTGGCAACAACCACCGTAGCATGTGACACCCATGGCGGCGTACTAATGAATACAATACCCATAGGAAAAAGTAATGCAATTACGGCATGTTGGCAATTTCAATGTTCCCTAACACCACGCGTGTCCTTACAACAGTTACAAGTTGCCTGTGCACTGCACGGACTGAAATACTACCCTTATTGGACCCCTCATTTTCTGTGCATACAAGGTGGCCATAGAAAATACATCATGAAGAGGTTCTAACTTTGTTATTGGGTGCATGGCCTTCGGTCATGCACCCAAGAGTGCAGGGTCTCCCCACAACCACCTCAGTGATGTGTGGTAGTGGGCGTTTTTCTATAAGTGTGGTATCCTTCACTGCTTCTGGCCAGAGGCTTCACTCCTAGCTGTATGCCCATCGATATTACATGGTATGGGTGTGCACTGGCTTGCACGTCCAGTACTTACAACTTTGTTGTTGGGTGCATGGCCTTTGGCCATGCACCCAAGACTGCACACATTCCCCACAACTTAGCAATCGATACGCAATACTACGGGTGTATCCATGGGTGTGACATGCTGCAGTGGTTGTGGCCAGGGCCTACAGTCTTGGAAGTAAGGCATTTGGCCTTCGGCCGACGGCCATGCATCCAAGACCCTAGGCCTTGGCCACAACCACTGTAGCATGTCACACCCATGGCGGCATACTAATGAATATAATAATACCCATAGGAAAAAGTATTGCAATTATGGCATGTTGTCAATTTCAATGTTCGCTACCACTATGCGTCTCCTTACAACAGTAACAAGTTTCCTGTGCACTGCATGGACTGAAATGCTACCGTTATTACACCCCTCATTTTCTGTGCGTACAAGGCGGCCATAGAAAATACATCATGAAGAGGTTCTAACTTTGTTATTGGGTGCATGGCCTTCGGTCATGCACCCAAGAGTGCAGCGTCTCTCCACAACCACCTCAGTGATGTGTGGTAGTGGTTTTTTTCTATAAGTGTGGTATCCTTCACTGCTTCTGGCCAGAGGCTTCACTCCTAGCTGTATGTCCATAGATATTACATGGGATGGGTGCGCAGTGGCTTGCATGTCCAGTACTTACAACTTTGTTGTTGCGTGCATGGCCTTTGGCCATGCACCCAAGACTGCACCCACTCCCCACAATTTAGCAATCGATACACAATACTACGGGTGTATCCATGGGTGTGACATGCTGCGGTGGTTGTGGCCAGGGCCTACAGTCTTGGAAGTAAGGCCTTCGGCCTTCGGCCGACGGCCATGCATCCAAGACCCTAGGCCCTGCATGGACTGAAATGCTACCGTTATTACACCCCTCATTTTCTGTGCGTACAAGGTGGCCATAGAAAATACATCGTGAAGACCGACCCCCGAACAAATGCATTGATCGCCCATGTCTTACTGTAGCATGTGTACGCTGGTTGTTGCTCCAGTATCAGCGGATCCAAGATGTCGGGCGCAGCCAAACAATCTGACGCAGAACATGTCTCGCAGCAGCCAATCGGCAGAGATGTTGTGTGTCCGCGGTCATGACGCAAGCCCACAGAGATATCACTATTTTTTTTAGACATACTTTTTGGTCATTTTAAAGAAAAATAGTGCACAGATTGTCACCAAATTTACAAAAGCATGCTTACTGGACCAAGCCCCTATACCTGCCACAAATTTTGTGAAAATCCGTCCAGCGGTTTGATCTGTAGCTGTGCGCAAAGTTTTTCCCCCATTCAGTCTATGGGAAAATAAGATGTTTTGGAACCCACCTATAACATTTCCCCCCCCTGGAGCAAACATCACCGAACTTTGCAAAAGAATTTAGAGTAGCCAATATATTTTTTTTGCAAAGTTTGGTGAGGATTCGTGCAGGTGGAGCGGAGTTATAAGCCGCCCAAAAAGTGCTCTTCCTATGGAAACAGCAACTTAACCATTACTCCACGGCCACTACTGTGGCCGTGTAATATATATATATATATTTATTTTAAAACTGGACAACAACGCTGAAGCAAGCGCTGAGGATTTGCACTCAAAGAAGGCTCTCCGTGCCATGCAGACATATAAAATTGCCGAAAATTGCTTCTTAATGTTCTTTAAAAATTCTAGTTTATTAGGGCGTCACAAAACACAGAAAAGAAGTGATAACATTACGTATTTCGCAATCTCCTGGTTGCTTGTTCATATATATATATCTTTTATTTTTGGATAGATGCCAGTCTGTATCTTGTGCAGTGTCACTTGTTTGATTTCATTCTGTTCCTGTTGGATGTATTCCTGTATTAAACGCAATGCTTAATTAAGGAGCCTACTTGCTGGATTGACCTGACCATAGTATGAATCTCTTAGGGCCTCATCACGAGTTGGTCGGTATCGCGACTGGGATACCGCCCAACTGTATTCGCGTTAACGCCCACCCATCCGGCGCTATTAGCGCTGGATCAAGGGTTGGGCGGTAATGGGTATTCCCCATTGGGTCCACTGGACCCAATGGGCAATTTTCAGTGCAATTACTTCACAGTAATTCTGCCAGTGGTAATTGCGGCAAAAATCAGCATTTTCACTGCGTATTTACCCCCAGCTTAGATCTGCCAATTCATGTTTGGGTGGACCGTTAAATGCGGCGGTAATAGCATTACCGCCACATTTAAGGGCTACCGCCCGACTCGTGATAAAGCCCAGAGTGTTTTTGATTGAAATAATTGAAATACCATGTGTTACATAAATATGAGTCCCCCTACTTCACTGGCTTACAGAAATATTTATTTAAACATGATATCCAAATCAAACGTGGGAACTGTGATCTTACAACTATTAATTAAAACATGTGAAGCAATACCTACATTTTTCTCATCCCCTGCATACAGTGATAGCCAGTTTCATTTGTCAACAAATAGATGATTTATTCTAGAGACATAGTACATAATTAGGCCCAATTATACCCTGAAAACCAGTTTGTACAAACGTGACGCCTAGACTTATACCTCCCAAAAATATCCCCCAGTGAAGGAGAGACTCTGAAAGCATTCTTTCAATAAATACATACTCCCATTGTTACTCTCCCTGTTGGAATAATAATTAGCATAAGAACCTTCCACTGATAATAACCTTTGTCTACAGCCTGCAGCATTTCCCTCCCCATGGAAGTAAATATTGTTATACGTACAGTGCCCTGATAATGTCATCCCTCCCAACAGCCTTAGTGGGTTATTCTTGTTTGAGGGGTCTTTCCTTATGTAAGAACATTCAATCAAAACATCAATTCACCCAAAAAATGTAATTAATTATTTATTATGGAATTGATTCCTTATGGAAAGAACATTAGCACCTACGGTGGGGTGTAAGCAACCAATCAGGTTGCTTGGATTGCAGGCTGAATGCCACGATCCAAGCCAGCGTTCCAAGCAATCTGATGGCTGCTTCACCCACCCTGCCATCTTCCCCCACTCGCCCTTCCCTTCATGTTAACTCTCCCGTCCCTCAATGTTAAATCTCCTGCACCTCCCAGCCCGACTTACCTGCGCGGTGACGGCTCCACCGCCCCCGCTCCTTCTTCCTTCAGGCAGCCATGAAAATTGTAGTATGTTCTCACATGTTCTCACATGGGGAAACTGGCATATATTGGCAGAGGCAGCTTGGACATTTTTTCATATGGTATCATTACAGGCAATATGCACAAAGCAAACATAGTATGGTCTTATATGTAAATACTGGCATATATTGGTTCCGCCAGCATGGAAATGTAGACCTAACTGGGAGGATGATCTTGTTAGGTCGGAGAGAGTAAGAGTGAACAACTGGAGGACTTTGTCTAAATGTTTAGGTGTGAAGGAGATAGCGGAGACAAGGTTAGGGCTGGCATTGGTGGCTGGTGATTTTCTAATTGGAATGGTGTAAATATGTGCCATAAATATGCGACCTCAATTGAGCACAGCAAAGGAGCCCAAATCCACCAAGTGGATTTTGGAAAGGGGGCATTATCCCCCCAAAACATTTGTGGGAATAGTGGGTTAAAGTAGTGGATTTTACAGCACACATTATGTGAAATTTTGGGTAAAAAACCAGACAGGTTACAATCGGTTTTGTAGGGTAACTCATGAAAAAATCCAGTAGATGCAAGTCACAGTGCACAGTAGCATTTAACAATGAATTTTCATGTTGTTGTTCCCCACAATAAATGCCAGTATCAAGAACCAACTCCATACTGGTTGGCTCTTCATGCCCAGTCCCTCCCATTTCAAGCTTCGTCTCCGGGTCTACAAAGCTATCAATTGTCTTGATCGTTAGTATCTGTATGATTGTATCTTTGTCTACTCACCATCCCGCTCCCTCAGCTCCTCCTCTGCACTCTACCTCACTGTTCTACACTCCCTCGTGCCTCCTCTCGCTTCTGCTCTTTCTACCCACTCTCCCTTCTTCATTGGAATCTGCGGCACATCACACTCAAAAGTCAGCCCAACAAGAAATCTCTTCAGAGCTTGACTTAAACTTTGATTGCTTGCCAAAGAGGGACTTCACCTGCCCATCTCCCAGCCCCCCTAACTGAATCCACCATTCCCTCCAATACTATGTAATATTGAGGCAATGATATGATATGATAAGACATTTATAGCGCACCTATGCACAAGTGTTTCAAGGTGCGACGATGCAGGGGAGGGGAACAAAAGGGGGACAAGACAACGATCTTACTAGGCCAAGTACCATTGAGATTGCGCCAGGGGAGAGGGAAGGGGAAAGGTGCCAGAGGAAGGGGAGCAGGAGCAAGTGCAAGACATAGGATTAAAAACATCAAAAAACAAGAAGTGCGGCAAGCAGGTGGCAGTGCAGGGGTTAAGTGCAGACAACAAGTTGTTAGATAGTGCAGGTAGGGGGACTGTAGGGTTGCAGATACATCCACAAGTGCAGGGTTGCTAGGAGGCAGTGCAGGTGTGCAACTGGGAGGGCAGGGATTTGAGCCCATGGTTCAGAGTCTAGTCAGGTAACCATTGCAGTATCAGACAGGAGGTCCGCAGGGAAGAGGAAGAGAGAAGGCAGAAGTAAAGAGGAAAGTCTTGAGCTGCTTCCGGAACCGGAGATGGTTCTGCTCAAGTTTCAGAGAGGAAGGGAGGCTGTTCCAAGGGGAGGCGCCATCCGAAGAGAGAGAAATCTGCACCCAACTCGTTGCTTGGAAAAGCTACTGACCCTCAAGGAGTTGAAGGTGGAGGAGTGAATAGCTCGAGTAGGAAGATACTTTGTAAGAGAAAGCTGGAGATATTTTGGTCCAAGGTCCCAGAAAGCCATGTGGACAATGCAAAGGGTTTTAAACTTGATCCTTGCAACCACTGGGAGCCAAATGAGGGATTTCAGTGCTGGAGAGATACGATCCCTGGGCTTGAGACCAAGGACAAATCTCACAGTCCTGTTCTGGATGAGTTGCAGAGGCCAGAGAGTAGAGGAAGGCAGATTTAAAAAGAGGTTGTTACAGTAGTCAAGCCTAGAGAGAACCAGACCTCTAGAGACAGTGAGCTCTGGGGGAAGGAGAGGTGAGTTGTTGGTTTGACTTCTTAGAGACATCGAAAATGTGACGAGAGAAGGAGAGTGTGGAGTCGAAGATAACACAAAGGTTCTTAGCCTCACAGGTGGGAGCAGGAAGAGGGCCAAGGGAGGCCGGCCAGAGAATAGCTGGAAAGAGGGGTGAAGTGTACCGATGAGGAGGAGCTCCGTCTTACTGGCATTCATGCAGAGATCATTGGTGGCACACCACTCATGGATTACAGCCAGACAATCCGGGATGAGAGAAGGAGAAGAGGTGGGAGAGGGGCACCTAAAAGCGAGCTCGGTGTCATCCACATAGCACTGGAAGTTGGAGCAGAGAGCAGCAGGTGGTGGGCAAGAGGTGCCAGGTATTGGTTGAACAACTAGGGAGAAAGGTTAGGCCCCTGGGGGACACCACAGGTGGAGAGAGAGAGAAATAGAGGAAAGGAAGGACCCAATTTGAACCTGGGAGGGTCGGTCAGAGAGGACTGAAGTCAGCCAGGCCAGAGCCTGGTCAGTGATACCCAGGTTATCATAGAGCCGGTTAAGCAGGATGGCATGGTTGACCGTGTCAAAGGCAGGAGAGGGGTCAAGTAGGATGAGGACAGAGGGGAGATTAAAATCGAAGTTAGAGAACAGGCTTTCACGGATGTTTAGGAGAGCAGTTTCCATGCTTCTGGTGCCTCTGAAGCCAAACTGATGGTCATGAAGAATACCAACAGATTCAGTGTGAAGATTAAGCTGGGAGATGGCCAGTGTTTCCAGGAGTTTGCCCAGGAAAGGTAGGATGAGAACAGACAACACACACCATGCCAGTGTGCCAGTGTGCCAGTAACAGCCCACCGCCCAGGTCAAGGGCCTGAATGAAGTGCCAGAGTTGGCCCGCTGATGTCAGTTATATCATTATATCACCATTAACAAAGGTGATTAAAAGACACAAATGCTATTGGCTTTGGAAAATTGACCAAAAAGGAATGTTATCTTCTAGCAGGGACCCCACTGCTGCACTGCTGTCAGAGCAAGTCCATTTTTAGTGTAAGTGGTTCGCAAGAGAATTAAACTGACAGGAGCAGGTTCACTGCTACACAGGTACGTTTCTAATGTTTTCCTTTTCAAAAGAAACTGCACCTGCTTCTTGTCACTGGTGCTAAAGGGGATCGGAATCGTGTGGGAGGAAATTCAGATCTAATGGAGCAGACATGGTGGGTCTTTCGGGCGCACAGCCAAGAAGAGTGTGAGCAAACGTGGGCTTGCATCAGTGGTTACATCCCATGTTCCCTCGCACCTGATTCCTGTCTGCACCCTCCAGCGTAGTACTTTTGTATCCTTATGCAGTCCTCCTCATTAGTTTGAAGAACATGCCCGCCTGTTTCTTGTAAATTGTTTGTTTGCTTTGTCCCTGGTCTATGTGCCACTTCGTTCACACCCTCATACATAGGCTCAACACTTGTTCTTATCTTTGTGCTATTGTACTTGCACCCTCTCTGGGAATGAGTCTACAATCTGCAAACGTGTTATTGCAAGTCATTTCTGATCGAAATTGACATCCCTGATCTTCAAATAGATACAAATGCAAGCACAAATATCCAGGGTATCACTGCAATCGTACATTCTAGATAGAAAGCTATCAGGACCGTCAAACCTAATTACTTAATAAAGATAGAGTGACAGAAAACGTAATGATAGGCACCATGTCATTACATCCCCAGAAAACACATATTTGAAACAAAGTATTATATTTTTCTGCTACATATGTTATGTGTTATGTTATGTTATTGGGCATTTGCATAGTGACTTTTACCACTGGTATGATTCCAAAGCGCTGTGGGTTGAACGCCCTTGGGGACAGTAGTCCATGTCAGTGGAAAGAGTAATGTGGTAAAACGTGCTTTGGTGAACTCGTTCAGTGTGTCCAGCCAGGGCGGGTTAAGTGGTGTGTAGCTGCATTCTAGTGCTAGGCGTGGTTCAGTGGTTGTGTGAGATCAGCAGAATGTGTGCAGAAAGGTTAATTGGACTTGGGTAGCTGCATTCAGGCAGTGCTGGAGTTTGTGAATGGGATTATGTGTGCGGCGAGGCCGATTGCCATGGGGTATAGCAGCGTTCTAAAGACTGTTGAGGGTGACCATGGAGGTGTACAGGTATGGGTGCAACTAGGCCTAATTAATCAAGGGGTATAGCTGCATTTTATTGTTTGTTGGTGCAGAGGAAAGAGATAGCATGTTGGTGTTTATGAGTGTCTGTATGCATTCCAGGGGGACCCTGTTCCCTGATGTGCTTCCAGTGCCCGTCAAGGGGATGGTTCTCGCTTTGGGTTCGGGCAGTAAGGCTGGGGCCCTGCCTGTGTCTCGTCGGGTCAATTGTTTGGTGGCGAGGTCTGATGGACGGTGACCAGCAGATCTGTCCCAAATCATATAGTTTCAGTATAGGTGCTGGAGACGCCCGCGGTCGGTAGTTCTCCTAAATAGATTCCCCGGTAGGTAGTTCTGCCAAATACGTTCCCTGATATGTGGGATTAGCAAAGAATAGAATAAGTGCTAGACGGCCGGTGTTAAGTGGTCCTGCTCAAGGATTTCCAGATGCGTAGGATTAGCAAGCAAGTGCCCTCCCTGGACTGATAGCTCATAAGTGCTATTAGTGCTCGGTTGGTAGTTCTGCTAGATAGATTCCCCGATAGGTAGTTCTGCTCTATAAATATCCAGATAGGTGGGATTAGCAAAACAAATATAAACGCTAGACGGCCCTCGGTAGGTATTTCTGCTCAAGGATTCCCAGATGAGTAGGATTAGTAATCTCAGCATACTGAAGTACTAGTGTAGTTATATAAACAAATTCCAGTGCTGGAATATGTGGAGAAAATGCAGGTTATTGGGAGTAAAAAACTATACATGCCATATAATATCATATCAAATCATTTTCATCCTGTTCCATGGTGCAAGTCTGCGTTCCTCCTCCCGTGGAAGAGCACTTAGTTTGTACACCTGCATGAGGTTTTCTTTCAGGTGTAAAATCATTGGATTCCAATTAAATACGCCTTGCATTTGCACCTGGTAAATTTCTGGCGGATTCCACTGGACTATTTTGTAAAACATTACCTGTAAAGCATAATTTGCAGGCAGTGTTTCATTTCTCACAAAGCAGAGAGTAAAAGTGAAAGGTAAAGGCGATTTCACCTTGATTTAGTCTTCAAGTTTAGACTCTTACACTTGTGAGTGTTCAAAATTGCATGCAGTGGGCCTGATGGCACATAATGCCGGCCAATATACCCCTGCAAATAGAAAGGCACATAAGCTATATGCAGTATTCACATGGAAGGCAATTGTCGGTACAAAACTAACAGAAATGTTCTGGACAAACCAGCACCTTGTCTTGGAAAATTAATAGCAACCCAGAACAATAAACACAGACAGGCTCATGTTGGCCAAATGAATAATTTGGCAGCAGAGAGACGCTACTTTTACACATAAATATAAATGTTTGTAATTTGCCCTGCAGGGTGCAAATGTAAAGGGAAAATGGCGGCGCTGCCTTTTCCCCTTCACATTTTCACTCTACAGTGCCAAGTGAGTGAAAGCATGCTCGCATGCCAGGCAGCATTTATTTTTGTTTGTGAGCGCCGCTTGCCATGCGCACGTGGCAAGCGACACTCACAATTGAAATAGATGCAAGCATGTCGGGGAGGGTTGCATTTCAAATGGGAACACTGCTTACCATACTCTGATGGTAACTCGTGTTCCCAATTGAAATGAAACCCTCCCGACATGCTCGTATCTCAGGGATGATTTAATTGTAATTGCAGACGCTCTCTGCATGCTTGCATGGCATGGAACATGTACAATGGATTCCTATGGGGTCCGCCTGCTTTGTGCTTTTGCAAAACTACTTCTGTTTCCTGTCTCTGGTCTCCAGCTACTTCTCCAAACACCTGCGTTGACAAACTGTGGCTGTGGGTTTTTATAGTACTGTATTCACATCGTCCAACCTCACTCTGGTGAAAGCAGATCCAAGTGCGTTACATGGGATGGGGGTTGTTGTTAGGCTCTAACGCTGGGATGGTTTAAAGATCACATGTGGCGTTGGATCAGTTGACCCCCCCCCCACCTTCCACTCCCTAGACCCACCTGCTAGCCTCTCTCTGGGATAAGAGTGTGGGCCTCATTACACGGTAGGCGGTAAGGGTTTACCGGTACTGGTATCTTACCGGTACCGGAAAATCCTTACCGCCTTACTACGAGGTCCCTTTGCGGGTTGGGGAATTTAACGCCTGCTTTTTGCAGGTGTTAAAAATCCAACCCGCAAAGGGACCTTGGTGCTAATTACGGTACCGCAATTTGCGGTACAGTAATTAGCAGCTTTCCCCTTCCCATTATGCCCTATGGGGCAAAAATGGGAATGGGGAAGGGCAATGGAGGAAGGAGGAATTACCGCCTTCCCAACCTTGGAATAGGGCGGTAATTCCCCTTTCCTCCAAGGCGGTACCAGTAAATTACCGGCATGAATCATGGCGCTAATAGCGCCATGGTTCATGCGCTAATAGCGCCATGGTCCCAAGTGGTCACTGTTCCACAGGTACAAGAGCATCATGTGTCTATCATTTGCCCTAGGGAGGAGAATATCTGAGGATGACCAGGGTATACGGGGTATCTGCTTCAAGCCTAGCTTATGTTAGATTGGGGAATAACCTGGACGCTTTTGATAATGCCACTCGATGTGCCCAAAACCAGGCAGACACTTCATCACCAGACCCACTAGACTCACAATCAATAATAATATTAGAAACACTTTTCCAGGAACCCTATTAGACATTCTTAACTCAATATTCCCAGAGGCTATCCTCCAAGTGGAATGCATAGAATGTTAATACGCTGAAAACAAACCTGCCCCACCCTTCCCGAAATGAGCAATACAGGAAAAGAAATGAAATCCCAAATGGTATAAAATCACACTGGCCACCTTCAAGAAAGTTGAAAGAATGCTAACGAGAAAGAGTTGAGGACAAACTGACATCCTACACGCTAGTGGATATTGGTTACAAGGACAAGGGCAAGTGACAAGGACAGTGACCCCATTCCAAAACTACAACCAAACAGACCTGACTAAAACACTTGCAGGCTATAATGGTTGCTGAAGACACAAGAACAATAATGAAAACCCACAGAATTCCTGGTACTAGCGGTCAAGGAATACATACACACATTAACCCCCCATCTTTACCAGTCTATGCAATACTCCTTCCAATCGGGAAATAAAACCAGAGCTTAAATGCTAACGATTAGATCAATCCTAAAGAATACCACTGATGACTCAGGGGAAGTGCCAACTATAGAACTATAAGGAACATTCCTTTCCTAGTATAATAACAAAAAAGCTAATGTCCCTTCAGCTACGTGAGCAGAGCAAACACTCAAAACTGCTACACAATATGCCATCAGGCTTTCACCCACACTGTAGCACAGAGAATTCACTCCTACCCATTAAAAGACACCTTAAAATCACTTGACGAAAAACATAGCACATTTCTCATCTTACTTGGACAGCTGCATATGACACAGTCGACCACGCCATTTGACTGGCGAGGCTATTAAAGAGACTATCCTCCTCCTCCAACAACAGCACGACTCAAGTCCAAATATAGGAATGTGCCTCAATATTAATCTTGTTGCAGTGTGGGGGTAACACAAGCTCATTAATATATCCATTCCCCTTTAATACCTACATGAGGCCAGAGATGCATCTCATCAACAGTTACACAGAAACCTTCCTACTCTAGGCAGACAAAAATTCAACTATTGTTAGAGGCCAACCCTAAACCATCAAAGAATGAACAAATCACAGACTGTCTTGTCTGTCAGCTGGTATGGTGGTTTCGTTGACACAAATTTGAAAGTGTAACATTTGATCAAACCAAATTTGGTGGGGGGGGAGCAAAATAAATATGCATATACTGGTGAGTGTGGGTAAGAATTGGTGGAAGACGGGGAGGAAGTGGGCAGGATGGTGGGTTCTTCGTAAAAAGAACAAAATGCAACAACCAATTTAAGTTGACTAAATTTAACACTTTCACATTTTTGTCACCAAAACAACTGAAAACATGGACATCGATTTACAGATGGATGGTGAGCAACAAACTATGCTTCTGTGTGGGAAAAGCAAGCATCCTGAACCTGGGCAATAATCACAGACTGGAAATCTTGCTCAAATCTGTATTGATGTATACCTTTGTAAAGCGCTCTGTTGCTTCTTGAAGCTCGGTCCACGCTCAATAAATACCATAATAATAATGATTATAATAATAAAATCCTTGGAAAACTTGGTTGCTATTCCCACACCAACATGGACACCTAGAAACTTAAGTAAAATAATTGACAAGATCTGGCCCTTGCAACAAATCGACTCACTAACCAAAGGTACCCACCACCAGGTACACATCACAAAATTCTCCCACATCAAACGCAGATCACAAGATTGAGTTAAGGCAGCACTTAATACTAAACAAGTTGGATTGCTGTAATTACTCCTCAATATTTAGAAATGTTGTCTTTTTATTAAGCACTCTACAGAAATTATAATCTCTGTTCTTGTGCTCAACATACTAGACTATTCCTCAAGCCTGCTCCTTGGCTGTCCTCTCTGCTCCTTCCTACCTCTAGACAAAGTCCTCAATTTTGATTCCTGCATTCTCTACAACCTATCCACTTCTATCCTCCTCCACTTCCACATACCAACAGCATGCCAGTTGGCTCTCCAAGCACAAACTCTCTCTTTTCAAGTTCCTTCTAGTCTAGAAAGCTATCAATGGTATTGCTCATCAGTACTTGCATCTCAGTTTACTCACCACCTCATTCCCTAGAATACTCCTCTGAACTCAACCTCACTGTCCCATACTTTTCTGTGGCTCCTCTCGCTTCTGCTCCTTCTCACTACTCACCCCGCTCCATTGGGACCCACTGACCACAACAATCAAAGACAGTCCAACTATGGATCTCTTCAAAGCTTGGCTTAAACTTCACTTATTTGCTAAAGAGGTAGCTCCCCCTGCCATTCCTCCATCCACTCTATCTGACACCACCACTGCACCGAGTGATGCTTAATTATGTCATTTTGTATACTTATTTAGTATTCCTCTTTAGTTTTAAACACTTGCCACCTTAGGTTAATGTTACCTTTGTAAATCACCCATTTTCTTATACACACTTTATTTCTGTTTGTTTTGTTTTTTCCATGGTATAGGTCCTAATTCTTCACACTCTGATAAACTGGCTCACTTCTTGTTCTCGTACAGGTACCCATCTTGGGAATGCTTCTGCCATCTGTAAATGTGTTATTGTAAGTAACTTCAAATCGTAATTGGCATTATGTTCGTCAAATAAATTAAACACTACACAAAATACAAACGTATTCTACAACGGCTTTCCGTAACAACTACATTTGGGACAGATCAGAGCAGCCAGACTCGCCTTCGTACTAAACAAACTATACCACATATCTCCATCACCAAAAACAATTCTAAAATTGATCCCCATAGAGAAGCCCACTAAATTAAAAACCCTGGGCATAACACAAAAAAATGACCCAGCAAAAATACCCTTTCTACTTGTCAAACCGCCACAAACTGTACATCCAGACCAGTACTTTGAGATCTGCTACTGCAAGGATAATTCAGCACATTCCCTTTAGAAAACATGATAGAAACAGGTCCTTACTACTGCAGGTCATACCCCAGGAACAATATCACCCACAAGTAGAGACTTATAAAAGATTCAAAAGAGCTCTAAAAAATGTTCAGAGACACCAAGGGGGTCATTACGACCTTGGCGGTAAGGGGATAATGGCGCTGGTAATGGTGCAGGAGCCGTCACTCCCTTACCGCCCCATTACGAGCCTGCTCGCGGGACCCGCAAAGGGTGCCTGGTAAAACCAGGTGCCCTTAGCAGGACCTGCTGGCAGACCAGGGAGCTAACAACAGGCCCGTTATTGAAGAGCCCGTTGTTAGCTCCTGACCCATTCCCATTGAGCCCTATGGGGGCTCGAATGGGAATGGGGATGTACCGGGTCCGGGTTCCTCGAATGAGGAATTACCGGGTCCTCCAAGGTTGGAATGGCCCGGTAATTCCTCATTTAAGGAACCCGGACCCGGTACCCGGTAAGGGGGTAACCATGCTGCAAATTGCGGCATGGTTACCTCCAAGGCTGTAATGACCCTGCTAGACTCGTTTATCTGACCCAATGCCGGAGCAGTTCTACCGAGATACATGAAGGCCCAACACTTCCACACACCCATGAAAGAAACTTGTTAAGCAAGGGGATTGTCTGTAGCCTGTCTGTATTGCCACTCTGTTTCTTTTCTTTTCCAGATCTCATCCCACACATAACCCAGAACAACAGCAACAGGCCCACAGCACCCATAAGAAAAAAACCTCTTGCACAGTCTCACTTCTCACTGAGACCCCCTCAAACGCTCCTAACAAACAGCCACTATTGGGAAGATTGCAGAATCTGACCCCCATAGGAGGACCTAGCAGGAGGGTAACCAACAGCTAGCCAGCTATAACACTTCCAGGAGTCCCTTCTTTTGTAATTTGGGAACCGTAGCCAGTGAATAGTGCCAAGAGGCAGTGAACCAGTAACGTTGCTCTTTATAAATAGGGCATGACACTTAGCTGTGTCATAGAGTGCTGCCTTGCAGACACTTCCAAGTGCCCCGTCCTCTTTGTGAATGTGTTCAAGGAGGACAATGGCGCCTCATGGGCTTTTATGAAGACCTCATTGCCTGACCGGCAAATGGGTTATTTCATCTGGAGTTTGAAGGGGCGTCACCAGGGACGGTTCAACAATTGCCGTTGGTGGAAGCAGTGCTATCTGGTATGGCGCAAACGCCATGCTTTAAGCCATAACTATAGGGTGGTCACAATTCCAAGCCCAGGCAGCAATGAAAGACCTGACTTAACTTGCTGCCTTGCCAATAGCCTTTCAACCATCTAAGGAGAGAGGAAGCATTCTGAGTAGGGCTTTGGCAGGTTTTTTAAAACACTCTCCTTTTCATACACAGAGGCAGGATTGAAGGGCGAACTGATAGGGTAGGAATTATTATAATATGGCCTCCTTACCCACAGACATCCACAAAGACCGGTGTCCCAACCACACAGACCGAGTGTGTAGGCCGCTTGTAGCTAACTGCAAGGTGACTGCTTCCCTGAGGCATCCTCTCGTGGCTCTGTCTCTCCCTCTGTAATGCGGTCCTTCGGGCTGGAGAAGCTGAGGGCGCTCTGCGCAGGTAATCCAGGACAACCCGGCTAAAAAGGGAAACGCCAACCATCCCTCCTCCCTTCCTCCTTAATCACGCGGGCACCTCACTCCTTCCTGGAATTCGGGGTTCGTCGGGCATTGCACAGGTGTGACACAGGCTTCAGTCTTGATAATTAACAGTGACTCCAGGCATTAGGCTTCGGAATGACTTCGGTCTTCAATGGTTGCCTTGGAATGTGCTTGGAAGGCAGCCAAATGACAACGTGCCGAGGGAAAGAATGCGGGAACAAAGGCCCACTGGAAGGGCACAAGTCTAGGGACCACTCGGCTGGGTGGCGTCTACCCACTTTTTGAGAGTGTGTTCGCCGCCCCCTTGTGTGTTTATGGAATTAAAACAAACAATAGGTTGATGCACTCACGTGAAATAGTGCTGTGCCGGGATTCGACCCGGGCCGTGTTATTCTGCCTCATCACGAGTTTGACTGTAATCCTTAAATGCGCCGGTAACGTTACTACCACAGCATTTAAGGGTCCGCCAAATCACGGGTTTGGCAGGATTTACCCCCAGCTCTGAGCTGGGGTAAATCTACGATGAATTTGCCGATTTTCGGCATGATTAGTGCGTGGTAATACCGCTGATGGTAGCCGCTCTGAAAATTCCCCATTGGGCCCAATGGGGAATGGGGAATTCCTGAATGGGCCCAATGGGGAATTCCTGCTCCCCCAAACCCATGTTCCGGCGCTAATAGCGCCGGGGGGGGTTGGCGGTAACCCTATTAGCGCGGACAGTATCCCGGCGGGAATATAGCTGAGATATCGCCCAACTCGTGATGAGGCCCTACAAAACACTTAACACAAATAATCCATTGAAGAATAGCAAAATGTCTTATATTGACATTTTTCTAAACAAGACCTGTTTTGTTTGTTATTCTTAGGTTTTAAGTCACCTACATTTTAGAATTGGCCAGCAATGGAACAGGGACATATATTCTACTGTCAAATGTTTATTTGTCCTGTTGCCTTACTTCAACTGTGAAAGACGAGTTAAATCAAAGTTGCATACTTACGGAAATGTTCTCTTCCTTTGGCGTCACTTCTAAATGGGTGAACCAGAGTCATCCCCCACTTCTTTTTTTAGGACTGGAGCCAGTGTGGTACCGAACCCCTCCCTACAGTCTACACAACAGACAATTTGCTATACACACAGACGATACACCAAATTCATTTACTGCCTTCCTTCACATTCCTTGAGACCTAAGGAGTCCTTTATATCTTCCATTGTGTATATTTTGAACAGCTTTAGAATATGTCAGGTATAGGCACATCACATCTGAGAGTTGTTGAATGCATCACAAAGGGCATCTGAACATAAAGATCTAGATGTCCTTTTCCGAACCCTTTGTGGATAGCAACTAAGGTAGAGTTTCTGCACATTTTAATGTGTATCCCACATTCAAAAACAGGATATGCAATGAAATGTACATAAAATAAATGCGCAGCAGGATCATTCCATGTATTGTTTTTTTTAAGTGGGACAGCAGCGGTTTGAACTGCTGCGGTCACACTTGCATTTCTATCCCCCAAACAGGGATAGCAGTTTTTTTTTTTACATCTTTTCACATTTCACAACGAGTGACCCTTTTAAGGGCACGTTGAAGTACAGTGAAACTCCTGGGATTCAGCAGGTAATTCTTTAAGCTTCTTTATTAAGCATTATCAGGAATCCGATGGGATAAGGTACAAGACCATTAGGAGCTGGGACAGGTAGAAGAGCCCACTGGCTCCCACTACCCAGGCTACATAGTTCCAACAGCCTCGGGTGGAACATTCAGTCAAGTACAAACATCCCCCACACACATTCTCTCATGACCCCACATCACTCAGACAGAAAAGGCAAGATACAATACACCTCTTTTCCTTGCACTTGCAACATAGAACATACACACCAAAGTAAATATAGACACGGCAAAGAACATACGCACCAAAGTAAGCAGAGACACAACACCTCTTCTTTCCCAGCACATACACCAGTGTGAAAACACAACACACACACGATCTCACCTTCAACATTCAAACAGAGTACCATGCACACGGAAATAACCACACAGAAATAACCAACCACCACACACCATCAAGTATGATATGATATGATATGATGATATGATATGGCATTTATAACACACCTATACACAAGTGTTTCAAGGCGCGATGAGGCAAGGCAGAGGGAAACAGAGGGAAGACAGACAACGATCCTACCAGGACAGGTGTCAGTCAGATCGTGCAAGTGCATTGGAAAGGGGAAGGGGGAAAATGCAGGGGGAGGGGGAGGAGACAGTGCAGTACATGGGATAATAGAAAGTACCACCATCACCTGCGTGATCAAGGAAAGAGGTTGCCCCACTAAAGCATAACTAACATCCAAACAACAGGCATCACCACAATACTACATCCGAAGCCATCATAACCTAAGCATCACCTCCTACTAACCACCGCCACCACAGCACTGTGGTATCATGATGAAATTCCTGTCCGATGCAGACTAGAAATTCGGGTTCAATTTTGATTCTCAGGGGGGACTGCGGAGCAGGGCACCCATCAATGCATGAACAGCGTGATGATGTCAAGAGCTCTAATGATGCCATGGCCCGGAGAAGAAGTTGAGTGCGATGAAGGGCCTACAGTGATGCATGATCTGTCATCTGTGTGTTTGTTCAAGCTTGCGCCTTCCTGGGAAGGCAGAACCCAGAGATAAGCACTTTGGTAATATAACTGCTGGCATAGGAAGGACGGCAGCAGCTAAGGATGCCGACTGATAGTACTGTTGCTTAAAAGTGTAAACAATTAAATATATTACAGGGCCTGCAGTAGCGGCGTTGTAGTTATGGTTAAGTTGCTGAACCCATAGGAAGAGCACTTTTTGGGAGGCTTATAACTTTGCCTTTCCAGACTAATCCACACCAAACTTTGCAAAACGGGTATATGCCTCCCTCGGATTGACTCTGCAAAGTTTGGTGAGGTTTTGTGTAGGGGTGGCAAAGATATAGAGGGGTCCCAGAATTTGTGGTTTTCCTCATAGACGTAATGTAAAAAAGAATTTGCTCACGCCTACAGCCCAAACCACTGGACGGATTTTCACCAAATTTGCGGCAGGAGCACCGGCTTGGTCCCGAAAGTGTGCTTTTGTAAATTTGGTGTACATCCATCCACTAGTGTTTTTTAAAACAGCCAAAAAGTCGGTAATATTTTTTTAGTGGTATCTGGGTTCGGTCTGCGGACTCACTACCCTTTTCAGTCCGTGGACAGGCCCTTGATTGGTCCAGGGACCGTCGTGATGTCCTCGGACATCAAGCGTACCCACTGATTGGTTAATAAAAGACGTGATGTGCATCAAACCTTTTGAAACGGTCGCCATGTTGAGTTTGTGGACAGCTGGCGGATCCGCGGATAACGCAGTAAAAAACATATTAAAAAACACACCATTGCACTTGTCAAACTAATGAAACAATCTCTGGGGAGGTGAGTGGTGATGAGGATGGGATGGGATATGGCCTTAAAAAGCCAAAAAACGGGCTGTTTTTCATCTCTGAAGTTCGCAAACATCTCAAATATTTCTGCATTACAGGGTTGGTGAAAACAGTTTTTGGATGGATTGGCGCCGCTCAGTGAAACTGCATGAAATTTAGCAGTATCATGTTGGACCTGGCCCTGAAGGGTTCTGCAGAGTTTGGAGCTGGTTCACTAAGAGGGAGCAAAATTAGAGGGGGATCCCAAAATATTTGAAAGGCTTAGAAAATGTAGTGCCATTTGACGATTCTTCACAAAGGTTTGAAAAAAGATTTTAGACCTAGATTTGAATGTTTTTGCAAAGTTTGATGGTATTTTGTCAAGAGGGGGCAAAATTCGAGGGGGGGTCTCAACATTTGTAGATGGCTTATAGCTTTGTTACAGTTTGACGAATGTGCACAAAAGATTTTAGAAATACTATAGACCCAATCTTTAATGTTTGTGCAAAGTCTGAATCGATTTTGTCAAGTGGGGTTAAGTTATTTGATTATTTTATGTACGTACATTTAGACACTTAACAAAATACAAAGATGGATTTGCCGCAAACTCGTGCAAGGAGCATTGGCAAGGACCTGAAAGCATGGTTTTGCAAATGTGTCTGTGTTTGAATTTTTGAAAAGTGTCATAATGTAGGTACACAAAATAGTTATATACCTTTGGTGACTGAGGTATAGCTTGTGGTCATCGGCAGTGGCCAGATTGTTCCAGTCACAATCTGGCTACTAGCCATGACCACGAGGGACCGGCAATGGGGTTAAAGTGGGCTATGTGGTAAAGGTTTTTCGAAATCGGGCTAGGTTTTAATGGGAAAAGAAATTCTGCCCATGGCTACAGCCTGAAGTGCTGGACAGGATTGCATCAACAGATCACTGTGACTACCACTTCATGCACTGCAAGCCCCAACGGGCTCCGAGTCAAATGCTAATTGGAAAATAATTACTGAGTACGTCGAACCAGGAGCCCACGTGGTCACCGTCCCACCTCTCCAAATCATCAAACATCCATATTTGCGTCCATAACAGGACAAGATATTAGGATTGCATCCCGGACTCATTTCCACAACCTCGCAGCAACGACTTGCCCACAATCCACACGCCTTGAGAAAGACCGTAGAGCGTCCAAACACGAGTCAGCTGACTTCCAACAATAAATATAGCACCAACAATAATTTTCACAGCTGCTTCATAACGACAACAGTTACGTATTGAATAATCCAGCCCTCAGGTGAACAGGGCTCACTCCTATTCGAAACCTAACACTTGAAGAAGGAAGGGCTCCTTCACAAAAGAACCCCATCACCAGCTGCAGGGTAATCCGATTAAAGTACTAGATCAAGTGAAGTGATCTACCCATTCTACCACCCGGCAATTTCTTCATAATCGTGTACTCTGATTTGGTCATTGGGGCATGCAGCATTGGCCGATGCTCTAGGTTTAAATGGGGAAAATAATTCTGTTTGCGGCTGCAGCACTAAGTGCTGCATGGATTTGCAGCAAACTCGCGCATTGAGCTTTGGCATGGACCTGAAAGCATGGTTTTCCAAATATGTCCATGTTTTATTTTTTGAAAAGTGTCATAATGTAGGTACAAAAAATAGATATATACCTTTGGGGACTGACGTATAGCCTGTGGCCATCGGCAGTTGGCAGATTGTGTGAGTCATGTAGTTGCATTTTTGAAAATGCCCAAAAAATGTTGCGCAGAGGGTGTATATGATGTTGTTAATTTCTTGAAGCTTATAAACTTACATGTTAGCACTAACATTTTGAGGTCTTGAAGGTTAAGCTGTGGTTAAGGAGTAAGGACTTCTAGCCTAACTCACTTGTTCTTCTCAAATGTTTTATGTAGTTTCAGCTGCCAAAACAAAAGGGGTGAGTGTTTCCCTGTCGGAGTGTTAATGAAAGCAAATCAGTGAGACACTGCTTAGGTAGCGGGTGTTTTCTGTCCGTGTTCTAAGTTAACGCTTAGTGCCTTAGTCTTATCATAAATAAGTTTAATGTGTTTTGTAATGACTGTTTGGTCGGAGTAATGACTGTTGGGTCGGTGGAGAGTTGCATTCGACATGGTGGGTGAATGTGGATTTGTCATAGCTAGTTTGGTTGGGGATGCCCACCTCCAGCAGTTAGGTTTGGTTGTGGAGTTTCATGCACATTGCTATGGAAGGATTATGTGATGTGTGCCAGGATGTTGTACGTTATTTCTGGTGGAGTTATGCCAAGTGGAGTCATACTCTGTTCACCAAGCTATAATGTTTGGCTTGGTGTGATGGGGCTCAGATATATGTCAATGATGTATGGTCATGTTGTATGGTTAGGCAATGGGCCTCATTACAAAGAGTGCGGTAGAGGGTTAACAGCGCTGGTACAGCTGCCAGAGGCGTTAACCCTCTACTGCCTCATTACGAGGTTTGCTTGCGGGACCCGCTAAGGACGTCTGGTAAAAGCAGGCATCCTTAGCGGGACCCGCTAGCAGACCAGGATGCTAACAACGGGCCTGTCATTAAAGGATAGTTCCGGGACTTTTTTTTTATTGTTCCTATGGTTCGGCCATGTGTTTTTAAGCATAAATCGGTAGATCGTAGAAAACTTTCCTATGGACCTTACCCGACTTTTCGTCCATTAACGCACTCGAAAACATCCGCCATTTTATGATAATCCTATCATTTCCCCCCATCGCCCTGGCTCACCTGCTTTTGCGGCACTAAATCAAATCCCCCGCCCCTGAGCCTGACATCAGCAGACGCGTACCGCCCATTTCCCAACGCCAAAGCACGTTTCGTGTCAACAATCGCTGCGCCTCAGCTAATGAACTGTCGCCATGGAAATGGCAGGACGCCTCTTTCCTCTATAAGTATAAACACACCGTTTCACAACACACAGCAGCAGATTTTCGAATCCATTCCTCTCTCTGTGTTACTTTGAGTATTCTGTGACTCGTTTCTGTGCTCTGGTCAGCTACCTTCGCCGCTTCTAGGCCTTGTGAACACCTGTACCATCTCTGTAAATTATTTTACTTTCTTTACCACACAATGGCTACAATAATGCCGTATATGTACGAGCCCGAGTACACCGAGGAAGAACTACTGGAAAGGCAAGCACGCGAAAACGATGGGGGTTCGGACGGCAGTTGGGAGGACCAGTCAACGGATGAAGAGCCTGGACCATGTCGCATGGACGGCGTCTCCA
Organism: Ambystoma mexicanum; assembly: GCF_040938575.1. NCBI lineage: Eukaryota > Metazoa > Chordata > Amphibia > Caudata > Ambystomatidae > Ambystoma > Ambystoma mexicanum. The sequence continues at coordinate 1,108,294,250 of NC_090929.1, read as the reverse complement.
CCTGGTGCACGTGCAATCGGTGCGAGCTAATGCCAACTGAGGAGGAGAACTGCTGCTGCCGTGAAAATTCCGGGTGCTTGGCCTACATTTCGGAAGGCGAGCCAAGTCCGCAATGCATCACCGAGCTGCTAGAGTTCAGGGAAGCCTGCCTCTCACGGACCGTGTTGAGGATGATGATGGTGCTTATGCACGAACTTCGCGGCACTGTTCGTCCGCGTAATCCGAGTAACGAGTAAGTATACTCTGGTTGTGATGTCAGTGATGCCACTACTATGTCATGGTCGTCTCCCACATATAAAATTACATCTACATATCATTCGAATGCATGTAAATTGGTTCCATATTGTGCATTTTCTAGATAGAATTTTTTTCAAAGCAGAATGACATTTTTTACCTGAATCGATAGTGATAAGAAAGTTTTGTCATTTTAATACAGTTTGCATCTTTCATTTTCACAGGTGGTACAGGCTGGTGGCCTATCGTTGCTTCACTTGGTGGCTTCACGGGAGGCTCGGACACCGCGTTCGGAGAGTAATACCTGCCTGTGCGGTACTTGCCATTAGACAACATTTCCCCAGCGACAGTGGACAATACCGCAGATTTTCCCTGGGTGTGCTGCAACCGGAACTTTACAATGTGTAATGTTTATTATTTATGTTCAATTGAAATTAAGATCTAAAATAAAACCCAACATATATTTTAACAATGGTTGTTTTGATTTTTTAAATGAATCTAGTGTGTCTCCATTGAATAGTCTTCCTGTGCCTTGTCTTGTCACACCACATGTCTCCGGCCAGCATCCTCCCTCACGCAGGCCGCCCAATAAATCATCCTTTTGGGCACCGGGTACAGAGATGACCCCCTCTGGCCCGTGCCGCCCGTGTCTCCTGCCAAGCATCCCCCTCACGCTGGACGCCCCCCTGCAATCCACATAAGTGTGTCTCCATTCACGAGTCTTCCTGTGTCTTCGGGGCCTCAAATGGGAATGGGGATCTACCGGGCCCAGGTTCCAAGAATGGGAATTACCGGGCCCTCCAAGGTCGGAATGGTCCAGTATTTCCCCATTCCAGGAACCCAGAACCGGTACCCAGTATGGGGGTAGCCATGCCGCTAAAAGCGGCATGGTTACCTCCATACTTGTAATGATGCCCAATGTGTTTATTGGGCCTCATCAGTAATGTAGTTTTATTTTTTATGTTTGATCATCTTTCTTAGCTTCCCATGGTGTTTTCAGTTGGGTGTTTTGAGTGTTAATCTTAGGATGGCCACTGAGCGCTGAAGCGTACCAACGCTCACCAACAGTCACAGCAGGCAGGCTACGTTATCACTCACCAGCTGTCTGGAAGGAAGTACAGCCAGAGCTCCCGCAGACCGACAGCACCAATGGTCACTCTGCCGTCCCAATGGGAGGTGAGTTCCATTTCTTGCTTCTCCACCAGTTGGATATTTCTCTGCAGGTGCATGCAGCCTTTGATCTGGTAGGCAATGAAGGAACCCCAAACCTCCTCTCTTTTTTTCCTTTCCTCTTTAAGGGTGAATCTCGTGCCTAGGCGCCCTGGCCAGACTTCTGCCAATGGCGCTTCTGGAAGGGCAGGCTCCCCGGGTGCACCCAAACACATTCCACCTTGGCACAGCTTTATTTGCCTCAGTGCTCGGCCAGAGTAAATTCCTGTATTCAACTCCTACCCAGGCACATGCTCTCTCTGGTGCACTCTCCTCTCTCTCTCTTTTTTCTTTCCCAACCTGGTTGGTGGGAAATATCCTTGAGGGGCAGTGGGTCTCCCTCTTCTTCCTCCTTCTACTTGCTCCGGTACTCTTACTCTGCACCCCCTCCAGAAGTTACATCTCTCCTTACTTCTTTCCAGGTACCTGAAGATCTCCTTGGGATCTGCATGAAAGCCAACTCGTTGCAAGTGAAGTAGAGTGGAACTCCTTGGATTCAGCAGGTAATTCTTTAGGCTTCTTTATTAAGCTTCATCCGGACTCAGATGGGATCAGGTACAAGTCCATTAGGATCAGGAGCTAGGACAGGGAGAAGAGCTCACTGGCTCCCACCACCCAGGCTACATAGTTCCAACTGCCTGGGGTGGAAAATTCAGTTAAGTACAAACATTCCATACAA